>NC_089504.1:77577150-79977150 GCF_036850995.1 Saccopteryx leptura
AAACTCGGCTACAGTTTTGATAATGCAATCAGGAATTGAGAGGTGATGACAGCGTTGTTGTTTTTTTCATTACCTGGCTTCACATAAACACAGGTGGCGTAGCTTTCTTGTCAGTTTTTAATAATTACAGGCTATTATGGAATGCATAGTTAGCAGATTGAAAACCACACTTTAGTGAATTTGTTTGAGTATGATTGAGGTTTTAATGTATAGAGATGATAATGCATAACAAGCATAGTCCCTTGCTTATACCATTAGTGCACACATTTTGATTTTTTTTTACTGGTGACATAAGTGTCAAATATTTTTAAAACTTAGAGTATGTGTATAATAAGTAATGGATTACACCTAAAAGTCACATATTTAGAGATACACTGAAGAGGAAATTTTATTAATTGAGTCTAGAAATTTGTTTTAGGGTACTATTAACAGGTATATTTTAAATATTCAGAATTCTGGCAGAGTATGAGGCAAATAACATATTAGGAAAAACCCTTTGTGTTAAATTTTGCTATTAAAGGCAAAAAACAAAGCTATAGAAAAATCACTTAGTCTTTCCATCTTAATTTTTAAGTAATCCAAGAATAGTTTACTCTTAGGAGTAGTATCAATAGTCAGTGTGTATATTACACAGTTAATATTCTAAACACTTTTCTTTGACATGTAAATATCACTCATTTTTATCAATACAGTGTGATATTTAAAGCATAGAAACAGTAATTAGCTTGTGGGTGTAACAAAGATACTTTTGTCATCTACTGAATGTCATTGTAGGCCAGTAAAACATTCATTTATAACTCATTCAGTATTAAGTTTTATATGGTGAATGGAAGTAGTTAAATTTATGAAATTAAATTTTTACTTTCATTTTGTCTTCACTAAGTTAGCTGTACCACACAAGTTTTTATAATAGAGGAGAATTTAATTTGACTGACTATAATAGAGAACTTTGCTCTAATGTGACATTAGGATGGTGTTGATGAGAGGGATGGTGATAGTTTAAATTTTATATAAATGGAATAAATAATTTCAGTGTCTTTTGTGATTTCTAAATGCAACCTGAGGATATTTGGATTAAAAGTGAATTTATTGAAGAAATGCAGATATCTATATATTTTAAAAGACTGCAAGATAAAAAAAAAGTGCAAGCTGACATGGTTGATATTAGACATTTATTACTCAATTTAGTAGTCCTTATAAAAGTGAGTTGTGAGTTTACGCTGGTGCATGTAAGTAATTCCATTGTGCACTTTTGTGATAAGACTATTTTGATTTACAATATCATTCTATATTACTTTTTTATTTTTTAAAAGAATGTATGACTATTTTTAAAGTCATTCATTTTCAGGTTATGCATAATTCAGCTAATAATTTTTGTTTTAAAAATTGACTATACTCCATTCCTGTCTGTCTTCCCTGTCTATCCCTCTCTCTGACTCTTTCTCTGTTTCTGTAAAATAAATAAATAAATAAAAAATAAAAATTGACTATATATTTTTGTACTTCTAAAATCAATTTTAAATAAAGTGTCAAGTTTTTGCAGGGATTTAGGCATTTTATGAGGAGAAAATATATATACATTTTTTAATAAAATACATGTATATTTTTACTTTTTTTTTTTTTTTTTTTTGTATTTTTCTGAAGCTGGAAACGGGGAGGCAGTCAGACAGACTCCCCTGCATGCGCCCGATTGGGATCCACCCGGCATGCCCACCAGGGGGCGATGCTCTGCCCATCCGGGGCATCGCTCTGTTGCGACCAGAGCCAGTCTAGTGCCTGAGGCAGAGGCTATGGAGCCATCCCCAGCGCCCGGGCCATCTTTGCTCCAATGGAGCCTAGGCTGCGGGAGGGGAAGAGAGAGATAGAGAGGAAGGAGAGGGGGAGAGATGGAGAAGCAGATGGGCGCTTCTCCTGTGTGCCCTGGCCAGGAATCGAACCCAGGACTTCCGCACGCCAGGCCGACGCTCTACCACTGAGCCAACCGGCCAGGGCCTATTTTTACATTTTTAACACTGTCTTTTTCCAAGAGGATTTTAGTTGATTTTTCAGAGAACAATCAAGGTGTCAATATCTCTGATATATCTATATATATATATCTATATGATTATGTTAGATATTTTATATATATACATATTGATTTTAAACACAAATATGTTTAACCTCTTCTAAATTTTCACTTAGATATTATATTGGGAGAAACTATTAATTTTGCTGATGTATCATGTCCATTTGAAATATTTTTGTTTTTTGTTTGTTTTTTTTTGGGGGGGAGTAAAATTTTTATTTGAAAAATTTCAAATATATACACAAAGTAGACAGAATAGTATAGTAGATAATATATGTTGCCAGGTTTGGAATTTATAAATTTCTAAAATAAGTGAGATAATATATATGAAATGCTTAGCTACAGCTGGGACTCAATACTTTTTCACTAAATGTTAGTTATTATTTTAATATAGTAGGAAACAATATATCTAATTAAAACTTACTAATAAGACAAAACAATTGAACTTACTATTCTTTGCAACTGTTATAGCTTTGAAATTCTTTTTATTTACTAAGCAATATTTCCTCAGCCTCCACTGAATTAATGCCACACAATATTGCTTGAATTTAATGTAGCATGACTAAATATTAAATTATATATATATAAATATATTTTAGTAGTAATTGGTACAACACTTAAAGTCTTCTTCTATTTCCTCTTCTTCCACTGTATTTTCTACAGGGCTTTTTGATCAGAATTACCTTTGTGGATTAATGTGAAAAAGAAGTTATATATTGCCTGACCAGGCGGTGGTGCAGTGGATAGAGCTTCGGACTGGGACATGGAGGACCCAGGTTCGAAACCCCGAGGTTGCCAGCTTGAGCGTGGGCTCATCTGGTTTGCGCAAGGCTCACCAGCCTGAGCCCAAGGTACCTGGCTTGAGCAAGGGGTCACTCAATCTACTGTAGGCCCCCGGTCAAGGTACATATGAGAAAGCAATCAATGAACAATTAAGGCAGTGGTTCTCAAAGTGTGCGCCAGGGTGCACTGGTGCACCCTAGAAGATTTCCAGGTGCGCCCTATGGTATTCCAGAGAAACATGTGCCTGTTGGGGACCAAAAAACCAGAGGGTTTTTGGAGTTTAGATTTTTTGGGGACAGAGGTGTGGGGAATTGGCTGTAAACTGACAGTCTGCCCAACCCCCCACCTCACTTGCCTGATTAGGTTGCAAAAGGCTGTTAAGCTGTGGTGCTAGATTGTTTACACTACACCCCATGTTCTCCAGAGAGACTAGAAGCAAGTTTCTTCTATCCTTTGTTTGGTGTAAAGTTAAGATGATATATATGGTGGGGGCTTTCTGCACTCAACACAAGAGTAAAAAGAGAGGAATTCTTCAACGTATTGACAAGGAAATGAGAGTTTGCCTTTCAAATATATGCCCAAACATTGAAGAAATCGCTAGGACACATCAGGCTCATGTTTCTCATAAACACAAGAATGAAAAAACACATTTGTGCCGGGACCTGCCGAATTTACGAAATCTTACTAAGAATGTCTCTCTCTCTCTCTCTCTCTATATATATATATATATATATATATATATGTGTGTGTGTGTGTGTGTGTGTGTGTATATATATATAAAAAGATGACATTTTTGTCGTCTTTTAAATTTTTTAATCCCCCTTTTTTATGAATTCTAAAAGGTATAACTCAACAAATGTAACAAAAATGTTTTTGATGTCAGTATAAATTTAATTTTGTTGTATTTATTTCATTTACCATAAAAGCATGCTTGGAATTTATATATTTTTCTTTAATATTTGACTTAATTATTATAACGTATTTCTCAGAAATTTGTATATAGTGCACCTACAATTATTTGTAGGATTTTAAATGCGCCCTGACTTCAAAAAGTTTGAGAACCACTGAACTAAGGTGTTGCAATGAAAAATTGATGCTTCTCATCTCTCCCTTCCTATCTGACTATTCCTGTTTGTGCCGCTCTCTGTCTCATTTTGTCTCTGTCACAAAAAAAAGAACTGGCCCTGGCTGGTTGGCTCAGTGGTAGAGCGTCGGCCTGGCGTGCAGGAGTCCCGGGTTTGATTCCTGGCCAGGGCACACAGGAGAAGCGCCCATCTGCTTCTCCACCCCTCCCCCTCTCCTTCCTCTCTGTCTCTCTCTTCCCCACCCACAGCCAAGGCTCCATTGGAGCAAAGTTGGCCCAGGCGCTGGGGATGGCTCTGTGGCCTCTGCCTCAGGCGCTAGAATGGCTCTGGTTGCGACAGAGCGATGCCCCAGAGGGGCAGAGCGTCGCCCCCTGGTGGGCATGCCGGTGGATCCCGGTCGGGTGCATGTGGGAGTCTGTCTGACTGCCTCCCCATTTCTGGCTTCAGAAAAATACACACACACAAAAAAAAGAACTTATGTATTAATAATGGTCAATTTAAAGATATTAGTTCCTATTGAAGGCATTTGGACGCGTACTTCACTGATCATTTCTCATCAGATTATGATCTAGCACAGGCGTGGCCAACAGTTTTTGCCCACGGGCCAGATAAGAAAGAAAACATTTTTATGGGCCGGACAAAATATTAAAATAAAAAAATGTTAAATACAAAAACGATTTGTTTAAGTAAACAAAATTTTATTATGTAATTTGTTTATGAATAAATGTGAGTGAAAAAATTTTAATATACATTATTTAAATAAAAATATTTTTAAATAAAAATATAATTAATGCTGTATAAATATCTATTCTGTATCACAATCACTCAAAACAACATTTAATTAATAGAATGAGCTTGAAGGAGTTATATCGCAAATAAAACAATTATTTCGTTTTACAAACAGTCTGGACACGTTTTTAGTTATCAACTGCAGCTATTGTCTGTGCTACAATGCCACTTGATTCAGCACACTTGACCACAAAAATAATGAATTGTTTGACCTTGGGTGCGCACTGGCAAACTCCACCTAAAAGAATATGGTTTCACATCCCCACTAAATGTCAAACAGGTCATGTTGAGTACAGACAAGCACAAAAGTTGTAAATCTTTATAATGGAATTTTTTTTAAAAATAAAGAAGTATTGTGAATCCATTCGACCAGTTATTGGAAGTTAACCCTAAATTAGTCACATGCAGAATTCTTTTCTGCGTATCACTATCTTCTTAAATTTCTCGATTTCCAATAATCAAAGACACTTTCGTCTCTGAGTAGCTGAGATTTTAAAGTAGTGAAAAATATTTAAATTTAATCGCAGTCTGCATAAACTCATTCCGGCCCGTGGGCCGTATGTTGGCCATACTTGGTCTAGCACCATACCATAATCTTCCAAGACTGTAAACTGAAAAGTTGCTTAGGATTTTTGATATTAGAGAAAAAAAATTATTTATAAAGTACTAATAATTCTTAGCAAAAAGTTATTTTTTCAAAGATTCTAGGGTTTTAAGAGCAATAACTAGAATAAACTTTCACAGACAAGAAATTGGTTGTCCTGATTTTCCTAATCCTGTAAAAATAGTATTTAAAAAGATAAGGATAAGTAGGGATAGCCTCATATATATTATTATACATATTATTAAGTTTAAAAAGCAGGCCAATTGACTATCATGTGGATATGGGACAAAAGAGTCACTTTTTAGTGGAGAAACCTGACAGACACTACTTTAGCCAGATGATCAAGGTCAATAACCGTGTTTTTTTTTTGTTTGTTTGTTTGTTTTTTGTATTTTCTGAAGCTGGAAACGGGGAGAGACAGTCAGACAGACTCCCGCATGCGCCCCACCGGGATCCACCCGGCACGCCCACCAGGGGCGACGCTCTGCCCACCAGGGAGCGATGTTCTGCCCCTCTGGGGCGTCGCTCTGCCACGACCAGAGCCACTCTAGCGCCTGAGGCAGAGGCCAAGGAGCCATCCCCAGCGCCCGGGCCATCTTTGCTCCAATGGAGTCTCGCTGTGGGAGGGGAAGAGAGACAGAGAGGAAGGAGGGGGGGGTGGAGAAGCAAATGGGCGCCTCTCCTATGTGCCCTGGCCGGGAATCGAACCCGAGTCCCCCGCACACCAGGCCGACGCTCTACCGCTGAGCCAACCAGCCAGGGCCAATAACCATGTTGATAGTATGTACCCTTTGATATGATATGATGATAATGGCACTTCTGTGATCTTCCCCAAACCAGTAAGCCAGTCTAATCATGAGAAAAATATAAACAAATTCAAATAGCTGGGGCATCTTATAATATGCCTGAACAGTACTAGTCAAAATTGTCACTGTTATCAAAATTATTATCATAGCCAAGAGTTGCTGACTTGACATTAAATGTATTATGGTATCATAGGTGAGATCCTGGAACAGAAAAGGACATAAGGTAAAAACCATGGAAATTTGAATAAACTGTTGACTTAAGTTAAAAATAATGTATGAATATTGGTTCATTAATGTGCTATGTTAATTTTATAGGTGCCTAGTAGGGGCAACTGGATGTGAGAGTGGGAGGTATAGGAGAACCCAATAAGTATAAAAACTGTTCTAAAGGGCCCTGGCCGGTTGGCTCAGCGGTAGAGCGTCGGCCTAGCGTGCGGAGGACCCGGGTTCGATTCCCGGCCAGGGCACACAGGAGAAGCGCTCATTTGCTTCTCCACCCCTCCGCCGCACTTTCCTCTCTGTCTCTCCCTTCCCCTCCCGCAGCCAAGGCTCCATTGGAGCAAAGATGGCCCGGGCGCTGGGGATGGCTCTGTGGCCTCTGCCTCAGGCGCTAGAGTGGCTCTGGTCGCAACATGGCGACGCCCAGGATGGGCAGAGCATCGCCCCCTGGTGGGCAGAGCGTCGCCCCTGGTGGGCGTGCCGGGTGGATCCCGGTGGGGCGCATGCGGGAGTCTGTCTGACTGTCTCTCCCTGTTTCCAGCTTAAGAAAAATGAAGAAAAAAAAAAAAAAAAAAAAAAAAAAACTGTTCTAAAAAATAAATTGTATTTAAAGAAGCAGGTTAAAGGGCAGAATTACTATGGTTTTCTTTCTTTCTTTTTTTTAAAATTCTGGGTAGTATATCCCAAAATTAGCAGTAGAGTACTCTGAGAGATAAGATTATGAGAGGCTTTCATTTATATTTCAGTTATCTATTATTATTTTTAATATGAAACTTTAATTCCTTTTATTTTCATAAAAATTAAAAAACATTTAGTGATATTAATTGTAAAAAATAAAAGGAAATTCAGATAAGCATGAAAAAAGTTCTTCCATATAATTCTTCCTCTCAGCAATAACACTATAACATTTTTTCCTATGTATATTTGCCAAAATCTGTTTCTACACATTATATTCTTTTGTAACCTGCTTATGTCACTTAGCTGTTTATCATTTATATCTTTCTATATCATCACCCTCACCATGATTAGAATGCTAAGTCAATGACTTGAAAAATTTTCAGTGCTTTCATGCATATTTCAAAATTTCCCCTGGAAATTTGTAGCAGTATATACTCTTATCACCATGTACTCAAAATGAAGAAGTCAAATTATGTCTGGCCAATATTTTAAAAGTAGGAGATTTCCCTTAGAAATCCAAAGTACTCGCATCTTTTAAAAAATCATTAGATGTGTCAGTAGTGGACCACATTCCACAGTTGCAAGCAGTTGGCTGCAGCAGCATAACTACTGCCACAAATAGCCTCTGCTCACTCATCGTGAGACTGTCATTTGACATTTCACTTACACTTTTAAAAATGATCATATTAAGAGAAATGTGAAGTACTTCTTGTGCATGTTTCTAGCAAAAGTGATAAAAGGGAAGGGGTCTGCATGCAACAAGGGAGAAAGAGAGAGAAGGCCACATTTTTTAAAAACTGGGAGCATGTTTTAGTTTTCTTGTGAAGACTATATCTACATATTTAATATTTATACAGGGTCTGTTGAATTAATGCTATAGCTATAATTTTAAAACCAAATAGATACAACCCATTTTATTTATTTATTTATTTATATTATCTTCCTGGCTTCTAGTGTTAATCACTACTTTCATAGCTTTTTTTATTTTTAATTTTAAAGATCTGTTTTTAGTAATTGAGTCCTTTCAAGGAATGCTGCCTAAGTGTGAAATCTTTGACTATCATAGTAACATTATCCACTGATGGAGCATTTTTAATGTCTTCATTAATATTTGAGTTATTAATCATTGTAGCTCCTTGACTGAATACTAATGTCTTTAAATTTTTATCTATTGCTTTTTAATCCAATGATGACTTAGAAAACTCACTTATTAACACAAGATTGCTTATTGGATATACCAATAAATTAAAGTTATGTTTGTCCTGTTTTATTCTAAATTTTTGTTTGGTCTTGAATTATTTTTTTAAAATTTATTTGGAAATGATGGGATGTTTGATATATTCTTAATAATTTTATTAAATGAAACCTGGGTAAGAGCAGGTAGTCTTTGAAACTTATTTAGATTGACAGCACAATCAAAAGATATATTTATAAATATTATATGTTAGCTTACAAATCAGGAAAAAAATTAAAGAGATAAAAGCTGTAAAGTTATTAAAAGAGAGAATAGAAAATAAGGTAAAGTCCTTTAGAGTTTGGAAGAAAAGTATTTTAATTTGCCCTGACCGGATAGCTTGGTTGGTTGGAGCATTGTCCTGGGGTGCAGAGGTTGCTGGTTTGATCCCCCTTCAGGGCACGTACCAGAGCAGATAGATGTTCCTGTCTTCCTCACTTCCTCTCTTACTGAACTCAATCAGTTAATCAGTCAATAAAAGGAAATAAAGTAATTTGTTTAATGTTCAAAGCAAGGTATTAAAGTAAGATTTTACTATATTGTAAATGTGGCAGCAGTACACTGTATAAATAACACAGGAAAATATTTAGTAGTATGACAGAATAAAGGTTGGGAAGCAAATCAAGTGATTTATATGTGAGGGAAGTGTAATAATATAAACCACAGATGCTTCAACTAATTATAAAAATAAAATTGCAATTTATTATTAGAAAAATTTTGCCAATATACTAAAAAAAAAAAAAGAAGTATCAGTAGTTGCCTTATCTGTGGTAGTGCAATGGATAAAGCATTGACCTGGAATGCTGAGGTTGCTGGTTCCAGGCCCTGGGCTTGTCCAGTCAAGGCACATTTGAGAAGCAACGACTGTGAGTTGATGCTTCCCGCTCCTCTCCACTTTCTCTCTGTCCTCTTTCTCTAAAATCAATAAATAAAATATTTTTTTTTAAAAGTGGTCCAAACCAGAAAAAGATAATATATCCCATGATTTGTTCAGAAAATTTAGACATAAACGTTTTTCTGATAGTCTTTAAGAATGTCATTTAGAAAGTATGGGGATCTATATTTTAAATGCATCTATTTTCAAGGCTACTAGATCTATATAGTAGTGGAGTCGTATGATTTGACTTTTCTTTGCTGGAAATCAACAAAATCTTTTTACTATGAGTTAGTGCTTTTGATTTTTGTAAATGAGGTTTTTAATTTGAAATCACATATATGTATTGGGTTTTAATAGTTTCGAATATATTTAGTCAAGATGGCAATAGAATTTTGCAGAATGTTAGTTTTCATGAACAGGTTTCCTCCAATCTTATTTTCCTTGTGATTTCTGTTCTTAAAATGTGTTTTTTACTATTAGAAGTTTATCTTACATAGGAATAAATGTCAAAAGAGAAGACTGTGAACTCTATTCACTTTTAAAATTGTCAGAGTTCTTTGAGTTGTTATTAAGAAATTATGATACATTAAAAGTTACTTAGACTTATAGTGCTGTTGTTTTCCTTTTCCCAGTTTGATATTCTATGGTATAGCATAATTCTTGATGATCAGATGGTGGATTGAGTATTTCATGAAGAGATACATGTATATAATCACAGATTTGAAATAATCTATAGGTCAGTAGTGTGGATCATGTAACCATGCTTTAATTTTTTTCTCTTGCAAATTTGTATGACAGCATTATTTATGAAAATGTTTATACAGACTTGGTTATTTTGTAGGAAAATGCCGTTCTATTAGAATGATAGAAGTTTAGCTAATCCTAGTTTAGAGATTATTATTGAAATGAAATTTGTCTTTCTCTGAATAGTTATGACATATTAATATAGTATTATATTTAAATATTTGCAGATATATAAGTACTATAAGATATAATTATATTTTAAGTACCATAGGATATAATTGTATTTGAACATATACTTCTTTTTTAAATAGGTATTTCAACAACCATCTTTATTGAGTTTAGAAACCTTCATGGTCTCACAAAAATCTGAAATTGAGTATTTACAGGAGAAACTAAAAACAGCAAATGAAAAACTGTCAGAGAATAGATCTGCCAACAAGAGTTCCTCTGAAAAGAGCATCTTGACAAGTGCTGAAGGGAATCAAAAGGTAGGGACATTTTTGTCATTTTGTGAACTTATCAGGATAAAGCTGGCAAGGCCAGCAATGAAGTTAAAAAACTAAAGAGCCACATTTACTTCTCTGCTGATATTTCTGAAAGCTTTTTAAAAAAAATTATATGCCAAACACTTGATTAAATTAATTGTTAGGAGTAGAATGATTTCCCTTATTAAAAGGAAATATATTGTCTGACCTGTGGTGGCACAGTGGACAAAGCGTTGACCTGGAACGCTGAGTTCGCTGGTTCAAAACCCCGCACTAGCCTAGTCAAGGCACATAAGGGAGTTGATTCTTCCTGCTCCTCCCCTCTTCTTTCTCTCTCTCTCTCTTTTCTCTCTCTAAAAGTGAATAAATAAAATCTAAATAAATTTTTTTAAAAAAGGAAATATGTAGTATTTTTAAAGATCGAGTATATGTTCCTAGTTTAATTAATGAAATTTATTAGTATTATACCTCTTTTGTATTAAATTAATGTTTTATATTAAAAAGCTTGGGCAAGTATCTTTTATATATCTAATTTATAGGTATATTAATCTATGTAAAAATTTTAAAGTGGTATTAGTCATTAACTCAATATTCTACTTTTAATTAGTAGAAAAATATATCTTATGTTTTTTTTTCCTTTGGAGATATTTAAATATTGCCCATGTGGAATAGAAACTATTAAATGGAATTTAATATTAATATGCACAGTTATACATTTTCATATTTAAAGGCATAGCAGTAGTGAAAAATAAACAATATTTTGTAGCATGTTTATTGTTTATTAATATCTCACCTTTTTTGGTAGTATTTATTATATACTTCTTTACACTACAAAAATTCTGTGAATATTGACCAATATTAGAATTTTATGCTATCACATTGTAAATATGTTATTTCTAGACAAATTGAAATATTAAAATAACATCTCCCTAAAAATAAGTATTTTTAGACATTTTTCTCACATGCATTACTTCAGAAATAGTAAATAGTGTCTTAAAGTAGTAAGTAATGTTTTCAAGATAATTGATTTTGGTTTCCTTCCAATTTTTCCTGAATAGAACAAACTATCTTAATAAAGAAAGAATTTGAAATTAGACCCATATTTCTATGGTAGTTTTATTTACTTCCTTTACCATTATTAATAATTTTCAGAAAAACGAGCTTTCTCTATATATATGATGTATGTATTTTTTTATTTAAACATAACTGCATTTTACATTTCTTTCAATTTTGGAGTACTTTCATGGCATTGAGCTTTATTTAAATGAAATAAAACATTCCTAAAATTGAGAGACAATATTACAGGACTGAATTTTTTTGCTTGTTGTATTGCTGAAGTTTTAAAATGTACTCGGTTGATGCTTCATTGCTTTTAACAAAAGTCAAGAAAACAAGAGGGATATTTTGAACAAAATTTTCTTTCTTTTATAAGGACATTCAGTGAGTATGAACAATATGTTGCCCAGCTTAATAGTTGCTTTTACATATTCCTTCTCCAGATTGGTATATGAAGCTGTACATAATATAAACACACATTCATGTCTCTAGTTAGCCACATTATAGTTAATGACCATATGGTCATTATGGTATAAGATCTACTGTCTGTTGTATTTATATTCCTCAAGCATATTGTTCCTTCAACTTCACAGTATGTTAAACTATTTCAAAGGGGAAAAAAAACCTTTCCCTCTTGTTTCTGGTTGTCCTATCAAGTGTAACCTTGGACCCTTATAGAGCAATTAGACCAGCCTCTATCCCCTCCTTTGTAATGAGGTTTCTTGCATTTCTGAGTCTATAACCCTTTAGTCTTCCCTAATGGGACATCATTATTCTGAAAGAAACAATGTAAATGTAAATGAATATTCTCATTAACGAGTCACAGAGAAACCTTTAGCAGTAGCACTGTGGTAATTCCGCTTGTTATTTCTCTGGTATTCCATGCAGGATTTTTTTTTTATAATTCATTATTAGTATTCAAAATTACTTGTTCTTTAATTTTGCATGTCTTTCATAATCCAGTGTTCCAACTAGTTCAACCATGTCCTTGTTTTATTCTCGAGGAACCACCTGTGAAACGTTCAAGGTCTTTGTCCCCAAAGAGCTCTTTCACAGACTCAGCGGAGCTAAAGAAGCTGAGAAAAGCTGAAAGAAAGATTGAAAACTTAGAGAAGGCACTACAACTAAAGGTGAACATTAAATCATTTCTTTAGTAGTAACCTTGCAAAGGTAAAGATACACCAAAATAAACATTTGTTTCATAAATTGCTGCTTATCATTGATCTCCCTTGTATTTGGTTGCATGTATAAAACTGTGTGTTCAATTAGTCTTGTTTTAAGATTTCTGAGGATTATAAAGTAATAAGAGATTGCTATTTGAAAACTACTTACTATTTTTAAATTATTTGGGGCTATTCTAGCATACTGTTGAGAATAAATTTTTTATCATTACTCAGAGAAAAAAATAGAACTATAGCAAGTAAAAAACAATTTCTTTTGTTTTTATATATAATAAAAATAAAAATACAAGTGAATTAAAAACCATACAACCCTAGCTTAAGCCACTTAAAATGTCCTTTACAGAAAAATTATGTAGTCAGAATGGCAAATAAATATATATTATTTTTTTCATTTCAATTGAATTTTTTTAAGTATACATTATATTTTAATTAGCATTTTACCAGTTTTTAAGAAGCATATACCTTTCAGCCTATCTTTGAGAGTTTATACTTTCCAAGTAATCATTTGTGAACTCTTTCTAGGAAGATGGTTATGCATATCAAACTAATTTTATGTGACCATATTGAGGGCTTTTTTTTTCTGTGAGTTTAATATGACTAATCTTCTCATTCTTCATTTACACCTACCTGAAGGCATGCACTATTTGAAATTTTGCCATTTAATTGAATCTCAAAAAGGTTTTTTCTATTGATTTGATAAGGGGAGAAGGGAGAGAGAGAGGGAAGCATAACCTCATCTTTTTACTTAGTTCCATTAAGTTGTGCAATCATTGCTTCTTCTACGTATCCTGCCAGGGGTCAAACCCATGCCCTTGATGTACAGGGACAACACTCCATCCACTGATCCACCCCACCAGGGCCTGAATCTCAAATAGTTTTATGACATACTATGACAAGCCCAATTTACACATGATTAAATCTAATACATTTAAAACTTAAATTTTTTGTCCTATAAAATAGAGTACTCTTAGGGAGCAAAAGGTTTGACTTATATGTGCTCTAGAACAAAATATGGTTTAGAGGTATAGTGAACCATAGCTACAATAAATTTTTTTTGCCTTCTAACTAAACATTGTGTTATTTTATATTTATTCAGAGTTAAACAATTATTTCTAAAACAAAGGAAATTTTTTAATTTATTGTTTCTACCAAATAAAATGATCAAATGATTACCTCTGCTTGCTAGCTAGCAGTTAGCCTAGAGTTATTTGCTCATTTATTTGTTTACTTCATAACTTAATAACAATGCAATTAGTCAAGCAATGTGCTGGTTACTTGTGTCACACCATAGGAATAAAGATGACTTTCTATCACTGAGACTCTTTCTCTAGATAAGAACATGCTGAATGAGTAGATAGAGACTAGTGTATTAGTGTAAACATTGGGGTAGCATGGGATATTATGGCATGTTTAGGAAGTCAGTTGGTCACTTTCTTCCTTTTGCATAGTTCTTGAAATTTACAATCTATGGCTATTATCCTGTACTAAACGAGGTTCTCCAGAGAAATGAAACCAATAGGCTGTAACCCTTTAGTCATCCTTAATGAGACATCATTATTCTGAAAGATGTATATATATATTCTCTAGATATATATATCTAGAGAGAGAGAGAGAGAGAGAGAGAGAGAGAGAGAAATTGATTTACTATAGGGAGTTGGCTCACGTTATTCTGGAGTTTGAGAAGTCCAAGAACTATAGCTGGAAATACAGGAGAGCCAATGGAATAGGTCCAGTGTGAGTTCAAAAGCCTGAGAACCAGGAGAGGTGATGGGTGATATTGTAAATTCTAGTCCCAATCCAAGTTTGAGTCAAAAGGCAAGAGATCTATGTTCCAGTTCAAAGACTGTCAGGCAGAAAGAAAAAATTTTCATACTCAGCCTTGTTTTCTATTCAGGCCTTCAATGGATTGGATGAAGCCCATCACATTAGGGAGAGCAAGCTGCTTTTTTCAGTCTGCTTGTTTAAATGTTAATTTCATATAGAAGCACCCTCACAGATACACCCAGAAAAATGATTAACCAAATATCAGGCCAATGAAGTTGACACATAAAATTAACCATCACATATCCCATTTAGTGGTAGAGGATCTTTGCCCTCAGAAATCTGTAAGTCTTTGATAGACTCTTTTTGGCAGGAAAGAGTAGTAGAGCAGTTCATATATTTTTAGATCTATTCTCCTCCACCTCTTGAGTTTCTTGTTTTACAAAGTCTCAGAAGCATTATACTAATTTATTTCCTCACTGTTTTTACCTAACAACAGCTTCCTTGCATGAAACCTTGAGTTTATTTTCCAGAGTAAAATTCTTTTTCATACATTTTATTTCATGTATGCTTTTTCTGTATTCCTTTTTCAATTCAATTTATGACAATCATGAATTTCAATTTTTTTAAATTTGATTTTAGAGAGAGGAAGAAAGGGAGAGACAGACATTGATTTGTTGTTTCACTTATTTATGCATTCATTGGTTGATTCTTGTGTATATCCTGACTGGAAAATGAACCCACAACCTTGGTGTATATGGACCATGCCCTAACCAACTGACCTACCCAGCCAGGGCTCATGAATTTCAAATGTATGTTTCTGTCACAGATTTGCAAGATAAGGGGAAAAATGGGAGCTTTTTTCCCTTTGCATTTTATTATTTAGTAGCAAGGGATTTCTTATTTTAAAAGAGCAAAAGAGTTGAATAAAAAAGGCACTATAATCAAGTGCATTTAACAAAGAAGTACATAAACAAAACCTGTATTGTAAAGCAATTCTAAGGAGAGTGATTGGACCCAGGGTACTTTTTATTTTATATATATATACACTTTGATACATTGAAAAGATGCTTTTTATTATATCAGCAGTAAGTCATGCATATTATTCTATTCTAGTTATGAGTTTTGTATAAATAGCAACACATTATCTTACTCAGCTTACATTGTACATGTTTTCAAGATGGATGACCAGTGTTGTAATAAAAAAGACAATAGTAATAGAAGTGATGAAAGCTATTATAAAAATCCCACCCATTTTCAATTCCTGACTTCATGAGTGTCATGAACAACTTACAAAGTATAATTTGGAAAGCAATGCATCAGAGCTTTATGAAATTCATACTATCCTTGAGATCATTACCTCCATGAATCTCTATTTCATGCATTTGGCAACTTAATACTTTTTCATGCCATTTAATAACTTCAGTATAGCCTTTGAATACAGTTTGTATCTTATTTTTTTAATGCTCTCGTATGTATGAACTTGAAACATTCTGTTGAAATTAAACATCCATGGAATTATTGCACTTTATAAAAGGGTTTTTTTTTTAAAAAAAAGCTTTTTGAAAACTTTGTTTTGTTTTCTGAGGATTAAGCCACCGTTGCATTAAGAATGTTTATAACTTTCAGTTTGTCTTATGCTTGTCAAGGAGCTTTTGACAAAACTAGAAGAGATTAAGAATCATTTCTGTTCTTATGAATTCAGAGTAGAACTGCATTTATCATTGAGGAAAGTCAGTTAATACAACTTCCCAATTTTCTAATGTTAGTCATTTAGACTTCTTTGTATACAGAAGTTAAAGACTCTAGTCTGGTGAATTTAATTGAAAAATACCTGTTTTATTAAATGATCTAATAAATGGACCTAAGTCAGTAACTACCTGTTGCATATTTTAGTATGTCCTCTTAGGAAAATGTAGTAATTAGTGATATTAAATATATTTTTCATTCCTTATACTTGATTTTGTTGAAAGAACTCTGGGTATAATAATTCCCAAATGAATTGCTATTGTTTTGATTTAGGCTATTATAAGTCAAATGGGACCTAAACAGTCATAATCCAAACTACAGTTAACTTGTATTTGTTAGAATATTATTAAAAGAGATTTTTATTGTTCTTTTAAAACATTTCTTTTGTGATATCCTACTTTTGATTGAACACTTTAGTCAACATCTGTTCATGCAGTAAAATATATAGAAAAAACATTTTTTTTGAACTATATATACTCTATCTATCTAGCTGTCTTATATTTATATTTATATTTATATTTATATTTATATTTATATTTATATTTATATTTATATTTATATTTATATAAAATTCTACTGTTTCTTAAATAGGCCAAAGGAACAACAGTTTCTAAGACTTATTTAATCCATGTATTACAGTTGAATATCAGAATTATCAAAGCACAAATCAATGGATGGAACTTCATTTAAAAATAAAAATTATTGTAAATATGTCTATCAAATTGATTTATCAAATAATCTCCAGTTTTATTTTATTTTTAATAGTTTAGATTTTAATAATTGTATAAGAATTATATAAACACTCTTGTGTTAGGTATAGTAAATTGTGAAGCATGTAAAATTAAAGCTTACCTATAAAACTATTTTTTCATAATTACTACTTGATTGAAGGAGCCACTTGTTTCAGTTACTATAGGAAAACTAAAACTCTGTCCTAATATTGAGTAGGTACATTACGCTAAAGTGTTAGGAATTAAGACCGCTCCAGTGAGTACTTTAAGTACTGCTTTGTACAGAACCTGGCATATTGTAAGTAACATATAGGACTTAGAAAAATTTTATTAAGTCTTAGACTTTGGGTTAATAGCATCATTCATATATTTGATTATTTGAGAACTAGAGAAAATATTGGGTACTAATTTAATGATTAATAATAGCAGAGGTAATATGGAAAAAATGCTAAACTCCTGATTACTAACAATAGGACACTCAATTTAATAGAGGAGCCTGACCAGGCAGTGACACAGTGGATAAAGCGCTGGACTGGGATGCGGAGGACCCAGGTTTGAAAGTCCAAGGTCCCCGGCTTCAGCGCTGGCTCATCTGGTCTGAGCAAGGCTCACCAGCTTGAGCCCAAGGTTGCTGGCTTGAACAAGGGGTCACTCAGTGTGCTGTGGCTCCCCAGTCAGGGCATATATGAGAAAGCAATCGATGAACAACTAAGGTGCCCCAGTGAAAAATTGATGCTTCTCCTCTCTCTCCTTTCCTGTTTGTCTGTCCCTATCTGTCTCTCTCTGTCTCTGTCACACACACACACAAAAAAATTAAATAAAAAAATAAAAAAGTTTAGTAGATTATTGTGAAATGTAATAGAGAAAAATTGGATATCTTATTTTATTTTACTTTTGGGTCAATCTTTTAAGTTCTGTTTATTCAGAGTTTCTAGGTACTCTAACACAGACTTTCAATGATTCCAAAAAATACTGAAATTCTATTTAATAATTTTTTAAAAAATTATTATAATATAAGAGTTTATGGGGAAGGACTTTAATTCAGTGAAGAATAATTACAGGAAGCTATTTTAGAAGCATTTAACAAAGTACACAGCTTAAATATGTTTATTTTAAAATTATGTTTTGATATGATTCTTTTGTATTATCTGTAATTCCTAATAAACATTATTAGTTCTTAAGGAATTCTAATGAATATAATTAGTTTCATTTATAAGAAGATATCACATAATTACCATTCTTCTATTTGGCTAATTTAAATTATGCAATAATATCACATATTTAAGATTTGAAAGCTTATTGTTCAAAGAAGTGAAATAATAATTGGATTGCTTACCAACAGTATGGAAACTGATGGCCAAGGTTAAATAATTTTTAATATCTTAGAAAAAGAGATACAAATAGCTTCTATTTTGAAGAAGGGGGTACTGAGACACAATGAATTCAAGTAGCTAACTCAAAGTAAAATTTAGTCACTTAAAGCAGCAGTACTTGAACTCTTATCAGCATTTAACATCCTGCATGTAATAGGCTCTTAATATATGGTTCTTCATTGAAATGGACAAAATTAAGTTCAATATATAAAATATATATATATATAATATTATATATATTTTATTTATTCATTTTAGAGAGAGAAGAGAGGGGAGGGGTGAGGAGCAGGAAGCATCAACTCCCATATGTGCCTTGACCAGGCAAGCCTAGGGTTTTGAACCAGCAACTTCTGTGTTCCAGGTTGGTGCTTTATCCACTGAGCCACCACAGGTCAGGAAGTATCCTGAATTTTTAAACATGGTATTAAACCATGTTACTTTTTATCAAGTTTGTAGACACTGGGATTTTTCAGGATAACATTTATTCTGATTGCCTCTGTCAAGTGATGCTATTCTCATGCCTTTTTATCAAGCACTTGCATTTTCTTACGGCATATAAACTACTTTGTACACACAGGACTCAAATACTTCCCAATAACTACTTAAGAGAATTACTGAAGGTATCCTACTAGACATATATTGAAAGTAGAATACAAAATATTCATACTGTTGAAACAGGTAGAATTGCAATAAAATAATGCAAACTCTATAAAGTATTATCTTTCTGTTAATAAGAGAAATAGATAATAAAGGAAACTGTGAATTTGGCTTCTAAATAAATGATAAGGACATTAAGGAAGCTGAGTTTTGCTTTGTGCTTCTATAGAGTAACCACAGTGCCAGGGACTTTACCAATATATTAGCACATTTAATTCAGTCATCATAATTTAAATCTTTATGTCCTTTTTAATTTTACAGAAAAATTAATTAAATTAATTTAAATAGTATCCTTAAGATTTTACATACAGCCCTGGCCAGTGGCTCAGTGAATGGAGTGTCGGCCTGGCGTATGTATATCCTGGGTTCAATTCCCAGTCAGGGCACACAGGAGAAGCGACCATTTGCTTCTCCACCCCTCCCACTCCCCCTTCTGTTTCTCTTCTCCTCCCAGAGCTAGTGGCTCGATTGGTTCCAACATCAGTCCTGGGCACTGAGGATATATCAATTGGTCTGAGTGCATAGCCTCAGGCACTAAAAATATCTCGGTACTCCAGCATTGTCCCAAGCAAGACTGGGTTGCCAGGTGGATCCTGGTTGGGGTGCATATGGAAGTCTGCCTCACTATCTCCCCTCCTCTCACTTAAAAAAAAAAAAGATTATACACACAGCTAACAGGAGAAAGCTTCAAGAATGGACTGCAGATCTCTGTCATGTGACTACTTAACTCATCTGACTGTACTATTAGGGAGTACACTAATAATAAGTATACAAGTTCCTTTATACAGAAATATGTTTAAAAAAAGCAAATGAATTTGAAATTCTCTAGATTAAAGAAACTCAATATTTTACTTTGAGAAATACAGTTCATAAGTGATATAAATTTATGCTCTGAACTGAATATTTGACCTTTATATGTTTATTTTGTGGTTATATCTAAAAATGAAATTTTATCTCATGTGCTCTTATTTAAGACATTTAGAAGTCATTGACTAATAATTGTTTAACCTAGTAATGTTTAGCCTATTTCATGACGTCTTCAAGAGTACTAAGTCCAGATTTCCCACTTAAGTTATTTTTTTCTTTTGTATTTTTCTGAAATGAGAAGTTGGTAGGCAGAGAGACAGACTTCTGCATGCTCCTGAACTCAATCCACCCGGCATGCCCACTAGGGGGCGATGCTCTGCCAGTTTGGGGCATCACTCCATTGCAACTGGAGCCATTCCAGTGCCTGAGGTGGAGGCCATGAAGCTGTCCTCAGCACCTGGGCCAACTTTGCTCCATTAGAGCCTTGGCTGCAGGAGGGGAAGAGAGAGATAAAGAGAAAGGAGAGAGGGAAGGGTGGAGAAGCAGATGGGTGCTTCTCCTGTGTGTCTTGGCCAGTAATTGAACCCAGGACTCCCACATACCGGACCAACGCTCCACCACTGAGCCAACTGTCTAGGGCCTTCCCACTAAAGTTTTTTATGGTACAACCTAAAAGACTGCGCTATGCTACTACTAACATAGGTCATTCTTATATAATTCATGTGCCTTATAAGAGACTAATCATGAATAAATGCACTGAAGAATTGGTCTAGTCATTTAAAAAAAGTACATGTACACTTATAACTAGCAAGCTAATCATGTTTAATATTTGGACAAATCCTTGTTTTTAAAAAGGAAAAAAAAACATAAGATTGGCTCATAATATTTGTATGTACTAATGAAAGGGAAAGGAAACCAATTTGATGGTAAAAATTTGAAATTACCTAACCAGCTTTAAAAAATGTAGTGAGAGCCCTGGCTAGCTAGTTTAGTTGGTTAGAGCATCGTTCTGATACACCAAGGTTGCAAGTTCTATCCCCAGTCAGGAAACATACAAGAATCAACCAATAAATGCATAAATAAGTGAAACAATTCAAGTTCTCTCTCATTCTCTCTTTTTTCTCCCCCTTCCTCTCTCTGTAAATCAATAAAAATAAATAAAATTTGTAAAAAAAACAGTGAGAGTCAAATTTATCAAGCAAACTTATTCTATGACTTTAGGAATTCTTTTCTCCTTATTTTTAATAATAGTATATATTTATTCAGATTAATATACTGTTTTTTAAATTTCATATTTAGATGGGTAACCTTGTATTTGTAACATTATACTAATACTTTCTTCAAAAATGTATACTTGCTATTTTGTGTTCTACAGAGCCAAGAAAATGATGAACTAAGAGATGCCCATGAAAAACAGAAAGAAAATCTACATATGTTACAGACCAACTACAGGGCAGTAAAAGAGCAATTAAAACAGTGGGAAGAAGGCAGTGGCATGTGAGTTACATAGCTAATAAAGGCGTTTCCCTAAATGTTACCTGGAATGGAGTAGTATCCTATTAGTGTTTTTAATGGCTTTTGTTTGATTTTAAAGAAATTATTTGGTAGGTAACTATTGTGAATTTTTAAATAGAGAATATTATAAATGAAAACAAAGAAATATGCTAGCAATACTACAGGTTTTTCTATCATTTGAAGAAATCATTATCGTAGGTAATTATGAATTCTTATATACATTTTTATATCAATAGTGTAGTTTAATAGGTATATATAACTTAAAGCAAAAATAGTTCATAATCTAATTGAAAATTATTTTAAATAAATAGAATTGGTGTTACAATATTTATAACTCAGAAAGTGTTTAAGTTTTAATTGAAAGATAAGAGAAATATGAAATTAACTTACATAGTTAACTATTTTAAAACTACTCCAGCCTAATATGTAATTTGAAAATCTTTACTATCCATCATTTTGTTCTGCAGCTTATCTGAATGAATTGGCGGTCTCAGTTCAATTGCTCTTGAACAGGTGTTCAGATCTTGGTTAGTCGTAAGTGGCTCCCCTGTTAACAGTATCAACAGAGGGCAAAGGACTGAATGAGTACAGAAAATCCCTCTCATCTTTTGAGATGGATCCTTTAGGGCAATGTTGATGATACACATTGGGCTATTCTATAGAGAAATACTGTTTCTAAATTGGCCAGTACAGCACTTTTACAAAATAAAAACGAAGAGTTTGTTTTATATACAGAAAATGGAAAATGAAAACATGAAGGGCTTTTGGCATGTTTGGCAGATAATTGAAGCATCTAATTTTTTCCCTTGAAGAATGGAAAATGTTTCATATTGCTTGTCGGTAAAAAAGTGATAAAACAATTTGTCCTGGATTTAGACTGTGCTTATCTAACTTTTTAGTAGTCACTAGAAGTGTGAAAACTACTTTCTAACATATTCATTTATAGTAGCTTGTTTTAATATAGAGCAAATATACCACATTCAGATTGGTTTATAGCAAATTCTAGATGAGTTGATTGCTTATAACCTTTTTTAGAATCTGTGACAGTCAGACAATGTATGCTTTCTTACTAGTGGAATGAATGAGAGAGAAAGATTATTATATGTCTGCTTTAAAGTTTGGTTTAGTAATGTTTTAGCTTTTTAGGAAGTTATGTGATAGGATATAATTTCTGTGTCAGGGGATTTATTCTATAAATAGTGAGCTTGAATTAGAAATTTGGTCAATAGATGTTTTTAAATTTTAGAGACTGTTTAAATGAACTTTTGTTGCACTTTGAACATATTAAGGAAGAAAGTAACTTTTTAAAATAATAGGACTGAAATTAGAAGAATAAAGAGGGCACATCCCCAACAACTTCAGCAAGAAGATTCTGATGCTATATGGGATGAGCTGGCCTATTTCAAAAGGGAAAACCAAGAGCTAATGATTCAAAAGTGAGTTGCTGTGTTTTTTTAACAATATGGACTTAGGTAAACATTTGGGAGAAAGTTTTTGTGGCTTAAAGGCCATGAGAGAAATATAGAAAACTTGGAAATGAAACATGTTTTGTTTTGTTTTTGTCAATAAACTTAAAGAGAAAAAAGAACTCGTGTTTTAAATATATATATATATATATATATATATATATATATATATATATATATGTATAATGCAATAACAAGTTGCACATTTGCTTGCTTTCACTGAAACTGTATAATATGATCTAGGGACTGTGTTAATTAATGTGGCTCTCATCTGTTGAAGGTGTCGCTCTTCATTAGCTTGTATTTTAGACACTGCCGTGCTTCATTTTTGGAATGAGGTGGAGAGGGGATAACCTAGCCAGCCATCCTTGTTTGATCTCCTAGATACATACGCAATGCAGAATGCCTGAGCTCTCTTGGTTCCCTGCCCTGTCCTGCTAATCCCAGCTGAGCTCATTATGGTGTAGCCTTTCTGCTACTCTTGGAGCCAGAGCTGTCCAAGCTAATTACTGGTAGCAGCAGAACTGCCTGTTAAGGGTCTGGTATGTATCTGCTAACATGGTCCTTGGTAGTGACCTGCAAAAGACACGAGGGAATTGCTTTCTTTCTTGCTGTGCACTGCCTGTCCTTGGGGCTTAATGCTGATCCCTCACATAGGTCTTTTAGCTGCCCTAAATATAAAAGTTGATGAAGGATACTCATATTTTAGAAAACACAGTTTGCTTCCTTGATCTTATAATTCACAGGCTATTATATTAGCTTGGAAGAGACAGCACTTTCCTTTTTTTTAGAAACAAAAAGGAGGTAGACCAACATAATTAGCTTCTTTTACTACTTAACTATTTCTTCATTTAGAGTTAATTTTTTGATATTCAGAGCATGTGATTTTTTTGAAAGCCTGGATATCTTTTAGATTACTAGAATTTAGCATTATGTGTGGCATAATATAATTGAATACTATTGAATTTTCTTAGCTGAAAATCAAAATCTTATTTTATATACTATATGATAATACATGTAACTTGACATTACCCACCTTTTCTGTATAATTGTAAACTTTTGAGGAATTGGTCATATCAGGTTTCAATAAATGTGTACTTCCAATTACCTCTTAAAGTATACTATACTCTATTAGTGCTACATGATTGATGCTAATGATAGTCTCTGATCTTGATAATTATTTTCTAGATTTGTTCCAGAAACATTCTTTAGTTTTAATTTCTTTATTGAGATATAATTTACAATATAAAGTGAACAATGCAATAGCTTTTAGTATATTCGATGAGTTGTGCATCACAATAAAATTTAGAAGATTTTCATTAATTCCCCTTAAAACCTCAATATCACTTACCTGTCACATCCCCAGTCCTTCCACCCACTTTCCCAGCCCTAGGTAGCCACTTAACTACTTTTTGTGTCTGTAGATTTGCCTATTTCTGACATTTCATATAAATGTAATTATATAATATGTGTTCTTTTGTGTCTAGTTTCTTTCACTTGGCATATTCTTTTCATAATATTTATCCATATTGTAGAATGTATCAGTACTTTATATGATAATCTTTAATTTTTTTCTATCTACATAAATGAAAGTTAATTTTGAACAAGGTGAATTAGGTGAGAATTCCTAATCCAACTAGTTACAAAAGCTAATATATTCAAGAAAATTTCAAGCATAGGTTAGCTATAAGTGAGGATTATTTTGGGGTTTATTTTATTCATTAATGAGACTAATAAGGCCTTTTTAAAAAAGTTAGGAAACTGCTCGAATTCTTGTCTATTTACTCTGCAGGGTATGCATGTTGCAAGTTGCTCTTAATATTAAATGCTGAGTCATTACTAAAAATGTGGAATTTTTTCCCTATGAAATCTGCTTAAATTCATTGATGTGGTACCATTTATAAATATGTTTTAACTTAATTAAACATAGTAAAGTTTGTGTTGATAACTTAAAGAATGCTAAATAACTGTTATAAACTTTAAATCATACAATGTTTTCTGGGGGAAGGATTTAGTTATTTTGTGAAACATTTATTCAGTTAATAAGCATGTTTGAGCTACAGCTCTATGATAGGTACTCTGCTAGGTGAATGAAGCGAGAACCTCAGGACACATTTCTACTCTTAGGGAGCTTCTTTGGAAGCATTTAGTAATTAATGTTCTAATGAAATGTGATGTTAAAATAAAATAAAGTATTATAGTAAAACAAGAGTTACAAAACATCAATCTTTTATTCATTAAAATTTGTGTACTAATGAGGACAAATTGTTTTGATTTTTAAAAATTTATATAGTATATTAGCTTTTTTAGCATGTAGTATTATGAATTACAGCACCAAGTGTGTGTGTGTGTGTGTGTGTGTGTGTGTGTGTGTGTGTGTATAATGTATGTACAATAGATTTGAGTAATTACCACCACAGCACCACAGTCAGGATACAAACTAGTTCCATTATTTCCAAAAAGTGCCTTTGGTCTGCCCCTTTGTAGTCAAATACCTAATACCTGGCACCCACTGAATTGTTCTTCCTCCCTATAGTTTTGCCTTTTTTTCAGAATATCATATGCATGGAATCATATAAGCTTTAACTTTTTGAGACTGGCTTCTTTTATTCAGCAAAATGCCTTTTATATTCATTTATGTTGGATCATTCGGTTTGTTCCTTTTTATTGCTATTGTATGGCTGTTCCACAGTCTGTTTATTCATTTCCTACAGAACATCTGGGCCTTTTGTTTTTTTGTAATTGTGAATAGAGCTGCCATACATGGGTTTTTGTGAGAAAACAGTTTCTCGATTCTTTAAGGAAATACCCTTAGTTACATTGCTGGTATATGGTCAATTTATGTATTACTCTGTGAGAAACTGCCCAACTGTTTTTCGAGAGTAGCTATACCAGTGTTTCTCAACCTCCAGTCCATGTACCAGTGCCGGTCTGCCAGAAATTTTGTGCTGGTTCGCGGAAGAGTTAACAACCACCCTGATGTTGTAAGAAGATTATAGACCCAGTGATCTTAGTTGAATTCGCTTATGCTCAGGGTAATAGCCACTTATCAGCCTGTATCATTGATGAAAATACTATTGAGGTTGTCAGATATGTTTGGAACTTGTAGGTTCCTTCGAACAGCTTTTTGCACCCTGCAGAGCATTTACAAATCATGAGCAATAGACAAAAAGCATTAAAACAACTCCCACTGCTTCTCAGTTTTTTATTTTCTTCACACTTGTGCTAATAGCGTTCAGACAAACTTATGTTGTGTTTGATGCATTGTACATGGGTATTCGGAAACCAAGTACCAGCATGCACTGTAATGCACTATTGTGTACAGTATGATAAAACTTTATCTGTTGCATGTTTCTGTTCTGGGGGAAAGAACCCTTTCTTAGTAGTACATTTTTTTCATGCTTATGCAAATAGTCATACATGTAATTGTCTGTTCAGAACACGTCCATATTGTTTGCAAATAAATTATTGTGTGTTTTAGTGTCATTGTGCAATAAACCCTACAACATGGAGAGGAAAATAACAACAAAGCATTTTAACCTTCTTCAGAAGTGAAAACAATAGTCAAAATAAAAGTAATGATGACACCAAAAGTGAACCAAATACTAATACTTCAAGTTTAAAATAAACAGTGAAGAAGAAATGATAAGAAATTATAAGTTGAAAGGTGCAACAGAAACCAAAAAGAGAAAAGAAAACTTTGTTAAGCTATACAATAAGGAGTATTTACAGCTTGGTTTCACTGTAACAACTGTTAGTGATTTATCACCACAACCCTTGTGTATGGTATGTTCTGAAATTCTGTCCAGTGATGCAATGAAACCTTCCAAACTTACTGGTCATTTGCAGTTAAAACATAGAGATCTTTTTGAGAAACCACTGGATTTTTTTTGAAAGATTACACACCCAAATGAAAAGTTAGGAAATTCAAATGAAGAAAATGATGACTGGTGACAAATCACTGCTTCAAACATCTTATTTAGCTGACCTTTGAATATGAAAAATGAATAAACCATTCACTATTAGTGAAGAATTAGTAAAGCTTTGCATCTTAGATGTCACTTGGAAATTTTGGGTCTTACAGCCGCACAAAAACTTGAGGATACACCACTTTTGGACAGTAGCATTCAGGGGAAGAATTGTTGATATAGCCAGTGATATTGAAGAGCAAATTGTAGAGGAGATAAAAAAATATTTTGCCATTCAACTTGATGAATCAACTAACATGAGTTACTATGCTATTCTACTTTGCTTTGTGAGGTATATTGACAATAAAGACTTTAGGATAGAACTACTTTGTTGTCTTAATCTACCTGGTTGGACCACTAGTTCAGAGATATTTAATGCTCTTAATGAGTACTTTCAAGTGAAGGGCTTAGACTTAGGAAGTGTGTCGAAGTTTGTAAAGATGGTACTGAGAGCAAGATTGGACATCACTTAGGGGTAGTTGCAAAAATAAAAGATATTGCACATCCAGAAATGTTCACACATTGTATGGTTCACTGGCATTTAGTGGCAAAGAAACTTTCCCCTGAATTGAACACAGTGATGAATGATGCAGTGAAGATTGTTAATGATATTCGTAGTGAAGGTTTGAACTCCAGACTTCACAACACTATGTGAAAGCATGGATTCACAACAGCAACATCTTCTCTATGCAGAAGTGAAGTGGCTTTCAAGAGGAAGGGTTCTTTCATGTCTTTCTGAGCTGAGAGAAGAAGTGAAACAGTTTCTGCAAGAGCGATACTCTGCGTTAGTAGAGCTTTTATTAGATGAGAATGGATGGCTAAGCTTGTATTGATATATATGGTGGATATATTTAGGCTCTTCATTGAACTAAATATTTTCTTTGGGGGTTTAACACAAAAATTTTTACATTAAGAAATAAGATGGATGCACTCAACAAGAAACTTGTTTTTTGGGAAAGTTGCATACAGGAAAAAGATGTAGAAATATTTTGTTTCTACTTTTCCAAGACTTTTTGATTGCTGTAGATATTAACCAGAAATTCATATTTAATATAATAAGTAAACATTTAAGAACATTATTTTAAAACTTTGACCAGTGTTACTCTGAAAATTAGGATCCCCATAAAAGTAACCTCTGGGTCAGTAGCCCATTCACGGAAGATATCAACTCCTACTCCCTTAATCATTGTGAGAAAGAAAAATTGATGGATTTATCTTCTGATGTCCATCTGGTGTCCAAAAATAAAATGCAGTCAGTGTCACAATTTTGGATATCACTAGAATAATATTCATCTCTTAGTTACAAAGCTATTATAATTTTAATCTTATTTTCTACTACCTACTTGAGTGAGAAGACTTTTTTTGCTTTATAACTAATAAAAAACAAACAGAGAAACCAAATGGATGTCAATGTAGCACTTCGTCTCTTGGAAACAAAACTGCAGTCTTGGTTATCAAGTATTCTTGCAAAGAAGCAACAGCAGATTTTGCACTAGCTTTACATGAATTAAATAATGCTCTAGAAATTTCAGTTGAACTCTAATAAAAATATTTTTTACTATTTGTCTGGTTATATTAGAGAATTGTCATTTTATAGTATTATAAGTAAAAGATAATGCACAAAATACTGGTTTTTATTTCTAGCTTAGTGATCCTTGAAATAATTCTTCTATTTTACTGGTTTCCAAGTGTAAAAAGGTTGAAAACCACTGTGCTATACCATTTTTCATGCCCATCAGGAACACATATGAATCAAGTTGTTCCATATCCTTGGTAGTACTTAATGTTGTCATTATTTCTTTAGACCATTCAGATAGGTGTATATTGATATCTCATTGTGATATTAATTTGGATTTCTCTAATTGCTAATGGTATTGATCATGTTTCACATGCTTATTTGCTGTCTTTATATCTTCTTTGGTTAATGTCTGTTGAAATCTTTTACCCATTAAAAACTGATTATTTATTAAATCAGTTAAACTATAGTTCTTTATTATACAAGTCCTTAATCAAATATGTGGTTTGCAAATATATTTTCTCACTCCATATCTATCTCTTGATTACCTTTTCATTCTCCTAACAGTGTCTTTTGCGTGATAAAAGCTTTAATTTTGATGAAGTCCAATTTATTAATTTTTTTCTTTAATGGATTATGTATGACTTTGCTGTCATATTTAATCACTCTTTTCCAAACCTGAGGTAACAAGTATTTTCTCCCATTTTTTTTATTTTAAAAGTTTTATATTTACCTCTGTGATCCATTTTGAACTAATTTTTGTATAGGTTATAAATTACAGCTTAAAGTTTCCCATAGTATTTTTGTCCCGTAGTATCCACATCATTTTTAAAAGACTACAATTTCTTCAATAAATTGTCTTTGTGACTTTCAAATACCAACTGACTATATTTCTGTTGGTCTATTTTAAAACTCTATTTTATTTCATTAATCTGAATTCCTACATTTTTGTGAACACCACACTCACTGTCTTGACTGTTGTAGCTTTCTAAGAAGTCTTAAATTAGTTTGAGTCAAATAGCTTTATTCTTTTTCAAAATTATGGCTTTTCTAGTTCCTTTGCTTTGTCATATAAGTTTTAGCTACGAAAATAGTTTTTTTTTAAAAAAGCTGCCACTATCAAAATCATGTAGGAATTTTGATTGGAATTGTGTTAAATCTATAGATCAGTTTGTAGAGAATTGACATATTAACTATTGAATCTTTTAGTCCATGACTTTGGCATGTCTTAATTTATTGATATTTCCTTTATTAATGATTTTTAGTTTTACCATTTCAATTTTATATGTCTAATACTTTTGTTAGATTTTTATAATAAAAAAGGTAAAAGGATTAAGCATAATAAATCTCACAGACACAGACAACAGTATGGTTAATACCAGAGGGAAAGGGAAATAAAGGGAAGTCAAAGAGGGTAGAAGGAGGATAAATGGTTATGGGAGGAAACGTGTCTTTGCCTGGTGAGCACACAATACTATATACATAGGATGTTATAGAATTTTACACTTGAAACCTGTATCACTTTATTAACCAATGTCACCCCAATGAATTCAATAAAAATATTTTTTAAAAGTAAGAACAAAGTATTTAATTTTTGGAGCTATTATAAATTTTATTATAGTTGTAATTTTGATTTCTAATTATATATTGTCAGCATATAGAATAAGTTACATTTATATATGCTGACATTATATCTTGCATTATAATATCTCAGAGCTAAGTTTTCTGTTTGCCTTTTCCTTCCTTCCTATGTGTTACTTGAACATTTTCTTAGAATTACCTTTTTATTTATTTATAGGGTTTGGAGTATATATCTCTCTGAGTTAGTGTTTTAATGTTTGCTTTAAGTGTTATACATACATATGTTATTACAGTCTACTGGTATCAACATTTTACTACTTCAGGTGGGATGTAGAAATCTTAATTTTATATGTGTCCCTTTATTGTCTCCCTCCATTATATAAATGTCTTAAATATTTTTTTTTCACTACATTGAAAGACTCATTAGATGTTATAATTTTGCCTCAACTCTCAAACATTTTTAAAACTTCAAAAGAAGGATAGCCTAAATTTTACTGATATTTACTGATAAATATAATGGACATATTTTTTTTCCTTTGTTATTTCTTTGTGTTTGACCTTCCAAGGTTTTTTTATTATTATTCATTTTTCTGTTTGAAGATCTTTCATTTACACTTTCTTTTAGGGTGTGTTGTCTAGTAACAAATTCTCTTAAATTTTCTTCTATTTAAGTGCTTTAATTTACCTTCATTCCTGAAGGTTATTTTCACCAGATAGAGAATTCCCAGTTACCAATTCTTATCTTCAGGACTTTAAAAATATACCACTTCTTCTGGTTTCCATGGTTTCTGATGGAAAATATACTGTTATTTGAATCATTGTTCTTCTGTATAAATCATTGTTCATACTTTCTGGCTGTTTTCAATCATTTTCCCTCTTTCCTTACTTTTCACAGTTCGATTGTGAGATATCTTGGCATGGATTTCTTTGGGTTTATCCTGTATGGAATTCTCAAAGCTTCTTGAATTTCTAGGTGTGTACCTATTTTCAAATTTGGGAAATTTTGGTCATTATTTTTTCATATACCTTTTTCAGCCCCACATTCTGTCTCTCTCTTCCTGGGACTCAATTGATATGAATGTTAGATATTTTAGTATTGTCCTACAGGTCCTTGAGGCTCTGTTCATTTTATTTTTCAGCCTATTTTATCTGTGTTGTTCAAATTGGGTAACTTATAATATCTGTCTTCAAGTTCACTTATTTTTTTCTCCATATTGAATCTTTGCCCTGAGATTTTATTTTGGTTATTATAATTTTCAATTCTAAGATTTCTATTTGATTCTTCTTTATATCTCCAATTTATTTGCTGAGGCTCATTTATTTGTTTCAAGATCATTCATAATTGTTCATTGGAGCATTTTGATCAGTTACTTTAAAATCTTTGTCAAGTCTATAATCTTGGTGGTAGCATACCTTAATTATGATATCTCCTTCAAGTTGAAATTTTCTTTGTTCTTGGTATGATAAGTGATTTTCAATTGTCTGCTGGACATTTGGAATATTATGTTTTGAGACTCTTGATCTTATTTAAATCTCTTAAATTAACAGACTTCTGATGACCTCGTGCCTGAGGGAGAGGGTCACATCATTACTGCCAGGAAGGGATGGCCGTTTTAGCTCCTACATAACCCCTTCTCACAATGCATTAAAGGGAGTGTGAAGGAGTGCTTCATTCCCACATGATAGGGGGGGAAGTTCAGGCTTCTCACATCACTTTCATTGACAGAAAGAGCAAAGCTATTTTCTTTTTGTGTGTGTGTGTCATACATTTGGATTTAGTTTTATACTTAGTCCTGACTATTTAAGGAATAAGATATACTTCTATTTATGCAATAATAACTATGTATTTTATGTGACAGATGAAATAATAACTATATTTTTAATTTAACACTAGGATACATAAAAGAAGATATACTACCAAAACTGCTTTTAAACCAAATCTGAATAGTACTTCCAAATCCAGTCTTAAAGTTAACTGTTCAAGATTCTAATAAAATATTGTGTGGCAACTCTTAAGTCAGTTAATAAAATATATTTTTAAATGATGTCACAAGATTATGGTGTTTCTGTCATTGAGTATGGTCAGAAGTATTTGTTGTTTCTGTAGTTTGAGGACTTGAGAAAGTTGCATGCAATACAATTCTTAAGAGAATTCACTTAAATTTATTATATATATATATAATACTATTTTAACAAAAAGGCCAAGAACATAACAATCTGTAAACTAATAAATTGCTGGTTCCTTCAGTATTTATCTTATAAATATTCATATATTTATCTGCTCATTTATTCAGTAATTAAACAGTACAATACAGAGCCAGACACTAAGCTAGGGATAAGAATATACATAGTTGTAGTGAAGAGTAATAAATTCAAACAATAATGATATTTATTTTGGGGATAACTGCATGTACTGATGATGTAAAACCATTCTTTGGGATTCTAGATAGAATAATAGCAAGGAAAGCTTTCAGAAATGCTAGTGGGCTCACTCAGATTTTTCACTTAGTTGAGGATTTTGCCTTACTGACACCAAACTAGCCTTTATGAACCAACAAAGTCATGTTAACATTTTCTTAAACCATTAGTATTAAAAATATTTGTATACATTCTTTCTGAATAGTGATATAAAACTATAAAAAGGGGATCAAGTGCCACAGGATATGAAGAATGTCTTACAGCAAATCCAGATGTCCTTACTAGGAATCCTTAAAGTCAAGGGCAGATGTGATTCATTGTATGTTTTCTATATCATTGACTACATAAATCAGGATATTGCAGATGACTTTGATCTTTTTATTCTAATCCGTAACCTATATAAAATTCTGCAGCTGAGCACTCTTCTAGGCACAGGTAAACAAAGAGAAATAATGTGTCACAATTCTTATCAGGACCTCACAGCTTAGCAGGGAAAACAAGCAAAATAGAAATAATAATAATAAAGGAATAGTAGTAGCATGAAGAAGGGGAAATGACATTAGGATTTGTCCATTTGCTCAAACCAGAATCCTAACATGTTGGAATATTTGTATTTCCCCATGTATAAGACGCACCACTTTTTGAAAAATTTGGGGTCTAAAAACTCGATGTGTCTTATAGAATGGTTGTAGATTTTTTTACTTGCATTTCCCACTTTGGCACACTTGTTTTTGCACTCATTGTTTAAGATAGTGATTCGTCATCAGACACAGATGAGGACAAGCTATTGGACGGGAGTTTTGACAGTGATGAGGAGTTGTATGACATTTATGATGAATAAAACTTGAGTTCAATAACTTTATATAATACATTTTTTTCAACTTTTGGGCCCCCAAATTAAGGTGTGTCTTATACATGGAAGCATCTTATACATGGGGAAATATGGTAGATTTTCCCCTCTATCTGACCTCCTAATAACAGTCCATACCAAGTCTGAATGATAACACATCACAAATATCTCTAGAATATATCTATTTCTTTCCATTTTTACTATCAATGCCCATTTCAAAATCGCCATCATATATTCCTTTATCAACTAGAATAAACTTGTACAAACCTCCCTACATCCACTATATTCCCTTGACTCAATTTTCCCCAGTGCTGCTGAGTGATCTTTTAAAATACAAATTTGAGCCTCTCTCCCCTGTTGAAAAAACCTTTAGTATCTTTCCATTACTCTTAAGATCTAAGTTCTTTATATAATATACTTGAACATCTCACCCTCCTTCTTACCATTTCTGCTTCACTTTTGTTTCTTACTTGAGAATGCAAAATATTTGCAGATCATTACTGATGTGTTTCCTAGCGAATGGTGAGAATCTTGGTTAGTGAATTTGTCAGTGAAGGTAGTAATGTTGGGTCAGTAGTAAAGGGTTTTACAATTCATAATTAAAAACTTATTTTATAGAAGTAGGGGATTTTAGCATATATATTATAAGTAGTTAAAGTCTTTATTTTAATGATTTTTGATCATTTTTTTTTCAATGATAAAAAGTAAACAGGCTATATAAATCAATGGCATACTTTTCCTTGGATTAAATGTTAAATATATGTAGGCCATAATTTCAAAAAATATTGTACAAAATTTAATTATAATTTCTTAAGGAGCTTAAATAAAAATATAGCAGGAGGCCCTGGTTGGTTGGCTCAGTGGTAGAGCGTTGGCCTGGCGTGCAGGAGTCCTGGGTTCGATTTCCGGCCAGGGCACACAGGAGAAGCGCCCATCTGCTTCTCCACCCCTCCCCCTCTCCTTCCTCTCTGTCTCTCTTCCCCTCCCGCAGCCAAGGCTCCATTGGAGCAAAGTTGGCCTGGGTACTGAGGATGGCTCTGTGGCCTCTGCCTCAGGCACTAGAATGGCTCTGGTTGCAACAGAGCAATGCCCCAGATGGGCAGAGCATCGCCCCCTGGTGGGCATGCCGGGTAGATCCCGGTCGGGCGCATGAGGGAATCTGTCTGACTGCCTCCCCATTTCCAACTTCAGAAAAATACAAAAAAAAAAAAAAAAAAAAATATATATATATATATATATATATATATATATATGGCAGGAAAGTTAAGCTGATTTTCTTCTTTTTCAAAGCAAGACTCCTTGTCTTCATAAGCAAAAATGTTTTTCTTTCTATATGTAAAAATGAGGATTTTAGGAGCTACATTTCTTCATCATGAGTTGGAAATAAAAACTTTTAGGAAAAAATGTCTGCTAATCATGACACAGTTTGAAAATAATTGTATTTTTGGATAATAATTCACAATGTTTAAATTACATATTAGTTTTATTTTCAAGTACTGTATACAATTACAGTGGCATTTAGAAAATTTATAGTATTGTGCAGCCATGATCTTTATTTAATCCAAAGTATTTTCATCAGCCCCCATAAAGACCCATACCCATTAAGAAATCACTCTCCATCTGCCCATTTCCTCCTTCAGGCAGTACTAATCTACTTTCTGTCCCTAATGGTTGCCTATTCTGAATATTTCATATAAATACAATCATACAAAATGTGACCTTTTGTGTCTGGCTTCTTTCACTTGGTGTGATGTTTTCAAGGTTCATCCACATTGGTAGTATGTGTCAATATTTCATTCCTTTTTGCAGGTAAATAGTAAGATTGTGTGTATATAGCACAATTTATTCATTTATCCATTGATGGACATTTGGTTACTTCTACTTTTTGACTATTATGAATAGTGCTACCGTGAAGATTTGTGTCAAACACTAGTTTCAATACTTGTTTTCAATTTTGGTACAGAATTTCTGGGTTATATGGTTAGTTTATGTTTAACTTTTAGAGGAACTTCCCGACAGTTTTCATAGTGGCTGTATCATGCTGCATTCCCACCAGCAATCTATGAAGGGAAGCCTACACATTCCCCACACCTATGTCAATACTTGCTAGTTTCTCTTTCTTTATTTTTTTTCTTTCTTTTTTTTCTTCCTTTCTCTTAAATTATGGCCCTCTTAGTGAGTGTGAATTGATATCTCATTGTGGTATTGGTTTGCATATTCTTTTTCTTAGACCTTTGTGAATATTTTTTTTATTCTATAGGTTGTCTCTTTCTTGATAGTGTTCTTTGATGCACAAAAGTTTTTAATTTTGATGAAGTCCCATTTGTGTATTTTTCTTTTGTTCCTTATACTTTTATTGTCACATCTATATAGCTATTGCCAAGTCCAAGATTATGAAGATTTACACCCGTGTTTTCTTTTGTTTTATAGTTCTAACTCATATTTAGATATTTATTTTTAGTTAATTTTTATATGGTGTGAAGTAGGGTTCCAACTTTTATTCTTTTGCATGTGAATATCCAGTTGTCCCAGATAATATTTTTTACAGCTTTGACACATGTAAGGCACATACCCTCTAGAGGGTCCTTGGGTTACACAGTTCCATTCCTAGGACAGTGATGTAACCCGAATTTTGGTGTAAGTCGAAAGACACTCTCTAGCCTAACACAAACGGACCAGTTGCACTTTTAACAGTCCAAAATGGTGTAGGTAAGTGTACTAGGGACAACAACTCCCTCACTCATATGCTGTGTTACTGCTTATTCTGCTGTGTGCAACCAAACTAGTTTGCCCATGTTAGTCTGTAACTGTGACGCTAATGGCATAAGCCAAAACACTCACATCTCAATTTTTTAAAGTTTTTATGGGAGTGAGCATCATAAACTCAAAACATTGTATGTTGAGACTATTGTAACCCGATGATCACATGTAAGAGTTAAGGAGATGAATTAGTAAGATGAGAACTTAACTAGATCTGTTCTTGATAAATCAGTCCAACATATAATAGCACAGGTTATCATAAGTCAAATGCAAAGTATAATAGAAGTCTAGGGACATTAATGTAATCAATAAACATATACATTATCAGAGTTCATTAAAAGGCAATAGATTCAAAGCATGTGGCAAGAGACTTTGAATTTCAGTTGCTTTTTCATTGAGAATTGGGGAAAAGAAATTCATCCAGTGATATTGGAGCTTTTGGAAGTAAACTCATCTCATAAGTATTCCTAGGTAGGAGTGGGAAATTTTAGAGCAAGATTAGCACAAAACCTGATTTATTTCTGAGCTAAAGTCCCAAAGTCCAGAGTCCTTTATATTCCTATGTTTTGTATGTCTAGAATGCTTCATAATATGGTGCAACTTCAGACCTATAGATAGGCTTTAAGAATTTGCTCAAGATACTGTTAAAGTACTAAGACCTGGAAGTGAGTAAACCATTTTAGCTAAGTAAATACTATGTTAGCCTGACAGGTGGTGGCACAGTGGATAAAACGTCAACCCAGAACTGAGGTCTCAGGTTTGAAACGCCAAGGTCACTGGCTCTGAGTGCAGGCTCATCAGTGTGGGGTACTGGCTTGAGCCAGGGAGTCATTCACAGGATCCCAAAACTCACCACTTGAGCCCAAAAGTCACTGGCATGAAAAGGCCAAGGTCACTGGCTTCAGCAAGGGGACACTGGTTTGGCCCTTATCAAGGCATATATGAGAAGCAAGCAGTCAATGCACAACTAAAGTGAAAGCAATTGCGAGTTGATTCTTCTCATCTTCCCTTTCTGTTTCCGTTTCTTTCTCTGTCTTTCTCTCTTAAAAAAATAATAATATGTTAAAAAAGATCTTTAAACTATGGAGTTTTATAACATTAGTTATATTAACTCAATCTGTGACCCTTTATATTGTTTGTGCTTTCATTCACTAATTTTGAATATGCTGAGCACTGGAAGTAAAATATTGAGCAAAACACATCTCTCCAGGCCTCACAAGGCTTTTATTTTATTGGGAACCACAAGTAATAGTTAATAAACACAAAAATGTATAAATTATAAACTTTTACTTATGTGAACATAAAGGTCTTCTATGCTTTTCAATGTTTGTGCTTTCCCTGGGTCTTTCCATTTTTTCTCTCTCTTTCTCTTTCCTGACACCCACCCCTTGTGGCTAAAATATAGAAGTGATTCATTTTTTTTTTTCTTTTTTTTTTTCTAAAGCTGGAAACGGGGGAGAGACAGTCAGACAGACTCCCGCATGCGCCCGACCGGGATCCACCCGGCACGCCCACCAGGGGCGACGCTCTGCCCACCAGGGGGCGATGCTCTGCCCATCCGGGGCGTCGCTCTGCCTCGACCAGAGCCACTGTAGCGTCTGGGGCAGAGGCCAAGGAGCCATCCCCAGCACCCGGGCCATCTTTGCTCGAATGGAGCCTTGGCTGTGGGAGGGGAAGAGAAAGACAGAGAGGAAGGAGGGGAGGGGGGTGGAGAAGCAAATGGGCGCTTCTCCTATGTACCCTGGCCGGGAATCGAACCCGGGTCCTCCACACGCCAGGCCGACGCTCTACCGCTGAGCCAACTGGCCAGGGCTGGTTCATATTTTTGTTTGCTGTATAATCAACCAAACTAGTGGGAGATATATGTTTACTGTGGAAAATATACATAACATAAAATTTACTATTGTCCATTTTCAGGTGTACAGTTATGTCCTATTAAATATACTCACATTGGTGTACTACCATCACCAGAACGTTTTTATCTTCTCCAACTGAAACTCTGTACCCATTAAATAATAACTCCCCACTGCCTTTTCTCTCAGTCCTTGTCTCTTTCTCCTTTCTGTCTGTAGGAATTTGCCTCTTCTAAGTACATCATATAAGTGGAATAATTCAATATTTTTCCTTTTTTTGCCTGGCTTATTTCATTTGCCATAATGTCTTCAAGGTTTATCTATGTTTCACCATGTGCAAGATCTTTTTTCTTTGTAATGTGGAACAATTTTACATTGTTTGTGTAAACCACATTTTGTTTATTCATTCATCCATTGATAGTTATTTGGATTGTTTCCACCTTTGGCATAATATATTTTTGTTATATTTCCATTGTATTTTGCTGTACAGTTAACGAGATTGTGAGCTAAGAAAAAATATTATTTTGTATCTATTGGCAGATACTTTACAGGAGTAAATGAAAAACAGTATTTCAGAGTTTTATTTCCTAACTTTTTATATTAACTTTTGATGTTGATGCATTAAATTGCTTTTATACATTTAAGACCATATACCATATTTCCCCAATATAAGACGCACCTTAATTTTGGGGCCCAAAATTTGGAAAAAAAATGTATTACATAAAGTTATTGAACTCAAGTTTTATTCATCATAAATGTCATACCACTCCTCATCCCTGTCATAACTCCCATCCATTAGCTTGTCCTCATCTGTGTCTGATGATGAATTACTGTCTTTAACAATGAGCGCAAAAACAAGTGTGAAAAAGCAGGAAATGCAAGTAAAAAAACCTACAACCACTGTATAAGATACACCCAGTTTTTAGACCCCAAATTTTTCAGAAAACAGTGTGTCTTATACATGGGGAAATACAGTACATGTGGTATTTATTTTTTGAGGCCATATGTCTTAGTCTGTTTGGGGTGCTATAACAAAATACCACAGACCAGGGAACTTATAAATAACAGAAATTTATTTCTCATAGTTCTCAAAGCTGGAAGTCCGAGATCAAGGTGCCCTCAACCTTTTTCCAGGTTCTAAATTTCTTGTCTTATCCTCACATTGTAGCAGGGGCAAGGGAGCTCTCTGAGATCTCTTATAAGGGCATAATTCCCATTCATGAAAGCTCCATCTCAAAGACTAAGCACCTCCAAAAGGCCCCACCTCCTAATACCATCATCTTTGGGGGGTAGAATTTCAACATGAATTTTAGGGGTTATAAACATTTGGATTATAGGACCATATATATAGTATTATTAATTTTACATAAAGATGTAAAATATATATATTTTAAAATTACTTAGAGAATAACATTATTTACTTAAAGAATTACACAGTGAATTTTTTTATTTTAATTTATTGTGTTTACATAGATTCAAGTGTCCCACCAAATATATCTCCCTCCACCCCTGTGTTTCCCTCAGCACCCCCCCCTTCCTGCCAGGATTTGCTGTCCTGTTCTCTATGGTGCTATGTTATGAATATATAATTTCATTAATACATAGTGAATTTTAAATAGTGAATAATTTGATTTTTCTAAAAACATGTTATCAGTTACTTTTTATAAGTGTGTTTTTTACCACACTAATAGTCCATCTTAAGACATTTTTTCCTCTATGGAAAATAACTTTATTAATAATGTTGAGTTTGGATATCTGATTTGAATCCTAAAAACCATATATAAATATCAAATATTGGTTTGAATATATAAGTAACTAACACAAAGTGTTTACTTATCTAAAAAATTCCTTCATGTTTAGGAATAGTTTGTGTTCAATATAGATCAGTTGTTTCTTATAAGAGATAAATATTATCATATATAATCAATGTAGGACTGTTACAGGCAAAATTATCTTCAGATATAAAAAGATATTTAGCCTGACCAGGCAGTGGCACAGTGGATAGAGTGTCGGCTTGGGACGCTCTGGACCTCGGTTTGAAACCCTAAGATTGCTGGCTTGAGTGCAGGCTCATTTGGCTTGAGTGTGGGCTCAACAATTTGAGTGCAGGGTCATCAGCTTGAGTGTGGGATCATAGACATGACCCCATGGTCACTGGCTTGAGCCCAGAGGTTGCTGGCCTGAAGCCCAAGGTCACTGGCTCTAGCAAGGGGTCACTGGCTCTGCTGGAGTGCTCTTCCCCCCCATCCCCCGGTCAAGGCACTTACCACAACAATGAGTTGACGCTTCTTATCACTTTCTTTCTGTCTGTCTGTCTCTGCCTCTCTCTCTCACTTAAAAAAATAAAATAATTAAAAGATATTTAGTTTGGTAATATCTTTTCTGAATATATTTTTAAGAGAGAGAGAGACAGAGACAGGAAGGGAGAGAGATGTTTGCAACTTATGGTTGCGTCACTTTAGCTGTTTATTAATTGCTTCTCATATGTAACTTGACTGGTGGAGGTGGGGGGTTCCAGGCAAGCCAGTGACCCCTTTCTTAAGCCAGCAACCTTGGGCTTCAAGCCATTGTCTGAACTCAAACCAGCAACTAAGGGATAATATCTATGATCCCATACACAAGCTGGGACCCGATGCTTATACTGGTGAGCCTACACTCAAGTCAGTGACCATGGGGTTTCAAACTTGGGTCCTCAGTGTCTCAGGTCGATGCTCGATCCACTGCACAACCACTTGTCAGGCTCTTTTCTAAATATTTATTATTCCATATAGGGAATATAAAAATCCTTGAGAGAAAAATTTCACTCTGAAATAGATTTTTAGAGCCTTTTAAAATAACATGCACTAGATTATGAATAGGGATCTTCATTTTGGTATTTTTGTAATAGTTAAGAATTACAAACAGCCTGACCTGTGGTGGCGCAGTGGATAAAGCGTCAACCTGGAAATGCTGAGGTCGCTGGTTCGAAACCCTGGGTTTGCCTGGTCAAGGCACATATGGGAGTTGATGCTTCCAACTCCTCCCCCCTTCTCTCTCTCTGTCTCTCCTCTCTCTCTTTCTCTCTCTCTGTCTCTCTCCTCTCTAAAATGAATAAATAAAAAAAATTTTAAAAAAAGAATTACAAACAATCTAAACGTCCATTAGTAGCCGATATGAGTGCATTGTGATATATCAATATAACGTGATACTATATGGCATTTAACATGAATAAATTGGATCTTTATTTATCAAAATGGAAATGCTTCAAAAACAAAAGTAGACCTAAAATTAAAAAGTTGAATAATAGCATATGTGTTATGGTATATTCTTGAATAAATATAGTATTTTTAATCATAGACCAGTACTGTATTTTGTGGATACACACACATACACACACATAAGTATGCACAGAAATATAATTATATATATTGATAACTATGTATACATGGGATCATATAGTATTAATAGATGAAATGGAAATATATACACCAAATTTAAGATACTAATCATTTTTGGAGAGGGAAGAAAGGTGTAATATTGTGTGAGGTAATAATATTCACATTTTGTTATATTTTTCACAAAAATAGAAGCTATGAATTTAATAGGGCATAATGTTAATGTTTTTAAATCTGGAGGTTGGTATATTAATGTTGGCTATATTCTCCATACTTTTCTTAGTGTTTGAAATATTCTTTCTGTTTTTTATGTATGTACTGAAAGACCCAGTAATTACACTTTTAGTTAAAAACTGTGTAGTAATCTTACATATACACACATATATAAGGATGTTCACTACAGCATTGTTTATAATTATGAAAAACTGGAAACAAACAAAATATCAGATGATACAAGTATATAGGTAAAAGTCCAAAGAACTTCAGTTTTTAAAAGCTATTATAATTAGTAGAATATTTTACCTTAAACCATATATGAAAATCAGTTATAGGTGGACTTCAGACTCACACATGAAGGATTAAGTAATTTAGCTTTCAGAGGGAAATATAAGAAAATACCTTTTCAACTCTGTAGTAGCTAAAGGTTTCTTAAACCAGATTTTAAAAGGATAAAATATAAACTAAATATTGATAAACTGGACTATATTAAAATCAAGAACTTATGTTCATTGAAAGATACTATTAAATGAATTGGAAGGAAACTTTCAACTGAAGAGAGATTTACTGTATATACAGGAAATATTTAGCATAGATTTACTGTATATACAGGCAAAAGTAGGTTTATATTTATGAGTACATGAAACACAGTTCATTCTTGTATTATTATTTATTACAGTATTTTTCATATGAAAAACTCTAAACCTACTTTTGCCCTCCCTGTATACACAGCAAAGGACCAACATCCAGAATATATAAATAATTTCTATGAATAAGTAAGAAAGGAAAATCAACCCAATAGAAATATGAGAAAGATGTTTTAACAGGTAGGTATTTCACATAAGAGCATATCCAAATAGCCAGTGTACATGTGTAAAAGTGCTCAGGTTGATTACCTTCTTTTCTAATATTTTTTTAATTGGAAGCTTACATTATTGTAGATCTTCTTTTCTAATATAAGCATACCACCTGACCAGGTGGTGGCGCAGTGGATAGAGCGTCAGACTGGGATGCAGAGGAGCCAGGTTCGAGACTTCGAGGTCGCCAGCTTGAGCATGGGCTCATCTGGTTTGAGAAAAAAAGCTCACCAGCTTGAGCCCAAGGTCACTGGCTCCAGCAAGGGGTTACTTGGTCAGCTGTAGGTCCATGGTCAAGGCACATATGTGAAAGCAATCAATGAACAACTAAGGTGTTGCAAGGAAAAACTGATGATTGATGCTTCTCATCTCTCTTCGTTCCTGTCTGTCTGTCCCTATCTATCCCTCTCTCTGACTATCTCTGTCTCTGTAAAAAACAAACAAACACACACACAAAACCCCCCAAAACCCCCAGGTTCCCAATGACTCATCTCTGTCTGTCTTGTGGAAGGAGTCCAACCTTGTCTTCATCAAGTGCAAAAGTAGAGCTAGTGTCCAGAAATTCTGTGCCATTGGTTCATTTCATGCCAAAGCTTAGTCTAGTTTGGTCTCTGTTCCCATCTGGCTATCCTCCGTTTCTGGCTGTGCTCTGGCTATGCTGCTGTACCCAGGCATGTGCTTGGAACCCGCACTTTGGCCCGGTGGCTGCTAGGCCCACATGCTACTACCAAGAGTACACAAGTGCACAGTGCACAAGCTAATGGGGAAAAATGTATTAGAGAGAGAGAGAAGGGGGAAGAAAGAGAGAGAGTGAGACTTTGCCTTGGTTAAGCTTCTATTATATTACTTCAGCTTGAGAAGAAGCCAGTTCTTTTTTAAACTAACCAATCCATTTTTCACTCACTCCTGGGCTTGAGTTATCCTAATCAATCCATTTCCTAGATAATCATGGTCTGTGCTGAGCCTTCCCTTTTATGGTTGCCATCATGGCTTCTACTGGCATGTGCCCAGTAGAGAAATTTTCCCTGCTGTTTTCATTTCGATATTGGTAATCCCAGCTAAGGACAGAGCATGACCCTTCCTGTCTCTTTACAGGATTAGGTCCCCAGGGTGGAGGATGTAGTGGTCCCTTGGGAGGTGTATGAAGCTGTAGCTTCTGACCTAATTAAGCTTAGCCGTTTTTGCTTCCTTCTCTTTTATTAATATCTAGCTATCTACACTAACATGACCATTAGTCAGGTTGGGCTTACTGTCTTCTGCTGCCTCAGGGGTTGTTGATTATCAGGGCAAAAGAAAAGTCTGAGAGGGGATACTTTTTAAAATTAAATTTAATGAGTTATAGAAATCACTGTTTTTGATTCCATATCCCTCAGAGATCATAGCTTTCTGCTACCTATTGTCCAGCATCTGAATACAACCATTTCATATAATTTGATTCTGAATTGTGGCCCTCATACCAAACAGAGTATAAATTTGAAACATCAGATTAAGTGGATAGTCAGTAAAGAGACAATATTCATCTAGCTCAGAAGTACCTGGGTACTGACTTTGTCAGCCTCTCCTCCAAACACCCAGTTAAGATGTGGTTTGTTGTAGTTTGACTCAGGTATGTCTTAAATACTTCTATAAATACTTACTAGAAGTAAGATTATGTGAATTCTTCCTAAAAAAGAACAAGCTGCAAGTGTAAAATACCTCTAAAGAAGCTAAGAACCACATTTCCAACAACTGTAGCTTTGTGTTCTGCTGAGTTAGTGATCTGAGAGCCAAGGAAAACTAAATTGATATGAGTTATATCTGCTTTTTTTATTGTGGGGCCATCTTGCTTCAGTATGTTCCGTGTTCTTAGCTAAACAAAGCAGGACTTTAGTCCAAACTCAGTTTGACTACATTTTCTTTATTTCTCTTTTTGATCTCTTCTGATTTAAAAATTTTATATTTGTTTTCATTCTTTAACTGCCTTTTCTTGAAATTATAACATACATTATTTATTTAACAAAGTCTAAAGTTCATCAGTACCTCCGTCCTGGTACAACAATACAAAGATTTTTAAATGCTTTAAATCTGATTCCATCCTTGTTTTTATATCATGTTGTTGTTCAGAACTTTAGTTCTACCTTATTTTATCTCTACCTTCATTTCAATAGTATTATAATTACTTTGCATAATAATATTTGTTTAGTTCCAACTATACATTTACAATGTCTTTCATTATCATTGCCTATTTTGTTTTATTAATTTTGAGTTTTTTCTTTTTAAAATATATTTTTAATAGCTCTTTTGTTTATGATGCGTGAATAGTAAACCTTGGGATGTAGAAAATATTATTTATTTTCCTTCTGGCTATTCTTGTGTATAAGAAGTCTGCTGTCATTCCAAAATTCTTTAGTTGTTAATTGATTTTTCATTGCAATTTGGTTGATTTTAAAATTGTCTCTTTCTTTGGTGTCCTTCAGTTTCACTATTTTTCTAAATGTGAGTAGTTTTATTTATTCTGTTTGCAATTTTAGATTACTTTATTAATCTGTTAATTTATACTTTTCCTCAGTTCTCAAACTTTAGTCATTTAATTTGAATATTGTGTCTCCATCCCCAAATCTCCGTTTCTCCTTGAATAATTTCTATTAGGTGCTTTCTGGACTTCTTATTTTAACCCATTTTATATATTGTTACTATTTGTCTTTTCTTTATTTCTTTGTGTGGTCTTTGATTTTACCATTTTGTATTAGCTTTGTGTGCTATTTAAGTCCTCACTGAGTTTTAAATTATAATATATTATTATTAATTATTTCAGTTTTATTTAACATTTCTATAAATAATATTCAGTTTTTTTAATGTCTTTTATTTTTAAAATCCCTGATCTTTTTTCATGTTTGTCATCTCTTTTTTCCAACATTTTAAAAAGTTAACAAATAATATTTTTAATTGTTTTTTTATCTCTATTTCCTTGTTGTGCGTTCTCCCATTTTAGGAGTGGTAATATGTAGCCTGTCATTCGTGGTTTTGAAGTGTGATTTTTTTTTTTTTTTGACAGAGAGACTAGAGTTAGGGACAGGCAGACAGGAAGGGAGAGAGATGAGAATCATCAATTTTTCATTGTGGCATCTTAATTGTTCTGGAATTATTTATGTGTTTATTTTTATCTGCAAACTTGACTTTTTTGAGAATTTTTTTTTGTGGTAGTTTCTTTTATCCTTTTAGTTGGGTAAGCTTCTCTATATTAGGTGATTCTGTGGGCCTGAACTCTTTGGTATACACTGGCCAAAATATAATTTTCATATTATTATCAATTTGTCAGGAATCTGCAATTATATATGGCTCAATTTTGAAACTAGTAATATAGGCTTAGGATTCTGATTTCCTATGGTTGACTCTGTCCTGCGAGACTGGTGCAGGAAGACTCTTTAATAAAACTCTAACCAGATTAGCTGTGATATTCAGACTTTCATTCAGCAATTTTTCTCTTTCCCTTTTCTGCAGTTACCTCAGTTTTATCTTTCAGTCATAAAGGGCCTTAAACATGAAGGGCCACATGAACTTAATCCCCACTCAGGTTTCAATGTCTGAGGTCTCCATGGTCAGCACTTGACCCAGGTCTCTCAATGTGCTATCTCAATTCCATTTTATTGGTAGGAGTTCTTTGTCTTGGCATCAAAAGGTTTACTATCTTTGTTTTCACGGGTATATATTAATATTTTGTAATATTGTTTTACATAGCATATCTGTGAGTTAAAAAGTAGTCAGGTGACTCAATACATGATTTTTAAAAATCATATCTATGTTTTAAGTATTTAACTTTTTTTTTTTTTTTTTTACAGAGACAGAGTCAGAGAGTGGGATAGATAGGGACAGACAGGAACGAAGAGAGATGAGAAGCAACAATCATCAGTTTTTCCTTGCAACACCTTAGTTGTTCATTGATTGCTTTCTCATATGTGCCTTGACCATGGGGCTACAGCAGACCAAGTAACCCCGTACTCAAGCCAGCGACTTTGGGTCCAAGCTGGTGAGCTTTGCTCAAACCAGATGAGCCCACGCTCAAGCTGGTGACCTTGGGGTCTCGAACCTGGGTCCTCCACAATCCCAGTCCAGTGCTCTATCCACTGCGCCACTGCCTGGTCAGGCTTTAACATTTATTTAGATAAAGTTAAAAAATTGGTTTAAAATTTTAAATTTCCAGGTCCTCATTAAAATTCAATTTAAATTATTAGTATTTGTTATATTTTTGCTTTTATTTTACTATTGTCTAATTCATATATTTTTAAATAACCTGCTGCCTTTGTTTATTACATTATTCCTTTAAATAATTATTTATTGTGTTAATTTTCATAGGATGAACCTTCAGGAAGAATTGGATAAACTTAAAGTGCATATATCTATTGACAAAGCAAAAATACAAGATTTGAATACATGTATAGCAGAGAAAAGAGAAGGTAAATATTTTGTGACAATAAATTTTTTAATTATGTAGTTTTTGATGTTTTATTTTCAATTTCTTCTAAGACTCTTACATTTTCCCACTCTTTCCACTGCTTTACTCATTGATATTTCTTTAACATTTACACCATTCATGAGAAAATTAAATAGAACACCTAAAAGTCATTTTTAATTTATTAAAAATTCAAATGAAATGTTTTATAAGAAGATATGATTTATTTATATTATTAATTGATAAACTTTTACTAGTTATGTTTTGTTTAATGTTTTATAGATAACAGTTACTGTACTCAATATCAATAATGCATTCATATTTTTGCTTGACATTTTTCTGGAAATTGTTTTACTTCTCATATTGTTTTAAAATCAAAATTTTAGTGTTAGAATGAAACTTGGGGATCTACAGTTCTGCAACTTGCCTGCCTAGTAGCCTAAAAAGGGTTCTGAAAGAGGAAATGTGTCCATTCCAAATACAACTTCATTCTTTTGTTAAAATCAGATAACTATATTTACTGTAAAACTTCAGTCCATACTTGAGTACCTTGTTAAAAAAGGTAAATAAGATCCATTTGACAGATTTTCTTCCTATTTAACCTTGCTACAGCTTGTTACTATTATTTGTTTTAGGTGTTGAGAATTTATACCTAATAATTAACTTAATAATTTATACTTAATCATTTAATTTTTATATATCACTCATCTGGCTATTGTCCAATTACTATCATTGTTCCAGTTGCTTTTATGTAGGCCACTGGTGACTTGTCAAGGCCAGTATTTGAACCTCTTAATTTTATACATTGATTTATATCATATTTCACGCTTACTCTTTCATTTGTTTCTGAAACACTGGTTTTCTCCTATTTTGTATTCTACTTTCTTTCTTGTATCTTCTGTCTTCTTTTGGAACTTCTTTCCATTTTATTCCTTAACCGTTGTGTTTCTCTAATACTTTACCCTTAGTTTACTTCCTTAAAATAATAATTTTGTTGTTTTTGGAATAATTATGCCTACTTAAAAACATTGTAGCAAAAAGAAAGAAGAAAACGAAGAAAAAATTCAAAAACACCTAAAAATCAGAATTTCAGTATTAAATAATTATCAAATCAGAAATGTCTTCATATTAATATAGGAAGAAGCCTAGATAAATTGTGTAAAACATGAATAATTAAGTTCTTTTTTAAAAAAGATTTTTACATATTATTATATTTGGGACCAACCAAATAAAAAGAAATGGATATAAAAATAAAGGAATTGTTGTTGAACTTTAGATAAATGTTTCATTACTTCAGGAGAAATTAATTTCTAAAACTTCCCTGCTAAGATTAAAGAGAAGTTGCAAAATGATTGATAATGGAATTACCGTATTTTTTGCTCCATAAGATGCACTTTCCCCCCTCCCAAAAGTGGAGGGGGAAATGCCCGTGCATCTTATGGAGCAAAAAATACAGTATTTTATTAAATATTTTAACACACCATTTAGTTTAGAATTTTTTTTTATTTTTCTTCTTAAAACTCTAGGTGTGTCTTATGGTCAGGTGCATCTTATGGAGCGAAAAATATGGTAATAAGTATTTTTTAAAATATATATTTCAATTTCAAAGTATATTAAAAATTAACATTGCAAAAAATTAACATATTGCCTTGCAAGATGAGTAAAACATCATTTTTATAAAACGTTTTATTTTCCCCACATCTTGAGTTATTCATTAAATTACCTCAATTTCATTAGTCTGTAAGTTTGTATATTGCAATAATGATTGCTTAGTTTTAAAGTCTTTTTTTAAATTTATTTATTGATTTTAGAGAGAAAGGAAGAGAGAGAAAGAAAGAGACAGAGAGAAACATTGATCTGTTCCTATAAGTGCCCTGACTGAGGATTGAACCCGTAACCTTTGCACATTGGAACAATGCTCTAACTGGTGGATCTAATCACACAGGGCCCTAGTTTTAAATCTTAAAGGCATACTTCAGAGATATTATGGGCTCAGTTCCAAACTTCGACACTAAAGTGAATATTGCAATAAAGCAAGTCACATGAATTTTTTGGTTTCCCAGTTAAATAAAGCCTATGTTTTATCATACTGTAGTCTATTACATGTGCAATAGCAAATGTCTCATAAAGCAATGTATATATCTTAATTAAAAGTACTTTATTCATAAAAACTGCTAATCATCATATGAGACTTTAATGAGTCATAATTGTTTACTAGTGGAGATTCTTGCCTAGTATTGTTGGAAGTGCAACATCTACAAACAGAGGCAAGGTCACAAGGAACAGAGACAGACAGCTGTGAGAGGGAAGGGGGATGAGAGGAGAAGATCAAAGAACATGAAGGGGCTAGGGAAATCATGTATATGTAACACACAGATACAAATAACAAGGTAGCAAGTGCCACAGGAAAAGGGAGAATGAAGGTGGAGTGTGCAAGGAGGGTGAAATGGGAATGGAAAGAGAGACTTTGCATGGTGCATGGGGGACATAATGCAGGGGGTTGAGGATGTTATATTGAGTGGAACCAATCCATGTCAACACAATAAATTAAAAACTTAGATAGATAGATGATAGAGAGAAAGAAAGAAAGAAAGAAAGAAAGAAAGAAAGAAAGAAAGAAAGAAAGAAAGAAAGAAAGAAAGAAAGAAAGAAAGGAGGGAGGGAGTGAGGGAGGGAGGGAGGGAGGGAGGGAGGGAGGGAGGGAGGGAGGAAGAAAATGCAGCATCTGTAGAATACAATAAAGTGAAGCCCAAGAAAATGAGGTATGCCATCATGTAAAGATTTTAATACTCATCACATTTTTTAAAGCTTTTACCTTTCTATTTTGAGTTCTTTTTTATTCTTTTTTTATTATTATTAATTTTACTGGGGTGACATCAATAAATCAGGGTACATATGTTCAAAGAAAACATGTCCAGGTTATCTTGTCAATCATTTATGTTGCATACCCATCACTTAAAGTCAGATTGTCCTCCGTCACCTTCTATCTAGTTTTCTTTGTGCCCCTTCCCCTCCTCCTTCCCTTCTCCCTCCCCCCCTCCCCCTGTAACCACCACACTCTTGACAATGTCTCTTAGTCTCGTTTTTATGTCCCACCTACGTATGGAATAATACAGTTCTTGGTTTTTTCTGATTTACTTATTTCACTCCGTATAATGTTATCAAGATCCCACCATTTTGTTGTAAATGATCCGATGTCATCATTTCTATGGCTGAGTAGTATTCCATAGTGTATATGTGCCACATCTTCTTTATCCAGTCATCTATTGAAGGGCTTTTTGGTTGTTTCCATGTCTTGGCCACTGTGAACAATGCTGCAATGAACATGGGGCTGCATGTGGCTTTACATATCAATGTCTCTGAGTTTTGGGGGTATATACCCAGTATAGGGATTGCTGGGTCATAAGGTAGTTCTATTTTCAGTTTTCTGAGGGACCACCATACTTTCTTCCATAATGGATGTACTACTTTACATTCCCACCAACAGTGAATGAGGGTTCCTTTTTCTCCACAGCCTCTCCAACATTTTCAATTACCTGTCTTGTTAATAATAGCTAATCTAACAGGTGTGAAGTGGTATCTCATTGCAGTTTTGATTTGCATTTCTCTAGTAATTAATGAAGATGAGCATCTTTTCATATATCTGTTGGCCATTTGTATTTCTTCCTGGGAGAAGTGTCTGTTCATGTCCTCTTCCTATTTTTTTTATTGGATTGTATGTTTATTTGTTTGTTGTTGAGTTTTATGAGTTCTTTGTATATTTTGGATATTAGGCCCTTATCTGAGCTGTTGTTTGAAAATATCATTTCCCATTTATTTGGCTGTCTGTTTATTTTGTTGTCAGTTTCTCTTGCTGAGCAAAAACTTCTTAGTCTGATGTAGTCCCATTCATTTATATTTGCCTTCACTTTTCTTGCCTTTGGAGTCAAATTCATAAAATGTTCTTTAAAACCAAGGTCCATGAGTTTAGTATCTATGTCTTCTTCTATGTACTTTATTGTTACAGGTCTTATATGTAGGTCTTTGATCAATTTTGAATTAATTTTACTACAAGGGGACAAAATGTAGTCGAGTTTCATTCTTTTGCATGTAGCTTTCCAGTTTTTCCAGCACAATTCGTTGAAGAGGATTTCTTTTCTCCATTGTGTGTTGTTGGCCCCTTTATCAAAAATTATTTGACCATATGTATGTGGTTTTATTTCTGGACTTTCTATTCTGTTCCATTGGTCTGAGTGTCTATTTTTCTGCCAATACCATGCCGTTTTGATTGTCGTGGCTCTATAATATAGTTTGAAGTCAGGTATTGTAATGCCCCCAGCTTTGTTCTTTTTCTTTAGGATTGCTTTGGCTATTTGGGTTTTTTTAAAGTTCCATATAAATCTGATGATTTTTTGTTCCATTTCTTTAAAAAAATGTCATTGGAATTTTGATGGGATTTACATTAAATTTGTATATGGCCATTTGGATTATATTTATTCTTCCTATCCAAGACCAAGGAATATTCTTCCATCTTATTGTATCTTTTTCGATTTCCCTTAACAATGCTTTATAGTTTTCATTATATAGGTCCTTTACATTCTTTGTTATGTTTATTCCAGGTATTTTATTTTATTTTTTGTTGCAATCGTGATAGGATTATTTTTTGGAGTTCGTTCTCAAATGATTCATTGTTGACATATAGAAAGGCTATGGACTTTTGTATGTTAATTTTGTATCCTGCGACCTTACTGTATTGGCTTATTGTTTCTAGCAGTCTTTTTGTAGATTCTTTGGGGTTTTCGATGTATAGGATCATATCATCTGCAAAAAGTGATACCTTTACTTCTTCTTTTCTGATATGGATGCCTTTTATTTTTTTGTCTTGTCCGGTTGCTCTGGCTAGAACCTCTAGCACCACATTAAATAAGAGTGGAGAAAATGGACAACCCTGTCTTGTTCCTGATTTAAGGGGGAAAGCCTTCAGTTTAGTGCCATTTAATATGATGTTAGCTGATGGTTTATCATATATGGCCTTTATAATGTTGAGATATTTTCCTTCTATACCCATTTTGTTGAGAGTCTTAAACATAAAATTGTGTTGTATTTTATCGAAAGCCTTTTCTGCGTCTATTGATAAGATCATGAGGTTTTTCATCTTTGTTTTGTTGATATGGTGTATTACGTTAAAAGTTTTATGTATGTTGAACCATCCTTGAGATTCTGGGATGAATCCCACTTGATCATGATGTATTATTTTTTTAATATGTTGCTGTATTCAATTTGCTAGTATTTTGTTTAGTATTTTAGCATCTGTATTCATTAGAGATATTGGTCTCTAGTTTTCTTTTTTTGTGCTGTCCTTGGCTGGTTTCAGTATTAGGGTTATGTTGGCCTCATAAAATGTGTTTGGAAGTATTGCTTCTTCTTCAATTTTTTGGAAGACTTTGAGTAGAATAGGAATCAAGTCTTCTTTGAATGTTAGATGGAATTCACTAGTATAACCGTCTGGGCCTGGACTTTTATTTTTGGGGAGGTTTTTAATAGTTTTTTCTATTTCTTCCATACTAATTGGTCTGTTTAGGCTTTCTGCTTCTTCTTGTCTCAGTCTAGAAAGGTTGTATTGTTCTAGGAATTTATCCATTTCTTCTAGATTGTTGTATTTAGTGGTATATAGTTTTTCATAGTATTCTACAATAATTTTTTTAATATCTATGATATCCATGGTGATTTCTCCTCTTTCATTTTAGATTTTGTTTATATGTGTCCTTTCTCTTTTTTTCTTGGTAAGTCTTGCCAAGGATTTGTCAATTTTGTTGATCTTTTCAAAGAACTGGCTCCTTGTTCTATTCATTTTTTCTATAGTTTTTCTGTTCTCTATTTCATTTATTTCTGCTCTGATTTTTATTATCTCCTTTCTTTGGCTGGTTTTGGGTTGTTTTGTTCTTCTTTTTCCAGTTCCTTAAGGTGTGAGGTTAAGTGGTTCACTTGAGCTCTCTCTTGTTTGTTTATATAGGCCTGAAGTGATATGAACTTCCCTCTTATCACTGCTTATGCTGCATCCCATATATTCTAATATGTCGTATTGTCATTTTCATTAGTCTGTATATATCTTTTGATCTCTGCACTTATTTCTTCTTTGACCCATTCATTTTTTAAAAGTATGTTGTTTAGCCTGACCAGGTGGTGGCGCAGTGGATAGAGCATCGGACTAGGATGCAGAAGGATCCAGGTTCGAGACCCCGAGGTCACCAGCTTGAGTGCGGGCTCATCTGGCTTGAGCAAAAAGCTAACCAGCTTGGAGCCAAGGTCGCGGGCTCCAGCAAGGAGTTATTTGGTCTGCTGAAGGACTCTGGTCAAGGCACATATGGGAAGGCAATCAATGAACAACTCAACGAAAAACTGATGATTGATTCTTCTCATCTCTCTCCATTCCTGTCTGTCTGTCCCTATCTATCCCTCTCTCTGATTCTCTGTCCCTGTAAAAAAAAAAAAAAAAGGTATGTTGTGGGGTTTTTTCCCTCTTTTTTGCAGTTGAAATCTAGTTTCAAGGCTTTATGATCAGAAAATATGCTTGGTACAACTTCGATTTTTCTGAATTTGCTGATGTTGTTTTTGTGGCCCAACATATGGTCAATGCTTGACAATGATCCATGTACACTGGAGAAAAATGTATACTTTGTTACTTTGGGATGAAATGTCCTGTAGATGTCTATCATATCCAGGTGCTCTAGTGTTTTGTTTAAGGCCAGTATATCTTTATTGATTCTATGTTTGGATGACCGATCTAGAGCCGTCAGCGGTGTATTGAGGTCTCCAAGTATGATTGTATTTTTGTCAGTTTTTGTTTTAAGGTCAATAAGTAGCTGTCTTATATATTTTGGTGCTCCTTGGTTTGGTGCATATATATTAAGAATTGTTATGTCTTCTTGATTCAGTGTCCCCTTAATCATTTGTCTCTGAGTACTTTTGCTGTCTTGTAGTCAGCATTATCAGATATGAGTATTGCTACACCTGCTTTTTTTTTGGATGTTATTTGCTTGGAGTATTGTTTTCCAGCCTTTCACTTTGAATTTGTTTTTATCCTTGTTGCTTAGATGAGTTTCTTGTAGGCAGCATACAGTTGGATTTTCTTTTTTAATCCCTTCTGCTACTCTGTGCCTTTTTATTGGTGAGTTTAATTCATTTACATTTAGTGTAATTATTGACACTTTTGGTTCCCTATTGCCATTTTATACATTGCTTTCTGTTAGTTTCATGTCTTGTTTGATTCTTCTCTTTTGTTTTTCTATCCTTTGTTTTTGTTTGTTGGTATTCCATACTTATTTCCTCTGTTGCTATCTTTTTTAAATCATGTGCTTCTGTGGTGGTTTTTTCAATGGTGGTTACCATTAAGTAATGAAAAGCGTTCCTACCCTATTCATTTTAGTGCACTATCTTGTGAGTACTTTTGCACTCCATCGTCCTTTGCTACTGTTAATCTCTGTCCTCTCCCCTCCCCCTTTTTTTTGTTTTTGTTGTCACAGTTTAAATTTGGTTTTATTTCGTTCTTGGTGGAACTTTTACTTGAGGTTTTGTTTTGTTTTGTTCTTTGTATCTGGTTGGAAAACCCCCTTTAGTAATTCCTGGAGTGGGGGTTTTCTGATGATAAATTTCCTCATCTTTTCTGTATCTGTGAATGTTTTTATTTCTCCTTCGTACTTGAAGGATAGCTTTGATGGGTATAGTATTCTTGGCTGAATGTTCCTCTCTTTCAGGACTTTAAATATTGGGGCCACTCTCTTCTAGCTTGTAGAGTTTCTGTTGAGAAATCTGATGATAATCTAATAGGCCTTCCTTTATATGTTGTATTCTTTTTTTCCCTGGCTGCTTGAGAATTTTTTTCTTTGTTGTTGGTTTGTGCCAATTTCATTATGATGTGCCTTGGAGTTGGTTTGTTGGAGTTAAGAAAACTTAGTGTTTTGTTTGCTTCATGAATTTGAGGCTTTAGTTCTTTCCACAGGCTTGGGAAGTTCTCATCTATTATTTGTTTGAATATGTTCTCCATTCCATTTTATCTCTCTTCTCCCTCTGATATACCTATTATTCTTATGTTATTCTTTTTGATGGAATGAGACAATTCTTGTAGGGCTTTCTCATTTTTTTTAATTTTTGAGTCTCTTCTTCTCTCTGTTGTGCCTCAAGTTGCTTGTTTTCTATTTCACTAATCCTAACTTCTATCTGGCCTGTTCTATTAGCTAAGCTTGTTACCTCGTTTTTTAGCTTGTGGGTAGAGTTTTTCATCTCTGTTTGATTTTTTTTATAGTTTCAATTTCCTTGGAAATATATTCTTTGTGTTCGTTGAGTTGTTTTCTGAGCTCCCTAAATTGCTTTTCTTTGTTTTCTTGTATATCTCTGAGTATTTTTAGGATTTCTATTTTAAATTCTCTGTCATTTATCTCCAAGGTTTCCAATATATTAAATTTTTTCTACATAGATTTTTACTCATCTATCTGTGCTACCTCTCTGTCTTTTTATCCATGATATTCGATTTACTTTTCCTTAATGGCATCTGAGGGTGGTTTTGTTGATAGTACTACTGAGAATTAATAAAGAACAAAAAGTTTTAAAAAATTATTATTTCTCTTTTTTTCCTCTCCTCACCTCTCCTTCTTCAGAAAAAATTGTGGTGAACTGTGAATTATATTCTGCTAAATAGAACAAAAACTACCTATAATGGAGGGCCTGAGTTAGGGAGAAGTGATAAAGGGGCAAAAAAGGGGGGTATGGACTCACAAAATGCAAAAAAGGAAAAAAATTTGGGTCAAGAATAAAATGATTTGCTTTTAGGTGATGGTTGACTAAGATATATAATGAGAGGAATAAGAGGGAAACAGGAAAAAGGGAAAAAAATTTTAAAAAAATTTAAAAATTACTATTGTATTTAATGGAGCAAAAACTAGATAAAATGGAGAGCCAGGGTTGGGAGCACTGCTAATGAGTTAAAAAAGCAAAGTAAAAAACATCCAAAGCACCACAAAGAAGAATTTGAGTCCCAAATAAAATAATTTGTTCGTGATTGAAGATTGAATGAGAGGAAAAATAAAGGAGAAAAGAAGAAACTAATATAGAGGGAGAAAAACAGAAAGAGGAAAACACAAAAAGAAGAAAAAAGAACAAAAGGAGAGAGAGAAAGAGTTAAGGGTTTTGGAGTGCAACCCTCCTAGAGAGAAAGGAAGAAGAAAGGAAAGATAATGGGAGATGTAACACTTATGGGTAGTATAGTTCAAGGAGAGGAAAGAATAAAACCGGCAGAGAATTAAATGAACAAATTGGAAGAAGAAAATAATCAAGAAAAGAAGATAAGAGAAACAGACAAACAAATATAATAAAATGGGATATGTTATAAAGTCTGTGGATTTTTCTTGATTTTGAGAGGTTATCTCCTTGCTTTTTTTTTCTCTCCCTCTTCCTGGTCTGTGACTCTGTACCCTGGGTTCTGTTCCTGTGGCACGCTTAGGTAGAGGTTTGCAGTTGATAAGTTTCTATGGTGATATCATATATTAGGCTTCAGTCTCGTTGGCAGTCGAGGCTCATTAGCATTTGCAGTCTCCAACAATGAGAGAGTCCATTTTTCCGGAACCTCTCTCCTAGTCTTTCCTTCCTGAATTAGCAGCCTGATGATCTAGCTATGGGGTTGCTGCTCCCTCTGCCTGGAGTGTAAGAGGCTCAAAGAGCTGGGAAATCCCACTCTATCCCAACTCAGGGCAGGGCTCTGGGTAAAGCTCAATCAGTAAGAGTCGCTAGCATAATCAAGGTGCCTTTCTGTGCGCCTCTAGTCGTGTCCCAAATGCCTCAGCACACTGTGCGACCACTTTCCCCAGGCTTTTGACACTTTGTAACCTGTTTTGGCTGGGTAGAAGATGCCCTAGTTGCTGTTTGCAAAGCAGGAGGACTTACAAGCTGTTAAATCCCTCTTTTTAACATATTGCCCTGAGTGTGAAAGCTCTGCCAATCAGAGGTTGCCTCTACCCCTACATGCATAGCATAACAAAAGGCACTAAAAAATATCACCCCTCTTGTCCTAGATCATTGACCTGAGAGAGATCTTGTCAGTTAGGGTCACGTAGGTCAGTTGGGAGGCGAGCAGACTGTGGGTTAAGCTAATCCTTTACAGGTCTGTAAAGGATTAGCTTGTATGGCTGAGTGAGGTGCCCCACCCGCTCGGAGAAGTTCGAGCATAGGGAATCTCGCTTTCGCGCGCTGCTCTTCAGGGCGCAGGGGTGACACTGAGACTCCGGTCACAGCCCACGCAAAGGCCTCGGACTCTTCCCCTCTGTCTGAGAACACGGGAGCCCACTCCCGGGGTGCTCAGAGGAATCTCTCGCCCACTATCCGGGCTCACCAACCAGGATATCAGGATGGCCGCCTCTCACTCCGGGTGAGGCGCCCCGCCCGTCCAGAGAAGTTTGAGCATAGGGAATTTCGCTCCTGCGCACTCCCCACACGCACCGCTTTTCAGGGCACAGGGGCGGCCTCTGACTCTGCCCCTCTGTCCGGTACCATGGGCGCCCACTCCCGGGGGAATCTCTTGCCCACTATCCGCACACGTCGACCAGGAGATCGGGCCGATGGCTGCCTCACTTGCCTTTCTTTGTCTGGGTTTGGCGCGAGTGTTAGCTTGTGTTGACTGGGTTGCCACAAGCACAGTTTTTCCTTGGCTTGGATCTCCGTGCCACAGCCTGGCTCAGACGTTTGTGCCGCAGCCTGGTTTTATTCACACCCTTTCCTGCCTTAGTTCCTATACTCTCAGTTCCAAGTGAAAGCAGCCCTTATTTAGGTTAGTGAAGAAGGTGGAGTGTTCCTTTCTCCATCTTTTCCTTCAGGGTTGATTATATATTTAGTCAATTTTTCAATTGATCATACCTTTGTGTTCAGTGCGGGACTTCTGGAGGCTCCAAGGATAGATTTTTCTGTTTCTGTTTGAAGATCTTGTTGAAATTTTGGGGAGATTTATCGGTATCGCTCCTTACGGCTCCATTTCTCTTATTTTGAGTTCTTTATTTTGAATTATTTCTTGGTTAGCTTGATATAATTGAAAATATGGTTTGTTTCAAGGACTCAAAATAGACATATTTGTAAGAACTTAGATGTTTGAATATATTTTTTAACTCCTTGCTTTGGTTTTGACTTTTGTTATGTGGATGTCTGAGGTTTTATGTTTTTAAATTTAATATTCTGAAATTTAAATAGGATATGTCCTAACATGCTTTTAGATCAGCAATTTTCAACGTACTTTTTTTATCTTGTGGAACACATAAAATAATTATTGAAATGCAGTGACAAACCAAATAATCTACTTTTTCTGACCTGACAAAAAAGATAGGTATAATTTAGATTTGTTCACCCTGGATAGCTTTGTTGTGTTAGCTGCTGTCATTTTTTTTTATTTGACAATCTAAGAGAAAACAGGTCAGTGCCCCTGACTAAATAGGCACATATTGAATGTTTTTAAAATTCTTGCAGCACAACAGTTACAAGTTGCTGCTCTAAATCATATTTTCTTAGATTGTCTATGTAATTTAGTATTTGCTAATTAAGCTCTTCTTTCAGTCCAAGGAAATTTTTCTTGTACAGGTATATATTTTTGCATACATTTTTTTTTCATACATTTTCTATTCCATTTTTAATACTCTAATTCAAGGGCATCACTTGCCTTTAGGTTAACATTATTTTTTATCTGGCTTCCATATCATTTTTCTTCTGATTCTTCAGTCTTTGTCTTTTTTTTCTACAACCAGTTTATCTCTAGACTTTCTTTCATCAATAATTCAATTTTTAGCCATTTGTATTATTCCTTTATTCTTTTTAAATCTTCAATTAAATTTACAATGATGTTTTTGGTTCTTAATTTATTGCCTCAAGTCTTCATGAATGATTAAATGCTCGACTCTTACTCTTATTTTTGTCTATTACCTTAAATCGACAACTTGGACACCTGGCAGCTCAGCTTTCTCCAGCTCTGTTGAGCTCCTAAAAGAGATGATATGGGACTATATTAAAGATTTACTACAATATAAATTGCAATTTTCAGTAAAGAGAAATTTAGTGTGGTAAGGGCTTACAATGTGCATGTGGGAGTTCTAGAGAAGGTACTGTAGAACTGATTTGAGAGGTAAGGTAAAGAGTGTTTTTCTAAAGGACACACTTAACTTTTGAGATATTGTAAAAATAGCCAGGGAGAAATAAGAAATATGTATCTGATACATGGAGAGAGGTCACTGGTCATATAGATTTGGGATTTTAATCTCCAGGAAAAACATGTTCAATAATAATAAAAGTATCCTTCCACATGTTATAACTAAAAACTAGACAAAATATATGAAAAAATAGTTTGCAGATATTGGGCACAACACACTAAAATGTAGTCATCCCTGAGAGAGAAAAAGCACATGAAATGAGTTCTATGATTGCTCCACCTTGCTGCCTATAGAGAGCTTCCAGGCCACAGCACAAAAATGGGGGGCCTAAGTGATGTCTGATGATCTTCCCAAGTTAAAGAGACAGAGCCCAGAGAGTAGGAAGGGCAAGAAAGCAAGAGTTTGCAAAAGAAAGTGCTAGAGAGAAGAGATTTGATCAGAGACAGAAAAAACTACAGAAGGTCCCTCTTGTGTCTTTAGCTAAGTATTGATCAGCACATGCATGTGAGTAAAGAACCCAAAGAAAGATCCACCTAAAATTACTAAAGGAAACTATCTCCAAAGTTAACACAGGTTTGGCAGGCAACTTTCAACAGTCATGGTTAGGATATCTTGGGAAAACTGTCTCATCAGAATTTGTCTACTTCAATTTCAGGGAAATCTTTATCGTCACTTCATCAGATGGTATGCAGGTCCAGTCAGGGCTAGGTGCTTTCTTTAGATGTGTCACATGAATCCAGGTGTCCATTCCCTGGAATTAGGTTAAAAGAGTTGGTTAGCAATACCAGATAGGGACCTTTCCAGCATGGCTGAAAGAAGTCTTTCTGGAGGTTACAAGGGTTGATTAACAGTAATAGGGGCCTTTCTAGCAAGGCTGAAGAAAGTCTTCCAGGAGGTGTCTTTTCCTGTAGATGAAATCTCCAGGTTGGAAAGGGTGTGCCACTTAAGATTTCATCTCCCTGGAGTGTTCTGTGAAAAGACTGCTCCACCAGAATGCACTTAATTTTGATAGAATCAATTAGGCCTTTACTATATTGAATTTTATCTCTTTTCATCAGCTGTAGATCCAAAGAGGCAGAGTCCATGTGTATAGGGTGCCCTGTGATTATCTTAAAGGGTAAGAGTTTATGAGTTCCCAAGGGGGTGGATTTGAGATTTACAAGAACCAATAACAATGCTTTTAGTCAAGGTATTTGGAGAGCCTCTACAAATTTTGCCAATTGAGTCTTAATAATACCATTAGAGCATTTATCTAAACCTGAGGATTGAGGGTGGTAAGTGCACTGTAAGTGTTGTACAGCTGGCCAATAGTACAACCTTATCGAAGCACTGGACCAGTAAAATGGGTCCTGCAGTCACTGTGGAGTTCAAGAGGGGATCTCCAGTTAAAGATGAACTTTTCCAAAAGCATTTTAGCCACAGAAGAGGCAAGAGCCTGTGTATAAAGGAAAGCTTCAGTCCTCTGAGAAAACATACAGACCATGACTAAAACACATTTATATTCATGAGACAAGGGAAGCTACATAAAATCTATTTGCCGGCCCTCAAATGGTCCATTAGGCAATTTAAAATGTCTGGGAGCAGTGTGAATAGGCTTCCCTGGGTTGTACTGTGGACAAGTGGGACAAGTGAGGTAAATGTGTTTTGTGACCTTATTGATATTCCCCCACCAATATTGATTCATGAATGCTATCATTTCGTCAGTAGACCAGTGGTTTAATTCATTTATAGTAGTTAGGAGTGGGGATGTTAATCTTTGGTGGGATTGAGTTATTATTTGGCCTGGACCAGAACTTTCTTTTTTTGTGTGTGTGACAAAGATAATGAAAGAGACAGAGGGACAGATAGGACAGACAAAAAGGGAGAGAGATGAGAAGCATCAGTTCTTCATTGCATCTCCTTAGTTGCTCATTGATTGCTTTCTCATATGTGCCTTGACCAGGGGACTACAGTAGACAGAGTGACCCCTTGCTCAAGCCAGTGACCTTGGCTCAAGCCAGTGACCTTGGGGTTCAAGCCATCAACTTTTGGGCTCAAGTCAGTGACCATGGGGTCATTCATGTCTTTGATCCCACGCTCAAGCCAGCGACCCCTCACTCAGGCTGATGAGCCCACACTCATGCTGGATGATCCCGCACACAAGCCGGCGACCTCGGGGTTTTGAACCTGAGTCCTCTGTGTCCCAGTCTGATGCTTTATCTCCTGTACCACTGCCTGGTCAGGCTTTTTGTTTTATCAAACCAACAATTGTTGGATCCAGTCTTGTTTTTCTTTCTTCAAGGACAATTGTTGGTCTTCTCTAGCTAGTTTTATCATCTGGGAAAATATCCCTTTGGATCATGACAAAGGCTTAAGTGCTGTGGGTTCCTTTAAGGCAGCATTTCTTGTGAAAGTGTCAGCAAGTTGACTTCCCTTAGCTTCCAGAGAGTCAACTTTAGAATGCCTTGTGATCTTAATAATACCTAAACAGCAAGTAAGAATACAGTATCCAGAAATTCATTAACATATAGCTATTTTTACATTTTATATCTTCTGTAAGTAAGGAAGCCATGTTGTTTCTGCAGTATTCCAAATCATGAACTACTCTGCCTGACCAGGTTATAGTGCAGTGGATAGAGCATCAACCACTGGCTGATTTTTCCATTCCAGGTTTCACAATGAGGTATATATATCTGAGGTTACTGGCTTGAACTCAGGCTTGTCTGGCTTAAGAATGGACTCACCTGGCTTGAGTATGGCATCATCAACATGATCCCCATGGTCGCACGCTGACTTGAGCAAGGGGTCATTGGCTCGGCTGGAGTGCTTCCTCATATGTGCCCCCCCGCCCCCGTCAAGGCACATATGAGAACAAATCTGAACAAATAAAGTGCCTCTGCTACAAGTTGATTCTTTTCATCTCTCTCACTTCCTGTCTGTGTGTCTTCTTTCTCAAAATAAATAAATAAACAAACAAATAAAATCATGAACTACTTCATGATTTGGCTTGTTGGGCCTGGGCCATAGTAGTAGCCAAAGGCAAAGGTTGCCACTTTAGTTACATCAAAGGGTTTTGATTTTGCATATCCAGCACAATATTTGCCATTTTCACCTTTTTAATAAGAACCATAGTGAACCATGAGAAGTTGGCATTCTGCAAAGTAGTTTCCTGTAGATCATTACTAGGAATCAGGAGTGATCCATCAGTGTTACACAGTTGTGAAGGGCTTCATTGATAATAATGGGTAGAAGAGTAAGAGAGTTAAGGTTATAAAAGTGTTAAAAGAGTTATGTGAGGAGCAGTTAACAAAAGGACTTCATAGGAGATTTGACAGGTGACTAAAAAAATGTTGAGTATGATGAGAATTCAGAAGAGCGTCTACAGCTGGAGGAAAAATATGGTTAAGGAAGATCCCACAATGATTTCCAAAGCAAATGGGGGTTATCTCCATGGTGCCACAGGACCCAGTTTATGACTATAATACCCTGTGGGTTGATGGTGGTCCTCCTGGTTTGGGATGAACCCCAGAAGCATTCCCTTTCTTTTCATATACAAAAGATAAATGGGAATCTAGTATTTGGGATGCCCAAGGGAAGGTGCATTTATTAAACTCTTGTTTATGGCTTTAATGGCAATGTTATCCTCTTCTTCCTATAAAATTGGGTTGAGGTTGTTGTTCTGCAGGAAAATGTACAGAGGTTTGGCCATAAGAGATTGGAGATCGAATTTCAGCAATAAACAACTGGCACAAGAAAACCTTGTAGTTGATGCTTAGTTGTGGGTTTGGGGAAAGTTAGGACACACCATGAAGCCTATCTGGACCTAGGGACAGCCTTTGTTCTGATATCTAATGCTCTGAATATCAAATCTGGGTTTGGACAAATTACTTTTTCTCTAAGGGCACCTATATCCCTTAAAGGCTAAAAGTTTTAGCAGGTGGATGCTATTCTCCTGTGAGAAGATTTGAGAGGAAGAGCAAAAAAGCAAGTCATCCACCTCTTTGCAACAAAGTAGAACCCCTAGAGAACTTCATATCATCCAGATCAGCCCTCAGGATTTGAGAGAAATAAGACTGACTCTCAGTAGAACCCTGAGGCATTACTGTCCAGGTGAATTGTTCTCCTTCCCAAGTGAAGGCCAATAGATACCGGCTAGCTTTGTCAACTGAAATACTGAAAAATGCATTGCATAAGTCAATCACAATGAAGAATTTACTTACAGTGTGTATGGCTGTTATTGTATAAGGGTTAGGAACAGCAGGATAACAAGGGATAACTTTATTGCTTGGAGGTCCTGGGCAAACTTACAGCCCCAGCCTTTGGGTTCTCCCACAGGTAATAGAAGAGTATTATGAGAACTCTAGTGCAAGGGATAACAAGGCTATGGGTTTTGTACAGTTTTATTATGGGCTTTGTACCGTGAAGGGCTCTTTTACTTGTGGGTTATTGATTGATTCTGGAAAGAGGCTTTGAAGGTTATATTTGAATCTTGATAGGAGGTACACTATGTATTCTACCAATATCAGTTGAAGATTTTGCCCAAAAAAGAGGGATGGCACCTGAACCAATAGGGACAAATGATCAGTGCTCCCTGAGTTAGCTATAGTACTGTCAGAAATGGAGCATATAAAAGTTTTCCAAAGGTCATTTAATTCACCTGATTGACTAATTGTCAAATTCTAGAATTATTTCTCTTTCTGGAGAAAAATAAATCCAGCATGATACTTTTATAGTAAGTCTTGGGCTAATAAATGAGTAGGGGCACAGGCCCTGGCCGGTTGGCTCAATGGTAGAGCGTCGGCCTGGCGTGCAGGAGTCCCGGGTTCGGTTCCTGGCCAGGGCACACAGGAGAAGCGCCCATCTGCTTCTCCACCCCTCCCCCTCTCCTTCCTCTCTATCTCTGTCTTCCCCTCCCGCAGCCGAGGCTCCATTGGAGCAAAGTTGGCCCAGGTGCTGGGGATGGCTCCATGGCCTCTGCCCCAGGCGCTAGAGTGGCTCTGGTTGCAACAGAGTGACACCCCAGATGGGCAGAGCATCGCCCCCTGGTGGGCATGCCGGGTGGTTCCCGGTCGGGCGCATGCAGGAGTCTGTCTGACTGCCTCCCCATTTCCAACTTAAGAAAAATACAAAAAAATTAAAGAAAGAAAGAAAAAAAATGAGTAGGGGCAGAGGAACTAAGGAAAAAATGGCATCTCTCAAAGGGCCTAAAGAAAAAGGGATAGATAGGTTCAAAGACAGGAACCTGTTGAGGTTTATAAAGATCCCCACATTTATACTACTTTAGTACTTGGAGGCAGGAGCTGTTTTACAGCAGTGGGTTTGTCTACTGAGAGTGTGGGTTTCTGTGTCAATAAAGTCAGAGAGAGACTCATTCTCAATCTGGAGAGTGGTTTCTCTGAGTTGGGTAAGAGGAGGTTTGGGAAGAGCCTCTGCAGTTCCTCAGAATCTTGTCATTGAGAATTAGGACACTGGAAAGACTGGTTAGAAGGCTGAAGGTGTCTAAAGTGCTTAAATTTGTGACAATCTCTTTTCCAGTGTCATGGCTATTTGCCAAAAAAAAAGCAGAAACCAAAAGTTTTTGGTTTTGTATAGGGAACTTCATTTGCCAGAGTTGAAAATTAAGAATTTTAATGGTCTTTCTTTTGGGTGACTTGCCTAGGATGTGAGCAAGATGATTTGCCAAATTAATTAAATTTAGAGTAGACATAGTTTCCCATTCAATTTTGTCCTTTTAACTAAAGGAAAAGTCTCAGTTCAGCCAATTGTTTAATAAACAGAGTTAAAAGCTACCTGGGTAGAATCAACATCTGAAAGAACAGCAGAATTTTCTTGGAAGACAATCTGAAGTTAATTTAATAGTCACAAACAGGTTCACCATACTTTTGTGAGCAAGTCTGAATTTTATTCCAATCAACCAGCTTTGGGAAAGCCTTAGGACAGGGGTCGGGAAACTTTTTGGCTGAGAGAGCCTTGAACGCCACATATTTTAAAATGTAATTCCGAGAGAGCCATACAATGACCTGTGTACGTTATGCATTATCCAATAAAAATTTGGTGTTGTCCCAGAGGACAGCTGTGATTGGCTCCAGCCACCTGCAACCATAAACATGAGTGGTAGAAAATGAATGGATTGTAATACATGAGAATGTTTTATATTTTTAACGTTATTATTTTTTTTTTACTAAAGATTTGTCTGCGAGCCAGATTCAGCTATCAAAAGAGCCACATCTGGCTCGCAAGCCATAGATTCCCGACCCCTGCCTTAGGAATTGCCCGATGAAGATGGTTAGAGATCTCATGAACATGATCATATAACTTGTCATTGGGTTAGTCTCCTGGTTGTAATTATAGAGACCTTCCATGGTTTTTCAAATCAACAGTTTTCATCCGGTACTGAGCCTAGACTTTACCAGAAGGCATGTGAAATAGCTTATATAAATCAGAAACTAGGTTAAAAGTTTGAATGACTATATCAAATTTCAGCAAATCTGTGGGGATCCTGTTACTTTGGGGAAATCTTTGCATATTGATCACAGTTCAGGTGTAGTTCAAATAATATAAGAAATTGGGGCTTTAGCCTTTTCATCGTCAGAAGGCTTAATTTTAAAGAGACTAAAGGCAGAGCCTGATACGAAAAAGACAAGGGAGAGGACAAGGTGCAGAAGGAGAGAAACATGAGACGTCCAAACCTTTTTGTCTTTCTTTAATCATTAGTTTTCCTCAATTATTCTTAAATTTTTATTTTTCAAAGAAAGAGGCAATTTTAGATGCCTGATGACATTTGGAAGCCTCAAAATACTAATCACAATAGGCATTACATTGAATTTTGCCAATTTCAGAGATTTGGTTGTACAATTATGTTTTAAGAAAAGTAAGTTTGGGAATTTCAAAAGTTCTCCATAATGGTTATTGTTGTTCTGAATTACTTTTGGTCACATAGGTCCATTTAGTTATAAGTTCACATGAGGATGGACCACTGTTTTTAAACATAAAATTGGTGGAAGGCCCTGTGTGGTTTGGGGGGGAGGGGGAACATACCCTCAAAGTATTTATAGAATTATGATCCCATTTTCAGAGGCTTTTTCTCTAGATCAAAGGCCCAGACAGCCTGCAGGCCAAATACAAGCAAAGTTTCAATGGAAACAGCCTAATTCCAAAGGAATCAGACCAGAGGCTGAATATCATAGTCCCAATGGAATAGTTCAGGTCCAAACCATTCTAGTGAACCATATAGTCCCAGAATTAGGCCAAAGTGCTGAGGACATACACACAAGGCTGTAACCAGAAAAGGAGGAAGTCTTACACTGGATCTCAGATAGAGCCTGGAAAGCTTTAAAACTCAAAGACAGAAGAAGCTTGAATACAGGAGAAAGACTTACCCTCAGATTCTGTGGTTGTTAGAGAAGTAGCAGTGGTTTCTTGCTTATGGTTTCTGCAGATCAGTTGTGTTTCAGGTTGTAGTTCTGTTGCTTGATTGGACCATCTCAGCTTCAGGCTGCATACTGGGTTCACAGTGCTCTACACATCTCAATCTCAGGCAAGGCTGAATGAAGCAGTGACTAGCTGGGCATGTTATTTTCAAAACAGGTATTGGAATCTTCCAAGGGGAGAACAGAAGCTGACTTAATTTCTAGACTTACTATCGGCACATTCTCATATATACCCACATTCCTTTGGTCAAAGCAACTCACATGGTCAAGTTTAACATTAATGGCCCTGGCCAGCTAGCTCAGTTTGTTAGAGTATTGTCTTGATACACCAGGGTTGTGTGTTCGATCCCTGGTCAGGCTCATAGAAGAAGAATCAACCAATGAATCCATAAATAAGCAGAACAACAAATGGATCTCTCTCTCTCTCCCTTTCTCTCTCTTTAAAATTGATAAATAAAAATTGGCCTGACCTGTGGTGGTGCAGTGGATAAAGCATCGACCTGGAACTCTCAGGTCACTGGTTCAAAACCCTGGGCTTGCCTGGTCAAGGCACATGGGAGTTGATTCTTTCTACTCCTCCCACTTCTCTCTTCTCTCTAAAATGAATATAATGAAGTCTTAGAAAACAAATAAATTGCCCTGGCCGGTTGGCTCAGCGGTAGAGCATCGGCCTGGCGTGCGGGGGACCCGGGTTCGATTCCCGGCCAGGGCACATAGGAGAAGCGCCCATTTGCTTCTCTACCCCCCCACCCTCCTTCCTCTCTGTCTCTCTCTTCCCCTTCCGCAGCCAAGGCTCCATTGGAGCAAAGATGGCCCGGGCGCTGGGGATGGCTCCTTGGCCTCTGCCCCAGGCGCTAGAATGGCTCTGGTCGCGGCAGAGCGACGCCCTGGAGGGGCAGAGCATCACCCCCTGGTGGGCAGAGTGTCGCCCCCTGGTGGGCGTGCTGGGTGGATCCTGGTCGGGTGCATGCGGGAGTCTGTCTGACTGTCTCTCCCCGTTTCTAGCTTCAGAAAAATACAAAAAAAAAAAAAAAAGAAAACAAATAAATTTTAAAAAGCTCAACATCAATGGAACAGAGATCTATACTCCTCCCATGAAGGTAGAGGAGGAGGGAGTAAGCATTTGCTGAGTAATAATCTACCATAGTGTGATATAAGAGTATAAAACAATGAAAGAAAATATGCTGGGGCTGTTAGTATTTGTTATAAATACATGGATTTCTAGATGGTCTGGCTTAACCCAGGAATAAAGCATCTAGGGATGGAATAAATGGATTATAAATTTTAGATTGTCCTTAATAAATATTACTTGAAAAAAAAACCACTGGGAGTTTCATAGTAATAGAGTAGCATTAAAATTGAATTTAGAATCTCTGGCAAGTATCTCAAGTTTACTTACTATTAAGGAAAGATGGTAGGCAGATGCATACCAAAAGGACATGATCAAAAAATTAGGCTTTGAATATCATTATCCTACTTTCTCATAGTTGAGTCAAGGGTATACTTTTAGGCACATTCAGGTTTTTTCAAATGCAGCCAGTTTTTTTCCAAAACAAATAAAAGTGTCAAAATATTATTTAATTTTTACAATAATTAATCTTAAATAATTCTTATGAACATAACTATTTACACAGTCATTAATATATTGAGGGTATACTAAAGTACCTAAAAATTTAAAGAGAATAAACAAGAAGTTTCTAAACCTATGCAATACATTTTATAAAGGGGAAGGTCAGAATGCAGTTTTGTTTTCTACTAGTTATACTTACTATCTGATCTAGCACAAGAACATTCCTCCTGTTCCTCTTCTTGGTTTGTCATTGTGCAGACTTTCCAATATTATATTACTCTCCTATTTAGTGACTTTCTACAAATACAGGATAATAAAAACCAGATTCTTTTATCCCCTTGTAATATAGACCTTGCCTACCTCTTTAGCGTTATCTTTTGTATGTTTAGCCTTATTTTCCAACCTGGAATGGAAAAATCAGCCAGATAAAACCCCAATGTGATTTACCACTGAATATTTTGAAACAGTTACACATAGTACTTCCTTCTTTTTCTTGTTAGTTCATCTGGAAAAGACCTACTTATCTTTAATGACTAGATTAGAATATAACCTCCAATTGGAAGCCTTTGTAGTAGAAGAAAAAATAATTATTTCCCTACCCTTCTAAATTTGTAACTGATGCCCTGTAACAATAAACAAATTCACAAGAAAAAAAAAAAGGTGGCTTAGAATTGGGATTTAAATACTGTCTTCAGCTTAATAAAAATAAAGGGTGTGGAGGAAGCCAGTGATGGGAATTGTGACTAGGAAAAAGTAGAATGAAAAAGAGGAAGGTTTATTATGTGATGTTAAGTCAGTACTTTCTTTTTTTTAATTAATTTATTCATTTTTTTAGAGAGGAGAGGGAGAGACAGAGAGAGAGAGGAGAGACAGAGAGAGAGAAGGGGGGAGGAGCTAGAAGCATCAACTCCCATATGTGCCTTGACCAGGCAAGCCCAGGGTTTCGAACCGGCGACCTCAGCATTTCCGGGTCAACACTTTATCCACTGCGCCACCACAGGTCAGGCAGTACTTTCTTCATTGCTAAGAAGTTTTGGTGTTTTAGGTATCCTTCTCTTCCTGGTACAGAGAGGGAGATATCCTTACAAAGGGAAATTTACATTATAAATGTAAATTATCCTTACAGAAGGTTAATTTCTGAGCTTCTATGTTTGCTATTTCTAAAAACAATATGTCAAATAATTCTTATGCCAAAGAGATATATGTTTTGGAATAGCATATTCTGTTTTCCTACAGCTTAATGTGGTTTCTTTTTTGTATCCTCAAAGTATTCTATATACATCACACATATAAAATGAATACTTTATGTGAGTGATCTTTTGGTTGTTGCTGTTATGTTTAAATTTATGCTTCCTTCTAGTTGCTATCAAAAATATATATCTATATTTATAGATATATATTAACTAATGAAATTAAAAATGATAAACAGTAATTTTAAGTAATTTTAAGATTAAGAACTAATATTTGATAAATCAAAAATATTAATACTAGGAACGTAGATAATATTGAAATCAGTTGAAACAAAAGTAAATTAATTAAGACAAGTATTTTGTGACATGAAATATACATGAAACCAGAAACACAAATTAAAATGTTAAACTTTACAAAGCTAATTAATTTAAATTTTAAAATAATAATTCAGATGTCATAAAACACTTAAATATGGAAAATAAATTATTTAAAATATTTAATAATGATGAGTTGAATGAATGGAATAAAAGTAACAAGAGGATGCTACACATGTCCTCCTAGCTAGCTAAAAGAATTAGAGATAGCTTTTTGAAGTCTTCCTTACCCTTTCTCATGAATTAATAGAATTGAGAACCTTAATTAAATACATTTTATTTATTTATTTATGTATTTATGTATTTATTTATTTATTTATTTATTTTTGTATTTTTCTGAAGTTGGAAACGGGGAGGCAGTCAGACAGACACCCGCATGCGCCCAACTGGGATCCGCCCGGCACGCCCACCAGGGGGCAATGCTCTGCCCATCTGGGGCATCGCTCTGTTGCAACCAGAGCCATTCTAGCACCTGAGGCAGAGGCCACAGAGCCATCCTCAGCGCCTGGGCCAACTTTGCTCCAATGGAGCCTTGGCTACAGGAAGGGAAGAGAGAGACAGAGAGGAAGGAGAGGGGGAGGGGTGGAGAAGCAGATGGGCGCTTCTCCTGTGTGCCCTGGCCGGGAATCAAACCCGGGACTCCTGCACTCCAGGCCAACGCTCTACCACTGAGCCAACCGGCCAGGGCCAAATACATTTTATTTTCAAGACAAAGAATCTTATTTAGTGTCTGTAATTTACAGTGAAGAAAAAAAATACTCTCTACCTATTCTTCTCTTATTGTTCTTCATAGAAAAAGATACAGATGCTCTTCATATGTTGAAAACATTAAGCCAACAATGCATATAATATACCTAACCTATCAAACATCAAGGCTTAACGTAACCTACCTTAAACATGCTTAGAATACAGTATCCAAAAGACATTGGCAACACAGTACACTGCAGTACCCTTATGAACATGTGCCTGATTGGGGGCTGCTGCTCACTGCTACTGCCTAGAATCACAAGAGAGATTATATCTCATATCACTAGCTCAGTAAGAGCTCAAAATCTGAAATTTGAAGTTTAGTTTCTGCCAAATACATATCCCTTTAACACATCATACATTTGAAAAATCAAGTCAAACCATCATTGTAATTCATGAATCATTTATACTTTCATTGTCTTTTCAGAATAGTTGTGGCATGTAACAATAATGGTTTTCTTCCTTTTCTTTTTCTTTTTCCAAATGAGAGGGAGAGGCAGACTCCCACATGTCCCCCAACCAGGACTGACCCAGAAACCTTCGTTTATGGGATCCCAGATGGGAATCTCTGTCCATCTGGAGCCATGCTTGAAACTGAGCTATTTTTAGTGCCTGAGGTGGAGTCTCCACAGAGCCATTCTCAGCGCCTGGGCCAATACACTCAAACCAGTCAAGCCTGCCTGCAGGAGGGGAAGCAAGAGACAGAGAGAGAGAATGAGGGAGGGGAAAAGGGAAGGGTGGAGAAGCAGATGGTCGCTTCTCCTGTGTGCCCTGACTGGGAATTGAACCCAGGACATCTACACTCCAGGCTGACGCTCTACCACTGAGCCAACCCGCCAGGGCCCACAGTTTCCTTCTTTTTTAACATTATTTGATTATACTGATTCCTCCAAGGCTCTTGTCCAGATAAAATCAAAGTGAGTGTGTTGGGTCTCAAGAAAAATATGCTTAGCACCATGGTCATCTAATAACTGAGATTCTTTTCTCTCCATTAGTCACAGTAGTTATTTCTTCCTCTTCCAATTCATTCATTAGATATGGAATTTTATTTTTTGTTAGCTTCAGGTTACTTCTCTGAGAAGATTGATTTTAAGTAGAGTGTGCTGATCTGCTTTTATCTTGCCTAGGAAACAATGCTTAATTAACACAAAAATTGTTTTCATGGCAGGTCATGCTGAATATTACATACATATTTCTATTTACTTATCCGAAACAGTACTATTAGTTTTTATTCACAACACTCTGATAGCAAATGTATGAATTTTTTCCTCCACTCAACAGTCATTTCATTGATTTTCTGAACACCAACTCAATATACCACAATTTAATTCAACTCAAATCTGACACTAACTACCAAGAGTTAGCACAGACTCACAGGTTAAGAGCTCAGTCCCACAAGATTGCCCCCACTTCAGATGTCAGTAATAAGTCCTGGCTCACAACCAGTGTTGGGCAAATGAGTTTTGTAAAATATGATTTTTATGTTTGCTCCCTTATAGTTTGCATTGAGGCTGGGCAGCACCAGGTATATGTGGTCTGTGAAATTGCAAATTACCTTCCTGCTTGGGGGGCGCCATTGTTTTGCTAATGTATGCTGAAGGAGAGGTTTTCATGCCAGAAAGTTTTGAAGAGAGAAGAAGAGGCAGAAAGAAGCCATGTTTGCAGAGTGAGAGTAGAGAGAATGCAGAGTGCTGAAGAAGAAGCCGTGTTGGCAGGGAAAATGTAAAGCCAGTGGCCACGGGTACCATCACAGCAGCCTGGCCCATGCAGGTTCGCATTGGATTCGGACAGTCGGCCAAGAAACAGCAGAGCCAAAAGCTGGTGGGCCATCATCTTTAATCCTAGCTTGCACCTGGCGGGCAAGTAAAAACACACACTGGGCTCCAAAACCCACTCATTCAGTGCTCACAAAGTGTTGGGCAGATAAAATATATTATGCTCACTTTGTTAAAGATGGCTCTGCTGCCCGCGTGAGGCCGTCGCCCAGGTGATATTAATGTGTGTTGAGAATCCTTGTAGCCTGGGGCTTGGTTTTGGGATTAAGCCTTTCCCACCCTTTTTGATGTGGGGTGGTACAATCCAATCATGCCTCAAAGAAGTGACTTTGTATTAGAGATTACCCTATTTTGTATATTGGATTAAGGGTTTGGATTTCTACACTATAAAATGGGGACGGAGCGGGAGCTTGCGCTCTTGGTTCCTGAGATTATCATTAGAAGAGAGAGCAGAGGAGAGCAGAGAAAGGCCACGTGGAGGAGGCCAGGAGAAGCAGCCAAGATGGCGGAGTGCTGAGTGAGATGCCAGTTTGTGTAGAGTTTGTATATGGGATAAGGAAGGAGATGGGGAACAGAGGTGAATAAGTCCGGTGAGCTAGAAACCTTTGATTCTAGGAAACTCGGATAAGTCAGTAGCTTTGTGAGCACTGAATGTGACTGGGTTTTGGAGCCCAGTGTGTGTTTTTACTTGCCTGCCGGGTGCAAGCTAGGATTAAAGACTATGGCCCACCAGTTTGTGGCTCCGTTGTTTCTTTACCGACTGTCCGAATCCGATGCGAACCTGCATGAGCCAGGCGGCTGCCGTGATGGTGGCCCTGGCCTTGCCTCCTGGCTTTACACAAAGCTACTGACTTATCCGAGTTTCCTAGAATCAAAGGTTTCTAGCTCACCAGACTTATTCACCTCTGTTCCCCATCTCCTTCCTTCTCCCTGCACAAACTCTGCACAAACTGGCTTCTTACTCAACACTCCGCCATCTTGGCTGCTTCTCCTGGTTTCCTCTATGTGGCCTTTCTCTGCTCTCCTCTCTGATCTCTCCTCTAATGATAATCTCAGGAACCGAGAGAGCAAGCTCCTGTTCTGCCCCCATTTTATAGTGTAGAAATCCAAACCTTTAATCCAATATACAAAATGGGGAAGTCTCTAATACAAAGTCACTTATCTGGGGCATGATGGGATTGTACCACCCCACAGCAAAAAGGGTGGAAAAGGCTTAGTCCTAAAACCAAGCCCCAGGCTACAAGGATCCTGCCTGCCCACAACCCGCCCCCAACACACATTAATATCACCTGGGCGATGGCTTCCATGTGGGCAGCGCCATCTTTAACAAAGTGAGCATAATATATTTTATCTGCCCAACAGAAAGAGAAGGTGAGCAGATGGGGAACCAGAGCTGAGGGACTTTGTGAGCTCCGCTGAGACTGGTGGGGCCTTTGATTCTAGGAGAAACCAGAGAAGATTCTCCTGCTTTGGAACCAGAGAATGTGTCAGGGCTTTGGGAGCTCTGAATGAGTGAAAGGGAATTGTTTCTCTGTGCGTTTGCCCGTTGGCCGGTGCGAGACTTTAATAAAGGAATGGCCCATCATTCTTTGGCTCCACTGTTTCTTCACCGTGGGTCCAAATTCAACGAGAACCTGCATGTGCATGGCCACGAAGGTGAGAGTGGTGGCCTCTGGCCCTACAACCAGTATCTCTAAAGAATCAGCTAAAAATTAGTGTTTTTATAACCCCCTCTTCCTCAGAGTCTGATGATTTGCTAGAAAGCCTCACAGAATTTAAGGAAACACTTTACTTATTATTACAGGTTTATTTTAAAGAATATGGTTTAAGAACAGCCAAATGGAAGAGATGCATTGTGTAAGGTAGAGGCAGGAGGGGCATGAAGAATCCATGTTCTCTCCTAGCACCTTGTGTTCACCAATCTACAAGCTCTCCAAACTCAGTCATTTAGGTGTTTTTTATGGAGGCTTTGTTACATAAGCATGCTTAATTATTGTTGGCTATTGGTATCTGAGCTCAGTCTCTAGCCCTTCTCCCTTCTTTGGAGGTGCTAAGGATGGGGTTGACAACTCTAAAACTCTAATCACATGGTCTGATCCTAGGATAACCAAACCCCATCCTAAAGTTATTTAGGGCCCACCAAGAGTCACCTTGCTAGAGTAAATTCAGATATTGCTGAAAGAGGCTTGTTCTGAATAACAAAAGATACTCCCCTCACTCTTATCAAACAAAAGATACTCCCCTCACCTTATCAGTCAGGAAATTTCATAGGTTTTAAAAGCTCTGTGCTTGAAGCCAGGGGAAAAGACCAAATATATTTTTCTATTTTATGGCAGTTAAATTCTAAAGTAAAACCTACTCACTGTTTTACCTTTCTTAAAAGTGAAATATATTAGTAATTTTTATCCCAACATGGAATCATTTGTGTTAAGCCCCACATAAGCAAACTAAGACTTAATACCTAACCTAATGGCAATTTCAATCTCTCCAAAGAATGTAATATTTTACTAGTCAATCTGAAATAATCTGGTCAGAACTAGTGAGGTAATCTGCTGATGGACCCGTCTTCCCCTGAAGGAAGGTGATTGTATGGCCAGCAGTCACAGCCGTTGCAGCCATGCACATGTACATTCCCGTTGAATTTGGACATGTTAAGAAACAGTGGAGCCAAAAAATGGTGGGCCATTCCTTTATTAAAGCCTCGCACTGGCCAACAAGCAAATGCACAGAGAAACAATTCCCTTTCACTCATTCAGAGCTCCCAAAGCCCTGACACATTCTCTGGATCCAAAGCAGGAGAATCTTCTCCGGTTTCTCCTAGAATCAAAGGCCCCATCAGTCTCAGCGGAGCTCACAAAGTCCCTCAGCTCTGGTTCCCCATCTGTACACCTTTGTAAAGCCAGGAGTCAAGGCCAGGGCCACTATCACAGCAGCCTTCTGGCCTATGCAGGTTCGCATTGGATTCGGACAGTCGGTAAAGAAACCATGGAGCCAAAAACTGGTGGGCCATAGCCTTTAATCCTACCTTGCACCCGGCGGGCAAGTAAAAAATACACACTGGGCTCCAAAACCAGTCACACTCAGTGCTCACAAAGCCACTGACTTATCCGAGTTTCCTAGAATCAAAGGTTTCTAGCTCACCAGACTTATTCTCCTCAGTTCCCCATCTCCTTCCTTATCCCAGATACAAACTCTACACAAACTGGCATCTCACTCAGCACTCCGCCATCTTGGCTGCTTCTCCTGGCCTCCTCCACGTGGCCTTTCTCTGTTCTCCTCTGCTCTCTCTTGCTAATCTCAGGAACCAAGAGCCAAGTCCCGCCTTGCCCCCATTTTATAGTGTAGCTTCACAACCTTTAATCCAATATACAAAGTAGGGAAGTCTCCAACCCAAAGTCACCTTCTGAGGCATGATTGGATTGCACCACCCCACATCAAAAAGGGTAGGAAAGGCTTAATCCTAAAACCAAGCCCCAGGCTACAAGGATTCCGCCTGCCTTTAGCCCACCCCAACACACATTAACATCGCCTGGGCGACGGCTTCTTGTGTTATCTTTAACAAAGTGAGCATAATACATTTTATCTGCCCAACAATCCACCCCTATGCTCACTTTACTACCCACAATCTATACCACCGGCATCCCTGTGCAAGGAAATTAGAACATTACACAAATTACAACAGCAAAAATAATACAGTTTCAACAATTACAAAGGTACACTTCACCAGTCTCTGAGCACTTAGCCCAAGCCCAAAATGTCCTCGGCCTTCTTTCTAGCCATGGGAAAAGCTTCCCGGGGCAGGGGAGTGCTTCCAGCAAAGCCAACCCCCACCCCCATCAGGGTATTTTACATTGTCCAAAATTCGTAATCCGTAGTCCATCCAACAAAGGAGCCAATGCCCACTCCGGTCGTAGTCCAGGAAATCAGTCCAAGCACATGGGGTGTCAGCCACCCCCCTCATCCCTGCCATCCTCGCAGGTCTTACACTGTCCCAAAGAGGGGCACATGACAATGGCAGTCAGCATTTCCATTTCGGCTCTGGAGAGCATGATAGCGTCCATCCTATGTCCCCAAAATCGCAGACCTACCAGGGCTGTAGTAGGTGCTCCTTCCAGCTGGGCTTCCATCTTCTGGAGACTGCAGATCACAACTGCAATCCGATTCTCCTCATCCTCCAAAGAGGAACTGAAAACACCAGCTCCCGCTGCCGGTCTCGAGCCCCGGGCTGCCGCAGCCTTCTGCTCCGCAGACCTTGCAGCTCCGGGCCGGCCTCAGCTTCAGCCTCAGCCTCAGCCCTGGCCTCCTGCCGCTGCTGGCTCTCCGCAACATCCAGGGCAAGCTGCAACTCACGAACCTCTGAATCCTCCTCCAGCGTTTGCTCCATTTCCAGGCGAATCTCGAACACCTGGTTGGCCTCCTCCTCCAGCATTTCCTCCAGCTCCTGGGTCAGCATCGGTTTCTCCTGCGTTTGCTCCATCTCCTTCCACTGCTTGGTAGGCAGGTCCTGGGCAGCCTCTTTCACAGAGCTCTCAGTTTCCTCATGCATGGCTGTAAAAGTCAGCCAGCCTACGATCCCCAAAAGGACAGCCATGGGGAACCCTAACACTAGCCAGTCCTCTACTCCACTGCTCAGAGGCTCCTTGCCGATCTGTATCGAATCCTGCCACAGACTACGCCAAATGTAAAGCCAGGAGTCAAGGCCAGGGCCACTATCACAGCAGCCTTCTGGCCTATGCAGGTTCGCATTGGATTCGGACAGTCGGTAAAGAAACCATGGAGCCAAAAACTGGTGGGCCATAGCCTTTAATCCTACCTTGCACCCAGCGGGCAAGTAAAAAATACACACTGGGCTCCAAAACCCAGTCACACTCAGTGCTCACAAAGCCACTGACTTATCCGAGTTTCCTAGAATCAAAGGTTTCTAGCTCACCAGACTTATTCTCCTCAGTTCCCCATCTCCTTCCTTATCCCAGATACAAACTCTACACAAACTGGCATCTCACTCAGCACTCCGCCATCTTGGCTGCTTCTCCTGGCCTCCTCCACATGGCCTTTCTCTGTTCTCCTCTGCTCTCTCTTGCTAATCTCAGGAACCAAGAGCCAAGTCCCGTTTTGCCCCCATTTTATAGTGTAGCTTCACAACCTTTAATCCAATATACAAAGTAGGGAAGTCTCCAACCCAAAGTCACCTTCTGAGGCATGATTGGATTGCACCACCCCACATCAAAAAGGGTAGGAAAGGCTTAATCCCCAAACCAAGCCCCAGGCTACAAGGATTCCGCCTGCCTTTACCCCACCCCAACACACATTAACATCACCTAGGCGACGGCTTCTTGTGTTATCTTTAACAAAGTGAGCATAATACATTTTATCTGCCCAACAACCTTCCTTTCCCTGCCAACATGGCTTCTTCTTCAGCACTTGGCATTCTCTCTACTCTCACTCTGTAAACATGGCTTCTTTCTGCCTCTTCTTTTCTTTCTCTTAAAAACTTTCTGGCATGAAAACTTCATCTCCAGCAAACATTAGCAAAACAATGGCCCTTCCCAAGCAGGAAGATAATTTGCAATTTCACAGACCACATATACCTGGCACTGCCCAGCCCCCAATGCAAACTATAAGCAAGCAAAGGTAAGAATCATATTTTATAAACTTATTTGACCAACAGTGATCTTGCCAATAACAATTCCCTTGCTTTTTGATAAGTTTCTTCTCTTACTCCCTTTCTGCCTGTAAAAGCTTTTCATTTTCTACAGCTCCTGAGAACATTTTTCTATTTGCTAAATGGTATGGTACTGGACTCAAAGTGTTGAATAAAGCCAGTAGGATCTTCCAGTTTACTAAGTTGAATTTTGTAACAATAATATTTTTAGGAAATTGTTAATATACAAATTGATACCCTTTCTTTATCTCCCAAGTTGATGTAATCACAAAGAAATCTTTAAGAATGTGTATGCAGGAAGCATCATAAGATTATTTTTAAAATAACTGTAGAGGAGGTGTTGGGCGGATAAAATGTATTATGCTCACTTTGTTAAAGATGCCGTCGCCCAGGTGATATTAATGTGTGTTGGAGGCAGACAGGATCATTGTAGCCTGGGGCTTGGTTTTGGGATTAAGCCTCTCCCACCCATCTTGATGTGGGCTGGTACAATCCAATCATGCCTCAGAGAAGTGACTGTGTTAGAGACTTCCCTATTTTGTATATTGGATTAAGGGTTTGGATTTCTACACTATAAAATGGGGGCAAAACGAGAGCTTGCCCTCTTGGTTCCTGAGATTATCATTAGAAGAGAGAGCAGAGGAGAGCAGAGAAAGGCCACGTGGAGGAGGCCAGGAGAAGCAGCCAAGATGGTGGAGTGCTGAGTGAGATGCCAGTTTGTGTAGAGTTTGTATATGGGATAAGGAAGGAGATGGGGAACAGAGGTGAATAAGTCTGGTGAGCTAGAAACCTTTGATTCTAGGAAACTCGGATAAGTCAGTGGCTTTGTGAGCACTGAATGTGACTGGGTTTTGGAGCCCAGTGTGTGTTTTTACTTGCCCGCCGGGTGCGAGCTAGAATTAAAGACTATGGCCCACCAGTTTTTGGCTCCGCTGTTTCTTTACCGACTGTCCGAATCCAATGCGAACCTGCATGGGCCAGGGGGCTGCTGTGATAGTGGCTCTGGCCCTGCCTCCTGGCTTTACATTTGGCATAGTCGGCAGGATTCGATACAGATCGGCAAGGAGCCTTTGAGCAGTGGAGTAGAGGACTGGCTAGTGTTAGGGTTCCCCATGGCTGTCCTTTTGGGGATTGTAGGCTGGCTGACTTTTACAGCCATGCGTGAGGAAACTGAAAGCTCTGTGGAAGAGGCTGTCCGGGACCTGCAAACCAAGCAGTGGAAGGAGATGGAGCAAACGCAGGAGAAACCGATGTTGACCCTGGAGCTGGAGGAAGCACTGGAGGAGGCCAACCAGGTGTTCGAGATTTGCCTGGAAATGGAGCAAACGCTGGAGGAGGATTCAGAGGTTCGTGAGTTGCAGCTTGCCCTGGATGTTGCAGAGAGCCAGCAGCGGCAGGAGGCCGGGGCTGAGGCTGAGGCTGAAGCTGAGGCCGGGTCCAGAGCTGCAAGGTCTGCGGAGCAGAAGGTGGCGGCAGCCCAGGGTTCGAGCCCGGCAGCAGGAGCTGATGTTTCCAGTACCTCTTTGGAGGATGAGGAGAATTGGGCTGGAGTTGCAATCCGCAGTTTCCGTAAGATAGAAGCCCAGCTGGAAGGAGCACCTACTGCGGCCCCGGTAGGTCTGCGATTTTGGGACATAGGCCTGGACATGCTTTTCGGAGCAGAGATGGAAATGCTGACTGCCATTGCCACGTGCTCCTCTTTGGGACAGTGTAAGACCTGCGAGGACGGCAGGGATGAGGGGGGTGGCTGACGCCCCATGTGTGTGGACTGATTTCCTGGACTACGACCGGAGTGGGCATTGGTTCCTTTGTTGGATGGACTTATGGATTATGGATTTTGGACAATGTGAAATACCCTGATGGGGGTGGGGGGCAGCTTTGCTGGAAGCACTCCCCTGCCCCGGGAAGTTTTTCCCGTGGCTAGAAAGAAGGCCGAGGACATTTTGCACTAAATGCTGAGAGACTGGTGAAATGTACCTTTGTAATTGTTGAAACTGTATGATTTTTGCTGTTGTAATCTGTGTAATGTTCTAATTTCCTTGCACAGGAATGCTGGTGATGTAAATTGTGGGTAGTAAAGTGAGCATAGGGGTGGATTGTTGGGCGGATAAAATGTATTATGCTCACTTTGTTAAAGATGCCGTCGCCCAGGTGATATTAATGTGTGTTGGAGGCAGACAGGATCATTGTAGCCTGGGGCTTGGTTTTGGGATTAAGCCTCTCCCACCCATCTTGATGTGGGCTGGTACAATCCAATCATGCCTCAGAGAAGTGACTGTATTAGAGACTTCCCTATTTTGTATATTGGATTAAGGGTTTGGATTTCTACAGTATAAAATGGGGGCAAAACGAGAGCTTGCCCTCTTGGTTCCTGAGATTATCATTAGAAGAGAGAGCAGAGGAGAGCAGAGAAAGGCCACGTGGAGGAGGCCAGGAGAAGCAGCCAAGATGGTGGAGTGCTGAGTGAGATGCCAGTTTGTGTAGAGTTTGTATATGGGATAAGGAAGGAGATGGGGAACAGAGGTGAATAAGTCTGGTGAGCTAGAAACCTTTGATTCTAGGAAACTCGGATAAGTCAGTGGCTTTGTGAGCACTGAATGTGACTGGGTTTTGGAGCCCAGTGTGTATTTTTACTTGCCCGCCGGGTGCGAGCTAGAATTAAAGACTATGGCCCACCAGTTTTTGGCTCCGCTGTTTCTTTACCGACTGTCTGAATCCAATGCGAACCTGCATGGGCCAGGGGGCTGCTGTGATAGTGGCTCTGGCCCTGCCTACTGGCTTTACAGGAGGAAAATTCATTGTCCTCTTATCTTTCTGAGTTCTTAGCTGAAACCCCTGTAGTAAAAGACAGATTAAGAAAAGAAAAACAAAGAGAAATTTATCAACACATACACCTCATGTACACATGGGAGATACCCAAGAAAAAGTGAGCAACACAAGGAGGTGGTTTTAGAATTCAGGATTATATACCGTTTTAATATAGAAGGAAGAAGGGATATAGCCCTTTTAGGGGAGAGTAAATAATTTTAGTAAACATAGCCCTGGCCGGCCTAGCATGCGGAGGACCCGGGTTCGATTCCCGGCCAGGGCACACAGGAGAAGCGCCCATTTGCTTCTCCACCCCTCCCTCCCCTCCTTCCTCTCTGTCTCTCTCTTCCCCTCCCGCAGCCAAGGCTCCATTGGAGCAAAGATGGCCCGGGCGCTGGGGATGGCTCCTTTGCCACTGCCCCAGGTGCTGGAGTGGTTCTGGTCGCGGCAGAGTGATGCCCCGGAGGGGCAGAGCATCGCCTGCTGGTGGGTAGAGCCTCACCCCTGATGGGCGTGCCAGGTGGATCCCAGTCGGGCGCATGCGGGAGTCTGTCTGACTGTCTCTCCCCGTTTCCAGCTTCAGAAAAATACAAATAATAATAATAATAATAATAATAATTTTAGTAAAGATAAATGGGTTCCTAGAAGATTAAATGAGAGGTATGAAATTTATGACAAAGTTTTTCTGGGTGTGGTAGACACTGCTAGTCTCCTGTCTTGTGATTATGGAGACCATAGGGGAGTTGGGAGAAAGCCTTTCCCTACATTTGCTGGTTTTCAAGTGCCTGCAGTTCAAAATAATCATTATATCATAGTGACACATTCTCCACCCTTTATAATGAGAATGGATTTAAAAAATAATTTTTAAAATAGTTAAAAGAAAATCTAAAGGAAAGAGTGGAGATGGCAGAAGAATTTAGGTTAATTTTTACAATAATAATTTATTTTTCAATTATAGTCAGAATACAATATTACATTGGTTTCATGTGTATCACCCCAAGACTAGATATTTATAACTTAAAAAGTCACCAGCTCAATAAATCTAGTACCTATCTGACATCATACATAGTTATTACTATATTGTTGACTATATTCTCTATGCTGTGCTTTACATCCCACAACTATTCTGTAACTACTAATTTGTACTTCTTAATTCTTTCACCTTTTTTGCCCCCCAACACCGTTCCCCTCTGGCAACAATCAAAATGTTCTCTGTGTCTATGAGCCTGTTTTTGGTCTGCCTATTTATTTATTTATTTATCTATGAGATTCCAGATATAAGTGAAATCATATGGTATTTGTCTTTTTCTGTCTGACTTATTTTACCTAGCATAGTAACCTCTAGGTCCACCAATGTTGTGATGGCAAGATTTTCTTTTTCTTTTTTTTTAAATGACTGAGTCATATTTCATTTATATGTGCAATACTTTTTTATCCATTTATCTATTGGTGGACACTTAGGTAGGTTACTTCCATATCTTCACTATTGTAAATAATGCTGCAATGGAAATATAGGCACATATGTCATTTCAATATAGTGTTTTTGGTTTCTTTGTATAAATACCCAGAAGTTGAATTACTGGGTCCTTTTGTGTCTCTTCCTACATTTTGTCTGGTGTAATTATTGTTACTCCATATTTTTTTTCTTTTTATTTTCATGAAATACCTTTTTCCTTCTCCTTTCAAAGTGTGTGTGTCTTTTGATCTAAAGTGAGTCTTTGTAGACAGCATATGTAAGGGTCTTATTATGTTATCCATTCAAGTCACTGCATGTTTTTTGATTGAAACATTTAATCTATTTGCATTTAAAATAATTGCTGATAGATAAGTATTATTGCTAAGTTATTATTCATAATGTTGACCTTTTATTTATCTTCTTCTTAAAGAAGACGCTTTAAAATCTCTTCTTATACTGGTTTGGTGGTAATGAATTCCTTTAGCTTTTTCTTGTTTGGGAAGCTCTTTTATCTGTCCTTCAATTCATGATAGCTTTGCTGGGTAATCTTGGTTATAGGTACTTGCTTTTTATCACTTTCAATATTTCTTGCAAATCCCTTCTAGCCTGCAATGTTTCTGTTGAGAAATTAGCTGACAGTCTAATGGGAACTCCCTTGTAGGTAACAAAGAGTTTTTCTTTTGCTGCTTTTATGATTCTTACTTTGTTGTTAACCATTGCCATTTTAATTATGATATGTCTTGGTGTTGGGCAGATAAAATGTATTATGCTCACTTTGTTAAAGATGACGCTGCCCATGTGGAGGCCGTCACCCAGGTGATATTAATGTATGTTGTGGGCAGGTGGTGGGCAGGCAGAATCCTTGTAGCCTGGGGCTTGGTTTTGGGATTAAGCCTTTCCCACCCTTTTTGATGTAGGGCGGTACAATCCAATCATGTCTCAGAGAAGTGACTTTGTATTAGAGACTTCCCTATTTTGTATATTGGATTAAAGGTTGTGAAGCTACACTATAAAATAGGGGCAGAACGGGAGCTTGCTCTCTTGGTTCCTGGGATGATTAGCATGAGAGAGCAGAGGGAGCAGAGCAGAGAGCAGAAAGAGGCCATGTGGCCAGGAGAAGCAGCCAAGATGGCGGAGTGCTGAGTGAGATGCCAGTTTGTGCAGAGTTTGTATCTGGGATAAGGAAGGAGATGGGGAACTGAGGAGAATAAGTCTGGTGAGCTAGAAACCTTTGATTCTAGGAAACTCAGATAAGTCAGTGGCTTTGTGAGCACTGAATGTGAGTGGGTTTTGGAGCCCAGTGTATGTTTTTACTTGCCCGCCGGGTGCAAGGTAGGATTAAAGACTATGGCCCACTGTAAAGGCAGTAGCCGTGGCCAGGGCCACTATCAGAGCAGCCCGGTCCATGCAGGTTCGCATTGGATTCAGACAGTCGGTAAAGAAACAACGGAGCCAAGAACTGATGGGCCTTCATCTTTAATCCTAGCTTGCACCCAGCAGGCAAGTAAAAACACACACTGGGCTCCAAAACCCAATCACATTCAGTGCTCACAAAGCTACTGATTTATCCGAGTTTCCTAGAATCAAAGGTTTCTAGCTCACCAGACTTATTCTCCTCAGTTCCCCATCTCCTTCCTTCTCCAGCATCAAACTGCACAAACTGGCATCTCACTCAGCACTCCGCCATCTTGGCTGCTTCTCCTGGCCACATGGCCTCTTTCTGCTCTCTGCTCTGCTCCCTCTGCTCTCTCATGCTAATCATCCCAGGAACCAAGAGCGCAAGCTCCCGCTCCGTCCCCATTTTATATTGTAGCTTCACAATCTCTAATCCAATATACAAAATAGGGAAGTCTCTAATACAAAGTCACTTCTCTGAGGCATGATTGGATTGTACCACCCCACATCAAAAAGGGTGGGAAAGGCTTAATCCCAAAACCAAGACCCAGGCTACAAGGATTCTCAACACACATTAATATCACCTGGGCAACGGCCTCATTTGGGCAGTGCCTATTTTTAACAAAGTGAGCATAATACATTTTATCTGCCCAACACCCACCAGTTTTTGGCTCTGTTGTTTCTTTACTGACTGTCCGAATCCAATGCGAACCTGCATGGGCTAGGAGGCGGCTGTGATGGTGGCCTTAGCTACTGGCTTTACACTTGGTGTGGGCCTTTTTAGCTTCATCTTGTTTGGGACTCTCTGCACTTCCTGGACTTGTCCATTTCCTTTACCAAGTTAGGCAAGTTTTCCATCATTTTTTCAAACAGATTTTCAATCACTTGATCTCTTTCTTCTTCTGGTACCCTCTGATATGAATGTTGGTACACTTGAAGTTGTCCCATAGGTTCCTTGATACTATCCTCATTGTTTTTGGATTCTTTTTTCCTTTTTCTGTTCTGCTTGGGTGGTTTCTGCTTTTTTATCTTCCATCTCACAAATTTCATCCTCTATGTTATCTACTCTACTGTTAATTCCTTATAATGTATTCTTCGTTTCAGTTTTTGTATTCAATTATGACATTTTTTATGTTTTCTATTTCCATTTTTATATTTCCTATCTCTTTGTTGAGGTTCTCACTAAGTATCTCTACTCTTTCCCTAAGTTTGTTGAGCATTCTTATAACCAGTATTTTGAATTCTGTATCTGATAGATTGCCTGTCTTTATCTGTTGGGCAGATAAAATATATTATGCTCACTTTGTCAAAGATAGCGTTGCCCACGTGGAGGCCGTCGCCCAGGTGATATTAATGTGTGTTGGGGGCAGGCTGTGGGCAGGCAGAATCCTTGTAGCCTGGGGCTTGGTTTTGGGATTAAGCCTTTCCCACCCTTTTTGCTGTGGGGTGGTACAATCCCATCATGCCCCAGGTAAGTAACTTTGTATTAGAGACTTCCCTATTTTGTATATTGGATTAAAGGTTTGGATTTCTACAGTATAAAATGAGGGCAGAACGGGAGCTTGCTCTCTTGGTTCCTGAGATTAGCATGAGAGAGCAGAGAGCAGAAAAAGGCCACGTGGAGGAGGCCAGGAGAAGCAGCCAAGATGGCGGAGTGTTGAGTGAGAAGCCAGTTTGTGCAGAGTTTGTGCATAGAGAAGGAAGGAGATGGGGAACAGAGGTGAATAAGTCTGGTGAGCTAGAAACCTTTGATTCTAGGAAACTTGGATAAGTCAGTAGCTTTGTGAGCACTGAATGTAAGTGGGTTTTGGAGCCCAGTGTGTGTTTTTACTTGCCCGCCAGGTGAAAGCTAGGATTAAAGACTATGGCTCATCAGTTTTTGGCTCCGTTGTTTCTTTACCGACTGTCCAAATCCAATGCAAACCTGCATGGGCCAGGCTGCTCTGATGGTGGCCCTGGCCGTGGCTGCTGGCTTTACATTATTTTATTTAGTTTGTTTGTTTGTTTGTTTTTACAGAGACAGAAAGAGGGACAGATAGGGACAGACAGACAGGAAGGGAGAGAGATGAGAAGCATCAGTTCTTCATTGTGGCACCTTAGTTGTTCATGATTGCTTTCTCATATGTGCCTTGACTGGGGGGCTACAGCAGACTGAGTGACCCCTTGCTCAAGCCAGCGACCTTAGGCTCAAGCTGGTGAGCCTTGCTCAAACCACATGAGCCCTCACTCAAGCCAGCAACAATGGGGTTTTGAACCTGGGTCCTCTGCATCCCAGTCTGATGCTCTGTCCACTGTGCCACCGCCTGGTGAGGCTTATTTAGTTCTTTCTCTGAAGTTCTTTTGTTTTTTTATTTGGGACATGTTTCTTTGTCTCCTCATTTTGGCTGCCTCCCTTCTTCTATGTATTAGGTAGGGCTGCTATGTCTTTCAGCTAAGGTAGAGTTTGCTTATGTAGTTGGTGTCTTTAGAGCCTGTGGCACAGCTTCCTCAATAACCCAAGCTGGGTGTTTCAGCTGTGCCCTCAGTGTGAGCTGGGTGCACCCTCCTGTTTTAGTTGAGCTTTGATTGCTGTTGACTTGGGGGATTTACCCACAGTCTGATGCGCTGTGAGGATGGACTCAACTACAGTGGAAGAGCTGCTGTGCAGAGGCCAACCCTGCAGAGCAGAACTAGCTTCATTGGGGCTCTAGTACCTGATGAGTTTGCCTCTTGAGTATGTTGCTTTTGGAGGTGGTTGGGTGTGCTTTGGTGTGGTCTGAAGCTGATCGTTGGGTGTGCTGGCTCTGAGGCCTAGGAGATGCAGGTAGAGGTCAGCTGCTGCCTATGCCCTGCCTGGGGCCACCTGGCACGAGCTACAGAGCCATCTGCAGATTGTTGTTACTTGTGCTGGACTTGGAGGTGCCTGAGAAAGGCCAAGCTATGAACCGAGGCTGGTTTCAACTAGTGTCAGGCCTGAGGTCACTTAGTAAGAGGTACAGGGCATAGCAACACCAGATGATGCTTGTTTGTAGTTTGTGAACCTTTGAGAAATTTTTAGGTAAATCTGCAACATGAACCAAAACAGGCCATTTGTGTGGAAAAGACACTGGAAACAGCATGGGTGGGCCTACATGTTGAGGGTAGGGGTGGCAATATTTCAGGGAATCACCAGGGCCGGGAAAACAGTATTAGCCAGGTTGAAGGAGACTCAGCTATGGTGCCCCTTGGCCAGCTCTGTGGAGGGGAGGGCTCAGTAAAAGAACAATGGCCTCTGTCAGAGCTCTAGCTGGGAGAAAGCTGCTACTCTAACTGTTGCCCAAAAGCCAGACAATTAAGTTTCTTCCTTTATGTCCCTGGTTCTTTCAAGCCACTGCCCTAAGCTGTAGCTCAGAGCAAGTGAGTGCCAGTAAGTCCATGCCTGGGTTCTTTAAGAGGAACACCTGGGCTTCAGCAGCTCTTCCTCTTAGCCAAGATCCCTGCTGCTTTTTTACAGCCAGAAGTTACTGGGAATTCTCTTCTCAACATTGGAACTCTGGGGTAAAGGGCTTGGTGTGGGCATGGGACCCCTCTATTCTCAGGGGGAACCTCTTCAATTGAGGTATCTCTCCCAGTTTTAAAGCACCACACGTGGGTGTGGGACCAGCGTCTTCTGAGTCTTCATCATTCCTACAAGTCTCAATGTTGCTTCTTCTTTATTTCTTTAGCTTTAGAACTTTAGTTCAGCTAGACTTCAGGAGGTTCTGAATGATAGTTTTTCTGTAGTTTATTTGTAATTTGGACGTGGTTATGGGAGGATGTAAATACCACATTTACCACCTTCAACCAGACCAATTTAGATTAATTTTTAATGTAATCCAAAGACTTAAAAAAAACCCCACAAAAAACAGAGAAGCTAGAATTTAAAAAAAAAATTTAAATAACTATGATTAAGCAAAGAAAAAAAGTGGAGCCTGACCTGTGGTGACACAGTAGATAGAGCATCAACCTGGAATGCTGAGGTAGCTGGTTCAAAACCCCAGGCTTGCCTGGTCAAGGTACATATGGGAGTTGGTGCTTCCTATTCCTCCCTCCTTCTGTCTCTGTCTTTCTCCTTTCTCTCTAAAATATGAATAAGAAAAATTAAAAAAAAATACTTAAAAGAAAAAGAAAAAAAAGTGGAAAGAGAAAAAACTCCTGAAAAAAGAATGTGAGAATGAATTTTTATAGTAGTAAAAGGAAAGAATGTAGAATAAAATTTAAAAAATAAATCTTCAGTAAGGTGATTTCTACCATAGGAATAAAATAGAAGTGTGTATTTCTAACTATTCCCCCCTGTTCACTTTACAAATCCTCAGGTCCTTGACAGGGAAAAGAATCCAAGGGGCAAAGAGTTGGTTCCTTGCTTTTCTCCATGCCTGGGCCTAGCTACTTGAGTATTCTTTGTAAAACCCACCAATGTGAGAAATAAACTTCTTGGCAGACAACCACAAGTGAACATGGTCAGTCAGTTCAACAGTGGGCCTTGCATATACCCAGGAGCACAACGCAGCAACCAAATTTATTTTTAAATCAACCTTAAGCCTTTATTTTAATAGTTATTGTTAGCACTCTATGTTCTTTGAGTATAGGACTATTTTCTTAGTACTTTTGAGAATAAATAACACACTTAGAACTATAGCAGGTTTAAAAGACTAGAACAGATGAAATATATTTGCATATTATTTCTATACTGCTGAAAGAGTGTTGTAAATGAATTCAGCACCATGGTGTTAGGGGACTAGAAAAAGAAACTTGGAAACCAACAGAATATTATCAAGGTAAAGGTACATATTCCCCAGGTGACAAATTCTACCTATTCTAGCTTTTTTATCCTTAGGAATATCCTTAGGATAGTGTTCTATTTATTTCAAGAGTACAGAAGTTTTAATTGGATATGTCATGTTTCAAAGACAAAAGAAATGCCTAATTCACTCTAACAAACTTGTTAGTCACTGTTTATACCAAGAGGATTTCTACTCTACAGAGAATAATATTGTTTTCTTTTTCCTTTGTTGATAAATCAAAGTTTTATACTGACCTACAGCAGCCAAGCATACTTTAAAGCAAAATCATTTAAGTCTAACACAGATCTGTATCCTTTTAGGCTTATGCATTTTTTTGCTCCTTTTTTATTCTTTGAAAAATACGGTATCCCAAATATAATTCAGTAAGAAAATGTTAAATTTGTCACAATAATTTATCTGATAAAAAATTATTTATAGGTTTTAATATATTTCAATTTTAATAATATTAACTGAAGTTTTATGAGTTTATTTTTAAGTTGATATGTGACTTGTATATTTTTTAGTGGTTGAAAAGATTTCATAGTCAAATGCCTGGAGAGTATAGGAGTTGTTCTAGAAATCACCTCACCCATTACTTGGTTTTTTATTTGTTATAAAGTCACAGTTTTTCTTGAAATGTGATTTTTACGGTTTACTCTGCCCAATGCATGATCTTTTACTTGGAAAAAAAAAAGGTGGTAGGGGATGTTACAGTTTCAGTCCACCATAATTCTCTCACTGTTTGCTTTGTTCAGCAATCACTCTGATCCTCCTGGCAGGGAACAGACCCAGAGAACAAAACTAGTTGTGACTTGTGTAGATAAAAAGGCAATGAATTCTGCTTTTAAGGCAAAGGGGAATAGTCTACAAAAGAATGAAAATAGGAATAAAAGTACAACATTGTTAACCTGCAGATCTATTGTACCTTTGAAAATCTTATACGGAAAAAAAAAGTGACACTACAAAGATACATAATTACGTGACTGAAAATCTTAAAGCAAAAAAGGTCAGCATTTATTTATTGGCCAAATTCTTGACGATAAAATAGACTAGATTATTCATAATTGAAAAACTGGAGAACCCTTTTCCTTAAAATGACAGGACAGTGTTTCAGCAGTGTATGAGATGCCATAATATGTTATTTATTCTCTCCCAGAACAACTCTTTAGATATGGTAAAGATGATGGGGTCAAGAAGAGTACTCCAGAGAAGAATAGGAAAGAAACGTTGGAGCAGACATTACAGAAGGTAGTCTAATCTTTAAGATATTGAGCTGAGCAAGTTAAATCTAAATTTTAACATAAAGGATTGTATTTTAAAACGAGGGTGCATGAACTTAAACCTTGTGTGAATCCTTAATTTAAATTCATAATTCAAAATCATTGGCTTGCCAAAACGGGGTAAAAAAATCAATTTTAGTGAAATAAATGTGGAAACACTTGTGCTTCTGTTGACAGATTAAAAATATTTGCAAAGATGAAATAAAGAGAATGACAACAGAAATTATAAAAATTTGCACTGTAGTGTTTATTAGCTATGACTTAGCAGTTTTACTTTAAAATGGGGCATATGAGACTATGTTATACTTTACCAAGCATACATATTTATAACATTTGAACAAAAAATATAAGAGTTTTAGCTTCAGCACAGTAAAACGGTAATATGTTTATAATTATAATTTTAAACTTGAAAATTTATTATCTTATTTTGGACGAAAATTTATACCGATATGATTTAGTATAGGTATCTCTGTTTTAGTTGAACCATCCATGTAAATAAACCCTATACTTACTTTACATCATGCTTAGGATTAGTAGTAAAATGTTGTTTAAAAATCTTAAGATTTATATTTACAATTTTATGCTTAATTTATATTTGTGTTTAAATACATTGTTATCAAGTTAAATTAAGTGGAGTTGGTTGCATTTTAGCAGTTTTTGCTATTATTACAAAGAAAAAGTATTTTGAATAAGTTTTTTCTTGCAACTGATTACCATTTGGCTACACTGAATACTTAAAGTTTAAATTGTACATATATATATAAACAAAGATATTAATGTGGCTACTTATATTTCTTATATACTTATACATCTGTGAGTTGACTTGTAGAAAATCTAGTGATTTATAGCTGGTGATGGGATTTCTTATACTTCTAACACTTATCATATGGTCAGGTAACAAGACTGTCATTTCATTATTACTGAATTGCCATTATCAGAGTAACTTAGTATTTGAGAATAAGAAATACTCAGTTCATTTATCTTAAGGTAAAATGAATAATTGAAATAATGTATACACTACCAGCTAGAATATCATATACTTTATTCTAGTTTACCTTCTTTGTTTCAAAATGATATTTTTATTTGCCAGTTTTTGTATAATTTTCATCTCTATGGATATATAACACTATGGTACTACTTACTGCTTTGGGGCTGAAAAATCCAAAAAAAATGTATGATTTCACTGCAACTGCCATATATGACTACCACCATAGTGGATTCAGAAATCCATTTAAATTCCAAAAAGCCAACAGAAATTACCACATTTCCCCATGTATAAGACACTCCCATGTATAAGATGCACCTTAAATTTGGGGCCTGAAATTTGAAAAAAAAAGTATTACAGCCCTGGCCGGTTGGCTCAGCGGTAGAGCGTCGGCCTAGCGTGCGGAGGACCCGGGTTCGATTCCCGGCCAGGGCACACAGGAGAAGCGCCCATTTGCTTCTCCACCCCTCCGCCGCGCTTTCCTCTCTGTCTCTCTCTTCCCCTCCCGCAGCCGAGGCTCCATTGGAGCAAAGATAGCCCGGGCGCTGGGGATGGCTCTGTGGCCTCTGCCTCAGGCGCTAGAGTGGCTCTGGTTGCAATATGGCGACGCCCAGGATGGGCAGAGCATCGCCCCCTGGTGGGCAGAGCATCGCCCCTGGTGGGCGTGCCGGGTGGATCCCGGTCGGGCGCATGTGGGAGTCTGTCTGACTCTCTCTCCCTGTTTCCAGCTTCAGAAAAATGAAAAAAAAAAAAAGAAAAAAAAAAGAAAAAAAGTATTACATAAAGTTATTGAACTCAAGTTTTATTTATCATAAAATTCATACAACTCTTCATCACTGTCAAAACTTCCCATCCATTAGCTTGTCTTCATTTGTATCTATGACAAATCAACTGTCTTCAACAATGAATGCAAAACAAGTATGAAAAAGTGAGAAATGCAAGTACAAAATCTATAACCACTCTATAAGACACACCCAGTTTTTAGACCCCAAATTTTTTGAAAAAAGGTGCATCTTATACATGGGGAAATATGGTATTTTCATTGGACCATATGTCATATTAACATACTCATTTGTCACTGTTTTTTATATTAACCAAATGCAATTGTGTGAGTCACAATTTAACCTCTTTTAGTTGAGTTACCTTATTTTAAAAGGATGTAAATTGCGGGAGTCTCCCAGGAATGTGCCACCCTAGAATGCAAATTATTTAAAAATGAAGTCAATTAAAGACCTTGGGCTTCAAGCCAATGATCTTTGGGCTCAAGCCAGCGACCAAGGGATCATGTCTATGATACCACACTCAGGTTGGCGACCCACACTCAAGCTGGTGAGCCCATTCTGAAGCCGTTGACCTTGGGGTTTTGAACCTGGGTCTTCAGTGTCCCAGGCTATACTACATCCACAGCAACACAGCCTGGTCAGGCCACACTGATTAATACAGTATTTTTATACTACCACTGTCAAATTTAGTTTTTGAAAAAAAGACATATTAATTACTTTCACAAAACACATTTTAAAAATATATTCTATTTTACATCACCCTGGCATCTAACATACTAAAATATTTTAAAATATATTTGTGACAAATATACTGTTTTGGATAGTGACTGAAGACCACTGAAACTGAAGAGATTGTAAAAAGTGATATTATTTGTCATACTTTTTACTAAATGGAGAATAAGTTTTGGAGATAGAGTGATTAGAAGAAGTAAAAAAGTTTGTTAGTGTTTTTGAACACGTAATATTTGTCACATTGTCCAGTTCTTCAAATATATATATTTGCAATTTGAAGGACAATATATACATATATTTTTTTTTTTGCTGAAATACACAAAGGTTTATAACAGTCTGGTACAACTATCCTATATACCTTTACTCCAGGTAAAGAGTAAGCCCTATAAAGACATAGGTCTATTAGTAAGTGAATATAACATATGGTGGAAAAAAAGTGATTAAAAATCACTGTGATTCTTCATATTGTATTAGGAAATATTCATTTTCCAGGACAGAATAACCAATCAGTAAATGACTGTTGAATTAAATGAAGGGTGTTGAATTCACAAGAAAAGAGGGCACAGAAGGATAAGTAAATCAGAGATGACTTAAACTCATGTTTAAGAAACAACTTTATTTACCATCATAAGTCCAGTAAACTGAAAAGGTTTAAAAACATGCCTAAGTTTCATCTTGTGTATTTCTGTAATATGATTTTAAATCATGAGTTGTCAATACATCAAAAATGTTTTCTCCTTTGAAGAATTTTGTTTTAAAAGTAAATACCAGTCCATATAGTTTTTTCATCGTTTAGGTTTTTTGCTTAACTCAATTTTTCTTGATGCCAGTTCTTTGTTCATTTTTCATATATATATATATATATCTTGTGTAATAGTCTACAAAATCCTGGATTTGAATCCCAGTTTAAACCAGAAAGTATTTACCTCTTTGAGTTACTTAAGTTTTCAGAGCCTCCTTTTCCTCTTCTGGGAGGATAACTGTTGACTCTACTTATCTTATATGTTTTTGAGATGATCAGAAGAGGTCATGGTTATAAAACTATTTTATAAATGGTAAAATTTACTTTCCATATATAGTAAAATTCAAGATTTAAATTGGAATTAATTCCTCATTGAAACTCATGGCTTAGAATTAATTGCACTTTCTTTTATTCCCAGACTAATGGCATTTAGATTTTATCCTTTATTAGATTATTTATACAAGTTCTTTCCAAATAGTTTTCTAAAATTTTTTAAGGTTTAATGTTATTTCTGTGTCCTTAAATGAATATTGTTTATTAAACTAAATGAAAAAAATTAATTTATATACAATCTAGAAATAATTATAATTTAAAGTTTTTAGACTTTTCTTTGGTAAAATGTCCCTTTATTGTGTAAACTAACAACCTTATGACTACTAAAATTACATTTTTTTCTAATTTAGAAAAAAGCATTCTTTATAAAGTATTTCATATTTAGGCCATTAGTTTTTCATATGATTGTTAAGTGTTGAAGAAAAAAATGTTATTTTATAAATAAGGTTTCTTTATGTACCTATTTTTTAACTTTTTGTGTAAATTGGTTTTCTCTGAAAAAAATTTTATTCTCAATGAGTAGATTGTATAGCCAAAGCACTTAGGATTTCTGAACACTTTGCTAAGTTTATTAACATATTTATTTTTGTGTCACTTTGTATAGAATTTTAACTTCTTTTACCATCTGTCCTTATTGCACAGATGTATTATTACATTTTAGAATGGATTTTATCTATGCTACATGAGTTATTTAGAAATTAAGTACTGGAGATTTATATTGTTCTTGTGCTTAATTTATTTACTTAAGTAAGAAATGATAATAAAATACAATGGGTTATGGTTTTGGACTTCTAAAAGAATAAACTCTTCTGTTTAGGTTATTGAGTTGGAAAATCGGCTAAAATCTTTTGAGAAAAGGTCAAGAAAGTTGAAAGAAGGGAGTAAAAAATTAGCAAAAGAAAATGATTTCCTAAAATCCCTTTTAAAACAGCAGCAAGAAGATGCAGAGACCAGAGAAAAAGATCTAGAACAGCTACAAAAGGGGAGTAAAGATGTAGAAAAAGACAAAGCTGAACTTCAGGTAAAAATCAGTGAGTTGGAGAGAGAAGTCACTTTCCTAAGGAGACAAGTGGCAGAAGCTAATGGGTTGAAAAGGGAAAATGAAGAGCTGATGAAGTCAACAGAGAAATTTCAGCATTCAGCAGACAAAGGTAAATCTGAGATGGCCACTACAGTAGTGAGATCTGGACAATATGATTGTAAAACAACCACTACCAAGGTTAAATTTAAAGCTGCCAAGAAGAAGTGCTGTGTGGGTCGTTACCACACTGTTCTAAATCACTCCATCAAGGTTATGAGCAATGTGTTTGAGAACCTCAGCAAGGACAAGGACTGGGAGGATATGAGTGAAAGCAGGTAAGGCTCTCATTAACTTCGCTCTGTGGTGGGGACACTGTGCATATGTAAAGCACCAGCAAATGGAGATTGAATTTCAACTACTGTCGATTTGGTATTCAGAAAAAATACTGTCAGATCCTTTGAAATATCTTGGGAGGTCTTGTTCTGAGCTTATTGACTGAAATTTGCATGCAAAATTAGCCACAACTGCAGGAGTATTTGAATAGGTGCCAGGAAACCCAAAAGAAGGCAATGCTTGATTTCTTCCAGTGATGCTATTTTCATGCAGTCATGAGGCTTGAAATTGACAGTTTGGCAGGTTGATTTAATTTGCTGGCCCTTTGCATATTCACCACTGACAGCTAAGGATTCCCAGGCAAGCCTACTAAGTCGGTTTAGTTATCTTGTGACATGCCAACCTGGGAGGAGAAACATTTTTCCCCCTTAATTTAGTTAGATAAATTTTGAATGACCCATTTCAGCTTGTTACCAGATGTCTACAAGCTGTTTAACATACTTTAAATTAAGAACCATCTTCACTAATTATTTCATGTATGTATTATGCAAAGTCATTGTACTAACTTTAATTGAATGGTGGTTAAAATTTAGTTCTTTAAAGTTACAGCTCTGCAAGTTCCTAGTCTTAAGTTATATAACCACTAGTGTGTAACAACAGGCGAATACTAAAATCTATATTTCTTTCCCTTACCCTTGGCTATACATTCATATATGCACTTGAAGCACATCAATAACCAGAAAGGCAAATGGATAATAGAACACCCCTTTAGACTTAAATAGGAGAGGAGTTTGTGTTGCCAGAATTGCTAACAGACAAATTGAATGATTTTCCATAATTCTGTCTTGTTTTGTAATAGTATATATTTCCTTTTATTTTCCTACTTTTTTTTTAAGTCCCCAATAGTGGTCTGTTTTAGATTTAGGATTGGGGTGGGGCACAAAAAATGTAACTTTTCTCCTGTCTTCTAAGTTCTTCTATCTTGGCTAATAATCACATTAATAAAGACAGATGAAAAGAAAAATATGTCCAATATTTATTACTATGGATGTACATGCCGGGAATATCATAAGGTGTGAGAATGGCTTCCATGCCATTCTGGATAAAGGAGAAGTGGGGCAGCGACTTGGATTCTAAAGGAACTATGTTATTAACAGGTAGGGAAAAGAGCAAACATATGGTCAACAAATTCTTGCTGGGCCATTCAGAAATAGTGGAATATAGAAAAACAGAATTTGCTAGATTTCTTCCTGTCCATCACGTATGTGGTAATTTATATGTGCCAAGGTGAATTAAAGTTTCCTTCCTGAAGCAGGTTTTTCTATCTGAATTTGTTTAGGTATAAAGAAGGGCAGTCACGGGTTCTTTCTGAGTCTTTTGTTTCTTAATGACCAGCTTAAAATCAGCATCACTAAAGGCATATTTGAGGGTGACAAACTTTGGTCCCCTCGGGATGTCTCTAGATAGTTCTCTTAAGCAGAGGTATAAAACTGAAACTTATCTTAAACTTGTGCACATATTAGAATCACCTGGTGATCTTAGACAAATTCCAAAGCTCAGACCAGACCCAGTACAATTCAACCTTAATTCCTGGAGTGAGATACAAACTTCAGTATTTTTTTAAGCTCTTTAGCTTATTCCAAGTACAGACAAGTTTGGGAACCACTGTTTTAAATGATCATTGAGTCAAACCCCTTGTCATCAGGTAATAAACTCACTAACAAATTTATGAAGTAAGGAAGAAAGACCAAATCTGCATTTCCATTCTTTGTTACTTCTAGGGTTTTTCCCCTTGTTCTCAAAAGCAGTTAAAAATAAAATAGTAGCTTAAAACCCACTAAGCCCTTCATGGAAATTCTAGTTTCAGGAACTAATTTATATCTCAGCCAGTTGGTACTACCCATTATTCATAATATAAGTTCCACTTTACTCATAGGTATGTATGTATGAATAAATATATGAAAGTTAAATAATACATTCAATTATAATTTCATCATATTAGTGTGTGTGCAGAAGGTCACATATTTTGGGTAATATATCACACACTATTTCTTAAAACATAGAGATTTAAGTTATTTAGCAATGAAACTCAATTTTACACTGTGAGGATTAAGTATTGCATTTCTTGCATGACAGAATATTCTTAGGAATCACTCAGCTGCAAAGAATTCTTCAACAATTAGAAGTCCCACAGTGGAGCCTAAAAACTTCAGTACATTCAGTTTCTTTTAGCTTTTCATAGTCTGAATGAAATACATGAAATTTACTTGGATATTGAGAAAAATAGAACTTGTCCTTTATATATAAATATATCATTTAATTTTTACCTTATTAATATTTATTTCTTATTATTGAATGGTATACAAGAATATTCTGTCAAATGACAAAAATAATACAATTCAGTAATGAGTTTGAAGTCCTTTTTCCAAGGAACAGCAGTCCATAAATTAAGGGAGTACAGAGCCTAACAAGCAGTCTAGCACTCTTCCTAAGGGAATTGTGATGAGTTTTATAGAGCATTTAAAAAGGCAATGAAGAAACAGAGCATAACTGGCTAGGAGGTTGAATATTTCCTAATAAACCTATTCTGTTTTCTAGGGAAAGCTAAGCTAGCTAAAGCTGAGTTGGAAGATTGTGATTGGGGTAGGTTAGGTTTCCTTGACCGTGAGGTATGAGGTGGAAAAATTAATTTCCCTTCTACCCTTTTAAAGTCTTCTGGCTGGACTAATAGTCAAATCAACATGAGACAGATTAATAGGAGAAAATGACTAAATCTAGTAGAAAGGCAGTTTAGATGGAAATAGAAAAACAAATGTTTGGTAAATAACTGTTTGTTGGGCCATCTTTAAAATAGGGTACAGAGAGACTTAGATCAAAGTGGCTTTGCTACGTTCCTCCCTGTGCATCACACACTAGCTCATATTAAACTATAGGTATCTATGACTGTATCTCCCTTACTGGAGGAGGTTCTCTATGTAAATTCTTTCAGGCAGTAAGAGAGAAGTTTAGAGGTTTATCCTGAGTCTTATGTTTCTTGAAAATAACCAGCTTAATCGGCCCTGGCCGGTTGCTCAGTGGTAGAGCGTCAGCCTGGCGTGCAGAAGTCCCGGGTTCGATTTCTGGCCAGGGCACACAGGAGAAGCGCCCATTTGCTTCTCCACCCCTCCCCCTCTCCTTCCTCTCTGTCTCTCTCTTCCCCTCCCGCAGCGAGGCTCCATTGGAGCAAAGATGGCTGGGCGCTGGGGATGGCTCCTTGGCCTCTGCCCCAGGCGCTAGAGTGGCTCTGGTAGCAACAGAGCGTCGCCCCCTGGTGGGCGTGCCGGGTGGATCCTGGTCGGGCGCATGCGGGAGTCTGTCTGTCTCTCCCCGTTTCCAGCTTCAGAAAAAGAAAAAAAATAAAAATAAAAATATAAATAAATAACCAGCTTAAAATAATATACCAAAGGACATATTTTGGGATAACACACTCTGCTTCCCCTCAGAGTTATTTCTCATAAGTGTGGCTGAGTTGGGTTTCAATTTCTGACATGAACAGGGCCACTGAAGCGGCCTGTATTTTGTGGGTCCCAGTATGCAAATTACCTTTTTCAATGTCCATTCTTTAGTACGTGATAATTAAGAATTGTCGTTAATATCTTAAAGAAGAAAAACAATTTCATCAAAGCTCATTTGTTTAATTTGTGGATAACATGACATTGAAAGGGATGGTAACTCTTTTACAAATACCCAAAGATCTCAATAGATTGGGACGATTCAGTTGTACACAAGACTACAGCATTCTTTACTTGGCTATAAAATGCCATTTGCTCAACTATACAATGAGAAAAATGTCAGGGCTTTGCAACAGTGTACATAAAACTATTTTATAAGGCTTTGTTAAATCCTGTGTGAGTTTACAGTACAATATACATGCCAGACAAGCTTACACAATTTTAGTCTGCACTTACCTGGTGTTCTACTAAGTACTTACACTTGGAATATGAAATTGAATTCTGGACATAATACTCCATCAAAATAAGATGGAGCACATTCAAGAATGGTCAGGGTGGGGAAACATCTCAAAATCATACATATTAGAAATATTTGACAAAGTTAGGGATGTTGTGCTTAGAGATGTCTTAAGCATTATATAACTGTGTTTAAATAGTTAAAAGACCATCCGGGTGGAAAAGGGATCAGATTTACTTGTATGTTCTGCTCAACCTCAGCACTTCTAATGTCTCTTCCTTGCTTTATGTTTTCTCTTTAACACATACTATTAACATATTATGTATTTTACTACTACCTGTTTGTTATCTGTCCCTCTCATCCCACTAGGATGAAAGCTACATGAGAACAGGGTGTTTGTCTACTTTATTCACTTACTACTTAATCCCTAATGCCCAGAAAAGTGCCTGGCACCTATTGGATGTTTAACAAATATTTTATTGAATGAAGAACGGCCCTAAGAGATGAAACTGGGATTAATGGGTGAAAGCCGTAGGAATTCAAATTTTGTCCTAGAGTAAGGGAAAGCTTGTTAGAAATGTTAAAGCCTTCTGCCCTGGCTCAGGAAGTAGTGAGTTCTCTAAGGGCGGGTGCCAAGAGGAACCAGGCAAGAGAGGTTAAGTAAAAAGTTTATTAAAGCATCTGCTCACAGATGGGCTGAAACCAGAAAATGGTGTCAGTAGCAAACAAGGGGTAGGGATATTTTTCATAGGTTAGGTGGTCAATGCCAGTCTGGTATTTTGAGTTGAAGTCTGTCATACCCCGGGGTCAGATGTTCTGTTCTCTACAGTTGGCTTATTTCCTCTGATTAGAGTGGCCCAGCTGAAGAGTCCTTGTGCCCCAGAGACAGTGTATGCATCAGCAATAAAGGAACAATGCATCTATGGAAGTTAAAGCACCTGTATGGAAAAATACTGACAAAAGATATTTAACACAACAGGGATGTATAAGTATTGTCCTAATAAGTTCTCCAAACCTGGTAGTATTAAAACTTGTGCTTCCCAAGTTAACACTTAGAAAAAATACTAGAGAAGTGATGCTAGTATGTTATTTGATACTAGGTAATATAATTTCTTTATGAGACTTTATAATTTTATAAAATATATTTAGACTAATTTTCTTTCTTACCATTGAGAACAAGTGCTCAAATTAAACTTAAAGCTTTATGTGTAGTATGAGCTACAATATTATTTGGACTTGGACTTAAAAGAATTTCACTTAACAGCTCTTCTTCTTGGGTTTTATGTTTCCCTTTTGTTTAAAAGCAGTGATTCTGAAACACATACTTCTCAAAATTTGGGAACAGTTATTGTAGAGACATCCCAGAAAATAAATCCTGCACAGGATGGAAGAGACCAGAAAGATCAGAAGACAGAAGGTGATCAAACAGAAGACAGCCAAATGCAAGGAAAAAAAATAGTGCAAATATATTCAAATACAAATGGCAAGACCCCAAAGGTATACCAGCAAATTTTGCTTAATTATAAACTATGTTTTTAATTTTATCTTATACTTTATTACTGATGCCAAAATTTGTTGCCAGTGATTTAATTTGAATCCTTAAAAATTTAACTTTTCTTTGAAATATTCATGACAAATACACATTTCTTAATATCTTTCAACTCCAGTTTGTTACTTTTTTTTTTTAAGATTTTATTTATTTATTATAGAGAAGGAGGGGGAGGAGCAGGAAGCATCAACTCCCATATGTGCCTTGACCAGGCAAGCCCAGGGTTTTGAACTGGCAACCTCAGCATTTCTAGGTTGACGCTTTATCCACTGCTCCACCACAGGTCAGGCCAGTTTGTTACTATTTTTGGTATAGGAAAATGGAAATTGAGGCCCTGGCTGGTTAGCTGAGTGGTAGACTGTTGGTCCAGCATGTGGAAGTCCCAGGTTCGATCCCATCAGGGCACACAGAGAAGCGCCTGTCTGCTTCTCCATCCTTCACCCTTTTTTCTGCCCCCCCCCCACAGCCATGGCTCATTAGAGCATGTTGCCCGGGCACTGAGGATGGCACCATGACAATGGTTCCATAGGGGTCTTGCCCAGTGGATCCCAGTCAGGGTGCATGCAGGAGTCTGTCTCTCTGCCTCCCCACCTCTTACCTAATAATAAAAAAAATTTTTTTAATGTAAACAGTATTCTCCTCAGTATAAATCTTAAGGTATTTATATTGCACTCCACATACAGAAAATTAAAGGTGATAATAAGCTCATTATTGTTTTCAGATATATGAAATGTACCAAGTGGAGAAAATTCTGTTTTTTTTTTATTTTGTTTTGTTTTTTGTATTTTTTTTATCGAAGTGAGAAGCTGGGAGATAGAGAGACAGACTCCTGCATGGGCCCAACCGGGATCCACTCAGCATGCCCACCAGGGGGTGATGCTCTGCCCATCTGGGGTATTGCTCTGTTGCAACTGGAGCCATTTAGCGCCTGAGGCAGAGGCCATGGAGCCATCCTCAGTGCCCTGGCCAGTTTGCTCCAATGAAGCCTTGGCTGCAGGAGGGGAAGAGAGGAACAGAGAGGAAGGAGAGGGGGAAGGGTGGAGAAGCAGATGGGCACTTCTCCTGTGTGCCTTGGCTGGGAATCGAACCTGGGACTTCCACATGCCAGGCTGATGCTCTACTACTGAGCCAATCGGCAAGGGCCGAAAATTCTGTTTTTTACTAATCTTTGTGATCATAACATTATTTAGTTTAATTAAATCTATAAATTTCTAATTTCTCAATGTGTTTTAAATCTTAAAAATATTAATGTTCCAAAAATATTAATATTTCAAAACAACTTACTCAGTTATTCTGGCTATGGATATATCATCTCACCAAAAGGTTTGCCTGTTCAGCATAAATCTGAAAAACAAAGGAAAGATAATTTTGTTGTAAAATATACTTTAGTCAATTAACTTATCGGGTTCTTTTAAAATCAAATCCAAAAGTGTTTATTTTTTTGAGATCTGGCAGAACTTTGGAAGAAAATGTTTAAGGATACCAAAACTGTGTTTTAGTTAGCACCAGAATAAAATTCAGATGAAAAATTGTAAGTTAAATGTCTGCTGATTTATTGATTGGTAAATTTTATAGAAACCTCCTATTTAGCCACATAGTATTTGGATGGGAATTTTGTTTAGTTGCAATCATTTATGTGCAGCACAATGAGTTTGTAAGTAATTGTAACTCATAATTTTATTAATATAATAGAATATGGTATAAACTACTTTGAATAAATTTATGCACATTGTTTGCACTCAGAAAGTAAACATTGACCAAATTGTAGCAATTGTGTTTTGAAAATATAGAATTTCTCACTAATCTCAAAAATAACCATTATTTATTTTAAAATTGATTGATTGATTTTTAGAGAGGAGGGAAAGAAAGTAAAAAATATCTATTTGTTGTTCCACTTATTTATGCATTCATTTGTTGATTATTGTATGTGATGGAACCAGCAACCTTGGTGACACTCTCACTGACTGCTGATCTAGGCCAGTCAGGTAGCTTTATTTTACTTTAGTCACTTCAACTTTAAATGAATCACTAATCTCCTTTTCTTTATAATTGTATCTCTCTTAATATGGTTAATTTTGCTTGTTTTTGAATTTTATACATTCTATACACTGTATCTTCTGTAGTGTCTGGCTTCTTGTGTTTATTATTTTGCGAAATTCACTTTTATTGCTGTATATTGTACTTTGTTGTCTGACTGACTATACCTCAGTTTATCTATTCTGCTGAATTTTAGGTTGCTTCAGTTTGGATTTCTTACAAATAATGTTGGAATGAATATTCTTGTACATGTCTTTTATTGCATAAGTGAGGTCATTTCTGTAATGAAATAGTAGGAATGGAATTATTGTACATAGATTATGTTTCTCTAAGTTTTTAATTGATGATAGTATTTTCCAAGCGTTGTACCAACATTTTGCACCTAGCAACAAACTACAAAAATTTTTACTTCTCCTCATCAACACTTGATATGTTAGTCTTTATCTCAGTCACTTTTTTTTTATATGTTGAGGTATATCATTGCAGGTTCAATTTACATTTTTGTGGTTATTAATAAGATGTTGAATACTTTCTCAGAATTATTAACCATGTGAAATTTTTTAGTAAATTGTCCTTTCAAATCTCTTCCCATTTAAACATGAGTTTTCTGTATTTTTCTTATTTATTTGTAGGAGTACATATATATGCTATATATGAGTCTTCAGTTGGTTATATACATTGTAGATATCTTGCCCTACACCATACTGTGTCTATTTAAGGCTCTTCTTTTCTTTTTTCAAATTGGATCTAATTTAGAAGTTCCAAATCCAGAGTTTTCCAGCTCACTCTCCTCCTCATGTAGTTTGAGGGTAGGTACCCATTATATTCCAGGTACCTTATATTACCAAACTTAATTAATGTAACAATCCACATGAAATAGACACTGGCTTCTTCCTGGTACTGAGGAAGCCAAGATTCAGAGAAAACTAGGACTTGTCTAGTGATACAGCTAAGTAAATGGCAGCACTGAGATTTATTTTATTGTATTTATTTATTTGCATATATTATTAGAGAGATGAGAATCATTGACTTATACTTGCAGGACTTATTAGTTGGTCATTGATTGCTTCTCACACATTCCTTGTCTGGGGGGGTTCCAGTCAAGCCACCAATGTTGGGTTCAAGCCAGTGACCTTGGACTTCAAGCCAGAGACCTTTGGGCTCAAACCAGTGACCATGGGATCATGTTCATGATCCCACACTCAGGCCAGCAACCCCGCGCCCAAGCTGGTGAGCCTGTGCTCAAGCCAGATGAGCCCATGCTCAACCAGGTGACCTTGAGATTTTGAACTTGGATTCTCAAGTGTCCCAGGTCAACGCTCTATCCACTTTGCCACTACCAGTCAGACCATGAGTTTTTTCTTTTTTAAGGTTCTTCATAATGTAGTCTTTTGAAGAACAGAACATCTTAATTCTAATGTCATCAACAATAGAAAGTAAAACAATCTAATTAGAAAATGGACAAACAACATGAACAAACATTTCACCGAGAAGGATACATGAATGACAAATAAGCATATATATATAATATATATGAATAAATATATATATGATGTTCAACATCATTAACAATTAAGCAAATTCAGATTAAGACTTGATGAGGCACATCTCTATTAGAACAGCTAAAATAAAAAGTAGTCACAATAACAAGTGCTGGCAAGGATGTAGTGAAACTATCTCTTACACATTTCTGGTGTGAATGTAAAGTGGTACAACACTCTAAGAAATAGTTGGCAGTTTCTTTAAAAGAAATAAAAAAACATCATATATTTACATTCAAGCCAGCTATCTCATTCTTGATTATCAAACAAAAATGAAAATTTATGTTTATCCCAAAATCCTATACATGAATGATCATGACAGCTTTATTTGTAATAGACAAAGACTCAAACAACTAAAAAAATTTTTATTGGCTGAATTGTTAAACAAACTGATAAATCTATACCATGCAATAGTACACAGCAATAAAAAAGGTACACACTGTTGATACAAACAATGTCCTAGCTTTTGACCTCAGTTTTCTAATTTTGAGTTGGGGCTTAAGCTTTCTTTCCTGTCTTCTGCTGTCTGTGTTGCTATTTAAATAGAATTGCAAGGTCATCAGGGATTTTCAGTTGTTCTGTAGTTTGTTGACCACTTGGTTGGTTACTTGTCTCTTAAGTCATGCTTTCACTTCATTTTTAACCTTAAAATTTCCCTAAATATTTCCATGTTAAAAAGATACTTTAATTGTGCTTGTTTCAAAGATTGAGAATTTTTCTGAATTTCTACTCAGCAATAGTACTGAAAAAGGTAGTCTAGTGCTTTTTTATTTTAGGTCTAGTTATTTTGAAACCAAGTCTTATGGACTAATATTTAAATTTGGTAATTATGTTTTGGATCTTTTTACAGTGCTCAGTAATATCACTTAAATATTAATTGAATCTTAATAAAGCAATGAAAGTTTTTTTTTTAATTTATTTATTAAATTTAATGCAGTGACATTGATAAATCAGGGTACATATGTTGAGAGAAAACATCTCTAGATTCTTTTGACATTTGATTGTGCTGTATACCCCTCCCCCAAAGTTAAATTGTCTTCTGTCACCTTCTATCTGGTTTTCTTTGTGCCCCTCCCCTCCCCCAACCCCTCTCTCCTTCTTCACCCCATCCCCCCTCCCCCCACCCCCCACCCCTATTGCCATCACATTCTTGTTCATGTCTCTGAGTCTCATTTTTATGTCCCTTCTATGTATGGATTCATGTAGTTCTTAGTTTTTTTTTCTGATTTACTTATTTCACTCCGTATAATGTTATCAAGGTCCATCCATGTTATTGTAAAGGATCCGATGTCATCATTTCTTATGGCTGAGTAGTACTCCATAGTATATATGTACCAAAGCTTTTTAATCCACTCGTCCTTTGACGGACACTTGGGTTGTTTCCAGACCTTCACTATTGTGAACAATGCTGTCACAAACATGGGGGTGCATTTCTCCTTTTCGAGCCGTTCTGTGGTGTCCTTGGGGTATATTCCTAAAAGTGGGATAGCTGGGTCAAAAGGCAGTTCGATTTTCAATTTTTTGAGGAATCTCCATACTGTTTTCCACAGAGGCTGCACCAGTCTGCATTCCCACCAGCAGTGCAGGAGGGTTCCCTTTTCTCCACATCCTCGCCAGCACTTATTCTGTGTTGTTTTGTTGATGAGCGCCATTCTGACTGGTGTGAGGTGATATCTCATTGTGGTTTTAATTTGCATTTCTCTAATGATTAGTGATGTTGAGCATTTTTTCATATGCCTGTTGGCCATCTGTATATCCTCTTTGGAGAAGTGTCTATTCATCTCTTTTGCCCATTTTTGGATTGGATTGTTTGTCTTCCTGGTGTTGAGATTTACGAGTTCTTTATAAATTTTGGTTATTAACCCCTTATCAGACGTATTGTCAAATATGTTCTCCCATTGTGTAGTTTGTCTTTTTATTCTGTTCTTGTTGTCTTTAGCTGTACAAAAGCTTTTTAGTTTGATATAGTCCCATTTGTTTATCCTGTCTTTTATTTCACTTCCCCATGGAGATAAATCATCAAATATATTGCTCCGAGAGATGTCGGAGAGCTTACTGCCTATGTTTTCTTCTAAGATGCTTATGGTTTCACGGCCTACATTTAAGTCTTTTATCCATTTTTAGTTTATTTTTGTGAGTAGTGTAAGCTGGTGATCTAGTTTCATTTTTTTGCAGGTAGCTGTCCAATTTTCCCAACACCATTTGTTAAAGAGGCTGTCTTTACTCCATTGTATTTCCTTGTCTCCTTTGTCAAATATCAGTTGTCCATAGAACTGTGGGTTTATTTCTGGGTTCTCTGTTCTGTTCCATTGATCTATATGCCTGTTCTTATGCCAATACCAGGCTGTTTTGAGTACAATGGCCTTGTAGTATAACTTGATATCAGGAAGTGTGATACCTCCCACTTTATTCTTCTTTTTTAAGATTGCTGAGGCTATTCGTGTTCTCTTTTGGTTCCATATAAATTTTTGGAATATGTGTTCTATATCTTTGAAGTATGTCATTGGTATTTTAATTGGTATTACATTGAATTTATAGATTGCTTTGGGTAATATAGACATTTTAATGATGTTTATTCTTCCTAACCATGAGCACGGTATATAAAGCAATGAAAGTTTTAAAAAATATATCTTATCTACTGGTTCTGAAGACAAGTTCAAATGAAACATTTCAAAAACAATTTTGAGAAATGAAACAAAGTTAGTTTAAAAGAAAGTAATTACTTCAAAGGAAAGCCTTGTCTTAAATAAGGGTTTCTGGTGTTTGTGTTAACAAATTAGTTTTCTTATTTTAGGGCCATACCTTATTATAATATAATATACTTTATGTATTAATTAAACTAAAATATAGGATTTATTGACAAACTAACATCGGGTCAAATTTGCTTTTTCTTTCCATTGTTACTATTATTTATTTGTTTCTGAATTAAGATCTTTGAAAAAAAATTTTAAAGAAATAGTTTTTTAGATTAATTATTGTTTCTCTTTTCTAGCCAATAAAGTAATAAAACTATATTTTATTATTAGGATTTATAATATCTTGGAACATATTTCTATTTAAACTTTTGCTTTGGGAAAATTTTTTTTAATTGGTGCAATGTTTTGAAACAAAAGTCAACATAGCTTTACTTTATTTGGAGTGCCATGGGGAAAACATGCAGCTCCAAGAAACTAACTTTATTATCATTAATATCATTTTAGTTTCATTTGTCAGGAAGGATTTATCCGTGTATATGTAACAGAACAGTATTTGAGGAAAGGACCTAGATTTCCAGAGAACAAGTTATTAAATATTTTATTTTTGTTATTTTTACTGTATTTACTCCTAGGTTTTTAAATGGTCCAATTACTACTATTTTGAAGTTGTGTTTGTACTTGTATCTTCTGCTGCCCTCTAGGTTAACTTTATTGTATACATATGTTCATTTATGAGTTCTTAGTATCAATTATAGAATTTTATTGTCTAGACTGTTTTTTAACTGCATAAATAAATATATTTTTAAGTAAAGAAATATTATTTATCATGTTGGTTCACTTGACATTGTTATTGAATAAGAATCTAATTTTTATAAATCTTCCAATTTAGGACTATTTTCATTACAAGAATGCTAAAAAGCCAACCTTTCAAAAGAAGAATGGACATATTCAAAAGAGTTCACATGCAACAGTTCCTATGAGAGGTAAGAATACATATAAATTAACAGTGTCTTTGTAATTTAATGTGATTTTTAAAATATTATGAACAACAGACTTCTTATATATCACATATTTTCTCAGTTAACAGAGAAAAGTGGAAAAATATAATTGCCCAGAAAACAAGTAGCAATATTACTTTATTACAAGAAAAGATTATATCCTTGCAACAACAAAACGGTGTACTTCAGAATGCTAAAAAAACAGCAGAACTATCTGTAAAGGAGCATAAAGAAGCCAATGAAAAGCTCCTTCATCAGCAGCAAGTATCTGAACAGCGATTTCAGACAAGCAGGCAGACAATAAAGGTAAAAGGAAGGGTATAAATATATTATAATAGACAATCTTATAAAAGTAGATATTCTGTTTTACATGTGTTGTTTGGCTCATATTTGTGTTGGACATATCTGTGAGTTTAAAAAAAATTTCAGGCACTACTCAAGCTGGCGACCTCAGGGTCTCAAACCTGGGTCCTCCGCATCCCAGTCCAACGCTCTATCCACCGCGCCACTGCCTGATCAGGCTGCTATAACTATTTTTAGACATATTATACCTTACTGTTGGTTATCATACTTTAATCTTAAAGCAAATGAAAAAGATAAGATTGTTTCTTAAGTGTCTGTTCCTAAAGGTATCTGTTTGTATAAGGAATGAATTTTGGAAATTTGTTGTTTTACACTGAAGAATTCTTTCAAACATTTTAGGAAGTAATTTTTAAATCACGATTTTTAAAAGAAATTTACATAAAGTAGACTTAAATTCTCTACTTCTAATATCTACTCTTTGTGTCAAGCAATAGTCAGAAATGTTTTAATTATAAAGGACTTAATGTTATACTTATAAGAAGTGTTTGGTTTTATTCCAAAATATACCCAAACCTGATCCATGTTCCACATATATATAGTACAGTTGGTTAATAAAGACATTCAACTCATCCATATCTTTGCAGAATTTCTACCTAACTCCTATCAATTACTGAGAGTGAAGTATTGAAATCACCCACTATTATTATTTTTTGTAATAACTTTAGTGAGAAGTAATTCATGTACCATACTTATTTAATTCAGTAGTTATTACAATATTGAAAAATTTGTGCAACCATCACCAAAATAAATTTTAGAAAAAGTGAAAAGGAGAGCAGAAGGTAAAACACAATTGTGGTGGGCTTTGGAGAGGAGAGGAGACAACCCTGGAGTGACTGTTTTTTTCTCTCTCTGCTGGACTGCGGGGAGGAAGGTAGTTTGGACACTCTGGATTTTGTCTGAGGGGTACGAAGAAGGAAACTCAGAGTGACTGGGTCTCCTTCTGCCAGGAGGAGCAGTGAGATAGAAGAGCAGAAGGTGAAATAAACCAAAGCAGCCAGAGTGCAGGGTCATAGCCAGTGTTCCCGTGGTCTGCCTACAGTCTGCACTCGGCAGAGACAGAAAGCTAAATTGCGGCCCCCAGCCTCCCAGATCCCACCCCCCTCATCTTGCAGTACAAAGAGAGGCAGAGACAAAACTCAGAGCTAGCTCTCCAGAGCCACTCTTCCCTGAAGAGCAGAGGTGCTCCACATATGGTCCCTGGGTCTGTTGAGATGTGGGAAGGAGCACTCAGAAGCCTGAGATTGCTATTCTTAGAGCTGTAAACCCCTCACAGTATGCCCCAACCAGCAACTTGACAATGGACCTGCTCACATCATAGTGCCAGCAACATCTCAATGGACAGCCCAGGAACTTCACAGAGCTAAAAGTTGAAATACAGTGACACCTACTGGAAGAAGTTTCTCAAAACTGAAATTTATTTTTCCTTTTATTTCCCCCTTTTTTCCTTCTTACTCATTTTTTCCTTTGGTTCTGATTTCATTTTTAAAATTTATTATATTTTTATTCTTATTTTTTGTGGGTGTTATGCATTTGATTTTCTTCTTTGCTTTTGAACTTTTTTCTGTGGTTTTTCTTCTTTACATATCATAACTTAATTTTTTTGTTTTTATTGTATTTTTTAAATTTTAAAATATTTTTAGTTGTTTTTTTCTTAGGGTTCTTAACAATACCACTCTGAAATGCAGTCAAGGAAAATGAAATTGAATACCATGGCTACACAAAAAAGAGATGTATTTTAGAAAGAAAATGAAAAATCTCCAGAAAAATATGTCAGTCACATGGAAGCCTTGGAGTTAGATGATAGGGAACTCAAAATTGAAGTTCTGAAAATACTCAACGAGATACGAGAATACACCAATATGCAACTTAACTCAGAAAACAAATTAATAAATAAAATGAATACCTCACCAAGGAAATTGAAACTTTAAAAACAGAGATAAAGAACTCAATACGTGAATTGAAGACTGAGGTAGCAAGTTTAGCAAATAGAACAAGTCAGAGAGAGGAAAGAATCAGTGACATTGAAGACAGGCAACTAGCGATGCTAGAGAGAAGAGAAGAGAGACTCACAATTAAAAAAACTGAGAGAGCTCTACAAGCGTTGTCTGACTCTATCAGAAAGAGCAATATAAAAATAATGGGTATATCAAAAGAAGAAGAGAGGGAGAAAGGAATGGAGAGCCTATTCAAACAAATAATTGATGAGCATTTCTCAAATCTATGTAAAGTGTTAGAGCCTCAAATCCAAGAAGCAAACTGAATGCCAAGTTACTGAACCCAAACAGACCTACTCCAAGGTACATCATAATAAACTTGTCAAAAATCAATGACAAAGAAAGAATCTTCAAAACAGGAAGGGAAAAGAAGACCATAACATGTAAAGGAAAGCCCATTAAGTTACCATCAGATTTCTCAGCAGAAACTCTACAAGCCAGAAGAGAGTGGACCCAAACATTCAAAGTACTAAAAGAGAGGAATTACCAGCCAAGAATGCTATATCCATAAAAGTTATCCTTCAAATATGAAGGAGAAATAAAAACTTTCACAGACATACAGAAGCTGAGGGAATTTATCACCAGAAAACCCCCACTGCAGGAAATAATCAAGGGAATTATTTGACCAGACAAAAAACAAAACAAATCAATACTACAAGTAAAAGCTCCAATAAGGTCACAATAAAGACAAGGATAATCTGTAACAACAATAATATAAAAGGGGAGAGGATAAAGATCAGAAGTAGCAAAGGAGCATGGAGTGCAGAAGCACTCATATGACAAAGGACTGTTGTACATATGAACAGGTTTTTTTTTTAACCTATGGTAATCATGAAAAAGCCACTACTGAAACACACAGCATAAAAAAAGAGGAAACAAGGGAAAGAAGTATGGAATACCACCAAGCAAAACCAACTGACTGAAACACAAAAGAGAAGAACCAAACAAGACACAGAGCTACCAGAAAACAAAACATAAAATGGCTATAGGAAATCCTCAATATCAATAATTACCCGAAATGTAAATGGATTGAATGCACCAATAAAGAGTCACAGAGTAGCAGATTGGATCAAAATGTAAAACCCAACCATTTGCTCCTTTCAAGAGAGACATCTAAGCTGCAAGGACAAAAATAGATTCAAAATGAAAGGTTAGAAAAGATTCTCCAAGCAAATAATATATAAAGTAAAGCAGATATAGCCATACTCATATCTGACAATGCTGACTTTAAGACAAAAAAGTAACCAGAGACAAAGATAGACATTTCATATTAATAAAGGGGACATTGTATCATGAAGACATAACACTTCTTAATATATATGCACCAAACCAGGGAGCACCAACATACATAAGACATCTACTAATTGATCTAAAATAGAAACAGACAAAAACAAGATCATACTTGGAGATTTGAACACACCATTGATGCCTTTAGATAGATCATCCAAACAGAAAATCCATAAAGAAATAATGACCTTAAATGACACTCTGGACCAATTGACATAATAGATATTTATAGGACATTTCATCACAAAACATTAGATTATACATTCTTCTGCATGTGCATGGAACATTCTGAAGGATAGATGATACATTGAGCCACAAAACTAACATCAACAAATTCAGTAACATTGAAATTATACCAAGTATATTTTCTGATTATAGGCTTTGAAATTAGAATTCAACTGTAAAAATGAAGGAAAGAAACCCACAAAAATGTGGAAATTAAATAAAATTCTTCTAAAAATTTCCTGGGTCAAAAAAGAATTAGAAGGAGAGATCAAAAGATTACACACACACACACACACACACACACACACACACACACACAAACAAGTAAAAATGACAACACATCAAAATTTCTGGGATACACCTGACTAGGCAGTGGCGCAGTGGATAGAGCGTCGGACTGGGATGCGGAGGACCCAGGTTCGAGACCCCAAGGTCGCCAGCTTGAGTGCAGGTTTATCTGGTTTGAGCAAAAAAAGCTCACCAGCTTGGACCCAAGGTCACTGGCTCAAGCAAGGGGTTACTTGGTCTGCTGAAGGCCCACGATCAAGGCACATATGAGAAAGCAATCAATGAACAACTAAGGTGTCGCAATGAAAAACTAATGATTGATGCTTCTCATCTCTCTCCGTTCCTGTCTGTCTGTCCCTATCTATCTCTTTCTCTGACTCTCTCTCTGTCTCTGTAAAAAAAAAAAAAATTCTGGGATACAGCAGAAGCAATAATAACGGGAAGTTTATATCATTACACCCTTATATCAAGAAACGAGAGATCCCAAGTAAACCTAACATCACACCTTAAGGAATTAGAAACAACAAAAGCAACACAGAGTCAGCAGAACAAAGGAAATAGTAAAAATTAGAGCAGAAATAAATGAAATGGAGAACAAAAAAGCCATAGAAAAAATTAATATGACAATGAGCTGGTTCTTTGAGAAGATCAACAAAATCAACAAACCACTGGCTAGAGTCACTATGGAAAAAAGAGGGAAGACTCGTAAACAAAATCCAAAATTAAAGAGGAGAAATTACCACAGACATCATAGATATACAAAGGATCATAGTAGAATATTATGAAAGATTATAGACCACCAAATTCAACAACCTAGAGGAAATGGATAAATTTCTAGAATTATATAACCTTCCTAGACTGAGCCATGAAGAAGTGGAAACCTTAAATAAACAAATAAGCAGGTTGGAAATGGAAACAACTATCCTAAACCTCCCCCAAAACAGAAATCCAGGACCAGATGGTTACATTAGTGAATTCTACCAAACATTCAAAGAACATTCAAAGAAAAAGGAGAGACAAAATCTATCCTTCTCAAAGTTTTCCGAAAAATAGAAGAAGCAATACTCCCCAACACATTTTATGAGGCCAACATAACCCTCATACCAAAACCTGGCATGGACAACACAAAAGAAAAGTACAGACCAATATCTCTAATGAATACAAATGCAAAAATCGTAAACAAAATACTAGCAAATTGAATACAACACATTAAAAAAATAATACATCACAATGAAGTGGGAATCATTTCAGAAGCACAAGGATGGTTCAACATACAGAAATCGATAACGTAATACACCACATTTACAAAACAGAGAGCAAAAACAATATGATTCTATCAATAGATGTAGAAAAGGCATTCGATAAGATACAATATCCATTTATGTTTAAAACATTTAATAAAATCGGAATAGAAGGAAAATACCTGAACATAATAAAGGCCATATATGACAAACCATCAGCTAATATCATACTAAATTGTGAAAAAATGAAGGTTCTTCCTCTAAAATCAGGAATGAAACAGGTTGCCTGCTCTCTCTACTCTTATTCAACATAGTTTTGGAAGTTTTAGCCAGAGCAATTAGGCAAAAGAGAAATAAAAGACATTCATACCAGGAAAGAAGAAAAAATCATCATTTTTTGCAGATGATTTGATCCTGTATATAGAAAACCCCAAAGATTCCACCAAAAAAAACTATTAGAAACAAAATTAATACTGTAAAGTCACAGGATAAAAAATCAATATAACCCTGGCCGGTTGGCTCAGTGGTAGAGCGTCGGCCTGGCGTGCAGAAGTCCTGGGTTCGATTCCTGGCCAGGGCACACAGGAGAAGCGCCCATCTGCTTCTCCACCCCTCCCCCTCTCCTTCCTCTCTGTCTCTCTCTTCCCCTCCCGCAGCGAGGCTCCATTGGAGCAAAGATGGCCCGGGCACTGGGGATGGCCTCTGCCCCAGGCGCTAGAGTGGCTCTGGTCGCAACAGAGCGACGCCCCGGAGGGGCAGAGCATTGACCCCTGGTGGGCAGAGCGTCACCCCCTGGTGGGCGTGCCGGTTGGATCCCAGTTGGGCGCATGCGGGAGTCTGTCTGACTGTCTCTCTCCGTTTCCAGCTTCAGAAAAATACAAAAAAAAAAAAAAAATCAATATAAAAAAGTCTACTGCTTTTCTATATGCCTATAATGAAACTTTAGAAAATGAACTAAAAAACAATTTCTTTACAATTACAACAACAACAAAATACTAATGTACCTAGGAATAAACTTGAAGGATGTGAAGGACTTACATACTGAAAACTACAAAACATAATTGAGAGAAATTGAAAACGACACAATGAAATGGAAAAATATTCCATGCTCATGGATTGGAAGAATCAGCATAGTTAACATGGCCATATTACCCAAAGCAATATACAAATTTAATGCAATCCCCATCAAACGGCCAATGTTGTTCTTTAAAGAAATAGAACAAAAAATTACCAGGTTTGTATGGAACCATAAAAATACCCGAATAGCCAAAGCAATCCTAAGGAGAAGGAATGAAGCCAGAGGTATCACAGTACCTGACATCAAATTATATTATAGAACCATGATAATCAAAACAACATGGTATTTGCAGAAAAATATACATACAAACCAATGATGCAGAATTGAGAACCCAGAAATAAAACCACATAGATATGGACAAATCATCTTCAACAAAGGAGCCAAAAACACAACAATGAAGAAAACCTCTTCAATAAATGGTTGTGGGAAAATTAGAAAGCCAAATGCAAAAGAATGAAACTTGACTACAGTTTGTCCTCCTGCACAAAAATTAATACAAAATGGATCAAAGATATAGATATAAGACCTGAAACTATAAATTACATAGAGGAAAATAGGTACTAAGCTCATGGACCTTGCTCATAGAGAACAATTTACAAATTTGGCCCCAAAGGCAAGGGAAGTAAAGGCAAAAATAAATGAACAGGAATATATAAACTAAAAAGCTTATGCACAGCAAAAACAAACAAACAAAAAAAACCTGACAACAAAACAAATAGTCAACTAAATGGGAGATGATATTTGCAAACAACCGCTCTGATGAGGGTTTAATATAAAAAATATATATAGAATTCACAAAGCTCAGCAACGAACAAGCAAACAATCAAATTAAAAAATGAGGAGAGGACCTGAACAGACACTTTTCCCAAGAAGACATACAGCCCTGGCCGATTTGCTCAGTGGTAGAGCGTCAGCCCCGCGTGTGGATGTCCTAGGTTTGATTCCCAGCCAGGGCACACAGGAGAAGCCTCCATCTGCTTCCCACCCTTCCCCTTCTCCTTTATTTCTCTTTTCCCACTCCCGCAGCCAAGGCTCCATTGGAGCAAAGTTGGCCCGGGCGCTGAGGATGGCTTCATGACTTCTGCCTCAAGTGCTAGAATGGCTCCGGTTGCGAAGGAGCAATACCCCAAATGGGCAGAACATCGCCCCCTGGTGAGCATGCCAGGTGGATCCCAATAGGGAGCATGTGGGACAGGGGTCCCCAAACTTTTTACACAGGGGGCCAGTTCACTGTCCTTCGGACCGTTGGAGGGCCGGACTATAAAAAGAACTATGAACAAATCCCTATGCACACTGCACATATCTTATTTTAAAGTAAAAAAACAAAACGGGAACAAATACAATATTTAAAATAAAGAACAAGTAAATTTAAATCATCAACAAACTGACCAGTATTTCAGTGGGAATGATGGGCCTGCTTTTGGCTAATGAGATGGTCAATGTCTGGTTCCATATTTGTCACTGCTAGCCGTAACAAGTGATATGACGTGCTTCTGGAGCCATGATGCGTGCATCCCATGTCACCAGAAGTAGTACTGTACCTGAACGATGCCACACTTTGAGGCGCTGCCACATACAGTACTCCAGGATCCTGTGCTCCTCTCACTGACCACCAATGGAAGAGGTGCCCCTTCTGGAAGTGTGGCAGGGGGCTGGATAAATGGCCTCAGGGGGCCGCATGTGGCTTGTGGGCCGTAGTTTGGGTACCTCTGATGTGGGAGTCTGTTTCTTTGCTTCCCCGCTTCTCACTTCAGAAAAAAAAAAGAAGACATACAAATGGCCAACAGGTATATGAAAAGACACTCATCTTCTCTAGCTATTCGAGAAGTGCAAATGAACACTACAACGATATACCACCTCACACCTGTTAGATTGGCTGTTATCAACAGGCCAGATAATAACAAGAGCTGGAGAGGCTGTGGAGAAAAAGAAGCCCTCATTTACTGCTGGCGGGAATGTAAATTAGTACAACCATTATGGAAGAAAATATGGTGGTTCCTCAAAAAATTAAGAATGGAATTGCCATATGGCCCAGCAATTCCTCTACTGGTTATGTACCCCAAAACTTGAAATCATTGGTACATAAAGACACATGCACCACCCTGTTCATCACAGCATTATTCAGTGCCAAAGACATGGAAACAACCAAAGTGTTCCCCTATAGAGGACTGAGTAAAGAAGATGTGCTACATATATACAATGGAATACTACTCAGCCATGAGAAATGATGATGTAGTGACACTTACAACAACATTGATGGATCTTGAGAATATTATACTGAGTGAAATAAGTAAAATAAAAAAAAACTAAGAATTGTATGATTTCCCACATAGGTGGTATAAAAACTGAGACTGTGGACATAAATAAAATGGAAGTGGTTATCAAGGGGAAGGGAACATGGGGGAGGGGGGAGGGGACTTAAGTGAATGGGAGGGAAGATGGGTTAGGGGAAGGGTATAAAGAGGGACAAATATAAGGGGACAGAAAATTATTTAGGTGATGGTATACAACATAAGAAACAGTTCAAATGCTATCGAGATGTTCACCTGAAACCTATGTACTCTTATTGATCAATGTCACCCTGTTAAAGTTAATTTTTTCAGTAAAATTAAAATAAAAAAGAGACTTACTCATCTGAAGGATGTGAAAAATGTGTCCCAAATCTGAAGAATAACAAGCTGTAAATACCAACCTTTTTTGTTCCCATAAGACTACTTAAGTGTATTATGACTGTGGAAGCTCCTTTATCATCACATATGTGTCATATACAGATTTCTACAGTATTAACTCACATGCAAACTACTAGAATCCATTTTACAAAAGAAAATGGAGCTTTACCCATAGTGCACCTTTTAGAAATTCTTTTGAATATTTTATTTTGAGTGGTAAATAATTATGTAAATTTTTAAAATGTTATTTATTCATTTTAGAGAGGGGAGGGAGAGAGAGTGAGAGAGAAAGAGAGAGAGAGAAGGGAGGAGGAGCAGGAAGCATCAACTCCCCTATGTGCCTTGACCTGACAAGCCCGGGGTTTTAAAGCAGCAACCTCAATGTTCTAGGTTGACACTTTATCCACTACACCACCACAGTCATGCCTGTAAATATTTGATAAATTTTACATACTGTAAATTTTATTTTCTAAAAAGCTCTCCTGAAATAAAGTGTTTAGAAGAAGCAGAATAATCCTTATCATTCATTTATATATGAGATATTTTTTCTCTCTGTTTTAATAACAAAACGGATTTCAAGAGATGTATTATTGCTGTAGATTGAATTATATCCCCCAAAATTCATATGTTGAAGTCTTAGCCCCCAATGTTGAGAGGGCATTTTGAGGAGGTAATTAGGTTTAATTGAGGTCATGAGGAACGGGCCCTTATGATGCATTTTGTGCCCTAACAAGAAGAGAAAAGACACCTGCGCTCTCTTTTCTACCATAGTGGGGACAGAGTGAGAAAGTAACTGTCTCCAAGCCAGAAAGAGAACTCTCATCAGAACCCAACCATATTGGCATTCTGACCTCATAGCTCTCTAGCCTCCAGAATTGTAAGAAATTAAATGTCTGTTGTTTAAATCACCCAGTCCAGGTTTTTTAAATCATAGCAACCTGAGTAGACCAATACAGATTTTGGTACTGGGAGTTGGGTGCCATTGCAACAAATAGCTAAAAATGTGGAAGCATCTTTGGATTAAGGGTAGATGCTGGAGGAGTTTTAAGGTGCATTCCAGAGATATGGACATTAAGGGAATTCTGCAGAGGTCTCAGATGGAAATGAGGAACATGATTTTAAAAAGCAGAGAGAAAGAAGTTCTTTCCTTAGCTGAACTTTGTTCTAGTGTTGGTAGAACTTGTGAGTAATGATTTTTTTTTTTAATTTTAATTTTTTTGGAGCTGCTTTAGGTTTACAGCAAAAATGAAGAAAAAGTATAGAGAATTCCAACATACCTCCTTCCCCCACATAGCATAGAGTCATCTCTTGTCAATATCCCTACCTGAGAGGTACATTTATTATAATTGGCAAACCTACATTGTTATATCATAATCATCCAAAGCCCATAGTTTACCTTGAAGTTCACACTTGGTGTTGTACATTCTTTGGGTTTGGACAAATGCATAATGACATGTATCTATTTTCATTGCTCTAAATATCCTCTGTGCTTTGTCTGTTTAGCCTTCCTCCTAGTCCCTAGCAACCACTATTCTTTTTTACTATCTCCAAAATTTTGCCTTTTGAGGAATATCGTATACAGGAATACCTCAGAGATATTTGGGGTTGGTCTCAGACCACCACAGTAAAATGAGGTACACAATAAGGCAAATCATAATTTTCTTGCTGGTGGAGGGTCTTCTTCAATTTATAAAAAATGCAACATCTGTGAAGCATATTAAAGCAAAGTGCAATAAAACGAGGTCTGACTGTAGTTGGAAGCATACAATATGGACGCTTTTCAGATTGGCTTTTTACTTAGTAATATGCACTTATGGTTCCCCCATGTATTTTCATCGTTTAATAGTTCATTTCTTTTAAAGCCGAATAACAAATAGTCCATTCTCCCACCGTTTATGTTATCTATTCACCTACTGAAGGAGATCTTGAATTTTTACATGCCTTGGCAATTAAGAATAAAGCTGCTGTTAATATCTATCTATAGGTTTTTGTGTGCACATAGGTTTTCAGTGCTTTGGATAAATACTAGGAATGTAATACCTGAATCTTATGGTAAGATCTGTTCAATTTTGTAAGAAACTGCCAAACTGTCTTCTAAAGTCCGTGCCATTTTGCATTCTCACTAGCAATGATGAGATTCCTACTGTTTCTCATTCTTACCAGTATTTGGTGTTGTCAGTGTTCTGAATTTTGCCCTTTCTAAATAGGTATGCAGTGATATCTCAATGTTGTTTTAATTTACATATCCATGATGACATATGTAGAATACCTTTTAAATGCTTACTTGTCTCCTGACTGGTGGTGTCACAGTGAGTAGAGCCTCAGACCTGGGCACAGAAGTCTCCCGTTTCAAACACTGGTTTGAGCATGGGTTGGCCAGCTTGAGCACAGGGTCACTGCCTTGAGGGTGGGATCATCGCCATGATCCCAGAGTAGCTGTCTTGGGCCCAAATGTCGCTGTCTTGGATCCCAAGTTCGCTGGCTAGAGCAAGGGGTCAGCTTGAGAACTCTGGTCAAGGCACCTATGAAAAACAATCAATGAACAATTAAAGTGAAGCCACTATGAGTTGATGCTTCTCATCTCTTTCCTCCCTCTCTTTCTCCCTTCCTGTCCTCTCTAAATAAATAAATAAATAAATAAATATATATATATATATATATATATATATATATATATATTTATATATATAAACAAATAAATGCTTGTCATCTGTTTATCTTTTTTGGTAAGGTATTTGCTTGGGTTTCTTGCCCATTTTTTAAAAAATAGGTTACTTGTTTTCTTACTGCTTAGTTTTAAGTGTTCTTTGTATATTTTGGAAAATAGTTATTTAACAGGTCTGTCTTTTGAAAATATATTCTCCCAGTTTGTGGCAGAATGGGTTTTCTCATTCTCTCCACATTGTTTTTTGCAGAGCAGAGTTTTTCATCTCAATGAATTCTAGCTTATCGATTATTTTTTTTATAGGTCATGCCTTTGGTATTGTATCTAAAAAGTGATCACCATACCTAAGGTCATTTAGGGATCTCTAGGAGTTTTTAAATTTTGCATTTTACACTTAGGTCTGTGATCCATTTGGAATTAATTATTTTGTGAAGGGCATAAAATTTATGTCTTGATTTTTTATTTTCATTTATTTATTTTCTCTCTGTAGGTATTCAGTTGTTCTAGCACAATTTGTTAGAAAGAATGTCTTATCTCCATTATATTGCCTTTGCTTTTTTTCTTTTTATCAGCAATGCACTGTCTTGATTGCTGTAGTTTTACAGTAAGTCTTGAAGTCAGATAGTCTAAGTCTTCTAATCGAGTTTCTTCAATATTGTGTTGATTAATCTGAGTCTTTCACCCTTCCATATAAAGTTTAGAATGTTTGTCAATGTCCTCATCCTGGCCTTTTGGTTGGTATTGTATTGGATTTGCAGATAAAATTGGGAAAAGTGACATCTTTATAATATTGTCTCTTTCTGTCCATGAACATGAAACATCTCTTTATTTAGTTTCTCTTTGATATTTTTTATCAGATTTTTTTAGTTTTGCTCATAAAACCTTATATATATTTTGTCATATATGTATGTGTATATGTATATAAAAAGGGATTAGCATCCCTTTTTAGGGATGCTAATGTAAATAGAGTTTTACTTTTAATTTCAAATTTAACTTGTTCATTTCTGATATATAGAAAATTGATTGACATTTGTAAGGTACCTTGTATCCTACAACCATGCTATCCATAATCACATATTTGGTCCAGGAGTTTATTGTCAATTCTTTGGGGTTTTCTACAAAAACAATTATCAGCAAAAATAGACTTACTTCTTTCTTTTCATTTTGTATTGTTTCCTTTTCTTGTCTTATTGCCTTAGCTAGGACTTCCAATATGATGAAAAGCCATGTTAAGAAGAGATTTCTTTGCCTTGTTCCTGATCTTAGTGGGAAAGCCTCAAGTTTCTTTCCATCTATTGTGATGTAGCTGTAAAGGCTAACAGCAAGTTGAGGATGTTCCCCTCTATTCCTAATTACCTACTTTTTATCTCAAATGAGTGTTGGATTTTTTCAAGTGTATTCTGAATCTATTGATATAATTGTTATTTTTATTTTTCAGCCTGTTAATATGAAGTACTAAATTGTTGATTTCCAAGTGGTAAAACAGTTTTGTATTGCTAGGATAAATCCTATTTGGTCATGGTATATAATTCTTTTTATACATAATTGGATTTGATTTTTAAATATTTTGTGGAGGATTTTTACTTATATGTCCATAAAAGTTGTTGCTCTACAGTATTCTTTTTTTGTATGTTCTTTTCTGGTTTTGCTATTAGAGTAATTGTTGTGTCATAAAATGAAGTAAGGAAAATTTCTTCTGCTTCTACCTCAGAAAGAGAGTGTTGAGAATTTATAACCTTTATTTCTTAAAAGTTTAGTAAAATTCACCAGCAAACCATATGGGCATACTGCTTTTCATTTTAGAATGTTATTAATTATTGATGCAATATCATGAATAAATAATAAATACAGACTCATTCAGATTGATTATATCTTGTTGTGTGGGTGTGGCACATGTGATTCAAGGAATTGTTTTATCTAGGTTGTCAATTTGTGGGCATAGAGTTGTATTTCGTAGTATACTTTTATTATCAATTTAATGTCAAGTATCTATAGTTATATCACCTCTGTCACTTCTAATATTAACAGTTTGTGTCCTCTGTCTTTTTTTCTTAGTTATTCTGGCTATGGACAGATTAATTCTCTTGATCTTTTCAAAGGACCAGTTTTTGGTTTCATTGATCATTGATTTCTATTTTTAATTTTATTGATTTCTGCTGTAATTTTTACTCTTCTTCTTTCTTTGACTTTCTCTTTCATTCTTTCTCTTTCCCTCTTTCTCTCTCTCTTTCTTCCCTGCTCTTCTTTTTCTAGAGTCCTTAGATAATTAATTTTAGATTTTTTCCCAATACCGTATCTACATTTTATGCTACAGATTTCCCTCTGAGCACTGCTTTGCTTTTACTTCATCCCACATATTTTGTTGTTGTGTGTTCATTTTCACTCAGTTTAAAATATTTTTAATTTGTCTACAAATTTCTCCGTTGACCTATGTGTTTCTTTGAAGTGTACTGTTTAATCTTTTCATAATTTAGGGTTTTCCAGTTACCTGTTATTGATTTCTAGATTAATTCTACTGTGGTCTGAGAGCAGACATTCCATAATTTCTACTCTTTTAAATTTAACTGAATTTTATGGCCTAGAATGTGGTCTGTCTTGGTAAATCTTTCATGTGAGCTTCATAATATATATAAGGTGGGACAAAAAGTAGGTTTACATTTTTCATGTAGAAAAAAATATAATAATTAATAAATAATAATATAAGAATAAACTATTTTGTGTACTCACAACTTAATTGATTTTGATTTATTGTGTTTACTAGATTCAAGTGTCCCACTGAATACATCCCCCCAACCCCCGTGTTTCTCTCAACATCTCCCTTGCCCTCTCCCCCCAATGTCCTCCCACTTCCCTCGAGGACTTGCTTTTCTGCTCTCTATAACTCTGTGTTATGTATATATAATTTCACCAGTCTCTTCCCCTTCTCTGATCCCATCCTCTCATTCCCTTTCCCTCTGTCTGCTTTTCCTCTGGTCCCTTTAATCCCAACTCCACCTCTATTCTGTTCCTCAGTTCACATTGTTCATTGGATTCCTCAAATGAGTGAGGTCATATGGTATTTGTCTTTCTCTGCCTGCCTTATTTCACTTAACATAATAGCTTTCCGGTTCATTCATGTTGTCGCAAAAGGTAAGGTTTCCTTCTTTTTCATGGCCCCATAGTATTCCATTGTGTATATGTATCATAGCTTTATAATCCACTCATCGACTGACAGACACTTGGGCTGTTTCCAGATCTTGGCTATTATAAAAAATGTTGCCATAAACATGGGGGTGTATTTCTTCTTTTGAATCAGAGATTTGGTATTTTTAGGACATATTCCTAAAAGTGAGATGGCTGGGTTGAAAGGCAGTTCTATTTTTAATTTTTGAGGAGTCTCCATACTGTTTTCCACAGTAGCTGCACCATTCTGCATTCCCACCAGCCGTGCAGGAAGGTTCCCTTTTCTCCACCAGCACTTATTATGTGTTGTTATGTTTATGAGCTCCATTCTGACTGGTGTTAGGTGATATCCTATTGTGGTTTTAATTTGCATTTCTCTAATGATTAGTGATGTTGAGCATTTTTTCATATGCCTATTGGCCATCTGTATGTCCTCTTTGGAGAAGTGTCTATTCATTTCTTTTGCCCATTTTTTGGTTGGATTGTTTGTCTTCCTGGTGTTGAGTTTTACAAGTTCTTTATAAATTTTGGATATTAACCCCTAATCAGACGTATTGTCAAATATGTTCTCCCATTGTGTAGTTTGTCCTTTTATTTTGTTCATATTGTCTTTAGCTGTGCAAAGCTTTTTAGTTTGATATAGTCCCATTTGTTCATCCTGTCCTTTATTTCACTTGCCCATGGAGATAAATCAGCGAATATATTGCTCCAACAGATGTCGGAGAACTTACTGCCTGTGTTTTCTTAAAAAATGCTTATGGTTTCATGACTTCCATTTAAGTCTTTTATCCATTTTAAGTTTACTTTTGTGAATGGTGTAAGTAGGTAGTCTAGTTTCATTTTTTTGCAGGTAGCTGTCCAATTTTCCCAGCACCTTTTGTTAAAGAGACTGTCTTTACTCCATTGTATGCTCTTACCTCCATTGTCAAATATCAATTGTCCCTAAAGGAGTGGGTTTATTTCTGGGTTCTCTGTTCTTTTCCATTGATCTATATGCCTGTTCTTATGCCAGCACCAAGCTATTTTGAGTACAATAGTCTTGTAGTATAACTTGATATCAGGAAATGTGATACCACCCACTTTATTTTTTCTTTTCAAAATTGCTAAGGCTGTGTTTTTTTTTTGGTTCCATATAAATTTTTGGTATATGTGTTCTATATCTATGAAGTATGTCATTGGTATTTTAATAGGAATTGCATTAAATTTATAAATTGCTTTGGGTAATATAGACATTTTAATGATGTTTATTCTTCCTATCCATGAACATGGGATATGCCTCCACTTGTTTGTATCTTCCTTGATTTCTTTTATCAATGTTTTATAATTTTCCGAGTATAAGTCTTTAACCTCCTTGGTTAAATATACTCCTGGGTACTATTTTTTGTTGTTGTTGCAATAGTGAAGGAGATTGTTTTCGTAATTTCTCTTTCAGACAGTTCATTGTTGGTGTATAAAAATGCCTCTGATTTCTGAGTACTAATTTTATATCCTGCCACCTTGCTGAATTCATTTATAAAATCCAGTAGTTTTTTTTACTGTGACTTTAGGGTTTTCTATGTACAGTATCATATCATCAGCAAATAATGATAGTTTTACTTCTTCTTTTCCAATTGGATGCCTTTTATTTTATTTTTCTTGTCTGATTGCTGTGGCTAGGACTCCCAGAACTATGTTGAATAAGAGTGGTGAAAGGGGGCACCCCTGCCTTGTTCCTGATCTTAGGGGATTGCTTTTAATTTTTGTCCATTGAGTATGATGTTGGCTGTGGGTCTGTCATAGATGGCCTTTATCGTGTTGAAGTATGTTCCTTGTATTCCCACTTTGCTGAGAGTTTTGATCATAAATGGGTGCTGGATTTTATCAAATGCTTTTTCTGCATCTATTGATATTCTCATGTTGTTTTTGCCCTTCGTTTTGTTTATGTGATGAGTCACATTGATTGATTTGCAAATATTATATCAGCCTTGCCTTCCCAAAATAAATCCCACTTGATCGTGATGTATACTTTTTTTTTTTATGTATTGCTGGATCCAGTTTGCTAATATTTTGTTGAGAATTTTAGCATCTAAATTCATCAGGGATATTGGCTTATAGTTTTTTTTCTTTGTATTGTCTTTGTCTGGTTTTGGAATCAGAATTATGCTTGCCTCATCAAAGGAGCTTGGAAGTCGCCCCTCCTCTTGAATTTTTTGAAATAGCTTTAGAAGGATAGGAGTTAGTCTCTTTGAATATTTGGTAGAATTTGCCTGTGAAGCCATCTGGGCCATGGCTTTTGTTTGTTGGGAGTTTTTTGATAACTGTTTTGATCTCATTTGTTGTAATCAGTCTGTTTAGGTTTTCTGATTCTTCCAGATTGATTTTTTTTTTTTGTATTTTTTGAAGCTGGAAACGGGGAGGCAGTCAGACAGACTCCCGCATGCACCTGACCGAGATCCACCTGGCACGCCCACCAGGGGGTGATGCTCTGCCCATCTGGGGCGTCGCTCTGTTGCGACCTGAGCCAGTCTAGCGCCTGAGGCAGAGGCCACGGAGCCATCCCCAGCGCCCGGGCCATCTTTGCTCCAATGGAGCCTTGGCTGCGGGAGGGGAAGAGAGAGATAGAGAGGAAGGAGAGGGGGATGGATGGAGAAACAGATGGGCGCTTCTCCTGTGTGCCCTGGCTGGGAATCGAACCCGGGACTTCCTCACACCAGGCCGACATTCTTCCATTGAGCCAACCGGCCAGGGCCCAGATTGATTTTTGAAAGATGATATGTTTCAAGAAATTTGTCCATTTCACCTACATTGTTTAATTTTTTGTCATACAGTTCTTCATAGTATTTTTTTACAATCCTTTGTATATTTGCTGTGTCAGTTGTTACTTCTTCACTCTCATTTCTAATTTTATTTGAGTCCTCTTTCTTTATTCTTAGTGAGTCTGGTTAAAGGTTAATCAATCTTATTTACCTTTTCAAAGAACCAGCTCTTGGTTTCATTGATCCTCTGTATTGTTTTTTTAGCCGCTGTCATTTTTTTTTTTTTTTGCTCTGATCTTTATTGTTTCCTTCCTTCTACTTCTTCTGGGCTTACTTGCTTTTCTTTTTCTAGTTATTTTAGTTGCAGGATTAAGTTGTTTATTTGAGCTTTTTTTTGCTTCTTAAGGTATGCTTGTAATGCTATGAACTTTCCTCTCAGGACTGCTTTTGCTGTGTCCCATAAATTTTGTGTTGTATGTTTATTTTCATTTGTTTCAAGGAAATTTTTTATTTCTCTCTTGATCTATTGTTAACCCATTCATTGTTTAATAACATGCTGCTTAGTTTCCTAGTGTTTGTTTTTAGTTTTTCTGTTGTAGTTGATTTCTAGTTTCATGCCATTGTGATCAGAGAAGATGCTTGATATGATTTCAATCTTCTTAAATTTATTGAGACTTATTTTGTGTCCTAACATGTGTTATATCCTAGAGAATATACCATGAGCACTTGAAAAGAATGTATATTCTGCTGCTTTAGGGTGAATGGTTTTGAAGATATCTAATAAATCCAGTTGATTTAGTGTGTTCTATAAGTCTGCTGTTTCTTTATTAATTTTCTTTCTTGAGGATCTATCCAGTGATGTTAGTAGGGTATCGAATTCCCCTACTGTTGATCTCGCCCTTTATGTCCATCAAAATCTCCTTTATATATTTAGGTGCTCCTATATTAGGTGCATAGATATTTATAATGGTTATATCTTCCTGTTGGATTGCTTCCTTTATCATTATATAATGACCTTCTTTATCCCTTACTATATCCTTTGTTTTAAAGTCTATTTTGTCAGATATAAGTATTGCTACCCCAGCTTTCTTTCATTTCCATTTATATGAAATATATTTTTCCATCCCTTTCGGTCTATGTGTATCTTTTGTTTTGAGGTGGGTCTCTTGTAGATAGTATCATATATGTACGGGTCCTGTTTTCTTATCCATGCAGCTACCCTGTGTCTTTTGACTGGAGCATTTATTCTATTTACATTTAAGGTTATTATTGATATGTAGTTGTTTATTGCCATTTTATTTTTTAAATCTACATTCCTCTTTTACTAGATTTATTTTCCCTTTGTTCTGTTTACAACAGGCCCCTTAACATTTCTTGCAGCATTGGTTTGGTTGTAATGAATTCTGTGAGGGTTTTTTGTCCGGGAAGCTTTTTATTTCTCCTTCAATTTTAAACAATATCCTTGCTGGATAAAGAAGTCTTGGTTGTAGGCTCTTGTTCTGCATTACTTTGAATATTTATTGCCATTCCCTTCTGGCCTCTAGTGTTTCTGTTGAAAAGTTGAATGTCAGCCTTATGGGGGCTCCTTTATACGTGATTACTTTTCTCTTACAGCTTTTAGTATTCTTTCTTTATCTCTTAGCTTTGGTATTTTAATTATGATGTGTCTTGGTGTAGGTCTCTTTGGGTTCCTCTTTAATGGGATTCTCTGGGCTTCTTGAACTTGTGTGATTTTTCCTGCATCAATTAGGAAATTTTCAGCTATGATTTCTTCAATCAGGTTCTCTATTCCTTGCTCTTTCTCTTCTTCTTCAGGAAGCCCTATGATGTGGATGTTGTTACTCTTCATGTTGTCACAGAGCTCTCTTAGAGTTTCCTCAGACTTTTTGATCCTCTTTTCTATTTGCTGTTCTGCTTCTGTGCTTTTGCTTATCTTGTTCTCTACATCAGTGGTCCCCAACCTTTTTTGGGCCACAGACTGGTTTAATGTCAGAAAATATTTTCATGGACTGGCCTTTAGGGTGGGACGGATAAATGCACAAAATAAAATTATGCGACCGGCATAAAAAACTGTGGTATTTTAAAATATAATTGTCTAGCTTATGAGACAAGCATCAAGAGTGAGTCTTAGACAGATGTAAAAGAGGGAATCTGGTCATTTTTTAAAAATAAAACATCGTTCAGACTTAAATATAAATAAAATGGAAATAATGTAAGTTATTTATTCTTTCTCTGCAGACCGGTACCAAATGGCCCATGTACCGGTACCGGTCCACGGCCCGAGGGTTGGGGAGCACTGCTCTAAATTGCTGATTCGATCCTTTGTTTCATCTAGCCTGCTTTTAATTTCTTCTAGTGTAGTCTTCATTTATGATATTGTGTTTGTCTTTTCTGTCTGATTCTTTTTTATGATTTCAATGTCCTTTTTGATGCCTGCTATTTCTTTAAGTGCTCATTTTGTCCATTTGTTGTTGCTCTAAGATCCTTGACCATCCTAACAATCATTATTTTAAACTCTGCATCCGGTATCTTGGTTAGTTCCATCTCATTCAGTTCTTTTTCTGGTGATTTCTCATGTTGATTCATTTGAATTGCATTTCTCTGTCTTCATATTTTGTCTCTATATAGACTGATCCTTTGGATGTGTTGTTTGTGTAGTTAGGTGAGTATAGGTTTGGTGTTGTCTGCCTCCAACTTTCAGTTGTGTTGTTTCTAGATCTTCTTGTTTGGCTTCGGCTGTTTGTATTCCAGTGTGAGCTACTTGTCTGCTGCTACTGCTCTTTTTGCTGTTCATGACAGTGTTTTCTATGCCTAAGCTGGGTCAGGTGTGAAGACCCTTTCTTTAAAATACTACTCTAACTAGGGTTGTTAGGTCCTGAGCTGATGCTCTCTGTATCTGGCTGCTGGATGTACCAGTCCTGGACCTCCCTGGCTGGTACCTGATGGAGACCACTGGAGGTTACTGCCTTTGACTGGCCCTTAGCAACCTTCTTGGAGCTACAGGCAATCCAGAATTTGTGGCTGTTCTGTTGGGCCCTGATACCATTGTAAATGGTATCAGGCCAGCTTTTATCTACTCTTTGCCAGTGTGTGTGGCCTCTCTATTCCTGACATATGGCCTTTCTGCCAGCCCTTCGCTGACACCGCCTCTTCAGGTATTCAGGCACTGGCACGGGCTCATGGGCCACAGCTCTGTCTGCTCCATGGGTGTGTGGGCTCCTCTTCTCACTGGGCTTTTCCCCCCATGATCATTCTGGCTGCCTCTCCAGGCTTTGGCCTCTGCAGTGTGGGAAGCCTCACCAGGCACCACCCCCTGCAGGTACACAGGACACCTCGCCCTGCTGGGGTCAGCCCCATGCTGGCGCAGGAGACATTTCACACCACAGGGTTCCACCCCCCACAGGCACGTGGGAGGCCTCTCCGGGCTCTGCCGCCTGCCACTGCGGCATGGCCTGCCTCACTGGGCTCCGCCCCCATCCATCGCGCAGTCCAAGTGATGTGTTCTCCACTGCAGCTGGGCCCTACTGCCCTTTGGAGGGTACTCAGCAGGTTGGGGTGGCTGTTTAGCCCAGACCTCAGCACTCAAAACCTGTGTTTCTGATGTGCCCCCTGCTTCTAAGTGTCTCTCTGCACTGACTAGAGCAGGAGAGCCTCTGGTGGGCAGGGCAATTGCTTTGCTTTCCTGGCATTGGTTCTTCCAGGAAAAATGGCATCTTTAGGTTTGGGGAGTGATCCAGTACAGGGGTCAGGGTGCCTGTCTCCCACAGTCTCTCCCTGTGCCCCCGAGACTACACTGTCTTCTCACAAGTCCAGTCCTTTCAGTGCTTCCTGCTCCCGGAACCCTGGGTAACTGACTATGAACGAGGTTTTCTGCATAGCTTTTTAAGCCGGAGTTGGGTCTGAGAGTCCTCTCACAAAGAGTAACCTGGCTCTTCTTTCAGTTAAATACTGTCCATATGCCTCCTCTAGTTTCCGGGACTCCAGGCTGGTGTTCTGGTCCTGTAGCTGAGGACCCACAACTCTCTGGGCAACCCACGCCACTGTGGGCCGCTTCTCACTTCTGGGAGCAGGGCAGCCCTTTCCATGTCTCTGCCCCTCCTACCAGCTAAGTATAGTTCCTTCGGTGATGCTTGGTTATAGATTCTTCTTAGTTTAGTCCAAAGTTGGTTTTTCAAGATGATTGTTCCTAAGTGAAGTTGTAATTCACTTTGGTTCTGGGAGTTGACAGTTGTAACATACGCCTACTCCATCGCCATTTTCCTCCCCCCCCCCACAACTTTAAACTGACTTTTACCCCACCCTGTATTTTCTGTTGTTAGATGAAGTAGTCTATAGATGTTAGTTATATATAGTTGATTTTGAACTCCAGTTGAAGTCATATCTATCTTTCATGTTTTTGTTTTCTGGATCTGTCCCTTTCTGGTAGAAGGGTAATGAAATCTCCAACTATGATAATGGAATTATTTGAAATTCACTTAATTTGCAATTCTGTTACTATTTGGCTCCCATAGTTCAACGCTTTGTTGTTAGGCATATAAACATTAAGGATCATTATGTCTTCTTGGAGAATTGAGTCTACCATTATGTAATGCTTTTCCTTATACTTCATAAATTTTCTTGCTTTGAAAGTCTTTTCTGTAATTAATATAGCTACTCTTATTTTCTTTTAATTAGTGTTAGCATAGTATTTTTTCTTCATCCATTTACTTTTAATCCATATGTGTATTTACATTTAAAGTGATTTTCTTCAAGACAACATATATCTGGGTCTTATTTTTTGATCCACTGATAACACTGGGGAACAAAATTTTTGTTGCATCCACAAAAAAATTTGTTCTTACCTAATTCGAGTGTGCTGATCTCAAATCTGACATTAGTTTTTCTCTGTGAGCTACAGTATTTTTGCAATTCAAGATTTTAGGTTTTCTGCTTATTGTAAAATTTTCAACATTTAGTTTAACATAATGAAGTAGAATGTCTTCTTGGGCATCATCTTTGTGAAAATATAATTTATATAATGCAATAAATACACTAATACACTAAAATATGGGTGGAGCGCTGAGCACATTCCTAGCCACTGTGGCTGATGCAATGCTGTGAGAATACTCCAGCTCCCAGAACCCTCCTGGGCATACCCAGGAAGGGAGTTCGATTGCTTTTTTTTTTTTTTTTTTTTGTATTTTTCCGAAGATGGAAACAGGGAGGCAGTCAGACAGACTCCGCATGTGCCTGACCGGGATCCACCCAGCATGCCCACCATGGGGTGATGCTCTGCCCATCTTGGAGCATTACTCTGCCGCAATCAGAGCCATTCTAGCACCTGAGGCAGAGGCCACAGAGCCATCCTTAGCGCCTGGGCAAACTTTGCTCCAGTGGAGCCTTGTCTGCGGGAGGGGAAGAGAGAGACAGAGAGGAAGGAGAGGGGGAGGGGTGGAGAAGCAGATGGGCGCTTCTCCTGTGTGCCCTGGCTGGGAATCGAACCCAGGACTCCTGCACGCCAGGCTGACACTCTACCATTGAGCCAACCAGCCAGGGCGTGGAGCTCTCTTGCTTTAAGGAAGTGCCTTAGCGTCAGCCATGCAGCTCCCTGATCTTTTCATCCATTGGCTATGAAGGACACGCTGTAACATCCTATTGGCTGAACTCATGTATATAAGCTAGCTTACTTCCTGAATAAAGTGGATCTGCATCACTGAACCTGGTCCCTGGAGTCGGATCTTTGCATCTCCATCATCCTCACCCCCAGCAGGACTTGTCCACACTAAAAAATATGATTGCATCAGAATTTGTCTACAATTCTGAAATATAACATATTAAAACACTTATTTTAATCGTAAAATTTGTGGAAAACTTATTTAAATTCTATTCAGGCAAAAATTTGTAGTTCTTGCATTTGTGTACTTATTGAGGACAATCTTGTTTGCTCCAGCAGTAGTCTGCTCATCACTAACAGCTCCGAGATTTTCGAGAAACTTATCAAGGTGACTGACTGTTCAGGAAGTGAATCTTAATGCTCATGTTACATCCAATGTCACAGAAAGCCAACAGCATCCTTTGAACCAGAAGTTCATAGTTTTCTGCTTTTTTGTTTTTAAGGAAGTTCTTTGTAACTGCCACAAAAAAAACTGTCATGCTGCTTTCTCCTCCTTATTCATCTTCCTGGCAAATTCTTCATCACATATGAGGGTTTGAATTTTAGGTCCATCGAATACACCTGCTTTTATCTTCTCGAAAGACAAGGTAGGAAAAGCAGAAACAATATGTTGAAAGCATTCACTTTCTCTATCCAGAGCCTGAACAAACTGCTTCATTAAGCCAACTTTGATGTGAAGTGGGGGAAAAATGATCCAGTCTCAATTAACTACAGGTTCATTCACATTTTGCATCCCTACTTCCAGAGCTTCATGTTTTGGCCACTCCTTCTGTGTCCAGTGTTTCTCCCAAGCTCGGCTGTCCCACAAACACAGAAAGCAAGGATACTTCATGAAACCTCTCTGTTGTCCTAGCAGGAAATTTACCATTTTAAGAACCACACAAATGAGCCAGTTATGTTCCTCATACTTCAGAAAATCGAGGACAATTTTTATGTCATTATAATCTTCTTGTAGATGAGTTGAATAACCAATGGGAACCACTGCATAAACATTACTGTTGTGTAGGAGAATACATATTAGACTCTGTTTAGAGCTGTCAAGAAATAGCTGCCATTCTGTTAGACTGTAAGTGGTAACACCTACCTGGCTGAGAAGACTACTGATATCATGACAGTAAACAAAGTGTTTGTCTTCGGAAAAAAAGTCCACAAAAATTTGTTCACGCTTCCTGAAACAGGATACTTTAGCTGACCAGTGAAGTACATTCTTTTCTTGAAGCCTGGAGGCTAATAACTCAGCTGCTTTCTTTGATAGGCACAAATCTCTTACTAAGTCATTCAATTCGGGTCGGCTAAACTGCTGAGGAGTTAATGATTGCTTGGCATCAGAAGAAGACCCTTCAGATTCTACAACCATTTCCTCATGCATCTTATCAAAATACACTTGATCATCATGTTCACTTTCTTCATCCTTAGAAGAAATAAAACCATTGAAAACTGGAACTGGGAGTATCTCAGAGTGTGGGATAGGTCGTATTGCTGAAGGAATATTAGGATATGTGATGATATGCCATTTTTTCTTGCCAATGCCCTTTGTATGGATCAGACAGAAATAACAGTCACTGCTGTGGTCCTTAGGTTCACGCCAAACGATGGGAATACCAAAAGGCATTCCTTTGTGTTTTCCTTTTGTCCAGTTATGAAGCATTTCCTCACAATTATGACACACAATATGAGGAGACCAATTCTTGTCTTGATCGCCAAGGGGAACTTGAAAATAGACAATATATGCACATGTCACAAATGATGAAATACTGTGCTTTTGATGTTGAAGTGTGTAACAGCAACATATATAACAGAAGGTGTCAGGACTATTCTTATATTTACGCCTACTCGAAGAAGCCATGATTCAATCTTAAAATAGGATGTTTTTATCAGATAATATTTTTTTACATTTAAAAACAACTACAATTATGTAAAAGTGATGTTTGTAAAAATTAATTGCCTCGTGTTTATGTTCAATCCAAGAGTCGTTGCCCTTTAACTCCAATTTAAAAACCAGTGCATGCCTTTAACTGTAACAAAAAGAAATTAAAATTGCATAAAAACTAGAGCATGTAACAAAAAACGGGTTTCAGATTTGGAATCAGTGATGCAGAAGTATATAGAAACAGTTCTTAAACCTCATGCAACATAAAATGAAAAAAAAAAAGTTCCCCAGTGTAATCTGTCTTTTTTGGGTACATTTAGAGCATTTAGAACACTGATGTTCAAACTGATTATTGGAAAGGTCATTAACATCTACAATGTTTTATTTCTGGAGCTAGAACTGTGATCATTAATAGAGTATATCTCTGCCTTCATAAATCAATATTGTATTTTAGGAGAGACTAATAGTAAACTTACAAACAAATCAATGATATGATTTCAAGTAGTGAAAATTATTTTTAAGAAAATTATGGGACACTGGTATAGGATTTATTAGGTAGCTGGGTTCTCCTTTAGTTTAGGGCCTGACTCGACTTTGAATGAGACATTTAATAGTAGTGTAGCTTGATGCCATTCAAATTATGACAATTAGGTCAACTTTATAAATATACTATTATTCCATAATTTAAAAATTAGTTTCTGAGGAATCTTATATCTGACTTCAGTAGTTAGCACTGTCATTTTTTTAAATTACAATTTGGTTTTTATACCTGTATATATATAGTATACATTATTCACTTTATATATTATTTTGAGTGAAGTTTGTCTGTCTAGAAAAAATAAATTTAACTCATTATCCAAGGTTTGTCATCACTGAGCATATTAAAGAAACAAAAAATCACCAAAGTTTTAATCAAGTATTTTCAAAGTGTTTGAAATAATAGTAGCCCTTACAAATGTCTTAAGAAAATGATGAACACCCAGTAGAAAAATCTATAAAGAAATTGAGTGGAAATTTTTTTTCTGTTGAAAGCAGGAGAGAGACAGACAGGCAAGGACAGACAGACAGGAACAGAGAGGCAGAAAGAGAGATTAGAAGCATAAACTCGTAGTTGCTGTACTTTAGTTGTTCATTGGTTGATTTTTCATATGTGCCTTGACTGGGGGCTCCAGCTGATCCAGTGACCTTGGGCTCAAGCTAGTGGCCTTTGGGTTCAAACCGGCGACCATGGAGTCATGTCTATAATCCCACGCTCAAGCCAGTGACCCTGTACTGAAGCTGTTGAACCTGCACTCAAGTCAGATGAGGCTGCACTCAAGCCAGATGAGCCCGTACTCAAGCCAGTAACCTTGAGGTTTCAAACCTGGGTCCTCCATGTCCCAGTCTGATGCTCTGTCTACTGCACCACCACCTGGTCAGGCATGAATAGACAGTTTTTAAGTGGATAATTAGACATGGCCTGTTTTCATAAAACCGATAAAATGTAACTCAGTGATTACACTTGAATAATCGAAAAATCAGATTAGCAAGGAAAAATTGTTAAGGTGGAAGAGTAAAACTTAATAGTGCCCAACATTGGTGAGTTTGTTGAAACAAGTACTCACATATATTGGTTGGACAGTGTTTGATACAACTTTTAATGACATGATTTAGGAATATTGATTATAATTTTAACTACCTATACACTTTGACATAGAAGTTTAAAGTTAGATTATATTGTTATGTAAATAAAAAATAGAATTGATTCACATGGATGCATAAAAGTCATTCACAGTGTTTTCTTTAATAATTTTGAAGCAAATAGCAAATATTCTGCAGTATTTAGTTTATTAAACTGGTAAGAACAGATACTACCCTTGATCTTAGCCAAAAGGCCAAGAAGCGATGCAGTATTTAGTTTATTATAATTTTAATATGATTATGATATAACCATATTACATATATATAGTGTACATAGTATATATATAAATTTCTGGAATACATGGAAATATGTCTATAACGAATTCTATAATACTGGCTATACTTAATTTTTTGTGTGAAAAATATCTATATTGCGTAGTTATAAATATATATTTACCAGTTTATATTTTTGGAAGATATTTACTAGAGTAAACAACTAAATCCTGATTAAAAATTACATCTTGATACATTTCTGAATTCTTAGAAAAGAGAGAATATCCCAGGAATGCAAAACTCACATTTCACCCAACAAAGAAGAAAATATAAGCTAAGAATAACAATCAGTAAGCAAGCTGATGGTGAAAGACGTCCAGGGAGTAGATGCTGTTGCAGCACTGCAATCTGTGATCTGGATCACATGCTTTATATCAGCAGTTCTGGGGAGGGGAGAGAGTCAGCATGAATCTAGGACAGCCTCAGTGCCTGGCAGATAGCCTGTATATCTGTTTACTCAGGAGGAAAGTGTTTTCAATTTAAGACTACTAAATTCCCACGCAGATATGAGGTTATGTTAAAAATCACCACATACTTACAGAAGCAAGCTACTCTGTGTGTGAGTTAACAGAAACAACAGATTGAAAGAATTATAACCCCTAAGAATATCAGATACTGAAGCTATGAGATAGTGAATAGTAAATAGAAGTACATGAAAATGTTAAAAGAAATAAATTATATAATCACAAAAAGTGAACAGACAAGAGATTGTCAGGAATGATGATATTCAGAATTGAAGAAAAAGTTTTGAAAGGAAAAATTTATTACACTAGTAAATAGCCAACTAGACATGGCTATAGAGAGAATTAGTGAACTAAAAATCTGAATTATTATGAAGTCAGCACAGAGAGATGAGATAACAAATATGAAATATTAAATAAATGAAAAAGGGAAAAATATATAAATTCTAAACCTGTAGTGAAAAGAAATAGAATTTTTAAAAATATACATAAAACCTAAACCAATAGAAAGTCTGTAAGTAATCAATATTTTTTCTCACCTAAGGTGATCATAATATTTCTTCTACATCTTACTTTGTTTTTTGAGATAACTAAGCTCTAACATTTTAGTCCCATGATATATAGAGTGTCATGATCAAGTATCCTCCCTTCTACAAAACTCTGTCATTAATTCCATCTATGCTGATACATTTATTCTTTCAAATCTTATTTAATTATTTTCTTAGTAATAACAGACATGATATTACTAGAAATTCTACTTGGGTTTCTACACTGCTTTTTTTTTTTTTAATGGAGTCTGGCTCTTTTCTTGAAGCCTTAGTTTCTTCTTTAATATTTTTAATTAATTTAAACATCTTTTACGTATTTTTCAAATTACATGTTCCTGAGGTTCTAGTCTTCCTGTTTGTTGTTTCTGCTTACTCTTGGCCCTGATTGGATGTCTCTAGTTGTACTTTACAGTTTTAATTCCTGTCTCAGTTTCAGTAGGGAACATATTTTTCTGTGTTTTTTCATTGAAGTCTTTGTTTTGGGAACCAGACTATTTTTGTCTGCTTTTGCCATCCACTAGTGATCAGCATTTATGCTAATTTTCAGGGTTAGAGGTTCATGGTCCACACTGATAAATTAAGATTTGAAACCCATATTAGGGATAGTCACAGACACGTATATCTTCATCAGAAAGAATTAATAAAATTTATTAATTTTATTAATAAATTTGGCTCAGTGGTATCTGATTACCCTGATCCTAATCAGATACCAACTACCTTATTTCTCTTCTGTCCTAACTTTTAATTTTCTGTCTACCCTTTAACTGACATTAGAGCACTTCAGAGGACCCTCCATTTCTGACCTCTTTGGGTCTAAAGTCACTGTCTCAGCTCCTGCTCCTATAAATCCTGAGTATATGGGTCCTGGTAATTTCCACTCTGAAGTCACTGCTCTTTTTCTAGCATTTGATAATTTTCCTTTTTTTTTTTTCAGAAATAAAAGAGTGTATTTTTTATAGAATTTCTATATGTTATGATAGGTTTTCAGTTTATATAGTCTGTGATGACCAGTTTTTCAGCTGTTGTACATTTTCCCCAAATCTTTAACTGTATTCTTTGTAAAATGTGGTATCCAGACTTGAACAAAATATTAAAAATGTGCTGAGTAAAGAGTACAGTTGCTTATTTTTGAATAGTGGAGTCATTTGCAAAATAATTTTATATTGTCATATTTAATTGTTATTAACAAATCTAAAACATAGTTATTCTTATTTAAAAATAACTAAATTGAGATCCAAAAAATTACTTTTTCCATGTTTACTTCACTAGTATATCTATTGTTCAAATTGTGGTTTTCTGAATCTTAACATTGTGCCCTCCTCTTATGTTATATACTTTCAAATAAATGCATTCTAAAGAATACACAATTAGTCTCATTTTAGTAGACCTTCAGTATAATATTTTTCCTGAAATAAAAAACACACAATTATTGAAAGTGAGGAAAGTTACTTTAGTGTTTGAGAATAAAAAGTGTATAGATTAAATTAATTAAAAACTGTAGGCCCTGTCTGTTTGGCTCAGTGGTAGAGTGTTGGCCTGGTGTGTGGAAGTCCCAGGTTCGATTCCTGGTCAAGGCACACAGGAGAAGCGCCCATTTGCTTCTCCACCCTCCCCCCTCTCCTTTCTCTCTATCTCTCTCTTTCCATCCCACAGCCAAGGCTCCAATGGAGCAAAAGATGGCTCCATGGCCTCTGCCTCAGGTGCTAGAATGGCTCCGGTCGCAACAGAGCAGCTACCCAGATTGGCAGAGCATCTTCCCCTAGTGGGCGTGCTGGGTGGATCCCGGTCGGGTGCATGCGGGAGTCTATTTGTTTCCCTGTTTCTCACTTTGGAAAAATACAAAAATATAAACAAAAACTGTAACTATTATGTTCTTTGTTATTTACTTTTTAAAACTATATTTGTTTATTATTTTATTCTTGCCCTGTTTTGAGAGAATTGAGGAAGTGAAGATTTATTATCACAGATTATTTGAAAATAGAGAAATGTTGTATAAATATTTTCAGATCTAGATACTTGTTTTTATATTTTTATGTTCTAAATCTACTGAATAAAATATTTAAAATTCACTTTGTAATCATAATTAAATATTAATCTTAAAACTTAATGGGTGGACCAAATGTGGAATTATGCAATAAAATTACACAAAGGAGGATCCATAGTGATAATACCTTATTTATCTGCTTTAAATCTTTTCCACAATGCTAATATATAAAGCTTTTTTCTTAAAATAGAAGTTCCCCATGGTAGACTCAAGAACTGTTAACAGGTCACTATAGAGAGTTTTGGTTTTGTTTTGTTTTGTTTCGGTTCTCTATCACCACAAACCTACCACGTTCCAAACAAAACAAAACAAAATAAATTTCCCTGAGCCATGTCCTCTTCTAAAGTATTTCTTCAGAGTCATCTTTGACTCTTGTTTATATTTTGACCCGTAAATTAAATCTATACTCAAATCTGTTGTTGTTTTTTCTCTTTAATTTCCATGTCTAGTGCACCCAGTTATATATCTCCTTTTCTTTATGTAATGTAATATTCTTCTCTAGTCTCTTCTTTATTGCTTCCTGTGCCTTATTGCCAGAATAATTTTTCTAGAATTTTTATTTCATTTTCTACTTCAAGAACCTACGATTTATTCCCATGTATGATTATTTCAAGGCCAAACTACTCAACAAATTTTTCAAGATTTTACATAAACTGCTCAACTAACCTATTGCTATAGTCCTCTGTTTCCCCACATGAAACCCCAATGTTATGATTATACTTAATATATGTTATGATTATACTTATAATGTTATGATTATACTCCTCTTCTATAATATTCTGCCATTAATTCCATCTATGCTGGTGCATTCACTCTTTCAAATCTTATTTAATTATGTCCTTAATAATAGTAGAAATGATATTAAACAGTGCTTTTTGTATATTTATATGCTAAGTACTCCTCTGAATGCTTTACATATATTAACTCATTAACCCAAACAGTGATTCAATGAAATAAATACTATATCTGATTCTTTTATACATGCCGAGAAACTAAGGCAGAGAGAATAACATGTCATAGAACTTATAAGTGGCAGAACTGGGAGTTCATCCAGGCAGTATGATTCTAGAACTTAATCGCTTAAGCCTTATGCTCTATTGCCTTTCATAAAACAATATCAGCTAGCATTTATTCAATGACTATTAGGCCTACTTTCCAGATCATAAGGAAGATATTATCCTTCTAATATATCATATATAAGATAATTAAAGCATAAAGAATTGAAGTAAATTGCCCAAGATCAGGTTAAGTTGGTAGCTCTAGGATTATAGTTTACATCTATCTCTTGACCCTAACTCCATAATCTTTCTACTTGTTTAAACTGATTTTTAATTCAACTTTGCATTTAATAGTTTTAAAGTTTAAAACTATTGCATCTAGAAGCTAATTAGCTCCTTAAAATTAAAAAAGCATATGCTATACTTCTTTGATAAGTATAATCATAGAATTTTTTATAATTGAGGGCATAGTACATTCTTAATAAAAGGTCTTAACAATAAAAGTTTGACTTGTTGACTAGTTTTTACTTAGTCACTTATATAATGTATATTTTTATCAAGATTTAAAAAATTATTTTCTGTGTCAAGAACCTTCCTTTTTTTATTATTTACATCATTCTAAATCCAGCATATCACTAAAAGCCTGGTTCATGTGTCACTTCTTGCATGCAGCATATCCCAGAGCTTTTTTTTTAAGTTTAGCATAAAATAACGGAAGACTACTATTGTAATCTATTAAGTTTGTGGTAGTAATTTGAAATGTAAGTGAAAATATCCTACAGGCTTTTGTAATTAGGAACCAGAGAATCAATTTGAGAGTTGTAAATGAAAGAGCAGATATACATAGGTCAAGATTGACCATTCACATTAAGGTAGTGAAGTCATTGATGACATTGAAATTGAAGGAGCTTTCTAAAATGTTGACAAACCAGCTAATAGAATAATAGTGTCAAGAAAGTGTTGGAGGATATGATTTTGATATGGAAGTTAATAATGTAGTGGTAAGGTGCTCTCACGGACAGTCATATATGTGTGTGTCTATGTATACTATCTCCTGTTTGTCACAAATCCTAATTGGCCCACATCACTTATTTATGTTACCTTTCTGGTTTCTATAAGCATTTAATTTCTAAACCCTGGTTTTCAAATGGCCCTATATGTTTTCTAAAAGAAGAGAATCCTCCTTTTATACCCCCAAAACTATTTCTCCCTCTATATATAACCCCCAATGTTTTGTTTCACTAAGGGAGGCATGCCATTATTTCCAGAAGTTAGAGAAGAGTTGCTTTATAAAATACGAACTCGAGAGCTCTCTCCAGAATTTTATTTCACCCCAATAGCTTATGTTGTATACATTCCTTGTTGGGTGTTCAGTTTATATATGTCAGATTCTCTAGGGCCATGGCTTTTGCCAGATGAAGCACTTTTGATTTTGAGGCTGATGAAACACAGTGCTATTATTGATCTGTGCATGACATAGCCTGTCTCTCTCTGAGCCGAGTGTAGCAACATTTATCCAGGAATTTGTGAAATGTCACTCGGATCATGTTCGCAAGGTAAACTGTGCAAAAACCAGGATCTGAGCTGAGAATCCACGTGGAATTGGATGTGACTGTCTTATTCCTATGTCCTATCTTTAAGATGAACCAAGTGATATTTGTTAACAGAATGTCTGTGTCTTATATTAGACTTTGTAAAGAAGTATTATTATCACTTAAAATACACTGTACTCTAAAATCACACTATTTTCAGATGCACTTGTGATCTTACCACAGAAAATACTAAGGAAATGTGACCTAAATAACATCAGTTAGAAATTTATTTTCTATTTATAATGAATAGTGTAATAATATATTATACAGCAATGTTTTCCCATATTCCTATGTAATGTGTTCCTAGTAATGTTTTCATTCTTTGCATCGATATACTTTCAAGTAAGTATGTCTCATTAAAAAGCAACATGCCTTGAAGTGACAAATTATAACATTTTTTTCACTGTGGGATTATTATATGTAGACATGCATGTATTTTAGAATTTGGTTTGCACATGGTTAGATTTATGTATTTATCTTTGCTACAATCCAATTTAGTTTAATACATCTAACATATTTAAAGCACTCTAATAATTGGATATTCAACAACAAATTAAACCTGGTTCTTGTCTTATATAAGATACTAATAAGGGAGTTGAATATGAGTATCACAATACAAAGAAATAGTAATATATGTAGCATGATTGTCTGTGTGTGTGTAAAATATACAATGAACATCTAGTGGGTAGAATAGACAGCCATTTATTGCTGTCATTATTTATTAAGGCTTTAAAGAAGGTGGCATTTGGCCTTTAACTTAAAATTTGGTTGATATTGAAAGTCGTGTGTGTGGAACAAAGCCATTAGACGATGGAAAGCTTTAAAAAGCATCATGTTTAAGGTATGGTTTGTTGAGAATAGTAATTTGATATAATTGTAGCTCTCAACCCCAACTGCATACTGCCTCACTTGGATAGCTTTTTAAAAAATCTATGCCTAAGGTCCAGTTAAATCAATATCTAGGGGTGGTCCCAGAACTTTGCTTATTTTTAAATCTCTGAGGCGGTTCTGATATACAGTGCGAACTGAGACTCAATTCTGAGACCATAGAAATTAAATATAAGCAACTAGATAAGAGATTGTCTAAATATCAAGACAAAAGATAATAGTGTCTAGATAATACTAATAGAAGTAAAAAGAGTTAGAAAGAAACCAGGATATTTTGCAGTGCTATAACAGTTTGATGACCAATCATACATGAGAAGTTTTTTTTTTTAAATAGTAAAATATTTAAGATACTTGCCAGAATTCTAATTAAAGTGGCTAGAAAGTTGATGATAGAGTGCGTTTGTGAAAATATAACATACTCAATATTGTGCGGGGTGGGGGGGAGGAACCTCATATGAAAGTATACCAATAAATTTGGATAAAATATAGCTAATATTCTTATAAATGAATATTGGAACTTGCTGTAAAAAAAGGAAATATAAATCCCTACAGGCTAAAATAAATGACAGCCTATCATTGTAACCAAGTGGTAATTTGTCACTAAAGTGAAGCTATCAAGTGAGCAGTAGTATATGTGAGTATAAAATTTAGAGATGTTAAAATGTAAAAAGAAAGAATATCTTAATATTGCTATATGTTGTTTTTGGGGGGAATGTATAATATGTAAAAAGTATAAAGAAATGTGCCTTGGCCAGTTAGCTCAGTTGATTAGAGCATCACCCTCATATGCCAAGGTTGCAGGTTTGGTCCGTGGTTAGGGCACACATAAAAATGAATGAATGCATAAATGGGACAACAAATTAATGTTTCTCGCTCTCTCTCTCTCTTTCTCTCTCTCTTTCTCTCCCTATCAATAAAAACAAAACCAAACAAAAGTTAAAAGAAATGTAAGGGATATAAACATCAAAGGTATTCAGGAGAGTGATTATTTCTGGAAAGTCAGATGAGAAAGATTCAGTGCCTTCTACTGTATTGTTAATTCATAGTTTTTGCTGAGTGATTGATATGTGGGCATTCATTATATTTTCAGTTATATATTTATTGCATATTGAAATATTTCATATAAATGAAAAGGAAACCTCCTGATGTCATTATTCCAGAAAAAGAATACTGGAGGTGGAGCAAATCTATGCAGCAAGATAAATTTGGCGGTGGTGGTGGGGTAGTATCTGATGTACGGGCAGAAGAGGAGTTGGAGAAGGAGAAAGTAGGACTGAGCTGTATACAGGAACAGGGACAGAACATTTTTCAACAAGAAAATGAATTTTTGGTTAACAGTGTAAGATGCTATAGAGGAATCAAAAATAGAACAACTGAGAAGAGGTTGTTAGACTTTTCATAGACACTTTATTAGCAGAACCCTCTAGTTAGCAACTAATAGAAACTGAATTCAAACTAATATAAGAAATTAAAAGCTCACAAAATCAAAGGATGAACTAAAGAGAATAGACTTGGGAAGAATAGTGGTAACTGGAACCAGAATCTCTCATATCTTTACTGTTTCCCTTAATCTCACATCTCTTCCTTGCAGACTAGCTTTCTTCATGGTTATGGATACTGGCCATGTGGTAGTAATAAGGTGACCAACTCTTTAACAATGAAAAGGAGGACAAAAATAAATTTAAGGAAACAATATCATAAATAAAAGAAACATTTTATTCATTGTGACAGTAATACCCTATAATATGATAAATGAATAATAAAACACATGTAATATTTTATATTTTAATTATGATTACATGCCTATTAATTTTTAATAATAATTGTAAGAAAAAAGTGCTCATTTAGTAAAATTAATATAAAATAAAACCATTAATTTGCAGTGATATTCGGGTGTATTTATCATTTGCTAATTAAAAAACGTCTTTTATGCAAATATTTAATCAAAATGCATTATTAATAGGTTTGAGGTTAGATTTCCACTTTAAAACTTGAATTTTGGGAAAATACTTGTAAATAAAATTATACATATTTGGAAATTATTAAATAGGTAATGAATTAAAATGTGAATTGTGCTTACCTGCCTATGATTGAATATGCACTGAGAAAGAAATAATCGTGAGTCTACAATGTCATATGTGCTGTGTCGTGTTTCAGTAAGAAGTATTCAAAGCGATTTGTGAGCTTGGTATATTTCGTGCGCGCTCTCTCACGGTCTCCAGTGTGGAGCACATGCGTCTCATAATCGTGTCTCCCCGTGCTGCACTGATCCCTGATGAGTCATCATGTCAAATACAAATACGTCACATCACACGCAATGTATCCGACTCTGCATTGATCGCATATGGGCATTTACAGATTAGTCTTCCAGTATCAAAAGGAAGATGTAAAAGAACAGTTTTCGAGGGAGGATGGAACTTACAAAAGAAGGACTGGAGGACAGTTGGTCACCTTAGACAGCCTAACAGCTTAGTCCCAAGAGAAGAAAAGGATTTCTCTTTCTCATCTTTAGTCTTCCCTTCGCTTACATGGTTTGTAAATTCCTGAGACCACAGGAAAAATACTTTGTTTATATTAATTTGTAGTTAGGATTTAGATTTCTTTCATTATATACATATTTTTCATCTACATGAAAATTAAAAGTCAAGCAGGATGAATACAGTGCAGTTTCTGTTGGTACAACTGAACTACACATTGCCACACATCTAGTGTTCCTGGCTCTCACCTACTTCAGAGACAGTCATTACAGTGCTCAAAAGTGGCCCCACTAATTTCCAACATATCTAGTCAGTACGTGTTCTGAGAATTACTGATACAGAAAAAAGCAGAGGAACTGGCTCCATTAATAAAAATAAAAAGAACTCCAGACTTTCTTTTTAAGGATTTATATGAATCACATAGCACAACTAACTGAGATTCAGACACTTTACTGAATGACTGTTCTGTTAAGTCAAACCTTACTGCTTGAAAGAATATGATTAACAGAAGATAATTCTAAATAGAAAATGAAGTGAAGGATAATGGTACAAGTTTCTACGTGAAAGTTTTTATTTAAAAAAAGGTGGGTTTTTTTTAAATGAGACATATGAGAAATATCTTGAGTAATATAGTCTAAGTCCAAGTTTTGTAAATCTTATTTACTTCTTTAAAATAAATTTCTACTCTATGATATGAAAGGTAATTTTTTAAGCAATTTTTACACGTGCTAGTTTTTAATGACAAGAATCCCATTTTAAGTGGTCAGTGGCTTTTATCAGATTCAAACACTGCAAAAAGTATTCTTATAAAGAAATGTTCATTTTTTCTCTCTCTTCAAAGTTATGAAGCTTACACAGGCAATAGAGACAAACATTATAAAGTTGTTTCCCTTGAGAATTTTAGTAAGATATATTTATAAATTTAATCAAAATCATGAAGACTTAGTAATGCTACTGTTAAATTTGTAATGAGTTGTAGGATTTTTTAAATTCCCCAACTGGTTTTCATTGAAGTAATTTGCTTTCAGAGCTTAGATATATTACATCTGAGGAAAGACATACTATTGACCCTATCAGTAAACTATTTCAATTTCTAAGTATTATCTTGCTATTTATATTTAGTACATACTTATAAATATAAACCATTTTACTAGTTTGAATACATAAAGTTAGAGCTAGAGATGGCAGCCATTAGCCTTTGGGTTTATTACTCAAAAAGTTGGTAGTATTTTTATATTACCATGATAATGCATTATTCTTATAAATTGATTTCAATGTAATTTAAATGAACTTAATAGCATACAGATGCTGTTCAGAGGCATATTAGTTGAAAATGCTTTATCTTATAAAAATATGAATTACAGAAATATATCATGATCTAACAAATTTTTAGAAGTCAAAAATTATATTAAACAGCCTGACCTGTGGTGGCGCTGTTTAATATAAAGCGTCGACCTGGAAATGCTGAGGTCGCCGGTTCGAAACCCTGGGCTTGCCTGGTCAAGGCACATATGGGAATTGATGCTTCCAGCTCCTCCCCCCTTCTCTCTCTCTGTCTCTCTCTCCTCTCTCTCCCTCTCTGTCTCTCTCCTCTCTAAAAATGAATAAATAAAATTTAAAAAAATTATATTAAGCAATATCAATGTCTTTCTTTTGAAGTTAATACAGTGGTACCTTGAGATACGAATTTAATTTGTTCTGTAACCTAGCTCGTAAGTCAGTCAACTCATATATCAAACTGCCAATACTGGACCTGTGTGCCAACGTGCCAACTAGCGGCAGCTTCCCGAATCACGACTCATATCTCGGAATTTTGCTCAGATCTTGAACAAAAATACAGACCGATCGCAGCTTGTATCTTAAAAAAATTCTTATATTGGTCTGTTCGTATCTCAAGGTACCATTGTACAAGAATTACGTATTCTTATGAGCAATTTCTAATTGTCTGTACTCTCACTTTCAATTACTAACAATACTATAGATGAGCATTATTTTCCTCAGACCAGTTCACAAAGACCTGTTTGTACAATAACATACAGTACAATATAGTACAATATGAAATATTTTCACCCCAGTAGGAAGGAAAAACGATTGAAAGTATTGAAATCTGTTGCTTTAGAAAGCCAAGTTTAATTAGAAGAGAATAAGACAGTCTTCATGAGACCTCTGCAGATATTCTGTAGTTTGGTAGTCTTTCTTTCTGAAAACTCAATCACTCTATATAACTTCAATTGAAATTTTATGGCTGTTTTTTACTTAAATATAGATAAAGCATTAACATCACCCTGAAACACTAATATTTTGATGATTTGGCATGTTTACTTATTTTTTCTTCTTCTTCATTGTTTGAGTAGTTTAATAGAGGTGGAGTCTTTTCTTCCTGCTCCCACAAAACTTAAGTTATTGAAAAATATATTGACAAAAGTATGAGGGAGAATAGAATTAAAGAGGGTATGTTTATACAGTACATATGAATAATAGATATTTCTATTTGATTAGCTGAGTTTATGTAAAGGAAAGTGAAAAAAGAGGGCTTTAGAAAGATATTACCCAGTTTATCCTGTGGGACATCAGATGGCACTGCCATCCTCTCTCATTGCTGTTGAGGAAGGGACTCAGAATGGGAATGTGTTGCAACTTGATGGTCATTAGTGAGAATGCCATGTGTAGATCAAATGTCTAAGATGACTGAAACAACTGATACCATTACCATATGAACACTGAGACATTTTTATGGTAGTAATAATGATGAATTGCCCTGGACATACTTTGGGGTTCTGAACGTCTGTCTCTATATTTAGTATTTGGTATGTAAGTTTCAAGGGGGCTTTTATTTTCATAAAATAGAGAATTTGAAATAACAACAAACCTACAGTTGAGCTTTTCTTGCTATGAATATATCAAATGTTTTTTTATGAGTACTTGAAAGTCAGTTGTATTAATCTTCCAAACTTCACATTTATTTTTACTGATTCTTTTTCCATAGTTGGGAGACAGAAGTTTAAGTGATATGGTTTAGTTTCAGTTCAGTTAATATTCATTAGTTTATTTATTCAGATTATTTTTGAAACACTATATTGCTAGTATCTCAGATTAATATTTACTATAAATGCCTATAATGTCAAATATATTAAAATAAATTGAAAGATACATGTTAAATATTTCCAGTATCTGGGGTTGTTTTGAGAATTTAAAGTATTAGTAAACTTTTTAAAGTAATTTGATACTTGAAATAATAGTGATTTCCATTTTGAGAAATCATATTCAAACTTATTTATAAAATAATTGGGCATTAACTAGAACTTATATAACAAAATATAAAGGCATTATATTAATTTTACTTGTAAATGTTACTGAGAGTAGCATATCTCTTATCCATGTGAAGATATCCGTATTTCTTTGATTGAATCTAATTTGAGCACATCAAGACAGATTGACATTTTTCTGTACCATAAAAAACTGCTTTTCTAATTGCAAACCATATTTAGTATGACCTTATAAGAAAGTAGCATGTTAAGTGTTATGTTTTATCTTTAATGTGCACACTGGAGCTGGGCTCATCTGTACCAGACAACTGCACTTTGTGAATAAAGTTTTTTTTCTAGATAGGTAATTAGCAGTAATTAGGAAGATTCACCTCAATAAGATGTCAACATGAGGTTGTTTAAAAAAGTTGAATGTCAGTGACTTAAAAAGGAAGTTCTGACACATAGGTATAGCATGTGAAACATGAAATGTTAATTTAACTTTTCTGCTTATTATTCATGCACAATATTACCTTGTCATTCAGACACTATACTGACAGAGTGTAAAGGGTGTTTAAATAGGGCTGCTAGAATAAAAGAGGATTAATCTACCATTGGCCAATTAGCCAAAGGGTACTTAATGGTCTCTAAAGGCTACTGAAGTCTAACTACTAGCAAAAGCATTGGTAAAAAGTCCTCTATATTACCTTCATTTGCCTCACATTTTGTGAAACATACTGTAGGCTTTTAATAACTGCATTTGTCAGAAAATGGTTTATAAATGAGTGATGTAGTAACTCAGTGTATTTTTCATAAGAAATTTTGTTGCATAAATAATTTCATCTCTGCCTAAGATCTTTGTTCTTTTTCTGGTTTTGGTTGGTGGTTTTAAATTTTTAATTCTTTTTCTTGACTATCTCAAGTAACATAACAAAGGAAAACTCATTTTAAATTTAAAACACTTGTTACTAATTTGAAAGAGTTATTAATCTGAACCATTTATCTCTGTTGATAAGTACTTGAATGGAAAATATTCTGCTAGTGACCTACAAACCCATGTAATTTTCTTTGTAACTCATACAATGTTTTAATTAAGTGACTATGTCTTTAATAATATACATGTAAAAATTACAGAATTTTATTTTTTTTAGTTTTATTTCTTGTAAAAGAATAATATTCCCAATGAAATAATATTGATTCTATTCACAGAGGGAGAAAGATCTTTAAGATCATACAAATTACATAAATATTTTTCAACTAGAATTTTTTCTCCAGTCTCTTTTGCTTTAATTCTGTTAACAAAATTATGATGTTATAAGTTTTCAAAATTACAATAATAAGATTTTAAAACAGCTGTCTTTACTCAGGTATGAACCAGAATAATCTGATTGTGAAATATAAATGAATATATTTATATATTCACCATGAAATAACTTCATTCAATATACTCAGTAATATGCAAAATTCAGGATTAAAGATTTTGGTGAAGTAATTAGAAACAGACTATTCCCACTAAATGATTGCTTTTCCCTACTTAGACTATCAAGGTCTTTGGGTTTCAAAAAGAGAAAAAACCCCAACAGATTCCACTATTCGTATAGATGAGAACTGACCCTTACTTTTTACCCTGATTACTGGCTGACCTTTTCCAACATTTGACATCTAACCTTTGCCTCAGAATGGACGAGAAAGAATCCTTCTGCCACCAACTATTTCCTCCACAGACTTCTCAGAAACCCTGCTCCTGTGATCCTGACATTCAACCTTATTTTTAGGTGGATTTTCTAGAATTCCCATGTGTCTACTTTTCAGATACACTATCCCAACTAAAAATGTTTTTCAAATTTTTAAAGTGGTTCATTACTTTAAATTTCTAATCCAGTGGTGAAAAATATATGAGGAGAACTGAACAGTTTCTCTCAATGCTATAAGTGTGGTCACTGTTCAGAAAAATGTTAGGTCAGAAGCCACCTCTTATAAGAAGTAAAGAGCTAGCCTGACCAGTTGGTAGCACAATGAATAGTGCATCAGCCTGGGATGCTGACAACCCAAGTTTGAAACCCTGACGTCACCAGCTTGAGCATGGGCTCATCTGGCTTGAGTGTGGGCTCACCAACTTGAGCACGAGGTCAGTGACTTGAGCGTGGGATCATAGACATGACCCCATGGTCACTGGCTTGAAGCCTAAGGTCGCTGGCTTGAGCCCAAGATTGCTTTCTTGAGCAAGGAGTCACTGGTTTGGCTGGAGCCCCCTGGTCAAGACACATATGAGAAAGCAATCAATGAACAGCTAAGGTATTGCAACTATGAGTTGATGCTTCTCATCTCTCTCCTTCCTGTCTGTCTCTCACTCTTTCTCTCTCTTGCAAAAAAAAAAAAAAAGGAGAGCTATACCACATCCTATTCCTTTCCCTTGGAATGCTGCTCTAAACTAGTTGAATACTCAAAAGAAGTTTCATTATATGTACCACTACTAGAGCATGTCTGTCAAATAGGCAGATGTTGAATATTTTCTTTGGGGACACCAAGATCTGAGAGTTGCTACATATATATTGTGTGGGGGGTGATTAGGGAAATTATTATTTTAGATTTAATTTTTTTTCTAAGTCCTTATTTTCACAAAAGCCTTTTAATTCTGGTCACTTGGGCTATAGAATATAATATTTTCCGTGGGCCCTGTTTTATTTTTTTCTGGTAATTCATTTTTCATATTATAATGTTTACCAAGGCTCCCTGCTGGGGAAGAGATTCTTGATCTCCTCAGGACTGCCCTCAGTTTACTGATGATAACTTTATCTAGAGTAAAAATTGGAAGTCAGCATGGTTGTAGATGTAGCTGTGGCCTTTAATTTTCTGTCTAGCATAGAATAACATTGGACAAAATAAATCAGCAGGTATATGTGGAAGGAAACTGGTTGCCAACAGCATTTACCAGACAGGATTTAAAGACAACAGCAGTTTCTTTGGCCCCCTGTTTTATTTCCTCAGTTAATGTATTGTAGTTTATTGTTATGTATTTCTAACTTATAGACTGGTAGCTAACTGAAGGCAAGAATTATAATATGTTTCTTTATTAGTGAAAACATAGAGTTAGTACAGTTCCTACAACATAGTATGTATAAAAAGAATGAGTGATAGATATTGAGTCAGTTTTTGAATGTAAATATTCTTTATCAAAACCTTCCAGAAAATGTTAAGTTGGGGCTCAGAAAAAAAAGAAATTTTGTGAATGAACTTCAATGTAATAGAACAAGAGAGAAATGTCAAGGGAGGCTTATTTACCATGTTCATGGGATTCCACAGTTACTGTTGAAAGCAACAAAAGGAAGCTTCTGGCTAGAGGATTTTTGTTTGGCAATTAAACTAAAAAGTATAGATTAGTAGAGGCTATTTCTATTTCTAGCATAGAAAATGGAAAACATTTTAAAAAGCAGTAGAAGAAATAAAATTAACACAAAATTATAGATAAGGAAAGGAAAATCAAACCAGAGTGAGGATAATCTATAAGCTGTACACTATGGGGTTCAGGGTACTTGCTCAAGGTGGGGCAGGGTGACAATAGGGAACAGGGAATAGATTCAAGAAAGGGGTTGATTTTTTTAAATTACAATTTATTTTCCATATTACATAAATTTCCATACATTTATCAGCTTGGAATCAACATACACACAAATTATCTCACAGTTTCTGTGGGTCAGGAGTCTGGCACAGTTTAGAGCAGGGGTCTCAAACTCAACTCAGCATGTGGGCTGCAGAGCAAGATCACAGCCGTTCGGTGGGCCGCACTAGGTCTACAAAAGGCAACTGTTACGCAACACTTTTCTCACTGCAGTTGAAAACAAAAAAAAAAATCAGTACAACAAGCACAATCATACATGCAGTTTACTCAGTGTCACAAAACAACCAGAAACTGTAGTTCGCATCACAACTGCTGTTAATTAAGCTAATATCTAGCTAGGATGCTAGAGAAATGAAAAATACAATTAGGCCCCTAGGCTTACTTAATTTTATCCAAAATATTTTGAACTTCGTGGATTAGTCTGCGGGCTGCACAAAATTGTTCGGCGGGCCGCATGCGGCCCGCGGGCCACGAGTTTGAGACCCCTGGTTTAGAGGGATCCTTTTCTCAGAATATCACAAAGAGACAATCAGGTGTCAGCCAGGGTGCCTTCCTTTTCCGAGTTTGAGCTTTTCTTCCAAGCTCATGTGTTGGTTGGAAAAAATCAGTTCCTGTGGTTGCAGGACTGAGGACCCCGTTTTCTTGATTGCTGCTGGCTAAAGACCATTCTTAGCTCTTGAGGACTTGCTTAGATCCTTGACTTATAGCCCGCTACATAGTCCTCGCATAACATGGAAAGTTACTTCTTCAAGACCAGTGGGAAAATCTTTCTGACTACTTAAAAGAGCTCCTGGCCTTCTTTTGCAGCTTTACCTAGGTAGCTCAGGTCCAGCTTGGATAAACTTGCTTTTGATTAACTCAGAGTCGTGAGATTAGGGGCCATAATTTACACCTACATAATTCTTTTTGCATATAACATAATTCAAATAATGTAATCATTGCAGTAACAGCTCATCATATTCATGGGCCCCACCTACATACAAGGAGATGGTATTATATAAGGATCATCTGAGAATTCTGCCTACTACTGTGCCCATTATTGAAGAATGGATTCTTCAATATGTTCTTGTTTCTTACAGTTGCTTAGAGAGTTCTTTCCTTTTCAGAGACTTACTTCTTCTTCAGTGTTATATTTAAATAAATAATTAATAACTAGTGTCTAGTTTTAAACTTTCATAGTGTTAAGTTCTATTTTATAACCTTTGGTTAGAATAATCGACTACTCATAAATCAATACAAATCTCAGTACTTATTCTCATTGAAGTCAACTTTTAAATTGAAATAGACTTTTAAAAAATTGTGGAGGGATTGCACTGCTGGGATATAAAGAGTCAGAGGCTTAGCGCACAAGTGAAAAAGAGAAGACTCATACATAGAGAGCAGTCTGACAGTAGCTGTCAGCATGGAGTGGCTGGTGAGAGGGGTGGAAAAATTGAGCGAAAAGGACAAAGAAAAAGAATAAAACTCATGGACACGGACAAACAGTGTAGTGATTGCTGGGTTGGGGTGAGGTACAGGAGGTTATAGAGGGAATGAATGGTGATGGACGAAAGACTTGACTTGGGGGGGGGGTGAGCACACAATACGGTGTACAGAGATGTGTTGTAGAACTGGGTACCTGAGACCTGTGTAATTATGGTAACCAATGTCACCACAATAAATTCAATTAAAAAAAAAGAATCAGAGTAACACATCTGCCTTCAATAAGCTTGCAGCCTAGTAGGGATCCTAAATAAAGATCAAACACATAACTCTCTCTTATGACAAAATAAGATTTCTACCATGAGAGAAATTATAGGATTATCATGCATATAATATATAACAAGCCTTTTTATTAATCCATGTCCTCAGCCTTTAAAACACTTCTTAGACTACATGGTTACATTTACCACAAGATAATAATGCTAACAGTAATGCATTTCAAATTTACCACGTGTTATCATAGATGTTTAAGAAAATTCTGCCTTCAAAATTACCTTTGCTAGGTAAGCAGTAGTCATCTGTTTTTAAGTGAGGGAAGGAAGAGAAATGCTAGGTCAGCATTACTCAGCTGGTAAGCAGTAGGATCCAAACTAGAATCCAGAAATGATGGTTCTTCCATATGTCTTTTTATTACTTATGGTTTTAATATAATGACTTAAATACTTGTTTTTAAATCCTTCATTGTAGATGGAAATTTAATAATGTAGAAACAGCAATCATGCTTGTGGCTAAAAGTGACAATTTAAAAGTAATCTCAATATATTGATAGATTTTACAGTAAATTTCTTTCCAACAAGATCACCAGAGAAGTTGTCTCACATGCCAAACTAAGTGTAAGCAAGGAAAGGTATTTATACTTCTTGTCTCATCTATGGCATTTCTCAAATATGAGTTAGAATGCTTAAACTGAGAGGAGTCAGTAATAGAGACTAATTATTTGTCTAAAATTCTAAGGGATGATCAAAGAATTCCAAATTGATGGCCTGTTTCCACTATTTTGACAAGTGCTCTTATAGCATTTTGAGGCATAAATAACTAATATTAGAAAAATATTTTAAATATTATAGATTATAAATATTGTTTAATCAAAACAATGTACATTTTAATATATTACATGTCATTTGGTTTATTGTCTCCATAATTTAAGTATTTCTTAATTTAATAAATTTTATATTGTTAGATTAAAGTTAAAATCTGCATAGACATGTCTTTTAGAGAAATATATTAATTGGCTTGGTCTAACCTCAATGAAGGATATATTTATGGTGTCTGGATCTGCCAGTGTGGAAGGAATAGACAGAAATCTAATGGCATACAAATTTAACAAATAAGAGGAGCCACCACTGGGTTTGTTCACAGGAAGAAAGGAGCCTCATCAAAGTTTAGTCTTCTGTGTTGCCTGACACCCACCTAGAATTGTAGCCATGACTTATGTCTTACCAAATTCAAATCTCAGAAGTCTAATTTAGATGCAGAGCATTTATTTTCAGGATTTACGTATGCTAGTGCATACTACTTAAGTAAAAGCTAATAATACTACATTGCTATTAAAAGTATTTTAATTTAAATAGTCAAACTAATAGATTATAAATACCAGCTGAAATTAATATGTGTCTTTTTAGCATCATTTGGGCTGCAAATAGTGAATTTTTGAAACCTCTCTTTTGGTTTTTACTATATAGAAAGCATTGTTTGTAGATATTATAGGTAATACATAGGTGGTCAAAGGCACAGTCCTTTTACAAGGGTTTACCAGAGTACAAGGCTGGGGAACAGGCACAGTGCTATGGGAGCTAAGAGAGTGGGAAGCAACTTTGTTGAAGAAAAAGTGTAAAGTACAGAGGATTTTTTATAAAGGAGGAAATAGTAAGTGCTCTTTAAGCATGAGAGAAAATTCAGCAGAAGGAAACACCATGTGTAGAGAGTTCTTAATGGAAAAATGGCAGACAGGTTTGGGGAATGGTGGGCAAATTTGGCTTTAGGTGATGTCTGACTGAAACACAAACTGAAGGTAAATCTTCAAGAGCCTTAATACATACACAAACACCCTAGCTTTATCCTATATGGGAGAGGAAACTTGAAGGCTTTTGAATAGGTAACAACTTGTCAGCATTGGTTTTTTTTTTTTGCTTTTTTTTTTTCTGTATTTTTCTGAAGCCGGAAACGGGAGAGACAGTCAGACAGACTCCCGCATGCGCCCGACCGGGATCCACCCGGCACGCCCACCAGGGGGCGACGCTCTGCCCACCAGGGGGCAATCACTGCCCCTCCGGCAAGTCGCTCTGTTGCGACCAGAGCCACTCTAGTGCCTGGGGCAGAGGCAGAGGAGCCATCCCCAGCGCCCGGGCCATCTTTGCTCCAATGGAGCCTCGGCTGCAGGAGGGGAAGAGAGAGACAGAGAGGAAGGAGAGGGGGATGGGTGCTGTGTGCCCTGGCCGGAATCGAACTCGGGACTTCTGCACGCCAGGCCGATGCTCTACCACTGAGCCAACAGGCCAGGGCCTCAGCATTGTTTTTAAAAGTTGTATAAAAGATTGTTTGAAAGCAGGGAAAGTTGCAGGGAGGACCATTATTACTGTACTCTCAGTGGAGAATCTTTGTTAAGAACGTGGCAGAAGGGAATGAATATGAGAAACATTACATACTTTGTAGAACCTGAAAATTGGTTGGGCATAGAAAATCAATAAACCAAGATGAATTCAAGCTTGGATGGTACCCAGCATGATTTTTAGTTTTAGGGAAATTGTGAGTTTGCTTTTAGATATTATTAGGTACTTTTGGGAAAATTCATGAATGAGTATTTCCTGAGAGTCTTAGAATCACACTTTTAGATCATAAGTTAAAATATAGCTAAAGAAATAGTTTTTTCACCAAACATACTTTTTATTTTATTAAAAATAGTGTAGCCTGACCAGGCGGTGGTGCAGTGGATAGAGCGTCGGACTGGGATGCAGAGGACCCAGGTTCAAGACCCCGAGGTCGCCAACTTGAGCGCAGGATCTAGCTTGAGCAAAAAAGCTCACCAGCTTGGACCCAAGGTCACTGGCTCCAGGAAGGGGGTTACTCGATCTACTGAAGGCCCATGGTCAAGGCACATAAGAGAAAGCAATCAATGAACAACTAAGGTGTAGCAACAAAAAACTGATGATTGATGCTTCTCATCTCTCGCCGTTCCTGTCTGTCTGTTCCTATCTATCCCTCTCTCTGACTCTCTCTCTGTCCCTGTAATAAAAAAAAAAAAAAGTATAATATCAAATATATAAAGCCCAGTTTTGAATTTGTGATCTGAAATATTCATATTTAACAGTGTACATATTCATGCACAAATACATATGCAATTATAGAATTATTTGTATAGTTTCTAGAAGTTTTGTTGAAATATAGTGTTAATACTTAAGTTATTATATCTCATGTTTATATTACTGTACATGTTAGCTACATCTCTTGCTGTTTCTAATTAGAATTCTTAACAAAGGCAGATTTTTCCCCCCTCTGAGGGATTTCAGTACCATTTTGTCTAATTGTTCCTTATGTTAAACTACCATATTATAAGCTTCTTTGGAATAATAAAATAATAGGGCAGTTATCCTCTTAAGGAGCTCTGAGTTGTTATGCCATTAGAGCTTGGTGACATTCTGTTGACTACAGATTGGTGTGAGAAGGGCTAACATTAAAATGGTTTCTTTTACACTGTTTCGTGAAAACATTACCCGTATGTTATTTAGTAAAATGTTTGTTATTAAAAATTCAAATGTAAGGAGTTTAGTGCAGTCTACCTCAACATTACAAAGAGGACTTGTCAACTATTAATCAAGTTCATAAGAGTGAGGGAATTTGTTTATATGCTATTTATTTGAACAAAATCTTTAATAAGCCTCTTCTGCTAATTGGACTTAACATTTATGTTGCTAAATGAGAAGCGTTTTGGCTGCTATATAGAATGGTAAGATCTACCCAGTGGAATAAACAACTAACATCTGTTACCTCGTCCTGCTCCAGCTTGGCTTTTACCAGTTAAGTACATCAGCCCTGAAGTCAAGGTTATCAAATATGTGAATCTCTGGCTCACCCATGTATATGTGAGGGCAAAGAAATAGCACATCATGAGTAAAGACCAGCCAACCAAAAGCTATTGAGTACAGCTGGTACATTTTGTTTTAACCTTTACAAGCCCTACAACCTTAAGGAAAAACTCATAGAGGTTGTAATTTTTATAACGGCTATTTTTATACTTAATTTTATTCCTTTTCCTTAGCATTTTTCTACCTATAGAATTTTATGCTGATAATTGTTAGAACAAATGTAATTATTTTATAAGACATTTACATTTATTTTCTTTTAAAAAAAAAGAAGCTAAATTTGGACTTGACTCAGCTTCGGAAAGAAAAGGAAGACCTATTAAAGAAATTGGAGTCCTCATCTGAAATCATAAGTTTGACAGAAGAAGTTTCCCAGGTAACAGTTCCACGTATACAAGTTACATCACTTGGTCCTTCAAAGAGCATGGATTTGGAAATGAAGCAATTACAATTTAAACTAAAGGTGAATATAAGTTTTATTGAAGATGAAAACATATATTAAGTTACTGAATCCTTACAGACACGTTTATATTAACTCTAATTTAATTTTAGTAATAATGGTAAATTATGGTATAAATAATCTAAAAATTATGAAAGCTGTGTTCAACCTCATCTTCCTACTTTAGCCTGGTAGATTCTTACCCAGTTACTCATGATTCTATTCTCTGAAAAGAATGGCAACACAGCATCATATCCTAATTTAAGAGATAATGGAAACTGGACATTCTATTCCATTAATTTAACTCCTCTTTGCACCCCCCTTCCTCCACTAAACAGAATTCTTTTCAAACATGTAATATGTCAACATGAGTGGACTGCTTCTCTTGACCCACTTGCCTACTATTTTAATTTGGTTGTTGCTGGTTGCAGATGGGGGAGGTGGAGGGAGTAAAGGGAAGGAGAAGTGCCCAACAAAGGTAGGTTGGTTTAAAAGATTTCTGCAAATTAAATCTGAGAGAATAAAAAACAGTGTTCCTTTTGTTTATAAGGATTTTTATCTAAGTTCAGGTGAAACTGTCAACAACTTAAAAGTAAGGCTGATCTTAGTTTAAATAGAATTATTCCATAAGAAACAGGATTTCTGAGTTTTAATTGGGAAGTTAATTTTTATGCTGCTTAAAAGACTCATTTATTCTTTACATATTTAATTATTTTCTTCAGTGGAGATTGCTAGTGGGAGCTAAAGGGACAATATAGATGGGACCATCATTATAATGAAAAGTATGAGAAAGAAAATTCTGGTTGGGAATGCATAAAGTATGTTAGCAATGGAAAAACCATGACTGTTAAGAAGATATTAGAATACTGAATTATCAAATAGCACTGTTGTTTTCAGTTCAAAATATGATATATGTACTCTCCAACATTATCTTTAAATGAATAATTACTAATAGGATAAAATAGGATTAAGTTCAAAGTAAATGAATATATTGTTGCTTGAAAATATTTTGCCTTATTAATAATAATTAGATATACAAATATTGATCTACTTACGACCTATGCAACTTTATGACCATTTGACTTTGTGACCACAATCGCAAGCTACGACTGCTCCGCGCCTGGCAGCGCAAGTGTTGCCCAGCTGGGCGGATGACAGTGTGGACCAGCTTCTGGCAGCACTACCATCTCCACGTGTACCATCTCAACTGTTATCCCAGACTCAGTACAGCAATTTGTGTTTTGTGTCTTGGATATTTTTCATCAAACCCCTCCCAAGGTGTCTACCAAAAGGAAATTGTCTTTGCAAATATTAAACCAGTTGTACTGTTTTACTTAAACCTGACGAATATAAAAATAAGAAACAAAATGGTGTAGAGATTATATAAATGGCATAAAATGAACAAAGAAAATTATGATATATAACAATAGTGAAAGAAAATTATGATAAAATATGACTTAAAGATTTTTTTTTTTTTGTATTTTTCTGAAGCTGGAAACGGGGAGAGACAGTCAGACAGACTCCTGCATGCTCCCGACCGGGATCCACCCGGCACGCCCACCAGGGGACAACGCTCTGCCCACCAAGGGGCGATGCTCTGCCCCTGTGGGGCGTCGCTCTGTCGACCAGAGCCACTCTAGCGCCTGGGGCAGAGGCCAAGGAGCCATCCCCAGCGCCCAGGCCATCTTTGCTCCAATGGAGCCTTGGCTGCGGGAGGGGAAGAGAGAAACAGAGAGGAAGGAGAGGGGAGGGGTGGAGAAGCAGATGGGCGCTTCTCCTGTGTGACCTGGCCGGGAATCGAACCCGGGACTTCTGCACGCCAGGCCGACGCTCTACCACTGAGCCAACCGGCCAGGGCCATGACTTAAAGATTTTTTATAACATCATTTCACAGTACTGTACATATAGCCTACTCAACTTATGACCAAATCATGTTACGACCAGTATGTTGGAACCAATCGTGGTCGTAAGTCGAGCACTAGCTGTATACACTAGCATTAATTTAGATGCTTGTTGAATACCACCTTCTTCAGACAGTCTTTATGTACAGAATTTGCCTCAACCACTACAGTTTACAAATTTAAATAGCTTAATAAAAATGTGAGAAATGTAGTTTTAAGCTTTGGTGCATGTATCCTCTCTTAAAATGTGTTTCTGTGTCTGAATAAAATGGCATGAAATATATAAATAGACCATTTCAGTGTTTAGGTTTCGATACAGAGGATAAATCATTGAGATATTCTGTTATCATACCTATTATAGATATTTAATTCATAGTTCTATGATTCTTCTTATATTAAAGTCTTCATGATCCAAATATAACTTTAGTTTTTGCCAAAATAAAATAGGATGTTATATCCAGTAATGTCTAATCTGACTTCTGAAAAACTTATAATTGTTTTCTTGATTTATAATTTAATTATTTGATTTTACTTCCTACTAATGGTCTAACCTAATTTTGATAATAATGGGTCTATATGAATATCTTTATTATTTGCATTACAGTTTTACAAAGTTTAAGTTTTACCCAACTATCCTCCCTCTCTCACTTTGGTGGATTGTGTGAGTCACAAAGGTGAGACTAATGAGAATGCCTAAAGCAATTTACACCATGCTTGATGTAAGTTTGAAGTGACATTGTCCATATTTAACCTGGAGTCCCAGAACACTGACCAGGCTGCATAGGGACAAAAAGAGTAAATCTTTACTTTTGTCTTGTTTCATGTTTCAATATGGAAATATTCTACAAGACCAGGTTTCTTTAAGTATGTAATACTCTCTGCTACTACAAATTTCTTTTTCAATATTGCATCAGTTTGCTAGGACTGCCATAACAAAATACCATAGACTGGGTGGCTTACATAATAGAAACTTATTTTTTTATAGTCTTATAGTCTAGAAGTCCAAGATCAAGGTATAAACTGGTTTAGTTTCTTCAGAGGCCTTTCTCCTTTGCTTGTAGATGACCACTTTCTTGCTGTGTCCTCACGTGGTTGTATCTTAGTCTGTGTCCTAATCTCTTATAAGGACACCAGTGATACTGGATTAAGTCCCATCCCTATGACCTCATTTTACCTTAAGTACCTCTTTAAAGACCTTATACAAAATTAAAACTACAATGAGATATCATCTCACACCAGTCAGAATGGCGCTTATCAACAAAACAACACAGAATAAGTGCTGGCAAGGATGTGGAGAATAGAGAACCCTCCTGCACTGCTGGTGGGAATGCAGACTGGTGCAGCCACTGTGGAAAACAGTATGGAGATTCCTCAAAAAATTAAAAATCGAACAGCCTTTTGACCCAGCTATACCACTTTTAGGAATATACCCCAAGAACACCATAGCACTGTTTGAAAAGAAGAAATGCACCCCCATGTTTATGGCAGCATTGTTCACAATAGCGAAGATCTGGAAACAGCCCAGGTGTCCGTCAGTGGACGAGTGGATTTTAAAAAGCTTTGGTACATATATACTATGGAATACTACTCAGCCATAAGAAATGATGACATTGGATTATTTACAAATGATGACATGGACCTTGGTAACATTATACTGAGCGAAAGAAGTAAATCAGAAAAAACTAAGAACTATATGATTCCATACATAGGTGGGACATAAAAATGAGACTCAGAGACATGGACAAGAGTGTGGGGGTTTCAGGGTGGGGAGGAGGAGAGGGAGGGAGTTGGGGGAGGGGAGGGGCACAAAGAAAACCAGTTAGAAGGTGACAGAAGACAATTGGACTTTGGGTGATGGGAATGCAGCATAATCAAATGTCAAAATAACATAGAGATGTTTTCTCTGAACATATGTACCCTGATTTATCAATGTCACCCCATTAAAATTAATTTAAAAAAATTCGGGGCCCAAAATTTGAGTAAAAAAAAGTATTACAATGGGAAAAAAAAGACCTTATACAAATATAGTCACATTTTGAGGTGCTAGAGATTAGGACTTTAATGTGTGAATTTTTGAGGGGACACCATTCAGCCCATAATAGGTATCAAATTGCTAACAAATTTTTTCAAGAAATAACTTCTTTTCTAGTTGATGTTTATATGCTTAAGAAAAACTGGTTAGATCTGAATACTACATACATCTTTTTTATTTTACCCAATTGATACTGGCCTGTTCTTTGTAAATTCTTAGGTGTACTTCTCAGATGTATCGGTTCACTCAGTAATTAGAGAGCTATCTACATTTTTGGTTTCTTTATATTAGACATGCTTCTTCAAGGTACCCAACTTTATATAGATAGATAATAAAATATTTAGACACATATAAATTAATTCTAGTTGTTTATATTTAGTTTAATTTCTAGTTCTTTTTGCAGTTGAATTGAATAGAACTACAATTTATGTATATGATTCTTTGACTTCCTAATTGTCAGAAGCATTCCTTTTGGTACATACCATGTTCTCTTCCAGTTTTCCAGAAAGTTAATAATGAAGAAAAGTAGTTTTTCAACTACTGTCCCTTTATATATAATCTATTTCCAGACTGTATCTAAGTCCTTTACAAATATTAACTCATCTAATCCTCATTTCAACCCTGTGAGATGTTTCATTATCTCTCTTACAGTTGAAAAAACTGAGAGAGAGAGAACCAGAGAAAGTTACTTTTCCAAGGCAACATAGCTACTGAGTGATGGAGCAGAGGTTAGAACTCAAGCCACCTGGCTCCAGAGTCCATGCTTTTATTCATTACACTATAAAAATGTAAAAATATATATTTAATAAGCTTAGATAGGAAAGCTTTAACCAGGTGGATTCTCATCATTGTGACATTTCTGAAATATGTATTTTATTTCAGATTTTACATCATTCTACAGATAAGTCTATACAGTATGAAATGGAAAAGGGTCAGAGAACTTGGGTTTTTGATTATTCTTTCTTCATTAACTTTTTGTAGGATCTGACTGAAGAAATTACTTAACTTCTCTAGAGGTTTCTATCCACTAAATAAGAATTTTTGAGGATCAAAAAAGTAGCTATGAGATTTTGAGATCCTGGCAAAAGTATGATATATAGCAAGCTGATATTGTTTCATGTGTTATAATTCAGTAATCCTCAATTATCCAGAAGTCAGTTATGGCATTTGAGCCACCTAAAATAACAGCCTTAAGTCTAAAAATGGAAAAGAATCCAACAGCTATCTTAAAATCCATTTAATTTATTCTATTGAAGATACTGTCAGGCTTCATTTACTGCCCATTGTCTTTTATTTTAAATGCAGCTCTAATAAATTCATTTGTTCACCTTCTCAACAAAAATAATCTCAAAATCAGCAAATTAGAGGTATGCATATTAAAGGGCAGAATTGTTTTTAGGCAGGAATATTGACAGAAGCAAGGAATTATGACAGAGAAAAAGGAAATATAAAAATATTAAGATAAAATACAAAATAAGAAAAGCAGCAGTCTGAGAGCATTTAGAGTAGCGGTAAGTAGCTATATCATTATAGCTCTTAAAGGCATCCCTATATAATGACAATGATAATGTAATAGATATAGCAATATGATGCAATTAATATGGTGATATTTATAATATAATATCACTACAGTAAAGTATTATTATTAGCTAATGTAATCATGAATGCACATATTTCTAAATGAACAATCATTCCAGAAAGAATGAAAATTAATGATTAAAGCAAAAGCTTCAGTTATCTGGTAACTAGTGTGGAACATCTTATTCTAGCAATGCTAGAAATAAGACCCTATTCATCACTGTAAACATATAAAATATGGTGGACATTTAGATTGCATTACCTGCCTGACCTGTGGTGGTGCAGTGGATAATGTGTCGACCTGGAAATGCTGAGGTCGCCTGTTTGAAACCCTGGGCTTGCCTGGTCAAGGCACATATGGAAGTTAATGCTTCCAGCTCCTCCCCCCTTCTCTCTCTCTGTCTCTCTCTCTCTCTACATCTCTTTCTCCTCTCTAAAAATGAATAAAGAAAAAAAGATTAAAAAAAAAAAGCCTAGATTGCATTACCCAAATATTTAATTAAACTTTTAATATTCCATAAAGTTGCCATGTTAAGATAGCCTTGGTTTTTTAAAAAAGTTAATATATTTAATATAAAAATTAAAACAATAGCAGTTTATTATTTCCTCTGAATCAGGATGTTGACTGTAAAATTATTTCCAAGTTTTTATTTATATATGCCATACCAACGAGATGGTTAAAGTCTGTCTAGGGACTTTGTCTTATATTTATGTTATGTTATAAGGGTTTCATCTTGCCAGATTTACATTTTTTTAGCATGAGTCAGTCAAATCTAGTAATAGTTCTAGTAGAAAAAATTGATTGTAGTTACTAGAAAGATTAGTGAAATAACTTCAAATATTCTTAAAGCTATCATATTTTATAATATATTAATTTAATACTTTTAAATTTAGGAAATGAATTAATGTATGTCAACACTATCTTGTAAGTGGAAAAACCAAAAACCAAGTGATGTCTCAGATTACATGTTTACTTGGAACTTGAGTCAAAAAAAAATTTTTTTTTTCATTTTTTCCAAAGCTGGAAACGGGGAGGCAGTCAGACAGACTCCCGCATGCGCCCGACCGGGATCCACCCGGCATGCCCACCAGGGGGCGATGTTCTGCCCCTCTGGGGGGTCGCTCTGTTGCATCCAGAGCCACTCTAGCGCCTGGGGCAGAGGCCACAGAGCCATCCCCAGCGCCCGGGCCATCTTTGCTCCAATGGAGCCTCGGCTGCGGGAGGGGAAGAGAGACAGAGAGGAAGGAGAGGGGGAGGGGTGGAGAAGCAGATGGGCGCTTCTCCTGTGTGCCCTGGCCGGGAATCGAACCTGGGACTCCTGCACGCCAGGCCGACGCTCTACCGCTGAGCCAACCGGCCAGGGCCCAGTCAAAATTTAAACTTAGGGGTCTAGTATACTGATTACCAGAGGGAAAGGGGATAGGGAGAGGTAGGAGAGAGTAAGGAAGGGATAAATGGTGATGGAAAGAGACCTGACTTGAAGTGGTGAACACACAATACAGTATACAGATGATGTATTGTGGAACTGTACACCTGAAACCTATATAATTTTATTAATCGATGTCACCCCAATAAATTCCATAAATCAAAAAAAAGAAAGTGATAGATTTTAACATTCTAGTTGCCACCTCTGACTCCTAAGCTGTGCAGACAAAAAATACCACATAGCTGTTCTACTTTGAAAAACTAATACTTATATATAACTATATTAATAATAAGTCATATTATTAGTAAGTTCAAGTGAGGATTTACAGTATTTAGTATTCATAAGATTCTCTATAAGTTATCTATTACTGTCTAAACAATAATCCTAACGTGTCACAGCTTAAAACAATAGCAATTTCTTATTTCTTTTAGTCTGAGTTCCCTAATATGCCTGTATTCTTCTAAACCAAGGATTTACCTGGCCTTGAATTTCCAAGATAGTCTCACTCAATGGCCTGACAAATGGTTGGCTGGTTGTAAGCTGGAGTAACTCAGCATTCTTCCAAATGGCCTTCCTCTGTATTCTTTGGAAGGTGATCCCAAGGCAACATCCCAAGAGGGCACAGGTGCATACTGCAAGGGTTTAGGCCCAGGATCTGATACATGCCAAGTTTTATTTCTGCCACATTCTTTTGGTCAAAGCAAATCACAAGCCAGTAGATTCAGAGTGCTAGGAGATGGATTCCACCTCTTTTTTTTTTTTTGTATTTTTCTGAAGTTGGAAAAGGGGAGGCAGTCAGACAGACTCCCGCATGCGCCCAACTGGGATCCACCTGGCATGCCCACCAGGGGGCGATGCTCTGCCCATCTGGGGCATTGCTCTGTTGCAACCAGAGCCATTCTAGCACCTGAGGCAGAGGCCACAGAGCCATCCTCAGCGCCCGGGCAAACTTTGCTCCAGTGGAGCCTCGGCTGTGGGAGGGGAAGAGAGAGACAGAGAGGAAGGAGTGGGGGAGGGGTGGAGAAGCAGATGGGCGCTTCTCCTGTGTGCCCTGGCCGGGAATTGAACCCGGGACTCCTGCACGCCAGGCCAACGCTCTACCACTGGGCCAACTGGCCAGGGAGGATTCCACCTCTTGATGGGAAAGAGCAGCAAAGCATTGTGACTATATTGAGTCTGTTACAGGTTACTAGTAAAATCCAGCATTAGATTTAAGTTACCTTATTAAACCATTAAAATATTTAATTGCATACACATTTACATTTTACAAAGACAGCTCATTGCTCATAAATGTATTTTGGGTGTATATGTTTTACAGTTGTTTTACATGGTTTGGGCATCGTATATAAAACCTTTAGTATACTGTAGTAATTCTATTATAACATAAAATAAGGCATTTAAAATATTTACATATTCAGTTATAACTATAATTGAAAATTTACTCTTCATGAGAATGGCATTTACTTTTATGCTGCTTTAGAACGAGATTGGAAAATGTATTTTCATTTTTGTGTATTTTTAATCTAGAATGCAACTAATGAGCTCACTAAGCAGTTATCAAGTGTGAAGTCTCTGAAATTTGAACTTCTAGCAAAAGAAGAACACATAAAGGAAATGCATGAAAAGTAGGTTTTTCATATTTTTATCCATTGTGTTTGGTGCCACCTAGTGGAAGTTAACTCTATTAAACGCACCCAAGAAACAATATCAAGATGTCAAAAGTTAACTTTTCCTTTCTTAGTTTATGTTTAAAGCTACTTAAAATGAAAATTTAAGGAATATTACATATATCATGGTATGTGGCAATATGCTTACTATTTTTTCAATTATACTGAGAATATATAAAGTTAGATTTTTCTTCTCAGAGTAAACATTTAATTTTGAATAATATTAATGTCTTAAAGACTATGAACAAAAAATTTTAGAATGTGGTAATTATTCAACCAAAGATATATGTATAGATTGATCCTTATGTTGGATTTAATGTCTAAGCTTATAAAGCTAAGTTAGAAAACAGGGTAAGTTTTGTTTGTATTTAAAATAACTGGAGGCCCCAGGCAGATAGCTCAGTTGATTAAAGCATCATCTTGACATTCCAAGGTTGTGGGGTCAATCTGTGGTCAGGACACACACAAGAATCAACCAATGAGAGCATAAGAAAGTGAAAGAACAAATTGATGTTTTTCTCTCTCTCTCTCTCTTTCTTTCTCTTTCTCTCTCTTCTCCTCTTTCTAAAATCAGTAAATAAAAATTAAAAATGACAAAGTTTATGAAAGTTTGAATTTTATATGTTTATTAACAAAAGGAGGTTTAAAATGTTTTGTTATACATTCAAAATTATTTTCGTTCTATATATTTTATAGATATACTAGAAATGATAACCTGTTTAGATAGAATTCCAGTGTCAGTAATAATTTAATTAAAATATACTGTATTTCACATACATACATGAACATTGTACTACATTATATGTGACAATCACTTAAAATGATATTTATAAATAAAACTATTAGACACAAAAGATTGGTTAGTTTTCTAAACAGACTATCTTTTGTTATTGATTTTAATTTATGTTTACATAGATTCTAGTATTCCCCCAAATGCATCCTCCCTCCCCCATATTCCCCTCAATATCGCCCTTGCCCCTTTCCCCTCTTCCCTTCAGATTTATCCCTTCCTATCACCCCCTTTCTCTCTGTCCTCTTTTCCTCTGGTCCCTTTGATCTCTCCTCTGTCTCAATTCCGTTTCTCAGTTCACATTGTTCATTGGATTCCTCAAATGAGTGAGGTCATATGATATTTTTCTTTTTCTGCCTGGCTTATTTCACTTAACATAATAGTTTCCACAGACTATCTTGAAGTTTATTAATCTATTAAGAAGCAGTCTTGCTTTTTTAACAGTGAAGGCTCTAGAAATGTTCTTTGAATCCTGGTTCCTCTACCTGCTAGTTCTGTGCCTTAACTTAATAGTATTAACTCATAAAGTTCTTATGAGGATTAGTTGAGTTAGTACATGTAAAGCACTTTTAGCAGTGAATGGCACATAGTAAGTACTCAATAGATGTTAGCTACTGTTCTTATTAGAGTAATAATGGTAGTAGTAGTTGTCACTACATCTACCATTTTATTCTTAACAGATTATCAAGTTAAGATAAACTAATATATCAATTCAATCCAATATGATATTAAGTTAGAAGATATCATGTTGGCCCTGGCCAGGGAGCCCAGCTGGTTAGAGTATCATCCTGATACACCAAGGTTGCAGGTTTGATCCCTGGTCAGGGCACATATAAGAACCAATCAATATATGCATGAATAATGAAAAACAAATTATTCTCCCTCTCTCTCTCTCTCTCTCTCTCTCTCTCTCTCTCCCTCTCCCTCTCTCCCTCTCTTCCTCTCTCCCTCTCTCTCTCTCTCTCCCTCTCTCCCTCTCTCCCTCTCTCCCTCTCCTTCTCCCTCTCCCTCTATTCCTCTCTTTCTTTTTCCTTCCCTCTCTCTAAAAATCAATAAATAAGAAATGTAAAAGAAAGAAAAAGTGTTGGCTACACATACAAAAAAAGCAAAGATATAATGTCTAATTTTAGTATCTTTATAATGATATAAAAGTTTATATTTGTTTATTATAGTATAGGATAGTTTATCAGTGTTACACTTTTTTATGGTTTCTGAATATCACTTTGACTTTTTAGCAATGCAAGAATATAATTTATACAGTGTGTCTGTAAAGTCATGGTGCACTTTTGACTGATCACAGGAAAGCAACAAAAGATGATAGAAATGTGAAATCTGCACCAAATAAAAGGAAAACCCTCCCAGTTTCTGTAGGATGATGTGGCAGCATGTGCGCATGCACAGATGATGACGTAACACCGTGTATACAGCAGAGCAGCCCAGGCCATGCCAGTCGAGATGTGGACGGTACAGAGGAAAGTTCAGTGTGTTCTGTGGCTTGCTAAATTCAAATCCATGACCAAAGTGCAACGTGAATATCGGCACGTTTATAACAAAGTGCCACCACATAGGAATAACATTACTCTGTGGGATAAGCAGTTGAAGGAAACCGGCAGTTTGGTGGAGAAACCCCGTTCTGGTAGGTCATCAGTCAGTGACGAGTCTGTAGAGGCTATACGGGATAGCTACCTAAGGAGCCCTGAAAAATCTCTGCGTGAGCCCACATCAAACTGCACTGAATAGGAATGAAACTGGGAGAGTTTTCCTTTTATTTGGTGCAGATTTCACATTTCTATCGTCTTTTGTTGCTTTCCTGTGACCGGTTAAAAGTGCACCATGACTTTACGGACACACTCTGTATAATAATTTTGACTTTTCATAAATTTTATTAATATTTCTCAGTTCTTTTTTTGTTTTAATGCATATATAACCTATAATTAGCAAGTGACAACTGTATTATAGATGTTATAAGTACTCAAAATTTACTAGAGTGATATTTTCCTGTGCAATTATTTTATTAATTTGCAATTGCATTATTATCATATAGTATTTTAAAGTTAACAGTAGGTGTAACATTGGATAATATATATATTATCATTGTTAAATGACTTGATAAAATGTCTTTTTTTTCTTTTTAAGGATGTCTCGAATGGAAAGGGATATAACCATGAAAAGACATTTGATAGAGGATTTAAAATTTCGACAGAAAATACATTTGGAAAGTAATGAGAGTATCAATGAAATGTTAGAAAATCTTGAAAAAAAGGTATTGGATTTTTATGTTCCCTGACAATAAAAATATTACTTTCCCTTGTATTTCCCTTTTTTTTTTTTTTGCAAAGTGAGAGGAGGGGAAATAGAGAAACAGACTCACACATGCGCCCCAACCAGGATCCACCAGGCAACCCTCGTCTAGGGCACTGAGCTATCATCAGTGCCCAGGGCCAATGCTTAGACCAGCCGAGTTATCCTCAGTACCCAAGGCCCATGCTCGAACCCATTGAGCCACTGGCTTCATGAGAGGGAAACAAAGAGTGAAGGGGAGAGGGAGAGAAAGAGAAGCAGACAGTCGCTTCTTAGGTGTGCCCTGACCGCAGATTTAACCTGGGACGTCCACATACCAGGCCAGTGCTACACTGAGCCACACACTGAGCCAGCTAACCAGGACCCATACTTACCTTCTTAACTCAAATATTCAATCTTACAAAAATGTATAGAAAATATTCAGAGAATATATGGGTACTGTTACATATTGATAATATATTATTTGCTCTGGACATACGTTATTTGTTTTATAATTTAAGACTCCAAAATCTCATATATAATATAGCACACATTCTTTTTATATTTGCAAACATACCATGACAATATAATAAAGTTAATTTTTTTTTAATTCAGTGAGAGGTGGGGAGGCAGAGAGATAGACTCCCATATGTGCCCCAACTGGGATCTACCCGGCAAGCCCACTAGGGGGCTATGCTCTGCCCATCTGGGAACAGAGCTCTTCTTAGTGCCTGAGATGGAGGCCATAGAGCCATCCTCAGAGCCCAGGGCCATCTCACTCCAATCAAGCCATGGCTGCTGGAGGGGAAGAGAGAGAGAGGAAAAAGCAAGAGGAGGAGGGGTACAGAAGCAGATAGTCACTTCTCTTGTGTGCCCTGACCAGGAATTGAACCCAGGACGTTCACATACTGGGCTGACACCCTACCACTGAGCCAACCAGCCAGGGCCTCAAGTTAATTTTTTAAATCTTGAATATTTCTGGAATATACAGTTCCATTTTGTTCAGCATTTTGTTTTATTTAAACTATAATTTATATTGGTAGAATCAAACTTATATTTTTAAATGTAAAAAGCGGTAACCAATTTTTTAAAAAGTATATTACCACAAAATTTTTAAAGTACACTTTTCCTTATATACACTTAATTCAATGTAGTTAGTTAGGAAAAGAGTTGTATTTAAAATAATATATAATAATCTGACTCCAAAGTAGAAATCAGCATTTTGCTAAGAGATGTTTTTTAAGATGCTATTTGCACTACTCATAAAGCAATTGGTGCTTTGGCATTCACTAAATGTTACCTACTACAGAGAGAGAATCTTCCTTACTTTCCTTGTTGAAGATAAAAATATAACTATCTATTAACTCACATGAATTAACAGTGAAACTTTTATATCAGCAAGATGTATATACATGGATTGTCTTTCTTTGTCTCTTCCACACACCCACATAAAATATAATTATATCTTAATAAGTTTTTATCAATATTATCCTTTGAATTTTGCTCATTTCTTAACTTTAACAATCATTTTAGATATTGAAATTGTATATCTTTAGTGGTATCAAATGGAAAAAGAAAAACTACCTCTTTTTTAATATTATTCTTTAAATTTTTCTCATTTTTAACTTTAATAGTCAAATCATTAGTGGCATTAAATGGAATATTTCTTCTCTTTGCTCAAATGTATAATAATATGTTATATCGCTTAATTTTATTTTTTAAAGTACATATAGTATTGGAGAATACAACTGAGATTTATTTATAACTTGGCTTGTTTAAGAATCAAGAATAATCATTATAGCTGAAGGAAGTCTAGGTTAGTGATTAAAGGAAATGTAGTTGAAATTAATATTGTATTATTAAGTGGAAGGTTACATGCCAGTGTTTATATTTCTTTGGAGCAGTTTTTAGTTTTGCAGTTGATTTAAGGATTATTAGGCTCATTTATAATATTTGTTCTACAAATCTTATACTTGATTTGGATATCATTTATGAGAAAATAAATGAAATTAGACTTATTTGTGTATTCATTTGGTTCTAGTTGAAACATAATAGTCCAGTAATAACTACCTTTATGCTTTTATTACTAGGTGAAGACATTAACAGAAGAATGTTCCAACAAGAAGGTGTCAATCGATTCACTAAAGCAAAGACTTAGTGTCACTATTAAAGAGAAGTCACAGTATGAACAGATGTATCATAAAACTAAAGAGGAATTAGAAAAAAAGGTATACTTTTAGGACATTTTAGCTTTGAGATGGAATATAGCAATGTCTTTTCATTGTTAGATTGTCATTTTTCCCCCAAACTATTATGAACTACTTAAATGTTTAAGGTAAATTCAAAGAACACTTTTGTCTCTATATGAAACACTAAGCGTTTGTTTGACATTAAAGGTAATGCTATATTAGAGAAACAGATTTTGTGTCTTGATAATTTCTTATAAATGAAAACTATTGTTTATAATTGGCACAAGTAGATATCAATCATTTAGGTATATCTACCTAAACTTACAAACTATTGAATAATTTAATATTTCCATTTGATATATGAGATTTATGATTTTTTAAAAGCATAAACCAATTTCCATGGTGAATGTATAAGAATATGTGCTCAGGATATTTAATTGAAAATAAAAATAATCATCAATTTTACCCAAATAAAAATAAATACATACATATAATATATAGAGAGAATCATGAAATCCTTTAACATACATAACTTACTCTTGCAAATCTGTTTATGAAATATTATTTATTCTGTGGCTACTGGTCTTTTGCAGGATCTCAAGCTTTCTGTCCTAGTATCAAAAATAAATGAGACAGAATCTGCAATGGCCGAAATTGAAACAGCAGCATCTAAGCATCTTCAAGGATTAGCATTGCAAAGTGAACAGGCCCTAGAAGGTGCACAGAAGAAATTGCTGCTAGCCAATGAGAAAGTGGACGAGTTCACCGTATTTGTGAAGGTTTGAATTATTAGTTCTTATTAACTTGTACTTTTCTTCTGACAGAGTAGGCAGGGGCCTATGTCAGATGATTTGGGGAATACTTTGAATTTTCTTTCTGCTTTCCTAAACCACAAAGCATTTTCTCCTATCCAACTTGCCACATTGTTCAAAAATTTCTCTATGAAAGATTTGTTTTTATAGCTTGAGTTTAACATTTTCCATTCTATTATTAATATTCTTTTCTTAATGTCAACTTAGTTGTGAAATAGTAGTAATCACATAATCAAGGCAGATACTAAGATGAAAGATCTAAATAATTTTCATTATACTGCCCTTTTGAAAATCATCCAAGCAAGAAGAAACTTGTTAATTAAAGCTAGAAGACAACTGAACCCCAATCCACAACCTATCAAGACATGGAATCAATAGAAGAATGGCAAATGACTTAGTAGAACAAAAGAAGGACACGCCCAAGTGCCTGCAAAGGGTGCCCATCTAGAAGTTATCCAACAGCTGAAGGACCCCAGAAATGCTCAGGAGTTGGTGCCACCAGGAACCACCAAAGTAGAGGGTGATGGGGAAAGGGCAGATACAGGGCTAAATAGGTGGTTTGTCTGAAAGTCTTTAAAAGGAGCTTCTAGACCTCTGGTCTGTCCTGATGCCCCATACAGTCAGGCAGTACTCCTCCCTTAACCCAAGGAGAAGCAGCTCTGCTTTCCTAGAAGCAAGGCACCTAGAGCTAGGAATCTGGTGATAGCTCTGCCCCTTTTAATCCCATGGTGAGTTGTTTACACCTCTGTTTAGTACCATTTATTCTGACTTGTATTATGTTTAGCAAACAGATGCATTGCCACTAAATAGAGTCAAAGTTCCTTTAATGTCAAGAACATGTTTTATTAGTCTCTGCTTCCTCAACATGTACCATAGCACCTTTCAAAGAGTTGCATGCAATAATGATCACTAACTAATTCTTTTGGCATTTAAAAATAAAAACTGGGCCTGACCAGGCGGTGGCACAGTACATAGAGCATCGGACTGGGACGCAGAGGTAACAGGTTCCAAACCCCAAGGTCGCGGGCTTGAACGTGGGCTTATCTGGTTTGAGCAAGGCTCACCAGCTTGGACCCAAGGTCTCTGGCTTGAGCAAGGGGTCACTCGGTCTGTTGTAGCCCCCCGGTCAAAGTACATATGAGAAAGCAATCAATGAACAACTAAGGTGCCATAACGAAGAATTGATACTTCTCATCTCTCTCCCTTCCTGTCTGTCCCTATCTGTCCCTCTCTCTGTCTCTCTCTGTCTCTGTCACAAAAAAAATAAAGAACAGAAACAGTTTGACTACAATGAAAGACTCTTTTCTTCTGAAATTACAATGTTCTTTTATTTTTTTAAAGCAATCGTGGATGAGACTGTTTCTCATATTACACTATTTTCTTCAGATGGTTTGCATATTAAAAACTAGCATCTCACAGCAGTAGAAATTTACTTAAATATATAAAATATTTTCAATTCATGCAGTCTTTATAAAATAAGGTTAAACTTTGACCATTTATGGAATAAAATAACATCACTATTGTCTCCTTTCTCAAATAACCCCACCATATTAGATATACACAATTATACTTGCTTTATATATATAATATATATTACAGAATGTCACTTTGTATATATTAATATGTTAGTTTTATCAAGTAACTTTCTTTCCTTTTTTGGTTTCTTTCTCTAGGTAAGTCAGTAGTTTGGCATCTCTTACTCTCCAGATTGAGAAGGTCCTCTGGTCAATATATAGTAGAATGTTTTCAAGTTTCTTTATCCCCTTAGGTGGTGATGTTATTGATAAGAAATCATATTCCTGGGCTTATGGATTGAATATGAGATGGCAAATAACTGGAACTTATATATAAATATAATGCTATATTCTTTATTCCTCTAAAATAGGAACTTACATTTTATGCCAGTGTTAATAGTACCCCATTTAGAACAAATCCCTTACAGTATTTTGTTTCTTTGGAAATCATAGGTACTTTGGGAATTTTCTCATTTCGAAAATATTAAAATGAAAGAATTGTCTCTTTTATCTCTGTAATGAAGGTTTCAACTGGTGTAAAGTCAAACCAATAATACTTGACTCAGAGGACCCTAAATGATTGCAGAGTATTAATTTTAGTTAACCTAATTTACCTTTTCCAGATTTAAAATGTCATTTCTTTCAAATGCTTGTTGAATAGTCTCACTGTTTAACTTTTGATAAGCACTTTTATAGAATATTGTGAGCATTTTATTCATAATGTAAAACTATTTTTATTATAATTTTTAGCTTCATAAACCTTTGTTTTCTTGTTTTATATTTAGCTTAGGTCTTTGTTGCAGTTTTAGCTAAGATATAAGATGTGAAATACATAATTACAAGATTTATTTAAAATGCTAATTATTGTTTTTCCTGAAACATTCTTATAATGTGTCATTTTTAAAAAGAATTGATAACCAGAAGTTTTTAAAATAGAAAAATGGCCCTGGCTGGTTGGCTCAGTGGTAGAGCATTGGCCTGGTGTGCAGGAGTCCTGGGTTTGATTCCTGGCCAGGGCACACAGGAGAAGCGCCCATCTGCTTCTCCACCCCTCCCCCTCTCTTTCCTCTCTGTCTCTCTCTTCCCCTCCTGCAGCCAAGGCTCCATTGGAGCAAAGTTGGCCCGGGCACTGAGGATGGCTCTGTGGCCTCTGCCTCAGGTGCTAGAATGGCTCTGGTTGCAACAGAGCAATGCCCCAGATGGGCAGAGCATCGCCCCTGGTGGATGTGCCAGGTGGACCCCGGTCGGGTGCATGCGGGAGTCTGTCTGACTGCCTCCCCGTTTCCAACTTCAGAAAAATACAAATATAAAAAAAATAAATAAAATAGAAAAATGAATTTTATGCCTTAAAGTTTTATGATCTTCATGATAATATAATAGGTGTACCTCTTCACATAAAATAGTTTATCAAAAGTTATTTTTTAAAATAAAAATGTTTATTTATGTCTAAGGAATTATATTTAAAAATAAAGTATATATCTAATCTCTAGTTGTTCAAGAGTAACATATTGGTCCTTTATACTTTTCAGCAACAAATAATATAGAGTATGTAGCTGTCTTAATGGACAAATTCAAAATTGCTGTAGTTTTATGGCTTTTTAACTTGAGTAATATATGATATTAAAGATAACAACCTTGGATACTCTTTTGGAAGTTTTCCACTTTGTTTTAGTCTGGTATTTAGATTACCTGCTTTGGAATAATCTGATTCTATTGCATTTAAATAGAATGCATAATAATGGGTCTCAAATTTATTGAATTAAATCTCAATTGGATTGTGGCCCAAGAATCTGCATTTAACAAGTTCACTTAAATAATTATTAAGCACAATACAGTTTTTAAAACACTGCCTTAAATTGTTTTTATGAATTTAACCTATATAAGAAAATATATATCAATTTGATATTTAATAACACCCCTTACCACTCATGAGTTCTATGGTAATTCGACATTTGTTTTTCTTAACTGTGTTTTAGGGCCAATGTGTATTTGATACTGGTACCATTTCTGCTGCTTAATCCATTTCTCTAGTAAGGAGCCACCACAAATTAATGCCAACACAGAAACAGTGGCAAAGGCTGACTATCTGGTTCTGAAGAATGAGATGATATCATTCTTCTCGCACATGCTCAGGAGCCACCATCTGAGGCAACATACCATCAGTGACTTCCTGAATCATACTGCGTTACATCTAAACTTGTCTTTTTTAAAATTTAAGATCTTTTATAATTTGACCCTATCCTGCTTAGAATCTAATCTTCTTTATCACCTCTCTCCAACTTTCACTTCTATTGTGCTTATTGCTACCTTTGCTCAAGTTCTGCTTCTCTCTTGACATACCTTCTTTGCTCTAAATCCTTCGTATTTAGTTCAGTGTCTTCCTCTTTCTTGAATTCTTTAACTTTGTGGTTAAGGGTTAAGAGTCTGACACTGCCGGTTACTAGCTATATTTTTGCAGGCAAGTGATTTAATCCTCTGTGCCTCAGTCTCCCTATAAAGTAGTAGTCGTAGTAGTATGGCCTTCATTTATCTCCTGAATAGTTGTTGTATGTACCACATAAATTCACATGTAACTGTGAACTCTTGTATTTTTCTTTTTGTTTCAAGTAGATTATAGCCAATTTGAGAGCAGGGACATTGTCATTCATTATCCCCAAAGTACTGACACATAATAAGGCTCACTAAGTTTTTGAGGAATTGGTTTTTATATCTGCTTCAAGAATGCTACTGGACACTTACTGCTTAGATTGAAAACTATATGAAGGCTAGAGCTGTGTACATTCTTTAATAAAGAATGTACTTAATTCCTACATGGAACTAAGTTATGATCACCAGGATTCCTTCTGTACAGAGCTATTAGGGTATCATGTACACAAAAGTACTTAATAAATATTATTAGTGGTATTAATAGTAATAATGTTTATTCTGGCCCTGTTGTGGAATCTATGTTCCCTTTAGTCTTCATTTATTCATAGGGCACAACAAGATTATAGAAGAGGTGGAATGGCCATCTGTTCTAGATCTACTCTTGAATATGGAATTTTGCCCTGGGGTAAAATCAAGTGCTTTGAGCATCTGGGCTGAATATATGTGGCAGAGTTGAGGCTTTGAATTCTCCTAATTGAGTAAAACACAAGGGAAATTTCTAGAAGTATTTGCCCATTTTGATTGAGTCCTGATATAGGCTTGTTAATGGGCTTGTATGTTGAGAGTCATATGTCATATTCCGTCTTCTCAATAGTTTTTGTTAGCTGTGAAATAAATATCAGCCAAAGAACAACATTTAGCCTGAAGCTTAAATCACTTAATTTTCAATATGTACATGCTTTGGTGAGATTTAGTAAGATGTTTTGGGCACATAAATTTCCTGCTTCTTTAGTGAGAACATTTGTGTAGCATTATATACAATTGTTAATACTTTGTCCCAGTGATCTAGTCTCTTATGAGTATTTTCTGTTCTTTTCCTCCCAGCTTTATTGAGATATAATTGACATATAACATTATTTAAGTTTAAGGTATATTATGTGATGAGTTGATACATGTATATATTATGAAATGTTTACCACATAACACATCCTTCACCTCACATAATTACCACTTTATTGTAGTAATTATGGTGAGGACATTTAAATATATTCTTGTAACAATTTTCAAATACACAGTACAATATTTTTTAAGCAAGGGACAGACAGGGACAGACAGGAAGGGAGAGAGATGAGAAGCATCAACTTGTAGTTATAGCACTTTAGTTGCTCATTGATTGCTTTCTCATATGTGCCCTGACTGGGGGAGAGGGGGACTCCAGCAGAGCCAGTGACCCCTTGCTCAAGCCAGTGACCTTGGGCTTCAAGCCTTGACCTTTGGGCTCAAGCCAGTGACCATGGGGTCATGTCTATGATCCCACACTCAAGCTAGTGACACTGGGCTCAAGTTGTTGAACCCACACTCAGACTAGTGCCCTCAGGGTTTCAAACCTGGGTCCTCAGTATCCCAGGTCAATGTTCTATCCACTGTGCCACTGCCTGGTCAGGCCACAATACAGTACTTTTAACCATAGTCACTATTCTGTGTATTAGACCCCTGGAACTTATTCTCCTTATGACTAAAAGTTTCTACCTTTGACCAACATCTAATTTTCCACACCCCATCGCTAGCCCCTGGCATATAACCCATCTACTCTCTGCTTCTATGAGTTCAGATTTTTTAGATTCCATATATAAGTGAGATCATACGGTATTTATCTCTTCTCTGTCTGACTTATTTCAATTAGCATAATACTTTCAAAGTCCATCTATGTTGTCACAAATGGCAGGATTTCCTTCTTTTATGGTTGAATACTATTTCATTGTGTGTGTATACACACACACACACACACAGTGCCTCATTTTCTTTATCTGTTCATCTATTGATGGACACTTATGTTGTTTCCATGTCTTGGCTATTGTGAATAATGCTACAATGTATATGGGAGTGCAGATACCTCTTGGGAGTCTTGGTTTCCTTTCCTTTGGATATATACTCAGAAATTGGATTGCTGGATCAAAAGGCATTTCTATTTTTAATTTTTTGAGGATTCTCTAGTCTGTACTGTTTTTCATAGTAGCTCCACCTATTTACATTCCCACCAACAGTTTACATGGGTTCTCTTTTCTCTACATCCTTACCACCATGTGTTATCTCTTGTCTGTTTGGTAATAGCCATTCTAACAGGTGTGAGGTGATATTTAATTGCATTTTGACTTGCATTTTCCTGATGATTAATGAAGCGGAGCACTGTTTCATGTACTTTTTGGCCATTTGTATGTATTCTTTGAAAAAATGTCTATTTATGACATTTGTCTCTTTTAAAATGGATTATTTGGGTTTTTGCTGTTGAGTTGTATTAGTTGTACATAGTTTGAGTCAGGAAGTACAATGTTCTCAGTTTTGTTGTTTTTCAGCATTACTTGGGCTATTCAGGGTCTTTTGTGGTTCCATCTAATACAAATTTTTGGATTATTTGTTCTAAGAAAAATGACATTGGATTTTTTTTTAACTTTTTTTTTTTTTTTTTAGATTTCATTTATTCATTTGAGAGAGAGAGAGAGAGAAGGGGGAGGAGCAGAAAGCATCAACTCCCATATGTGCCTTGACAGGGCAAGCCTGGGGTTTTGAACCGGCAACCTCAGCATTCCAGGTCCATGCATTACCCACTGTGCCACCACAGGTCAGGCCGACGTTGGATTTTTGATAGGGATTACATTTAATCTATAGATATCTTTGAGTAGTATGGACTTTTTAATCTATTAAATTCTCCACAAGCATGGGATATCTTTCCATGTATTTGTGTCTTCTTCAGTTTCTTATATATGTTTCACTTCCTTAGTTAAATTTAGTCTTAATATTTTATTGTTTTGGGTACTATTATAAATGGAATTGGCCCTGGCCAGTTGGCTCAGTGGTAGAGCGTCGGCCTGGCGTGCAGGAGTCCCGGTTTCGATTCCCGGCCAGGGCACACAGGAGAAGCGCCCATCTGCTTCTCCACCCCTCCCCCTCTCCTTCCTCTCTGTCTCTCTCTTCCCCTCCCACAGCTGAGGCTCCATTGGAGCAAAAAGATGGCCCGGGCGCTGGGGATGGCTCCTTAGCCTCTGCCCCAGGCGCTAGAGTGGCTCTGGTCGTGACAGAGCGACGCCCCGGATGGGCAGAGCATCGCCCCCTGGTGGGCGTGCTGGGTGGTTCCCCGTCGGGCACATGCGGGAGACTGTCTGATTGCCTCCCCATTTCCAGCTTCAGAAAAGTAAAAAAAATAAAAATAATAATAATAAATAAATGGAATTGTTTTCTTTTTTAGACATTTTGTTTTTACTCTATAAAAACAACTAATATTTATATATTGATTTTGTATTCTTCAACTTTACTCAATTTGTTGATTAGTTTAACAGATTTTTGATGAAGTCTTTAGGATTTTCTGTATGTAATATTATGTCATAAGCAAAGAAAGACGATTTTATTTCTTCCCCTCTAATTTAAATATATTTTATTGTTTTCTTGCCTGATTTCTGTGCCTACAGCTTCCAATACTATGTTGAATAAGAGTGCAGAGAGTGGGCACCCTTGCCTTATTCCTGATCTTAGAGGGAAAGCTTTCAACTTTTAAGCACTGAGTATAATGTTAGCAGTAAACTTGTCATATGTGGACTTTATTATGTTGAGGTCTGTTCCTTCTATAACCATTGTGTTGAGAATTTTCATCATGAAATGATATTGGGTTTTGTATATTGTTTTTTCTGTGTCTATTGAGATCATCATAGAAGTTTTATCCTTCATTCTGTCCATGTAGTATATCACATTAATTGATTTGCATTTATTGATCCATCTGTCCTTATATCCCAGAGATAAATCCCACTTGATCATGGTGTGTGATCCTTTTAATTTTTTGTTGAATTTGGTTTGCTAGTATTTTGTTGAGAATTTTTGCATCTATATTCATTGGGGATACTGACCTGTAGTTTTCTTTTCTTGTAGTGTCCTTATCTGGCTTTGGTATCAGGGTAATGCTGGCCTGATAAAATGAGTTTGGAAGTATTCTCTCTGGTTCAATTCTTTCAAAGCATTTGGAGAAGATTGATATTACTTCTTTTTTATGTTTGGTAGAATTCACCAGTGAGCCCATCATGTTTTTGGGACTTTCTTGGGAAGTTTTTGATTGCTGATTCAATTTCTATACTCATTATTGGCCTGTTCAGATTTTTATATTTCTTCATGATTCATTCTTGATTCAGTATGTTCTAAGAATTTATCCATTTCTGTTAGGTTGTCCAATTTGTTGTACATATAATCGTCAACAGTGGTCTCTTCTTATTCTTTGTATTTCTTCAGTATCAGATGTAATCTTTTCTTTAATTTCTAAGTTTCTTTATTTGAGTTCTTTTTTTCTTAGTAAATCTAGCTAAAGTTTATCCATTTTATCTCTAAAAAGACGGCTCTTGGTTTCATTGATCTTTTCTATTTTCTTTTTTAAAATCTCTATTTCATTAATTTCTTCTCTGATCTGTTTTTTTCTTCCTTTTACTAATTTAGGGCTTAGGGTCCTTTTTCCTTAGTTCTGTATTATATTGTTTATTTGAGGTCATTTTACTTAATTTAGCATTTTCTGCTTAATGTGCACTCTCACATGGCAGTGGAGGCCAGTGACCGAGTTCGGATGGGACTGTGGAGGAGCACAGCTGGACAGGCTAGCTGCAGGCGAGTCCAGTGGTACAGTCCAGTGACAGGAGAGAGGGCCAGGCCTGGGTCCACATAGCTGTGTGGGCCTTGGCTGTCGGTGTGCAGTCTGTGGCTACCGGGTCTTTCCACAGGCACTCATGTGTCATTGGAAACAAGTGACAGGAGTCACTCTGGTGGTAGGCAGGTGCTAGAGGGGTTAGCTCATGAACATGCACAGCAGTGAGGATCAGCACAAGGTCTAGGCTGTGCAGCTGCGGAGACTGGGCTGGCTTTCAGTGTAGGCCCTGCAGTCCCATTGGGTACAGGGAGCAGGGAAGGACTCAGGCTTGGAAAACATGCGGGCGGTTTGTGACGGCTGTCTCGACATTGGTTTCTTCAGTGGCAGGAGCTGTTGGAGACCTCCACAGAGCAGCCCACTGAAAGCCATGGTCGCTCTGACTACATGGCTGCTATTGGTTGCCCCAGCGCTTCCTCCTTGTTCCAAACTATCTCTACGGCTTTGCCAGTCTCTGGGTGGGGAAACAGAAGCGGGTCCTTTGTGCAGTGCCCCAACAGGCTGGGGAAGCAGTTGCTCACTCCACTCTCCCATTCTTGGCAAGAGGAAATCTTTTGAACTGGGAATTCCCTCTTGGTGATGAGCAGCCCAGTCTCAGGGATGGGATGGTGCAGACAAAATGAAGCCGTCCTTCCTTTCCTCTCTGTGCAGTTACGCTCAGGCTTTTTGTTCCATTGTGTTGCTGAAGTTTCTTCAGTGGACTCCTGAGCTTTACTAAAGCTAGTTTTGTATGTGAATGCTAGTTGCTGACCTTTGTGGCAAGAAAGAGGCTAGGTATCCTACTCTGCTATTTTGGTGAATCACTTCTTAATCATGATTTTAAACATTTTTATAATATAATCCAATTTGAATTAATTCTTTCCATCCTGTCATTATATATATAATATATATGGTAAATGACAGCTATTTTAGAAGTTCTTAATAAAAATATATTACTTTAAACCTGACCAGTGGTGGCTCAGTGGATAAAGCGTGGACCTGGAATGCTGAGGTTGCCAGTTCGAAACCCTGGACTTGCCTGGTCAAGGCACATATGGGAGTTTATGCTTCCTGCTCCTCCCCACTCCTCCCTCCCTCTCTCTCTCTCTGTCTTTCTCTCTCTCTCCTTCCCCTCTATAAAATGAATAAATAAAATCTTTAAAAAAAGTATATTACTTTAAGTGGGTGAACTTTAAGGTATGTAGTATAAAGTAGTGTTATACCTCAGTGAATCTGGTTAAAAAGCTGTTTTTAAAAGTAGCAGACCAAAAACATAGAAGGAAAACTGGGTTCCCAAATTTATGGGGCGATTATAAAACCTTGGAATGCTTATGTTTAGACTTTTACAGAAAAATGAAATAAATTTTTAACTTATTGTATTTGGCTACTTTATGTATGACCATTATAACAGCAATCAAACCTGCATGTTATCTGATATATGAAATAAAGTATACCTTCCTAGAAATCTATAGTAAATATCATTTATTATGTGTAACATTAGAAAAATTTCCATTAGAGTTAGGAATGAAGCATAGATGCCTGTTTCATTGCTATTATCAATACTTGTCCTACAGGTTCAGGAAATGCAAATAAAAATGAAAAATATATAATTATGGGAGTATATACAAACTGATTGTCAGTTACATGTTTCTGTACCTAGAAAATTTAAGAGAATAAAATTATAAACTGTTCAAACTGACCAATAATTCAGAAATGAGTTCAAAACAAGATCGCCATACAAAATAAAGGAGTCTTTATAAATAGTAACATTTTAAAATACTATTTTTAAATTTCTATTTACATTAGTAAAAGATAACTATATAATCCTGAGGAGTAAACCTTTAAGAAATGAAGAAACCTATAAAGCAGACAATAAAACACTGAAAGACATAAAACAGAACTAAATATTTGAGGAGTTGTACTGTTTTTGTGAATGGAAAGAAGCAATATTGCAAATGAGAGAATTTATTCCAAAATTAATCTAAATGTTAGTACAATCAGATATTGTTAAACTGATCCTAAAATATAAGTAAAAGAAAAAGAATGAAGATGGCTGAAGAGAAAGAAGAAGAATGAGCAGGGAGAGAAGGATTCTCCTTAACAAACAGCAAAACATGCTATAAAGCTGTCGTAAATAAAACAGTATAATTAGTGCAGAAATAGGTGTAATACAGCTTTGGGGCAGAATATAGTTCCACTATCCTACAACCCCACCAACAATGCACAAGTATTCCCATATCTCCATGTTCTTGCCAACACTTGTTATTTTCTGGAATGTAACATGAAAGAGCTGGCAAAGCCAGGTAAGAAGGAAGACATGCAAAAGGAAGCAGAAATAAGACACCAAGGAAAGAATCCTCAGGTACCACAGGCTTCTGAAAGATCAAGCAAACATATACTCTTTGAAGATGAAGGTCACATGAAGTACAAATTTTAACTCCCCTGTCTGCAACAGTGGAATGGGTCCGCTATGGTTTGCAACAGCAGTTTCCAGGAACTGGTTTGTTTTCATCAAAAAGAGGAAGCAGGACTTAAAGCATTACGTAGACAAGGCATATCTGTAGGAGACAGCTTTTTTTCATAGCAGCCAGGAAAAGAGATTTCTTACATTTTAAAAAACAAGCAAACCCTAACAAAAATAACCTCACTAATAGAATTTATCAGAAAAAAAATTAAGTTCATATGTAAAATTTCACCAGCTTGGAACATAGCACAGGCCCTATACCACATAATGCTCCTCATATGGGTGATCTAGGGAAGACTTCTCTCCTTCAAAAATGAGTCGTGAGTTGTGAACAAAAGCAACACAGTTACTATACAAATGGGGGGGGGGGCAAAAGTAGTGTTACAGTTGTTGGTATGGAAAATGACACAATAATTCATAAATACTACAAAAATCAACTCCATGTTTGACATACTCACAACTGTTTTTGCCCCGCTCTGTCTATTAGAGTATAAGCAGGGGAAGTAAACAGAAAAAGTAAATGGCAGGGAAAGAAGTTTTGCCACTGATAAATTGTCACAAAGCATACTTTAGTATGAATTAAAAATATTAATGAAATAATATCCTCTTCAAAGCACATGTTTAAGGTGGAAATAAATGTGAGAATTTAGGTAAAAGATGGTGAAACATAGGAGCATTTGAAAGCAAGTTAGCAGACAAGGCAAAGAAGTAAAAAGATAAAATTATCTTGGAAAAATATGTATATTGCTGGTTTCAAATATATGTGTATAAATATGTGAAATTATTGTATTTAACTTCAAGAAAAAGAACAAATTTTAGATTCACAAAACAATATGAATGAATCTTTAAAACATCAGAAACAAAAGAAGTCAGACCTAAAAAGTATGTTACATATTCCATTTATTATGACATCTAGAACATACAAAATTAATATAAGATAATATAAATCATAGCAGTTGTTGTGTGTAGGAGGAATTGTTTAGGAAGGGGTATGAGGGAAATTTCTGGAGGAGAAAGATGTTCTATATACTGACAATAAATAAAGAGTAATCTATTATGTTCCAAAATACATAAAATGAGAGTAATCCTAATAAAAGATTTGCTAGTATCTTCAAATTTTTATGTTATGAGTGCTTTATCATCATTTATTATTTCCATATGAGTCCACATTCTTTCTGTTATGTTACAGGCTTTGGTCAAAGAGTTACAAGTTGATATCCATACAATAAGGCGACAAATCAGAGAGCTTAAAAAAATGCAGAGAAACAAGGATGCTCGTAAAACCTCAACTCATAAAGCCCAGACCTTGGCAGCTTCTATCCTGAACATTTCACAATCAGACCTAGAGGAAATAATGGACACAGAAGATGAAATGGTAAGATCATTTAAATATTTATTAATAAAGGGCTTTTGCACATTGAATTTAATTACATGTCTTTATTTGTTTTAGAACCCTTACAATTTTATCTTTACGATAATATTAATGAAGGTGAAATTATTAATGTACCACAAAAGCTACATCAAGAGTATTAGCCAACTCAAAAACCTTTAGAGAAATATAACTGTGTAATGTGGGAAAAAAATAACTGGTACACACAACCTTTAGAGCTGCTTGTTATAAAAGTAGTTATCCTTTCCTGTCTGGTCTATTTTCTTTCATTTAATTTATCATATATCTTATAATCTAGTCTTTTTAATTAAGCCAGTTTGAACAGATTTAATTAAGCTGGGTCACCACTGATTTGAGAATTCTTTTCTCCTATGTGAGATTTAAAAATAGTAAACCTAGTGGCTTTCCTAGTTAAATTCAATTTTTTTTCAAGTTAAAGAAAAATATTCCTTTAAATTGGGTAAAATACTCCAGTCTGAGTGATTTATATGAATATAGATATGTGGGTCTTCAGTAGCATCTCTGTACCTCCTGGGAAGGGCACTGCATTTTTGACAGTTATTAGCTCCTAAACAGCAGAACCTCATCCTGTACATAGTCTTCCATGAAACCAGTGATGGATACTCAATCCTATCACTGTTAAGTCTCTGAAATTTAATACATTAACATTCAATTTGTCATTGTTTGGAAAGATTAAAGAGATGATGGCATCAGCAACTTCCCAATAAATATTTGCTCAATGAGTAAGAAAATGATAGACTTAGATGTTTGTATAAGAACATCCTGTAGCCCTGGCTGCTTGGCTCAGTGGTAGAGCAAACAAAAAAAATAAGGTTAAGGCCTCCATAGTTGCCTAAAAATTTTTAAACAAGCAGAATTAGCAGAATCTCTCATGTGTGTATGTGTATCTGTGTGTGCATATGTGAACACAAACACAGATACATTTTCTGGAAGACAGGACCCCGCTTTGTATGGTCTCAAAAGACTCCCCTTTTTGGCTTACAAGTTAGAAAATGGCACCCCCTCTGATTGGACAAATTATAAAAGGATCTCTTTATAGTCCTAAAGAGTCAATGACAGACAGTTGTGGTGCCCTTACCCCTGGGCAGATGGAGTCTGGGGCCAGAGACATAGCACTGCATTACACATATCATACAAGCTTAAATGGAAGTCCTCTGAGAAGAAAAAGGACTCTAGTGGAAACACACTGTTCTGAGAAGTACCTTGCTATATTTACTAAATTTAACTATAGGTCAGAGCCTGTTCAGACTGATCCCAGTGTCTTTCAGAGGTCTAAAGAGTTGAATGAGCCCTGGCCGGTTGGCTCAGTGGTAGAGCGTCGGCCTGGCGTGCAGAGGTCCTGGGTTTGATTCCCGGCCAGGGCACACAGGAGAAGCGCCCATCTGCTTCTCCACCCCTCCCCCTCTCCTTCCTCTCTGTCTCTCTCTTCCCCTTCCGCAGCCAAGGCTCCATTGGAGCAAAGATGGCCCAGGTGCTGGGGATGGCTCTGTGGCCTCTGCCTCAGGCGCTAGAGTGGCTCTGGTCGGATGGGCAGAGCGTCGCCCCCTGGTGGGCGTGCCGGGTGGATCCCGGTCGGGTGCATGCGGGAGTCTGTCTGACTGTCTCTCCCCGTTTCCAGCTTCAGAAAAATGCAAAAAAAAAAAAAAAAAAGAGTTGAATGACTTTCCCAAACAGAGCCAAATTACTTGACTTATATTCTTATATTCTTTAAGCTATCCATCGAATTCTAGTAAAGCTGTGCAAAAAATTGTGATAACCTATGCCAAGTGCCTCATCTGATACCTGGCATACAGTGAATTTCGACAAGTGTTAGTTTCCCAAACTCTTTCCTTTTTGAAAAGTCCTTTTTACTTTTTTGGTAAACTAATTATGAGTTCAATAAATAATGAACTTCACATGTGAATATATTACATTTTCAGAAATAGTTTACCTTGATAATTGTTGGACTGAAAATGTTTAGTGACTTGCAACATTTTAAGTTGAAGTGTCTTTCCCTTGTTTATCAGTTAGTTATTAGATATTTTAAATAAACAAGCATTTTAATACACCTGAGCCAGGCCATATTATGTTTTGTTTGTAATTGTAACTAACTTATTTATTAACAAGTTAGATTTTTGAGTATTATCTTACAAGTCACTTGTGATTCTTTATACAGCTCCATCTTATTTTTCAATTTATTTTAGTCACTTTCACCTCCACATAGTCCCGACCTTGCGCTTCACTGTGAAGGTAGAAATAAAATGTCCCTGAATTATATTGTGAATATAAAAATAAGCTTATTTTCCACATGTATGTAAATATTTATAAATTAATATTAAAGAGCAGAGATTTGAACATTCTCTACTTTTGAGAGAACAGGCTGCTCTTTGTTGAATTCATTTTTTACCAATATCTCTTCAGATTTATTCAATATCTAATAGTATATAATCAACTTTATTTAAGTGCAGTTAACACCATTGCTTTTACTTTCCTCCTTTAGGAACTCAAAAGGACAAAGATAGATGCTGAAAATGACAGGGAATGGCTGTTGTATATTCAGAAACTTCTTGAAGGACAGGTATTTTATTTTCTACTTCATCTATGGAAACTTCTAGCTAAGAATTCCAAGCCTTACATTTTTACTAGAAGCCTAACTTTTTGTAAGCACTTACACATTTACTTGTGTCAGTTATAGAAGTATTCCAATAGGTAGACTGGAAAGTTAACCCTCTATTTGTACTTCTGGACTTAACAGATGAAGCAGATGCCTTGGGAAAGAGCCAACATGAGTCTTAGCAAATGCATTAATTAAATTACTGAGTCAACCTCTATGCTTGCTAGACTGAACAGGATCCATTCTCTCAGCCCTCTTAGGAAAAGAGATTCTTTATTATGTGTCTTTAAAGTTAGTAGTTGATATGGACACCTGAGGAGTTCATGGGTTTCAGTGACCTTTTACTATGGACCTGTTTCCAGTCAATTCATGTTTTCCTCACAGCCAGACAGCTGTTTATTACTGTGTCTTCCCGCATTCTCTACAATATTTTCTACTGAGACCTCGAGCAGCTTGTTAGTGGGAAGTAAATATTGATTTGGCATCCTGTCAATGCAGAAAGAATGAAAAAATTTCCACCAGAGGCCCCTCAAACATTTTCCTATCGACATTTTCTGGGCCGAGTGGAAAGCTGCATAGAGGATGACAAGGCCAAGACGAGTGGAAGTCCCTGAGGGGTCTATTGAGACTGCTGCTGTGACCTGTGTGATACTTTTTCTTCCCTTTCAAGTGTTTTTTTAATACATATATAGTCTGCTGGGATGTGCCCCTCTTGTAAGTGATCAAGGGCAGTTTATTGGCAGGTGAGAGCCCTGCTTTTCTAGTCATAGCCAGCTTTTGTTTTGACATCACTGACAGCATGTAATGTATTCTAAAACTTTTTCATTATAGTTGTTTTCTTCAACCTAATTGTTTATTTTAAAAGTGAACTGTAATAAAAACAGCTAACACATATTTCTTAAAATAGCAAAAAATATTATTATTGCCCTGGGAGTTTTAGGAAGTTGTAAATGTTTCTGTATGAAAATTAAATATAAAAGCTGATATTGAATGAAAATTATTTTACATTTATCTTAACAAATAGAAGTAGCTATGCTTTTGAAAAAGCCAAGGATAAGTAAATAACAAATGAACTATTCATATTTTTAGTATCAGTTTTATATATTTTAGAATATATAGTTTTTTAGATTTTATTTATTCATTTTGGAGAGAGGAGAGAAAGAGACAGAGAGAGAGAGAAAGGGGGAGGAGCAGGAAGCATCAACTCCCATATGTGCCTTGACCAGGCAAGTCCAGGGTTTCAAACCGGCGACCTCAGCATTTCCAGGTCGACGCTTTATCCACTGTGCCACCACAGGTCAGGCCAGTTTTATATATTTTAAAACCATATCCAGAATCACTTCAGTAGTAATAGAAGATAATTGGCCAACTTTTTCTTAAAGTTGTTTAAGTGCAGACATGCAGGCACTAAGCCCAGCTTTCTGCAGTGACAACTGGCTTTTGAGAAGAAATGCCATTTCTGGGTCATCTTGCATCCCAGCCCCAGCCCTAGCACCCAGCCCAGTGCCTGGCAGATCAAAGGAGTTTAGTAACAATTCTTATGGGGGGTTTTTTCAGCTGAAAATAATAAAAGTAAACTTTTGAATGAATTTTTTAATGTTCAACTTGTTAAACTGACCCTTCAATATGGAAATTTTATCGTCAGCTACGAACATAAAAATAACAAATCCATATGTATAAATCTTTATTACATTTTACAATAGCTGTATTGACACCAGGCCTGGTTTTTTTCTGACCACCATATGTAGACGTACACACACATACTATACGACCTGGATGTATGCTTATTCTGGCCAGTTAGTATAAAAAAAAACAAAACCCTGTTGAAAATGGCATTAGACTGCTTAATACTGTAGTTTGATATAGTGCCTTTTTGTGCCACTGAGCCTGGACTCTGAAATATAATTGCCTGGCAGTATTGATTTAATTGCCCAGGTTTATTTGTGGGCTCCTAATTATTGACTGGAGGTAAATTTAATTGAGCAGCCTTTATGAACACTGGGAAACTGCTGCTGCTGCTGTTATATGTAATGAACTGCAGCATGTGCCTTTAGATCATTTTTCAAGCTAATTTTATTCCACTGTGACAGTATGATAACATTTAAAAAGTCAAAGACTTTTTATTTTTTATTACTGGCATAGGTGGTTTTGCTGATGTTTTTGAATTTTGTGAGAAAAAAATAGAAGCATTATTGGTTGCACTTGAATGTCACTTTATACTAATTATGCCCAAGAGAAAAATCTATAAAATAGAAAACATCTCTTTTCTCTAGCCTAATTTTCTTCTCTTTCAATTCCAGCAATTATATTTGTCCTGAATTTTAGAAAAGATTTTCTTTGTCCAGCTGTATTTTTTTAGAGTCTCAGTCTTGCTCACAAGATTGTGTGGGCTAAGTGTAAATATGTTCATTCATACCTTTTACTTTGTTTATGGCATATTGTGTTTCTAAGGTGACATGAGCTTTAAGCTGTGGCATAATTGTGCACATTCCTTATAACAAATACTAAATAATTCAGTGTTGATATTTGATTATTAAAATATTTTGAAGATAAAATTTTAGGAAATCTTTCCTTTTATATCCTCTCTCTGTGTTGGTTGCTTTATGTTAGCAATTTTCAACTGGTGTGCTGCAAGAATTTTTAAAACATGCAATACCTGTCTATTTAGTCAGGGCACTGACTTCTTCTCCCTTAGATTTTCAAATTTAAAAAAAATGACATCAGCCAACAATAGGCATCCATGTGAATGCCCTATCTTAAACAATAAATATATAGATCATATAATAGAGTTGCATCTTATTGGTTACATTGCATAATAAGGTTGCATCTGATTGGTTAATGCTTTGTACCAAAAGTCCACATATATAAGTATAGACACCTGATTTTTTAAAAAATCACTTTGGAGCAAAAAGAGTAGGTAATTACTATTATTTACTTATTTTTTTGGTAAACCAATTAAAATTATAACTATTTTTTGTCAGATTAGCAAAAATATAATATTTTTATTTTCTTTTTATTCAGTGAGAGGAGGGGAGGCAGAGACAGACTCCCACATGCACCCCAACTGGGATCCACCTGGCAAGCCCACTAGGGAGCAATGCTCTGCCCATCTGGGGCATTTGTCTGTTGCTCAGTAACTGAGCTCTTTCTAGCACCTGAGGCAGGGGCCACGGAGCCATCCTCAGTGCCTGGGGCAGGCTCACTCCAATCTAGCCATGGCTGCATGAGGGGAAGAGGGAGAAAGAGAAGCAAGAGGGAGAAGAGGTGAAGAGGCAGATGGGTGCTTCTTTTGTTTGCCCTGACTGGGAAGCAAACACAGGACATCCATACGCCGGGCCGACACTTTACCACTAAGCCAATGAGCCAGGGCTAATTTTTTTTGGTGTGTGGCAGAATTTTAGTAATTAGTTTATATGTAATATGTGATGGAAAAGGTTGAAAATTGCTGCTTTATATGATAGAATTCGGAGATTATAGGAGTTGATCTGGTGTTGTGGTTTTATTTGTTGTGTAAGGATTAGGCCACAAAATTGTGTCCTATTAACTTTTCTCTGCATTTGTTTGTTGAAAATTTATATTTATAAAATATTAACCACCAAATAAAAAGCTGTTCTGCCCTGTGGCAATATGGGACTACACAATAATATAATACCTACTGCTACCATTAGCCAGAAGTGCATGAAAACTAAAAGGTCTAAAACCTTAACTTACCTGTATTTAATATAGAATGCAAATATATGTGTTCATTATTTCAAGTACTTCTGATGCAACTGGTACTTTTATGTATTTGATTTTTACCTATAACTGCCCTTTATCCCCACAGATTTCTAGTAACAAGAATCACACTGAAAAACATATTTCTAATATCCTTCATTTGTTATGGCATGGCTGCCTTATAATTTCTTTGAACATGTTTTTTGTATTAATTTTTTTTACATTATATATTTTTTAATTTTTTAATTTGATTTTATTGGGGTGACACTGGTTAACATAATTATACAGGTTTCAGGTGCCTAATTCTATAACACATCTCTATATACTGTAGTGTGTATCCACCCCCCAAAAAACATTAATAGGTTTTTTTAAAACTTACCATTTGGCAGAGGACAAAAAGAAATTAATGATTATACTAAGATGAGAGGATCCAAAATGAGGCTTTCTTTTTTTTGTAGATTAGTGAATTAGAGGGGAAAAAAGACTTAGGAAAAGTGGGCCAGTACAGAACTATAAAAGTTTTTGAGTAAGAAAGAATGTCCTAGCCATAGGAAGAGAAAGGGTAAGTTAGATGTGATCCTCCTTATAGTGATGGAATCAATAGCAGTAGTGAGATTAGATGAATGGGTCAGAAAGCAGAAACCTAAGATGGTTATGTTTAATATCCTATATGATGAGAAAGAAGATGATATCTTTAAGTGTTAGGGATTAACAGATGTAGGTCAGATTTGGAAGAAAGGAGACATCAAAAATTGAAGCCATAGAAAATTTAGTAGGTGTGTTTCATTAACAATATTCAAGGACTCATGATTTGTCATTAATTCACCCCTGTCTTCTGTATGGCTTATCTTAGTGAAATTGAACTATTTAAGAACACATTTCACACTCTTACAACTCAACAACAAAAAAAGAATAAACTAATTTGAATTGACATTTTAAAAGAAGATATGCAAATAGCCAGTAAGCACTTGAAAGGATATTCAACATTGTTAGCCAGTAGGAAAATGCAAACCAAAAACCAAAATGAGATATATACTTAATAGGCAGTAAGATGGTTATAATAAAAAATCTTATTCTATTCTATTAATGTGGTATACCACATAAACAAAATGAGGGAATAAAAATGATCATATAAACAGATGTAGAAGAAACATTTGACAAAATCCAGCACCCACTTATGACAAAAACTCTTAGCAAAGTGGAGAGAACATACCTCAATTTAATATAGCCCGCATATTACAAACCTGCAACTCACAGCATATTCAACAGGGAAAAACTAAAAGTGTTTCCCTTAAGATCAGGAACAAGACAGGATGTTCACTTTCACCACTCTTATTTAATATAGTACTGGAAGTCTTAGCCACAGCAATCAGACAAGAAGAAGAAATAAAAAAAGTATCCAAATTGGAAAGGAAGAGGTAAAATTTTGCAGGTGACATGATAGTACATATAGAGAACCTTAAAGGTTCCACCAAAAAGCTACAATAACTGATAAATTTATTCATAAAGTAGCAAGGTACAAAATAAATATTCAGAAATATGTTGCATTTTTATACTCCAATAATGAACTGTCAGAAAGGGAAACTAAGAAAACAATCTCATTTACAGTTGCATCAAAAAATAAAATAAAATACCTAGGAATAAATTTAACCAAGGAGATAAAAGACCTGTATGTGGAATATTTTAAGACATTGAAGGAAGAAACTGGAGAAGAGACAAATAAATGGAAGCATATACTGTGCTCAGGGATAGGAAGAATTAACACCATTAAAATGTCTATATTACCCAAAGCAATCTATAGATTTATGTAATTTCTATCAAAATACTAATGAGGTTCCCACAAAACTAGAACAAATAATCCAAAATTTGTATGTAAACACAAAAGACCCTGAGTAGCGACAGCAATCTTGAGAAAGAAGAAGGAAGTTGGAGGTATCATATTGCCTGATATCAAACAATACTACAAGTCTATGCTAATCAAAGCAGAATGGTCGTGGCAGAAAAACAGACATATAGGTACATGAAAAAGAATAGAGAGCCCAGAAATAAATCCACATCTTTATAGTCAATTAATATTTGACAAGGAGGCAAGAACATACAATGGGGTAAAGACAGTTTATTCAATAAATGGTGTTGGGAAAATTGAACAGATATATGCAAAAAAATGAAACTGGACCACCATCTTACACCATATATAAGAATAAACTCAAAATGGATTAAAGATTGAAATGTAAGGCTCAAATCTATAAAAACTCCAATATAAAAAGTCCTGGCAGTTTGGCTCAGTGGTAGAGCATCGGCTCAGCGTGTGAAAGTCCTGGGTTCAATTCCCAGCCAAGGCACAAAGGAAAAGCGCCCATCTGCTTCTCCACCCTTCCCCCTCTCCTTTCTTTCTATCTCTCTCTTCCCCTCCTGCAGCCAAGACTTCATGGGAGCAAAGTTGGCCTGGGCACTGAAGGTGGCTCCACGGCCTCCATCTCAGGCACTAGAATGGCTCCTTTGCAATGGAGCAGCACCCCAGATGGAGAGCACCACTCCCTGGTGGGCATGCCAGGTGGATCCTGGTCGGGCGCATGCGGGAGAGTCTGTCTGTCTGCCGCCCCTTGCTTCTCACTTCGGAAAAATAAAAATAGATATTAAAAAAAAAGAAAAGAAAACATTGGCAGTAAAAGCTCTGATATTACTGCCATTTCTCTTAGCAATATTTTTCTGATGTATTTCCCCAGGCAAGGGAAACAAAAGAAAAAATAAACAAATGTGACTACTTCAAACTAAGAAATTTTGCACAGCAAAAAAATATCAACAAAACAAAGGAAAACCTACTGAATATCAAAGATATTTGTTGATACATCTGATAAAGGGTTAACTTTCAAGTTTATGAAGAACTCAGACAACACCAAAAAATAAAAAAATAAACTAGTTAAAAAGTGAGCAGAGGATCTGAATAGACGCTTCTCCAAAAAGAACATACAGATGGTAAATATTTATAGATATATGAAAAGATGCTCAACGTCACTAATCATCAGAGAAATGCAAATTAAAACCACAATGAAGTATGTATTACTTCACACCTGTCAGAAAGGCTAGCATCAAGTCAACAAACAACAAGTGTTGGTGAGGATGTGGAGAAAAGGGAACCCTTGTGCATTGTTGGTGGGAATACAGAGTGGTGAGAATGAACTGTCAGAAAGGGAAACTAAGAAAACAATCTCATTTACAGTTGCATCAAAAAATAAAATAAAATACCTAGGAATAAATTTAACCAAGGAGATAAAAGACCTGTATGTGGAAAATTATAAGACATTGAAGGAAGAAACTGGAGAAGAAACAAATAAATGGAAGCATATACTGTGGAATGGGAGCATACATTGCGGAAAAAATTAATAATGGAACTGCCTTAAGGACCGAGCAATTCCACTTCTAGATACATTTTCAAAGAAGCCCAAAACATTAATTCAAAAGAATATATAGACCTCTATGTTCATTGCAGCATTATTTACAATAGCCAAGATATGGAAGCAATCTATGTGCCTATCAATAAATGAGTGGATAAAAACATGGTGGTACATATATACAAAGGAATATTAATCAGCATTAAAAATGAATGAGCCTGGGCCTGACCTGTGGTGGCTCAGTGGATAAAGTGTCAACCTGGAAATGCTGAGGTTGCCGGTTCAAAACCCTGGGCTTGCCTGGTCAAGGCACATATGGGAGTTGATGCTTCCCGCTCCTCCCCCCTTCTCTCTCTCTCTCTCTCTCTCTCTCTCTCTCTCTCTCTTTCTCTTTCTCTCCTCTCTATAATGAATAAATAAAATCTTTAAAAAAAATGAATGAGCCTGACCAGGCGGTGGCCGGACTGGGATGCAGAAGACAAAGGTTTGAAATCCCAGGGTTTCTGGCTTGAGCATGGGCTCATCTAGTTTGAGCACAGCTCACCAGCTTGAACCCAAGGTCTCTGGCTTGAGCAAGGGGTCACTTGTTCTGCTGTAGCCCCCTGGTCAAGGCACATATGAGAAAGAAATCAGTGAACAACTAAACTAAGGTGCCACAACAAGGAATTGATGCTTCTCATCTCTGTCTTCCTGTCTGTTGGTCCCTCTTTGTCCCTCTGTGTGTGTCTCTCTCTGTCTCTGTCACACACAAAAAAAATGAATGAAATGTTACTGTTTGGGAAAGCATGGATGGACCTACAAGATATCCTAAGTGAAATAAGTCAATCAGAATAGGACAAATACCATATGATTTTACTTATATGTGGAGTGTAAAGAACAAAATAAATGAACAAGCAAATAGAAATAGACTTATAAAAATACACAGAACAGAAGGAAGGATGCCAGAGGGAAGGACAGTTGTGTGGCTGGGTGAAAAAGGTGAAAGAATTAGAAGTACTCATTGGCAGTTATAAACAAGTTATGGAGATGTAAAGTACAGCATAGAGAATATAGTCAATAACATTCTAATAGCTATGTATAATGCCAGGTGGGCACCTGAAATGTCAGGGGGAACACTTTATAAGGTATATGATTGTCTAACCATTATGCTATAACCTGGAACCAATACAAAATGTTGAATCCAAATGTAATTGAAAAAATAAAATTTTTTAAAAAGTAAAATTGATAATTCTTAATATCACATACACTATGTCCCCAGCATTAAAAAACATAGTCTTAATTGCATTTGATTTTGAATTTCAGTCTCCTGGCCATAGCTATAAATAAATAAGATAAGTTATTTTATTTTATTTTATTTCAGTTGACACATAAGGAGATGTCCCTTTATTTCACTGTAATTGTGATACTACCTCCTAATTATCAAAACAAGGAGTCAGTTATTTATACTCTGCTTTCTAGACACTATTTATTGTTCTGCTCATTTTGATCCTCAAAATTAAAGTGATTATAAAGGTCATTTATATATTCCAGGCCTTGATAATACCTGAAACAATACTTTGTACTTGGGAATTTATAAGGGCAATGAAAAAATGAGTAGAGATAAAGCTTAATTGATTATCTGGAAACTATTAACAAAACATTTACTGAGTGTGTACTACGTGTCAGGTGTTGTTCCGGTTTGGGTGCACAGCAGTGAACAAGAGAGACAAAGATCACTGCCTTCAAGGAGCTTATGTGCCTGGGATGGAAAATAATAAGCAAATGCTTAAAATATATAATTTGTGAAAATTACTAAATAATTAACAGAAGTATACATATTAAATAAAAAACATACATATTAAATTATGTATACTTGTATAAAACAAATAATATACATTTATAACCACAATATGGTTCTTTACTAGGACTTGTATAAAAACCCTGAGCCAGGAATGGCTACAAAATGTCTTGATCTTGTTTTGTTGTTGCCTTATTCTCTATTAATTACTAATCCTTTCCTGGATTTTGTTCAGTCCAGTTTTAGGCCACTTTGTCCTGGTACAGTTTCTTATACCGGGACAATATAAAAATTCTGTCTTTCTACCTTAAGTTTAGAATTTCAAATGTAGACTTGTGGTTTTCTTTAGCTTTGAATATCCCTGTTCCTATTAGTTGCATCAGATCTTGCTAACGCTGATACAATGGAATACTATGTTGCCATAAAATAAGAAGGAAATCTTAACTTTTGCAACTGTATGGATGGTCCTGGAGACTATTGTGCTAAGTGAAATAAGTCAGGCAGAGAAAGACAAGTACCATATTATCTCACTTATATATTGTCTCTAACACAATAAACTGAGGAACAAAGTGAAAACAGACAGGGACACACAGAGCAGATGGACAGCTGTCAGAGGGAAGGGGGAAGAGGGGACCAGATCAAAGTATTTGAAGGGATTAGCCAAAAACATTTATGTATAACACATGGATACAGACAATAATGGCAATAGCCAAAGGGAAATGGGGGTGGAGGAAGGGGGAAGAAGGCAAAGGAGGGAGAAATGGAGGCAGAAAGAGACTTTGCTTGGGGTGGGGGCATGGGCATGATGCAATGTGTATGTCAATGGTGTTATGTTGAGTTGTACATTTGAAACCTGTGTAGTCTGGTGATCTGTCAACCCAATAAATTGAAAAATAAATAAAATGGCTCTTTCATTGGTGCCCTCTCTGCAAAATATGTTTGCCTTATATAAAATGCTTTGCAATATGGCAATGACAAGGGTTTTATCAATCTTTATGGATTTTGTAAGAAAAAGTAACTTCCAGTCTGAAGATTAACTGAAAATTTCTCATTTCAACTCTGATCATATTTACTCTGTTGTTTTCTGTGTTGCACTTATAACACATACACACAGGCACACTCTCACAGTCACACTGTTTAGCACATAAACCTACATGCTCAGTCAGTCCACCCACACAGATTTCTCACATCTAGCTGAAATTGCAAAATGAATTCTCCATTCAGAGTCTTGCTAGGATTTTTTTTTCAATTTAATAATTTTAAGACTATTTTTATGTTTCCAGAAAAAAGACATATTTGGCCTGACAAAGCAGTGGCACAGTGGATAGAATGCCAACCTGGGATGCTGAGGACCCAGGTTTGAAACCCCAAGGTCACCAGCTTGAGCAGAAACTCACCAGTTTGAGCATGGGGTTGCCAGCTTGAATGTGGGACCATAGACATGACCCCATTGTCATTGGCTTGAGCCCAAAGGTCACTGGCTTGAAGCTCAAAGGTCCCTGGATTGAGCATGGGTCACTGGCTTGTCTGGAGCTCCCAGTCAAGGCACATATGAGAAAGCAATCAATGAACAACTAAGGTGCCACAACTCTGAGTTGATGCTTTTCATCTCTCTATCTTCCTGTCTGTCTCTGTTTCTCTCTTTGTCTTTCTCTCACTAAGAAAAAAAAAGACATGTGGTTAAAAGGTAACTTTTATATTAAGTGTATTTTACCACTATAAAAATTGGGAACAAAAATGAAGGTGAAAACAAATTGTAGCCTTTACTAAAGAGTGAGAAGAGCAAATACTGCCTTTTCTGTGAGCCTGTATCAGCAGAACTCTGATGTATGCCAGAAATATAAACAACATTCAGGAAACTTAGCTCAAAATTCAGGGCCAAAATTAAATTATAAAGACATTGTTCCTTCTTATAGCATTCTTGGTTATTTTAACAACTTCAATATTTTAATTATAATAGAGTATATCCTATTCTTTTAAATATACATATATAAATACATAATATATAGATTATATATTTATAAATATTTATTTATACTAAATTTTGCACCATTCACTTTTTAATAGTCAAATTACATTGATTTTTCTTAAGTCTCAGAGTCTCAATGAATGAATCATATTTTTTGTAAAAGCAGGTATAATACATAAAATTTAATATCTTTACTTTTAGTATGACTCAAGATAGATTAAAGTCCATTTGTATTATTAGAGCAGTATCTTTTGGTAATAATTTTTAAACCAAAAACAAGAATGATAATGGTTAAAATCTTAATCTTGTCCTATAAATTTAAAAAGTTACCATAATTTCTTTTTTTTCAAAACAAAAATTTTTAATTCTATACTAAGAATACATTCCAGTTAGTGCTGATGCTCTAAGTTATATAACTATATGTTTTGCAGTCATAGTTTTTAGGTTTTGTTATATTTCCCAGGTGGCTCTCAAACATCTACAACCATCATTCATATCTTACCTTTATACAGAAACACTTCTAAATGAAGCCACAATTTGTAAGTATAAGTGATAAATTTGAGATTGTCAGTAGCTTACTGGCTCCTAAAGGCAAACAAACACCTATTTTCATGAAAGAGAAACTGAATGTATGTGAAATCAGGGGAAATACCTCCAGCAATAGAAATCACATTTACCACAGGGGCAGCCAGAATGACTAGGAAGACCCACTTTAAGACTACAGTGTAGGCCCTGGCCACTTAGCTCAGTGGATAGAGCATTGGCTCAGTGTGCAGAAGTCCCTGGTTTGATCCCCAGTCAGGGCACACATGAGAAACAACCATCTGCTTCTCTTCCCCTCCCTTTCCCCCTTTTCTCTCTCTTCTCCTCTCACAGCCAGTGTCTTGATTGATTAGAGCATCACCCGGCTATCCCAGGTGCTGGGGATAGCTCTTTGGTCCTAGTGTGGGCCTTAGGTGCTCAGGATAGATCAGTGGATTGAACATCAGCCCCAGAGATGGGTTGCCTGGTGGATCCTGGTTGAGTGCATACAAGACTCTGTCTATCTCCCCTCCTCTCACTTAAAAAAAAAAAAAGACTACAGTGTAGACAAGCAAAATTCTCAATTCTTGTTCTGATGTCCTAGTTGAATTTTTATACTAAGAATCTCACTTAGTATTATATTAACTCTGCACTTTTTTATTTTTCTTCTTATGCTGAAGAATTCAAGTTTGAGTAACTGCACTGTCATAATCCGGGTATTGCTTCTCCTTTTTGATGCAAGAGAAAGAATTAGGCAGGTTTTCTGGACTTCGTAGTCCCTGGCACATGCCATCTGAAATGAAACCAGTGACACATAATTGTTGGATTTGTTATTTAAAATATGTTTGATAGGGCAAGTGAGAAAGAATCTTGGTTACTGGCCCATCAGGTCGCCACTTAATCCAACTCTAAAATTCTATCAGCATAAAAATATTTGTGTTTTTTATATCTGAGTTCTGAGGAGCCTTAGCTCCGTCCAGAATCATATAGAGAGAATTTAATTGACTCTAAACTGACTATATGAAATAAACTTACACTTAATCTGGACTCCAAAGTAGTACAAACTTCAGGTCTTCTTATTGATTTTAAAACATTTTGCACTTTAAAAAAATTGTGGCAAACAAATAAATAGAACATGTGAATTTTTAAAGCACTTTCCAAGATATGTTATATTTTAAGTATAGTTTCAGTTGTAAATCTACTCAATCTATATTCTTTTTATTGATTCTAAGATGCATTTTTCCCACATTTTCACGTTTCTGAAATTGGAATGTGTGTGCAGTATGGGTATATTCAAGTGGTAGAGTTTTTTTTTTTTTTTTAAGAAAAAGCTGTTTTGTGAAAATCAATGTGTGTCTCTTATATTTCACTATACCTTAAAACTGAACATATGTGATATTTTGGTATCTTATGCTTTCTGTAGCAGTAAGTTTCCAGTAAGACAAATGTGTAAAGCTCCTGATGTGGACTATAGATGTAGTCTGTCCTGACAGACTCAGGCTTCCTTAAGGACAAGGCAATTTATTATAAAGATAAAGAGGAAGTTAAGCTAGAAAGTTATCTAGGATCTGAGGCAATTTTGTGGACCAGCTTTGGTCTCTATTTCCCCTTCATGGCCTACCTAATCTGTTTTTATTTTGTGCCTGTCTGTACTGTTTTCGTTGCTACTGGCCAATCTTTTCTTTATTCTCTAGTTCAAATTTGGAAAAGACTGATTCTGGTTGGTTTAGCTAATTGTAATCACCTTAGCTGAGCCCAGCTAAGCAACATATTCAGTAGTCGTCTTTGGTCAGTGCTGACCAGTGATAGATGGTGGTCATCCTAGCACAAAAAAAGGACCTGATTCTACTTCTGCTCTCTGTGGGATGGAGTATGGGCATGCCGAGCGTTCTCATGAACATATTCAGAAAACCAGAAGTAGCCTTCCCCTGGTTACTCAAAAGGACAACTCTAAGAAATGACTTAATAAACTTCTTAATTATTATAAACCTCTTATTATATGAGACTAGATAGCTAGAAAGAAGGATTAAAGGAAGTTGATAGGGCTATGGGGGTACTTGGGGAATACTTCAAATTGTATGAGTTGCGTTCTTCAGGCAACCCGGTGAAGCAGAGGGAACAATAAAACTCTACTAGAAAAGTTATATAAATTATGAAATTTAAAAATATACCCTACATTTCATAAATTCAGCAGTTTGCAACATGTGTATTACACTTTGATATGCCAAACAAACTTTTATATAACAACTTAATCAATATGTATACTTTTGCCATTTTTTTTCCTCTGAAATTTTACCTTACAACTCAAGATGTTCAGCTCTAACACAGACAAGTGTATTGATAGTTCTCTCTCATTCTTTCATGAGTGATGAGGATGCAGTACCACCTCTGTGGGCTTGTGGGCCCTAGAGATGACTGTAACCTGCTATTGATCAGCTGACGGAAGATAAATGGCTGAGCTGCTTGTATTGCAGATTACATCATTAACATGGTCAGTAAACCATGAATTGTTCAATAAGGCGTTTATCTTTTTTCATTTTACTTCTGCTCTTTTATCATTTTTATTATAAAAGACAAAATTACCCACACTAACCAGCAAGATCAGTTGAAAAGAGACCCAGTAGGGTACCATTATGGGTGCAAAGTTGCAGACAGTTGGGTTCTAATGGTTTAATGATATTTAGTATATTTTTTTAACTGAAGAAAGTATAGTGTTTTGATAATCTTTTTTTTTTCTGTGTTTCTCTTACAGCTTCCTTTTGCCTCATATTTACTAGCAGCAGTACTGGAGAAAATAAATGAAAAAAAGAAACTAATTGAAGTGTATTTCACAATTATGAAAGGTATTAGATGATATTACAATAGAGAACATTTTTCAAGTGTGAAAACTTTGTATGTGGTGTGATTGGAAAACATGCATGCAGTCTTGATACAGTAACTGCTCCAGGTATCAAGATTCAGGTTCAATAGCAAAATAAGAAGTCTCTGAAACTAATTGATTGCTGAACAGGTGAAGTAATTAAGTGCATCACCATTCAAAAGGAAATAGTGTAGCATTTGATTGTTGAATACAAATATTGCCACAAATCAATGCAAACTTAAAAATGATTTTCCTTCCAATACATTAGAAGAAATTAGAACAAGCTTGACACACACAAATGGATCTGAAGATAAAAAGAAAGAAAGTAAACTGAGGATTTAATCTTTTCAGTTTTATAAAGAAACTAGACTTTTTACATAAAACTGCTATAAATGGCCTTATATCATCCAATGGGCAAAAAAATTTGTATTGTTAGCAAATATAAAATGAAGCAGCATAACTTAAGGATAGGCATTTAATGAAATAACTAGTGTGGTCCAATTATATTTGTTCTCAATATTCTGGATTATATTTGAGATTCTGTATTTTCCTAAAACTATTTGGCAAAAATAAAAATACTTTCTTTTTATCTCTCTCTCTCTTTTTTTGAAATTCATAATTCTTTGTGTGGTTATATAAATTAGCAAGGGGCCACAAACCCATAGTATAAAATTAGGCTAGGATCCCACTGCAGTTAACTAATTAGAGTTAAAGTCTTAACAATGTCATCCTTATTTAGACTCTTAAACATCCCCACACTTTATTTCACCTTTGTACTATGTTCCTGCCACACCTGTTTGGTTTATTTGGTTCACCACACTTGTGCCTGCCTTCATTCTGTACCCTTGCTATTCTCTCCTTCTAGAATAGTCTGTACTCAACTTTTCTCATGACTGGCTCCTTCTCACCATTCAGATTCATCTTACACATTCCTTTAGAGACATATTCCCTGGCCACCTTTCTATTTAATTTACTTTATAACACATTATCTATTTTATCTGTTAACTAATTTTCTTGTTATTCCCTACCCTAAGAATAGGTCCTATGAGATTAAGGCAGAGACATATCTGGCCTGCCACCTGATTTTGTGTGGCCTACAAGCTAAGAATGGTTTTTATATTATTATGGGTTTTTTTAAAGGCGAATAATGTTTTGTAGCATATGAAAATTACATGAAATTAACTTTAGTGTGCATCAGTAAAGCTTTATTGGAACACATTACTGCTCATTTATTTATGTATTGTTATGGCTGCTTTCACATTACATTAGTGGAGGTGAGCAGTTGTGGCAGAGACCGTGCATAGTGCACTCATCATTTTTCACTACTGCTTGACACACTGCAAATCACAGTGACACAGTTATACTTGACATCATTTCAAGTGCCACAAATACCACCATACTGCTACTCTTTAAAATAAAAGTGTATACCTTTCGTGCCAAAATGAGAAAAGAGAAAAATAGATGTCAGATTGTCAGATTTCACACTTTTAAGGCATAGTGGAATGTGGATTATTTTGCTATTGAGGTAGATGGCAAAGCATAGTGCTTATACCTATGCTTATAGGTATATGCAGTGACACTATAACTATGCTTAAAAGAACTAATACCCACCCTTCTCAAACTATTCCAGAAAAGTTCAAGAGCAGTGAAGACCCCCAAGCTCATTTTATGAGGCTAGCATTACCCTGGACCCAGAAACAGATAAAGACACTACAAAGAAAGAAAAATAAAGGCCAATATCCCTGATGAACATAGATGCAAAAACTGTCAACAAAAAAGTAACAAATTGAATACATTAAAAAGATCACACACCATTATCAAGTGGGATTTGGATGCAAGGATGGTTTGATATCTGCAAATCAATTAATGTGGTACACCACATAAATAAAAGGAGGGAATAAAAATGATCATATAAACATGTAGAAGAAGCATTTGACAAAATTCAGCACCCACTTATGACAAAAACTCTCAGCAAAGTGGAAATAGAGGGAATATACCTCAACTTAATATAGGCCACATATGACAGATCCACATCTCACATTATATTCAACAATGAGAAAACAGTAAATTTTTAAAATCAGGAAACTGACATTGGTCCAATATTGTTAACTGAAATATATGGCATATATGAATTTCACAATTATTTGCATTCACTTTGGGGGGGGGCATATAGTTTTAGGAAACTTTGTCATATGTAGATTATATAAGCATCACAGCGTTTTTCCATCGACACACAGAACACACACATTCTGTTGGCTGTTTCTCTGAAGAACCCTCTCTAAAACACCAGGTTTTGACTATTGCATATTAAATCACTCGAAACATCTGTAGAGAAAAAGACTGTAGTTGCACTTGCTTTCTTGTTTTCAGCTGCAGTCACTTTGCTTAATTACTGATATATGCACATGGCAGAAAGCTACTTTTGTGTGCGTAGCCTGTATCAGGCTATGGGTACTTTCCCTGTGGCGATTTTCCCCTGTTCCCTCACCCACCGCTGCAAGAAGCAATTTTCCCCTGCCTGTTCACTCTCCCACCTTTGTGAGAATCCAATGAAAGGGAATGGCCCAATGCTTTTCAGTTTCACAGTTTTTCTGTGGTCGCCTGAATCCAATGTGAACATTCCTGGCCTTGACTACTGACGTTTACACCTGGCATAGTTGGCAGGATTCGGTTCAGCTTCATGTGGAGCCACCAGCACCCTTGAAGGGTGGGATAGAGGAGTGACTGTTCTTGAGCATGTGGAGCATGTGTCTTCCTGTGGCTACCTTACTGGGGGCTGTGGGATGGGTGTTTTTTTCAGCCTTGTGCGCAAAAACCGAAAGTTCTCTATGAGAAGCTGCCTGAGTCCAAGGGCTCCAGTGCAAGCTGGATGCTGAGCACCAATAACAACAGGCTCTGGAGGACAACAGACGGTTGCTGGAGAAGGAGTTGTGAGTCTTAGAACTCCAGTGTGAGCTGGGGACCAAGGGCCAACAGTGACAGGTGCTAATGGACACCAGACGGTTGTTGGCGGAGGAGCTGCATTTGTGCCAGTGGAGCGGCTATGAGTCGGTAGCAGTAGTTGTTTCCAACTCCTCCTCTGCTGAGGAGCAGGTTTGGACTGAAACTGCCTTTGGCAGACTCAGAGCCCAGCTGGTGGTGACCCAGAAGGTGAAAACCCAGCAGCAGAGGGGGCCTCATGGGCAGGCATGGCCTCTCTGCAAGTAGTTGTGCACGTTGTGCTCTGGCCCTACACCCACACAGAGTTGATGGAGTTATGAGTAGAGATCAGGCAGAAACCCACCAAGTCTCTGGCAGCTTGGTTGCTGAGGTTGTGAAACATAGGGGTAAATAGTATCATGCTCTCTGGAGCAGAGATGGAGAAATTAGCTGACATCACCACATACCCCTCCTCAAGGCAGCATCTTCAGAACTGCCATGACAACCCAGGAGATCATGCCCTATTAGACTGGGTGATGGCCGCCATTCACAAGGTCTGGCGGAATGCTGGAGACTTACCTAGGGCAGTGAGTTAATGGCAGTCATATACTGAATTGCAGCTGGTCCTCCAGAAACTGAGTGTGAGGAATGCTTTTTTAACCTGTTGTCTCATAGGCCAGGTAAGGAAGTATTTACAGCAGGGACGAGGGACCTTATTCTTCAGAGCACCCCATCCACCCTTTTGGGGTCACTGGTGGCTATCTTGGGCCCCTAGTGGGGCAGCCCATCAACACTGTTCCATGGACGATGGCAGATTGGGGGAAGGTAGAGCAGCATGACACCATAAGGATGTGCAAGCTACTGACAGCAAGAGAAACGGGACCATAAAGGTTACCAGAACACTGATGTGGATAGATTTGATTGAAGCTGGACTGATAAAGGGCAGTCAGATGGCAAATCTGGGAAGGTCCCTTTAGAGCTTTGGCAGCAGCTTAAGCTGCAATAGAAGTTCCAGCCACTGAAAAAAACGGGAAACGAGTGGCCCTGGAAGCTGCCAAGAAAACAGTTGGTGCCAGTGCCACATGGCTGCAGGATTACTTATTGGATGCAGCTGAGGGAGAGGAGGATCCCCAACCCTCATTGTTCCAGTTTGAATAGGGAGAAGGCCAAGGGACCTATCCAATGGTGGTGGGCAGGGACTGGAGGCCCCATGTGGAATTGGCTATCCACCGGTCCCCTTTTAATGTGCAGTAGGTGTTGGCCTTGGTAGATACAGGTGCAGAATGTTCCCTCCTCTCTGGGAACCCAGAGCAGTTCCCTGGGATCTCCTAAGCCATCCACTGTATATGTCTCTCCTATTCCTAAATATGTATATTTTGAGGATAGATGTCTTACAAAGACTGGTTGAAAACCTCAGCCAGGGAGTTCCACCTGTGGACCTGGCTCAAGAAGGTGGTGTTGCGAGGGCTTGCAGCACATCCCCCCTTGCAACTACCCATTCCTCAGCACGTGACTAACACAAAGAAGGACCGCCAGCCAGGCAGTCATGAAGAAATCATGGGGACAATCCTCGAACTAGAAAAGATGAAAGGTGGGATCATCTGGCCAGTGCACAGCCCTTACAACTCCCCGGTGTGGCCTGTGCACAAACCAGATGGAACCTGAAGAATGATAATAGATTATAGAGAACTTAATAAAGTTGTTTCCCTCCTTGCACACTGCTATTCCCTCCATAGCTGACCCGATGGATTGGCTAGCCATGAGTTGGGGGCATACCACTTTGTGGCAGATTTGGCTAATACCTTTTTCTCTACTGATATAGCTGCAGAGTGTCAAGAACAATTTGCTTTCACATGGGAAGGGATTCAATGGACCTTTACAGTATTACCACAGGACTTTGCATAGTTCCACCTTGTGTCATGGGCTGGTGGCTGCTGACCTGGCTAAATGGAAACAGCCAGGTGGTTCACATGTACCATTACATTGATATCATGCTAACTAGTGATTATTTTTCCAGAATTGGAGCAAGCAGAACCCACCCTGCTATCCCATTTGAAAGCATGCGGCTGGGCAGTCAACAAGGGCAAATTACAAGGACCTGGGTTATCTATCAAGTTCTTGGGGGTTGTTTGGTTGAGTAAGACAAAAGTTATCCCTGATGCAGTTATAGATAAGATCCATGCATTCCCCATGCCCACTATGGTAAAGCAGTTATAGGAATTCCTAGGTCTGTTGGAATATTGGCAAGCATTCGTACCTCATTTGGCTCAGTTACTGTGACCCCTAAATAATCTTAATCAGAAGGGGGTTCTGGAATTGGACTGAGCTGGCACAAGGTGCTTTTGCAGCAACTAGAAAAACAGTCAAGGTGGCACAAGCCTTGAATGTGTTTGACACTGCCAGGCCCTGTGAGCTTGAATTCCATGTGACCTCAGGGGTTTGGATGGGGCTTGTGGCAACGGACAGAGCGCTTACAGCAGCCAATTGGGTTTTGGTTCCAACTGTGGAAAGGCACTGGGGTTCATTACTCATTGGTGGAGAAACAGTTGATGGCTGTGTATACTGCCCTCCTAGCCACTGAGAGTAGCATGACCACAGCTCTGGTTATAGTCAGGACATTGTACCCCATTGCAGTACAGCCCAAATCTCCACCCTCGCCAAGTGGGCCGCATACTTGCAACAACACTGTGCTCTTATCACCAGCCCATTGAGAGCAGAACTGCAGGAAGTCTTGGGTCTCATCACCTACGTGACCTTAGAGTCAGGTGTAGATACAGCTCAGGAGGCAGAACCTGAAGTCAGTCCCTACCAGGAGGGGCAAGTGCCCATCTCTGAGGATGCCTGGTATACTGATGGCTCTCGCAGGGGCTAACCTGCCAGATGGATACCTATAGCCTTCCATCCGGCCACTGAAACTGTTTGGAAGGATACAGGTATAGGCCAAAGCAGCCAATAGGTGGCATTAAGAGCTTTATGTCTGGTTGCCTGTGATGAACCTTCACCTTTGGTGATTTTTAAGACAGCTGGGCTATCTATCATGGACTGACCCTTTGGATTGCTACCTGGCATGTTAACCAGTGGGTGGAAATGCACCATCGGCTATGGAGTCAGACCATATGGCAGGACTTATGGGAAGTATGAGACCAGAAACAGGTGACAGTATATCATGTCATGAGGCACACTGCTCTAGCCCATCCTGGAAATGATGAGGCAGACACTTTGGCAAGGGTGCGATGGTTGGAGACTGTGCCCGCTGGTGATGTGGTGCAGTGGCTCCACTAGCATTTGCTCCATGCAAGGCAGAAAACTATGTGGCTATGGTTAAGGCGTGGGACTTGCCTGTGTCCTAAGCAGAAATACTTGTAGTTTGCAACTAGTGTGTAGTGTCTTCCAAGGAGCACCTTTGTCCATAGCTTAGTGCTGACAAATGCCTTGGTGGATGGTGTAAGCCAGCCCTTGCACGCCCAGGGGGAGGAGACCCGGAAGGTGGAGCACCACGCCTGGACCCCTCCAGGAATGGTGGGTGTCTTTAGCAGCGGGTTGGTGCACCACCTTGATTGTCATTTTTGGTATAGCTTGTGCCTTAGTAGTCTGTTGCTGTAGTCTCTACTGCTTCTGTGGGATATGTATGCAGTGTACCTCACTCCTCTCACAGGGACCATCATGGAAAATACCTCCTGCATAGATTGTGAGACGAGCAACCCTAAAGGGGTGGAGTGTAGGGTAAGTGGCTGTAGTTAGGCTTGTGTCTTGTTTTCGGCTGCAATCACTTTGCCTAATTAGTGATGTAAGCACGTGGCAGAAAGCCAGTTTGTGTGCATAGTCTACATAAGGCTACAGGTACTTTCCCCGAGAGCGATTTTCCCATTTGCTCTACTGCCACAAAGAGAAGCAGTTTTCCGCTGCCTGTTCACTTGCCTGCCTCTGCGAGAATCCAATAAACAGGAATGGCTCAACGCTTTTCAGCTCCACAGTTTTTCTGTGGCCTGCCCAAACCCATGTGAACCTTCCTGGCCTCGACCACCAGCATTACAATATTTATGTACAGGTTTTTGTATGGACAAAAGCTTTTTCTTTCTCTAGAATAAATGTCTGAGTGTGATTGCTGGGTCATGTAGCAAGTGTGTTTTTAACTTGGTAAGAAACTACAAAACTGTTTTTCTAGAATGGTTATATCATTTTACAGTCCCACCAACAAAGTCTGAGAGGTCAAGTTAGTCTTCATCCTCTTTGGGACGTGGCTAAATAAAAAATTGGCATCTTTTTATTTTAGCAATTTTAATAGAGGTATAGTGGTAATAGTTTTCTTTTTAAGTTTTGTTCTCTCCCTGGTCACATTTATTAGTTTTTGTTTTGCTCTCTCCAAAACCTGTATTTGTAGTCTTTTCATAAAATATGAGCTGACAGGCACAGGTGGTTGGGGTTGGGTGAGGCACAGGACTTCTCCAGACCAATTACCAGAAGAATAGAACTCCCAATAATCACAGGTTTTACAAGGAATTTCTAAAACACAGGTCTGTTCATTATCAATTCTCCATAATAAATTACCCTAAAACTTAGCAGCTGAAAACAGTTATTCGGACTAGGTTTTCTGAGTCAAGAATATGAGCTCAGCTGAATGGGCTCTCTGACTCTAGGTCTCTCAGAAGGTTACAGTCAAACCAAAGCTTAGCCCAGGGATCCACTTCCTACCTCACTCAGGTAATTGGCAGGATTCAGTTGTATCCTGAGGGCTTCATATCCTTGCTACCTCTTGGCTAGAGGCTGCCCTCAGTTCTTGGCCCATGGGTTTCTTCAATGTGGAATCTGCTTTATCTCACACACGGAGGAGATTTCATAAGAATGTGAGTAACAAGATATGGAGCTCATTAGGAACCATTTCAAGAGCTGCAAGTGTTTGGGTTTGACAATCGAGATGAAGAGGAGGTTGCTGGAGAATTTGCCTTGAAGCTATCTTTTCAAGGTAAGTATAAATTTTACTTAGCATGATTATTTATTCATGGTTGTTTGGGGAGGAGAGAGTTCATGGGTTGAAAAATTAGAGATAGCTTTTGGCACCACCGTGGTAGGATATAAACAAAAGGAACCCTCTCCACCAAGGGCGGGCTCTATCTCTTAAAGATACCTCACAGATGAACTTAAGAAAGTAGTTAGTTCTCACCTCTAGATTTCCACAGCAAACAAAATAAAACCAAGATCATAAATCTACAAATTTAGAAAGCCATCTGAGTCCACGCAGTAACCCTTTCTCGAGTTTGAACTGTAGAGGGGTTAGAAATTCAAGACTAGAGCAGAACAAGCCTTTGGCTCCTCAAAGAGCCGTCCCCTACCAATGATCTTGGGAAGGCTTCTAACGAAATAAAGTAGAAATTAAAGACTGCCCTTTACAACGTATGTATGTACAGTATATTCATATTACTGGAGAAATGCCAGACTCTGATTAAGATTAGTTTTCTCTGGGGAGAAGCCTGGGAGGCCTGTGTTGGCGACAATGTTGCTGTGACAGCACATCCTTCCATGTTTCAGTATCTTCCCATGAATGCATATTTCTTTCCATTTAAACTCAGTTATTATAAACTCTTTTAAACCATGCCTGAAGTAAAGATAAAGAAAATGGAAATAGAAAAGTATCAGGAAAGTAATGAAAATGAAAACTTTTTTTTTTAATCAAAAAAACCTATGGGACACAGCTGAAGCTGTATTTAAAAGAAAACAACTCAAAAAATGTTTCTCTTAAAAATGGGCTGAAAATAAGCTAAATGTGCAACATAACAAATAGAAAAGACGAACAAAATAAACCTAAAAAAGTAGAAATAATTCATGAAAGTGAAATTAATTTAAAAAGAGAGAAGCTAAGAGACAAAAGCAAACCTTATTCTCATAATTTAGTCAGCCCTGGCAAATCTAATGAAGGAAAAGTGAGGAAGACGAAAGCGTACAGCTTTAGGAAGTGTAAAAGATGTGGGAAATTTTTAAAAATTATAAAAGCTTATGTACAACTATATATGTAAATCTTAGGGAAATGTGTAATTTTCTGGCAAAATACAAATGAACCAGGTTTACTTAAGAAGTGACAGAAAGTCAAGTAAACCATTACATGTAACAAATTAGATACATAGCTAAAGACCTGCCTTCTAGAAAAGCTCCAGGACCTGATGATTTTATCACTGAAATCTATCTAGTCTCAAAGAACAGATGGTTCCTGTTATTTTCACTATTCACAGGAAAAGATGGGGTTATCCCATAAGTCATATTTATGAAGCTAAGATAGGCTAAATGACAAAGTCAGATAAATATAAACAACACAGAGAACTCTAGATCAATATTATTTACTAGTACAAATATAAATATTCTGAATAAAAACAAATTCTAGTTATTCAAATAACAGCCTGTCTTGGCCAAATAGATTTCAATCCAAATATAATGATTTGGGAATACATTAATGTGATTCTTTATACCAACAGAATAAAGGAGAAAAATACTAGATGTGGTATATGATAAACTTGAACAGTTTTTATAATGTGAATTTTACAGACCAATGATAAGAAAAGTAGAAACTGACAAAGGCCAATAGATATATAAAAAGATACTGAATCTTAAATGGAAATAAAAAATAATTTTTACCTCTCAGAGTGAAAAAACAATCAGTGCCAGTCAGAGTACATGTAAGTGAGCTCTGTCATATATTACTGACAATAATTTGAATTATTTAATTTTTGCAAGATAATTTAATGTATCTGATAGAAATTGGTCAGAAATGGCCCTTTTAGGAATCTGTTCTATAAATGCATACACAAACAAGAATAAACATAAACAAATACTTTGTAGAGATAGAAAGCAATAAACAACTTCATTGCCTATCAGTAAATTGTTGAATAAGCTGTGGAACATCCTTATCTATGGTTAACTATTATTAAATTGAATGCATTAAATCGACATATTTTAGCTGGTAGAGTGACCATTTGCATATAGTATTACATGAAACTCAATTCACCTCTAAGAAAGCTAACCCTTTGAAAGTATAAAATTCAGTGGTTTTTAGTATATTCCCAAGTTTGTGCAACCATCACCACCGTCCACTTTCAGAATATTTTCACTTCCTCCAAAAGAAACCTGTACCCATATGGGCATCAAAATGCTAGACAACTAACACTCAGGAGCAACTCTCAACTAACCCTGACAGAGCTGGTGTATAAATATTCCTCTCCCTCACCCCTTCTGTGACAAATTCTAAGGCACAAAGTTACATTGTTTCCCAGTCAGGATTATACCTGAGTTTTTTACCATGCTACCTTCTGTGATAAGGCACACTTTATTGGTTTTCTTTGATTTTGCTTACCTTTTCCCTATTGCTGTTTTCTGGGATCATCTCCCCAATAAACTCCTTGTATTCAAATCTTTGTCTTGAAGTCTACTTCTGCAAGAACTCAACTAAGAAGGCTCATCAGAAATGGTCCTAGGAAGCAAATTTTCAGGATGGACTTCTACAATTGTCCAGATAACAGCAAAGACCCATTATTGGTGGTAATTGAGGATGATAACCCCACATGCTATAATAACACAACTACTAAGACTGTGGTGAGTTGGGAGAAGATACGAGTCATAAAAGGTATACTTCTATAATATAGCTAGTACTTGAAGGTATAGGGAATTAATAACTATAAAGACACTAAAATTGGGTGGCTACTATTAAATGCTACTGATTTACATTGAAGGAAGAAATACCAGCCTCAGGCCAGTCAACTATTGACTTAAGGCTTAGTGTAAAAGCCATAAAACATACCTGGCAGCATTTAAAGAGATTCATCTCCTGAAACAATAGGACACAATGAGACTGAGAGGATTTGTTTATAACAATAGTAAACTGGCAAAAAAAAAAAGGTTTATGTGTGCATGAGTGTGTGTGCATGTGTTAATGCATAGCCCAGGCATCTCTCCTTGTGTTTTATCTGATATCCCCAGCAAGTCTACACATAGTCCCCTGAACACAGTGAAAGGGGAGGGTTGGGATGCTGAGAACTAGGCAGCAGACATCAGAGGAAATGCATTTGAGGATTTTGAACCCTCAGATTCCTCTGAACTCTCTGGCCTGGCCAAGGAGGCCCACTCCTCGGCTGGAGAATAGCAGCAGTCCTCTGTCTGAAGACCAGCAAAGACTTCACCCAGGACAAGTGCCCCTCAGACTGATCCTTGCCTTCCTCAGGGTCTTTCCCCTCCCGCATCGTTGCTTTGAGATCAGTAATTCCTGTCAAGTTGTAGCATGGCTCAACTGTAGAAGTAAAAAGATGTTTTACAGAAGAGATACAGAATCTAACTAAAATAGTATCAGCAGGAACAAGCGAAAATACCTAAAATGGATCTTGAGGGTAGCAAACAGAATATAAATCCGGATATTGGAAGAGTTTGTTGGTTTGGAACAAGCTCCTGTGACTCATTATTTAACATCTTCCCAAGGACACCTGACACTGGTCTTAATATGCTGCTGAAATGACTCCTTGAAAGTTGGAAAAACGTGATAGCCTATGGCAAATGGGCAGAGGTGCCATCATTGTACAAGCAAGCATTGGTCAGATGGTCCAAAAAGTGGTCACACTTGACTAGGTTTATTACAAAACACTATACAGCTCACCAGCTGACGGTTGCCCAGGAGAATCGAGGGCACGCCCTTCACTAGAACAATAAGAATTCTCTGAGGAGGAGGGCCGGAGCAGTGTAGAAGTTCAATGTGACTGCCTCTTGTAGGCTGGAGTTGCTGATAAGAAAATGAACTTCCTAGTGGCAGTGAAGATGGAAGGATTCTGAGATACCAGAAGCCAAGTGACAGCATTCAAAAGACTGAGAGGAAAGGTAGACATAACTGCCGTACTGCAAAGTCAGATGGGGGGGGGGGGCAGGAGAAGGGGAGGTGAAATAGAGGAATGGATAGCCAGTTAATTCTTGGTTTATAATCAAAAAAGGCATAGGTGGGTGAAGAGTAGACTGATGTCAGCTGCTGCAATACAAAAGTCATAACCCCTCACACTGTTTCCAGACTTGAACCTGTTCTCAGGCCTAGAGTCTATTGATGGGAGATAGCCTGGAGTAAGGACTGCAACAATGCAGTGTGTGAGTACACATTTACAGGGACAGAAAAACACACTCGTGGCTTTGCCCCGGGGCTGTATTAACTCTCTTCTTCTTAGCATAATCTAAGGGATCTGAACTGGACATTCTGCAGAATATCACCTAGTCCACCATATTAATAATGTCATGTTAACTGAATAAGAGGAACAGAAAGTGGCGAGTATTGTGAGTGACAGATCCCTGCACTCTGGAGGATGGAAATCAGTCCTACACAGACTCAAGGGTCTGTCCCATCGGCAAAAATTTTAGAAATCTGTTGTTTTGAAGCATTCCAGAACATTCCCTTAAATGTGTACGATAAACCACTGCACTGCCCATAAATACAAAAGCACAGCACTAGGTAAGCTACTTCAAATTCTGGAAACAGCATATATGTCACTTGGAAATACTTCCTGACCCATTTATTGAGTGACTCAGAGGCCTACAATGAGAGAGCCCTCTGCCTCAGATTCAGACTGGTGTCAGCAACACTCTCACTCAGACAGATGACCAAGCATACCCAGTGTGCTGGAGGTATCCGCAGTAAATAAGTATACTTTCAGGATTTTCAGACAAGCCCAAACAGGAGTCACAGAGCAACCTCTGCTTCTGGAGAAATAATTATTTCACCCAGACAAGTTGATGGATTTCTGGGTGTCACAAAATAGCAAATTAACTGCCAATGAATTTTACAAACTGTGGTCCTGTCACATTTCATTTAATGAACAGAGATGTTTTGATATATTAATTGTTTGCAAACAATTCCTTAAAAATAGTTTGTACATTTTCAATTAATTCTTTTGCCTTTCTCCAAAACTTCTTTCATACCTTAAAATTACATATTTTTTATAATCCTCTTATATTCCATCCAGGACCAGCTGTATAACTTTTTTTTTATACATTAATTTTTACCCATCTTGAATTCATTTTATGTGTAGTGTGACAGAAGGATCTTTTTTTGCCAAATTAATCATGAACTTCTCCATCACGTAACCTTTCCTTTCTCCAATGATATGAAGTATTTGCCTTCATAATATACATTGTTCTCTTTGCAGATTCTCTATTATGTGCAATTGACTCTCTATACTATTAGCACTCTGTTTAATTATTGTGGCTTTATGTTTTTTCTTTGTAAGTTTATATCTAGTAAGATAGATCTCTTTCAGTGGTGTTTTGCTTGTGTATGTTTCATTTTTGGAACCCTCTTAATGTGCAGTTGCCTTTCCAGATAAAATTTTAATTAAAATTTTTATTGAGATAACTGTAGATTCACATGTAGTTGTAACAACACAGAGAAGAACTCTTGTACTCTTTACCCAGTTTCTCCAAAAAACATGTAACAGTATAATGTGTATAATATTGAAACCAGGATATTGATGATTGTTCAATCACCAATTTTATTGTTTCCCCAGTTTTACTGCATGCATTGTATGTGTTTATGTGTTTAGCACTATATAATTTTATCTCACATGTAGATTATCAATCAAGATAGTGGATAGCTCCATCATTACAATGACTCTTCATGTTGCACTTTTATAAGCACACTACTTTCCCTTCAACCCCCACCCCCTCCTAACCCCTGGCAATTATTAACTGTTCTCTGTTCTAAAATTTGTTATTTTAAAAATGATCAGATGAATCACAGTATGTAACCTTTGGAGGTGGAATTTGTAACTTTTTTCATTCAGTGTAATTTCTTGTAAATGCATCCAATTTCTATGTATCAATAGTTTGTTTTTATTGTAAAGTAATATTCCATGATGTAGATATACCACAGTTTGTTAAACTGTTCATCTCTTTATTTGTTTTATTGTGTCCCTGTAGCCCTTGTGCCTAGAACAATGCCTGGCATACAGTAGGGACTAAATAAACATACTTTGAGTAACAGAATCTTCCTATCTCAAACACAGAGCCTGGAACACAGTGGGCACTGCAAAAAAAAAAAAAAAAAAAAAGAAAAAAGTCACATACATAGAATTATGGAATCAAAGAATACTGGGAGTCTAATTGTGTCCCCCCAAATGCTATGTTCAAGTCCTAACCCCTAGTACCTGTATGTGACCTTATTTGGAAATAGGGTCTTTGTAGATGTAATCATGTTCCAATAGGATCATACTGGATTAAGGTGGGCCAAATTCCAGTGAATAGTGTCTTTGTAAGGAGAGAGAGAATTGGAAACAGACACACTGAGAGAACACGACCATGTGATGACAGAGGCAGATTACAGTTGTGCCACTGCCACCCAAGGAGTGACAAGGATTGTCAGCTACCAGGAATGGTGGGACAGACACACGGGATGGTTTCTCCCTCAGGGCTATTAGAGCATGGCCTTTTGATGCCTTGATCTTGGACCCCTAGCTTCTAGAGCAGTGGTGGTCAACCTGGTCCCTACCACCCACTAGTGGGCATTCCAGCTTTCATGGTGGGCAGTAGCGGAGCAACCAAAGTATAAATAAAAAGATAGATTTAACTATAGTAAGTTGTTTTATAAAATTTATTCTGCCAAACTTAGCGAAAATCTGACATAAAGTACTTGGTAAGTAATTATTATTATATGCTTTAACCTGCTGTAACTCTGCTTTATAAATTTTATAAAGTAAAGTTACTTCCCTACTTTATAAATCACCATTATTGTGGAACCGGTGGGCGGTTAGAAAATTTTACTACTAACAGAGATACAAAAGTGGGCAGTAGGTATAAAAAGGTTGACTACCCCTGATCTAGATCTTTGAGAGAATGAATTTCCACTGTTCTACGTTGCCTAGTGTATGATGGTTTGTTACAGAAGCCCTAGGACTCTAATACAAAGAATGAGAAGAACTAAGCCTTTCAAGTTAATTGAGCAGTTGATTAATTAATCTACTTAAATGCCAGAATTAGAACTCATACTTCCTGATTCTCCAATTCAGTATGCTTTCTCCTACACCAGTACTTCTCAATTTTATTTTTATTATTAACTTTGTAGAAAACTTTTTAGACTTTTTTCCAATTACTTCCTCCACCAATAAATTTTAATATGAAGTTTATCTGTTTTTATAATGTGGCCCTCTGGTCAGCCACAGACAATTGTAATATCTAAGTTTTGTTCTCCCTGCCACAAAGAACCAGTTTTCATCTCCCAGGGAGAACGTTGCCCCATTGATAATGCATGCACTCACAATAATGCAGTCTGGCCCTGGCTGGTTGGCTCAGTGGTAGAGCATCGCCCTGGCGTGCAGGAGTCCCGGATTCGATTCCCAGCCAGGGCACACAGGAGAAGCGCCCATCTGCTTCTCCACCCCTCCCCCTCTCCTTCCTCTCTGTCTCTCTCTCTTCCCCTCCTGCAGCTGAGGCTCCATTGGAGTAAAAAGTTGGCCCGGGCGCTGGGGATGGCTCTGTGGCCTCTGCCTCAGGTGCTAGAGTGGCTCTGGTTGCAGCAGAGCAACGCCCCAGATGGGCAGAGCATCGCCCCCTGGTGGGCAGAGCATCGCCCCCTGGTGGGCATGCCGGGTGGATCCCAGTCGGGCGCATGCAGGAGTCTGTCTGACTGCCTTCCCGTTTCCAACTTCAGAAAATAATAATAATAATAATAATAATAATAATAATGCAGTCTGATAATGCAATAAAGGAAATGCTTAAGTTTCTGAAATCTTTAAAAGAACTTTAGTTATGGCTCATGAGTAAATATGCCAGTTCTCTCCCTAGCCTATGGTAGGATTATAATTCTCCACCCACTTGGAAGCTTATTGAGGTCATACGACTTGCTTTAGGCACTAATGTGTCAATGGAAGTTCCATGTGTCACCTCCACATAGAAGCTTTAAGTGCAAGTACCTGAGTCTCCACCTCTCTTCCTCCGGCTTCTGTGATTCTGGACAGGGTGCAATGGAGTGTCGGGGAACAGGGGCCCCAGTGAGGGTGAGGCAGAGCATCCCTCAGGGCTCACTGTGGCCCAGACTGTGAGTGACAAGTAAACTTCTGTGGTGAAAAGCCACTGAGATGTGGGGTTTGTTTGTTACAATGGATAAACCTATCCCATCCTGACCAGGACACTCTTACATGGGGGAAATCAGTGCATAAAATTAACTCTCTTTATTTTAATTTTAATTTAACCTAGTCCTCACAAGGAAAAACTTCAGTTAAGATTTAAAAACATAATATAACTTTCCTGAGTTTGTTGTTTAATAGTTAACTTCTTCCTGATGTTATGACATATGAAAATTTAATACAGACATAAAACAAAGGTTCGCTAATCCAGAACTGTGAGTTAGAAATTTAATTCACAAACAGATTGACATGTGGGTGCATGTATGGGATTTAGGGAGAACTGCTAGCACTCTCTGAAGGCCAGCGCTTTCCTACACTTCCTTGGCTAGGCACATGGTCCCGGATCATGGACTTCATCACCAGTGAAAAATAAAATTATGTGTTTATTGGATGTGTGACCTTTTCCTCCAACAATCGCAGGGCACCAAACTTTTAGCACATCCATTCCTTAAGTAATTTTAACATGCAGAGGGGATGAGAAGGTCAGACAATTACAAGAAGTCTGCTAGCCAATGTCAGTGGAATGCATTAAATGTCAGGAGAGTTTCTATTTCAGGTATTAATAAACAGGAAATCAAGCTATGCTAGAGCTGAGGTGAGGCAGGAGGCATGCCGGGGAATATGCTAACTAGCCCCTGGGAGCCAGCCCTGCAGCTGCCTTCTCAGAGAGGGCAGGAGAGCAAGCCGTGAAAAGCAATGTTTTCAAAAGTAAAAATCCAGGATTTTTATCGATAATGACACCTAACACAGGATTCTCACTTGCATTCAAATATTTCCTTTTCTTGTGTGAATTCAGCCATCTGTAAAACTGGAAAACTTTTTTCCCGTCTGCTCCATTAATTAGTACTTTTTGTCTTTTTTTTCACTGGACAAACTTTTGAGGACTTTGTGAACATTTTTCTTTGCCTGATCTTCTATAATAAACACTAGTACAATTTTTAATGATGGAAATGGGTCCCGTTCAGAAAATAGAGTCACTGCAAGTATTCCAGAAGTAGAGAGGGATGTAGTATGGGACTTGGGGGCTCACACGCATGTGGGGGAGCTGGTGGACAGGGGCTCTGAGCACAGGGGTCTCAGAGAAATGCCTTACCAACGGTTTCGGCCTGAAGAACTGGACCCTGGAGGAAGTCTGGAGTTAGTGAAAAACTCAGGAGCCACCAACACTGGCCACCGTGACCTCCCAAGGATGACTTAGCCATGCAAGCTCCTCTCGAGATAAAAACCAAACTGAACCACACAGAAGGGGCATTCTGAGAAACATGATGTTTTACCTCGAAGTGTGAGGTGTCCTTTACAGGTGACCAGCTAGCTCATTCCTCACAGTGAAAAAAAGAACTGTTTATTGTAAACAGGGTTTGTTTCTTTTAACTGACAGTTAAGATGCATGCTAGTGGTAGAGTAAAATCAGGAATTGAATGTAAATACATTTTGCTTTTGTTAAGAGCAAAATATCAGCTGATGCAGTTTTAACTTTTCCTGTCATTTTTTTTTCCCCATTAGATTTTAGACAGGTGTTTGTAACAAAGAAAAGCCCTAATTTGAATGGTCAGGGCAGCCCCCTGGGCTTAATGCCTTGGTGATCGAAGTCAGACAATGGCAGTATTTTTGAGTGATCTATTGTGTAATAAAGAAATTAATTAAAGCTGCCCTCTTCATCTGGTTCTAAAACATAACTCAGGTCTGAAGCATGAAACAGTCCAGGGACTGTTATTTGCACTAGAATTGCATACTGGCTAGTAATAAAAAATTTATAAAATAAATATAGGAACTTTTTAAACTGTTTACCTGCAAATAATCTAGCTAGCAAGGGCATGAGATAATTGTCAAAATAAGTTTTTTTGTTTGTTTGTTTAGAAAAGAAAAAAAAACTGCAAGCTTTGATTAAAGATGCTGCAGTTATATGGGATTTGAATATTCCCAGAAGACGGAAAAGAGGTCCCAGTTTAGAAAAGCCAGAGAGAAAGGGTGTGAGTGGGGAGGGTGGCCCCAGGGAGGGAAGTGGGGTGTGAAGACTGGTGGGAAAGCTCGGAGTGGGCTCGGGGAGGCTGCAGGGGCGCAGCTTGAACAAGCTGAGCTGTGAGCCAGCAGGAAGACAGCCCTGTGACCCGGTGCTGTGACACAGCAGAACAGAAATAGGATTTAGCTGGTTCTAGCAATGAGGACTAACAAGAGATTTGCTCAACTGCATAATTTTCCCCAAAATTCACTCTTGATTATGTCTAGGTGGATAATGCTTGTTTAATTAATAACCTAACTTTTAGCCATTTAAAAAAAATAATAGAGAAGCCCATTCCTTGAACAAAAACCAATCAGCATTCTTGCGGCTTATTCTGTATTCAGTAGCACCCTTTCCTCTTGGATGGTGTGGAACTCTGCTATCACCACGTGGCCACTCACAACTTTGCAGGGAAGAGGCAGCGCAGGAGAACTGCTCCTGTCAAGCACCTAGTATCCCTGTAAGTACGCTTGTCTTCCAGGACTAAATGTATTTCGGATTCTGGAATGCTTAGACAAATTCTGAAACAATAATTCCTGACAATTTCTTTCAAGTGTTGCTCTATAAAATTGCAAATGTTGATTTGTTGTAACTACTGCTTCTCAAAGATATTATTTTTTCCTTTAGAATTCCTGTCAATATTGAGAAACCCAACTATAACTGCATCCATATTAACTGTATCATAGTGGGTCATAGAATCATAACCTCTTAGCTGAAAGAGGGATTCGCAACCATCTAATGCAGGGATAGTCAACCTTTTTATACCTACCGCCCACTTGGGTATCTCTGTTAGTAGTAAAATTTTCTAACCGCTCACCGGTTCCACAGTAATGGTGACTTATAAAGTAGGAAAGTAATTTTACTTTATAAAATTTATAAAGCAGGCCTGACCAGGCGGTGGCGCAGTGGATAGAGCATCGGACTGGGATGCGGAGGACCCAGGTTCGAGACCCCGAGGTCGCCAGCTTGAGTGCGGGCTCATCTGGCTTGAGCAAAGCTCACCAGCTTGGACCCAAGGTTGCTGGCTTAAGCAAGGGGTTACTCAGTCTGCTGAAGGCCCACAGTCAAGGCACATATGAGAAAGCAATCAATGAACAACTAAGGTGTCACAACAAAAAACTGATGATTGATGCTTCTCATCTTTCTCCGTTCCTGTCTGTCTGTCCCCATCTGTCCCTCTCTCTGACTCTCTCTCTGTCTCTGTAAAAAACAAAAATACAAATAAAATCTATTACTTAAAAAAAATTTATAAAGCAGAGTTACAGCAAGTTAAAGCATATAATAATAATTACTTACCAAGTACTTTATGTCAGATTTTTGCTAAGTTTGGCAGAATAAATCTTTATAAAACAACTTACTATAGTTAAATCTATCTTTTTATTTATACTTGGTTGCTCCGCTACTGCCCACCATGAAAGCTGGAATGCCCACTAGTGGGCGGTAGGGACCAGGTTGACCACCACTGATCTAATAAAACCCCCTGCCCTGTTCAATGCATTTTCTACTATACTTAGCTGTGATACAGTCTCAGCTCCAGTCTCCTATGAATGACATAGAAAAAGAATACAGTATCTGTCTCCTGGGGACTTTGTAAGGATTAAAGGAGGTAAAGTATTGAAAATGACTAACTAGTACACTGCCTGCCCTACAGTAGATACCATTTAAATGTCAATTGATTTTTGTCCATAAATTCAATTTAGATGCTAGTAATAGGGATGGACTCGCCGTTTGTTGAGCTATAGACAAGGCACTGTGCTAATTGGTTTCATCCCTGAAACAGTCTTATTTTATAAGGATAATAAGGCTCAGGGAACTAACTTGCCCAAGATCTCACAGCCAATACATGCATGAGCACTATAGTCAACCTCTGGACTTTCAAACCTTTCATCAATACGTCATCCTGATTTTGATTCTACAAACCAAATACAAAATTCCATCATAACTTGTGCACATTTTGAATCATTCAGGGGCCTGGACTCCTATGAGGGAAGAATCCTTGTGGCTTTCCCGCGCTTAGTTTTTGCAACTACAGTACAACACTGCCACGCCCTAAAGACTAAGGCCGACTCAGAAATGCAGCTTGGCTGGCACACAGCCAAAGTGAACTGCCTTTCTCCTGTGGCACCGGCCTTTCTCCTGAGGCCACCTAAGCTTTTGTATGACACACGTGAGAATAAACAAACAGAAGGAATAGGTTTTTAAATACTCTTCTCCTAAGACTTGATGCACAAACTCTCATCTAATTTGCCCTTGTCCACCTTGTTTTTCCTTCCATCTGCATAGCCGCTGACAAAGCCCTCTTGATTCCTGTCCATTTCTCTGGGTCTCCATCTTCCAGGCTCTTACCTCTTCACAGCAGGCACTTCTTTCTAAATTGCTGTGTATATTTTGGTAGCTCAGTTTGTAAAAGCACTGCATGAAAGGTACTAATACACCCTAGGATATGTAGATGAGCTAGAAATTTTTATAAGGCAGATGCCTCGAACCCCTTAAAGAGGCTCCAACTTTCTCACCACAAGAATATACTTATGACCAATCTAGAAACTCCAATAGGTAGAGATTGCGACTGCTTCATCTAATGAACTTCACAACCGTAAGGTAGTTCCTAAAACTTGAAGAGGGGTTTTAGGTGACTTCTGATGTATTTCTTTAAAGAATCTTAGTACATGAGAATCATTTTTAATGTAATTCTGCCTTGAATTTTAACAATGGAAAATGAATTACTTTATTAGTAATGGAAAAGATTACTTTATGGATTATTGGCTTTGTTTTCTTTATTTAGCAATAGAGTATCTGAATTTTTGGCCTCATACAATCCTTTTTTTCTCTACTTGCTTACTATCTCTGAGGCTTACAGAACTTTTATACTTATATCTCAGGAATTGGAATATCTGATTTTATTTTCCTGTCTTAAGAGGGATCCCACCAAGAAGCTTGGCTCTATGACAGAGGAATCAGTTAAAGCTTGAATTAAGGATCACCTATTAATTGAACATAGTCTTTCATTACAGCGTTAGTCCCTGTGGAGCTGTAGAAACTTCTTCAGTCAAAGAACATTAAGAACAGTTTTCACTAATAATCCTTTGCATTTCCCCTTTACTCTCATTACAAGTATGTGAAATGTTTCTTAAAATGGGAAAGCTTCAAGAAGTGGTTATTTGTAAATAGACTTTCTGTGTATAACTCACACCAGTTAATATCAACCTGATATTCATATTAGCCAGCATTCTCCAGGGAAACAGAACCAATAGGCTATATGTGTGTATATGCTTTACATACAGATATATGTATATACACACATGTATAGATAATTTACACAGTCATATATCAATATTTATATGATTTATTATAAGAGATATAGAATTTTATTATAAGTAACTGATTCACATGGTTATGGAGGTTAAAAAGTGCCAAGATCTACAGTCAGCAGACCCAGGAAAGCTGATGAGTCTGAAGGCAGGAGAAGACTGATGTTCTAGTCTGGGCAATGAGGGAAGGGATAGTTCCTCTTACTCGATCTCTTTGTTCTGTTCAGGCCTCCCACTGGACGGATGAGGCCCACCCACATTAGGCAGGGGAAACTACTTTACTCAGTTGACTGATTCAAATGTTAATCTCATTCAGAAACATTCTCACAGACACATCCAGAATAATGAGGGACCAGATGTCTGGACACAATGTGGCCCCGTCAAGTTGACAAAATTAACCATTACAATATTCCATTACTGATAACATTTTATCAGATTAAACTTCCATCTTTAGTTTCTATCAAGGTTCTTAAGGACATAGTTATTATAAATTTTAAAGCCTTGCTCTTTGTTGATTATGATTCAGTACCTCTATTAAAGCACCCTTGGCTGTGTGCTTTTAAGAATAAAACCTTGGCACGTTTGTATGCGCGTTGTGCGTGTGTGCGTGTGTGCGTGTGTGTGTGTGTGTGTGTGTGTGTGTGTTTTCAAGGTTTTGGTCCTAGACATTTAAAAGATAGAGAAAAGCAGCCCTTGACGTCTGTGAACTAGCTTGATACTGTCTGCTTAGGTCTTGTCGTCGTGGGATCTGAGCTGGCCTTGATGTTTTCCTATTGAACATAAACATTTCAGAGAATATCAAAATCAGAATCAAACAAGACCACTCTATAACCACCATGGAGCAAGACAAAAATAAGTCCACTCTCTAGTTATGTTTGATCACAGACAAAAATATGAATATAGTTTCAATCATTAAAATGACCAAAATATTCCCATCCTTGTTGTTTTTTTTACCAATTATAGATTAAGTCTTCCTCTATCTAGTCTTCCCATTTTTAATAAGAATAATTGAGATACTCAGCCACAGAATTGCTCCCATTTCCTGATAACACTCAATCCAGAGTAAAGCCCAGCTTCCTTAAACTTTCCCCAAGCTCAATAGCAAGTTCTTTTTGACACTTCTCACTAAGTTGCCCCATGGTTCCCCATGTTGTGTATTCCCCCTTGCTGAAGTGAGTAATAATACTAGTTATTTAACTACAGATATGCTCCTGCTGGTCCTTGACTGAAAGGCATTAACAAACAAAGAGTGCAGCCGAGATTCACTGAAGTTGCCCCTGCTTTGCCCTGGGAGCCTCCAGTCAGTGACAGGTGCACATTTGAGACCCCTCTTCTCTCTCTGCCCTTTCCTGGATGAGAAATTCACACTAAGTTAAGCTCTAATATTTCATTAAAGCCTTTCAGCATTAGGCTGATTTTGTATTCCTAGAAATAAGGTTTCTTGGGATACTTTTATGTGGTTGTCTGATTAGATTTTTATTGTTCCTTGATGCAATTATAATATTTTCCAACTTTGTAACACATGACCCTATGACCTGTCTACATGTGCCTATTTGTTTTGGGTGTCTTGAGAGTTGCCTACAGGAGGAAGTCTATAAGGACAGTATGAACATAGGTCTCTGATATCTAAGCTCACTCCTGAGTCAACACTGGGGCTGAGGAGTTAAGAAGGAACTCCTAGGACCTGTATTTTATGGAAAAACTTTGCCTCAAGGCACCAAATCAAAACCTAATAAAGGCTTCTTTGTAGGTCTTGTGTTCTTGAAAAGGCTTTGTTTAGTTTCATCTGCCTATTATCAGGAGGCTTTGCTAAGTCTTGGGTAGTAAATGTTGTCCTTTGGCAAGGTTCCAGAGATACAAAGTTACACAGCAACATCTTTATAGACCAAAAACACTTAGTTCCCATGCAATCTTCTCAGTCTAGAATGGCACTTCTTCCAGACCCTACCCATTCTTTCTAGAGACTCTCTTAGATAAACTGTATTTAGTTATGTTTGTTAACAGTTCATACTTAAAAAGAAAAGCTAAAAAATTCCAAGCAGGCTATGCTATCAATGACTCAAATTATCCTTAAAGGAGAAGACAAGATGGAGCTGGAGTAGGTGGACGTACCAACATCCACCTCCCAGAACCAAAGTGGATTACAAACTAAATTTAAGAATCATCATCTGGAAAAACCAACTTTGGACTAAACTAAGAGGACTCTTCAACCAAGGAACACTGAAGAAGCTGGTAGGAAAAGCGGAAACGTGGAGAGTGCTGCCCAGCTCCCCGGAGCGAACAGCAGCAAGGAGAGACTCGCGTGGCGGGAAGTGAGTTTAGCAGAGAGGGGAGGGTCCTGAATCCCAGAAACAAAGCCCCAGCCTGCAGCCCCAGAGCCCAGAAGAGGTGTAAGGACAGTATTTAGCTGGAAACAAGTCAGGATACTGTTTGTGAGAAAGAATCTGATTTCTCAGACCCAGGATTCTTCTTAAAGGGACTGTGCAGAACACCTCTCTCACAACCACTCACCCGGGGCTCCGGGGGATGGCGAGAGAAGAGAGGACTGGAGTAGCAGGAAGACAGTGTAATCTAGGAGGCACAGGGAAAAAAATTTGGGGAGACAGCCACCCTAATCCCTGGGATGAGTCACTCCCCAAAACTGAAGGGAATATTTCCCCTGGAAACAGCAATACCAGCAAAGGGAAGCAGGACACCAGCCAAACAAGGTCTCCCGCGGCACTCAGAGCAGAGTTGCTTAGAAGGAGGGAGCTTTTGAGTCTACAGAAGTGAGTGTTAGGGTCTGATCGGCAGCACCCGCACCCCACATGGCTGAGGGCTCACCAAAGGGCAGGCGGTAGCGGGAAGTGGAGGCGCGGTTCTGTTGGCAGGGTCAGAAGCCTGCTGGCCGCCACTGGGCTCACATGTTAGCTCAGTCTTGCCCGGCTGGGGAGGAGTAGGTGTGCAAAAGCGGTAAAGCCCAGCTGCCAGTAGCCTGTAATCCAGCCTGCAGGAGAAGGGCAGGAACCCCGGAAGGGGTGGAGACCAGCCCTTGAGCAAGGGTGCAGAAGCACAGCCTTGCCCTGCCCATGGAAGCAAGGCTTTGTGGCCTGACTTGGGAGCCAGCTCCTCCCACGGGGGTGGAGCGAAAAGCCCAGAACAGGCAGAGTTCTGCTACTGAGCTGAGTGTGGGCATGCAGTCCTGCCTGGCCAGTAGAGCCAAGGCTAGCAGCCATTCCACCAGTGGGCTCCTCCTGCAAGGGCAGAGTGAAATCCCAGAAACAGGCAGAGACACACTGCTGAGCAAAGGTGCTCGCCACTGCCATCAGGGCCGAGCATAACAACACCCACAGGGGCGGGGCAAAGGCCAAGGCCACCAAGGCTTGTGCACCTGAGCACGTGATCACAACCACTACCGTGAAGGAGAGGTGGAAACCTCAGCAACAGCCCCAGTGGGCAGGCACTGGCAACACCCAAACCCAAAAGCCCTAGGCAGCAACAGAAGAGGGGGTGGTGGGCCTGCAGAAAGACCGTACCTAGGGAACAGAGGCCATACCCACTGGACTCCAGTGGCCAAAACCTTCCTTTACACAGAGAAAATTCGAAGGCAGAGAAATGCAACACAAATGAACCAAGAGAAATCCCCAGAAAAGGACCTAAATGAATCAGATATAACCAAATTATCAGATGCAGAGTTTAAAATAACAATTGTTAGGATGCTCAAAGATATTAGAACAACAATAGATGTCATTACAAACACCCAAATAAAGAGATAGCAAATATAAAAAAGGACATTGAAATAATAAAAAAGAATCAGTCAGAAATGACAAATACAATATCAGAAATGAAAAACAAAATGGAAGGAATTAAAAGCAGGATGGATGAAGCTGATAATCCAATCAGCGAGTTAAAGGACAAAATAAATAAAGGCATGGAAGCAGAGCAGAAAAAAGAAAAAAGACTCAAAAAGTCTGAGGAAACTCTAAGAGAGCTCTGTGACAACATGAAGAGAAATAACATCCGCATCATAGGGGTTCCTGAAGAAGAAGAGAAAGAACAAGGGATAGAGACTTTGTTCAAGCATATCATAGCTGAAAACTTCCCTAAATTAAGGCAGGAAAACATCTCACATGTTCAGGAAGCACAGAGAACTCCATTAAAGAGAAACCCAAAAAAATCAACACCAAGACACATCATAATTAAAATACCAAAGCTAAGTGATAAAAAGAAAATATTAAAAGCTGCTAGAGAAAAAAAGACTATCACCTACAAAGGAACCCCATAAGGATGACTTCCGACTTCTCAACAGAAACACTTGAGGCCAGAAGGGAATGGCAAGAAATATTCAAAGTAATGCAGAACAAGAGCCTACAACCAAGACTAATTTATCCAGCAAGGCTATCATTTAAAATTGAAGGAGAAATAAAAAGCTTTACAGACAAAAAAAAACTCAAGGAATTCAATACAACCAAACCAAGGCTGCAAGAAATGCTAAGGGACCTGTTGTAGACAGATCAAAGGAGAAAAAGAATATAGCAAAAGAGGAATACAGTTTTAAAGAATAAAATGGCAATAAACAATTACATATCAATAATAACCTTAAATGTAAATGGATTAAATGATCCAATCAAAAGACATAGGGTAGCTGCATGGATAAGAAAACAGGACCCTACATATGCTGTATACAAGAGACACACCTTAAATCAAAAGATGCACATAAACTGAAGATAAAAGGATGGAAAAAATATTTCACGCAAATGGAAATGAAAAAAAAGCTAGAGTAGCAATACTTATATCAGACAAAATGGACTTTAAAACAAAGACTATAGTTAGAGATAAAGAAGGTCACTACATAATGATAAGGGGAGCAATCCAACAGGAAGATATAACCATTATAAATATCTATGCACCTAATATAGGAGCACCTAAATATATAAAACAGGCTTTGATGGATTTAAAGGGCAAGATCGACAGCAATACTATAATAGTAGGGGATTTCAATACTCCATTAACTCATTAGATAGATCCTCAAGAAAGAAAATTAACAAAGAAACAGTAGACTTAAAGGACATATTAGACCAACTCAATTTAATAGATATCTTCAGAACCTTTCACCCTAAAACAGCAAAATATACATTCTTTTCAAGCATTCATGGTACATTCTCTAGAATAGACCACATGTTATGGCACAAACACGGTCTCAACAAATTTAAGAAGATTGAAATCATATCGAGCACTTTCTCTGATCACAATGGCATAAAACTAAAAATCAACCACAACACAAAAACTGAAAAATACTCAAACACTTGGAAACTAAATAGCATGTTATTAAATAACAAATGGGTAAACAATGAGATCAAAGAAGAAATTTAAAAATTCCTAGAAACAAACGATAATGAGAATACATCAACTCAAAATTTATGGGACATAGCAAAAGCCACCCCAAGAGGGAAGTTCATAGCATTATAGGCATTCCTCAAGAAGCTAGAAAAAGCTCAAATAAACAACTTGACCCTACATCTAAATGAACTAGAAAAAGAACAGCAAGTAAAGCCCAGAGCTAGTAGAAGGAAGGAAATAATAAAGATCAGAGCAGAAATAAATGACATAGAGGCTAAAGAAACAATACAGAGGATCAATGAAACCAGAAGCTGGTTCTTTGAAAAGGTAAACAAGATCGATGAACCTTTAACCAGACTCACCAAGAAAAAAAGAGAGAGCACTCAAATAAATAAAATTAGAAATGAGGGTAAAGAAATAACAACTGACACAACAGAAATACAAAATATTGTAAGAAAATACTTCAAAGAACTGTATGCCAAAAAACTAGACAACCTAGATGAAATGGACAAATTCCTTGAAACATATAATTTTCCAAAAATTAATCTGGAAGAATCAGAAAACCTAAACAGACCAATTACAACAAATGAGATTGAAACAGTTATCAAAAAACTCCCAAAAAAGAAAAATCCTGGGTCTGATGGCTTCACCAGCGAATTCTACCAAATATTCAAAGAAGAACTAACTCCTATCCTTCTCAAGCCATTTCAAAAAATTCAAGTGGAAGGAAGATTTCCAAGCTCCTTTTATGAGGTGAGCATAATTCTGATTCCAAAACCAGACAAAGACAACACAAAGAAAGAAAATTATAGGCCAATATCCCTGATGAATTTAGATGCTAAAATCCTCATCAAAATATTAGCAAACCGGATCTAGCAATATATGAAAAAAATCATACACCATGATCAAGTGGGATTTATTCTGGGGAGGCAAGGCTGGTACAATATTTGCAAATCAATCAATGTGATTCATCACATAAACAAAAGGAAGGAGAAAAAACACATGATAATTTCAATAGATGCAGAAAAAGCATTGCATAAAATACAGCACCCATTCATGATCAAAACTCTCAGCAAAGTGGGAATACAGGGAACATACCTCAACATGATAAAGGCCATCTATGACAAACCCACAGCCAATATCATACTCAATGGGCAAAAATTAAAAGCAATCCCCTTAAGATCAGGAACAAGGCAGGGGTGCCCCCTTTCACCACTCTTATTCAACATAGTTCTGGAAGTCCTAGCCACAGCAATCAGACAAGAAAAAGAAATAAAAGGTATCCAAATTGGAAAAGAAGAAGTGAAACTATAATTATTTGCAGATGATATGATACTTTATATAGAAAACCCTAAAGTCTCAGTCAAAAAACTACAGGTCCTTATAAATGAATTCAGCAAGGTGGCAGGACATAAAATCAATACTCAGAAATAAGAGACATTTTTATACACTAACAATGAATTGTTAGAAAGAGAAATTAAGGAATCAATCCCCTTTACCATTGCAACCAAAAAAATAAAGTACGTGGGAATAAATTTAACCAGGGAGATTAAAGAATTGTACTCAGAAAATTATAAAACATTGATAAAAGAAATCAGGGAAGATACAAACAAGTGGAGGCATATACCATGCTTATGGTTAGGAAGAATAAACATCATTAAAATGTCTATACTACCCAAAGCAATTTATAAATTCAATGCAATACCAATTAAAATACCAATGACATACTTTAAAGATATAGAACACATATTCCAAAAATTTATATAGAACCAAAAGAGAACACGAATAGCCTCAGCAATCTTGAAAAGGAAGAATAAAGGGGGAGGTATCACACTTCCGGATATCAAATTATATTATAAGGCCATTGTACTCAAAACAGCCTGGTACTGGCATAAGAACAGGCATATAGATCAATGGAACAGAACTGAGAACTCAGAAATAAACCCACACTTTTATGGACAACTGATATTTGACAAAGGAGGTAAGAGCATACATTGGAGTAAAGACAGCCTCTTCAACAAATGGTGTTGGGAAAATTGGACAGCTACCTGCAAAAAAATGAAACTAGACCAACTTACACCATTCACAAAAATAAACTCAAAATGGATAAAAGAGTTAAATGTAAGCCATAAAACCATAAGCATCTTAAAAGAAAAACATAGGCAGTAAGCTCTCTGACATCTCTCGTAGCAATATATTTGCTGATTTGTCTCCACAGGCAAATGAAATAAAAGACTGGATAAACAAATGGGACTTTATCAAACTAAAAAGCTTCTGCACAGCTAAAGACAATAAGAACAGAATAAAAAGACAAACTACACAATGGGAGAATATATTTGACAATGCATCTGATAAGGGGTTAATAACCAAAATTTATAAAGAACTTGTAAAACTTAATACCAGGAAGACAAACAATCCAATCCAAAAATGGGCAAATAAATGAATAGACACTTCTCCAAAGAGGACATACAGATGGTCAATAGTCATATGAAAAAATGCTCAACATCACTAATGATTAGAGAAATGCAAATTAAAACCACCATGAGATACCACCTCACACCAGTCAGAATGGCACTCATCAACAAAACAACACAGAATAAGTGCTGGCAAGGATGTGGAGAAAAGGGAACCCTCCTGCACTGCTGGTGGGAATGCAGACTGGTGCAGCCACTGTGGAAAACAGTATGGAGATTCCTCAAGAAATTAAAAATCGAACTGCCTTTTGACCCAGCTATACCACTGTTAGGAATATACTTCAAGAACATCATAGCACTGTTTGAAAAGAAGAAATGCACCCCCATGTTTATGGCAGCATTGTTCACAATAGCAAAGATATGGAAACAGCCCAAGTGTCCATCAGAGGACGAGTGGATTAAAAAGCTTTGGTACATATATACTATGGAATACTACTCAGCCATAAGAAATGATGATATCAGATCTTTTACAACAACATGGATGGACCTTGGTAACATTATACTGAGCGAAAGAAGTAAATCAGAAAAAACTAAGAACTATATGATTCCATACATAGGTGGGACATAAAAATGAGACTCAGAGACATGGACAACAGTGTTGGGGTTACAGAGTAGGGGGGAAGAGAGGGAGGGGGTAGGGGGAGGGGAGGGGCACAAAGAAAACCAGTTAGAAGGTGATGGAAGACAATTTTATCAATGTCACCCCATTAAAATTAATCAAAAAAATTATCCTTAAAATATATACTCTTATTGTATTCCAGTTGATAAAGTTGTGTCTCATAGGCATACACATTAACAATTCTGATGTTGCTCTATATGTTCAATGGAACTGAAGAATTAAGAAAATTGATAGCACATGGTGGAATCCAGCTTTCTCTCTGTTGGAGTGGGAGGAGGTTAGAATGTTCCACGTGGTAATGTATCAGTTGAAAATATCAGTAAGAACTATGTTCAGCTTAATATATATAGAGATAACCATCTGTTTATAGACAAGTGTATATATGTGATTAGTATACACACATAGCCTCCCTTCCTCTGTTGGCTGAGAGAGCCTAGCAGCAATGTCATCCTAGTAGCAACAAGCACACCTAGCACCCAGATCTTAGTTTCTAATAAAACAACACCTGGGCTCCGTGGAGAAATGGCTGATTCTAGAGCTGGGACAGGAAATTTACAAAATGAGCCTGGAGCATCTTGTAGTGCCAAAAAGTAAGAAAGTGCTAAAAGCAAAACAAAATAAAAAACCCTATATGGACAGGGTTTGTCAAAGGGACTCATGAGCCAAATGGAAGAATTTTTAAAGGCCAAAGCAGGAAAAAATTGATCAAAATAAGTAGATTAGTATTGGATTATAACCAAATTATAGACTAAATATCTGTGAGTCTATAATGACACAAACAAGTAAGTGAATAAATACATAACTGACAAATTATGTATTTATTTGGGGGGAGAACTGACAAGTCTTTTGTGCAGAGAATTCTGAATGCTTTATGGAGACAATCTTTGGTCAGGGAGAGAGGGGGAATGTCAATTCCTGATCCTTGTGTGTGGGTTATGTATAGTGACTTCTTTCCAAATAAGACCATATATCAATAGAAGTGGGGGAAGTACTAACTGTACAGTGAAGAACCTGAACAAGGTCACAGGGAACAAGGTCAAAATTAACAGTTTTCTTAAACCTTAAATTCTATCATAGTCTTTTCTGATACACTGCATACCCTGATGCATGTGCGCTCCTTCACTACCACAAGTAATGACCCAAATCATTCAAGTCCACCTGTGTTTCTGGAGGTCTCTGGCTGGAGGGCATTGGCAAAACCACAGTTCAAATGAACAATGACTGTTTACATGCCCACAGTGTCAAGTTTTGGATTCATGTTTTCTGAGAGTAATTCAAGTTTTTTACTTATTCTTGCAGTTAAAAAAAAAAATCTCATTCCAAACAACTATGCTCTTTTTATATGGTACGAATTCCCCCAAAAGCCAATTTCTCTTATTGACCTCAAGGTGGCAGGCTTGAATAAAAAAAATATTTCCATTTTTAAATTGAGCTTCTCAAAAGATCTCTTTGAAGGTGAACTTACAAGTGGTCTTTTTTTCACTCTGAATTGGCCTTTAAAAATTATACCTATGTTTCTTCTATCTTTATTTTATTCAGTGTTTCTTCGAGGGCCAAGCGTTTTTCTTAGGTTATTAAAGGCAGTTATGAGACTCTGGAAGTCTCTTCAAAATGGAAATAAAGGGAAAAGAGGTACCTGTAGGTGATCATTGTACTAGGATGGGATCAAAGATACACATCCCCACACTGCCTTGTAAGAATACTAAATTATTATTGGTAATATTTTCATTGCAGGAAGCCTTAGATTATTAGTTCTGAGTCATTATCATGCATCTACAATAAATTTACACTTGAATTTTGGAAATGAATTTATCCACTGTGCTACTTGCCACTGAAATTAAAGAGTAACAGCCTGACCAGGCAGTGGCACAGTGGATAGAGCATCAGACTGGGATGCGGAGGACCCAGGTTCGAGACCTTGAGGTCGCCAGTTTGACGTGGGCTCATCTAGTTTGAGCAAAGCTCACCAGCTTGGACCCAAGGTCGCTGGCTCGAGCAAGGGGTTACTTGGTCTGCTGTAGCCCCACGGTCAAGGCACATATGAGAAAGCAATCAATGAACAACTAAGGTGTCGCAACGAAAAACTAATGATTGATGCTTCTCATCTCTCTTCATTCCTGTCTGTCTGTCCCTATCCCTCTCTGTGACTCTCTGTCTCTGTAAAAAAAAAAAAAAAAAAAAAAAAAAGAAGAAGAAAGAAAGAAAGAAAGAAATTAAAGAGTAACAGGAGTTCCAGCCAGTGATTTTGTAAAATAATGTCTAAAATTCTCCCAAGAGAATAAAAAATTAATGTTTTGACTTAATTTAGTTTTAAGATATTTACAGTTTCATCCCTTCTTCTAATATTACTAGAAAAGCCAACATAGCATGGTAGTCAAGTACATAAGTTTTAGAGCCAGACAAACTAATTTGTATCTAACCTAATTTAGATCTAATTCTGCCTCTTATAGGCTGTGTGGCCATGGGCATGTTACTTAACCTCTCTGAACTTCATCTGTAAAATAGAGATCATAATATCATTTACAGTAATGATATAAGAGTCAAATCAAATCTTAAATGGAAAGCACTTAGCACAGCTCAATAAATGACAGCCATTATTATTATTGTTTTGAGGAAAGGACATAAGGGTGAGGTGAGTAATATCACAAAACATGCTATGAATTGTGACAACTCCAAAAAAGATGAATAAAAAATAGTAAGAATTTTAAAAGTATGTGAGCTTCCATGAGTGGTCAGAAGATTCAACTTTTAGCAATGATTCCTGTAAGAATGCTGTGAAATTAGAAGCAAGTATTTAATGATTGGCCTAGGCTGGTTTGCTCAGTGGTAGAGCGTCAGCCCAGTGTGTGGATGTCCCAGGTTTGATTCCCAGTTGGGGCACACAGGAGAAGTGCCTATCTGCTTCTCCACTCTTCCCCCTTTTGCTTCTGTTAAGCCTAATCCGGAGGGACTCGAAACATTGAAGACATGAACAAAATCTATCAATTTCACACCAAAGCTTTATTGTCTAGCTTGGCCAAGCAGCGGCAACTCCGACAGAAATCTGAGGGAGAGTGCGCCGGCCCTTTGTTTTACCTAGTTTTTATAGTTTTGTAAGCGGGAAGTACAGAAGCAAAAATTGTAATTAGGAGCCCTTTACCACTATTGGTTATAGTCATATGCCCTTTAACATGATAGGACTATGTTTAATTTGCAAGCCATACATCATTTTGGAGAAAACAAAATTTACAAGTCAACACAATGGTAGAAAGATGTCTCTTTACATATTAAAAGGCATTCCTATATTCTCTAATGTTTATCCGCCATCTCTGGCCAGAGTCACACACATTAACCACTTACATTTACATAGGAGAGGTAGTTTCTGTGGGAACAAATACCCGCAAATTGCTCATTGCTATAAGAAAAGGTTTATTTTGGCTTTTCTCTTCCTGCACCTGGCCAGCCATTCACCCCTTTCCCCACAGGTGTGGTGGAATGTCAGGGAATCCATGTTTTCCTTCCCTTTGCATTTACAATACAATGCCAAGGGCCATCCTGGTTTTATGCCAATCACACAGTACAGAGATTATTCACAAAATTTCTCTGTACACCTTAACCCAAATTAATAAAATGTTCTTCAAGCCTTTTAAAATATTAATATTGATTCTGTAGCTTTTGGTACTTTATAACACCTGCGGGTGAGGTGGTACAGTGGCTCCTCAGGGCTCCTCACTTCTCCCTCTCTCTCTCTCTTTTCTCTTGCAACCATGGTTCAATTAGAGCGAGTTGGCCCTGGGCGCTGAGGATGGCTCCATGGCCTCTGCCTCAGGCACTAAGAAGAGCTTGGGAGCAGAACCCCAGATGGGCAGAGCATTGCCCCCTAGTGGGCTATCCAGGTGGATCCTAATTGGGGTACATGCAGGAGTCTGTCTCTCTGCCTCCCCTCCTCTCACTGAATAAAAAAAAAGTTATCTAATGATTTTTTGCATCAGTTTCCTCACCCATTCCCACAGCATGTGTCACAAAGGTGAATTAAAGGTCAGTAGGCATTTCCTAAATGTTCTGTTCTGCATAAGACTCCTCAGACCTTCAGACAAGTCTGGGGCTGGGATGGTAGTGGAGTTATAGGAAACCCAGGTAATAAGCTTGACTGAAATCCCCACCAGCCTAACAGAATGGGGGCTCAGAAAATAAATTTAACTTAATTTAGAACAAATATAATTTTAATACATCTGATAATTACAAATTCCCTCCCATCCACACACACTGGAAGATTTATCTTTATTCTATAGCCTTGTGGGCTCCTTTTCAAGGAAGAAGGATATTGGCTTGTTTGGTGTATTTGGTGAATCAGCACAGCTGATGGGGACATGTGCATCTCGTAAACCTAACCTCAACCTTTGAGCAGCACCTGGTGACAAAAAGGTGACATAAGAGTCACAGGAATCTAAGGAAATACGCAGCTCTCATTTAGATCCATCTGTTATTTTTATTTGAAGTAGGTGCAGCTGGTGGTGAACGCCACCCGCCCTCTGCCCAACAGACCTCTCACCAGGGATGCTAACTGGTGGCTCCCTGGTGGGCTGGTGACTACCTGTCTCTGTCAACTTTCAGAGTGGAAAATGCTAAGGAATCGCCAACCTGGGAGCCAGGGGAGGAGGGCAAGCAGTCCTTTGTTAAAGAAAGCTGCCCAAGTAGTTTTCACTGGGAATTAGGGGCACTTTCTCTTTTTCAAATATTATCAATTTCAGAGTACACTAGTAGGGTTTAATATCCAAAGCAGCCCCTCGAGTTGGCCAACCACCACTACCAGGTTTGTTTTGTCCTGTGCTTGTTCTCTGGATCTGTAGGCTCACTATTCCGATTACTAAATTCAGCCTAAGAAGACAGTGAGAATTCATTGAACACCAAACAAATCATCTTTGTCAGAATTATAAGAAAAATCAGCAAGTCACCACCAGAGAACTGTTCTTTCCAAATCAAATACATGCATCAATAAAGCCTGTGGACACTGGGGGGCAGTAACTCACAGCACAAGCAACTTTTTTCTCCAGGCTCTTATTAATGAAATCAAATTAATTCAATGTTGTTTTCTAAGTCTCCGCTTTGAAAATGAATTTTCCCAGTAGTGTCTGTTGTTCAAGGGATATTATACAGTGATATGTGGTCAGAATGTTGTTCATTTGGATCTTGAGTCAGTCAGATGATCGGATTGTGAATTCAGTTATTTTGACAATGAATAGGACTTTGCATATTAAATTGTTTACCTTTTCACTCCTTAGACTCAAAATTAATACAAACTATTTATTTATTTATTTTGTATTTTTCTGAAATGAGAAGCAGGGAGGTAGAGAGACAGACTCCCACATGCACCTGACCGAGATCCACCTGGCAAGCCCACCAGGGAGCAATGCTCTGCCCATCTGGGGCATTGCTTCATAGCAACTAGAGCCATTCTAGCGCCTGAGGCAAAAGCCATGGAGCCATCCTCAGCATCCGGGCCAACTTTGCTCCAATGGAGCCTTGGCTGCAGGAGGGGAAGAGAGAGATAGAAAAAAGGAGAGGGGTTAGGGTGGAGAAGCAAATGGGCGCTTCTCCTGTGTGCCCTGGCCGGAAATCAAACCCGGGATTTCCACACACCGGATGACGCTCTACCGCTGAGCCCTCTAGCCAGGGCAATACAAACTATTTTTAAAAATTGCTTTTACCATTCTGTCCCATGTAGTAGTGGAATCATAAAAAACTGTCTTTGCTTATATCTGTGTTCATGAGCCAGGCCATCCCAGTGTGAGAGGAGTCAGACAGACTGTGCCTGTGGGGTGTGTCCAAAAGGCTTCCTGGACAGGTGTGGAGACAGGTGTGACTGAAAAGTGCTTAGAGGGGTTCTGTTCAAAAACTGCTTTTTAGATGGGTGCTTGAGTCAGGTACGACAAAGGCACCATGGGCAGGGATGTGAAGAGACCTGGTCAGCTTGCCTTTCTCGGGGCTTGGACAAGGTGGAGGTCCGACTGAGCTCCAGAGCCCGGCGGCTTTGGCAGGACAGACGGTGACAACCATGCCTTTGACTACCAAGTCCTGGATTGTTTTCAGGTTTTCTCAGGTGCCACAGCCACCTTCGTTACTCAGCCAGCTGCTCCTGGCTTAGTTCTTTTCATTCTAAGGACTGGGGACGGGGAAGTTCACTAAAAATCAACCAGAAACAGAGATTGCCAGGGCTTCAAACTTTTGCAAAGCTACTGGCCATATTTTCAGAGTGCAGAAGAGAAATAAATCTTTAGGTAGCTAGCTGTTTGGAAATAAGTACAAAATACATTTTTATCCTGGAAAAATAGTTACTGTTAAATTGACTGTGTCGAGTAGTTATAGGGGGTCAGGCATTGTTCAAAACTCATTTAATCCTTATAACATCCTTATGAAGTAAAGTACCATAATTATCCCCATTTTGTAGATGGGGATTGTAGCACAGAAATGTTAAATAGCTGAGCCAAGTTCCTATTAGCTATTAAGGATCAGAGCTGGAATTTGAACCCAAGGAGTCTGGTATCAGAGGCTATATACTCTTAACCATTATACTATAATGTTTTTAAGATGAAAAAATGCAGTTTATTCCTGTGAATGAAAGAAAATTCTTATTTTTAATTTTGATTAATTATTTGAATGCATATATTATAAATTATCAGAGCAAAAAAGCTGTTTTACAGTGAACTACATATTTAACTGTTATTTTAATTTATAATGAGATTTTTGCCTTTAATTGTTTTAATTCCACTCCCTGCTTAGAGAAGCTTAAAAAGCCCAAAACTTTTATATACCTATACTAGAAATCAAACCTCACCACAGAATAATCACACCTTTTTAATGCTTCTTTTAGCATTTGGAATCTTTAGCAAGGGATCTAAACCAAGAAAATGTGTTCTAGGAACACTCATTAGCTGCTCTGATATTATTCAGTATTATCTTGCTTCCGTAAATATTCATTGTGGGTAAGAGGTAACTCTCTTAGAAGTATTTGTCCTATATGTCATATGGTACAAATTGAAAACATTTAAAAAAAATTTTTAAATATAGAAAAATATATATGCTGAAATATATCTTAGTTGTTAATATATTTTTAAAAATCATTGACAGTTTCTTGACAGGGTAAGTTAATGTACCTAAAAGAAAAAGAAAGATTATGCAGTTATCAAAATAACAAATTCAGGATTCTTAAGGGAAGGGAGCTAATACTATGTGCCAGGCAATATTCCAGGTACCCTCAAAATTATGTTATGCTAGCCTTCTAGAAGCCAGAAGAGGCTATATTTTATTATTCCCATTTTACAAATGAGAAAACTGAGGGTTAAGGAAGTTAAGTAACTTACTTTCCAACTAGTCAGGGTTTGAATATGTCTGATTTCAAACAGCACACATTATATTAATCAAGAATGCATTCTTGGCCTTGGCTGACTAGCTGGTTGGTTAGAGCATCGTCCTGAAACGACAAGGCTGAGAGTTTAATCCCTGATCAAAGCACACAAGAAGCAACCAATGAATGCACAACTGACTGGAACAACAAATAGATGATTTCCTTTTCCCTCCTTTCTCTCTCTGTCTCTCTAAAAATCAATCAATAAATAAAACATTAAGCCTTGGCTGGATAGCTCTGTTGGTAAGAGCTTCATCCCAAAGCACAGATGTTGCTGGTTTGATCCTGTCAGGGCACATACAAAAACAGCTCAATGTTCCTGTCTCTCTGCCTCTCTATCTCTAAAAAGAAAGAATGTTATACTGCCTGACCAGGTGGTGGCACAGTGGATAGAGCATCAGACTGGGATGTGGAGGACCCAGGTTCGAAACCCCAAGGTCACCAGCTTGAGCGCAGGCTCATCTGGTTTGAGCAAAGCTCACCAGCTTGGACCCAAAGTCGCTGGCTCGAGCAAGGGGTTACTTGGTCTGCTGAAGGCCCACGGTCAAGGCACATATGAGAAAACAATCAATGAACAACTAAAGTGCCCCAACGAAAAACTGATGATTGATGCTTCTCATCAATCTGTTCCTGTCTGTCTGTCCCTGTCTGTCCCTCTGTCTGACTCTCGCTCTGTCTCTGTAAAAATAATACATAAATTAATTAATTAAATTAAAAAAAAAGAATGTATTCTTACAACTGAATTTGTCTGTGGGGTTTATCTTCTCACACAGAAGGGCAGTGTGAAGACGTGGCTGCCAGCATTGGTGCAGGGGCTTAGTGATGTCAGGGACAGCAACGCTGTGACGGTCCTGGCCTTTTCCTCGTGGTTGTGAGATTCAAGGAGGGAGGGGAAGGGGAAAGTAAGTAGCTCCTGCATCCCAAACACCAGAACTTTTCCAGAAACCCCACAGCCGACTTTATTTATGTTCTATCGACCACAGAGAACTAAGGAGGAGGATGGTAAGGGGTTGGGCAAGCCAGCGGACGGTGTCTACACGATCATGCTGTGTTCTTTGATAATAGATTCCTGTCCAGCTGTCTCTGTAGGGTCGTGGGAGTTAAATGCCCTAGCTGCTGCTCCAAGCTCACCTGCAGCAGAATGTGCTGAGTCATAACTGAGCTGTCAAGGCATCCCAGTCCCTGGTTGCCCTTGCTCCTGCCCAGCCTGTCCAGGAGGACATGCTGGTAGCTGCTGCTGCCACCTTCCCTGCACTGCTGTAGGCATACCGACACTGGGTTTTTCCTTTTCTGATTATTGATTCTCAAGTGGCCAGAGAAAGAACATCAACATGAAGTCAGGAGACCTGATTCTAGTCCAGATTTGCCCCTGCTGAGAGACCTGGAATAGCCCTTTAACCTTTGGTTTTTCATCTGTCCAAGTGGTGATAATTTTCTTGACTCTTTGTCAAGATTGCAGAATGTATCAGTAGGCACTTCTGAGATTTCTCAGGTCTTAGATAAAATAAGACACTTACTCTTACTAGGGGCAATGGGGTTCTCTGAGTCCAGGAGCTGCTGAGACTGTCTTAGACCATGAGGCTGTAAGATCCCAGAGGGCTGTGTTGTGCTTGTCGTCATCTCCCCAGAATCAGCACAACACTGCACTTAGTAGGAACTCGGTAAGTGACAATTCAGTGAGGGGCCAAGTGGGTGTAAGACTGGACGAGTGAGGAAGTGGACAAAGGATGATCCTACCACCACTGAATCCGGCCTCCAGCTCTGCCTTCACTTTTGCATGTGTGACTGCTGGAGTCACTGCCTGGGTATCCCAGATACCCCAAAACTGATCCAACCCCAAGTTGTGGAAGCTCCTATCTTCTTCACAGAACAATGGGTACTTCCCATTCCTGATAACAGCATCTCTCTCTAGCCCTTGGAGTGCAACTCCAGGCTTACATTTGTATTTCCTTTTCGTTCTCAACATCTTCTCGTCGGAAAGCCTTGCATTCCAGCTCCGTGGTACCCAGGCAGGAGGTAAACCTCAGTGTCCCCGTCCCCTACACACACACAGTTTGCAAAAAGCCACTCCTGATTCTGAGACATCACCTTCTTTCAGAAAGTATTGGTGACAGCATCAGGTAGAGGGCAGAGTAGCCTTGTTTCTGTTCCTGGAAGGGTTTAGTCAGATGGAGCTAGATGTTCTCAGGTACGTCTAGCCCATCTTAGGTGTCCTTGCCTGTGTGGCTTTGATGACTTACAACCAAGCACAGCCAGCAGCAGACTTGAGAGTTTGTATTTCCTGAACCAAAGACTGGGATCCACCCGGCAACCCCCGCCTGGGGCTGATGATCGGATCAACCAAGCTGCTGTGAAAGGGGAAGAGGGAGAGAAGGGAGAGATGGAGGGGGGAGAGAAACAGATGGTCGCTTCTCATGTGTGCCCTGACCGGGATCAAACCTGGGACTTCCGCATGCCGGGCCGATGCTCTATCCACTGAGCAAACCAGCCACAGTGGAAGATATATATTTGTTTCTTTTCTATTTTTGACCATTATGTCATTTTCTAAATGTTTATTTTATTGACTTTAGAAAGCGAGGGAAGGAGATAGAGAGAGAAAGAGAGACAAATAATCAATCTGTTCCTGTATGTGCCCTGACAGGGAACAGAACCCACAAATGTGTCTGCTTCTAAGCAATGCTCTACCCAACCGAGCCATCTGGCCAGGGCTATTTTGGGCCATTATGAATAATGCTACTATGACCATTCATGTTTAAGTTTTATGTTTTCATTTCTCTTGGGTAGATAAGGAGCATAGAATTGTTGCATCATATGCTAATTCTATGTTCAACCTTCTAATGAACTGACAGACTGTTTTCCAAAGCAGATGTGCCATCGTAGAGACATTTTTAACTTGGTGACATTATGAACATCACAATAGAGATGAACACTTAAAGTGAGAACGCCAAGAGTCTTAATTAAGATTTAGACATGTCAAAAGAGACCATTTTATTTTATCTTTAACTACTGTGCTTTTGCACACTTACAGCTTGTGTCTCGGTTACCATCAGAAATCTTCCAGGAGACAGGATTGTATTGTGCTGTCTAGTTTGCTCGTGACGAGAGGCAAGTACCTGGTTACATATCCTTGTATTTAAAGTCACCTTCACCAGAACGTGGACGTAGCACTGCCCCTCCCCCACCGTGTGCCCCTTGTTAGTGGACCTGGGGCGGCCAGCTGTCCTTTCATACCATCCTGGCCTTGAGCCCAGGCTCAGCACGATCTTATGCTCACGGATTTTTTCCAGAGTGGGTGGTTGTAGAAGAAATATGTCACAGAGACAACGCTGTGACCGTTCCACTGAATGAGAGAAGAGAGAGAGAGAGAGAATGAGAGAGCTGTCCTATGTTGGAAACAGGGCATTACTCACAAAGTGGTTAATGTGGGAAGAGAAGAAAAATCCATGTTCATAACGTTAAGATTTTAAAGTATATGTTTTATAATGCTATACGTAAACTATATAATATGATACATAACATAATATATAAACTATAAATATCACACTCTGGGTTTAATTATGCCAACTTACTTTCATAATTAAAAAGAAAAGAAAGAAAAGAAAAAAGAAGACATCACTGTCAGTTTGAGCTTAACCTTTATTTAGACTGTATATATCTCACCCCTGGGGATAATGAAATCAGACAAATTTTTTATTTTAGCAGAGATCAAGTGTTTCTCTAAGAGATCTGAATGTCTTTTTAAAGTAGTATTGGCAGTCACTCCCTACCTGTTTCTTCCTATAAAGAGTTGGGATGCAATGGATACAGTTTTAGGGAGCCAATAGTAATAATAAAACCTACAGAATGTTAGAAGGGGCCGCTAGGGAAATTGAAGCCCAGTGATATTCAACATGTGCTCACAGTCTCCTGGGCAGTAGTGGACCCTGGCAGTATGTCCAGAGCCTTGGACTCTGAGACCAGTGCTCCCACATATGTCACTCTGCCTCAGGCTGCTGCAGCCCCCTTGGCCCTGACTGGGGACCGGGCGCAGCAAGGAAGACCCTGCTAGCAGAGCGTGCACAGCGCCATCCTCCCGCGCCGAGCGCCACGCCCACACTGGTGGGGTTCAGTGGCCTGCAGGGTGGTAGGGAGGAGTTCAGGCTCTCTTACCCCGCCTTTCAACTTTGGGTGCCTAATACTGGCACAGACAATGCCTTTGTATAAATTTCAACAGCTCAACACTCTTCAGGTTGGGTGATACTACGTGCTCGGGTTTGAAAGCAGTGCCTACACTCTGACTCAGCCCCACTGTAACAGTGCCTGGGAGCTCTTGTGTAGGGTCCGACCCACACAACCAAACAGAAAGATCCTGTTAACCTTCAAATAAGCTTGCTTTTGTCATCTGTAAAATGGGGACAACATCAATAAGACTTGAGTGAGACCCTGTTAGTGAAAGTGCTCCATAAACCAGAAAGCCTCACCACAGGATAATAATTACAAATACAGGCGTACCTTCTTTTTTTTTCTCTTCATTTTATTGTGCTTCACAGATGTTGCATTCTTTACAAACAGGCAAGACCTCCATCAGCAAAAAGAAATGACAACTCACATTATTGTGGTGGTCTGGAACCGAACCCACAATTCCTGCAAGCTATGCCTGTATTTGTGCATATGTGCCCCCCCCACACACACGTGCACATACTTGGATTTTGCCATTTTTAAAGGTCTCGAATGGTATGTTCTTCAAGTCTGATAGCCTAGTAAATGGGCCTTTGTAACCAGCGAAATGTGCCTGGTTCTTACTATCAGAGGGATTCTCAGCAAAAGAAAAAGAACAACATGAAATTTATCCCTTTATCCCATGCTTTTTAGACCTGGCTGCATATTATAATAATCTGGAGAATTAAAAAAATACAGAAACCTAGGCCTCACCCTCAGAGATTCTGATTCAATTCATTTGGTAGTTGGGGGGGGGGGGTGAGCAAAGGCATTATGGGTAGTTTTAAAAGCTGTCCAGTTGATTTTAATGTGCAGCCAGGCTTGAGAAAAACTATACCAAACTGTACCAGCTATTCACTAATCATTTTAATTCCTGGTCATTCCCAGGCCCCGGGAGGCCAGGCAATAAATACCACAGTCAACAGCACCCACAGGCTTCCCCTGACGCTCCTTGAAGCCCAGGTGCCTGCTCTGCCACCCCATGATAGAGATGCTATTAGATCACAAACTTAAGCCCACAAATGGCCAGGAGCCATTTGGGGTTGTAGCCCTCCATATTTATAGAGTTCATACATGTGACTGTAACTAGTTTTCTAGGGCAGCCTGAAAGACTGAGGTGGCTTAAACAACAGAAACTTAATTTCTCACAGTTCTGGAGGCTAGAAGTCCAAGATCAAGATGTCAGCAGGGTTGGTCTCCTCTGAGGCCTTGCTCCTTGGATGGCAGATGGCCACCTTCTTGCTACCTCTTCACTGGTTGTCCCTCTGTGGACCCAGGCCCCAGGTATCTCATTTTGTGCCCAAATTTCCTCTTCTATAAGGACACTAGTCATGTTGGATTAGGGCCCACCCTAATGGTGGTATTTTAACCTAATTCACTCTTTCTCCAAGTTCAGTCACATTCAGGGTTCTAGGACTAGAGATTCAACATGCGAATTTGAGGGGCACAATTGAATCCCACAGTAACTCAAATAAAGAAATGGAATGATGACCCTGGCAGGTTGGCCTGGCATGCGGGGGACCTGGGTTCGATTCCCGGCCAGGGTATATAGGAGAGGCGCCCATTTGCTTCTCCACCCCCCTCCCCTCCTTCCTCTCTGTCTCTCTCTTCCCCTCCCGCAGCCAAGGCTCCATTGGAGCAAGGATGGCCCGGGCGCTGGGGATGGCTCCTTGGCCTCTGCCCCAGGCGCTAGGGTGGCTCTGGTCGCGGGGGGGGGGGGGGGCGATGCCCCAGATGGGCAGAGCATCACCCCCTGATGGGCAGAGCATCGCCCCTGGTGGGCGTGCCGAGTGGATCCCGGTCGGGTGCCTGCGGGAGTCTGTCTGACTGTCTCTCCCTGTTTCCAGCTTCAGAAAATTAAGAAAAAAAAAAAAAAAGAAATGGAATGATATCACAGGGATCTGTGTCCCCATGTTGGTCCCCTGCAGAATGATAACCTCTGGTCACACCAAGAACTAAGACCAAAAAAGGAGGGTGTGCTATGTAAATTACCTTTATATGTGGACTCTGTCCTGTCTCAGGGTCAGGTTATTTAAAGAACCCGACTGAGCCAGACAGTGCCCTCCCAGGGTCTGCCTTTGTCCGCTTGTAACTTGGTTTTTCAGTTTCCCAGTATCTCACATGACCTTTTCTTCCCAGTCCTTAATCATATCTTACTCACCGTTTTTCCCCAATTGGTTGACAGTGACTTCTTATTAATAACCTGTGGTCTCTACTCTTAAAGAGTTAAAAGTCTAATAAGGAAATAAACTATCTGCACAAATGATATGAAACTATTCATGCAAATTAAGGAAGTACAAGACCAAAGGGGTCTAAATTCAGGCCCCACAGGTCAGGGCAGTAGAGATACTTAAGAGAAGGGGGTTTCTTTGGGGGGTGTGCCATATGGACACACCTTCTCCTTATAACACAGAAATACCTGAGGGTTTTTTTTTCCCCAAAAGATTTGGAAGCAAAGTTAGTTTAATCAAGAGCATGTTAATAAGAAGGCGCTGGTATTGACATTGTACTTGGTGAGCATTCTGTAATTAGAATAAAGAACACCTTGTATTCTGTAATTCGTATAAAGCACGGCTTGTATTTGTATAAAGGACACTGCATCTGTCAAGTGTCATTAAAATACAGCTGAGGTTACATTGTATCAGCAAGGATATCAAGGAGGAAGCCAGAGGGTCAGATCTTCAGGGACTTGGCTTGTTTCACTTACATGGTATTCTTTAAGTGTCAGTGGCTCATTCTGTTGGCAGCTCAGAGAATGATTCAGGTTTAGAACTATAGGTGTGTGGGCCCTGAAGGAGGCAATGAATGGTTTAATACCAACTTACTAATGCCGTCAAGAAGTAGCAATTCTGGTAACTGGAAGTCTGGAAGCTTCCACATGTATCCATTTCCATAGACAGGAGTTGGCTAGATTTTTTTTTTTAGGTGAGAGGAAGGGAAATAGAGAAACAGACTCCCACATACACCCCACTGTTATCTATCCAGTAACCCCCATCTGGGGCCAATGCTGGAGCACTGAGCTATTTTTAGCACCTGAGGCTGATGTGCTTAGACCAAATGAGCTATCTTCAGTGCCCTGGGCTATGCTCAAACCAACTGAGCCACTGGCTGCAGGAGGGGAAGAGGGAGAGAAGTGAGAGAGTGAGTGGGAGAGAAGCAGATGGTTGCTTCTTCTGTGTGCCCTGACTGGGAATCGAACCCAGGACATTCATATACCAGGCCAATGCTGATCCCCTGAGCCACCAGCCAGGACCTGTTGGCTAAATTTACAAAATAAATTTTCCCTGACTGGATGGCTCATGGGATAGAATGTCGTCTCAGTGTGCTGAGGTCATGGGTTCGAGAAGCAACATGAGTATAAACTAAATATAACAATTTAATGCAGAGGTTGGGAACCTACGGCCCATGAGCCAGATGTGGCTCTTTTGATGGCTGCAGCTGGCTCGCAGACAAATCTTTAATAAAAATAATAATAACGTTAAAATATAAAACATTCTCATGTATTACAATCCATTCATTTCTTACCGCTCATGTTCATGGTTACGGGTGGCTGGAGCCAATCACAGCTGTCCTCTGGGACAACACCAAATTATTATTGGATAATGCATAATGTACACGGATCATTGTATGGCTCTCACGGAATTATATTTTAAAATATGTGGCGTTCATGGCTCTCTCAGCCAAAAAGGTTCCCGACCCCTGATTTAGTGGAACAATGAGTTGATGTCTCCCTGTCTCTCTTTCTCAAATCAATAGAAAACATAAAAAAAAAAAGTCTCTCCAGTGTTTCTCAAATCTTTTGTCTATGAATCACCTGGTGTATGTTAACGTGGACATTGCGGGCCCCACATAGGACTTCTGGGGTTAGGCCCAGCTATCTGCACTCCTACAAGCACCCCCGGTCTTCCAGAATTAGGAAATCTGTGGACCACATTTTCAGAAATGCTGCCTTTAAGTTTTCCATGTATCCCAGCTGTCAAATCACTGTTGGAGGGGCCCTAATTCCATCTCTTGCTAAAGAAAGAGGTCTGGAAGTAGTTTTCTTTCTCCTCCCACATTCAATCTGCCATGTCTTTCTGCCACCCTTTAACATTTCTTTGTGCTTGCCCCTCTTCTCAAGCTCCTCACCCCAAATCACCAACCAGACTCCAGGATTTTCCGGCATGGGTCACTGCTTGAGCTACATTAGCCCACACCAGGCTGTACAGCTGAGAAGGGAACGGGGTCATTTGGACAACAATCTTCCTTTGACCTCAGTTACTAAACAATTTAATTTTCCAGAGGTGCCCAAGTGATAACTAAAGGCTCAGTCTTACAAAGTGGTTGTTTTATAAACTTGAATTTCTTGTCAACATTTTAAAAGTAGGGGAAATTTCTCATAAAATCCATATTTCTGGCTATTCTTAAAATGTCAGTGGATCTGCCCATTCTGGTCAGTTTCCCTAAAAGAAATGGTGAGCTGGTCGCAAGGAGAAGCTGCCCCCTGAGACACCAGGTGTGTGTGCTATAAGGGTGGGTGGCTTGAGGGTCAGGGCTCCACTGCTCCAAGGCCCTTGACCTCATATTTGTAATTCTGTATTTTTTTCATATAGAAAAGATATGGCAAACCTACTAGGGAATGAAGCCTCCACAGTTATATGTTTTAGACTCTATGAAACCCGGACCACCCGGGCACTGTGTTCTATGTACTCCCTACATCGAGGACAAAGACTGGCCACCATTCATCATCAAACCAGCCAGTAGAGTTTTTTTTGTTGTTGTTGTTTATTTTTTTAAAATATGGAATACTTCATGAATTTGCGTGTCATCCTTGTGCTGGGGCCAGGCTAATCTTCTCTGTATTGTTCCAATTTTAGTATATGTGCTGCCAAAGCAAACACTAGATTTTCTTAATGTAAAGAAATATCTCTCTGAACTTCTGGGTCTATAGAAACAAAAGACAAACTGAGAGGGCCTCACACTTCAGGCAGAAAGAGAGGGAGCCTATATTTTCATGTGTGTTCTGGCCCGGGCCCCTGGCACTCAGGTTCATAATCCCTGGCTGCACCTAGTCCTCATTCTACAATTCCTAATTCCTTAGGTGCCGACAGTCATATCAACATTTCTGTACATAGTCATCAAGCTTGCTTTCCTCTCCATTTCTTTGGACACATTTAAATCCCCAAAATTAATCTTCATTTGGAGGGTGAGTGCTAAGTATCCCATATTGGAGAAAGAAAAATAGAAGTGCTCTTTGCCCATGGAAAAAGAATGAGCTGTACTTCTTGCTCATTTGGAATGAAATGTTCTAGGGGAAAAGGACTGGACCATCTCTGCATTTTTACAGCCAGTGTTTGCAGGCATGTCTAAAAGCTGTGAGAACTCAATCAATATCTGCTGACTCTGATGATAAGACATATATAGAATGGATTAAAGCATATGTTCTCCAGTTACCTTTTTTTAAATTATTATTCAGCGAGGGGAGGGAAGGTAGAGACAGACTCCCACATGTGCCCCCACTGGGGTCCACCTGGCAAGCCTACTAGGGAATGATGCTATGCCTACCTGGGGCATTGCTCCGTTGCTCAGCAACCGAGCTCTGCTTAATACCTGAGGCACAGGCTAGAGAACCACCCTCAGCGCCTGGGGCCAACTTGCTCCAGTCGAGCCATGGCTGCAGAAGAGTTAGAGAGAGAGAGAGAGAGAGAGAGAAAGAGAGAGAGAGAGAGAGAAAGAGAGAGAGAGAAAGAGAAGCAAGGGGGAAGGGTGGGTGCTTTTCCTGTGTGCCCTGACTAGGAATCAAACCTGGGACATCCACATGCCAAGCTAACACTCTACCACTGAGCCAGTTGACCAGGGCCTCCAGTTACCTTCTAAGACACGATTTTTCTATACTGGTCACTGCTTGGAACAGATCCTTTTATCCTACAGCATTAGAGTTCCATGGAAAGTCAAATATTTTTGTTGTAGCCGCATGCTGCTATATCAGGAATTCGGTCATCACATTTTCCCCCTCCAAGATCCTATTTGCTTTACTCGGTATTTCTCATGTTGTTCATAGGTTGTTTTAAAGTCCTTTTCACTCTTGAGCTTGTGAAGGACTTGGTGATGTTATCTGTTAATATATTTATTAGTCAGTAAGACCTGGTCTGCTCCTCTGTGGGGTGGAGGAGAAGCCGTGTGCATTATAGATCATAGGGTGGGAAGTCTTCCCGAGCTGTTTATTTGAAGCTTATTTTAACACTCTCCATTTGCACAGACTATTAGGTCTCTTCTTTTCTTTCTTTCTTTCTTTCTTTCTTTCTTTCTTTCTTTCTTTCTTTCTTTCTTTCTTTCTTTCTTTCTTTCTTTCTTTCTTTTTAGATAACATCTTCTTAAAAGGAAACACCTAAAGCTCTAAAAATATGACAATGTAAGTGAAAGGGCATTTTGTTGAACGTGGTCACTTGCCATGTCTACTTTCTAATTCTTCCTGGATGAGGGTGAGGTGGGGGATGTAACTTATTACTCTGAATCTGAGCCATTAACCATTTTTTCCCTACAAAATAATGGGTTGAGAGCCAATACCCACCAGGTCAATGTAGACATCTGTGGGTCATGATTGTGCAATTAATTAAGGAGTTGGTTATTTTCATGATATTGATACTAGCATAATTATTCAGTAGTTTCTCATCTTAATTATATTTTGCCTACATAAATGTCAATCGTTTTTTCTACTTTAAAAAAATTCAGATTTTCAATACTTTCGCTAAGCACTATAAATACACTTGCTGACTCCTCTTCAGAAATGAAGAAACTGATTTTTCTGTTAAGAGAATTGTTTCATCTTAAATAAAATTATTCATTGAATCACTTCAGTTTTTATTCATCCATATCATCAATGACATATTGTATTTTTTTCAACCTTTGCTTTGAACCTGCCATGCTTTGCACAATGCTGCAGATAGGCAGCCCCTTGTGAAGTGAGCACTTCGGTGACCACCAGTAGTGTCAGGCCATCATTTATGCCATCACCGAGTGACTTAACAGCAGCCTGGAACATCTGGCTCCAGTGATGATGCACAGAGAAACTGGGTCAGTCTCCTGCTCAGGCAAACCAGTAGTGCTGAACAAAATATTTCTGTAAACTGCTTCAAGGCATTGACAACACAAGGCAATGAAAAACTGCCAGACCATAATCCTGGGAGAAGATGAAAATCTAGAGAGGTGAACATGGTTTTAGGAGCTGCTTTTCCTCGGGGAGATTTGAAAATTCTAGAAGAGATAGCTGACAGGCTGAGAACTAAGTAACACTTTTTAAAGTTTCCCGAGTTGGGAAGACAAAATCTGAACTCTAAGGCCTGCCAAAGCAGTGGTAGTAAGTAGATCCACGTTTGAGGTCACCCCACAGGAATGAGGGCAGACAGGGAGCAGTCCGGTGCCCCCAGGGACTGCAGCCAGCTTAGAATTATCTGTGTGCCTGAGATTTATTAAGATGATTCTAAAACATCTGCACCTTCAGAGAATCAAACAAAAATCCTGGAAAGGTTATTAAAAGAAAGGGTAGTGATAGGCCAGTTATTTTTATGAAAGAATCAAACAAAAATCCTGTAAAGGTTATTAAAAGAAAGGGTAGTGATAGGCCAGTTATTTTTATGAACATAGATGTAAAATATCTTCAATAAAATATTAGCAAATATAATCTATCAATATACAAAAGTACATATATAGTGTGTCCGTAAAGTCATGGTGCACTTTTGACCAGTCACAGGAAAGCAACAAAAGACTATAGAAGTGTGAAATCTGCACCAAATAAAAGGAAAACCCTCCCAGTTTCTGTAGGATGATGTGGCAGCATATGCACATGCGCAGATGATGACGTAACACTGTGTATACAGCGGTGCAGCCCACAGCCATGCCATTCGAGATGTGGATGGTACAGAGGAAAGTTCAGTGTGTTCTGTGGCTCGCTAAATTTGAATCCGTGACCAAAGTGCAACGTGAATATCGGCACGTTTATAACGAAGCGCCACCACATAGGAATAACATTACTCGGTGGGATAAGCAGTTGAAGGAAACCGGCAGTTTGGTGGAGAAACCCCGTTCTGGTAGGCCATCAGTCAGTGACGAGTCTGTAGAGGCTATACGAGATAGCTACCTAAGGAGCCCTAAAAAATCTGTGCGTGTGTGTGCTCGACAATTATACCTAAGCAAGACTACAGATCATAAGGTGTTAAAGAAACGTCTCTGTTTTACGGGGTACAAATTGCAACTGTTGTACGCTATCAAACTGGCGGATAGACCCACACGATGCACGTTTGCTACAGATATGCTTCATGAGATCGACAATGATGCAAGATTTTTGCAGAAGATTATGTTTAGCGATGAGGCGACCTTCCATATCTGTGGACATGTTCATCGCCATAACGTCCAAATATGGGCTGCTGAACATCCTCATGCCTACGTTGAGTACGAACGTAACACCCCTAAAGTGAACATGTGGTGTGGCCTGTGCATGATAAGTTGATAGGCCCATTTTTTTTCGCGGAGCAGTCTGTGACGGCAAAGTCCTATCTTGACATGTTGGAATTGTATGCAGTGTCACAATTTCCAGAAGGTGTCATCTTTCAACAGGACGATGCTCCTCCACACTACGCCACCATTGTTCGTGAGTTTCTCGATAGAACATTCCCCCAGCAGTGAATAGGCAGGGGTTCTGTCAAGCCATGGCCACCACGATCCCGGGATCTGATGCCCTTAGACTTTTACTTTTGGGGTTATGTGAAGCAACATGTGTACATTGAACATATCAATGACATTAATCACTTAAGACAGAGAATCACAGATGTTATTCACTCTGTTACACCAGACGTCCTTACCTTTGTGTGGCAAGAACTTCACTATTGTTTGGATGTGTGCAGGACAACAAATGGAGCCCACATTGAACTGCACTAAATAGTATGAAACTGGGAGGGTTTTCCTTTTATTTGGTTCAGGTTTCACATTTCTATCGTCTTTTGTTGCTTTCCTGTGACCGGTCAAAAGTGCACCATGACTTTACGGACACACTGTATTATATGAACAAGTTGTTTGTTTTCTAGGAATGCAAGGTTTTTCTGATATTTGGAAATCAATCTATGTAATTCACCACAGAACAAAGGAAAAGATCATTATTTCCTAGAAGCAGCCAAAAATTTGATAAAATTTAACCATGTTCATAATAAATTCTTAGCAAACTAGTAATAAATAGGGAATTTCTTAAATAGAATAAAGGATGCCTACCAAAAAAAAAAAGAATAAACAAATACAATAATGAAGGGTGCTTGCTATCTCCCCTGCTGTTTGACATTTCCCTGAAGGATTATACGTGCAGTTAGGTGAAGGAGAAAATTAAACATTGGAAAGGGGGAAGTAACAGCATTCACATACCACAGGTTTGCTGTCATCGAAAAATTCAAAAGAATCTTGAAATAAACAATTAGAATTAATAAATGAACTTCTCAAGATCATTAAATAAAAACACATTATAAAAAATCAGTTATACATTTATATTCTACAACAGCTAAGGAGTGAAAATTTGAACATATTTAGGAATACAGCTAACAGAAGATACGAATGAAACCTGGCGAGACAAAAGGGCAGAAGCAAAGAAGGCAATTGAAGATATAATGGCTAAGAAATTTGTAAAACTGGTGAAAAGCATCAATGCACAAATTAAAAGTACTGCACACTATAAATAGAACAAGTAAAAAAAATCTACATCTCTGCACATCATGGTTAAACTGATGAAAACAAATGACACAGAGAAAACTTTATGAGCAGCTGCGGTGGAAAGGCATGCAGACATATTACTTTGATTTTACAAAACTGAGATGGGCTGACTTTGTATGAGAAATAATGGAACTAAAAAGAAATGAAAAAATACAAGTGAAGTACTGAAAGAAAATAAGTACCAACCTAAAATTTTATTTTCATCTGTAACTGAGATGAAAACATTTGCAGAAGAAGAAAACCTTAGGGGATTCACCACCAGCACACCCATTCTTAAGAAAATACCACAGGTATTTTTCAGGCAGAATAAAATGTTCACAGATGGAAGATGGGAGAAGCAGGAAGAAAGGAAGAACAATAGGAAGGGGCAACTGTTAATAAACTGGAAAGAATACTGGCTGTATAAATGTCTTGTAAACCTACGTCAGCAGGCAAGAAAATGGAGTTACCGTATTCTGGAATCCTTGCATTGTCCAAGAGAAGGGCAAGACTGCTGATCAACATTAAATGTTCACAAGTCAGGAATGCATGTGTTAATCTCACATATACCCACTGGAAAGGGCTTATAAATTTGAAGCTAATAGTAGCAACAAATAGAGTAACAGACACTTAACCAATACAAACAAGTTTAAAAATAACCCAGGAATGAGGAAGATAAAGCAGACAGAGCAAATAAAAAACACAGTAAGATTATAGTTTTAAACCAAATATATCAGAATTTATATTAAATATAAACAGATTAAATGATCAAATTTTAAAAATATTTCAGACTAGATTGAAATATTTCATAAAGCTTATTAGACACACCTAAAACATGAGTATACAGAAACGTTAGAATACAAAGAAATAACCAAAAGAAAGCTAATGTATAATAGCCATTTACAATTAATGTTAATGTCAAATAAAACATTTTGAATTAAAAAAAGCATTTGAAGTAAAGAACATGATTAATAGAATAAAGGGTTTTACTCACCAGAAATATATAATAAACCTAAATTGTATGCAGCTAATAATACAGCTTTAAAGTAAATAAAGCAATATTTAACAGATATACAAGAAATAGAATCATTCACATATAGTGAATAATTTTAACACAACATTGTCAGTTATTGATAAAATACATGGATAAAAATAAATAATAATAACATAGGTTTCACAGCATAATTATCAAATACTGTGTCAACATACGTAGAGTACTATGCTCAGCAATGGCAGAATGTGCATTATTTTCAAAAACATGCAGAGCATTTATAGAAATTGACTCTATGCTGGAACTTGAGGCAAATCTATGCAAATTTCAAAATAGTCACATCAGCAGACTATGTTCTACATATACCATAGAATTAAATTTAAAATGAATTATAAAAAGACATTTATAAAACTTCCATACATTTGGAAATTAAGCTATAGACTTTCAAATAACCCATCAGTCAAGGCAGAAATTTTAATTATAATAAGAAAATATGAAAAATAGAATAATTAAATTACTATATATTAAAATATGTGGGCTACAACTAAAAGTATGCGTAAAGGGAAACTTGTGACTTTGTATGCATTGAGGGAACCTGAAAATCAATGAGCCACCATTCATCTCAAGAAGTTAGAAAAAGGCCTGATCTGTGGTAGAGAAGTGGGGAGGGCGTCAACCTGGAATGCTGAGGTCGCTGGTTCGAAACCCTGGGCTTGCCTGGTCAAGGCACTTATGGGAGTTGATGCTTCCTATCCCCCCTCTTTTCTCTCTCTCTCCTCTCTAAAATGAATAAATTTTTAAAAATTTAAAAAAAGAAGTTAGAAAAAATATCAAATTAAAGTAAAAGGAAGGAAAGAATAAAGATAACAGAAAATAATGATATAGAAAGCAAATATAAAGTAGAGAACATAAATAAACCCAAAACTGATTCTTCGGAGGAACTGGTAGAACTGATAAACTCCTCTGGGGCAGATGAAGAAACCATAAAAGAAGGCAAATAACCAATGTCAGGAATGAAGAAAGTAACGTTTGTTACAGAACTTATAGACATTGACTATATGAGAGTATAATAAACAACTTAATGATAATATATTTAAAAATTTATATGAAATTCACAAATTCCTTGAAGAAACAGAATAAATCTGATACAAAAAGAAAGAAAAAGTCTGGTAAATATTAAATCTATAATTGAAAACCTCCCAAAAGGAAAACTTTGGGTTTGATGGTCTTAGTAGTAAATTTTACCAATCACTTAAAGAAGAAATAAAATAGTACATAAATTATTTCAGAGAATAAGAGAAACACAAGCAACATGATTTATTAAACCAGCATAATCTTATACTTCAACTTAACAAGGACAGTATGAAAAGGGAACTTACAGGGCAGTCTCATTCTTAAACAAAGACAAATAGGTTAATGGAATAGAGAAAAATGACCTATGTCAGACATAGCTGAAAAAGGGTTTGATTCTAGAATATATTGAGATTGTCTGTAAGTCAATAAGTAAAAGACATTCCATCATGGACAATGGATTTAATGGGTATTTCACAAAAAAGAATATTCAAATGGCCAATGAAAATATGAATAGATGCTCACTACTTCATAAATAATTAGGAATATGCAAACTAAAATCTTTAGATATTACTACAGAATGGCTAGTCCAAAAGACAGACAATACCCAGTTCCAATTAGGATGTGGAACAAAGGGGAACAAACATCGCTGGTGAAGGTGTATATCAGTGCAACCATTTGTAAACCTATCTGGTATTATAATAATAAAATTGAATATACACTGTCCGTGACTGAGCAATTCTGTCCCTGGGTAAAACTCAACAGGTGTGCTTGCATGTGAGTGCACCTAGAGATGCATTCAAGAATGGTCTCAGCTGCATAATTCATACAGTCTCAAAATGAAAGCAGCTCAAATTTTCATCAGTAGAGAAAAAAAGTAAATTTCTAAGAAGAATCCTCTATCACAGTGTCCATGGAACTGTTTTGGTAAAAGAGCAAGTCTGAAGTGGTTCTTCCTTTGATGTAGACAAGCTTGGGTGGGGAGCCATCGCATCCATGTGGAGAGGATGAGTTATTTCATGTCAGCAACTGTCTGCTCTTCACCAAAAAGCACCTATATTTAAGAATTGTCATCTAATGAAAATCCCCTAAAGGACATAGGATTGTCTCCTACTTGACCTTCCTCAAATTCAAATGTTCATCATGCGGTACCACCAGAAGGTTTCATTTGTGTACGTCATCAGTTTAGCTTCTGAACAAACTTTCTTTTCCAACTTGCATTTAGTGCTCTTCTCTGTCCAGGAAGATAAGCCTGTGTTCCAGGGCAGGAGATGCAGAGCTGCTGGGGAAAGAATCCTTAGAGACACACAGACTAGGTTTAAACTCCTGCTCCGCTTTTTACCAAAGTGTAACTATGGACAAAAGTACTTGGTTTATACAAATTACAGTGTCCTCGTCCACATGGGGATAAGAATCCACACAGCATAATAAAATTGAGGAAGCTTGTACAAAATATGTATAGAAATATGTTCAAATGGTAGCAATTCATATTTCACGTTGATGGGTTCTTAACCAGCTTCAGTTTTAGAATGTGTGTTTTGACCGTGACTCAGACCTTGTCTCCTCCCCCCCCCCAGTTGACTGTGCTAAGAACCCCAGGAATGACTTAAATTGAGCTCATCCCCAACTGAGCTGATCAGGGAAAGCATTTGTGTATCACCCAAATGCAGACTGGAAGAAGGGAGGAGAAGAGAGAAGGTAGGAGGAGATCTAGGCAAGAGAACAAGATAAGTCTCTGGACTCTTGAAAACTAGACTGTGATGGTGGGGATAGAAATTTCTATCACCTAAGTGTTTATAGCCTTCTTGTACCTGACCAGCCAGATGGGATTTCCTTTGCTGGCCCTTTCTCTGTCCTTTTAAAGGGGGCTTCTATCTGTGCCGGCTCAGTTCAGAGGTGTCTGTTTAGTAGAATCAGACAATGTACATATAACACAAACTGGATTCTGGGGAAGAAAAAATAATAAGAACAGAGGGAAGAGAACAGTGAAGGCAGACAGCAGGCTTGGTGTCAAAGAAAGTTTTCCATATATATATATATATACCACAAAATAGGAAACCTAGGGTTTAGAACCAGTTGTGCCTCCCTCACCACAGTCTAGTCACAACTTTTTCATTCCCCCCAGTGAAACCCCACTCTCTTTAGTCATCAACCCCAATCCCTTTATCCTGGCCCTCCCAGCCCAAGGTAGCCACTAATCTACTTTCTGTCTCTATGGATTTGCCTGTTAGAGAGAGGAGAGAGAGAGAAAAGGGGTGGGGGAGGAGTGGGAAGTAGTAGAGAAGCAACTCATAATAGTTGCTTCTCGTATATGTCTTGACCAGGCAAGCCCAGGGTTTCAAACCAGTGACCGCAGCATTCCAGGTCGACACTTTATCCACTGCGCCACCATGGAAAAGCTTATTTTATTTAGTATAGTATTTTCTGGGTTCATCCATATTGTAGCAATTTATTTTATTGTACTCAATTTCTTTTATTGCCAAATAATTTTACATGATATGGCTGTATCACACTTTATTTATCTATTTATCAGTTGATAGACATTTGGATTGTTTCCACTTTTGGATATTTTGAATACTACTGGAATGAACATTCATGTATGAATTAGTGTGAACATGTTTTCATTTTACTTGGGTTTATAAGCAAAAGTGGAAATGTTAGATCATATGGTAACTATGCTTAATCATTTTAGGAACTGGCAGACTGTTTTCCAAAATGACTGTACCATTTTATATTCCCATCAGCAGTGAGGGGGTTTTCAGTTCTCCACATCCTCACCAACACTAATTATCTAGTTTTAAAATTACTATTATAGCCATCTTAATGGGTATGGTGTGTTACCTAGCTATGACTTTGGTTTGCATTTCCCTGACGGCTAACTGCCTCGATTTCTATTAACTGTGGTACTTTTTGGATATAAGACTACTGAATTAAGGGTACAGTTTTAAAGTTCATGTATAGTGCCAAACTGCCTTTTATTAATTATATCAATTTTACTCTGCCTGGAAGTATATAGAATGTATATACTATGTTTCACAATATTTTCATCAAAATAAATATTATATTTAAAATCTTTGCCAATTTTGTGAAATTGGAATTATTTATTTTAACACCCTTTCTAGTAAAACTGAAGTTTTTTGATGCATAATTATTTATATAACTTTAGTGAGGTCATATTCTTTGTATATTTTCCTATTGAGTTTTAGTTTTTGCTTTGGAAGTTGTTCTTAAAATAACTAACATTCATTTAAATAGTGTATTATAGAAAAGGAAAATTTTTGAGTAAATTATTACTATAAAATATTTTTTAAAAAACTATTATTTCAGAGGTCTTGTGACAAACTGAATAACCATTGCCAAAGTCTTAAAAGATATTTAGAAATTTGAAAGTTTACATTTGGTTGTTTACATAATGCAAAATATTACAAAAATGAAAACTAAATAGGAGAGAATGCTTTGATTACATGAGACATCAATGCTTCAATGAATCTAATTGAAAATTTGATGATAGTTTATGTTCAATGAAATGGAGGAAATTACAAGTGGTAATTATTTGGGGTTGATCTTTCATTCAGCTTCTTAGACACTTTAATTGCATTCATGAACATAATTGGATCTCTCTGTGTTTATTTGTGTTTAAAAGAATTTCATGATAAAATCTAGGTCTGAGTTCTCTATTACTATTTGACTAACCAAATTCTTAAACAGAAATCACTGAAGCGTCAAATGCACCCCCAGGCTAGCAGTGCTTCCAGAAGGCGGGTGTGAGCTGTGAGCTGGGGAATACTCAGTCACCAGCTCCAAATCTCCCCCGACTGTTTAATGCTTTAAGGTCACAATTGCTCATAACCAAGTAGATCTGTGAGCCCAGAAGGGCTCAGCCAAAACTATAGAGTGGTTCTGAATGTCTGGTCTTCTTAAGTTCTCTCTTTCCAGGCCTGAGTCTTCCTGTTGCCAAAAGTTGGTTGTTTTATATGGCTATAGCCAGAGGGAGCACAGAGCCGTGTGGGGTGGATGATGGATATTACTCTATGTTCTTTTTTTTACACTCTTTCAATAGCTAGCTATAGGTCTAAGACATAGGAGGAAACTGTTTCTTACATTTAACTATACCAGATAAGGCATGGGAAAGAAGGGTCCCCAAAAGACCCTGAGTTCATGCACATGGACATCATTGGTTTGGGGACACACACTGTGTGAAAGGAGTAATATATCCCTCTTTGTGACTTTTTCTCTGCAAGTGACATTCAATAAGGAGGTCTGACAAGTGTTCTTATGTTCCTGGTGTCAGAGAATGCTGAGGAATAAGAAGTGTTTTCAACAGGAGTCTTGAGTCAGGGCCTTGTTATGGGTTGAGTTGTGTTTCCCTCAGAACACTAGATCTTTGAAGTCCTAACTTCTCAGTATCTCAGAATGTTACTTTATTTGGAAATGGGTTTGTTGAAGATTTAATTAGCTACATTTAGATGAGGTCATACTGGAATAGAGTGGCCCCTTAATCCAACATGGCCAGCATCTTATAAAAGCAAAATTTAGATGCAGATATATACAGCTTGTAGAACACCATGGATGACAGGCAGAAACTGGACTGCAGCACCTAGAAGCCCAGGAACCCCAGGGATTTCTGGCTGTCAAGAGAAGCTGGGAGAAGCGCACAGACCAGCTTCTCCTCACAGCCCTCTGAAAGAATCAACCCTGTAGATGCCTGGAATTTGTACTTCTGACCTCCAGAGCTGTGAGAGAAGGAATTTCTGTTGTTTTAAGCCACCAGAGTGTGGGAATTGGTTACAGTAGTTCTAGCATGTTGATACAGTCCCCAAATTGTTAGTCAAGCTGCTTAATAATTTTGTCTCAATTTCTTTTCTTGTAAAAAAAAAAAAAAAATACCTGCCCACTGTTATGATCCAATGGGCTTATATCAGAGAAGGGTTTATGGTTGGCTGCCTGAGCCTTCTGGCCTGAGGGGAATTTCCAAGATTTCCACCCACTCTCGCCCCAGCACTAGCACTGCATCTTAGAGCAAAACGGTGGCTCTTGAACTTGAACATGTGTCGGAATCACCTGGAGGGCTTGTTCAGTCAGAGTGGGCGTGCCGCTTCCCTAACTGCCACCGCTCCGAGCTGCTCATCCAGTCGCTTGGGGTGGGGCCTCTATAATTTCTTTTTTTTTCAATAAAAATAAATTTATTATAAATTTTAATGGGGTGACATTGATAAATCAGGGTACATATGTTCAGAGAAAACATCTCCAGGTCATTATGACATTTAATTATGTTGCATACCCATCACCCAAAGTCAAATTGTCTTCCGACACCTTCTAACTGGTTTTCTTTGTGCCCTTCCCTCCCCCCCCCCCCACCCCTTAACCACCACACTATTGTTTATGTCTCTGAGTCTCATTTTTTTAAAATTAATTTTAATGGGGTGACATTGATAAATCAGGATACATATGTTCAGAGAAAACATCTCTAGGTTATTTTGACATTTTATTATGCTGCATTCTCATCACCCAAAGTCCAATTATCTTCCTTCACCTTCTAACTGGCTTTCTTTGTGCTCCTCCCTGCCCCCAACCCCATCCCTCTCCTCCCCCGCACCCTGTAACCCCCACACTCTTGCACTCTTGTCCATGTCTCTGAGTCTCATTTTTATGTCCCATCTATGTATGGAATCATATACTTCTTAGTTTTTTCTGATTTACTTATTTTGATCAGTATAATGTTATCAAGGTCTATGCATGTTGTTGTAAATGATCCTATGTCATCATTTCTTATGGCTGAGTAATATTCCATAGTATAATATATATATATATGTACCAGAGCTTTTTAATCCACTCGTCCACTGACGGACACTTGGGCTGTTTCCAGATCTTCGCTACTGTGAACAATGCTGCCATAGACATGGGGTTGCATTTCTTCTTTTCAAACAGTGCTATGGTGTTCTTGGGGTATATTCCTAAAAGTGGGATAGCTGGCACAAAAGACAGTTCAATTTTTAATTTCTTGAGGAATCTCCATACTGTTTTCCACAGTGGCTGCACCAGTCTGCATTCCCACCAGCAGTGCAGGAGGGTTCCCTTTTCTCCACATCCTCGCCAGCAGTTATTCTGTGTTGTTTTGTTGATGAGCGCCATTCTGACTGGTGTGAGGTGATATCTCATTGTGGTTTTAATTTGCATTTCTCTAATGATTAGTGATGTTGAGCATTTTTTCATATGACTATTGGCCATCTGTATGTCCTCTTTGGAGAAGTGTCTATTAATTTCTTTTGCCCATTTTTTGATTGGATTGTTTGTCTTCCTGGTATTGAGTTTTACAAGTTCTTTATAAATTTTGGTTATTAACCCCTTATCAGACGTATTGTCAAATATATTCTCCCATTGTATAGTTTGTCTTTTTATTCTGTTCTTATTATTTTTAGCTGTGCAGAAGCTTTTTAATTTGATAAAGTTTGATTTGTTTATCCTGTCTTTTATTTCACTTGCCCATGGAGATAAATTGGCAAATATATTGCTGCAAGAGATGTCGGTGAGCTTACTGCCTATGTTTTCTTCTAAGATGCTTATGGTTTCATGGCTTACATTTAAGTCTTTAATCCATTTTGAGTTTATAAGTTGATGGTCTAGTTTCATTTTTTTGCAGGTAGCTGTCCAATTTTCCCAACACCATTTATTAGAGAGACTGTCTTTACTTCATTGTATGCTCTTACCTCCTTTGTCAGATAACAGTTGTCCGTAGAGCTGTGGGTTTATTTCTGGGTTCTCTGTTCTGTTCCATTGATCTACATGCCTGTTCTTATGCCAGTACATTTGAGTACAATGCCCTTGTAGTATAACTTGATATCCATATGAATATGATATCCATATTCCATATATATATTTGGAATATGTGTTCTATATCTTTGAAGTAAGTCATTGGTATTTTAATCGGTATTGCATTGAATTTATAAATTACTTTGGGTAATATAGACATTTTAATGATGTTTATTCTTCCTAACCATGAACACAGTATATGCTTCCACTTGTTTGTATCTTCCCTGATTTCTTTTATCAATGTTTTATAATTTTCCAAGTACAAGTCTTTAATCTCCCTGGTTAAATTTATTCCTAGGTATTTTATTTTTTTGGTTACAATGGTAAAGGGGATTGCTTCCTTAATTTCTCTTTCTGACAGTTTATTGTTAGTGTATAAAAATGCTTCTGATTTCTGAGTATTAATTTTATATCCTGCCACCTTGCTGAATTCATTTATCAGGTCTAGTAGTTTTTTGACTAAGACTTTAGGGTATTCTATATACAATATCATATCATCTGCAAATAATGATAGTTTTACTTCTTCTTTTCCAATTTGGATACCTTTATTTCTTTTTTTGTCTGATTGCTGTGGCTAGGACTTCCAGAACTATGTTGAATAAGAGTGGTGAAAGGGGGCACCCCTGCCTTGTTCCTGATCTTAAGGGGATTGCTTTTAATTTTTGCCCATTATATCTTCCTATTGGATTGCTCCCTTTATAATTATGTAGTTACCTTCTTTATCTCTTACTATAGCCTTTGTTTTAAAGTCCATTTTGTCTGATATAAGTATTTTTTTCAGCTTTTTTTTTCATTTCCATTTGCGTGAAATATTTTTTTTCATCCTTTTACCTTCAGTCTATGTACATCTTTTGTTTTAAGGTGTGTCTCTTGTAGAAAGCATATGTATGGGTCCTGTTTTCTTATCCATGCAGCTACCCTATATCTTTTCATTGGATCATTTAATCCATTTACATTTAAGGTTATTATTGATATGTAGTTGTTTATTGCCATTTTATTCTTTAAAACTGTATTCCTCTTTTGCTATATTCTTTTTCTCCTTTGATCTGTTTACAACAGGCCCCTTAGCATTTCTTGCAGCATTGGTTTGGTTGTAGTAAATTTCCTGAGTTTTTTTTTGTCTGTAAAGCTTTTTATTTCTCCTTCAATTTTAAACAATAGCCTTGCTGGATAAAGTAGTCTTGGTTGTAGGCTCTTGTTCTGCATTACTTTGAATATTTCTTGCCATTCACTTCTGGCCTCAAGTGCTTCTGTTGAGAAGTTGGAAGTCATTCTTATGGGGGCTCCTTTGTAGGTGATAGCCTTTTTTTTTCCTAGCAGCTTTTAATATTTTCTCTTTATCACTAAGCTTTGGTATTTTAATTATGATGTGTCTTGGTGTAGATTTCTTTGAGGTTCTCTTTAATGGAGTTCTTTGTGCTTCTTGAACTTGTGAGATGTTTTTCTGCCTTAATTTAGGAAAGTTTTCAGCTATATGTTTGAATAAAGTCTTTATCCCTTGTTCTTTCTCTTCATCTTCAGGAACCCCTATGATGCGGGTGTTATTTCTCTTTATGTTGTCACAGAGCTCTCTTAGAGTTTCCTCAGACTTTTTGAGTCTCTTTTTTTGAGTCTCTCTTCTTTTTTCTGCTCTGCTTCTGTGCCTTCATTTATCTTGTCCTCTAACTCACTGATTCGATTCTCAGCTTCATCCATCCTGCTTTTAATTCCTTCCATTGTATTCTTCATTTCTGTTATTGTATTTGTCATTTCTGATTCTTTTTTATTATTTCAATGTCCTTTTTTTATATTTGTTATCTCTTTATTTAGGTTTTTGTAATGACCATCTATTGTTGTTCTAAGGTCTTTGAGCATCCTAACAGTTGTTATTTTAAACTCTGCATCTGGTAATTTGGTTATATGTGACTCATTCAGGTCCTTTTCTGGGGATTTCTCTTGATTCATTTGTGTTGCATTTCTCTGCCTTCTCATTTTGTCTGTGTAAAAGAAAGTTTTGGCCATTGGGTCCACTAGGTGTGGCCTCTATGTTCCCTAGGTGTGGTCTGTCTGCAGGCCTGCCACCCCTCTGCTGCCGGCCTAGGGCTTCGGTTATGGGTGTTGCCGATGCCTGCCCACTGGGGCTGTTGCTGTGGTTTCTGCCTCTCCTTCAGGAGAGTGGCTGTGATCACATGCTCAGGTGTACAAGCCTCGGTGTCCTCAGCCTTCGCCCCATCCCCACAAGTGGCGATATAGTTCACCCTGAGGGCAGGGGTGAGCACCTTTGCTCAGCTGCGGTTCTACAACTGGTTCTGGGCTTTCACCCTGCCCTTGCAGGAGGAGCCCCCTCATAGGACGGCTGTAATCCTTGGCTCCACAGGCCGGGTGGGACTACGTGCCCACGCTCAGTAGTGGAACTCCTTCTGTTCTGGGCTTTTGGCTCCACACCCACAAGAGGAGCTGGCTCCCAAGTCAGGCCACAAGCCTCGGTTCCGCAGGTGGGGCAAGGCTGTGCTCCTGCACCCTTGCTCAAGGGCGGGTCTCCTCCCCTTCCAGGGCTCCTGCCCTTCCCCCGCAGGCTGGCTTGCAGGCGGCCTGCAGCTGGGCTTGACCACTTTCACACATCCCCTCCTCCCCAGCTGAGCAAGACCGAGCTCACACGTGAGCCCAGTGGTGGCCAGCCGGCTTCCACCCTTGCCAACAGAACTGCGCTTCCGCATCCTGCCGCTGCCCGTCCTCCAGAGAGCTCTCAGCCGTGTGGGTGGGGGAACTGCAGCTCAGACCCTAACACTCACTACTGTAGTCCCAAAAGCTCCCTTCTTCTAAGTGACTCTGCTCCGAGTGCCACGGGAGAGCTTGTTTGGCTGGTGTCCTGCTTCCCTTTGCTGGTATTGCTGTTTCTGGGGGAAATATTCTCTTCAGATTTGGGGAGTGTTTCATCTCAGATGTTAGGGTGGCTGTCTTTCAAAATGTTTCTCCCTGTGCCTCCTAGATTACACTCTCTCCCCACTGCTCCAGTCCTCTCCTCTCTCCCTGTCCTCCTGGAGCCCTGAGCAAGTGGTTGTGAGAGAGGTTTTCTGTGCAGTCCCTTTAAGAAGAATCCTGGGTCTGAGAAATTAGTCTCTCACAAACAGTATCCTGACTTGTTTCCAGCTAAATACTGTCCATACGCCTCTTCTAGGCTCTGGGGCTGCAGGCTGGGGCTTTGTTCCTGGGGCTCAGGACCCTCCCCTCTCTACTAAACTCACTTCCCGCCACGCGAGTCTCTCCCAGCTGCCGTTCGCTCTGCTCTGGGGAGCAGGGCAGCCCCCTCTGTGTTTCCACTTTTCCTACCAGTCTCAGTGTGGCTTCTTCAGTGTTCCTTGGTTGAAGAGTCCTCTTAGTTTAGTCCAAAGTTGGTTTTTCCAGATGATGATTCTTAAAATTAGTTTGTAATCCACTTTGGTTCTGGGAGGTTGAAGTTGGTACGTCCACCTACTCTATCACCATCTTGTCTCTCTACCGAGTCTCATTTTTATGTCCCACCTATGTATGGAATCATATAGTTCTTAGTTTTTTCTGATTTACTTATTTCATTCAGTATAATGTTATCAAGGTCCATCCATGTTGTTGTAAATGATCTGATGTCATCATTTCTTATGGCTGAGTAGTATTCCATAGTATATATGTACCAAAGCTTTTTAATCCACTTGTCCTCTGATGGACACTTGGGCTGTTTCCAGATCTTCGCTATTGTGAACAATGCTGCCATAAACATGGGGTTGCATTTCTCCTTTTGGAATAGTGCTATGGTGTTCTTGGGGAATATTCCTAAAAGTGGGATAGCTGGGTCAAAAGGCAGTTCGATTATAATTTTTTAATTTAACAACTTCCCAGGTGATGGTGACCCTGCTGGTCTGGGACCATGGTTTGGCACCACTATGGTCTCAGTCACTTGGGGAAGGTTTATGAGAAAAAGTAACAAAGTCAGACTTACAGGGAGTCTTGAAAGGATGAAATTCTCTACATGGCAAACTTCCTGTGACTGGACCTTGACAGAAAATTTGTATTCTTGAGAAGGTGGTGTTTTAATGTTAATTTAAATATTTGCAGTGCTGTTTGAAAATAGTGCATTATACTTGGCCCTGGCTGGGTAGCTCAGTTGGTTAGAGCATAGTCCGGATATGCCAAGGTTGTAGGTTCACTATTCTGTCAAGGCAGATACAAGAAGCAACCAACGGATGCACAAGTAAGTGGAACAAACTGATGTTTCTCTCTCTCTTTCTCTCCTCCTTTCTTCTCTCTAAAATAAAATTAAAAAATATATAGTGCTTTATATTTGACTTTTTTTTTTTTTTTGTATTTTTCTGAAGCTGGAAACGGGGAGAGACAGTCAGACAGACTCCCGTATGCGCCCGACCGGGATCCACCCGGCACGCCCACCAGGGGGCAATGCTCTGCCCACCAGGGGGCGATGCTCTGCCCCTCTGGGGCGTCGCTCTGTTGCGACCAGAGCCATTCTAGCGCCTGGGGCAGAGGCCAAGGAGCCATCCCCAGCGCCCGGGCCATCTTTGCTCCAATGGAACCTCGCTGCGAGAGGGGAAGAGAGAGACAGAGGAAGGAGAGGGGGAGGGGTGGAGAAGCAGATGGGCGCTTCTCCTGTGTGCCCTGGCCGGGAATCGAACCCGGGACTTCTGCACGCCAAGCCAACGCTCTACCACTGAGCCAACCGGCCAGGGCTATACTTGACTTTTTGTTGAAGTCAGCTAGGTATATCTGGACCAGAGAAAAATGTAAGTTATGCACATTTAAGAATAAAAGGCCCCCACCTGACCTGTAGTGTTGCAGTGGATAAAGCATCAAACCGAAATGCTCAGGTCACTGGTTCAAAACCCCGGGTCTGCCCGTTCAAGGCACATATTGTGATAAGGTGCCAAAGAACTGTAAAACTTAGCATTGGCAATGCCATTTTAAAGAGTAAAAGTCAGGCTTCTTGCCCACTCCTTTCTGTGGAGAATGGAGGGAGAAGATTGCAGGAACTTCCCGGCTTACAAGGACAACTGGGTCATCTAGTCATAGTTTACCTATAGTTCTCTGGAAGGATAAAACTTATCTGAAAACCCCCTCTTCCCCTTCCTTAAGATCCTTTAGAAGACAATGTATACATACCTTAATTAAGAATTCCTACACTCTGACTCACTCTCGCCTCCTGGAGTCCTGAGAGTGATGTATACCTCTAGAGAAGGGGATCATGAGAGCACTCCCCCTGCTTGAAAAACCTGCATTATGTACCATTTTATATGCTTTCTAATAATCATCCCTCTTGAAATCCTTTATATGTATAAAAACTTGTAAACTAGTCCCAACACTTTTAGCAAAGTGTTGGTCAAATTAGTTTGTAAATATGATATATATGTTTGCTCGCTTATAGTTTGCATTGGGTGTGGGGACAGGCTGTAAGCAGGCAGGATCCTTATAGCCTAAGGTTTAGTTCCAAAACTAAGCTTTTCCCCACACCCTTGACTGTTGCATGATGTGGGGTGGTGCACTCTCATGAGGAATCCCATTATGCCTCAGATAAGTGACTTTGAATCAGAGACTTCCTTGTTTGTATTTTGGATTAAAAGTTTTGATTTCTACACTATAATATGGGGCAGAGGAGCCCATGTGAAGGAGTGCAGAGAAAGGCCATGTGGAGGAGAGGAGAAGCAGCCAGGATGGTGGAGTGCTGAAGGAGAAGCCAGTTTTTGCAGAGTTTGTGCAGAGAGAAGGAAGGAGATGGGGAACAGAGGTGAGTAAGGCTGGTGAGGTAGAAACCTTTGATTCTAGGAAACTCAGATAAATCAGAGGGTTTGGGAGCCCTGAATGGAAAGGGAAGTGGCTTCCCACTGTGTGTATTTCTTGCCCGCCGGGTGCAAGCTAGGATTAAAGCTAATGGCCCACCAGTTCTTGGCTCCATTGTTCCATTACCGTCTGTCTGAATCAAATGCGAACCTGCACGGGCCAGGTGGCTGTGATGGTGGCCGCGGCTACTGGCTTTACACAAAGGTATATACATTTGGTTTCTCTCCTTATCCTAAGCTAACCATTTTGCTGTGACTACAGGGATGGGGGTAGACACTAGAAGATTGGGACTGTCTTTGCCAGGTATGTAAAACAGTGGTCACTACTGTGTTATCTCATGGTGTAGAAATTCTTTCTTTCCTTTTAATAGATTCTATAGATCAGTGTTTCTCAACCTTTCTAATGCCGTGACCCCGCAATACAGTTCCTCATGTTGCGGTGACCCCAAACCAAAAAATAATTTTGGTGGCTACTTCATAACTGTAATTTTGCTACAGTTATGATTCAGAATGTAAATACCTGATATGCATTATGTATTTTCCGATGGCTTTAGGCGACCCCGCTGGGGTTGCGACCCACAGGTTGAGAACCGCTGCTATAGATAGATGTTGTAAGCTTGTTAGTAATTGACTATTGTACCATGCTCCCTCCTTACCCACCCAACCAGTACTTGATTTTGTATAAAATAAGGTCTAGAACAGTAAGAGGGCCTACATAATTTGGGATCGTGTCCCATGTAGCTAGCGGCTAATTAATATATAAATTCCTCAAAAATTCATTTGGACTTGGTGTCTCTATGTGATCCATGGTATGGTACACTACAACAATATAAGAAGCAATATCTATGAGTTAATGTTTTCTACTACTCTTCCCTTCTCTCTTCCTCTCCTCTCTAAAATCAATAAATAAAATCTTTACAGAAAAGAAAAAAAGAGCAAAAGGCCCTACATTATCAAAGGTAAGTGATCTATTTATATATATATATATAATAAAGTATATTTTGACTTATTAAAAACTAGTAAAGTAAATTTTTTCCCTATATAAAGCTGATGCAGACAGAATATTGGACAGTTGTACTCTGTATTCTTAGTGTTTTTGACAGGATTTTTGCTGAACTAAATTATTCTTCTCTTTCCTAGACCTTTCTGTAATTAAGAGAATGTACCCTTAATGTGACAGAGTAGAGTGCATGCTTGCCTAAGGAATGGCTTTTCTCTGAATGGCTAACTAGTTACTAAAATAGAACTTGGCCTCTTTAACACATGCTTTAACAGGCTGGCTAGCCAGATTCTCTGTTCAATGTTAATGACTGCCTTCGAAATCTCTAATGATAATATCCACCAGGAATAGAATCAGTAAACCAATGGTAAAGATGCCCTAACAATTATACTTAATTAAGGTTGTTCTCACACAGCAGTGTTCACTGCTTTCTTAGAGTCTAGTTATCTGACATTTATTTATTTATTCAGGTGCCAATTCTGAGGGGCTTGGGAGGGTCTGGGCCTACAGCCTGACACATACTAATCAAATCAACAAAAGGTTTGATTTGTAAATCAGAGTGCCAACATCTTACAGGTGGAATTGACATTTGCTAAAGGACTTTATTCCTTGTCACTCAATCTGTCCATCGTTGTCTGAAAACAGAGCCTAATGCAGTGCTTAGCAGGAACTGTAGTTGCCTAAATTGCTGTATGTGAGTTGCTAGGTCTGAACAAGAACTGGAACTGAGATTAGAATATTATTGCAGGAGCTAGGGGTAGAGGGGATATATTATTGCTTGTTGACCGCAAGTAACAGGAAGCAAGTCTAGCTGAATGAACAAAGGGGAAGTTATGGGGAGGTCATCAGGAACTCTCTGCAAAGACAGAAACCTGGAGTTCAAGGCTTGGATACAGTTAAGGAACAGCAACAAAGACCACTGAACAGTCCGCTCTGCTCAGATGGACAACGATGAAGCTAGTTCCAGGCTTTCTGCCCTCCTACTGGATCTAGCTTTTAAAATATTACCAGGCTTCTAAATTTTTAATTAGTCTGTATCTAGTGGTGTATACATTATTTACTAAGAGTTGTAAAAGTAAACATAAGACCCTGCACTCAAAGAGCTAAGAATATAATACTAAGAATCTAATATAATATATCAACATCTACAATACATGTTAGACCAAGTTCAAGGCAGAGACGCACAATCAGGACTTTGGAATTTCATAGGCATGGGGTTAGGACAGGGGTCAGGAACCTATGGCTTGCGAGCCAGATGTGGCTCTTTTGATGGCTGCATCTGGCTCACAGACAAATCTTTAATAAAAAAAAATAACGTTAAAAATATAAAACATTCTCATATATTACAATCCATTTATTTATTTATTTATTTATTCATTCATTCATTTTAGAGAGGAGAGGGAGAGACAGAGAGAGGGAGAGAGAGAGAGAGAAGAGAGACAGAGAGAGAAGGGAGGAGCTGGAAGCATCAACTCCCATATGTGCCTTGACCAGGCAAGCCCAGGGTTTCGAACCGGCAACCTCAGCATTTCCAGGTCGACGCTTTATCCCACTGCGCCACCACAGGTCAGGCTCCATTCATTTCTTACCACTCATGTTCATGGTTGCGGGTGGCTGGAGCCAATCACAGCTGTCTTCTGGGACAACACAAAATTTTTATTGGATAATGCGTAAGGTACATGGGTCATTGTATGGCTCTCACGGAATTACATTTTAAAATATGTGGCGTTCATGGCTCTCTCAGCCAAAAAGGTTCTTGGCCCCTGGGTTAGGAGGTTGGAGAAAGAATTCAAAGGAAAGGCAGTGGAGGTAGGCACTGGAGATAGGACTTTGCTAGGGAATTTGGAAGTATTTCAAACTGAAATGTGACTAATGAAAGGGGCCCAGAGGTAAGAGCCTTGTGTGAGTCATCCACTTGAGTAAATCCCCTTCTGCTCCTCTGATTGAGTTAATAGGGTCCAGCTAAATAAAGAGGAGGTTTTTGCCAGAAGAGGCCCCTGCCCTGGTGGCAGGAGGGCTGTGTGGGAGAGAAGGAAAGGTGGAGTGGGCAGGGGAAAGACACACATTCCACCTCTAAGAGACGAAATGGTGTGTTTTTCTCTGCATCTGTTGTAGGGTGTGGTGTGGCTGGCGACAAAGCTGAAAGCAAGGAAATGAAGACTGGCTTTCCCTTGATTTCCAGACTCTAGGGAGGGGCTTGAGAGCCTTGTCCCCGCGCGCGCTCGGGCGCTGGGTTCCTGGCAGCATTCAGAGACACATAGTCCAGTGGTGGGATTCAACCAGTTCGCACCGGTTTGGCGGAACTGATTGAATTTTTTGTTGAGTTTGGTGAACTGGTTGTTAAAATGGCACTTGTAGTTAGGATTCTCTCTAAGGTGGGCGCCTGGGCAGCTGCCCAATGTGGAAATCACAAACTTACATTCCTTACTCTTTTTTAATGTTCATCTGCGCAACAGCGTATTCTGAGTGCCTGTAGTCATGTTCATTTCGACCATAGGTGAGAAAAATTGCAAGTGAGGATGCCAATCAAGAAGCAATATGGAAATATCTTAAATAGCAATTGTATTGTTTTTTGTCATGTATTATTTAATATTTTTCATCAATATTTTAAAACTCTTATAATCTAGTTTTGTGTACCTCTTTCATTCTTATTTAAATATTAAATGCATGAAATAATAAATTACCTTTTGGTATATGTTGTTTTATATTTAAAATGGTCATTAGGGCAGAGAACCGATTGTTAAATTACTTGAATCCTACCACTGACAAAATTTCATGTTAAGTGCTAGTCACACCAGAACAACTGTCCAAGTCCCTTACAGCCCTAGGCTATCGGGTCAATCCTGTTGAACATCAGACCCAATGTGGCATCAGTGACAGTGGTAAATTGTTCAATCTCCCATTCATTCGTTCCCCTCTGTTTTTATCAACACTGACTGGAAGCTCTTCCCTGATCGGAGGCTACAGGCAGAAGTAGAAAAGTAACAATGAGTAAATCACTTCCTTTCATCACTTCCATTTTCTCATCTGTGAAACAAGAAGTTGCGGCTTAATACCTTTGCTATGTTTCTTGTGTCTAATGAGCTTACACAAAAAGTCAGAAGCGTTTTTCCCTGTGAGGGTCAGAGGAGAGTGTCAGGGGCTGAAGGGCTAAAAGATGAGAGCTGCTGCTTGTCCTCTGTGTCCTTGGAGCGCTGTGCCAGGGATGCAGCGGCACTGTGCAGACTGAAGGTCGGGCGCTTGCCAGAAACTTGGTCAAAATGCCAGGGAATGCAGTGGTTGCCAGGGGCTGAGGAGGGAAGGAAGGAGAGCTGAAAGGTGGAGCACAGGATTTTTAGGGCTGTGAAATTACTCTGTATGATACTGTAATGATGGGTATATGACATCATGCATGTGTTAAAACCCATAGAACTGTGTCACACAAAAAATACACCCTAATGTAAACTATGGATTTTACTTAATAATAATATATTATTGACTGAGAAGTATCCCATTTTGTAAATATACATTTTTTTATCCACTCATCTACTGATGGGCACTTGGGCTGCTTCCAGATCTTGACAACTGTACATAACACTGCAATGAACACAAGGCATCTATTCTTTTGAATTAGGATGGACATAGAGATTATTATGCTAAGTGAAATAAACCAGTCAGGGAAACACGGGCTTGTGATTTCATTTACATGTGGAATCTAATGAAAAACAAACAAAAAAGAAACAGACTCATAGATACAGAAAACACACTGACCGCTGTCAGATGGGGAAAAGGTTAGGGTCTGGGTGAAAAAGGTGAAGGAATTAAGCAAAGAAGAAAAATTCATAGACACAGACAACAGTGTGAGGATTCCCAGAGCGAAAGGGGGTGGGGCTGGAAGAGGGTATAACGGGGTGAATGGTGATGGAGGGAGTCTAGACTTGGGGTGATGAACACACAGGGCAATGTACAGATGATGGATTATAAAGTTGTACATCTGAAACCTACATAATTTTATTAACTAATGGCACCCCAATACATTTAATTCAAAAATAAAACAATAAAAATAATGTATTCTTGGCTCATCCGTTGTAACTAGTGTACCTACCACATTAATGCAAGCTATTAATAACAGAGGAAACTGGCGGGGAGGGAGAGGCTAAGGAGTACATGGGAAGTCTCTGTGCTTTCCTCTTCGCTCTCCTGTGCACCTGAGACGGCTCCAAAAAGTCAAGCCTATTTTTAAAAATTGTCTTACCAGCGTCACAGTTCTGATATACCCTTATGCTATTCCTTTCGCCAGGAATGAACAAATTCAAATAAAAATAAAATGCAAGGAAAAATAGTGCATGAACAATGTGATGGAATTATTGCTGACCGTGAATTTCCTGTCCAGTTAGTGAGGTGGTGCTGTTGTGTGTGGGTTCATTGAACTGGAACTTTTAAAAGCAGTTCTAGGTTTATTTACCATTTTAGATTGATTCGATCTTAGGAGAGGAGAAGGCAGAATGTTGAATTACAACCACTTCTTGTTAATCAAAATTCTTTCTCTTTGACCTTAGATTCCCCTTTCCCTACACTGTGCTTCTCATTTCTCCACAGAGCTTCTGGCAGGCACAGCTTCTGTGCAACCAAAGAGGGTGCTCAGGTTTGAAAAGAATTTTTCAGTGACTGCTTGTAAAGCCAGAAGCCAGGGCCAGAGCCACTATCAGAGCAGCCACCTGGCCCGTGCAGGTTCGCATTGGATTCGGACAGTCGGTAAAGAAACAACGGAGCCAAGAACTGATGGGCTGTCATCTTTAATTCTAGCTTGCACCCGGCGGGCAAGTAAAAACACACACTGGGCTCCGAAACCCACTCACATTCAGTGCTCACAAAGCCACTGACTTATCCGAGTTTCCTAGAATCAAAGGTTTCTAGCTCACCAGCCTTATTCTCCTCAGTTCCCCATCTCCTTCCTTATCCCAGATACAAACTCTCTACACAAACTGGAATCTCACTCAGCACTCCGCCATCTTGGCTGCTTCTCCTGGCCACATGGCCTCTTTCTGCTCTCTCCTCTAACAATAATCTCAGGAACCAAGAGGGCAAGCTCTCGTTCTGCCCCCATTTTATTTTTTATTTTTTTTATAGGTTTATTTTTTTTTATTTTTTTATTTTTTTAAATAAATTTTTATTAATGGTAATGGGATGACATTAATAAATCAGGGTACATATATTCAAAGAAAACATGTCTAGGTTATTTTGTCATTAAATTATGTTGCATACCCCTCGCCCAAAGTCAGATTGTCCTTCGCCACCCTCTATCTAGTTCTCTGTGCCCCTCCCCCTCCCCCTAACTCTCCCCCTGTCCTCCCTCCCCCCACCCCTGGTAACCACCACACTCTTGTCCATGTCTCTTAGTCTCATTTTTATGTTCCACCAATGTATGGAATCATGTAGTTCTTGTTTTTTTCTGATTTACTTATTTCACTCCTTATAATGTTATCAAGATCCCACCATTTTGCTGTAAATGATCTGATGTCATCATTTCTTATGGCTGAGTAGTATTCCATAGTGTATATGTGCCACATCTTCTTTATCCAGTCTTCTATTGAAGGGCTTTTTGGTTGTTTCCATGTCTTGGCCACTGTGAACAGTGCTGCAATGAACATGGGGCTACATGTGTCTTCACGTATCAATGTTTCTGAGGTTTTGGGGTATATACCCAGTAGAGGGATTGCTGGGTCATAAGGTAGTTCTATTTGCAGTTTTTTGAGGAACCACCATACTTTCCTCCATAATGGTTGTACTACTTTACAGTCCCACCAACAGTGAATGAGGGTTCCTTTTTCTCCACAGCCTCTCCAACATTTGCTATTACCCGTCTTGTTGATCATAGCTAATCTAACAGGGGTGAGGTGGTATCTCATTGTAGTTTTGATTTGCATTTCCCTAATAACTAATGAAGCTGAGCATTTTTTCATATATCTGTTGGCCATTTGTATCTCTTCCTGGGAGAAGTGTCTATTCATGTCTTCTTCCCATTTTTTTATTGGATTGTTTGTTTGTTTGTTGTTGAGTTTTATGAGTTCTTTGTAAATTTTGGAAATTAGGCCCTTATCTGAGCTGTTGTTTGAAAATATCATTTCCCATTTAGTTGGCTGTCTGTTTATTTTTATATCAGTTTCTCTTGCTGAGCAAAACCTTTTTATTCTGATGTAGTCCCATTCATTTATCTTTGCCTTCACTTCTCTTGCCATTGGAGTCAAGTTCATAAAATGTTCTTTAAAACCCAGGTCCATGAGTTTAGTACCTATGTCTTCTTCTATGTACTTTATTGTTTCAGGTCTTATATTTAGGTCTTTGATCCATTTTGAATTAATTTTAGTACACGGGGACAGGCTGTAGTCGAGTTTCATTCTTTTGCATGTGGCTTTCCAGTTTTCCCAACACCATTTGTTGAAGAGGCTTTCTTTTCTCCATTGTGTGTTGTTGGCCCCTTTATCAAAGATTATTTGACCATATATATGTGGTTTTATTTCTGGGCTTTCTATTCTGTTCCATTGGTCTGAGTGTCTATTTTTCTGCCAATACCATGCTGTTTTGATTATTGTGGCCCTATAATATAGTTTAAAGTCAGGTATTGTAATGCCCCCAGCTTCATTCTTTTTCTTTAGGATTGTTTTGGCTATTCGGGGTTTTTTATAGTTCCATATAAATCTGATGATTTTTTGTTCCATTTCTTTAAAAAATGTCATAGGAATTTTGATGGGAATTGCATTAAATTTGTATATTGCTTTGGGTAATATGGCCATTTTGATTATATTTATTCTTCCTATCCAAGAACAAGGAATATTTTTCCATCTCATTGTATCTTTTTCGATTTCCCTTAACAGTGCTTTGTAATTTTCATTATATAGGTCCTTTACATTCTTTGTTATGTTTATTCCTAGGTATTTTATTTTTTTTGTTGCAATCGTGAAGGGGATTATTTTTTTGAGTTCGTTTTCTAATATTTCATTGTTGGCATAGAGAAAGGCTATGGACTTCTGTATGTTAATTTTGTATCCTGCGACCTTACTGTATTGGTTTATTGTTTCTAATAATCTTTTTGTGGAGTCCTTCGGGTTTTCGATGTATAGGATCATATCATCAGCAAAAAGTGATACCTTTACTTCTTCTTTTCCAATATGGATGCCTTTTATTTCTTTGTCTTGTCTGATTGCTCTGGCCAGAACTTCTAGCACCACGTTAAATAAGAGTGGAGAGAGTGGACAACCCTGTTTTGTTCCTGATTTAAGGTAGAAAGTCCTCAGTTTTATGCCATTTAAAATGATGTTGGCTGATGGTTTATCATATATGGCCTTTATCATGTTGAGGTATTTTCCTTCTATACCCATTTTGTTGAGAGTCTTAAACATAAAATTGTGTTGTATTTTATCAAAAGCCTTTTCTGCATCTATTGATAAGATCATGTGGTTTTTGTTCTTTGTTTTGTTGATATGGTGTATTACGTTAACCGTTTTGCGTATGTTGAACCATCCTTGAGATTCTGGGATGAATCCCACTTGATCATGATGTATTATTTTTTTAATATGTTGTTGTATTCGGTTTGCCAGTATTTTGTTTAGAATTTTAGCATCTGTATTCATTAGAGATATTGGTCTGTAGTTTTCTTTCTTTGTGCCATCCTTGCCAGGTTTTGGTATGAGGGTTATGTTGGCCTCATAAAATGTGTTTGGAAGTATTGCTTCTTCTTCAATTTTTTGGAAGACTTTGAGTAGAATAGGAACCAAGTCTTCTTTGAATGTTTGATAGAATTCACTAGTATAACCGTCTGGGCCTGGACTTTTATTTTTGGGGAGGTTTTTAATAGTTTTTTCTATTTCCTCCCTGCTGATTGGTCTGTTTAGGCTTTCTGCTTCTTCATGACTCAGTCTAGGAAGGTTGTATTGTTCTAGGAATTTATCCATTTCTTCTAGATTGTTGTATTTGGTGGCATATAATTTTTCATAGTATTCTACAATAATTCTTTGTATATCTATGATGTCTGTGGTGATCTCTCCTCTTTCATTTTGGATTTTATTTATTTGAGTCCTGTGCCTTTTTTCCTTGGTGAGTCTTGCCAAGGGTTTGTCAATTTTGTTGACCTTTTCAAAGAACCAGCTCCTTGTTTTATTGATTTTTTCTATAGTTTTTCTGTTCTCTTTTTCATTTATTTCTGCTCTGATTTTTATTATCTCCTTTCTTCGGCTGGTTTTGGGTTGTCTTTGTTCTTCTTTTTCTAGTTCCTTAAGGTGTGAAGTTAAGTGGTTTACTTCGGCTCTCTCTTGTTTGTTCATATAGGCCTGAAGTGATATGAACTTTCCTCTTATTACTGCTTTTGCTGCATCCCAGAGATTCTGATATGTCGTATTTTCATTTTCATTTGTCTGTATGTATCTTTTGATCTCTGCGCTTATTTCTTCTTTGACCCATTCATTTTTTAGAAGTATGTTGTTTAGTTTCCACATTTTTGTGGGTTTTTCCCCCTCTTTTTTGCAGTTGAATTCTAGTTTCAAGGCTTTATGATCAGAAAATATGCTTGGTACAATTTCAATTTTTCTAAATTTGCTGATATTGTCTTTGTGGCCCAACATATGGTCAATTCTTGAGAATGTTCCATGTACACTAGAGAAAAATGTATACTCTGTCGCTTTGGGATGAAGTGTCCTGTAGATGTCTATCATATCCAGGTGTTCTAGTATTTCGTTCAAGTCCACTATATCTTTATTGATTCTCTGTTTGGATGACCGATCTAGAGCCGTCAGCGGAGTATTGAGGTCTCCAAGTATGATTGTATTTTTGTTAGTTTTTGTTTTAAGGTCAATAAGTAGCTGTCTTATATATTTTGGTGCTCCTTGGTTTGGTGCATATATATTAAGGATTGTTATGTCTTCTTGATTCAGTGTCCCCTTAATCATTATGAAGTGACCATTTTTGTCTCTGAGTACTTTTTCTGTCTTGTAGTCAGCATTATCAGATATGAGTATTGCTACACCTGCTTTTTTTGGGGTGTTGTTTGCTTGGAGTATTGTTTTCCAGCCTTTCACTTTGAATTTGTTTTTATCCTTGTTGCTTAGATGTGTTTCTTGTAGGCAGCATATAGTTGGATTTTCTTTTTTAATCCATTCTGCTACTCTGTGTCTTTTTATTGGTAAGTTTAATCCATTTACATTTAGTGTAATTATTGACACTTGTGGGTTCCCTACTGCCATTTTATAAATTGCTTTCTGTTAGTTTTGTATCTAGTTTGATTCTTCTCTTTTGTTTTTCTATCATTTGTTTCTGTTTGTTTGTGTTCCATACTTCTTTCCTCTGTTGCTACCTTTTTTAAGTCATGTGTTTTTGTGGTGTTTTTTTCTAGGGTGGTTACCATTAAGTAATGAAAAGGGTACCTACCATATTCATTGTAGTACCCTATCTTATAAGTATTTCTGCACTTCATCGTCCTTTGCTACTGTTAATCTCCATTCTCTCCCCCCCTTTTTTTTTTCCTTTGTTGTCACAGTTTAAGTTTGGTTTTATTGTGTTCTTGGTGGAGCTGTTACTTGTGGTGTTGTTTTCTTTTGTTCTTTGAATCTGGTTGGAAAACCCCCTTTAGTATTTCCTGGAGTGGGGGCTTTCTCGTGATAAATTCTCTCATCTTTTCTGTATTTGTGAATGTTTTTATATCTCCTTCATACTTGAAGGATAGCTTTGATGGGTATAGTATTCTTGGCTGAAAGTTCCTCTCTTTCAGGGCTTTAAATATTGGGGTCCACTCTCTTCTAGCTTGTAGAGTTTCTGCTGAGAAATCTGATGATAATCTAATAGGCCTTCCTTTATATGTTGTACTCTTCTTTTCCCTGGCTGCCTTGAGAATTTTTTCTTTGTCATTGGTTCGTGTCATCTTTATTATGATGTGCCTTGGAGTGGGTTTGTTGGGGTTAAGAAAACTCGGTGTTCTGTTTGCTTCTTGAATTTGAGGCTTTAGTTCTTTCCACAGGCTTGGGAAGTTCTCGTCTATTATTTGTTTGAGTATATTCTCCATTCCATTTTCTTTCTCTTCTCCCTCTGATATACCTATTATTCTTATGTTATTCTTTCTGATGGAGTCAGATAATTCCTGTAGGGCTTTCTCGTTTTTTATTATTTTTGAGTCTCTTTCTTCTTCTCTCTGTTGTGCCTCAAGTTGTTTGTCTTCTATTTCACTAATCCTATCTTCAATCTGGGTTGTTCTGCTAGCTAAGCTTGTTACCTCGTTTTTCAGTTCGTGAATTGAGTTTTTCATTTCTGTTTGATTTGTTTTTATAGTTTCAATTTCCTTGGTAATATATTCTTTGTGTTCATTGAGTTGTTTTCTGATCTCCCTATATTGCCTTTCCGTGTTTTCTTGTATATCTCTGAGTATTTTTAAGATTTCTATTTTAAATTCTCTGTCATTTAGCTCCAAGGCTTCCAATATGTTAAGTCTTTTCTCCATAGATTTTTCCACATCTATTTGTGTTACCTCTCTTTCTTTTGTATCCATAATATTCGATTTCGTCTTTCTTATTGGCATCTGAGGGTGGTCTTGTTGATAGCACTAATTAGAATTAATAAAGAGTAAAAAGTAAAAAACAAAAACAAAAAAAAAAAAACAAAAAAAACAACAACAACAACAACAAAAAAAACAAAGGGTAAAACACCCCACAAAAAAAAGCAGTAATAATTTATTATTTCCCCCTTTTTTTTTTCTTTGTTCTCCTTCCCTCCTCTCCCCTCCTCAGGGAAATATTGTGCCTATAATGGAGGGCCTGGTTTGCGGTGAAGAGTTCAAGGGGGCAAAAAATAAAAAAAAAAATAAATAAATAAATAAATTAAAAAAAAAAAAAAAGGAAGAAAATCTTAGACAAGCATAAGTTGATCTGCCTGCGGGTGACGGTCAACCAAGAGATATAATGAGAGGGACAAGAGGGAACCAGAAAAAAGGACAAAAAAAGGAATAATCAAGAAGAAAAAATAAAAATAATAAGTAAAAATACGTTGTATTAAGTGGAGCAACGACCAAATACAATGGAGACCTTGGGTTGGGAGGACCCAAAATGCCACAAAAACAAACCAACCAGAAAAAAACAAAAACAAAACCGAAAAAGAAAAACAAAGCCAAAAAAAACCTTGAGTCCCAAATTAACTAATTTGTTCGTGATTGAGGATTAAATGGGAGGAAAGTAAAATGAGAAAAGAAAAAACGAATAGAAAGGAAAAAATAAGAAAAAGAGAAAAACGAAGGAAGAAATAAAAAAGGAAGAGAAAAAGACAAAATAAGGCAAAAAAAAAACAAAAGAGGAGAGAGTGAGAATTAAGTGTCCTGGAGTATAACCCCAAAGGAGGGTGAGGATGAAGAAGAGAAATAAAATGTAACACTTATGGGTAGTGTAGTTCAAGAAAAGGGAAGCATAAGATGGGCAGAGAATAGAAGGACTGAGGTGGAGGAAATAAAGGCAATAAGATAGAAGGAACAAACATCAACAAAAAAAAAAAAAAAAAAAAACAAACAAAAAAAACAACAAACAGTGGAACAAGCTGCAAAGTCTGTGGATTTTTCCTGATTTTGAGATGTCAACCTCTTCCTCCTTCTCCTCTCTCCCTCTTCCCGGTCGGCGACTCTGCACCCCAGGCCCTGCCCCTGCGCCACACCCAGGCAGGGACTTGCAGTTGATGGGGTTCTATGGCAATGTCACACAATTGGCTTTAGTCTTGTTGGTAGTCAAGGCCTGCCGGCGTCTGCAGGGTCTAACGACGAGAGAGTTCGCCTTCGTGGATTCTCTCTCCCAGTCCCCCCCTCCCGAACCAGCAGCCTGGCGATCCAGCCACAAGGCTGCCACTGCTTCTGCCTGGGGAGTAAGAGACTCAAAGAGCTGGGAAATCCCCACTCTATCCCCACTCAGTGCAAGGCTCTGGGAAGGGCTCTGACAGTCAGGGCCTCCAGTGTAATCAGGCGGGGGTGGGAGTCAATTGTTGTCAAGGTGATTGTTCAGCGCCTAGCATTCCGTTGGACCTCTCAACCCAGGCTTTCCACTCTTTGTAGCCTGTTTTGTCCGGTAAGAAGAGGCACTAGTCTCTGCTTGCGACTAGTGTGGTATAGATCTTATTATCTGCCAAGTCCTTCTTGTTAGCGTTTATCCCTGAATATGGAGGCTCTATCAATCAGAAGTTGCCCCCGCCCCTTTAGCGAGAGGCACCAAAAAATATCACGCCTCTTGTCTTGGGTCGGTGAACTGAGAGAGATCTTATCAATTAGAACCGAGGGTGCGCAGATTTCACGGGTTAAGTTAATTTTAGTAATTGGGTCGCAGCTGTGCTCCCGAAGGTATTTCAGGCTGCCTGCGCGCGCCCCTCCCCCAACGCTTGATTGTTAGCTTGAATGGCTGGGTGAGGTGCCCCGCCCGCGGAGAGAATCTCCCAAGTAGGGAATACCGCCCTGGGGCCTCTCCCGCTCCCCGTGCGCGGGCCGCTGGGAACGTTAGCGGTGCTCGGTCTGCAATGCTCGGTCTGCAACCAGACCGGGAGCGTGCCAGCGGCTGCTTGCCGCTCGCCCTGCAACCGACCCGGGCGCTGCACGCGGCGGCGGCGGCGGCTTCCGAGTGCGGGATGACTTACCACAGGCGCACTTTCTCGCGGCTTGAATGAACGTCCCTGCGGTTGCTTCCTCCACACCCTCGTCTCTCAGATTCGAGTGATAACAGTCCTTTTGCTTTCAGTTTGCTCCGAAGATAAATTTTCCTGTTTCTAGTTGATAAATTTGTTGTGATTTTGGGGAGATCTGTCGGACGCGCTGCTCACGGCGCCATTTCCGTGACGTCACTCTCTGCCCCCATTTTATAGTGTAGCTTCACAACCTCTAATCCAATATACAAAATAGGGAAGTCTCTAATACAAAGTCACTTCTCTGAGGCATGATTGGATTGTACCACCCCACATCAAAAAGGGTGGGAAAGGCTTAATCCCAAAACCAAGCCCCAGGCTACAAGGATTCTCAACACACATTAATATCACCTGGGCGACGGCCTCACGTGGGCAGCGCTATTTTTAACAAAGTGAGCATAATATATTTTATCTGCCCAACACTGCTGCATTTGATCCTCTGCACTGAAGTCACAGTAACTGTCTATAGGAAATATTCTCTGAATTACTGGTCTAGAAACTCCTTGGGGTCCCAGGTCCTGTCCATCTTGTCTTAGTATCTCATCTTACCATGCCCCAAAACCTCCTCCAATGATCCCTGCTAGTAAAAGTGAGGCAGGAAAGTTAGAACAGGGAATAAAGGTCTCAAGCTCTACCCCTGCCCTTTTCTGCCTTTGCTGGAACATCACAGACATGGCCCTCCCTGACTACCTGTTTCCCCATTTCCCCCTTCCCAATTTCCTATAATTGGGACCAAAAAATAAAAAATAAACAACAGTCTCAACTAGATTTGACAACCATGCTGAACTAAAAGCAACCCATAAGATCATTATAATATCTTTATAATAAATTTTTCTCAATGATTTTGGAATTACTCCCCCTGAATTGTCATGATACTTCCAGGAGAACCTCCCCCCCCCCCCCGCAAAAAAAAAAAAGGTCTCTATCTGGGAGGAGGGACAGGGGCAAGCCTGTCAGCAGTTACTCCACCAGCGTCAGAAGCATAGGACCACCCATCTCCCACCTTTGCCCACGTTTAGTAAAACCCTCCCACACAGCCTCATTGGGGGTCTTGTTCTCTGAGGCTGCCTGCTTTCACTTCTCAGGTGCGTCCTATCATTTTAATAAATTTACTGTGCTTTGCTAAATCTCTCTGTTACACCCTCAAATTCCTTGTTCAGTGACAAGAACTTGGGTTTCTGCTATGGGGTTCAAGCCTCCCTTGCCGCCCAGATCAAAAGGAGCTCAACAAATCTCTTTCAAAGGTAACATCTTAAAGGTCTTTATAGGTATGAATTCTGGCTTTAATAGAACTACTGGATTTACACTAGAGCCAGAGGATACCTGGGAGAATTAGCCATGGTTTCAAAAGGATTTGGTTTTTCAGTAGTTTTTTTCCTCAAGGTAAGTTCCTTTGAAGGTCAGTAGGACAAGCCTTCTAAGTTGGCAGATGAAGAACCAGGGGTAGACAGAAACTTGTTTTTGTTTAATTTAGGGCTAGCTAAGTATTCAAAGATCTGAGGAGACTCTTCAGGCCCCCATTCACACCTTTTTGTTTAAGAAGAAAACTCATGAATCCCAGACTAGTGCTCTATTTTTTAGCAGCTTTGACCAAAGCCCATCCTTCCATGAAAATATTCCACTGTTCAGATCAGGGATAAGGTAGGAAAAATTTATTATAAATACTTTTTCTACTATGTGAGAAATGGGAAGACAGTTAAAAAATATGGTGAATCAGAAAAAAAGTTCACTCGCCTGGGGACTTGTTTGAAATGTGTATTCTCAGTTCCCACCCAGACCTAGGGAATCAGAGGTGTGGCCCAGCAATTTGTGTTTCAACAAGTCCTTCAGGGGATTCTGATACACTGAAGTTTGAGAACTGCTCCAGCAGCACAACCATTATTAACATTTTAGTCTTGTATGTGAGTATGCATGTGTATGTGTGTGTGTACATGCAGGCTTCACCAGTTACAGTACGAAAGCAGTCATCGTAAGGCCAACCTCCAAATATCTCCAGCCTAGAGCCCCACCTATTCATGTAGTAAGTCCAAACTCTTGTAGAGTTTCCTAATGTTAGGAATCTGGAAATCACCATGGTGGACCTTATAGGCAAGTAAGTGTCCTCTGGGCATACTGTCTCATGGGGCTTCGGTCAGGTGCCTTAATGGTTTGTCCTAGAGCAGGAGTCCCCAAAATACCGCCCGCAGGCCGCATGTGGCCCCCTGAGGCCATTTATCCACCCCGCCGCACTTCAGGAAGGGGCACCTCTTTCATTGGTGGTCAGTGAGAGGAGCATAGTTCCCATTGAATACTGGTCAGTTTGTTGATTTAAATGTACTTGTTCTTTATTTTAAATATTGTATTTGTTCCTGTTTTGTTTTTTTATTTTAAAATAAGATATGTGCGGTGTGCATAGGGATTTGTTCATAGTTCTTTTTATAGTCCGGCCCTCCAACAGTCTGAGGGACAGTGAACTGGCCCCTGTGTAAAAAGTTTGGGGACCCCTGTCCAGAGTTTGATGGCTCTGTTGACCCACCTATATACTGACCTGAGGCCCAGGGGCTGAGTTCACCTACTGCTTCAGTGAGGCTGAAAAAAGAGAGGAAAACCTCCCCCAACTTCAGAGAGGATTTTTCTAAGAATAAAACAGTTAACTTCACGTAATGACAAAAAATAAAATACATGCTTCGGGAACTGGAAAACGCCCCTTCATTTTCTGGGAAGTGGGTAAGCATGTTCTCCCTGTGCAGCAGTGAGGATAGACTAGTTTTGCCATAGTGACAACTCCAGACTTAGTGAATTAAAATTACTCAGGTTTATTTCACATTCACACTAAATATCTGATCAACATCAACTTGTGACTTTGCCCTGCTTGGTCCTCACTCTGGATTCTGGTCAATAGAACACAACTATTTAGAACACTGTTGCAGGGAAAAGAGAGCTTTGTAGTACCTCATACCAACAGTTAAATTCTCTGCCAAGAAATGACAATCACTTTCCTTCCTAACCCATTAGTTAAAACTTGTTACTGTGCCCCCACTTAAGCAAAAGGTTTGGAAAGTATGGTTCTACCATGGATGTATGTGGAAGGTACTCTTGTTTGATTCTCTCCACAGACTGGGTCACAGGTCCACCGGCTCTTACTGCTGCATTTTGCATCGCTATCTGCTCGACTCTGCTTTTATGTGTTTCAGTTCGCGTTATCAAGGACGTGATTGGATTGGTAGCCCAGCTTACGTACGGAGAGGATCCTCTTGTATCAGATGCTGACCCTGACCTCAAGCTACTTGGCTAGATTGGGGTGGGGGTTGGGGTGAGGTCTGTGGTTTTCTCCAAGCAGCAGTGATTGTGGAGGAAAGGAAAGGGATTCCTATTACCCCCATTGTGCTATGCTGTTCCTATTCATCCTTGGCAATGTCTCTCACCTTGGCGTCTGTCACTCTGTATTCTCTTCCTTATAACTTTGGTCCCTACGTGGGGAGCGTATTCAAGTTCTTTCCTATGTCCTCCTCAGTCCTGGAAAACCAGAGGAAGTGGCTAATTACTAGAAATTAAAAGACATCTAGTGCTGTTCTGCTACCAATAATCTAATTCCATTAGAGTTTTGCTTTGGCCCAACCATATATACTTTACATATATAGTATTTGTATAACTTAGTATCATGCCTTTTCATATTATGTAATGCTTATTTTAGATTGAAAATCCAAAATCCACTCTCTTAAGTAAAAGCCAAGTTCACATTCTGGCTTTTTTATATCTGTAAGCAGAGTATTAAATCCTATTACTGTTGTAATAGGCCCGTCAATTTTATTTACTTGACTAACTTTAAGGATTTTAAAAAATCTTGTTCTTTTTAGGTCAGTTGTAGCAGACCAAAATAATAATAATAATCATCTATATAAATAAAAATGTAAATGTTCATTTGTTCAAAATCTTAAATCTCTGAAAGTTCTTCACCGATTGCTTTGAAATTTTGACACGATGTTGCATTTGAACACGTGCTTTTTATATACCTATTATTTTATAGATATAGATGTCACACCTGTGACAGGTAAAAACATGCTTTTTTGAAAAACAGCACCATCTGTTGGACGTAAAAGCAACGCACGCTATACTAAATATTTTACGATTCTATTTCAATGTTTCCGATTTATGATCCATTTACGAGCAGCCAGACTTGAGGATGCACAGTTGTGAGCACAGATATTGCGTTCTGCAGCTTCAGATCTGCTTCATTCTCAACAGAATGAACATGACAGGCTGAGAGTGGCTGAAAGACGTCAACGAGAAACAGCAGATCAGCATCAAACACAACTCCGTACTCAGCAATCACACAATTACAATCGCCTCGGATTCCAGTACAACCCAGCTGATGATTATAGTTTGAGCCGGCATGTTCTTCTCATCAGCACTATGACTGAAGTGTGTCCTTATTGCAAGGCTCTGAAATTTAATGGAGAGATGAAAGGAATGTGTTGCGCTGCCGGAAAAATTAAACTGCTTCAACTTGGAGAACCGCCAGAGCCATTAAAAATTTTGCTTGCCGGATACACCGCCGAATCAAAGCATTTCCTATGTGACATCAGGAAATAGAACTCATGTTTCCAAATGACGTCGTTTAGCGCAGAAATCGTAACAGTTCAATTCATGCCAACTTTCAAAGTGAAAGGACAAATTTATCATAAAGCCAGCTCCCTGCTTTCGTTCCCAGATAGTCAACGTAAATTCCTACAAATGTATTTCATCGGAGATGGCAATGATGAATTGAATGCACACTGCGGAATTTCTACCAGCATAAAAAGGTTCATTGTTTCCCAAATGCAAGAGCTTCTTCATGAAAAAAACAATTTAGTGTGTTTGTTCAAAACAGCAATTGACATGATACCATCTGATACACACAAGATTGTTATTCATGCTGACAAAACAGCTGCTGGAGAACATGTGCAAAGAGTCAATGCTCCAACTATAGACGAAGTGGCAATTGTTATAGTCGGAGATCAATTCCAACCTAGAGATATTGTTCTTCATTAGAGAAACAATCAATTGATAAAAGTTGCAGAAACTCATCAATGCTACGATGCCCTGCAATATCCAATTATATTTTTGGGATGGTGCTGATGGATATCACTTCAATGTTAAGATGATAAATCCAGTCAGTGGAGAAGAAACAAATGTGAAATGCAGTGCAATGAACTATTACTCATACTGATTAACGATTTGAGAGAATGAATACAATCACATTTTGAAATGCTGTCAATCGTTTCACCAATACATCGTTGATATGTATGCAAAAATCGAAACAGAATGGTTGATATTCATCCGTTTGAATCAGACCAAGTTTTGCTCTGAAGAATACGTTCATTTGCGAGATGCAGTTGTAAATGACGGTAATACAACTAACGTTGGAAGACTAACGATTTTGCTATCTTCATATACAGGCAGTCTATGTCATAAGCATAAGTATGCTCAAGATGCAATTGCGTATGTTCGTCACTATGGGCGTCCAGACCTATTCATTACATTCACATGCAATCCAGCTTGGGACAATATACAACAGCTCTTACTTCCTGGCCAATCACAGGTGGATGGGCATGACATCACAGCACGTGTTTTCAGACAGAAGCTGAAATCGCTGATGGATTTCATGATAAAACATGAAGTGTTTGGGGCTGTGTACTGTAAAAAAAATAATGAGCAAAGTCATAGACGCAATCTTGACAGGACCTTTCAAAGGCATCCTCATTCCTTGCATTCCTATGATTCCAACGGATATGCCATTTCAGTTTAAGAGATTGCAGTTCCCAATTCGATTGGCGGCGTTTGCAATCACCATCAACAAAGCTCAGGGCCAATATTTAGAATTGTGCGCTTTAGATCTACACACGGATTGCTCCTCACATGGACAATTATATGTTGCGTGTTCTAGACTTGGCAAACCAATCTCTATATCTGCACAGACAATGGAACAAAAAATATTGTATACCCACAAGCATTGTGAAATTAAACATATTAGAAACGTGCGCTTTCTCTTTTCTTTCTTTTCCATTTAACCAGACTGAGCCACAGCAACGCGTGGCCGGGTACAGCTAGTGATAATAATAAAAATAAAAGGGTGGATGGTTTTTTCCACCGTTATGTAGGTTTACGGGATATTGAAGCCAGGGCAGAGAAATGTTTTCTGTGACCAGTCAAGCGGGAGAAAGGCAGAGAAGGAGCAATGACTTAATCATTACCCCAGACAGAACGCTGCTGCTCCTTCCCAGGCTACAGAAACGCCAGGCTCAAAGGGCAGGCAGCGCTGCTGCTGCTACCTGGAAGCCAAGCAAATCACCTGAGTCTTGCCGGGTGCATGGGCTATTAAGCTGCAGAGACCTGTCCGCAGTCTGCAGGGGTAACAGCAGCACTCCCCGGGGGTGCCCCGAAAGCGCCCTGCGTCCTGGAACCAGGCGGCAGGCCCGCGGGTGCCGTGGAGCCAGGCCCGCTTGTGGGGCGCCGGCGCCCAGGTAGCTTGTTCCTCAGCACCTGTCCACCAGCCCCGCGCCCAGGGCGGGGCTTCCCGCGTCCCCTTTAAGAGGCCGCATCACCCGCCCCTGACGTCAGGGTGTCTATCCGCACGAGCCCGCGTCCCGCGCCGCTCCGCGCCCCAGCGCCCACAGCCCCGGCGGCCGCAGGACACAGCGGCGGCCCGGCAAGCGCGCCGCCCGCCTCGGCCCTCCGGCTCCGCTCCACCGCCTTCTCCTGCCTGCACCGGTGGCCGCCCGCGCCCGCGCCCCCTCCAGCACCATGTCGGTGGCCGGGCTAAAGAAGCAATTCCATAAAGCCACTCAGGTAAGGCTCAGGACAGGTGCGCCGCGGGGCGGTCCCGGGTGGAGCCGCGAGGGGCGCGCTCGGCGCTGGCGGTCGGACGGAGCGTGGGGACCCCGGCCGCCCGGCCGCCGCCCGCATCCCCTGCCCCTCCCGGCGCGGCGTCTCCCGTTCCCCACCCCCGGCTCAGTGCGGCGCCCGGTGGGCATCCCGCGTGGTCGGCTCGCGCGCCGCCTCCGCACCGGCCAGTGCGCGACAGGGAGGGGACCTCGGCTGCACCGTCGCCGAGGCGCGCAGGTGCCGGGGCGGCGCGGCGGGAGATTATGTAAAGTCGCCTCTTTCTCCGGTGACCTTGCGGTGTCGGTGCATCGGCTGTCCCGGGATGTGCTGGCACGAACGGCGGCCCGCACACAGGGTGGCTGCAGGGATGTCCGCGGGCTGTGCTCTTCCCTGTGGTCTCTGAATCACTCCTTCCACAGTCGCCTGCAGGCTCCGAGGAATGGGAGGGAGGATGGAGCTTCCCTCTGAAAAGCTGAGGAATGAACTTTTCCATGGGGAACTTGGTCATCAGACTCCTTTGAGGCCAAGCTTGACTAGCAGCATGTCTTTAAAAATTTCTCAAGGGTTACAGCCTTATCATAACCGAATCATCATGTAGTTCAGAGTTTATTTTTAGTGAGCCTTTTACATCTTGGATGTGGCTATTTTTCTCTAGGGGGTTAATAAGCTGTGATTATAATAAAATATTAATTCAGATTCTAATGGTCTAAATCTCAGTGGGCTTGGTTGAAGGATTTTATATAGAAAAAAATAAGTGAATGCTTATAATGTGACCTATATCTTATATAATGAGTGTGGGTACTATATTTTTAATCCTTCTGAAACAGTTCTAGTTTAAGGGATCTTTGGTTAAGGGCTTTGTTGGTTTCTTTAAATATTTCTTTAATATATCCTTAAATACTTTTTTTTCCATAGATTGGTCTTAATTAATACTGAGTTTTCTGATAATTCCTAAGAAGTAGTGAGGTTTTCCGCAGGCTGCTACAGTAACAGTCCCGCTAGAAATCAACATTCAGAAAATGTGAAAGCTGTGTTTTACAGAATGTCCGTCAAGTTAGGGTGACAGATACAGTATGAAAATCAGCTTGTGTGTTCCCACGTGCCATCTCTGTCGCCATGGACTTGCCTCTATAGAACTGGCTATTTTGGTCGATTTGGAACATTGCAGAAACTAAGATGATTCTAGTAAAAATGCCCATCAGTATAATCATTTTTGCTCTTCAGATTGGATCTTTCTGGGAACTCTCTGCCAGAAATGTTTACAAACAGAAGTGTATTGTTGGTGTAATTTGGAAGGCCTCTTATAACTTTATGCTTCAAATTCCTCCAGATTTACAGAACTTGCATATACACTGCCCCTAGTTCATAGGCAGGACTTCTTTGCCGTCACTAAGTTTTATTTCAGGACTTCTCACTTCTTGAAAGCAGACCTCAGCGTCAAATTTACCAACACCACATCCTTTTCTCACGTTGTTACTGGGGACTTCCCTTGCTAATCTTGGTGCCCAAAAAGCATTTAGGAACCTTGGCTTTAGAGTGGGAAAGGCTAAATCTTGACCCCTCCTCTGTTGTTTATGACTTAGAGCAAGTTGTTTAACTTCTGACTCTCCTTGCTAAAATGAGGATAATATCCATTTCTTAGAATTGATGTGAACATAACTGGGTTTGTAGAGCACACACAAAAAGTGTTTAAGAAATGCGATTAATATTGAAGATAATTTTATTAGGAAAAAATACTGTCCCTTAACATTGGTAATAACGAGGCTCTGGCTGGGTGGTTCAGTGGATAAAGCGTGGTGCTGCCGCACTGAGGGTGCAGGCTCGATATCTGGTCAGGGCGCCTAGAAGGAGCAATCAGTGAGTACACAACTAAATGGAACAGTGAGTGAACAACGAGTTGATACTTCTCTCTTTCCCTTCTCCCCCTCTCTTCCTTTCTCTCTCTTTCTCAAATCAATAGAAAAATTAAAAGTACATACATTGGTAATAATGAGCATGAAGAAATTATAGAAGCTAGAATTTTTAGCTTTGCTACCCTAACAAAGATAATCAGAGGACTCCATTTCTGCTTTGTCCTGAAGTTAGTTCTACGTAGCTCTGAATGTTCTCAAAACAAAATGAAATCGTGATGTGAAGAACTTCTTAGATCCTTGGAGATTTGCTTGTGGTAGGATTAGTATTTATCACACGGAACCCAGATGCTGAATCACTGCATCATTTGCTGCTTTTTACTAAAAGCCTTTCATTTTAAAAGTGAAGAAACATAGTCTTTTATCCATTGCCCAGTGTAGCACAATTTTAGAAAGCATAAGGCAAAGGTTATTCTTCCAGTGTATACATGTGTATTTTGAAGGGTGTGTAAAGCCAGTACTGATGTTTGCACATGACAAAGCTATTAGGAGAAATAGCCATAGTCTTCATTTCCTCCACACAGTTCATGAACCTGATCTTATCTACAGAGGAAGCTTTAGACCTAGAATTATTTCTTTTTTGGAACAGATAAGCTGGATTGAATAGCCTGTTTCTAATTGGAATATCCTCAGGCTGTTTCTCCAGTTTTTATGAAATTTAGTTTTTGCTTATGTGAGGGAGGGGTGATATTCATATGAATAAAGCAATATACCTTTAGAGTTTGCCCACTGCTTTGAAATCTCTGATTAGATGTGTCATAACTATTCTCTTGATTTAGGACTGACTGTTTCTGACAGTTATTTTCAATATCTCAGGTGAAGATATTGAAAGATATTTGAGGTGAAAAAAACTACTTTTGCCAAATAAAATGTACTGGAGTGGAAGAATATGATAAATAGAAAAAGTTGAATATCTTTTTACTTTAATAAACTTTATTACTTTGTTGCTCCTAAAGATGTAATTTACCATGTAATTAGAATAAATATGGTACTGTCTTTTTCCGTAAAATAGAGAAAATAAGAATGTATTATTCTGCATTTAGTGTTTTATTCATATTGAGATTTTATTTTAGCAAAATTAATGGCCATTTTTTTACTTGTTTTACACTGGTAGCAGATAAGTAACATTGCTGTTCTTAGAAAGTCTGTATAATTTATTATTTTTTTAACTTTTTCAAGCAGTTGATATGGGTATAACTTGCTTTATAGTGACATGAAAGTCTGTTACAGAGTAAAATTTATTAGGTCATTATATTAGTTTGTTAGAGCTGTGTAGCAAAGTGTCACAAACTTAGTGCCTTAAATGACGGAAATTTATTGTTTCACATTTCTGGAGACTTGAGGGCTGAGGTCAAGGTGTCAGTGGGGCCGTGCTCCCATGGAAGGTGCTAGGCGAGAATATGTGCCAGGCCTGTCTCCTGGCTTCTGGTGGTTTGTTGGCAGCCTTGGGGCTTTCGTGGCTTGTGCAAGCACACCTCAGTTCATTGGCTTCACTTTATGGAGTTTCACAGACACTGCGTTTTTTACAAATTGAAGGAAAGACTCTCCACACAAAAATGTTACTGCTTACTTTATTGTGATACTTGCTTTATTGTGGTGGTCTGGAATCAAACCGCAGTATCTCAAAGTATGCCTGTAGATGCAACACCCGGACCTCTGCCTTCTTGTTCATGTAGTGTTGTTCTCCCTGTTTATCTGTGTCCAAATTTCCCCCCCTTTTTTTTGTGAACATTAGTCATAATGGATTGGGGCAGGAAGGTGGAGAGACAGACTCCTGCATGGGCCCTGACCAGGATCCACCTGGCAACCCCCATCTGGAGCCGTTGTTCTGTTGCTTGGCAACTGAGCTATTCTAGCACCTGAGGCAGGCCATGGAGCCATCCTCAGTGCCACGGTCAACTTGCTCATTTGAACCATGGCTGTGGAATGTGTGAGGGAGAGAGAGAGAGAGAGAGAGAGAGAGAAAGGGGAGGGGGAGGAGTGGAAAAGTAGATTGTCGCTTCTCCTGTGTACTCTGGGAATCAAACCTGGGACTTCTACATGCCAGACCAACGCTCTACCACTGAGACAACTACACTCTATCACTGAGACAACTGGCCAGGGCATCTTGTGATTTTTTTAATTTTAGTGATGAAAGTCATTTGGTTAGGCTGTGTAGTATGATATATTCTAGTATGTGATTATTGTCACACTCAGATTCTTCAACTGGAAAAATTTAATTACATTGGTATTCTGTGCCTTTCTGTTTTAACTAATTTCTTTATGATTTTATCATATTTAAAATTTTGTGCTGTATAGAGATGCTTTGCTCTGGAGAATGTTACATAAATCTGTTTATGCATTTGTTGAGACTTAGACCTTGTTAAAGTATTTGATTAAATACTAAATAGTTGCTTTTGGTTTTAAGTGAAGTTCTCAGTTTCTTAATTGTCTGCTCTAAGCTTTCTCCTGCCTTTAAAATCTTGGGTATGGCTTATTGGTTGACACAGGGTTTCTATAACTGCATCTTTTGTCAGGTTTTTAGCTGGTTCCATATTAGGCTGCAGAGAGCCTTTATATTTTCTGAGATTGTATGTTACATTTTATATATGCATTTTTTGAGGGAGAGTGTTCTTAGCCTATCACCAGCTTCTTAAAGGAATTCCTAACCTTTTACCTCCCCTCCCCAAAGTAAAATACAGTATAAGAAATTGATCATGTCGTCAGGAGAGGGTGGGGGCTCTTATAATAATAAGCACTCCATCCATTCTATTACTGATCTTCAGAATGATCAAAATGCAGCCTCCTTTGAACTAAATTTAAGGACAATTGAATATTAAAAAATCCTTTCCAGAGGTGTCAGACTTGAATAAGATGCTTGTGAGAATGCCATCCATGCATAAGAAGGATAACTTAAACCACGTTTTAAAAAAAAGTTGTTAATAAGCTGGAGCTTACTGATACACCTGGCTAATAGACATGTATGGTATTTAAAATGAAAGCTGCAACTGAAAATTATTTTCTTTGAAGCCGAGATTCTTAGATCAAAGTGTTTGTTGTTGACACAGTCATATATTAATATTTGCAAGCTTCTTTCTCCACAGTGATCCTTTAATGTTTTTTAAAATATATCTATTGATTGATTGATTTGAAAAAGAGAAAGATATCAATTTATTGTTACACTTATTTATGCATTCCTTGGTTGATTCTCATATGGGACTTGAACCCACAATATTGGCATTATCAGGATGATGCTCTAACCAACTGAGCCACTTGGCCAGGGCATAATTCTTTAATGTTATAAATTGAGTTTATGAGAGTTTTAGGTTCTACTTGTAGAATTTTAAAGAATATCCCAAATTAATTAGAAATATATTAAAAATGGCAAGACTTGGTTGGTAAAAAAGGTGACTGTTTTGAGGAGAAATACCGTGGGTGGGATGGAGCTTATGTTTGCAGAGCAGATTCCGTTCTGCCAAGACACCTGTGCTGCATACAGATTCCCAGGGCTTCAGGCAGCCCGGGTCTCTCTAGAGTGGATAGCTTGTTAACGTGAGAGAGAAGGGCTAGGCCCATTGATAGGTGAATACAGGTCTTTCCCACTGTATTTCCTGAAAGTCAAGAATTCCTATGAAAACCTTCATAAGCAGAAGTGGTGTAAAGCAAAGAAGTCATTGCCATTAATTTATGTGCAATAATATTTGAAGTTTTTCACACCTAAAAGTCAAGGCACACACAATCTTTATTTCATTCTCCAGGATTCAAACACTTAACTGCATCATTTTATGCTAAGCATAACTGGCTTAGGGCTCTCTTAGGCTTTCCTGATACTTTGGGACATGTCTAGCTAATGGAGGCACAGAATAAATCGGGATGAAGGACAGATGCTCGCAGGTGCAGGTCAAAGCTCTGGTCGCTTGATGCTGAGGTACTGAGTGAGGTCCCCAGGGAATCTCACTTGATGGGCCACTGTCACTGCTGGACATGTGCTGTCTCCATCAGGGCTCACTGCAAAAGAAAAGCTGAACACTATTTTCACTTTTTGCCTTTTTTCATAAAAGTGAAAATCCTCATTGGGTTTCTTGTGGTTAGTAAAAAAAGCTGCTAAAGTAGGTCTTTCATAAAAGCAAGAGGTCTAACATGAACTTTTGAAAACGGGGACACCTGTAGTGAGAATTGGGCGAGGTGGAGTTTAAGGACAGCTCCCGGGTTTAAGGAGGCGGGGGGTGTGGTGGTGGTGGTGCTTTTCTCGGAATGAGCAGTCCTTCAGAAGTTAAGGCGAGGTGGGCAAGATACTGGGGGAGGGATAAGAAGTCAAAGGATTTCTTTGACTTCCTCCTTCTCCCCCTTTGTGTTTGTTCTTTTAATCTTTTGTGCCTTTGTTTTATGTTCTTTTGTGTGATGATTAGTCAGGAGTGGTCACAAGAGGGGACCCAGAAAGGTACAGGAAAAAAAAGGTCCTAGACAGCCAAGTCACTGAACAGCCAAGTCACTGAGGGGATGGGATTCTGTGCCAGGGAGGATCAAGGGAGCAGGCTCAACCCAACAGGTGGGGAGCCAGTAGAGAGCACGCAGACCCTAGGGAAGTCCCTTTATTGGAGGGCAGGGTGGAATACCCAAGAGAAGGCACGAAGGGGATTTCCTTGGTGCATTTGAGTGTCATTAGGTCATGGTCAGGGGTGGGGAGAGAGAGACAGGTCCACCTTATCACAATGGTGTAGTTGTTGACCTGAGTGGCTGCCCACAGCTTGTGTGTGACATGTTAAGGCAGCAGAAGACAAAATGTGAAGTTTTTTTATTTTTTTTATTTTTTTATTTATTCATTTTAGAGAGGAGAGAGAGAGACAGAGAGACAGAGAGAGAGAAGGGGGGAGGAGCTGGAAGCATCAACTCCCATATGTGCTTGACCAGGCAAGCCCAGGGTTTCGAACTGGCGACCTCAGCATTTCCAGGTCGACGCTTTATCCACTGTGCCACCACAGGTCAGACAAAATGTGAAGTTTTAAAAGTTGTTTTCTTCTTTTTTTCCCAAGTGAGAGGAGGGGAGATACAGAGACAGACTTCTACATGTGCTCTGACTAGGATCCACCTGGTGACCCTCATCTGGGGCCATGCTCACAGCCAAGCTATTTTTAGTGCCTGAGACAGAGGCTCCACAGAGCCATCCTCAGCACCCAGGGCTGATGCATTTGAACCAATTGAGCCTTGGCTGCAGGAGGGGAAGTGAGATAGAGAATGGGGGAGGGGTGGAGAAGCAGATGGTTGCTTCTCCTGTGTGCCCTGATCAGGAATCCAACCCAGGACATCCACACGCCAGACTGATGCTCTACCACTGAGCCAACTGGCCAAGGCAAAATATAAAATTTAAAAATTTTACAGTACAGCCTTTCTCAGTTTTGGGGGTTAGATTTTCTTTGTCTCCCAAATCACTTTGAAACCCTTGTGTGATTTATAAGGTCTATAATGGACAGTAAAGACTAAGAAAAGTGTGTAACTATACCTATTAAAATACCATGATTATGAGACTGTCATGTGTTTTTGCAGACTACCAACAAAATATGTTCCAATGTTACTAACATCAGCTAAGTCTGATGCTTCAGGGATAACTTTTCATATATGTATATTTATGAAGATTTTACATTTAGTACAACTTCTAAAATCAGAATATGATGTTCCAGAATATGGATTATTTGGGCAATAAAATTCCTTCAAAAACTTCTGATCTGTTTTCTTCTTGTCAGTTCCACTCGCCAGTTACCACAGTGGAAGTTCTTTTTTATGTCTAACTTTCAACCAGTTGGTTTGGTTGTATTAATATGAACTTTGCAAGAGGGTCTAATGCATCGATTTAACCAAGAAGTTTTAATGGATCTTGTTGCTCAAAGCTTGTTTCATTCTTATTTTCCATCTGCTTCAGGGATCTAGGATGACTGGAGTGCCACCATCTTTTAACACATGATTTTTAAGGTACCAAAAAGAACAAGTATACTGGAACAAGAATGGGATATTTTCATGGGGCCAGCCTAGAAGAGGATTAGGGTATGCAGAATGCTAAGACCTTCAGTGACACTCCTTCATAGGTAGTCCCCTCCTCTTTGAGTGTGGGTCAGCTTGTTACTATGAAAAGATGTCACTCCCCAGATTGTTACTTTTTTAATAGTAAAAGAGAGAAATTTATGGTTGCACTTACTCTAATCACATGAGCACTTTAAGAGCAGAGCATTTTCCCTGGCTAGAAGCAGAAGGACAAGTCAAAGAGATTGGAAGTCTGAGAAGGACTGGGCATGCTATTGCGGTTTCAAGATGGTGGGGGCCATGTGGGAAGGAACGCATTCAGTCTCTAGGGGTAGAGAATAGCTCTTGGATGACAGCCAGCTAGGAGCCAGAGATTCCAGACCCAAAGCCTTGAACTAGATTCTGCCAATAACCTGAATGGAAAGGAGTTCTTCTCCAGAGCTTACAAACAGGAGCCCATTCTAGCTCCTACCTTAATTTTTGCCTTGTGAGATCCTAAGCAGGAGACCCAGTCAAGCTGGCTCAGACTTCTGACCTGTAGAACTATGATCTAACAAATGACTGTTTTAAACTGCTAAATTAGTGATAATTTGTTGTGCAACAACAGGAAACTAATAAAAGAACAGTCACTTCTATTTGTGTACAGTTGGCTGCAACTCACAGAAGTCCTAACCATAGTAGAACCGAGTTCAACAGGAGAAGGGAGGAGTGGGAACTGTGGTCTAGCAGTGTAACCAGATTGGAGAAATAGGTGTTGGTAAGAAGCTAGGAGTCTTTGCCATCCTTGTGTCTGTAACACGTTAATTTGTACGTATGTGTAATACACATGATACATGTGTAAATTTTAAGTCTACTTTTTATTATTCCCAGGTCAGTGTTCCATATGTATTTTTAAAAACACCAACACCATCATAACCCTCATACAAAAACCTGGCAAGGACAACATAGAAAAAGAAAACTACAGACCAATATCTCTAATAAGTACAGATGCAAAAATCCTAAACAAAATAGTAGCAAGTTGAATACGCAACACATTAAAAAAAATAACACATCATGATTAAGTAGGATTCATTCCAGGAGCACAGGGATGGTTCAACATAAAGAACTTGATCAACATAATATACCATATCAACAAAACAAAGAAGAAAAATCATATGATCCTATCAATAGATGCAGAAAAGGCATTTGATAAAATACAATGTTTTATGATTAAAACACTCACTAAAATTGGAATAAAAGGAAAGAAAGTACCTCAACATAATAAAGGCCATATATGACAAACCATCAACTAATATACTAAATGGTGAAAAAATGAGGACTTTTCCTCTAAAAGTAGGAACAATACAAAGCTGCCAACTCTCTTCACTCTTATACAACATAGGTCTGCAAGTCCTAGCCAGAGCAATCAGGCAAGAGAAAGAAATAAAAGACATCCATATAGGGAAAGAAGTAAAGGTATCACTTTTTGCAGATGACATGTATATAGAAAACCCCAAAGACTCCACCAAAAAACTATTAGATACAATAAACCAATACAGTAAAGTTGCAGGATACAAAATCAATATACAAAAATTTATTGCTTCTCTGTATGCCAATGATGAAACTTCAGAAAATGAACTAAAAAACAATTCCTTTTACAATTGCAACAACAGCAGCAACACCTAGGCATAAACTTAACAAAGGATGTGAAGGACCTATATACTGAAAACCACAAAATATTATTGAAAGAAATTGAAAAAGACACAATGAAATGGAAAAATATTCAATGCTCATGGATTGGAAGAATCAACATAGTTAAAATGGCCATATTACCCAAAGCAATATACAAATTTAATGCAATCCCCATCAAAATCCTAATGTCATTTTTTAAAGAAATGCAACAAAAATTACCAGGTTTGTATGGGACCATTAAAAACCCTGAACAGCTAAAGCAATCCTGAGGAAAAAGAATGAAGCCAGAGGTACCAGTATTACCTGACTTTAAATTATTCTACAGAGCCATGATAATCAAAACAGCATGTTATTGGCAGAAAAACAGACATACAGACCAATGGAACAGAATAGAGAGCCCAGAAATAAAACTACATATATATGGGCAAATCATCTTTTTTTTTAATAGAGAGTCAGAGAGAGGGATAGATAGGGACAGACAGGAATGGAGAGAGATGAGAAGCATCAATCATCAGTTTTTCGTTGCAACACCTTAGTTGTTCATTGATTGCTTTTTCATATGTGCCTTGACCATGGGCCTTCAGCAGACCGAGTAATCCCTTGCTCGAGCCAGCGACCTTGGGTCCATGCTGGTGAGCTTTGCTTAAACCAGATGAGCCTGCGCTCAAGCTGGCAACCTTGGGGTCTCAAACCTGGGTCCTCTGCATCCCAGTTCGATGCTCTATGCACTGCGCCACCGCCTGGTCAGGCTGGGCAAATCATCTTTGACAAAGGAACCAAAAGCACACAATGGAGAAAAGAAAGCCTCTTCAATAAATGGTGCTGGGAAAATTAGAAAGCCACATGCAAAAGAATGAAACTTGACTACAGTTTGTCCCTCTGAACAAAAATCAATTTAAAATGAACCAGAGACTTAAATATAAGATCTGAAACAATAAATTACATAGAAAATAACATAGGTATTAAACTTATGGACCTCGGCCGAAGAGAACAATTTTAATTGGACCCCAAAGGCAAGGGTAGCAAAGGCAAAAATAAATGAATGGGACTATATCAAACTAAAAAGCCTCTGCACAGCAAAAGAAACTGGCAACAAAACAAATAGCCAACTAAATGGGAGATAATATTTGTAAACAGCTCTGATAAAGGGTTAATATTCAAAATATATAAAGAACTCACAAAGTTCAGCAACAATCAAACAAACAATCCAATTAAAAAATGGGGAGAGGAACTGAACAGACACTTCTCCCGGGAGGACATACAAATGGTCAAAAGGTATATGAAAAGATGCTCATCTTCACTAGGTATTCGAGACATGCAATTCAAAACTACAGTGTGATACCACCTCACACCTGCTATATTGGCTGTTATCAACAAGACAGATAATAAGTGTTGGAGAGGCTGTGGAGAAAAAGGAACCCTCATTCACTGCTGGTGGGAATGCAAATTAGTATAATCATTATGGAAGAAAGTATGGTGGTTCCTCAAAAAATTAAGAATAGAATTACAATGTGACCCAGAAATCGCTCTACTGGATATCTACCCTAAAAACTCAAAAACAGTGGTGTGTGAAGACACATGCACCCCATGCTCATTGCTGCATTATTCACAGTGGCCAAGACATGGAAGCAACCAAAGTGTCCCTTGAAAGAGGATTGGATAAAGAAGATGTGGTACATCTGTACAATGGAATACTAGTCAGCCATAAGAAATGATGACATAGTGCCTTTTACAACAATATGACTAGACCTTGAGAACAGTATACTGAGTGAAATAAATCAGAAAAAGCTAAGAACTATATGATTTCACACATAGGTGGAATATGAAACAGACTCATAGACACAGATAAAAGTAAAGTGGTTACCAGGGGGAGGGAGATGTGAGGGAAGGAGAGGTGAGGGAGGGGTGGAGGAAGAGTGTAAAGAGGGACAAATACAAGGTGATGGAAAATGATTTGACTTTGGGTGATGGGTAAACAACATAATCAACAGTTCAAATGCTATAGAAATGTCTACCTGAAACCTGCATACTCTTATTGATTAATTTTACCCTGTTAAATTTAATTTTCTAAAAAATAAATAAATAAAAGCACATTTTATATTTTATAGGCTTTTTCTTTCTCCCTACAGTGTTTAGGATTTTTGATATTTAGATATTTTTCTCTGGTGAGACACATTTTGTTGCTTTTTTTTTTGTACCTGATCATTTTTAAACAGTGATGTTGTTACTTTCTGAGCAGTTTCATAACTGGGTGGGCTGGTAGTACCATGACAGCTTCATTAACCTTGGACTGTAGAGACTGTAGAACTATGAAGAAACTTTTTTTTTTTTTTTTTTCATTTTTCTGAAGCTGGAAACAGGGAGAGACAGTCAGACAGACTCCCGCATGCGCCCGACCGGGATCCACCCGGCACGCCCACCAGGGGCGACGCTCTGCCCTCCAGGGGGCGATGCTCTGCCCTCCAGGGGGCGATGCTCTGCCCATCCTGGGCGTCGCCATGTTGCGACCAGAGCCACTCTAGCGCCTGAGGCAGAGGCCACAGAGCCATCCCCAGCGCCCGGGCCATCTTTGCTCCAATGGAGCCTTGGCTGCGGGAGGGGAAGAGAGAGACAGAGAGGGAAAGCGCGGCGGAGGGGTGGAGAAGCAAATGGGCGCTTCTCCTGTGTGCCCTGGCCGGGAATCGAACCCGGGTCCTCCGCACGCTAGGCCGACACTCTACCGCTGAGCCAACCGGCCAGGGCGAGACTTTTAAATTATTAGTCTCAATAATTTTTTTAGACCAGTGAGAGTAGAGTGGTTGACTATTCTTTCTACGTTTGTTTCTGTGCTTGTGGTAGGCGATGCCAACATAGACAGTTGGGCACAACTTAGCCAGTGTGGGCACATCAGACAGCTACATGGTAATTTGAAGTTGTTTATTTTTAAGTTGTTTTTAAGGATTGCAGATGCATGTAGCACACATTGTGGTGTTTGTCTGTGGTATGTTAGCTCTACGCTCTTTGACATGATTCATGGATCCAAAGCCCTAAATGGTTTTCTAGATGCAGCCAGTGAGTTAACAGTGCCAGATATTTTTTTTTTTTTTTTTTTTTTTTTTTTTTTTTTTTTTTTTAAATAAATTTTTATTAATGGTAATGGGATGACATTAATAAATCAGGGTACATATATTCAAAGAAAACATGTCTAGGTTATTTTGTCATTAAATTATGTTGCATACCCCTCGCCCAAAGTCAGATTGTCCTTCGCCACCCTCTATCTAGTTCTCTGTGCCCCTCCCCCTCCCCCTAACTCTCCCCCTGTTCTCCCTCCCCCTACCCCTGGTAACCACCACACTCTTGTCCATGTCTCTTAGTCTCATTTTTATGTTCCACCAATGTATGGAATCATGTAGTTCTTGTTTTTTTCTGATTTACTTATTTCACTCCTTATAATGTTATCAAGATCCCACCATTTTGCTGTAAATGATCTGATGTCATCGTTTCTTATGGCTGAGTAGTATTCCATAGTGTATATGTGCCACATCTTCTTTATCCAGTCTTCTATTGAAGGGCTTTTTGGTTGTTTCCATGTCTTGGCCACTGTGAACAGTGCTGCAATGAACATGGGACTACATGTGTCTTCACGTATCAATGTTTCTGAGGTTTTGGGGTATATACCCAGTAGAGGGATTGCAGGGTCATAAGGTAGTTCTATTTGCAGTTTTTTGAGGAACCACCATACTTTCCTCCACAATGGTTGTACTACTTTACAGTCCCACCAACAGTGAATGAGGGTTCCTTTTTCTCCACAGCCTCTCCAACATTTGCTATTACCCGTCTTGTTGATCATAGCCAATCTAACAGGGGTGAGGTGGTATCTCATTGTAGTTTTGATTTGCATTTCCCTAATAACTAATGAAGCTGAGCATTTTTTCATATATCTGTTGGCCATTTGTATCTCTTCCTGGGAGAAGTGTCTATTCATGTCTTCTTCCCATCTTTTTATTGGATTGTTTGTTTGTTTGTTGTTGAGTTTTATGAGTTCTTTGTAAATTTTGGAAATTAGGCCCTTATCTGAGCTGTTGTTTGAAAATATCATTTCCCATTTAGTTGGCTGTCTGTTTATTTTTATATCAGTTTCTCTTGCTGAGCAAAAACTTTTTATTCTGATGTAGTCCCATTCATTTATCTTTGCCTTCACTTCTCTTGCCATTGGAGTCAAGTTCATAAAATGTTCTTTAAAACCCAGGTCCATGAGTTTAGTACCTATGTCTTCTTCTATGTACTTTATTGTTTCAGGTCTTATATTTAGGTCTTTGATCCATTTTGAATTAATTTTAGTACACGGGGACAGGCTGTAGTCGAGTTTCATTCTTTTGCATGTGGCTTTCCAGTTTTCCCAACACCATTTGTTGAAGAGGCTTTCTTTTCTCCATTGTGTGTTGTTGGCCCCTTTATCAAAGATTATTTGACCGTATATATGTGGTTTTATTTCTGGGCTTTCTATTCTGTTCCATTGGTCTGAGTGTCTATTTTTCTGCCAATACCATGCTGTTTTGATTATTGTGGCCCTATAATATAGTTTAAAGTCAGGTATTGTAATGCCCCCAGCTTCATTCTTTTTCCTTAGGATTGTTTTGGCTATTCGGGGTTTTTTATAGTTCCATATAAATCTGATGATTTTTTGTTCCATTTCTTTAAAAAATCCCATAGGGATTTTGATGGGAATTGCATTAAATTTGTATATTGCTTTGGGTAATATGGCCATTTTGATTATATTTATTCTTCCTATCCAAGAACAAGGAATATTTTTCCATCTCATTGTATCTTTTTCGATTTCTCTTAACAATGCTTTGTAATTTTCATTATATAGGTCTTTTACATTCTTTGTTATGTTTATTCCTAGGTATTTTATTTTTTTTGTTGCAATCGTGAAGGGGATTATTTTTTTGAGTTCGTTTTCTAATATTTCATTGTTGGCATAGAGAAAGGCTATGGACTTCTGTATGTTAATTTTGTATCCTGCGACCTTACTGTATTGGTTTATTGTTTCTAATAATCTTTTTGTGGAGTCCTTCGGGTTTTCGATGTATAGGATCATATCATCAGCAAAAAGTGATACCTTTACTTCTTCTTTTCCAATATGGATGCCTTTTATTTCTTTGTCTTGTCTGATTGCTCTGGCCAGAACTTCTAGCACCACGTTAAATAAGAGTGGAGAGAGTGGACAACCCTGTCTTGTTCCTGATTTAAGGTAGAAAGTCCTCAGTTTTATGCCATTTAAAATGATGTTGGCTGATGGTTTATCATATATGGCCTTTATCATGTTGAGATATTTTTCTTCTATACCCATTTTGTTGAGAGTCTTAAACATAAAATTGTGTTGTATTTTATCAAAAGCCTTTTCTGCATCTATTGATAAGATCATATGGTTTTTGTTCTTTGTTTTGTTGATATGGTGTATTACGTTAACCGTTTTGCGTATGTTGAACCATCCTTGAGATTCTGGGATGAATCCCACTTGATCATGATGTATTATTTTTTTAATATGTTGTTGTATTCGGTTTGCCAGTATTTTGTTTAGAATTTTAGCATCTGTATTCATTAGAGATATTGGTCTGTAGTTTTCTTTCTTTGTGCCATCCTTGCCAGGTTTTGGTATGAGGGTTATGTTGGCCTCATAAAATGTGTTTGGAAGTATTGCTTCTTCTTCAATTTTTTGGAAGACTTTGAGTAGAATAGGAACCAAGTCTTCTTTGAATGTTTGATAGAATTCACTAGTATAACCGTCTGGGCCTGGACTTTTATTTTTGGGGAGGTTTTTAATAGTTTTTTCTATTTCCTCCCTGCTGATTGGTCTGTTTAGGCTTTCTGCTTCTTCATGACTCAGTCTAGGAAGGTTGTATTGTTCTAGGAATTTATCCATTTCTTCTAGATTGTTGTATTTGGTGGCATATAATTTTTCATAGTATTCTACAATAATTCTTTGTATATCTATGATGTCTGTGGTGATCTCTCCTCTTTCATTTTGGATTTTATTTATTTGAGTCCTGTGCCTTTTTTCCTTGGTGAGTCTTGCCAAGGGTTTGTCAATTTTGTTGATCTTTTCAAAGAACCAACTCCTTGTTTTATTGATTTTTTCTATAGTTTTTCTGTTCTCTATTTCATTTATTTCTGCTCTGATTTTTATTATCTCCTTTCTTCGGCTGGTTTTGGGTTGTCTTTGTTCTTCTTTTTCTAGTTCCTTAAGGTGTGAAGTTAAGTGGTTTACTTCGGCTCTCTCTTGTTTGTTTATATAGGCCTGAAGTGATATGAACTTTCCTCTTATTACTGCTTTTGCAGCATCCCAGAGATTCTGATATGTCGTATTTTCATTTTCATTTGTCTGTATGTATCTTTTGATCTCTGCGCTTATTTCTTCTTTGACCCATTCATTTTTTAGAAGTATGTTGTTTAGTTTCCACATTTTTGTGGGTTTTTCCCCCTCTTTTTTGCAGTTGAATTCTAGTTTCAAGGCTTTATGATCAGAAAATATGCTTGGTATAATTTCAATTTTTCTAAATTTGCTGATATTGTCTTTGTGGCCCAACATATGGTCAATTCTTGAGAATGTTCCATGTACACTAGAGAAAAATGTATACTCTGTCGCTTTGGGATGAAGTGTCCTGTAGATGTCTATCATATCCAGGTGTTCTAGTATTTCGTTCAAGGCCACTATATCTTTATTGATTCTCTGTTTGGATGACCGATCTAGAGACGTCAGCGGAGTATTGAGGTCTCCAAGTATGATTGTATTTTTGTTAGTTTTTGTTTTAAGGTCAATAAGTAGCTGTCTTATATATTTTGGTGCTCCTTGGTTTGGTGCATATATATTAAGGATTGTTATGTCTTCTTGATTCAGTGTCCCCTTAATCATTATGAAGTGACCATTTTTGTCTCTGAGTACTTTTTCTGTCTTGTAGTCAGCATTATCAGATATGAGTATTGCTACACCTGCTTTTTTTTGGGTGTTGTTTGCTTGGAGTATTGTTTTCCAGCCTTTCACTTTGAATTTGTTTTTATCCTTGTTGCTTAGATGTGTTTCTTGTAGGCAGCATATAGTTGGATTTTCTTTTTTAATCCATTCTGCTACTCTGTGTCTTTTTATTGGTAAGTTTAATCCATTTACATTTAGTGTAATTATTGACACTTGTGGGTTCCCTACTGCCATTTTATAAATTGCTTTCTGTTAGTTTTGTATCTAGTTTGATTCTTCTCTTTTGTTTTTCTATCATTTGTTTCTGTTTGTTTGTGTTCCATACTTCTTTCCTCTGTTGCTACCTTTTTTAAGTCATGTGTTTTTGTGGTGGCTTTTTCTAGGGTGGTTACCATTAAGTAATGAAAAGGGTACCTACCATATTCATTGTAGTACCCTATCTTATAAGTATTTCTGCACTTCATCGTCCTTTGCTACTGTTAATCTCCATTCTCTCCCCCCTTTTTTTTTTCCTTTGTTGTCACAGTTTAAGTTTGGTTTTATTGTGTTCTTGGTGGAGCTGTTACTTATGGTGTTGTTTTCTTTTGTTCTTTGAATCTGGTTGGAAAACCCCCTTTAGTATTTCCTGGAGTGGGGGCTTTCTCGTGATAAATTCTCTCATCTTTTCTGTATTTGTGAATGTTTTTATATCTCCTTCATACTTGAAGGATAGCTTTGATGGGTATAGTATTCTTGGCTGAAAGTTCCTCTCTTTCAGGGCTTTAAATATTGGGGTCCACTCTCTTCTAGCTTGTAGAGTTTCTGCTGAGAAATCTGATGATAATCTAATAGGTCTTCCTTTATATGTTGTACTCTTCTTTTCCCTGGCTGCCTTGAGAATTTTTTCTTTGTCATTGGTTTGTGTCATCTTTATTATGATGTGCCTTGGAGTGGGTTTGTTGGGGTTAAGAAAACTCGGTGTTCTGTTTGCTTCTTGAATTTGAGGCTTTAGTTCTTTCCACAGGCTTGGGAAGTTCTCGTCTATTATTTGTTTGAGTATATTCTCCATTCCATTTTCTTTCTCTTCTCCCTCTGATATACCTATTATTCTTATGTTATTCTTTCTGATGGAGTCAGATAATTCCTGTAGGGCTTTCTCGTTTTTTATTATTTTTGAGTCTCTTTCTTCTTCTCTCTGTTGTGCCTCAAGTTGTTTGTCTTCTATTTCACTAATCCTATCTTCAATCTGGGTTGTTCTGCTAGCTAAGCTTGTTACCTCGTTTTTCAGCTCGTGAATTGAGTTTTTCATCTCTGTTTGATTTGTTTTTATAGTTTCAATTTCCTTGGTAATATATTCTTTGTGTTCATTGAGTTGTTTTCTGATCTCCCTATATTGCCTTTCCGTGCTTTCTTGTATATCTCTGAGTATTTTTAAGATTTCTATTTTAAATTCTCTGTCATTTAGCTCCAAGGCTTCCAATATGTTAAGTCTTTTCTCCATAGATTTTTCCACATCTATTTGTGTTACCTCTCTTTCTTTTGTATCCATAATATTCGATTTCCTCTTTCTTATTGGCATCTGGTGGTGGTCTTGTTGATAGCACTAATTAGAATTAATAAGGAGTAAAAAGTAAAAAACAAAAAACAAAAACAAAAACAAAAACAAAAAAAACAAAAACAACAACAACAAAAAAAACAAAAAACCAGAGGGTAAAACACCCCACAAAAAAAGCAGTAATAATTTATTGTTTCCCCCCTTTTTTTTTTTCTTTGTTCCCCTTCCCTCCTCTCCCCTCCTCAGGGAAATATCGTGCCTATAATGGAGGGCCTGGTTTGCGGTGAAGAGTTCAAGGGGGCAAAAAAAAAAAAAAAAAAAAAAAAAAAAAAAAAAAATTAAAAATAAAAAAAAGGAAGAAAATCTTAGACAAGCATAAGTTGATCTGCCTGCAAGTGACGGTCAACCAAGAGATATAATGAGAGGGAGAAGAGGGAACCAGAAAAAAGGACAAAAAAAGGAATAATAAAGAAGAAAAAATAAAAATAATAAGTAAAAATACGTTGTATTAAGTGGAGCAAAGACCAAATACAATGGAGACCTTGGGTTGGGAGGACCCAAAATGCCACAAAAACAAACCAACCAGAAAAAAAACAAAAACAAAACCGAAAAAGAAAAACAAAGCCAAAAAAAAAAAAAAAAAAACCTTGAGTCCCAAATTAACTAATTTGTTCGTGATTGAGGATTAAATGGGAGGAAAGTAAAACGAGAAAAGAAAAAACGAATATAAAGGGAAAAATAAGAAAAAGAGAAAAACGAAGGAAGAAATAAGAAAGCAAGAGAAAAAAACAAAATAAGGCAAAAAAAAAAACAAAAGAGGAGAGAGTGAGAATTAAGTGTCCTGGAGTATAACCCCAAAGGAGGGTGAGGATGAAGAAGAGAAATAAAATGTAACACTTATGGGTAGTGTAGTTCAAGAAAAGGGAAGCATAAGATGGGCAGAGAATAGAAGGACTGAGGTGGAGGAAATAAAGACAATAAGATAGAAGGAACAAACAACAATAAAAAAACAAAAAAAAAACAACAGTGGAACAAGCTGCAAAGTCTGTGGATTTTTCCTGATTTTGAGATGTCAACCTCTTCCTCCTTCTCCTCTCTCCCTCTTCCCGGTCGGCGACTCTGCACCCCAGGCCCTGCCCCTGCGCCACACCCAGGCAGGGACTTGCAGTTGATGGGGTTCTACGGCAATGTCACACAATTGGCTTTAGTCTTGCTGGTAATCAAGGCCTGCCGGCGTCTGCAGGGTCTAACGACGAGAGAGTTCGCCTTCGTGAATTCTCTCTCCCAGTCCCCCCCTCCCGAACCAGCAGCCTGGCGATCCAGCCACAAGGCTGCCACTGCTTCTGCCTGGGGAGTAAGAGGCTCACAGAGCTGGGAAATCCCCACTCTATCCCCACTCAGTGCAAGGCTCTGGGAAGGGCTCTGACAGTCAGGGCCTCCAGTGTAATCAGGCGGGGGTGGGAGTCAATTGTTGTCAAGGTGATTGTTCAGCGCCTAGCATTCCGTTGGACCTCTCAACCCAGGCTTTCCACACTTTGTAGCCTGTTTTGGCCGGTAAAAAGAGGCACTAGTCTCTGCTTGCGACTAGTTTGGTATAGATCTTATTATCTGCCAAGTCCTTCTTGTTAGCGTTTATCCCTGAATATGGAGGCTCTATCAATCAGAAGTTGCCCCCGCCCCTTTAGCGAGAGGAACCAAAAAATATCACGCCTCTTGTCTTGGGTCGGTGAACTGAGAGAGATCTTATCAATTAGAACCGAGGGTGCGCAGATTTCACGGGTTAAGTTAATTTTAGTAATTGGGTCGCAGCTGTGCTCCCGAAGGTATTTCAGGCTGCCTGCGCGCGCCCCTCCCCCAACGCTTGATTGTTAGCTTGAATGGCTGGGTGAGGTGCCCCGCCCGCGGAGAGAATCTCCCAAGTAGGGAATACCGCCCTGGGGCCTCTCCCGCTCCCCGTGCGCGGGCCGCTGGGAACTTAGCGGTGCTCGGTCTGCAATGCTCGGTCTGCAACCAGACCGGGAGCGCGCCAGCAGCTGCTTGCCGCTCGTTCTGCAACCAACCGGGGCACTGTCCGCGGCCGCTGGCGGCGGCGGCGGCGGCGGCGGCGGCGGCGGCGGTGGCGGCGGCGGCGGCGGCTTCCGAGTGCGGGATGACTTACCCCAAGCGAACTTTCTCGCGGCTTGAATGAACGTCCCTGCGGTAACTTCCTCCACACCCTCGTCTCTCAGATTCGAGCGATAACAGTCCTTTTGCTTTCAGTTTGCTCCGAAGATAAATTTTCCTGTTTCTAGTTGATAAATTTGTTGTGATTTGGGGGAGATCTGTCGGACGCGCTTCTCACGGCGCCATTTCCGTGACGTCACTCAGTGCCAGATATTTTTGAAAAGAATGAGTTCTGGCAGCCGGAGATATCCTGTAAGGACTTGGTGTCATGTCAGTTGGGCAGCTCAGCTTGAGAGAGACTAATCAGACATGGTACTGTACATGAGTGATGACATCACCCAGAGGGAGGTGTCCTGTAGGAATGGAGTGCAGAGAGGGTTCAGCTCCTACTCTTCTCAGTCTTTGCGTTTACTGCTCCCTGAAGTGACTCTGATATGCTTCTTCATGTTGAATAAATACTGTGTACGATGGCCTACTGGCCATATTCATATTATGCATTAAAATACATAAGTGGCTACTTCTGGGCAAGAGGCACCTACAAACCCAAACCTTTTTTCTGTAACTCTCCTCCATCATGTTTGTAGACTGACTGAAGGAAGTCTTTCTGGAGATGTTCCTCATCAATATCAGCATCAAGATTTTACTAATGAAAGTTCATGTTCTGTTATCCAGAAATTTTTTGTGCTTTTTAAAAATTTTTAATTTATTGTATTGACATGGTTTCAAGTGTCCCACTCAATATATCACCCTCAGCCCTTGCATCGTGCCCCCATGCCCTGCGCAAAGTCTCTTTCCATTCTTTGTTCTTGACTTCTGTCTCCTGTGTTACATTTGTTAAGTTAGCAAATGTAAATTTCTTTTCCATTAAGCTCTTCTGTGTTCATCTCATCCACTACTCTGTGTGCATCTTGGGTCCCTTCAGAGCTCACAAATTCAGTTTTTAGGTTTTTCACATTTTTTTGGTCATACCATCACCTTGAACTCAGCCCCAATTTTTCATAGAGATACTTACGGTGCTCAATGTCCATCTCATCTCAAATTTCTTGATGGAGACATGTAGAACTTCTTTTTCCTAGCTCAAAGGGAAGGTGGGAAAGATTATTGTTGTCCAACAAGTATTTTGTAATTATTAAAATACATTTAATTCATGTTATATAGCTCTCTCGGCTAATTTTTGATGTCTCAGGATGTACATATTTAAAGCATTTAGAACCATTTCACTGTAAACCATTTTATATGAAAGGATGTGTCCTAACTGGAAAGATTATCATAAAATCTCTTCATTGCATCAAAGGGTTAACCTTTGAGTAGAGTGAGTTATTATCATGGTCGCTGACCCCTGGGGGTGTGTTTTTTTTTCAAAACTTGAAATTAGTTCCAGTTATAGTTTTATTAACTTAAAATCATGTTTGTTTGATAACCAATTTATAGAAACAAGAAGAATATATATTGAAATATTTGCCTTTTTTTTTCCCCCAGAGACAGAGAGAGAGTCAGAGAGAGGGATAGATAGGGACAGACAGACAGAAACGGAGAGAGATGAGAAACATCAATCATCAGTTTTTCATTGCGACACCTTAGTTGTTCATTGATTGCTTTCTCATATGTGCCTTAACTGCGGGCCTTCACAGACCGAGTAACCCCTTGCTCGAGCCAGCGACCTTGGGTCCAAGTTCGTGAGCTCTGCTCAAACCAAATGAGCCCGTGTTCAAACTGGCAACCTCAAGGTCTCGAACCTGGGTCCTCTGCATCCCAGTCCGACACTCTATCCACTGTGCCACTGCCTGGTCAGGCTATTTGCCTTTTTTTTTTTTTTTTAATGTTGCCACTGTACCTGTACAATTGTACTCTGGATGGTCAGGAGGCATGAGGACATACAGTAACGTTTGTACTACTCAAAGGGTTAAATTTGATAACTTAGTCTCTTTTCTGAGGCAATGCATTATACTGACATCATGTGTTATGTATGGGCTTGCTCTTTAAAGTGTCTAAGTTCTTGGTATCTGATGTCACTGTCTGCTGGTTGCTGCCGTGAATGAATCAAGTGAATTTAGACAGTCAACTTTCTTAGACTCTTCTCATATGGTTGTGGTGGAATAATTTGACTTGACTGTTTCCCAAATTTGTCATTCAGTTTTATCTTTATACTTTTGGCATCTATATTTATGCTTAAATGACTGATTTGACTTCAATTCAAAAGTGGAATCGTATCACTTTCCTAAATGGGAAAATCACTATCACTTATCATAGAGGTATAGGAAATTACCATACAAAAACAAATTTAGTCCTAATACCCTTGCTTGGGTAACTCTGTGTTTAAAGTGTAATCTTCTTTTGTTAAAATGGGATTAACAATGTTAGACGAGCAGTAGATATCCTAACAGTACAGGGAGATTTTTTTCTTCACTAAATCAGAGTGATTGACAGAAGAATAAAGTGAATGTTATCCTCATTGAAGATACAATTCTGTACCAACTGATTGTTTAAAACTTGCCCCTCCCACAATCTAACTCTATAAAAGGGTGACCATTTTCTGGCCAAGAAATTTTCTGCCCAGGACAAGGGAATTTGAGTATGTAGCATAAAAGGCCATTTGTTGAGTCATCTGTTCTATGCCTAATGTTCAGAAAAGAGGCAGTGATGTACTTCAAGAGAAGCTCTTGAAATAATTTAGAAAATGGTGAAAGATTGTCTATGTAGAACATGATCAATAAGATCCCAGGATAAGAAACTCAGATTTCAGATGTCCTGCTAGTGTTCCCATTCTGAGTATCTGTAAGGCCCCAGATAAGTTACTGGTCATTTGATTTCAACCCCCCACCCCCACATGCACAAAATCCTAAATTCCAAAGCTGAGATAATATGGTCTTGCCCATGAGTTTAAGTTCTGACATATTATGCATCTGGTTTTGTTCCCTTCTGATTCATATTTAAGTGTACCAATAGTTATTTTTCTAAAGAGTAAAACCTAATGTTTACTCTTTGCTCCTCTGGTTAAACCTCTTCAGTGGCTCCTTATGGCTTCCAGCATAATACCCTTGTTGGTCCCATAAAGGAGCTTGGACTATGTCCTGACCCCTGTTTATAGGTCTAGTCTCACCTCTCACAGCTCTGGGTATGTGTGATTATCTTTTTTACATCTTCCCTTTGTATCACACAGGTGTACCTGTCTTTGAGCCTTTGCACTATGCTGTCCTCTGTGGAAATTCCCCTTCCCTCCATTGTACTTGATGCTGAAGTAATCACTACATCTTTTAAAGTCCCAGTTTAATAATTTCTTAAGGCAGTTTAACCCTTCCTCCTTTGGTGGGGGTCAAATGCCCTTTCATGTGCGATGAAAACTGCCCGTGGTACTTCTTTCAAATGGAGTGCTTGACGCATTGCACTGCAGGCAACGGGTTTCTTGTTGGCATCACCCAGGGTGGGTATAAAGAAAGGGATTCTGTTCTGTCCTGCATTGTGTCCCCAATGCCTGTCCCATGGTGGGCATCCAATAAATGTTTGTTGGATGAATAAATACATCCTTCATGTTTCTCTATCTAGCTATCTATCTATGGAGTTATCCTGTGCATATACTTTTACTTTTTTTTGGTATTTTTCCGAAGAGAGAAGCGACGGGGTGAGGGAGGCAGACGGACAGACTCCCGCATGCGCCTGACTGGGGTCCACCCGGCATACCCACAAATGGTCGATCTTCGGCCCCTCTGGGGCATTGCTCTGCTGCAATCGGAGCCATTCTAGCGCCTGAGGCGGAGGCCATGGAGCCATCCTCAGTGCCCGGGCCAACTTTGCTCCAATGGAGCTTTGGCTGCAGGAGGGGAAGAGGGAGACAGAGAGAAAGGAGGGGGAAGAGTGGAGAAGCAGATGGGTGCTTCTCCTGTGTGCCTGGCTGGGAATCGATCCCATGACTTCCACACGCCAGGCTGACGCTCTACTGCTGAGCCAACCGGCCAGGGCCTCCTATGCATATACTTTTAATTTGTTTATTTCTACTCAGAAATATATCAGATATCTTAAAGAGTTAATTTAGAAGTTAACCCTTTGAGTAGTGAGTTTTTTTCATGCTTGCTGACCTCCGGGAGTGAATTTTTTTCCAAAAAATGAAATTAGTTCCAGTTCCAGTTTTATTAACTTAAAATCATGTTGATAACCAATTTATGGAAGCAAGAAGAATATACATTTGCCTTTTTAAAAAGTTGCCTTACACATTTTTAAAATAAACCGATCATACTCTGGATGGTCAGGAGGCACAGGGACGTCCATGAACGTTTGTACTACTCAAAGGGTTAAAACATCCCCTCGGGAAATTATAAACTTGTCAATTTAAAATAGATTTCCTTAATTGTGAAAATGGCTAGCCTGGGTAGGCATTATTTTAACTCATTAACTACCCATAACAACCCTCTAGGGGCACCCTTACTTCATTTCACCCAGGGGGACACGGAAGCACAGAAAGGGTACGTTGTCAGAGGTTACACAGCTTCAGGGGCAGAGTCAGGATTTTAATCCAGACCGGCCAGTTTCGGAGCTGATTTGAGAAGCGTGAAGGTTTCTGAGTTAGCCAGGATGTGGGAACCTGGGTTCTCATTTGACGGTGGAAATGTAACCTGTTGTGACACTTCTGGAAATCAGCAGTTCTCTTCCTGTACTTATGTTTTCAGGAATCTAGCCACAGAAAATAAATATATAAGCATGCAAAAACATAGGCACACAGTTCACCTTAGTCGGTAGTAGAGTGAAAAATTGGAAACAATCTAAATGTCGGAATGCTGGGGGATAGGGAAGTAAATTATAGTATGTCTATACTATGGAGCATATATGAGCCATTGTATTCATTGGGCAGTATTTACTTATGTAAGGAAATATTCATGATTATTGCTAAGTGAAAAAGCAGTCCATAAAACACATGCAATAGGCCTAATAGTGGAAAAAAGAGGTATCATACATACATAGTAGTTAAAACACATTTGAGGATTTATATGCCAGGCACTGTGCTATAAGATTATTTTTTAAATTAACATTTAAACAGTGATATTTTCCTTATCAGTAAGCTTATGAATGAGGAGTTTGTGTTTCTACATTTTCTTCCTTGTGTTTTGTAATTAGATATATATCACTAAGTTTTGTCTCCACTCCATCACCTTTACTTCTCCATCTCCACCTTCCTCAGGTTAAACTGAAAACAAGGAATAGAAAAATCTTTCCAGCCATCACTGGGATTGGGAGCAAACATAGTTTGCCATATTAGGCATTTAGCTTCAGACTATACAGAACACCTGCCTTACCCTCGTTAGAGCCCTGAATTAGACTGCTGCTTGGGTTTCTTCTGAATGCATTGCTATTTTTCCTGTGTCTCTAAGAAGTAGAAAAGCGTCATAAATAAAAATGCTCCTAATAACTTCTGTTGGCATTTCTTTTAAATGAAATCCACTGCCTACCCAGATCCTGAGTCTTATTCTTAGGAACAGTCCTAGGGCTTTGATTCTGTGTTTTGCATTCAGGGAAAGAGGGTGACTAGGACACGTATAGTATAGAAGAGTGCTTCTGCAATGAAGTGTTGTTGGCAGTTTGGTGCTAAGTGTTCTGCTTTATTCTTCAGTCCTAAACCAGTGGTGTCCTGGGTGCCTGTCACTTCTTAGCCTCTCGACAGAAGGCTTAGAGGAACTGCCATCCTAACAAAGAAGAATGAGTGAGGTGGCAATACCCTAAAAAGATAGGAGTCTTTCCCAGTGGTCCCCTTTGAACATGAATGCAGGGTACTGTCAATAGCCTCTGGTGGGCTTCTGTTTTGAGGACAGAAAATGTACAGTTAGGAAGCCATGGATGGAAAAATAATACCCCCTGCTCTCTACCCCTCAAAAAAATAGAATAAAATGGAGGAACCACTGCCACAAGACAAAGCCTCAGTAATGAGATGGGCAGGCCGCTTTCAGCTTCTTCCCAGAGAGGACCTGTCTGGCAGGATCGGCCGGAGCACGGAGGGTGGCTGCTGGTTGGGCACAGTGTGCCTTTCTGGATGGCTTGGCTTTCTCTGGGGCCTGGCACTCTTTAATGGCTTTAGTGAAAAGTGCTTCGAGCTCTGAGACAAATAGGCTGTGAAGTCATTTCTGGACTAAAGCTTGTTTTTTCTCAGCCTCTGCAGAATGTCTTCAAATTTCTGGAGCCAATATTATAAGTTGAGAAACAGAGTTGAGGACTCTGCCTCAAGAAATAAAGAGTAATAAACCATGGTGCTATTGAGTTACTAATATGACAATGGGAAGGCCTTTTACTACCATGATTTGTGGTCTTGATTTAGTATTGTCTGTATATTCAATATGTTTAATACACAGGGGATGTCTTTTCATGGTTGTTAATTAGTATCCCTTGGATGAATGAAATTGCTTACAACTGGGACTCCTCTGTGGGGAATAGACTTTATTTCATTCTACCTTCCAATTTTGACTTTTTAGGTTCTCTGATTGCAGTGACTTCTTTCTACGCTGTACAGTCTTACATTTTGGCTCACAGAACTAGCACTGTAGTGTAGAAGACAGATCAGTAATCATGCAGATATATAATTAGATATTGTCACAAGTACACCAAAGGAATACCAGGGTGCTGTGACATGGAGGTCATACCTGACATTGTGTTGTGGAGAGAGATCACATTCTCTTTGGCATAGAAGAGTTGAGGTTTATTTATCAGGTATAGCCAGGGGAACTTAACCAGCACATATAATTCCGGATGTGAGAAAGGTACTGTTATTTGAATGTCAAAAGAACATTTGATGGCTTCACAGACACTTGCATACTTTAATTCAGAAAGGATAGCCTTGAGGATAAAGAAATATACAGTCTACCGGAAAGTTCTGTCTGTTTTTGGAATAAAACAAAATACAAATTTTTCTTACCGTCAATAAACTTTATTAAATAATATAATTGCCATTATTATTAATGATTTCTTGCCAGCGTGAGGGCAATTTGTATATCCCATTTTTGAAAAATGTTTTATCTTTTGATGTGAAAAATTGAACCAGTGCTTGTTTGATATCTTCTTCATTTTTGAATTTTTTGCCCTTCAAAAAATTTTGTAAGGACAAAAACAAGTGATATTTGGAGGGTGCTAAGTCCAGGGAATATGGTGGATGCGACAGAATTTCCCAGCCTAGTTCTGCAATTTTTTGACGAGTCCTCAGAGCAGCATGTGGCCTGGCATTAGCATGATGCAGTATGATGTTCTTCCTATTGAACATTGCCAGCCTCTTTATTGGACTGCTGTCTTTAAATTATCCAGTTGCTGACAATACTTCTCCGAATTGAACTTTTCGTTTGGTTTTAAAAGCTCATAATGTATTGGTCCTCGAATGTCCCACCATATACACAACATTCTCTTATTCAGAGTCAGATTTGGTTTAGAGGTGGAAGGGCTAGATATGTCCTTTTCCTTACAATGTTTTCATAGGTAATCCACTTTTCATCCCCAATTATCATCTGGTTCAAGAAGGGCTCGATTTTGTTCTGAGCAAGCAGAGATGTACATATGATGACTCTATCATCCAAATTCTTCTGACTTAATTCATGTGGCACCCATCTTGAATATTTTTACACCAATCTTGTCTTCTGAATATGGTCCAAAATGGTTTGCTGAGCTGAATTAAGCCTTTCTGCGATCTCTGATGTTGTCAGAAAAGGATCTTGCTCCAACATGGTCTTAACAACATCATCATCGATCAAAGATGGTCACCCAGAATGTGGCTTATCAGAAAGGTCAAAATCACCTGTTTCAAATTTTTCGAACCATCTTCTGCATGTCCTATCAGAAACTGTACCTTCACCAAACACTTCCAATAAATTTCTATGTGCTTCTGTAGTATTTCTTCCTTGTTGAAATTCGTAAAAATTACAGTGGCATAAATGAACTTTATCAGTAGCCATGGGTACACTATCGCTTCACACATAAGACTAACGTGAATCAACTTTGTTTTAGTTAATTTGCTATGTCAGTATGTATACATTAAGTGATAAAAATAGGCACACATGTGCTAAATAAACATGTGCTTACGTGTTGAAACTTGTTGTGATAGAAACGAACAGAACTTTCCAGTAGACCTGATACTTTTTTTTTAGGTAAGAGGAGGGGAGATAGTGAGGCAGACTCCTGTATGTGCCCTTACGGGATCCACCTGGCAAACCTGTCTGGGGCCAATGCTCAAATACCAAGCTATTTTTAGCACTGGAGGCTGATGTGCTCCAATCCAGCTATCCTCGGTGCTTGGGGCCATGCTTCCACCAATCCAGTAACTGGTTGTGAGAGGGAAAGAGGGAGAGGAGGAAAGAGGGATGGGGAGAGAAGCAGATGGTTGCTTCTCCTGTGTGTTCTAACCAGGATTCGAACCTTAGAGGTCTATACACCAGGCTAACGCTCTATCCACTGATCACCAGTCAGGGCCAAGAACTACTGTATTTCCCATGTATAAGACACACCCCTTTTCAAAAAACTTGAGGTCTAAAAGCTGAGTGCGTCTTACGCAGTGGTTGTAGATTTTTTTCCTTGCATTTCCTACTTTTTCGTGCTTGGTGTCTTTGTACTTATTGTTTAATGATGAATAAAATCTGAGTTCAATAACTTTATGTAATACTTTTTCTTTTCGAATTTTGCGCCCCAAAATTAAGGTACATCTTATACATGGGAGCATCTTATGCATGGGGAAATATGGTACTTCTTGTGTTTTACTGAAGCTAAGGTCTTGGAACCTCTCCAGCTGAAATAGTTGCCATTGCATGACTAAGATTGTATATGATTTACATCATTATCTTCTTTATCAAAGACCATGTCTCTGGCTTTTCTGAAGTGGAGGGTCATGGGGGCTCACTCTGAGAATGTGAATTAAAACTGAGAAGTTGGAGGTGAGAAGAAACCAGCCCCCTGTGAAGTGAATAGTAAGGAGGAGTGTCCCCAGAGGAGGCAGGTGTGGGGCTCTGCAGTCAGGCCCCTGTGCCTATGACAGCCCATCCTCCTGTCACCCTGGGGGTACTTTACTCTTACTCATCCGTTAGTCCTTAATTCGAGTGTTGTTTCTTGGAAGCACCTTCTCTGATCTGCTGTAATTGATGAGTGTCCTGTAGATAATTTACTATGGTTTGTCATTGTGCATTAATTCTGTGGCCATTTGATGAAATGTCTGTCTCCTTCATGGTTCTCTAAATTCCTAAAGGCAGGGATTAAGTCTCTTTGCTTACTTTTGGTGTTGATGTTGATGGTAAGGCTAAGGAACATGTGTCTACTGCTTACCATTTAGTTTAATCCATAAAAGCCCTCTGAGGCAGATACTACTATTATACCCATTTTACTGATGAGGAAAGTAATGCACAGAGAGGTTCAGGGCCTTATCCAAAGTAACACAGCCATTTGTTAACTGTAGAGACAGAATCTGACACTGGCAATCCATCCTTTGGATTCTGAAATAGACTTTAAATTGATCACTTAATAATTCATTTATTCAGTCAATGGAGCAGAATAGAAAGTCCAGAAATAAGTAGTGTAAGTATATTGTGGTAATTTGGAATATACTAAAGACAGCATTTCAAACCAGTGTAGAAAAGAACGGATTATTCAGTAAATCATGTTTGGGTAGCTATCTATCAATTTGGAAAACAAAATAAAGCTAGATCCCTTTTTTTAAAAAATATGGTAACGTATTTTTTTTAAAGATTTTATTTATTCACTTTTACAGAGAGAGAGAGAGAGTAAAGAGATAGAGAGAACAGGGGGAGGAGCAGGAAGTATCAACTCCCATATGTATAATATGTGCCTTGACCAGGCAAGCCTGGTGCTTCGAATTGGTGACCTCAGCATTCCAGGTCGATGCTTTAGCCACTGTGCCACCACAGGTCAGGCAAAGCTGGATCCTTTGATCATAACTTATACTAAAATAAATTTTAGGTGGTTAGAAAATGTGAAGGTTAAAGAATGTAAAGTAACCTGACCAGGTGGTAGCACAGTGGATAGAGTGTCGGACTGTGATGTGAAGGACCCAGGTTCGAAACCCTGAGGCCGCCAACTTGAGCGTGAGGCCATCCAGCTTGTGTGTGGGCTCACCAGCTTGAGCACAGGGCTACGGGCTTGAGTGCAGGATCATAGATATGACCCCATGGCCGCTGGCTTGAGCGCAGGATCATAGACATGACCCCATGGTCGCTGGCTTGAGTGCAGGATCATAGACATGACCCCATGGTCGCTGGCTTGAGTGCAGGATCATAGACATGACCCCATGGTCGCTGGCTTGAGTGCAGGATCATAGACATGACCCCATGGTTGCTGGCTTGAGCCCAAAGGTCGCTGGCTTAAGCAAGGGGTCACTTGGTCTGCTGTAGCCTCCCAGACAAGGCACATATGAGAAAGCAATCAATGAACAATTAAGGACTTGCAATGAGGAATTGATGCTTCTCATCTCTCTCCCTTCTCTCTGTCTGTCCCTATCTGTCCCTCTCTCTGTCTCTGACACACAAAAAAATAGTAAAAAGAAGAAAAAAAGAAAAAAAGAGTTCTCTTGAGCTGCAGAAACACTTTCCAAACATGGTTAATATGGTGTTGAGACTCTAGAATAAAGGTGGGTGGTTTTTGCTCCATAAAAATGAAGAGCTTCTGAGTAGCAAAAGCATCCTAAATCCCTAAATGACTAATTTAGATTAAGATATGCAGCATATAACTAAAAAACAAAATGGACAAAACCTAGTTTTGGCGAGTATGGAACCAAGGGTTACTCTCATGTTATTCCTTTCTGGGAGCCAATGGGGCAGTGTCAATATGGGAGCCCCCTTGATTTAGGCTCTTCTTCACATTTATCACAGGTAGGGTAGGAAAACTGGAGACGTGTGCAGAGACATGTGCTCAAAATTCATCACTGTGTTAATGGTAGTGAAATATGGTACAATCATGCAGTGGAGGTCGGGGCTGCCACTAAAAATGAGGTAACCTCTCTCTGTTCACGTGGATGCCTTTCCTTGATATGCATGGGGCAGAGGGCAGATTTTAGCAAGGCAAGTGTAGCATGAAATTGCATGTAAAATTGTGGGCATGGTCTGTGTCCACGTGTGTGGTTGGGTAGGGGAACCCATGCCCATAATCACTAGATGTGGGCTTTTGAAAGTTTTCTTTTTCTTAAAAGGTTTTGGATAATGTTTCTTTAAAGAAAAATGCAACAGTGAGCCTATACCTTTTGGTTAAAACTATCCAGAAAATGACAGTAAATAGCTAAGATTGTGTATCTTTAGTTTTGTTCAAATCTGAACGGTTTTCTAGTTCATGAAATAAAAGATTAAGATATTTGTTACCTTTCTATAAGTACTACTTAAATTCTTATAGCACTTATTTCTAGCTCCTGTAAATGCTACTGCCACTTTTGGCCTTCCCAGCCACAGGATTAGGGGAGGTTGAAGTATTCAGGGGACTTAACAGAAGGTCACATCGAGGGAGGAAGTGGGGTTCAGAAGCATTTTCATTAAAATTTCATGAATCCTGGAGTTTATTCTACAACACAAAGCCGTCCTGCATGAACCCAGTCGATGTTTAATAGAAGCATAGCTTAGCTTTTAAAGCATTCTTAAACTCTTGTTTTTAATTGAATGTCCTATGTTCTTTGTCTTAAAAAGCAGAGTAAGACAAGGGAGGAACACTGCCAGCCACACCACTGAGGTGTCAGAGACGGGAGTGTACTGCTGAAGGGAGGATGCACCATGTGCACACACACCTCCCTCAGAGAGAGTATTAAACAGCCCAGCTGTTTCAGATTCTTATCTTCCCTCAGACGGTCAGAGCAGAGTTTAACAAAACATTAATTATGTAGCAGCCCTCCATCGACTGTACACATGATATATCCATAAAACACTCTTTCTGTCTTTCTTCTAGGTAACTGTTTAATTTTTAGTTACTAGAGTTGTGCTGATTTTAGAACTTTAATTTTTATTTATTTATTTATTTATTTGTGCAGAGACAGAGAGTGCGTCAGAGAGAAGGATAGACAGGGACAGACAGACAGGAACGGAGGGAGATGAGAAGCATCAATCATCAGCTTTTCATTGCGCATTGCGACACCTTAGTTGTTCATTGATTGCTTTCTCATATGTGCCTTGACCGTGGGCCTCCAGCAGACCGAGCAACCCCTTGCTGGAGCCAGCGACCTTGGGTTCAAGCTGGTGAGCTCTTGCTCAAACCAGATGAGCTCGCGCTCAAGCTGGCGACCTCAGGGTCTCGAACCTGGGTCCTCCGTATCCCAGTCCGACGCTCCATCCACTGCGCCACCGCCTGGTCAGGCTGATTTTAGAACTTTAATTAGCATTTGATATTCAAGACTCTATGAGGTTCAGTGCATCAGCACCATTATTTTGGATTTTGTGGGCAATGGACTTTAAAGATTGGTTTTATGATAATCCACAATATGGGGACACATTTGGATTTTAAGAAAAAGACTTCACCCATCGTCCTAGGCCTGGGATTGTTGGAAGGCAGAGCTGAGAGAAGAAAGGGTTGAATTATCTGTGTAGGTGAAAAATGCCAGGCGTATGGCGAGTTCAGCTTTAGGGGATGGGGATTGTAATAGTTGTCTGGGTTGGATCACTATAGTTGTTTCTTTTTCATTAGCTCTGTGATAACCATGGTGATTTCTTCTTGATCAGTGTTTCCCTCCTCATTGTAAAGCACTGTCTGCAGGCACCTTCCCAGCTCTTCCTCGATGCCTCTGGCCTGCTGCTGTTCTGAGTTCTGCTGCCTGCCCGGCCTCTTGAGCCAGCAGCGCAGGTCCTGTCGGGGAGGGGTGTGCCTGTCACACACAGGTTTGTTTGTCTTTGGCTGTTGAAGCTCATGTTATCTTAAGTGATATCGTATTCTTCAATCTAAACCTATCTGTTACCAAAGGATATTTAGGGAGATGGGTGAAAGGTGGAAAAAATAAACACGGGGCTTAATATTCAGAGGATAGTTTCAGATCTAAAAGCAGCCACCACCTTCTGTGAGATAGTTGGGTGTAATTATTGGTTCATGTTTCCATTTTTGGTGGTTTGTCTTTAAAGGCCGAGTGCTGGTTTTAACTGTGTCAGTGTGCATTTGGCTCTCCAGATTTATGGGAGTGTTGCTGGTTTGTCTGATGGCCGTATGGATAATATTTCCTTTTATCTCTTGGAAAGTATCATTTTTATTCATTATAGAAATCAAATTTTCTTTCCATGTAAACTTCAAAAGAGGTAAAGTTATATATTAAAATAAACCAGGACAGTAATTAAATTAAAAATAGTTTTTAAATTAGAGGAAGAAGTCATCGAATGGAAAATGACATTTTTTTATGCCCTCTAAAATGCTTAAGGAGAGGTAGAAGTGATTTTAAAATTTTTATTTTATTTATTTTTTATTATTTATTGGGATGTCACTGATTAATAAAGTCATACAGGTTTCAAGTGTACAAATAAACAGACATCTGCGTACTGTATCGTGCCGCCGCAGTCCAAGTGAAATCACTTTCCATCCCGTTCATGCTCTTTGTCTTCCGTCACCTCCCTCAGCCGCCCCTGTCCCTCTGGCCGTCACCGTGCTGTTGTCTTTGTCTATGTGTTTGATATCTATCTATCATCTATCTATCTTTTCTTTTGCTTAATCCCTTTACATTTTTTCACCCAGCCTCAACCCCCCTCTTCTCTGACAGCTGTCAGTCTGTTCTGTGTATCTGTGCTTCTGTTTTTGTTTGTAAACTATTTTGTTTATTAGATTCCACATATAAGTGAGATCCTATGGTATCTCTCTGACTGGCTTATTTCACTTAGCATAATATTCTCCAGGGCCATCTGTGCTATGGGAGAAGGTAAGATTTCCTTCTTTTTATGGCAGAGTAGTATTCCATTGTATAAATGTACCATAGCTTTTTTTTTTTTTTTGGTATTTTTCCAGTTAGAAGTGAGGGTGGGGGAAGGGGAAGGCAGACAGACAGACTCCTGCATGCACCTGACCAGGATCCACCTGGTGTGCCCACTAGGGGGTGATGCTTGGCCCCTCTGGGGTACTGTTCCACTGCATTCAGAGCCATTCTAGCACCTGAGGCAAAGGCCATGGAGCCATCCTCAGCGCATGAGCTAATTTTGCTTCAGTGGAACCTTGGCTGTGGGTGGGGAAGAGAGAGACAGAGAGAAAGGAGGTGGCGAAGGGTAGAGAAGCAGATGGGCTCTTTTCCTGTGTGCCCTGGCCGGGAATCAAACCCAGGACTTCCACACGCCGGGCTGACACTCTACTGCTGAGCCAACCGGCCAGAGCATACCATAGCTTTTTTATCTACTCATCTACTGATGAGCACTTGGGTTGTTTACAGATCTTGGCCATTTTAAATAACACTGCAATGAACATAGGAGTGTATATATTCTTTTGAATTCGTATTTCGGGGCTTTTTGGATATATTCCCAGAAGTGGAATCTCTAGGTCAAAAGGCAGTTCCATTTTTAATTTTTTGAGTTAACTCCATACTGTTTCCCACAGAGGCTGCACCAATCACCAATCTCCAATCCCACCAACAGTGCGCAAGGGTTCTTTTTTCTCCACATCCTCACCAACACTTGTTGTTTGTTGATTTGTTGATGACAGCCATTCTTCTGCAGGTTAGGGGGAAGACTAACCTCCATTTCAAAGCCTTCAATGTTCAGTGTCTGTCTGAGTGTCTGCGCATATTTTTACAAAGAGCACACCAAAGATCCCTGTTGGGAGCAGCCAACGTTCTTTTCTGCTGGGCTCAACTTGGCAGGATGATGTCACCAGTAGTCGGAAGACCAGGTTCGTGCACTCCCCAGGCTGGTGCTGTTAGAATAGGAGTGCCCGGCTCTGGGGAGATAGCACCTGAGGGACCTCAGTAGCCAACCCTCCAGATCTCTCTTTGGGGCCATGCCAACGAGGTCTTCTCTTCACGACTTCCGTATCCCCAGGTTGCCTTCCTTCCACCAGCGCCCCAGGCGAGTGCCCCTGAGCAAGCTCCTGTGCATTGGCCCTTTAGGAAAGTACCTGGGATTCTAGCAGACTCCTTCCTCTTCCCAGAGAACAGAGTCCCTGCTGATTTTCACTGCTCAATGCTAGGCATGCTCCACTTTCCAGCACTGGTGCTCTGGTTAGGGGTCCTGGTGTGGAGTGGAGACCCCCACACTCCTAATGGGGGGCTTTGCAGCTGAGATATCCCTCTGGCTCTTCAGCTGCTGCATGTGGGTGCAGGGGCCAGCCCTCTTCACATCTCTGTCCTTCTTACCAGTCTTTATGTAGCTTCTTTTATAAATCCTTGGCTATGATACTCCTGTTCAGCTGTCCTTCAGTTGGTTATTCAGATTGATTGCTCTATAATTCAGTTTCAAATCCAGTCTGGCACCATGAGGAGGTGTGTGTAGCTTCCACCTACTCCAAAGCCATATTAAAAATTCTAGAAGTAATTTTTTTAGATTGTTTTGAGTGGTACAGTTTATTTGGTGACTTGAATCCTCTCACCCTCCCCCCAATACTTAGGATGTGGTCATTGGTGGGAGCATCTCATTGTGGGAAAGTCTTCATCTGTCTGTAGTGGATTTGATTCTGTCAAATAGTTATAAGTAGTTCTAGATGTAGTAGTAAAATAGAAGTGGTCAAGCTTGGGAGTCATGAGTTATATATTTGGGTTGGGTATCTTACAGATAATTTCATTTAAAGGATTCTTATACATCATTTTTTTGGAAAGAGAAATGGAGGGGGAAGAGAGAAAGGGAGAGGGGGAAAGGAAGAGAGTGAGGGGGATAGGGAAAGAGAGAGAGAGAGAAGCATCAACTCATTGTTTCACTTAGTTGTGCACCCATTGATTGATTCTCATATGTGCCCTGACTGGCACTCAAACCATTGACCTTGGGCTCTAGCTGGAGCCCTCAGTATCGAACTGGTGACCCCGGGATCAAACTGGCAACCTTGGCTCTCCAGGAGGATGCTCTGTCCACTCCAGCCCAGGTGAGACAGCATCATTTTAAAAGCAGTTCAGAAAGAACTTCTTGTTTAATTTGATGAAACCTGTCTTTTCCTTTCCAGACATTCTCTCCCACCTTTTGAAAACTAAATTGGCATTATTTATGTACATTGCTAAAAGTGAAGAGCTCTGTTTATTGGATGGTATGACTTAAAAGAGGAAAAGACTGAGGAATGGCAATCAGACATCCTTGACATTCTCTGGACTGAAGGCAGGATGCTTTTGGTACCCCATGTTCTTAGGGTCAGGCTGGCTAGAGACAGAAATGATCTTCATTCATGTGACTGTCTTGAAATGGGGCTTCTGGGCCCTCATTTTTGTAAGTTGTTTGCAATAACCTTTGAATTTGTTCCAGTGCAAACAAGGCATGTCTGCCCTGCCTCTCTCCTGCTCTGAGGCTTGGCCTTTTACATACTACTTCAGCCCCCTTGTCCTTTAGAAGCATTCCTGAATCTGTCTGTCCCTGTCTTCCACCAGATGCTGTGTCACATGCAGGGACATTTCTTTTCTTTAGCTTATTTACCTCAAAAACCTAGTCAGTGGAGTGTCAGTTTGATTGCTGTCATCTGAATTTTTTGTTTTACTTAAGGAGTCTATATGTTGGATCAGAGTTGAAATCAATTTTATGGCTAGGTTATAATGAAGCATAAAAATCTATCTCTGAGTTGGTACAGTTTGTTAAATTTTTGTTTTCAACCTCAGCTTCTCTCCTTCCACGTGTTTGCAGTACGCTCTGCTCTAGGGGCCACCGGCCACCTCACCCTTTCCTCCCTGCCTCCAGGAGACGGGCAGGTCTGTGACTCGGCGTGGTGGATCTCGCCCTCCTGGTGAGACTTGAACCCTCATGGAGGACAACCCCGGACCCATATAGACCAAGCAGTGTAAAAATAACTTATACATTATTGATTTGCAAAGGAAGAATTATAAGCAGTGGTAACGAGACAGTTGACAGTCATATTTTCTTCTTTATTCTTCCTTTTTCTTAAGGAAAAATTGAGTAGGGACATGTAGGTTTCTCCTGAGCCAGAATGAAAATTTTTTTGTAAGAATTACAAAGAACTACTGAATCTTTTCATACACATATATATATATATGTATATATTTTTGAACTAACTGCAGATGGTTAAAAGAAATCCTACAGTTATTCTAGAAATCGGTATGCTATCAAGAAGACTTCACCTTAAATCCCCTGCAAAATGTATTCACCTTTTCCTTGCTATGGTAGTTTTTTGGAAGACCATTTTCCGTAGGTAGTTTGTTCATTATTCTGCACTTATAGGCAAAGGGCTGTATTAGCACTGGGGTTCCGGACCCTGTGGTTGAGCAGTGCTCTGAGTGACTCTGATTCCTGCAGTCGGTACAGAGCGTCTAGTCCTGTGGTTACAGGGCTTGGCTCAGTTCAAGAAGGGCAAAGCATTCTCATTTGTTCACGAGAAATCTCCTGATATGGTAAAAAAAAAAATTGAACATAAATTGAATCCATTTTGCCTTATTAAAAACCCAGAATTACCTGCATTACCCATGTTCATAGTGTTAGCCACAATAGCCAAAAGGAATGGATAAGCAAAATGTAGTACATATTCATACAGTTGAGTATTCTTGAACCTTAAAAAGGAAGGAGTTCCTGTTACATGCTGTAGTGATAAAGCTTCAGGAAATTATTCTGTGGTCAGCCAGTCACAAAAAGACGAATACTGTATGATCCCACTTATAAAAGATACCTCAATAGAGATAGGAAGTAGGATTGTAGTTGCCAGAGTCAGGGGGATGGGAGTGTGGGGAGTTAGTGTTTAATGGTTAGAGAGTTTCAGTTGGGAAAGACGAAGTGTTCTGGAGACGGAGGTACAACAATGTAAATATATAATGCCACTGAGCTGTATACTTAACAAATAGTTATTGAGCTAAATTTTATGTTATGTGTGTTTTATCACAATTAAAAAAAAAAACCCTGAGTGAATCACTGTGATTTTCCTCTGGTCAAAGTGCAGCGTGGCTCTCCTGGTCCCGTAATGGGTGCTAGAAATGACATAGTGAGCAAAGCTGTTGGCTGCAATGGACCTTAGTCATCATCTGCTCTGACACCCACTTTATGGGTGAGAACGCTGGGTCTTAAGTGAGGTGTCTTACTCACTTCCCTGGGGGGCGGGTCCCCCAGGCCTTGGCTCACCCAGCTTCCTGTGGAGGCAGCAGGTGCAGAGACCGGAGGAGGTGGGCTGTGGGGTCCTGGAGCCTGGGCTTCGCTCTGGCTCTGCTGCTTTCCCCAACGTCACACGGATGGCTAAGTTCTCTAAACCTGTTTCCACGTCTATAAAAGGGGAGTTCTGTCAGTATCCCATGAGGCTGTTGTGGGGATTGACTGAGCTGATTCATAGTAGGCACGCAGCATGGTGTTTTGGCACACAGGAGCAAATGAATGTTAACTGTTTATTATCATTACTGTTTTTGTTATTGTTGTTGTTACTAACTTCTGCTGCAAGGAGGATTTGGAGACAAGTTTGGGGATTGAAGTCTCAGTGGCAACTACTTGTTGGCTCTCTGTCCTTAGCCAAACTGCCTAGTCTGTCCTTTAACCCAGCGTGTGGAATAGGGTGGGTGACCTGCTTGTCTTGGTGTGGTGGTCGTGAAGGAAGGAAGTATCTGGCGGCACTTGGTTAATAGTGACCAGCTCAGTGAAATTTAGTGGGTGAGGGACTGTCCCTGCAGGCAGGAGGCCTCACACCTGCGAAGTCCTGGTCTTCGAGAGCAGTGCTGAGAGCACACATGTTAAGCTCTGACTTGGGGACGGAAGGTGGAGTTGTGTTCTCTTGAGCCCCTTCCCACACTCTCCTGAGGGGGGTCACTGACTCTTCTTGGTCCCTGGAAGTTGGTCGTCCTGCAGGAGGAGCCTGGCTCACTGCTGTGCAGGGTCAGTGATGTTCCTGTTATCTCACAGGTAGTTTCAGACCCCAAACGATAAACACTGTCCCACAACAGACTCATTGTGTGTCCTACAATTCACTAATGCTTTATTTATTTTTTCCTACTAGTCTATTCTAGTAATTCTCAAACCTCACTGCTGGGTTAGCATCACTTGGGTGAGCTTTAAAAAAAAAAAAAAACTCAGTCCCCACTCCTCCTCAGACCAGTTAAACCAGAAGCTCCCCAGGTGACACCAACATGCAGCCTGGGTGAGAACCGTTAGCCTCTCCTTTTCTAGAAAGCCATCTGCTTTTCCTCTTAACTGATGGGAATTTTGCTGGTCTGCATGCTTTAATGGCCTGTGGTTGTACCAGTTGGGTTTCTTCTTGTTAGCTATCCTTAGAGGTTTGGTCTAAGAAAAGCTAAAATCAGTTTTAAAAGTTTATAGCAGATTTAGCTGATGCTGTCCACTGAGGTAAAAGATTGATATTCTCCCAAAATCTGAGCTGCCTGGCATTTTCTGTTTGACATTGTCCTTTGTCTCCATTAGGTGAGTAAAGGAGGACTTGAGTGTTAGGAGTTCTCTGTCCCGTGGTGCTAAAAACTACCAAAACAGAGAAAAGATAAGTTTAAGATGTCTTGACGAGCTTCAGTTCTTGTCTAGGTGGCTCTTTACTGGCCACAAAATGGGGCATCAGCAGTTGGAAACAAGGTCTCACTGTGCTTTCCCAAGAATTGATGTGAAAGATGGAAGCACCCCCGTAAACTTGGGGCTTCAGAAGTGCATGCTCATCAGCTGATGGCCTTTCTTTCTTGTCTTCCTACTGGGGCTGATACAGAGGAGGAGAGTTCTTTAAAACAATGGCACATTTAGCTCAACAATTAAGTCAAATAAGTTATATTAAACCCTTGCCCAAAGAATTTTTTTTACAGGCTCACTATTCATGATCTCTATATATTTACATATTATAGGGTAGGCAGTTGTATTTTGGACTTGTTTCTTCAAAATTTGAATGGCTGACACTTCCAGAAGGCTCCAAAAGCTTGTCTATTGTGACTAAGTTTATTTCAACCCATAGCAGAATTGCCTTTGTTGAAATTACATGAAAATAATTGTGTGAAACTTGGTACCATCACAAACTGATCATTCAAACTTATAGATAAAATATAGTTCGTTTCATGATTTACTGAATACTTTCTGTTCCAAACACTTGTGCTCAGTGCTGGACATATGATAATATGGGATGTTTCTTATCCTGAAGAAATTCAAGAGTTTTCTTTCCTTTTAGTTCATCCGTTGAAATTAAAATGGAATCCCTGTGTTTGGGAGGCTGATTTGTACTTGTATAGAAACGACTGAGGAAGTTAGATATTTAGAAATAAATCTTGTGTGAACTTGGAATTTGTAAGCAGCTCTCTTTTTGGCCAAACCTTATTGTAGAAACCTGTTAGAAGGAATTTTGATGAGCAGGTCTGGTCCACATTCACTCAGATAGGTTAAAAGCAACACATATTTTCCTCTGACTCATTCTTTCTCCAGTGAAGTGGTGACAGGTTGTTGGTGGATGAAGCACAGTGATATTTTAAGCTGCTCTGACATTTCCTAGGCAAAGGATCGTCAGGAAGAAAGCCCTGAAGTTTGAAAGGGTTGCGCATGCTTGCCTGATTCTTCTCTGTCTCTCTTTATATAGACATTTCAAGAAAGCAAATAAAATTATTCAAGGCTAGCCCTGGCCGTTTGGCTCAGTGGTAGAGCGTCGGCCTGGCGTGCAGAAGTCCCGGGTTCGATTCCCGGTCAGGGCACACAGGAGAAGCGCCCATCTGCTTCTCCACCCCTCCCCCCCCTTCCTCTCTGTCTCTCTCTTCCCCTCCCGCAGCCAAGGCTCCATTGGAGCAAAGATGGCCCGGGCGCTGGGGATGGCTCCTTGGCCTCTGCCCTAGGCGCTAGAGTGGCTCTGGTCGCAACAGAGGGACGCCCCTGAGGGGCAGAGCATCGCCCCCTGGTGGGCAGAGCGTCGCCCCCTGGTGGGCGTGCCGGGTGGATCCCGGTCGGGCGCATGCGGGAGTCTGTCTGACTGTCTCTCCCTGTTTCCAGCTTTCGAAAAATACAAAAAAAAAAAAAATTATTTAAGGCTCAAAGCAAAGGAGTTGTCAGCTGGATTTGAGGTTGTAATCAGGTTTGGGGAAAAAAACATGAATTATTTTCAGTAACATTCAAGCGGAAATACAATTTAACCAATCCTTTTTAGTTCCAGTGAATGTAAGACACTTAAAATTCCACGGAGGTGGCTACATTGCTCTTAATTCATAATTTAAAAAATAACATTTGTCATAAAGCAGCTCTGTTCTGGTGGATGGAGATCCAAGAGACCAGCTGACACATAAAGTTGACCTGTTCTTTTACTGTCCTTATCTGTAATGGTAAACCGATCCCAGCATCTGTTACCTGTGGTAGACGGTCGGGGGCTGGGTGCAGGCAAGATGAAGGCGTGGCCTTGCCTTCAGTGGGCTTCCACCCAGCAGGTGACAGTGTTGTGAACCAACATCACTGAGCACTTAACGGACAGTACTTCTCATAGCTCAGTGAAGCGGTTACTAACGGTGTCCCCGTTTAGAGATGTGGCAGTGGGAGTGCAGTCGTGTAACAGCTTGCTCAGGACCACAGTGCATAAGAAGGAGGACTGGAGTCTGAACCCAGGTAGTCAGGGCCGAATGGGTCAAGCAAAATTTGTACCTGAACTACCAAATAAGTCGTTTAGGTATAGATTTTAATGGGACTTAGTGAAGGAGGGTCGGGACTGAACAGAAGGAGCAAAGATGCTCAACCTCGTGTTGAAACAGATCCATTGAGCACTTTTCGGGTCACAGTCTGTACCTATAAAACTGAGAAGCACGAAGTTGCAAGTCCAGGGCCTGAGAGGCCAGTGGGGAGAGGAGTGAGCCTGCCAGGTGGGCAGCAGGGAGCTGGGGAGCCTCAGGGCGGCTGGAGCTGCGGGATGGTGAGCCCAGTACAGCTGGGCTTTACAGGGAAACAGTTCAAGGTTTAAAAAGCTTCTGTGGGTCCTACACATAGACCTTGGGACCATATCAAGTTTGTGAACCTCTCTAGTGTGCTGTCCTGGACATATACTCGAAGGAAGTCTGGGGAGAAGTATTGAGAATGTGGGGAAAACACTTTGTTCTCTAAAAGAAAGTACAGATCACATTACAGAGCTACAGCTGAGCTCCCTAAGGTTGCCCGTTGAGAAGGGCGTGGCTGCCCAGCTCATTTCTGTCTGGGCTGTTGTTGGTGTGGGGAGACTCTTGGAAGCCACAGCAGGATGCACACCACACCTGTGCTTCTCACAGTTATTTTGCTTCCTAAGTGCTCCAGGCCACTAACAAAGGTACTTTCTTGCTGCAAGTGCTCTGCTCAAGGATTATCTGCTAATTTAGGGTGCAGCTCTTAGTACCAGTAAATCAAGTTGGTCAGTGTGTCCTCGGATCATCTGAATGCAGTTTTAACTCTGTGTGTCTGGATTTGCTTTGAGGCCATACCTCTTCTAGCTGTGCAACTCTAGGCAAGTTTCACCTTCTCAAAATTCAGCCTCCGTAGGGTCTTGAAAGGAATAAATACCAAAGTGCACGTAAAAGTCTGGTATACAGCAAACGATAATTTCCTATCTTTTTATCCTTTTAGTTGATTGCTTGGTTTATGGAACTGATAATGAAGGAGGTTTCTGAAGATCAAGGCTGTGTGTGGGCACTGGGCTCGATTCTGTTTACTCTGTGTTCTGGCTGACAGGTTCCTGCAAGGACATTAGAGGAATTAGAGATGGGAGTTAAAGGCCTGTTTCTATTCTCAAGGATTTTATAATTTAGGATGAGAGACACGTAAAAGTTGATGTGTGACTGTTGGATGGTGTAAGTGGCTAATACATTTGATGACTATTGCATGATGGTGAATGCACACTACAATAGGAACTAAGAACTTTGGGGAAAGACTTAAACTGTTAAAACATACTTTCAGAAAACCAGAATGTAAGCATTTTGGTGGTTGAATAATGTCTATATATATTTTTGTGTGTGGGGGGGGAGGGGCAGAGAGGAGTGAAAGGAGCACAGATATCACAAAATTTTTAAGCAAAACCATTTTAAAATTTTCTGAAGTTTTAAAAAAGTTGACTGCTATAAACTAGTTTGCTGACTCACAGGTTGAATTGTAATAAAAAATAGGGCAATGCCTTTTGAAAATAAGGTCTTATGTTACAGGAATGTGTTGGGTTTTTTTTTTTTTTTTGCATTTTTCCAAAGCTGGAAACGGGGAGGCAGTCAGACAGACTCCCTGACTGGGATCCACCCAGCACGCCCACCAGGGGACAATGCTCTGCCCATCTGGGGCGTCGCTCTGCTGCAATCAGAGCCATTCTAGCGCCTGAGGCAGAGGCCACAAAGCCATCCTGAGCGCCTGGGCCATCTTTGCTCCAATGGAGCCTCGGCTGCAGGAGGGGAAGAGAGAGACAGAGAGGAAGGAGAGGGGGAGGGGTGGAGAAGCAGATGGGCGCGTCTCCTGTGTGCCCTGGCCGGGAATTTAACCCAGGACTCCTGCACGCCAGGCCGACACTCTACCACTGAGCCAACCGGCGAGGGCCTACAGGAACGTGTTTTTAAGTGAATACATTATAAATAGTTCTCTTATTTTTTTATAGGCTTCTTATCCTAAAGTTAATACACTTAAAACATTGCTATCTGAATAAAGAGATGTTAATAAAACTCTGATTTCTTTTTAGCAAAGCTTCTTATTTTAAATTGGCAATTAACTCATTCTTTCCCTGCATCTCTAAGACTATACTTAATCATTATAACAGTTTATTTCATGAAAGATGTAATTAACCTTTTTCATTAGTTTTTGGTGTTCCATAGACATTATCTAATAAATATAACCTTGCAGCCCTAGCCAGATAGCTCAGTTGTTTAGACCATCATCTTGAAGTGCAGAGGTGGCCAATTTGGTCCCTGGTTAGGGCACATACAGGAACAGGTGTTTCTCTTTCTCTCTCTCTCTCTTTCTCTTCCTCTTTCTAAAATCAATAAAATAAATATTTAAAATATATATAACCTTGCAAATAGGAAGATATGCTTTATCATTCTTTTATTTCTTAAAGTTAAACAATTATTTTGCTACAAGGAAATACACAGGTAGAATGTGTTGTAAAAAGTAACTGGATGAATAGCCTTTTACAAGTCTTTTATATTTGTTTGTGAAGTAGTCTTTAGAGAAATATACAATAAGTTCTATATTTCTTTAATATTTTAATGATTATGAAAGTAACTTCCTATATTAATTTTAAAACTTAAAAGTATTGAATTTATTGGTGTGACATGGGTTAATAAAGATATATGTTCCTGGTGTACAATTCTATAATATATCATCTGTGTATTATATGATGTGCTATATGACCAGTAGCCACGGCCACCATCACAGCCACCTGGCTCGTGTAGGTTCACATTTAATTTGGACAGATGGTAAAGAAACTGTGGAGCCAAAAACTGGTCGGTCACTTTTCTTTATTCTAGAGTCGTCTCAGCTAAAGAGTGAAAAACAAACATATGGGCACCAAAACCCATTCTTTCTGTTTTTTTTCCCTAGAATCAAAGGCTCCCACCTCTGTTTGCCTCCTTTTTGGCTACCTCCTCTCCTCCAACCACGTGGCCTCTCTCCCCTGGAACAACACGGTCTCCTCATCTCTACAACAACGTGGTCTCTCTCAAAATGGCCTCCTAGCTCTTCCTTTTTAAACTTTTCAGCACAAAAGCCCTCCCCCAACACACATTAGCATAACCAAGCCCCTTCCCAAGCAAGAAGGTAATTAGCTGTATCATGTTGAGAGCATTATCACATGAGCAGTGGCCACCTTAAACAATAAGAGTGAGAAAACCCAGAAGATACAGATTTTACAACTCATTTGCCCAACATGTGCTCACCACCCAATGTCATGTATCCTTCCATCACCATTTATATCCCCTTTAACCCTCTTTTACCTCCCCACCCCCTTTTCCCTCTGGTAATCACCATACTGTTGTCTGTATTTATTTATTTTTTTGCTTAATCCCTTCACCTTTTTCACCCTGTCCCAAACACCTCCCCTCTGACAACTGTTGGTCTGTTCTGTATATCTATGAACCTGTTTCTCTTTTATTAGTTTATTTTCTTCATTAGATTTATATAAAATCATATGGTATTTGTTTTGCCCTGACTGGTTTATTTCACTTACAGTAATACTCTCCAGGGGCACCCATACTGTCACGCAATAACATTTTCTTCTTTTTCATGACCGAGTAGTATTCCATTGTGTAAATATACCACAGATTTTTATCTACTCATCTACTTTTTCTTTCTTTCTTTTTTTTTTTTTTTTGTATTTTTCTGACGTTGGAAACGGGGAGGCTGTCAGACAGACTCCCGCATGCGCCCAACTGGGATCCACCCAGCATACCCACCAGGGGGCGATGCTCTGCCCATCTGGGGCGTTGCTCTGTTGCAACCAGAGCCATTCTAGCACCTGAGGCAGAGGCCATAGAGACATCCTCAGTGCCCGGGCCAACTTTGCTCTGATGGAGCCCTGGCTGCGGGAGGGGAAGAGAGAGACAGAGAGGAAGGAGAGGGGGAGGGGTGGAGAAGCAGATGGGCGATTCTCCTGTGTGCCCTGGCCAGGAATCGAACCTAGGACTCCTGCACGCCAGGCCGACGCTCTACCACTGAGCCAACCGGCTACGACCTTCTACTCATCTACTGATGAGAGCTTGGGCTACTTCTAAATCTTACTATTGTAAATAATGCTACAACAAACATAGGAGTATATATATTCTTTTGAATTAGTTTGGGTTTCTTTAGCTATATTCCCAGAAATGAGATTGCTTGGTCTTAAGAGAGTTCCATTTTTAATTTTTTTGAGGAAACTCCATACTGCTTTCCATGGTGCCTGGACCAGCATACATTCCCACCAACAATACACGAGGGTTCCCTTTTCTCCGCATCTTCACCAGCACTTGTTGTTTTCTAGATTATTGATGATAGCCATTCTGACAGGAGTGAGGTGATGTCTCATTGTGGTTCTGATTTGCATTTCTCGGATGATCACTGATGTTGAGCATCTTTTCATATATCTGTTGGCCATTTGAATGTCCTTTATGGAGAAGTGTCTATTCAGGTCCTATGCCCATATTTTAAAATATGATTGTTTGGTGAATATGTTCTCCCATTGAGTAGCTGTCTTTTTATTTTGTTGATGGTTTCCTTTGCTGTGCAAAATCTTTTTAGTTTGCTGTAGTACTATTGCAGGTATCAAAGGAGGGCAGAAACATCCAGACAACTTGATGAAATAAGTAGGATTTATTTAGCTGGTGAGGTAGCATGACCTTCTAAAGAGGCAAGTCAAACATATGTTCCCCGAAGTTAGATTTCTTACATCTTATATACCCTTTACAGAACACAGGTTTACATGCAAGGGGCTCGTGATGCCTTTGCCTAGAGGTACACACTGTCAATCACACAGCTTCAGGATGGGAGGAGGTTTAGGTGAGGTCAGAGAATAAGCATTGGAAATCGCCCATTAAGGTCTTAAAAACTTTTAAGACAAGGAGAGAGGAAGGGGTTATTCAGATAATCTCCTGTGGGCTCCCTTCCCCCTGCATTCCTCCTTGCTTCTCTTCCTCCTCAGTGGAGGAAGGGGGGGGGGTCTGATTTCTCCTTCCTTCTTTCTTTCAAACTTTCTAGTACGAAAACCTCTCCATTAGCAAAATAATAGCCCCTTCCAAGCAAGAAGGCAATCTATAACTTCACTGACCATTTTTAGCTGGTGTTGGCTTGCCCTCATTATAAATCACACACAAGTATAAAATCATATTTTACAAACTTATTGGCCAACATTCTAACCCTTTTGCTTACTTTTCTATTTACACCACAGGCATTCCAATGCAGGGAATGAAGTACATTATACAAAGAAATTACAGTCTCAGTACAAGTCATACAATTTCAACAATTACAAAGGTGCCCTTTACAAAATCTCTCTGAACGCTTTATCTAAAAACATAAAATGTCCTTGAAACTTCCTGGTTCAGGGGGGCTTCTTTCCTTAGTTCCATTTGTTTATTTTTTCTTTTTTTCCCTTGACCAAGGAGATATATCAGAAAAATTATTGCTATGAGAAATGTCTGCAGTTTATCAAGTAGTGTGATACCTCCAACTGGGTCTTCTTTCTCAAGATTTTTGAGGCTATTCCATATCTTTTGTGGTTCTGTATAGAGTTTTGGAATATTTATTCTAGCTCTGTGAAGTACGCCATTTGTATTTTGATAGGAATTGTATTGAATCTACAGATTGCTTGGGTTAGTGTGGACATTTTGATGATGTTAATTCTTCCTATCCTTGAACATGGTATATACCTCCACTTGTTTGTATCTTCTTCAATTCCTTTCTTCAGCATCTTATAATTTTCCAAGTATATTTCCTTTACATCTTTGGTTAAATTTATTCCTAGGTATATTTTTGGTGCAACTGTAAATGGGATTGATTTCTTAATTTCCCTATTTGATAGTTCATTATTGGTGTATAAAAATGAACTATTTTCTGGATATTTATTTTGTATCCTGCTAATTTACTGAATCCTTTTATCATTTCTAATAATTTTTTGGTGTAATTTTTAGGGTTCTCTATATACAGTATCATGTCATCTGCAAATAGTGACAGTTTTACTTCTTCTTTTCCAATTTGGATACCTTTTATATCTTCTTCTCTAACTGCTATGGCTAGGATTTCCAGAACTGTGGTGAATCAAGAGTGGTGAAAGCTAACATCTGTTTTGTTTCTGTTCCTAATGGAAATGCTTTTAGTTTTTGTCCATTGAGTAGGATATTAGCTGTGAGTTTGTCACATATGGCCTTTATTATGTTGAGGTACAATCCCTTTATTCCCACTTTATTGAGAGTTTTTATCATAAATGGGTGTTAGAATTTATCAAATACTTTTTTGCATCTATTGATATGATCATATGATTTTTATCCTTTATTTTGTTTGCATTTTATCACTTTTATTTATTAATTTACAAATATTGTATGAACCTTGCTTCCCCAGAATAAATCCTACTTGATCATGGTGTATGATCGTTTTTTAACTTAATTTTAAATAATTTATTGATTTTTGAGAGAAGTGAGACAGAGAGAGAGAGAGAGAAACATTGATTTGTTGTTCCATTTATTTATTCATTTATTGGTTGATTCTTGTATGTGCCCTCACTGGGAATTCAACCTGCAATCTTGGCATATAGGGACAATGCTCTAACCATTTCAGCTACCCAGCCAAGGTGATGAATGATCTTTTTAATGTATTGCTGGATCTGATTTTCTAATATTTTGTTAAGGATTTTAGAGCATCCATGTTCATCAAGGATATTGGCTTATAATTTTCTTTCTTTTAGTGTCTTTATTTTGTTTTGAAATTGGGATAATGCTGGCCTCATAAAATGAGCTTGAAAGTATTCCCTTCTCTTGAATTTTTTGTAATAGTTTGAGAAGGATAAATGTTAGTTCTTTGAATGTTTAGTAAAATTTGTCTGTGAAGCCATCCAGTTCAGAACTTTTGTTTGCTGGGAATTTTTTGATTACTGCTTTGATTTCATTAGTTGTGATTTGTTTATTTAGATTTTCTAATTCTTTTTAGTATTGGAAGAGTCTGTTTCTAGGAATTTATTCATTTTGTCCAGATTGTCCAATCTTTTGGCATAGGGTTACTTGTAATATTTTCTTACAGTCACTTGTATTTCTTTGGTATTAGTTGTTATTTCTCTTTCATTTCTGATTTTATTTATTTGGGGCCTCTTTCTTTTTTTCTTGATCAGGCTGGTTAAAAGTTTGTTAATCTTGTTTTCTTTATCTTTTAAAAGAACAAGCTCTTGGTTTCATTGATCTTTTGTATTTTTTAGACTATTTTGTTTATTTCTGCTCTGATCTTAATTACTTTCATCTACTCACATTGGACTTTTACTTATTTATTTATTTATTGTATTTTTCTGAAGCTGGAAACGGAGAGATAGTCAGACAGACTCCCACATGCGCCCGACCGGGATCTACCCGGCACGCCCCCCAGGGGCGACGCTCTGCCCACCAGGGGGCGATGCTCTGCCCCTCTGGGGCGTTGCTCTGCCGCAACCAGAGCCACTCTAGCGCCTGGGGCAGAGGCCAAGGAGCCATCCCCAGCGCCCGGGCCATCTTTGCTCCAATGGAGCCTTGGCTGCGGGAGGGGAAGAGAGAGACAGAGAGGAAGGAGGGGAGGGGAGGAGAAGCAAATGGGCGCTTCTCCTATGTGCCCTGGCCAGGAATCAAACCCGGGTCCCCGGCACGCCAGGCCGACGCTCTACCACTGAGCCAACTGGCCAGGGCTACTTATTATTTTAAGTGAAGTAGGGGAGATAGTGAGACAGATTTCTGCATGTGCCCCAACAGGGAGCCATCTGGCAACTCCCGTATGGGGCTGATGCTTGAACCCACCAAGCTACCCTCAGTGTGTGAGGCCAACACTGGGCCCAGCAAAGCCACTGGCTTTGGAAGGGGAAGAGGGAGAGAAGGTGCAGAGGGAGGGGGAGAGAAGCAGATGGTTACTTCTCTTGTGTACCATGACTGGGAATCAAACCTAGGACATCCATACTCCAGGATGATGGTCTATCCACTGTGCCAGCTGGTCAGGGCTCACTTTGGGTTGTTCTTTTTCTAGTACCTTTCATGTAAAGTTAAAGAGCTTGAGATTTTTCTGACTTCTTGAGGTAGGTCTGTAATGCTATGCATTTCTCTTTTAATACTACTTTTCTGGTATCCTATAGATTTGGGGTTGCTGTGTTCTCATTTTCATTTGTTTCAAGCTATCTTTTGATTTCTTCCTTGATCTCATTGTTAACCCACTCATTGTTTAGTAACATGTTATTTAGCCTTTATGTCTTTTTCTGTTTTTCAGTCTTTTTCTTGTGATCAATTTCTAGTTTCACACCATTATGGTCAGAGAAGATGCTTGATATGCTTTCAGTCTTAAGTCTTTTTGAGACTGATTTGTGTCCTCATATGCGGTGTATCCTAGAAAATGTTCCATGTGCACCTGAGAAGAATGTATATTCTGCTTCTTTTGAGTACAGTGCTCTGAAGATACCAATTAATGCCATCTGAACTAGTGTTTCATTTAAGGTCATTGTTTTCTTATTGATTTTCTGCCTGAATTCTGTCTAATGATTCAATGGGGTGTTACCATCAGTCCCTTTATATCTGTCAAGATTTGTTTTACATATTTAGGTGCTCCTATATTGGTTGCATAAATATTTACATAAGGGTTATATTCTTTTGTTGGATTGCTCCCTTTATCATTATGTAGTGTTTTCTTTGTCTCTTATTATATCTTTTGTTCTAAGTTATATTTTGTCAAATGTAAGTATTGCTAGTGCAGGGTTTTTTTCATTCCATTTGCAGGAAATATCATCCCCATCCTTTTCCTTTTTTGTCTGTGTGTGTCTTCTGTTCTGTGGTGGGTCTCTTGTGGACAGCATATATCATATATGGGTCTTGCTTTCCTGTCCATTCAGCTACCTTATGTTTTTTGATTGGAGCATATAAACAATTTACATTTTTAAAAAATTTTATTTAGAAAATGAAATTCAATGGGCTGACATTGATCATTAAGAGCACATAGGTTTCAGGTAAATAGATCTATAGCATCTGAACTGTTGATTGTGTTGTGTGCCCACCACACCCAAAGTCAAATTATTTAAAGTGATTATTGATAGGTGTATATTTATTGCCATTTTATTCTTTATAACTATGGTCCTGTGTTTTTAATTTTTCTTTTTTTAAAAGAACACTCTAATATTTCTTGTAATATTAGTTTGGTGGCAGTGGAATTTTTGAGCTTTTTCTTGTCTGGGAAGATTTTTATTTCTCCAATTTTAAATGATAGCCTTGCTGGATAGAATACTCCTGGTTTAATGACCTTGGTTTTCATCACTTTGAATATTTCATGCTAATCCCTTCTGGCCTAAAATATCCCTGTTGAAAAATAAGCTGACAGTCTTACGGGAGCTTCTTTGTAGGTAACTGTTTTTCTCTTACTGTTTTTAAGATTTTCTCTTTGTCTCTAACTTTTGCCATTTTAATTATGTATTGATGTGGGCCTCTGGGTTCATCCTCTTGGGACTCTCTGCGCTTCCTGGACTGTGTGACATTTTCCTTCAGCAGGTTAGGGAATTTATAAGCTATTATGTCTTCAAATAGGTTATCAATCCCTGACACTCTCTCTTCTCCTCTGCTACCCCTATGATGCAGATGTTGTTAGGCTTCATGTTGTTCCAGAGGTCCCTTACACCATCTTCATTAAAAAAAAATTATTTTTTTGCTCTGATTGTGTTTCTGCTATCTTGTTTTCCAAATCACTGATTCAGCACTCTGCTTCATCCAACCTACTGTTTCTTGCTTCTAGTGTATTATTTCAGATATTGTATTATTCATTTCTGACTGGTTCTTTTATATTGTTTCTCTGTTCTTTTTCATGCTGTTGAAGTTCTCACTAAATTCCTTGAGCATCTTTGTAACCATTTTAAAAAACTTTATGTCTGGTAATATGCTTGCTCCCATTTCATTTAACTAATTTTCTGGAGATTGGTCCTGTTGTTTCATTTGAGGCACATTTCTTTGTCTCCCCTTTTTGGCTGTTTGTTTCTATATATTAGGTACCTCTGCCATGTCTCCCAGTCTTGGTAGTGTGGTACTATGTAGTAGGTCTTCTGTGGGACCCAATGGCGCAGTCTTCTTGAAAATTGAGCTGGTTGCTCCAGGAATGCCCCTTGTAAGGATTATATGGATCTTTCTGTTGCAATTGAGTCATTATTGCTTTTGGCTCATTCCTACATATGGTCGACTGTCAGACTGGCTGGCTGTTAGCATCAACCCCAACTACAGTGTATGAACTGCTGTGCAGATGCTGACCACATGAAGTGAGATTGGCCTCAGCAGGGTTTGGTGCCTGCTGAGATCTCCTTTTGAGAGTGCTGCTTGTCATGCTAATTGGGTCCTGTTCTGATACCATCTGAAGCTAGCCACTAGGTGTGTCTGTGCTGTGGCCTCTTGGAAGGGACTCTCATGCAGGCCAATGTCAGATGCCTTTGTCTCTACCAGCCTCTTGACACTCCCTGGCAGACCAAATCCCCACTGGTTTTCATAGCCAGATGTTATGTGGGTGCCTCTTGCTGGCTCTGGTGCTCTGGGCTGGGGAGGCCAGCATGGAGTTGAGGGCCCATTCTCCTCAGGGGGAACCTTTGCAGCTGAGATATCCCTCTGGAATCTTAGCCACTGCCTGTGAGAACAGGACCAGACCTTTTAGACCTTTTCCTGTTTCTTTCCTTTCTACCAGTCTCCATGTGGCTTTTCTGTAAGTACTTGGTTATAAGACTTATGTTCACCTAGTCTTCAGTTAGTTATTCAGAGCGATTGTTCTATCATTTAGTTGTAATTCCAGTGTGTTCCTGGGAGGACTTGAGTGTGTCTGCCACCTACTTCACTACCATCTTGGATTCTCCCCGACATTAATTTTTATGGGATAAATAATGTGTCCGTGGTAGACATATAGTACATTTTGTTTCTTTTTTCGTTTTTGCTATTGATTGAAATAGTTCATGAAAACTAAAATATATTCTGCAGTGAAATAAGTTTTCACCTTTCCTCAGGGTGCTACAATTTTATAGAAAGGAAAGCTCATTTAGAACTTTATTGCCTTCAGTTCCTTCTAGCCACAGCATAATCAGAGACCTTGAATTTTCATGAAATGGCAGTGGTGTTTGAGACGTGCATGAATTGAGTATGGGACCTCATATCAGAGAGTCCATGGCTAATAACCAAGCTCCCCATTATAAAATTCATGATCTCACGCTGATAATGTCACAAGAAGCTGCTGGTTCCCTAAGACACCTCTCAGAACATGTCTAGTTAACTCTGACTGCTGAAGTCTTCCTTCTCTGAGCTGGTCTTCTTCACTAATGCCTCACTAATAAGAGGACAGCATTGCCTTGGCCCCCATCTTCAGTGCTCACAGGAGGAGGCAGCAAGAATTACTGCCTCCCCAATTTCTCCTGTCCATCAGGGAAATCAGAATGACAACTTGTCTATCTCAACACTTTATGGTTCTTTAAACTGTTTGCATGCATTTTCTTATTTCATCCTGGACATGGCACTGAGAAGTCAGCAGCTAGTAGTCTTGGCTCCAGTTGTGCATACAAGGGAGTTAACTCAGTGGAGGAGCTGCAGGGCTAGCGTAGAAGGCAAGCCTGCGAGCTGGAAGTCCCAGGTGTTCGGTGGTGCCATTCCCTCTGGCCTCCTCTCCGCAGGACTGTACATCGAGGAACAGGGAGGGAAAGCGCTTCCTGGGATGCTTTGGGGTGTGGTTGTGGCTGGACTTGTGGCCACAGCTCTTGTCAGTGCTTGCTGCTTTAGGACATGTTGAGTCCATATATACAGCATAATATCTATGGTGTGGAAAGGATACAGCCCTCTTAACCTTGCCACTCCTGAGCTTGTTAGAAAGTGCAGAATCTCAGGCTCCAACCCAGACCAAAGGAATCATAATCTGCTTTTAAACCAGGTCTTCAAGTCATTTTTATGTTTAATTAAGTTTTTAAGCACCTGCTCTAGAATTCAGAGGATAAGAAATCGTGCAGTTGAAAATAAGGGTGAGGGACGTGGGCATGTGTGGAGAGGCTGAGAGTGTGCATTTCATTCTGTGTGTGTAAATGTGAGAGTGTATTTGGCTCATTTTACTTTTTTTTTTTTTTTTGAAATAACAGATTTAGTGAGATATAATTCACCGACCATATATTTCACTCATTTAAAGTCCGAGGCCAAGGCAATGCTGTCCTCTTATTAGTGAGGCATTAGTGAAGAAGACCAGCTCAGAGAAGGAAGACTTCAGCAGTCAGAGTTAACCAGACATGTTCTGAGAGGTGTCTTAGGGAACCAGCAGCTTCTTGTGACATTATCAGCGTGAGATCATGAATTTTATAATGGGGAGCTTGGTTATTAGCCATGGACTCTCGGGTATTAAATAGTTTTTAGTATATTCAAAGACTTGTGCAACCACCAACACAATGAATTTTAAACATTTTCATCATCCCCCAAAGAAACTTGATACTCTTTAGCACATACTGGCCATTTCCCTGCAGTGCCCATCCCCTCCTTGGAAGCCCTGACAATTACTAATGTATATACTTCTGCCTGTATGGATTGGGTTTGCCTGTTCTGTACATTTCATATGTGAAAGAGGTACAATATATGTTTCTTTGTGTCTGAATTTTCTCACTTTTCTTAATGTTTTCAGGTTCCATCCATGTTATAACATGCATCAATACTTAATTCCTTTTTTTTAAACTGTCATTTGAAGTTTATTTTGAGCAGGGGTAAAGAGATGTTGCTATTTTTCATAGTCTTGCTGAAGTTGAGACAGTCTTTCCCTTGTACATTAAAAGTCAACAACAGTGATTTCTTAATGCAACTGTTGCTTTTCTGATGGCAAATTCTAGGATCTGAGAACTGTGTGATGCTAAAACACTAGGAACACTGTCACATACTTACTTTCTTTCTTTTTTTTTTTTTCTTTTCTGAAGCTGGAAACAGGGAGAGACAGTCAGACAGACTCCCGCATGCGCCCGACCGGGATCCACCCGGCACGCCCACCAGGGGCGACACTCTGCCCACCAGGGGGCGATGCTCTGCCCCTCCGGGGCGTCGCTCTGCCTCGACCAGAGCCACTCTAGCGCCTGGGGCAGAGGCCAAGGAGCCATCCCCAGCGCCCGGGCCAGCTTTGCTCCAAAGGAGCCTTGGCTGCGGGAGGGGAAGAGAGAGACAGAGAGGAAGGAGTGGTGGGGGTGGAGAAGCAAATGGGCACTTCTCCTATGTGCCCTGGCCGGGAATCGAACCCGGGTCCCCCGCACGCCAGGCCGACGCTCTACCGCTGAGCCAACTGACCAGGGCCCACTGTCACATACTTTCAATTGAAGAAATAAAATGTTAATATTTTCTACCTTCTTATCGAATAAAGTTTTTATCTCTTAGTTTTCAACCACTTTTTCCATAAAAGTGGTGGTGTACCATCCATGCTTTGCTGAAAATGATACCTGTTTACTAAATATCCAGCTGATGTTGGTGAACATTAACATGACAAAATATTGTATCCAGATAAATAATAACGATGGCTATGTTTTTGGCATGAAGCTACATGATTGTCCTTCCCCCAAGAAGTCTGTCCCCTACAGTTCTGGGTGTTCCGTAATTTTAAGCTCCCCAGAGGAAGACAGCATTCTTTCCTTTGTTGTCTGTGCTAATATATGAAAATTTTAATCGTCAAATAAAGGGCAAATTTGTTTTCCCTTAGATATGTAAGGACATTTTAAGGAGTCTGTCATGCAGGATACCCTTTGCTTGGTTCATGGGCTTTCCGGTGATCATTTCATAATGCGTGTGAAGTGTTGTGCCTGAGCAGGGTGTCAGGGAGGTGTTTGTATTCCAGTACAGAAGTCATTTTAGCGTTCTGCTGATCTTGGGGTATTACACAGCTCTTGGAAATCTTTATTTTGGTCTCAGCAATGGGAAAAGCTTTCCCTTTCCCTCTTCTCTCCTCCCCAAGCTCATCTCAGTGCCACTAAATTACCAGTGCCTTACTTGGCGGGCTGCCTGGTATATCAAATGACCGACAATACTGGAGATCTTGTGTGGTCACTTTCTAAAGGGTTTTGTTGTACCTCCTTTATACTCTCATCCCCCTCTCCCTTTTTGGTGGGTAAACTCAATTTTTTGACTGGGAAGGCTCCAGGCGAAATGCCATTTTGTCTGTCTATATTTTCACATTTTGGGGGACATTGCTTTCTTAATAGATCTCTTTGGGATGTAAAGTTCTTTCTTAAACCTGACTACTATTTTTCTAAGTGCTGTAATGTGCTTATGATAATTTGCAGCAAATCACAAGCATTGTATTCTCTTCAGGGTCCCAACAAGAATTGCTGTTATGTGTATGTGCATTTGTGTTCATAAGGCTGAAAACGCATGGTTTCTGAGACGAGAACAAAAGATAGAAATTCTTGCCCCATTCTGACTTGGAAATGAACACAACTGGGTTAGCCAGATCCCTCTGTTGGAGGAAATAGGAAAGATTGGATTGAATCCTATGTCAAGGAAATTGACTTGGCTGAATTTCAGGGAGCAGGATAGGCTGGCCTATTAAGATCTGTGTCAGTATCTTTGGTGGCCCTGGAATTGGGGCAGGAAGCTTTTTCTTTTTTTTTGTAATAGGTCAAACTCTAGGGGAATAAGAGCAGGCAACCAACATTCACTGAGAACCCTTTATATGTGAGGGAGTGTTATATAAACAACCTTGTGAGCTATGTATTACTATTCTTATTATCACAACTAGTTTGTAAATGGGGACACCTGAGGCCCAGAAAGGTTCAGATTCAAACTTCTCAGTATGCAGTTGGCTATACAGCATCATTTCCAGGTACAGGGGCAAGCTTCCCTGGCCTCCAGTGACCTGCAGTGGTACTCGGATGCCAGTGAAACCTTCGTTTGGGTGAGCATTCCATCTGGCCCATCTGGGAATGCCCTACCCTCCCTGCTCTGAGTGTCCTCTGTCCTTGAAGCCCCTCCAACTACTCTGGACACTTTGGCTGTGTGCTGCGTGCTCACAGGTGCAACCTTTGATTCACAGTTTGTGAATCAGATGTTGCCTTTCTGGAGAGTACCTATAGGTGAGGCTATGGACCTTCCCAGAGTCTCTTTTACTGGAAGTGTTGCCTGGGACGTTTTAGCAGTTCTCAAATAAAACCATATAATGGACCATCTATGTTTTCTATGAATAAATTTGGCCTTAAAAATGCATAATCTACAAACAATAGCTCCGATAAGGGGTTAATATCCAAAATATATAAAGAACTCACAAAGCTCAGTAACAAAAAAGCAGATGATCTAATTGAAAAATGGGGAGGGGACCTGAACAGGCTGTTCTCTCAAGAAGACATACAAATCGCCAACAGATATATGAAAAGATACTCATCTTCACTGGCTATTAGAGAAATGAAAATCAATGCTACAATGAGATACCGCCAAACATCTGTTGGATTGGCTATTATCAACAAGACAGGTAATAACAAATGTTGGAGAGGCTGTGGAGAAAAAGGAACCCGTATTTACTGCTGGTGGGAATGTAAATACAGCCATTATGGAAGAAAGTATGGTGGTTCCTCAAAGAATTAAGACTAGAATTACCGTGTGGACCCAGCAATCCCTTTACTGGGTATCTACTCCCAAAACTCAAAAATACTGGTACGCAGACACACACACCACCATGTTCATTGCAGCATTGTTCACAGTGACCAAGACATCGAAACAACCAAAGTGTCTCTCAGAAGAGGATTAGCTAAAGAAGATATGGTACATATATACAATGGAATACTACTCAAACATAAGAATAATAACATTGCTGTTTATGACAACATGGATGCACCCTGAGAACATTATACTGAGTGAAATAAGTAAATCAGAAAAAGCTAAGAACTGTATGATTTCTCACATGGATGGGCTATAAAACTGAGACTCAGGGACATAGATAAAATTGAAGTGGTTACTAGGGGAGGGGGTTGGGTGTGGAGGAGGTGAGGGTGAGAGGAGTAAAGAGGGATAGATATATGGTGATGGAAAATGATCTGACTTTGGGTGATGGGTATACACATAATCAACAGTTCAAATGATGTAGAAGTGTTTACCTGAAACCTAGGTACTCTTATTAGTCAGTTACCCCATGAAATTTATTTTTCTAAATAAAATTATAATAAATTCAAAAAATGCATAATCTTTCCATTTTTGAATATTTTTATAACACTGTATTTTTTTTTATTTCCTTCTATTGATATGTGCTCATCGTGAAATAGAAAGTAATTCTGTTTCTTTTCTATAGGATATTTTGAACACTCTCCTTGTAGAACTCAAATTGTGTGATCATTTCAATCAGTTGATAGCTGGCTCTGCACCATTTTACTTCCTCTGCTGCAGGGCAGGTCGGAGCTCTCTGAATGATAAGTTAGGATTGTGCTCAGTGGGAGGACCTAGAGGGGTGTTATGGAAATCGAGATTCTGAAGCAGTCAGCGTTCTGTTTTCTCCAGATCTCCCTAATTAATGAGGTGTTTGTTCTGTAGCAGAGAGTTACTTACTCATCATTTTATTTGTCCTACATCAGCCTTAATTTATTGAGCAAATTTTATTTATTAAGCTTTTGTATAAACCTGTGTGGCACAGTGTATGAAGCACTTAGGTTCCTGGGGAAAAGATAAACTAGGAAGCTTTGCAGTTTTTCAAAAAAGAAATCACAATGCTAGCAAAGCGGCCTGATGACCTTGTATGACATGCACAGTGAATGAGTCAGTGACCTGTTTTTGTGGAAAGTGGAGCCAATAAGACAAACCTACCAAAATGAATTCCATATGCCTTACACTAATAAAAGAAGCTGCTATAATTTTTGTGGAGGTAGTGTTTTTATCTTCATTTTTTATTTTAAGTGATGGTGGAGAGAGGGAGGAGTTTGAGGGCCTGGGAGTTCGAGGAGGCTATAAGTGAGAGAGCTAAGTGAATTGATAGGTTCTGAATATTTATGAAATGATGAAGAGGAGTGGAATGTTGTCACTGCTGTATCAGAAAGTATTTTATCCTTTATCATTTAGAAAACAAGAAGGTGTCAGCTTTCTGCATCATATCATTGATTTAGTCAGTTCCTTGTCTTGCCTCTTTACCAATAGAGCCTGCAGTTTTAGTAGATTATTGCATCTTATCTTTAATATCTATTCTAAAGAGACTGGTAAAATTAATTTATATACCTATTTTTAACTTTCAGTTTCTTTCTGGATCTATAATCCAGTCAGCACAGTACAAAGGGTCAGACCCTGATGTCTCTGTTCTGCTCCTCCCCCAGAGGAAGCTAGTGTGACTGTTAGCATGTGTTTCTCTGCAGTATGTGTATGTTGGCAAATTTGTGTATGTTCATTTCTCTCCCTTCCATTCTTGCATAAATGGAGGCATGCAAAATATCCTTTTCTGTCTCTTCTGGCTGTTTTCAGTTTATGTACTTTGTAAATTATTCTGTATCTGTACTCTGAGAGTATTCTCATTGTTTCATGCTGAGTAGTGTTCTGCTTTATTACTATGCTGTAACTTACTTAACCAGTATGGTGGACATGTAAGGTGTTTTCAGTTTGCTTATTTGAATAGTGCTGCAGTTTATATAATAGTGCACATAGTTAGATGTGTTTAGAAAGTTATATTTGTTGAGAGAGAAGTAGAAACCAATAGCTGAAGGGTGGTTTTAGGATTGTGTCTGAGAGTTAGGGTTCTGTCATTGTTACCCAGACTGGTTCTCCCTGACACCCTCATCAGGGAAGTAGATGTTACTGGAGAAGAAAAGCAGGATTTAATGGTCAAATAAGCTTGGAAAATGCAGTGTTCTTTATTTAGATTCATAAAAGAATTAGCATACTAAAGACTTAAAGTACTCATGTGGTATTAACTTTTAACAACAAACTGCCAAAGATTTTTCAGAATTATCTGAACATCACATATTTCAATATGCCTATTAACAACTGTCAAGACAGTTTCTAAAAAAAAAAAGTTTGAGAAATAATGACCTGTGTGATTCCCCCTGTCTCCCCAGTTCCATAAATAGTGAAAACTCTCTAAACATTTGATTTTTCAGCTGACGAATTGCTTGCCTTTGGAGTTGTGTTTCTGGACACCTGTAACTTGCTTACTTTTCTGATCCTAATGCTTAATGTGAGACACCTTATTTGGAAAGGTGTCTGTCAGGACCGTGTCCTGTTGACGGGCGTGATGGCAGATGAGATCAGATATTCTGGGTGGAGCTCAATGTGAACTAACACCTCCAGTTGTGGAGTCCTGTTGTACTGAGGACAAAAGCAGCAAGTTCGATTTGTCTAGGGTGTGGAGTGGAGTGGGTGGTGAAGGACAGCGGTGAGACTAAAATAAGCGGCATGCTAGGGGAAGTTTCAGCTTGGAGCTCCGTTGTATAGTATGGAGAAGAGAGTGGTAGGGTTTTGTTTGTTTCTTTTTCTCTACTGCTCTGATATTTGCCCCCACTTGCCCCAGGGGATATGTAGCCATATCTGGAGACATTTTTTTTTCACAACTGGGAAGCTGTTGCTGGCATTTAGTAGAGACCAGGGATGCTGCTAAACATCTACAAGGCTCAGGGCAAAACACCACAATGAGGAATTTCCCAGGTCAAAATGTCAGTAGTACCTTATTGATAAACCTGCCCTAGTGGGACCCTGCCAGGGTTGGGGACTTCGTACGTTTTAAATATCTCTTTGTCCAAACATCTAAAATTATATAAATCCACTATTTGCCATTTTGGACTGCTGATGCTTCTGTGATGCTAGTATTTCATGATAGAGAATCAAGATACCTTATTCATACTTTTGCAATTTAAAAAGCTCTGAAAATGTAAAGGTTCTTTATCATTTATTTAACAGCAATATCTCGCCCACACGAACTTATGGCCAGTGTGTTTGATTGCAGACTTGTCTTCTGTTTTATTGTTTTTGTTTTATTTTGTTTTTTTGTATGACAGAGAGAGAGAGAGAGAGAGAGAGAGAGAGACAGAGAGACAGAGACAGAGAAAGAAAGAGGGACAGGCTGGAAGGGAGAGAGATGAGAAGCATCAGTACTTTGTTGACGGCTCCTTAGTTATTCAATAATTGCTTTCTCATATGTGCCTTGACTGGGGGGCTACAGTAGAGAGAGTGACCCCTTGCTCAAGCCAGCGACCTTGGACTCAAGCCAGCGACCCTGGGCTTTAAGCCAGAGACTTTTGGGCTTAAGCCAGTGACCATGGGGTCATATCTATAATCCTATGCTCAAGCCAGCGACCTCGTGCTCAAACTGGTGAGCCCACTCTCAAGCTGGATGAGCCTGTGCTCAAGCCACCCACCTCAGGGTTTCTAACCTGGGTCCTCTGCATCTCAGGTTGTTGCTCTATTCACTGTGCCACCACCTGGTCAGGCAAGGGAATGCTTTTTAAAGGGAGCCACTTTAGAGTGTAGAATTTTTTACAGTTCTTCAGGTATGCTGCAAAACATACCAGTTTATATTCCCACTAGCAATTCACCCTCATCAGCATTGAATGTTAAAATATTTTTTTCTCTATTTCTGCTTAGCTGATGTTTTCTGAGAAGATAGACAGATGGTAGGACACTTAGTATGATTTTTTTAAATTGCCAGTAAACTAGAGGTAAAAACTAAAAGGACATTATCCAGGGGGGAAAAAGGCACCCAAATCAAATAGTTCAAACAACTGATTTCTAAAACTTTAAATGTCAAAAAATGTACAGCCATTTTCTTTTCAGATTGACTCATGGCGTTTGGTGACAGCTCCATTTCACATTATTAAGGAGAATTGGAGGAAATGAGTATATTCAGCATTAGGGGATATTGTGGTCAGAATAATATTGGTCTATGATCAGGGTTTGCCTAATACAACTTTCCAGTAAATATTTATGGAGCGTCAGCTGTGTACCACACACGACACTGTGTTGGTGATGTGGTGAAGAACAGTTTGCAGTGACAATGAAAGCCAGCCTTGCAGTGCTTCCTGGGTATAAGGTGCCGTTCTAACTGCATAGATAGATTAACCCTCACGGCAGCTCCGTAAGGTAGGTCCTGTCATCATTTCCAGTTAACTGATGAGAAGCACAGAGAATATAAGTAATGTGATCTTAGACACACAGCTACTGAGCGGCGGAATCAGGATCTGAACCCAAGCAGAGCCTGACCCTGCCAGTTTTAGGGATGGCCTTAGAGCCTTGGCATAGTACCAGGGGCATGAGAAAGTGGTGGCTTTCGCTAACAGTCCAGCCATGGGGTTGGAAAGAAATGGAAAGATCATAAAGGTTTATCATCAGGAAACTCATCAGACTTGGTGACTGACTGTGAAGGAAAAGGGACAAGCCTAGGTTTTCTGAGTGAATGACTTGCTGGATGGCTGTGCCATAACTGGAAGAGCAGGAAAGAAAGAGGAGCCAGTTTTGTGGGAGGTGTGGATGTTACTTCTGGATTGGTCAGATTGGCTGAGCTGTGAGTGCAGGTGCTCAGGCCATTGTCTCCGAATTACTGAGGAATTACTAGCTTTGAAGCTCACCAAATTTGCCCTGGTAGTTTATTTGTCAAAAAATAGTTTTCTTCAAATATTTATAATGTGTGCTTTATGAGAAGGTTTTGTAGCTTTAAAAGATTTTGACAAAAGTTTTGTTTGATTGCTGTGCTTTTCACATATCAAACAAGCATTTGTGTTATTTTAATATCTTTTTAAAAACGAACTTTAATACCTACAGACAACTTTATAATGTGATTGTACCATTATTTGCATAATCAGTAATCTGTGAATAGATAGGTTATTCACTTTTTTTTTTTCTTTATCATAGATAATTTTACACTTGAATGTCTGTGCATAGAACACGTTAAGCATTCAGCAACGATTATTTCCTTGAAGGTAACTCACTGAACCTTAGTACATATTGTGAAATTACTTTGGGGGCTAACTTATGTGCACCAAGTATGTGCAAGATTTACCTCTTAATTGGCCTGTGTGCTCAACGTTGTTCTGATGATCTCTGTGACTCCTTCATTTAATTCCTACTTTGTATGACAAATTCTGTAATCACAATCATATGGTGACTTTGTATACTGTCTTTATTTCATTATGATCAATACCTTATTCACACAGAATATTGCCAAGAAGTTTTACAAATCTGATCACATGAGAAAGTTGAGATGATGATCATTGTTCTTGACCTCTGTCAGAGTCTTGATGCCAGAATGATATTTAAAGTTCTCTGAGATTAAGTCTGCCAAAGTCTGGCTGCTGGTGGGAGAGACACCAGGAATTCACTGTAATATGCCTTTTCCTCAGTATGCTCTTGCCTGTCTCTGTGTGATTAGTGGTACAGAATTTAAGTCATTATGAGGGTAATTCAGGACAAAAACAAATTTTACTTTAAATTATCTGGTTATTTAGGCAAAATTACAATGACTTTTTGACTGGACTTGTGCCCATAATTATCTTAGTTTTTTACTTTGTTTTTCACTTTACCCAGTAAAAATTTTTTACTTTCCAGCCTTTACAGTTTTTGCAGCCAGTGTTCCTATTTTGTGTAATTTTATTGAAGCTACTAATTTCTGCCTCTAGAGCCGTGGGATCTGGCTTTTTTTGGTTTATTCCCAAATTTAAATTTTGGGAAAACTAGAACCAGGCTGTTTCTCTGTTGGTCATTTTGAAATTTACTGCATTCATTAATGGACTGATCTTTTTCTTGTGACTTTTTAATGAATTTGTGTTTTGAGTTGTTATGAAAGTTTATTATTTTCAGATTACTCATTAGCCTGGTTACTCACCAGAGTGACACATTAAAAAAATGTTTGTCCATCCATCTGTTTCATGAACTAGGAGAATGGTAATATGCAAATAAGCCATCTGTAGTGTCCAAATGAGGGAGAGCTTCCAGTTCCTAGAGATCAGCCAGGAACTGGGTATTAATTTCAGGAGCTTTCTTAAGGGGCGAGGATTTCTAAAGAAGTAGCTTGATTCAGAATGTTTTCCTAGTGACAGGGACACTTGGAATTGGGTGCTCAAGCCACTTGTATATGAAAAATCTGTGTTACAGATTCAGCCTCTACCTGTAGGATGCCTGTGCCCCATCATAGATGTCCTCAACTTTTTTGTATCTTTCTACAAAGATTAAAAAAAGTGATACCAACTAAAAATGTGAAAGAGTCTTAACCAAAGTTGAATAGTATCTGTGGTTTTCTGTTGCAGCCTGGGCCTGTCTTCTTCCCTGGGAAAGTGGCTACCCTTGATTTCCTCGTGTTCAAAGTGAGGAAGGTCAGAGGCAGCCATGATGGGTAAAGACCAAGGGATCTCAAGCCTGGCCTGCTGGTCCTTCTCCACAGGTTGTGTGCTTGGGACAGGAGAACCAGGACGGAAAGCTTGACATCTCCAGCTATAGGTTTTGAGAGTGAAGACTGCTGACATATTGCAGGCTAAGTTACATCTGCTCTTAGTCTTCCATTTCTCTTGTGGTTTTTTGGTAATCATTCTCCTTAGCTTCTGTTGTTTGGAAAAGAGTGAAATAAAGCATTGGTTCTGTTCTTTCTCCTTCTCCCTCTGTCGTGGTAATAAGGTAAGAGTGAGGAATAAGGGGTTGGTGTCTTGCAGTGTTACTTTTATCAGGTCCCAAGCTATGTCTGAATGTTCCCCAGATCTAGAAGCTGTGTCCTGGCAGTCCCAAGTTGTGTTTGTGGAGCTTTTAAGAAACTAGGTAGAAAACTCCAGTAAGTGGGGTGGTTGGAAATAAGGAGTTAAGTGGTATTAGTTCATGTGTACTTTATAGGCTAGTGTGGAGACTGAGAACAAGAGACCCACAAATTTGGAGGAATGGACTGAAGAACCGTTGCCTATGGAGAAGTCAGAGGAGATGTAGGAAATCCAGAAGAGAAGGATATTCTGGAGAATATCTTTCTTTCTTTTTTTTTTTTTAAAGGGAGAGAGAGACAGAAACATCTATCTTTTTTTTTTTTAATTTTATTCATTTTTTTAGAGAGGAGAGAGACAGAGAGGGAGAGAGAGGAGAGAGAGACAGAGAGAGAGAAGGGGGGAGGAGCTGGAAGCATCAACTTCCATATGTGCCTTGACCAGGCAAGCCCAGGGTTTCGAACCGGTGACCTCAGCATTTCCAGGTTGACGCTTTATCCACTGCGCCACCACAGGTCAGGCTACAGTGTTTCAAGAATAATATAATCAGAGAATGAGGGCGTGTGTATTTTGTTTGTTTTTGCTTTTTCTTTTATAATTTTAAACTTATAGAAACAAAATTCAAAGAATACCTGTGTACCCTTTATCCAGAATTAGCTGCTATTAAAAGTTAACCCTCTTTGCTGCTTTATCATTTCCTGTGTCCATGTGTGTCCTCCCACAATCTACCTATCTCTCTCTCTCTCTCTCTCTCTCTCTCTCTCTCACACACACACACACACACACACACACACACACACACACACACTGTGTCACTGTGTTTTTCTGAACCATTTTGAGGGTATGTTATGTATGTTATGAACTTTATCTTCAAATATCTAAATATTTCCTTCTAAGAATTGGGATAGTCTCTCATATAAACACAATACAATTACCAACTTCAGTAAATTTTGGCTTTGATATTTGTTGCTTTTTAAAAATCAAATCTAACATTTATATTCTAACTTGGTCAGTTAATGAAATATTTTATGTTATTTATCCCTCTAATGCAGAATCTAATTTAGGATAGGATATTTTCTTTTACTTTATTATTTCTTAAGCTGAAACATTTATTTTATATTTTATTACATTGACATTTTGAGAAAAACAGAGAGAGAAACAGAGAGAGGACAGACAGGAAGAGACAGACAGGAAAAGAGAGAGATGAGAAGCATCAATTCTTCGTTGCAGTACCTTAGTTGTTCATTGCCTGCTTTCTCATATGTGCCTTGACCAGGGGGCTACAGCAGAGTGAGTGACCCTTTGCTCAAGCCAGTGACCTTGGGCTTAAGCCAGTGACCTTCAGATTCAAGCCAGCTACCTTTGGGCTTAAGCCAGTGGACATGGGATCATGTCTATGATTCCCATGCTCAAGCTGGTGAGCCCATGCTCAAGCCGCATGAGCTGGCACTCAAGCCAGAGACCTCAGGGTTTCGAACCTGGGTCCTCTGCATCCCAGTCCAATGCTCTATCCACTGCTCCATTGCCTGGTCAGGCTACATTGACAATTTTAAGGTATATATCTCTTCTCCCTAAACAAAAGCAGAATGGTCCCATGTTTGAAGTTGTGATATTGTCTCATATTACATTCTGGTTATACAATCTCAGTTGGGATATTTAATAGGTGATGCTATGTCTTCTCAGGACATCACATCTGGAAGCAAATACTGCCCGTTGGTGGTGATAACTTCCATCATTCTTTCAGGTGTCACTCAGTTCATTGACTGTATAGGTACTGTTCTCTTTTTGGCGGTAGCGGAGCAACCAAATGGCGCCAGGATTGGCCCACCATGAAAGCTGGACCGCCCACTAGTGGGCGGGAGGGACCTGGTTGACCAGCACTGCAAAAGTGGGTGGTTTTTATAAAACGGTTCCCCATCATGGCTCGAGGCTGTATGACATGTTGGGCCAAGGTTTTGGAAACTGCCGGTTGCTTGCTTGATAAATTTTGGATCTAGTAGAAATGTTAGGCTAATAAGGAAGGGAAGTTGAGATTTGCAGATGTTAAATGAGGAATATATATTCAGAGTATGTCTGAGATGAAGAGTGTTCTTGTATTCAATTTTTCATAAGCCTTGGCTAGAGTTAGCTTGACAGATGGTATTCCTTTCCCTCTGGCCACACCTTTTAGGGAGAGGTCTGGCCTGCATTTTAATGAACAACAGTGTCCTGGTTCTCTCGCATGCCTGCACTTTCAGCTGTCATGCTGTCTCACCAAGCTCTGTAGGCTCTCCTTTAACATTGGATCATCATGTGTGAATAAATGGGTGGAGAAGCTGAGGGGAGGATGTCCCGGCTTCCAGTGTGGGAGGAGCCTATATAGGTGCCATTCCCTGTCCGGCCACGTCTGTTGTTGATTGGCTCCTGGCCTGGGAATGAAATGAGTGGGATCCTAACTGCAGGGCTTTGGAAACACACGGTTCCTTTTGGATAATGCACTTTCCCTCATTGTCCCTCCATTTCACCTGATATTTTCTGACATGTTCTTACTGTTTGGAGCAATTTAGAAAGTGTGCCTATATGTCTCATCATGGGAACCTCTCAACAGTAACCTTGTGTGCTAATCGAGGAGAGATTAATTCCGTTTTACAGGTGAGGAACTAGGCAAAGAGAATAACTTTCCAAAGGGGAAACAGCTAGTAAGTGACAGAAGTAGGACTTCAACCAGCTTTTCTGTCTCTCAGTTCCATACTCATTCAGCTTGGCCTTGAAAATTCACAGGCTGAAGATGGCAAGTGAGCCCTTTAGAAGTGGTCTAGGGTTAGAAATTGATTGGGGGGGGGCAGCTGGGTAGATCCCTCCCTAATTAGCATCTTCTGTGGGGCTTCACTGGAGGGTCTACGGTTTCTTTCCTTTTCTTTTTAAAGAGAGGCAGGGAGAGAGAGACAGAGAGACAGGAACATCGGTCTGTTCCTGAATGTGCCCTGATTGAGGATTGAACCAGCAAGCTTTGCACTTCAGAATGATGCACCAACCAACTGAGCTATCTGGCCAGGGCTTAAGGTTTTTTTATGTATTGATTGATTTTTAGAGAGACAGAGAGGGGAAGGGGGAGGGAGAGAGGGAAATACTCATTTCTTGTTCCATTGAGCGGTGCGTTCATTGGTTGCTTCCTGTGTGTGCTGTGACCAGGGATTGAACCCGCAACCTTGTCGTGTAGAGCAGTGTTTTTCAACCAGTGTGCCGTGAGACATGGTCAGGTGTGCCGTGGGGAAATTAAACATGGGTCCCCAAATTACGGCCCGCGTGCCCTATACGGCTCAGGGAGGCTATTTATCTGGCCTGCCCGCCAGCCGCCTCCATCTGAACATAAACATTCCCCTCACAATCCCTCCAGCTATCAGCGACAGGAAGAGTGGAGGCAGAGGGAACGCTTAGTGACCAATCACCTTCTAGGATTCATCCCAACCACTAGCGATGAACCAATAGTAGGCCGCCTCTCATCCACACCCAGGAAGGTCCCTGCTCGGGCTGCCGTGCACTTGTCATTGTGTGGCTGCGGCGAGTAGTTGAAGCTGCTACCTCCTCCCCATGGTCCCAATTTCTAATCCTGGTCAGGACTGGAGGTAAATGTTGCCACCACTAGATGAAGCCTCAGCCTCAGCTGATTATGTCTATCCTGATGATGTATATAGATGTTTGACCTTTTCCTTTTTAAAAGAGGCCCTCGCACAGGGTGATATACAATGCATCACAATGTTATCTAACTTTAAAGCTAAAGTTTGCTGATCTTCCTTTGGACAGTTTTTGGTTATCTGTTGCCAAGGAGTTCCCCATTCTGGCCAACAAAGCATTTTGACATTGCTCCCGTTTTCAGCCACATATCTATTTGAGCTGAGCTTCTCAAGCTTGATTGCGATAAAAACTAAAAACAGAGAGAGACTGAGAACTGTTGAGGAAGAGCTTCGTGTGTGTCTTTCTACCATTCCTGCCAGGATACCCCTTTTGTGTTCATCAAAACAGGCCCAGGTTTCACACTAAGTGAGTATAAATACATTTAGAAACTATATTATTAACTATATGTATAATATGTACTGTGTTAGAGTGTCATTTTGTGTCATTTTGGTAGGTGGTGTGCCCCAGGATTTTGTAAATGTAAAAAATGTGCCGCGGCTCAAAAAAGGTTGAAAATCCCTGGTTTAGAGACTATGCTCTAACTCAGTGGTCTCCAACCCCCGGGCCGCGGACCGGTACTGGTCTGTGGGCCATTTGGTACCAGTCCGCAGAGAAAGAATAAATAACTTACATTATTTCCGTTTTATTTATATTTAAGTCTGAACGATGTTTTATTTTTTAAAAATGACCAGATTCCCTCTGTTACATCCATCTAAGACTCACTCTTGACGCTTGTCTCGGTCACGTGATACATTTATCCGTCCCACCCTAAAGGCCGGTCTGTGAAAATATTTTCTGACATTAAATCGGTCCGTGGCCCAAAAAAGGTTGGGGACCACTGCTCTAACTGACTGACCTACCCGGCCAAGTTGGTATACTTTTTGATGTGAAAGAAAGGCTGAGGTCACTCTGTGTCCTCAGGGAGAAGCAGACCCAGGAAGTATGTCCTAAACCCCAGGGTTACCCCAATGACAATTAGGAAAAACTGTTCTAATCAGCCTCACTGTGGTGGATGAAGCAGAGCAGGAAAGATGTTCTGTTCTCCGTGTCTTTATTTTGGACTTCCTCACATGATCACCCTTATCTGAGCTGATGGGCTCTCTTGCGGGAAGGTAGGAGGGAGAGAGAGTTAGTTCTCTGGCTGTGGTTCACAGGGGAGGCTCTGGCCCTGGGCACAGCAGATGGAGCCTGTGGGAGCCTGTGCTTGCTTGCCTCGGCAGGTGCAGGTCTGCCGTGGGTTCTGACCTCTACCTGGCACCTGTTCCTTTTATTGCCTCCATATGTTAGGATCTCACCTTGTATGAGTATTTCCAGACTTCCTCTGGGCCAAGGCCATGTTGGGAATCATCAGCAGTGATGTTGAGGGGGACCTGTGTGATGGGCAGTTGAGGAGACGGTCTGAGGTCAGAGAACCACACAGCTGCTGCTTCTGGAAGCTTCACTGGTCTGAAGTGCGGCTCCAGAAAGGCTGCAGTCTGACTGGATTCTCCTCTCACATATTTCCTACTGCACATTTGTTTTGTTAATTTGTTTAAGGCTCCATGAGCTTGGAATTTTCAAGTAATAGCCATTTTTATTTTATTTATTTATTTTTAAAGGAAAACAATGGCCATCTCGTGCGGGTGCTTCAAGGCACATACCAGCTACCCATTATCAGTCAGTCCAGGGCCATTGAGTCAGGAGTTCTGGGGGAAACGGTGGACCTTGAAATTAAAGGCAAAATGTTACCTGTGTGTATAAAGCCATTCTTCCGAGAAGTTTCCACCGCTTTCTGCAGATTCTCATAGTTATTTGACAGCCCTTCTCCAAAGCATGGCCTCCAATATGTTTTTCCCACTTTCCGTTGGAAGACTGGCTTTGCCTGTCATCGGTTTCTTTTTCTTTTTTCTTTATTATTATTACTTTTTTGAGACAGAGAGTCAGAGAGAGGGATAGATAGGGACAGACAGGAACAGAGAGAGATGAGAAACATCAGTCATTAGTTTTTGATTGCGACACTTTAGTTGTTCATTGATTGCTTTCTCATATGTGCCTTGACCGCGGGCCTTCAGCAGACCGAGTAACCCCTGCTCAAGCCAGTGACCTTGGGTCCAAGCTGGTGAGCTTTGCTCAAACCAGATGAGCCCGCACTCAAGCTGGCGACCTCGGGGTCTCGAACCTGGGTCATCTGCATCCCAGTCCGACGCTCTATCCACTGCGCCACCGCCTGGTCAGGCTGTCATCGGTTTCTAAACCTTTTAATTTTGTGGAAGAGTCCAAGAGAATAGCCCTTGAAAATGGCCTCTCCTTACTGCAGGGTTTCAGGTCTTCCTTCCCTTCCCCCCAGCTCCCCTCGTGGTTTCCTGAGCAGAGCTCTGTGCCAGGACAGCTCTCTCCCCGATTTGTGTCAGGCTCAGGACTAGGTGCTGTGCACGCCTCTCTTCATTTAATTTTTCTGAGTCGGTGGTAGACATTAACTAACATGTTCCAGCTGTGAAACAAAAGAACTGAAACTACAAAGTCAAATCTGCCACATTGAAGAGCAGTGTTCTTTTAATACAGTCGAGGTATAAAAACACCAACTGTCATTTTCTTAGTACCCAGCAATGAGACATTCTCCAGTCTGGCTCCCCCTTGTTCATCTTACAGTGCCTAAAGTCACCCCAGAGCTGAGGCAGTGTCCCCCCCCCCCAGCTCATCTTCTAGGAGAGACAGAGAGCTCCCTTGCTCTTTGGGGAATAAAGGCAGAGCTCTCAGAATGTGCTCGATCCCCATTTGCTGGGTTCTTCATTCCTGCTCAGCTGAGAGCTCTTCTGAAGTGAAGTCCGGACACCGACTGCAGCACTCAGCTGAAGAAATAAAAGTAGCAAAAGTGAAGCAGTAGCAAGCAGACCCCATCTGTTATCTGACTTTTAAAATGAGGAATAATAACTAAGTATAATCATAATTCAAGGTATTTTTAATGTGGCCACATTGGCATGAAAAGTATAAACCTTAAAGCTCAGGGATTTTCATTCTGGGAGTGTAATTTGTGTGCGGTGCTATGAATATTGTCAGTTAGAAAAATACATTACAGTGGCTGTTCTCTGCTAGCATTCCTAGATGGTAAAGGTGTTTGTTATCCTGCCAAGCCCCTTCGTCCTTCTGTGATAACTGTGTAAAGAAAGGCTAGAACCTGGGAGCCCCCTGAACTACAGGTTGCAGACGGACTCCACGGAAAGGCACCTGGCACCCAGCGTGGCCGTGTGGCCCTTAGTGCGTGAACCGTTGCTTTCTGCTGCCCTCGTGACGCAGCGATGCCACAGTGGTCAGGGAGGTGTGGCTTGAGCCTCTCCTTTGCCACATTTTCACCTCTCCATATATCCCATTTCTTACTTTTTTCCAGCAGTTGTGTAGGCTGGTGGTGAAAGCAGGTGTGTGCAGGAGGCACAAGAGCTCTAAGTTTTCTTGGGTCAAAGGCATGCTATTCTCCGAGGAAGTATTTTGCAGTGCAAAGCACAAGTCACTGACTCTCTGAGATGGGACTTTGTGACCATGGGAAAGTTACTGGCCCTCCTCTTTCAAACATGATTACATCATTCAGAGTTATGGGTTCTGGTGTAAGGGAGCCAAAGTAGATCAGGCAGTTATCGTTGTCACTGGCACATGGGCATTCAAGAAGTATGTGACCCTTTTTCCTGGCCCCTGACCTCCCTAAATACCCCCAATCCAAGTAGGACCTTCTGACTTGATGCAAGTAGAGTGAGAACACTAGCCTGTCTCCTCAAACATAGTTCTGTGCTTAAAAATACATCTCTACTTCTGGAAATGGACAGATAATTTTGGGGTGTGTACATATCTGTGTGTGTGTGTGTGTGTATTATGTGTGTAAGTATGCTTAAGTCCAGTTCCCACCTAATGAGATACAGTTTGACTTGGTGACTTTAAACCTTTTGCCTCTGATTTGGTGATGTTAAAGTGAGGGAAGATAGAATAACAACATATATTGGAAGGTAGAAACCTCAGCAGCTTGTTTCGGGGATTTTCTTTTTTTATGAGTAGCTTCAATTTCCACCAAAAAGTTCTGAGTAGATTTTGTCTAGCCTGTTGGGCACTAACTGTTAATGGGGGAAGTTTTGCCAGTTGTGCTTTTATAGATTTTCCATGGGAAACAAGACTTTGCATAGGTTGCCAACTAAGAATTGATCTCAAATCCAATTCCATTAGAGAAGCTTTAGAATTTTTAGAAGTAGTACTCTAGCACAGTGGTTCTCAAACTTTTTGAAGTCGGGGCACATTTAAAATCTACAAATAATTGTAGGCTCACTATATACAAATTTCTGAGAAATGTTATAATATTGATAATTAATTCATATATTAAAGAAAAAATATAAAGTCCAAGTGTGCTTTTATGGTAATTAAATGAAATAAATATGACAAAATTAAATTTATTCTGACATTAAAAAAATTTTTGTTACATTTTTTGAGTTATACTTTTTAGAATTTGTGAAAAAGAGGGGTTAAAAAATAAAAAAAGACAAAAAAGTTATCTTTCTATACATATAGATACAGTCTTAGTAAGATTTAGTAAATTTGGCAGGTCCCAGCGCAAATGTGTTAAGTTTTTTTATTCTTATGTTTATGAGAAACATGAGCCTGATGTGTTCTAGCGATTTCTTCAATGTTTGGGCATAATTTGAAAGGCAAACTCTCATTTCCTTGTCAATACATTGAAGAATTCCTCTCTTTTTATTCTTAATTGTGTTGAGGGTAGAAAATCCTAATTCACATAAATAGGATGTTGAAAATTGTAGTAAAATGTTCAAAGCTTTTTTAGATATAACCACATATTCTTTTATAGAAATCCAAAAGGCTTCAAGAGACAATTCCTTATGTTTAATCACCAATCCAAAATCCCCACCATACATATCATCTTAACTTGACACCAAACAAAGGATAGAAGAAACTGGCCTCCAGTCTTTCAGGGGAACATGGCGGGTAGTGTAAACAATCCAGCACCACAGTTTAACAGCCTTTAGCAACCTAATCATGCAAGTGAGATGGGGGTTGGGCAGACTGTCAGCTTACAGCCAATTCCCCACACCTCTGTCCCCCCAAAATCTAAACTCCAAAAACCCTGTTGGTGTTTTGGTCCTCACCAGGCACACATGTCTCTGGAATACCAGAGGGTGCACCTGGAAATCTTCTAGGGCACTTTGAGAATCACTGCTCTAGCACATCGTATGGCAATATATGTAATACCAGCTGTTTATAAAAATTCATTTTCAGTTACTTCTACAAAATTAACCCCCCTCATGCCTTTGTCCAAACTGTAAAAACTGCATCAAAGTTCAGGCTTTTACAGAGGACTTAGGGTCAAGTTCGTAAGTCCTTTAGAACCTGAGGATTGTGTAGTATTGGGGTGACTGGGAGCCAGGAGACCTGTGTTCCAGCCCTAGTTCTATCTTTCATGAAATGTGTGATCCCGACCAAGTCCCAAGCCATTCTGGTTCTCAGATTGTGCAGTTGTTAAATAAGGATGGGGGGGTGGGGTTGTATGTACAATATATGTTCTCTAAAATCTTACCATGTCTTAATTTCAATAATTATTATACCTTTAGGATAGAAAAGAAATTTCTACAGTTTTCTCCTAAAATTGTGATATTCTTTAGAATCATGTAGCATGGGGTGGTTCTGAAGAATCATTTGGGAAAAATGAGATTCATAAACCAAGACACTGATTTCTGGCAGGCTGGCCCAATATCCATGCCATGTTAAGTGGCTTCTCTGGTTATAGATTCAAAGAGCATTTGCAGTTTGCCTTAAACCTATTTTCCCCCATTTATCAAGTTTTCATTTTTGCAGCCATCCTCGGTAAGGCCCACCTTGTGCATACACCTGTGACCAAGTTTTCCAGGTTAGTGAAGTTCTGTAGTCCTGTTCACTGGCACTGATTTGGACATTCAGGTGCTTCCTTGAGTATTTCTTTTTCTGTATGTTCTGTTGTAGACCACTGTTTATAGGCTACCTGCAATGGAATTACCTGGAGGTGCTTGATAAAGGTATGGGTTGCTGGATCACATCCCATTCTTACCAGAGCCAAGACTCTTAGGGTAAGGTGTAAAAATCCTGATTTTTAGCCAGCTTCACAAGTTACTCAATTTAATCAGCCTTAGAATCACTGTCTTTGGTAATTGGAGCTATACCTTTGTTCATGTTCTCAGGATCTAACATATAACTCAAATTTAATGAATATTTTTTGAACAAACAAATCAGTACATGAATGGGTGAATATATAGCAGTTAACTGGAAAGCTATAAAATATCTTTACCAGCCCATTTATAACCGAAGGCTCTGAAATATTTATGAAATGAATAAATGCTGCTGATAAGGTGATGGAAGTAGTTTTTTCATTCATAAACTTCTAACATACTACCTTTCATTTCATAACAGTCTTCCCAAAACTGTATAGCGGTATTAGAATGTCATTGGGTATATGTTGAATGTTACTAGACGCTGCTCTGGTTGTGCACAGCTGTCTTTAACCTTGTATTCAGAAACACAGCCCTGCCTTGTGGGGGAGCTTGGAGGAAAGCATGTGCATGGAGTTTCGGGGTTGAGAGTCCAGCTGCACTGACGGGGATGGGCAGAATGTCACGGGTGGTAAGCAGCGAAAGGCACACATCCTCTGGCCCCTTGCTTTTATCTTGTTGTTTTAAGAACTTTGTGGCGGTTGTGTAGCACCACTAGAACCTAGGCAAGAGCAAAGATGCACTGATTAAATAAATTACTGCTAATTAGCAGTTAATCTGGAAGCCAAATGTTTCTTTAGTTTGTTATAAAATGATGATGTAGCTTCAGGGGCTTTCAAATCCCATAAGGCACAGGAAGGATAAGAAGTAGGAGTTGGTTGAAACTCGGTGTCTGCCTGCTGTTTACAGTCAAGGCAGGGCTGGCCTGGGGTCATTTCGTCATCATGCCCTGTTTTGGGTATATATGACTGTTGATGATCAGGACGGTTTACTTGTTCAGGAACTTGGGAATTCAGAGTATTCATCCAGTCAGAATGACGGGAAGGGAAGTAGCCATGAACTTAGTATGTGATCTTTGATAGCATTCAAAAGCGCAGAGCCTATGCGTGCTGTGATTATCGTCTAGTTTAATGTTATGCACAGTGACGGTGATTCTGTAGAGGGCTGGAGGAGAACTGAAATAATCTTTAGCCTTATGAATTCTGGGAAACTATTCTGCTAATAAAGCAAGCCTAAAAAGGTAAGATGTACAAATTTAATAGGTAGTAATGTAAACACAGCAGATTCTTCACCATGTCACACTTCTAAGTAATTCTGTTTTGGTAGTATATTTTGTTTTTTTAGATATAAAACTAAAATTTCAGTCATTTGTTTTTCAGAGTGCAGGATAGATACTATTCAGTTCTCTATTCAGTTCTCTTCCCCTAAAATTTACAGTAACACCTTTCAAACAATCAATGCTTTGATGTTCTTAATATGAATGATTTTTCTAGTCTTCTGGGTCTCAGTTTTTTTCATGTCTAAAATCAAGTTTTTTTTTGTTTTTAACCACAAATTGGTCTTGAAGGCCTCTTTTAGCTCTAATTGTTAGATTCTGTATAAGAGACTATGTTTTCCAAATGGATAATCAGTTTAATTAAGTTCACACTTTACCTTTTAGGTTTCTTTACATCCATAATTGATTCCCAATATTTCTTCTTTAAAAAAAAAAAATCCCTGCCTCTATAGCCTATTGCTAAGATTTATTGAAAATGTACTCTGCAGTTTAAGTTGTGGTAGAAAAGTTCTGAACATCAAGTTGAACTTAGATTTTAGATAAACTGTATATATTTAAAAGTTGGGCCACTGGCTCTTTTATCCGTTCCATGAAAACTGTCAATGGTGGATTTCTGTGTTGTGTGCTATGCGCCACACTCCCCGAGCCCCCACCTGACCTCAGTGCAGTGACAATGGCTGTGTAAGAGGCTCTTCTTGGGTGAAATATGAAGAGAAATGGAGTCTGTGCGTCCCAGGCCTCTGGCAACGTTAGCCATGGCTTATTCCTGGTCTTCCCATGGAAGATGTGTGTGTCATTGGGGAGGCCATTGAATATGTCTTGGGCTTTGCTTACTCATCAGTAAAATGAGAGGGGTAAAGGGGGTATGCATCAACCTAGATGACCTAATGCTGACCTTGAGTGCTTCAAGTTACCAGAGTATCTTCTAAGTTGTCAAAGAAATACACTAGCTATTGATTGAGTATAACATGAGCTTGAATTCTAACTCACTAAAAACTGGTACTCCAAATGTGGAATAAAATAGTGCTCACACTAGGTCTGTAAGATGGTATGGGTATGTAGAGATGTAGGAAAAAATATTAGAACTTAATATTTCTATATTTTTATCAAACTTAAAAACCATGTTCTTATATTTAATATAATAGAATGCATATAGTTTATAAATGCAAATATCAGAGGCTTGCATGCTGAAAGATTTTTACTGATTGGGATTTGTATTCAGAGTTAGATCACTGGGATATATTTATACCTCTTTTTGCCCAAAATATGTACTTTGATATAACATTCCAGTGTCTGTTATGCTTCAAGATCTTACTCCTTTCATTTGGGAAAGATTATGATACAGAATAATTGTTTGGGTGTGTTCAATTTAGCAAAACTTTATTGACTACTGTGTATCTTGGGGTGTGTTGAGAGGGGAGTGGGTTTTAAGGATATAGTTCTTGTCTTCATACCATGTAGTTAAAATAAAAACAGTAGCTTACATGTTCTGACACCCTCTCTTGCTCAGGTCTTCATGTTCACCTTGGCATGGGTGTATTTGGTGGACGTTGGCTATCAGAATTGCTCCTGCTGCTATCTCTCTTGCTATCCTTTTCTGGGGTTGTTGTAATGTTAACCCACCAAACAAGACTTCTGGATGCTCTGTAGATGGAAAATAACTGAACTTGATATCCTGGAGAAAATGAAACTCTGTCACACTGATGTTCATATCAGCTGGGCTGGTAACGGTGCTGGTCCATCAGCGTTTTGAATAGCACCCCTAAGCATACGATCTTGGGTTCTTTGGGGCCTTAAACATCCTTAATTCTAAACCATTTTCCACTGACCTGTACAAACGTATTACTATTTTCTATACTTTTTCTGAAGGTTAGCTTTTTTAAATTATTATTATTTATTATTTTTATTTTTATTTATTTATTTTTTTTTTACAGAGTCAGAGAGTCAGAGAGAGGGATAGGGACAGACAGGAACGGAGAGAGATGAGAAGCATCAATCATTAGTTTTTCGTTGCAACACCTTAGTTGTTCATTGATTGCCTTCTCACATGTGCCTTGAACACGGGCCTTTAGCAGACTGAGTAACCCCTTGCTGTTGCCAGAGACCTTGGGTCCAAGCTGGTGAGATTTTGCTCAAACCAGATGAGCCCATGCTCAAGCTGGTGACCTTGGGGTCTCGAACCTGGGTCCTTGGCATCCCAGTCCGATGCTCTATCCACTGCGCCACTGCCTGGTCAGGCTGAAGGTTAGCTGTTTTTATTTCCCAGTCCAAACCTGGAAGAGCTTTGCTTTGTAAAGCAGAGCGGTTGGCTTATTGCTGGCTTTAGGGCTGCTCCCTATTGACAATAGCATTTTTCATTGTGTCAGCCTCAGAAACATTCATATTTTGTTATGGCTTTGAAATTTATTTGATAATATTTTTCTGGGTTTTTTTAAATAATGATTTTCTTGGCAAAAACATGTTTGTTGTAGGGTTGAGCATCATTTCAGGGCCGTTTCCAGAAAGATTTTAGTAAGAGTTTAAGAACTTTACCACATAAAACATTATTTCATCTATGAATTTATAGGGAAAATATCAATGAAAGGGTTAGCCTAACACAGTGGTAGTCAACCTAGTCCATACCGCCCACTAGTGGGTGTTCCAGCTTTCATGGTGGGCAGTAGCGGAGCAACCAAAATATAAATAAAAAGATAGATTTAACTATAGTAAGTTGTTTTATAAAGATTTATTCTGCCAAACTTAGTGAAAATCCGACATAAAGTACTTAGTAAGTAATTATTATTATATGCTTTAATTTGCTGTAACTCTGCTTTATAAATTTTATAAAGTAAAGTTACTTCCCTACTTTATAAATCACCATTACTGTGGAACCGGTGGGTGGTTAGAAAATTTTACTACTAACAGAGATACAAAAATGGGCGGTAGGTATCAAAAGGTTGACTACCCCTGGGCCCTAACATGAATTAATGAATATCATTTTTGTGTTTCTAGCACCTCTGAAATAGATTCCCCCATTCTACCTCGTTGGCACTCAGTAGAGAGCTTTTAAATCTTGATTCTGCTACTAACTGTTGTGAGTTGGGTGGATTCCTTAAATGTTTCTAGGTATTTTTCTTTAGGGCTGAGTACTAAGGTTATGCTAGTTTTGTCATTCTGTTTTCTCCTAACCTGTGGCTCAGTTGGTCTCTTGTTTGTTTAGTGCCCTGTAATGTCTCCTGTGCAAGGCACAGAGAAGATGTCTTTGGACGCTTCAGTCAGACAGCAGGGTTTGAGCCCAGGCGCTCCTCTGGTGCTGGGACTTAACAGAAATGAGCAGCGCGGCAGCGTTCTTCCCGTGGGGCTTGCGGCAGGGTCCTGCACAGAGAAGGATATGTGTGCTCTTGCATCACGGTGTGGTGAAGGCTTCCGTGGGGAAGGAAGCACAGGGTCCAAAACGAGTACTTGTTTTAGTGTCCGTAATTAGCAAGAGGTGGAAAATGAAAGAGGTGGTGAGATGAGCACCCAGCCATCAGGAGGTGCACAGTTCCTGCCTTCACTGAGCACCTAGTCAGGCAGCCAGCTGGGCAGGGAACCCAGCCGGGGTTTGGCTGGTCTCTGTCATCTTCCTGGAATTTCTCTTGGACTCAGATGTAATGCCCATGAGGGTTAAGGAACAAGGGGGAAAAATGAGTGGTCCACCGAAGGTTTTGTAAGGATTTCTTGGCTGTTCTGGACTCCAGTGGAGGAGTATTACTGGAAGCTTTGGAGGGATAAAAGTTGCTCTTTCTTTCTAGACAATAGCTGCCAGGTATCAATCAGCTGATGGCAGCAAGTAACTGAGGTCCCGAATGCAGGGCTAAGTTACATGTGGGCACGAGTGCCGAGGCATTCAAGCACGGTGACACTCAAGCTTTGCTTCCTCAGCACAAAGTTTGTTTGTCTTACTTCTTGTCCTCTTGCTGTGCTTTCTGCAGAATATTTCCATACTTGGGGTTGGATCTTGGGGGGCGGGTATGCATGCATGTGCAGGTGGTTGTGTGTGGAGTGCTAATGATGAAGTTTTGAAACAATATTAACTCTTTAAAAAGAGGTATGTAGCACAGACAAGACAACCATGGATTTAGAATCCTAAACTACATTTTGTCACTGTATTTCTAGATTCTAGCACAGAAGTTGCCACGTGGGTAGCGTGGAAATGTTAAAAAATGGATGGAGCCCTGGCCGGTTGGCTCAGCGGTAGAGCGTCGGCCTAGCGTGCGGAGGACCCGGGTTCGATTCCCGGCCAGGGCACACAGGAGAAGCGCCCATTTGCTTCTCCACCCCTCCGCCGCACTTTCCTCTCTGTCTCTCTCTTCCCCTCCCGCAGCCAAGGCTCCATTGGAGCAAAGATGGCCCGGGCGCTGGGGATGGCTCTGTGGCCTCTGCCCCAGGCGCTAGAGTGGCTCTGGTCGCAATATGGCGATACCCAGGATGGGCAGAGCATCGCCCCCTGGTGGGCAGAGCGTCGCCCCTGGTGGGCGTGCCGGGTGGATCCCGGTCGGGCGCATGCGGGAGTCTGTCTGACTGTTTCTCCCCGTTTCCAGCTTCAGAAAAAATGAAGGAAAAAAAAAAAATGGATGGATGATCTATGTCATGAATAACTTGCCTACGTTAACTGGAATTCTCAACGTTTGATTTCATAACAAAACTTCTCTCTTTCCAATGTTAAATATTTTGTTCAGCTGAACTCTGTGTGTGAGGAGAGCTGTGGCGCACAACAGCACAGCCTAGCCCAGTCACCTCCCTCCACTCTCCACACGACAGCACAGCCTAGCCCAGACACCTCCCTCCACTCTCCACACGACAGCACAGCCTAGCTCAGTCACCTCCCTCCACTCTCCACACGACAGCACAGCCTAGCCCAGTCACCTCCCTCCACTCTCCACACGACAGCACAGCCTAGCCCAGTCACCTCCCTCCACTCTCCACACGACAGCACAGCCTAGCCCAGATACTTCCCTCCACTCTCCACCCGACAGCACAGCCTAGCCCAGATACCTCCCTCCACTCTCCACAGGACAGCACAGCCTAGCCCAGATACCTCCCTCCACTCTCCACACGACAGCACAGCCTAGCCCAGTCACCTCCCTCCACTCTCCACACGACAGCACAGCCTAGCCCAGTCACCTCCCTCCACTCTCCACACGACAGCACAGCCTAGCCCAGTCACCTCCCTCCACTCTCCACACGACAGCACAGCCTAGCCCAGTCACCTCCCTCCACTCTCCACACGACAGCACAGCCTAGCCCAGACACCTCCCTCCACTCTCCACACGACAGCACAGCCTAGCCCAGTCACTTCCCTCCACTCTCCACACGACAGCACAGCCTAGCCCAGTCACCTCCCTCCACTCTCCACACGACAGCACAGCCTAGCCCAGTCACCTCCCTCCACTCTCCACACGACAGCACAGCCTAGCCCAGTCACCTCCCTCCACTCTCCACACGACAGCACAGCCTAGCCCAGACACCTCCCTCCACTCTCCACACGACAGCACAGCCTAGCCCAGTCACCTCCCTCCACTCTCCACACGACAGCACAGCCTAGCCCAGTCACCTCCCTCCACTCTCCACACGACAGCACAGCCTAGCCCAGACACCTCCCTCCACTCTCCACACGACAGCACAGCCTAGCCCAGACACTGCCCTCCACTCTCCACACGACAGCACAGCCTAGCCCAGTCACCTCCCTCCACTCTCCACACGACAGCACAGCCTAGCCCAGACACTTCCCTCCACTCTCCACACGACAGCACAGCCTAGCTCAGTCACTTCCCTCCACTCTCCACACGACAGCACAGCCTAGCCCAGACACTTCCCTCCACTCTCCACACGACAGCACAGCCTAGCCCAGTCACCTCCCTCCACTCTCCACACGACAGCACAGCCTAGCCCAGACACTTCCCTCCACTCTCCACACGACAGCACAGCCTAGCTCAGTCACTTCCCTCCACTCTCCACACGACAGCACAGCCTAGCCCAGTCACTTCCCTCCACTCTCCACACGACAGCACAGCCTAGCTCAGTCACTTCCCTCCACTCTCCACACGACAGCACAGCCTAGCCCAGATACTTCCCTCCACTCTCCACACGACAGCACAGCCTAGCCCAGATACTTCCCTCCACTCTCCACACGACAGCACAGCCTAGCCCAGACACCTCCCTCCACTCTCCACACGACAGCACAGCCTAGCCCAGTCACCTCCCTCCACTCTCCACACGACAGCACAGCCTAGCCCAGTCACTTCCCTCCACTCTCCACACGACAGCACAGCCTAGCCCAGTCACCTCCCTCCACTCTCCACACGACAGCACAGCCTAGCCCAGTCACCTCCCTCCACTCTCCACACGACAGCACAGCCTAGCCCAGTCACTTCCCTCCACTCTCCACACGACAGCACAGCCTAGCCCAGACACCTCCCTCCACTCTCCACACGACAGCACAGCCTAGCCCAGTCACCTCCCTCCACTCTCCACACGACAGCACAGCCTAGCCCAGTCACCTCCCTCCACTCTCCACACGACAGCACAGCCTAGCCCAGTCACCTCCCTCCACTCTCCACACGACAGCACAGCCTAGCCCAGACACCTCCCTCCACTCTCCACACGACAGCACAGCCTAGCCCAGACACTTCCCTCCACTCTCCACACGACAGCACAGCCTAGCCCAGTCACTTCCCTCCACTCTCCACACGACAGCACAGCCTAGCCCAGTCACCTCCCTCCACTCTCCACACGACAGCACAGCCTAGCCCAGACACCTCCCTCCACTCTCCACACGACAGCACAGCCTAGCCCAGACACCTCCCTCCACTCTCACGTTGATCGTCATGCTGGAGAACTGCCTGTTTTACTGTGGGAATTATGCCACAGTACAACTTCCAGCCTTGTAGCCGTATCTACAAAGGAAATTAGATATTTTCTCTTGGTGCAGGAAGATCAGTTTTTCATTGTGCAATTTTACTAGCCATAGAGTTAATAACTCATACCAATTCAATTCTTTAACCTGTATTGGAAAACAATTCAAAGTGAACATGAACTTCAAATACTGTTTCTCGTATGTCCAGTGAACTGGCGCTAGTTACTGTATTCTTGGGACAGTCTTTAAAGTGAAAACCAAAATTTAGACTAGTGGTCTCTATAGTTGAAGCTGTTGCCGGCACTACTTTTCCTGAGTGACTTTTTTCATTGACGTAAATTCATAATGGCTTCTGTAATGTGTTAGACACTAGAGCAAAAAAGGTCTTAAATCACTTTGTACATGGGAATGTGTTGTTACTGCTAAGTTCCTTATTTTGTTTAAGGTAGAATACCTGCTCTATGTTGCTGATTGCCCAGAAGGAAAAAGAATTCAAAAGATGAACTGAGTAGATGTAGTATTTCTCGCTAAATGGTCTCTTCTGCAGTAGGTGTGTCTTCTGAGAAGAACTGAAGTTGTTGGGTGGAGCTTGCAGTAAATTGTGGCATTTTGGTTTGATAGCTTTAGGACGTGAAAACAAACATTGGTGGTTAATTCAGCTTATGTTATATTTTAGCCACACAGGTAAGACCATATCTTAGCTTTAGCCATGTACTTTATTAATGAAGATTACTGCTTGAATTAGCATTGCTGGTAAATGGAAAATGATTAGGTGATGATTATCAGATTCAGGCCCAAATAGATCATTTTTGAATTCCCAGTTTTACGTCAGTTGTTTTGGAACCCTGGGAACCTCTTCTGAATCCCTGCCTATAGATTTTAGGCAGTCCTTGTTGCCGTTTATTATCTGTTGATATGACTGTGTTCTTTACTTAGTTGTGCACGCCTAAAGCCAGAAACTGTGTTGTAACATCTCTGAAAAATGAATTTATATAAAGAGAATTCCACAGGGGCCTTCTTAAGGACAAAGAAATAGTCAAAATAAGTTGCTCTTTGGTTTGAGTCCTGTCTCATTCATTTACTAGCTATGGGTCTTTTGGCAAGTGTTTTCTCTTTTATTTATTTATTTATTTTTAGATTCTATTTATTCATTTTAGAGAGAGAGAGAGAGAGAGAGAGAGAGAGAGAGAGAGAGAGAAGGGAGGGAGGAACAGAAAGCATCAACTCCCATATGTGCCTTGACCAGGAAAGCCTGGGGTTTCGAACCAGCAACCTCAGTGTTCCAGGTCGATGCTTTTACCCACTGCGCCACCACAGGTCAGGCAAGTGTTTTCTCTTTTATTAGCCTCAGTTTTCTTATGAGTGGGATAATAACCTCAGAATTTATTGTAAATATATCCAAATCAACTGCAGTGGGTGTTTTGAGGGAGTCAGAGAATGTAAGGATGTACCTAGTACAGTGACAGTGTGTGTGGTACCAGCAGGTGCCCAGATGGTAGTTATTACTCATGTCATTATTACTATTAAACTAGATCAAAGACTTGATTTCCATTCCTCTATGAAGCTTACCTTTTGATCTTAAAGCACTGATATCATTGGACTGATGTTTTTGAAGATATCCCAGAGAAACCTTTACTATTTTCTCGTTTCCCGGAACGTTTTTTAGGCTGGTATCAAAGAAGTCATTGTGCTATTGGGTATTCATTTGTTTACTCATCCACTATACAAATATTTTATCTAGTGCTTGCTGCACATGATGCCTGAGACAGAGAGCTAGAGATATGAAAATAAACAAAGCAGAGCATTTCCCAGTCTTAATGGAGCATCTTAGTAACAGTAGAGACTGACAACAACAACAAAAAGAAATCAAGTAAATAAAAGTATAGTAGTTGTGAAAATGCCATGAAGAAAACAAATGATGAGGTGAGAAGAGTTGGAGTAATGGAAAACTACTTTGGACAAGGTAGTGAGAAAATGGCCCTTTGAGGTGACATATAGCTGAGACTTAAAATAAGATAATTCCAGCCTTGGCCGGTTAGCTCAGTTGTAGAGCATCATCCCGAAATGACAAGTTTGTGGGTTCAATGTCCAGTCAGAGCACATATGGGAAGCAACCAATGAATGCACAACTAATGTAGAACAACAGATGAATGCTTCTCTCTCTCTCTCTCCCCTTCCCCCTTCCTCTGTCTCTCAACATAAAAATAAGTAAATGAAATGAGCGGGTGCCACCATATCCTTCTTTGTGGACTTGGAGACCAGAACAATGACCTCTTTGCTTTGTGGGCTCAGCCTGAACCACCAGCCTCCACTGAGGTTACCCTGTGAGGGTAAATGGGCCTCCCTTCAGCTAAGCGGCCAACCTTTCCTCATTAGAGTGCTCCCACCAGTTGCCCCTCCCCATCAGCCTGTAGCTTTCTCCCACCAGACTGTGGAGTCTGGCTTCTCTCACTTCCTGGTTCGCAGAATTTAATGGACATCAGAATCACTGGAGTTTGTCAGAACCACATCAGTGGGCTCTACCTTTAGAGCAGCAGTTCTCAACCTGTGGGTTGCGACCCCGGCGAGGGTCGAACGACCAAACCACAGGGGTCACCTAAAGCCATCGGAAATATATATTTTATTTAAAAATGTATTGTATAATAAATATGTATTTTCTGATGGCTTTAGGCGACCCCTGTGTTTTGGTCGTTTGACCCCCTCCGGGGTCGCGACCCACAGGTTGAGAACCGCTACTTTAGAGTGTCTGACTCAAGTAGGGTTGAGAATTTTTATTTCTAGCAAGTTCCCGGGTGAGTTTGGTGCTGCTGGTCTGGTCTGAGGATCACACTTTGAGAGACACTACTGGCTTTTTGCCCTCAGACAAATAGTTTGTATTTTATCCATTTGCTCTAGCTGTAAAAAAAAATATGGGGAGAACTCACATGGTATTTACTGTATGTTAGGCAGTGTGCTAATGCTTTGTACATGTCATGTTAATATTTATGTAGATCCTTTGATGTGGGTATTATTTTTCTCTGTGTTACAGATGAGGAAATGAAAGCAGATAGAGGTTAGGTTGCTTCAGGGTCTCTTAGCCAGGAACTGGAGGAGTTGGGATTTGAACACAAGCAGTCTCGCTCCAGCATCCATGTTCTTAACCAAAGGTGAAAACAGGTAGTGATAGTGTCTACCTCTTAGGGTTTCTGTCACAGTTATGTGAGACACCTTATGTAGTGGGCTGATGTGTATGTTTTTAAAGTCTCCTTTCCTTACCCTTGTTCCATATGTAAATGTGAAGGCTAAATGTCCAGTTCTTAAGCCCCGTGGTGTGTTAAGACAGTGACTAGAAAGTGATTTTGGCAGGAGAGGCTACTAGCCAGGTGTACTTCATGTAACAATTGCTCTATAAATGTGTATTTAACGAATGTGTAAATTCTGAACTGTGGGAATGAAATTGAAACCATTGCCATTCACTCTTGTGACAATAGATTAGATTCCTAACCTAAAATTTTGTAACAGGACACAGAAAGCCTGAGCTGAAAAAAAGAAGTGGTAAAATGGACTCTTATCAAAAGTCAAAACTTTTATATCTTCCAGAGAACACCTAACGGGGAAAGGCAAGCCACAGACTGGGAGAAAATATTTGTGAAACAGAAATCTGACAGAGAGCTTGTGTTCAGAAAAGATGAGGAATTCTTACAACAAAATAGTAAGATAGAACAATCCAGTTCCAATTTGACCAAAAGGTTAGAAAAAGCATATCCTAAAACAAGATATGTAAATAACCAATAAACATATGGAAATACCTCACCATCACTAGCTGTGGGAGGAATGCTTAGTAAAAGCACAGTGAGAAACCGCTACGTACGCACTAGAAAGGCAGAAGATACAAAGACTAGCCCTACCGAATGTTGGTAAGGATGTAGAGCAACTGGAACCCTTACATGGTGCTGGTAAGAATGCAAATTGTAAAACACTATGGTAGTATCTTCAAGAGTTAAACATAAACTTGCCATATAACTCAGTAATCCAACTCCTTAGTATTTTTCAAAGAGAAATGAAAACGTGTGTCCAGACAGAGTTTTATATGAATGTTCATAGCAGTGCTATTCATAATAGTCCCAAACTGGACACAACCTAAATGTGATATATCTGTACTAGGGAATACTACTCAAAAGTGAAAAGGAACAAAATTTTAATATATACAAATACATGTTGAATTTTAATGTGTCTTAAAATTATGCTAAGTGAAAGATGTGTCAAATTCAAGAGAATAAATACTGTCTGATTCTGTTTATATGAAAATTGTAACGCCAGAACTGTGATAGAAAGCAGCTCAGTGATCGGCTGTGCTGGAATTTGGGAGACCGTATTGACCGCAAAGGATCACTGGGAAGCATTTCCAGATTATGGTTTTGTTATAATTTGAAGGTAGTGGAAGTTACAAGGTTGTATACAATTACAAAATTTTGTCACACTGAATGATCAAAATGAATGAATTTTATAATTTATTATTTTAATTGTAATTAGTAAAATTATAAGATTTACTCCAATAAAACAAAAACTTTAAAACTATGTCACCTGTCTAGTGTATCTTATTTGTTCCTACCAACCAAGCATTCTGCAGTTTCTTAATTAAATGTGGTCATACAGGATTATTCTTTTAAGCATTTTGTACTATATTCTTTCTATACTACTCATTATGTGACTAGAGAATTAGGAAAGAGGTTCTTTTTTCTTTTAATATTAATCCAATTTGCTGGCTCTATTTCTTTTCAAGAGCATTATTTCCACTCACGGTTAAAAGACTAGACAGGTTTATGGGGACACATGTTTTTATTTTGAACTAGAGAGCTTATACTTTGTAATATTCAAGAAAACCAACATTTGTATTTATTTTAAAGGACCTCTCTCATTAAGTTTCTCCTCTGAAATGGGGCCGAGTGCTGCCCATCCTGCGGTGCAGCTGTGAAGGTGAAGAAGGCCGCTGTCGGACGCAGCAGCGCAGGCAGGCGCAGGACAGAGCCCTCGGGGCAGGCGGCTCTGCCCTGTGTACCTGGAGTGCTACTTATGGTTGTCTCGGAGCAGAAGCCTGGGAAAGTTCTGAAAGGTTTACTTGAAACATTTATTTATTGTTACTATTTTATTTACTTATTTACTGATATTACTGAGTCTTTGAAATGCAGGCTCTATTATACAAATATTCAGATCAGTTTTAACATGCCCTTTAGTCCTAATAGAGTATTTTTTTTTCTTTCAACATGTTGCCTAATGTAGCACAATAGTTAATTAATAGCAGAGAATTTCAACTTTTTAAATTAGATTCCAGGGAAGGATGTAAATATAGAAAAGCTTGAGGCAACTCCATACCGTTTTCCATAGTGGCTGCACCAGTTTGCAATCCCACCATCAGGGCACAGAGATCCCATTTCTCCACATCCTCACCGGCAGTTGTTTGTTGACTTTTTGCAAACAGCCATTCTCTCTGGTGTGAGGCGGTATCTCAACGTGGTTTTGATTTGCATTTCCTTGATGGTTAGTAATACTGAGTATCTTTCATATGTCTGTTGGCCATCTGTATGTATTCTTTGGAGAAATGTCTTATTTTCTCGGCACATTTTTTTTTATTAAATTGTTTATATTTTTTGTTATAGAGTTGTATGAGTTCCTTTTCTATTTTGAGCATCAACCCCTTATCAGATCTATCATTTACGAATATCCTCTCCCATTCTGTAGGTTGTCTTTTTGTTTTGTTGATGATTTTCTTTGCTGTGCAGAAGATTTTTAGTTTGATGTTGTCCCATTTTATTTTTGCTTTGTTTCCCTTGCCCCAGGGGACATATCCAAAAAACCCGATATTGCTAAGACTGATGTCAGGGAGTTTTTACTACATGTGTTTTCTTCTAGGAGTTTTACATTTGCCGGTTGAACATTTAAGTCTGTAATCCATTTTGAGTTTATTTCTGTCTATGGTGTAAAAGAGAGGTCTTGTTTTATTTTTTGCATGTTTCTGTCTAGTTTTCCCAGCACCACTTGTTGAAGAGACTGTCACTTCTCCATTGTATATCCTTGCCTCTTTTGTCATAGATTAATTGACCATATAAGCAAGAGCTTATTTCTGGGTTCTCTGCAGAGGGGAGGAGGGTGGAGGGGTGTGTAAAATGGTAAAGGGGAATATAGTCAATAATAGTATGATCACTTTGCATGGTAACAGGTACCACACGAGACTTAGTGTGGTAATCATATTGTAAGATATATTTATATAAATATCAAAAAACAAAATCAACTTTAAATGTATCAACTTCGACTAATTTTTCTTCCAGTTTTTCTTGTAGTTTTGCTGTCAATTTAAAATTAAAATATTTTGCATATTGATTCACGTTAAAATATATAGGAAAGCTTGCCTTTAGAAATTGTCTAAATTTATGTATAAATTTTAAGTAAAATACTGAAATTGAATTATATGGTCTTTTTGATTATAGCAAAGTTGAAAATTTGTGCTTGTTTTTTACCCCATTGTGTTCCTTTAAAAAAATTATTATTAAGCTTTTTAAAGGAGAGTTTTGGGGGGAAGATGTTAATTATTTTATCAATTTTCTGATATTACATTTTCTCCTTCTAAACACCCATGAGTGTTTCTGAGCAAATAGCTTCTTCAACCCCTCTAGAGTTAAGCCAAGGTACTGTCTCCACACTACTTGGTGTATGTGCTGCTTATGACAGCAGATGAGAGGAGAGGTGCATCAGTGAGCTCAACCCATAAACATTTTGAATTTGCATTCTTGTTTTCTAGTAATATGAGGTTAGCAGGACACAAACTGCTTTTCTAAATTGACTTGTCAAAGAAACATTTTAGGAAAAGATGGAGCATTCTGTAATTACTAATATATTTTTTGTTTCTCCAATATGCAAACACTAAGCTTAGATATTGTGGGGAAAGACTAAAATGCATAATAGCTAATGACCAGTAAGTTCATGTTGTGTGCCAGATGCTATGCTAAATGCTTTATGTGGGTGATTTCATTTAGTGCTTACAACAGTGCTATGAAAGAGCCCTTGTTAGACACTCTCTTTTTCTCTCTCTATATATAACATTTGAGGAAACTGCTGCTTTAGAAAGATGCAAGTTGTAGAGCTGGAATTCAGATTCAGATCACAGGGCTGGGGCTCCTAACTCCCTCAATTAACATTCAAAGCCTCACCGTCCTCTCTGTAGAATGGGGATAACAAACTAGCTTGTTGTGAGGGTTAAATATAATCATGCTAAAGAAAACAAAACACACTTGGTACCATGTAGTAAGTACTTACTTAAAGGCAGTAGCTATTGTGACTACCATTGGGAATGGATTATAAAGATCAAAATAAAAATATAGATCAAGCACTTAGCACAGAGTGTGGCTCGTAAGCACTCCCAGACTCAGAGGCACATCTTAAATTGGACCTTGAACGTTAACAAGATTTACATAGTACGTGGAGATCAGCGTATAGAGGAAAGAGCTGGATCAAGACTACGGAATGCTTGTACATGGTATTGAAGTGAGATGCAGGGCTATGTATTAGTGAGTTTAGCTACAGTAAGATACCCAAGAAGGGCAAGAAGCTGATAGCTAAAGTAATTTGGGGTCAAATCATTAGAGATGAATACCAGGCAAAGAAGTTAGGCTTCATCCTTCTTTTGGAAAGCCATTATGCCAATTTAGTTCACTAAAAATATGCAGTATTTCTTACATTGGCAAATTAGTTAGACACTTGGGCAGAGAGTTGCCTTGAAATATTTTCTCATTGCCATAATTAAATATGTTCATTTCCCAAATGTACTGAGATAGTACCTTGATAGAGTCAAAGCTGCTCAGAAAGTGAAGCCATTGGCTTCATTTAAGTAGCTTCTTAGGTTTCTAAATCATTGTCAACAGATCTCAGCTATTGTATCACTTCAGTGTTTGGGTGTATGTGAAGTGTTTACAAAGTTTCCTGTGACACTTTGATTCATTCAGTTTAAAATGATGGGAACAACTGCTTAAAAGCCCAGACAACATCAGTTACAAATGAGAATCCAGAAGCAAAGGTACTGTGGTTTGGGCATCATATCATCAATCAATGGGTTATTCAATCATTACAAGGAAATCTAGATACAAAAAGCACCCCTTTATCAAGAATTTGATTTCATTCTGAGTATAATTGTACTTTCCGTGTGAGTGTGTGTATACAAATAAATCTGTCACTGTGGGCTTTGTGTCCTTTTCCCTTAACTCAAGCATTCATCATAAGGTTCTATAATATACATTTTTTTTTTTTTTTTTGCATTTTTCTGAAGCTGGAAACAGGGAAAGACAGTCAGACAGACTCCCGCATGCGCCCGACTGGGATCCACCCGGCATGCCCACCAGGGGCGACGCTCTGCCCACCAGGGGGCGATGCTCTGCCCACCAGGGGGCGATGCTCTGCCCATCCTGGGCGTCGCCATGTTGCGACCAGAGCCACTCTAGCGCCTGAGGCAGAGGCCACAGAACCATCCCCAGCGCCCGGGCCATCTTTGCTCCAATGGAGCCTTAGCTGCGGGAGGGGAAGAGAGAGACAGAGAGGAAGGCCCGGCGGAGGGGTGGAGAAGCAAATGGGCGCTGGCCGGGAATCAAACCCGGGTCCTCCGCACGCTAGGCCGTCGCTCTACCGCTGAGCCAACCGGCCAGGGCTATAATATACATTTTTAAAGGCAGAATTACAACCATATTTTGAATTTAACAGCTCACTTTACTACATCACAAATAACTGCATTCCGTTTTTGTCAAAAGATTTCTGTTTTCAGTATGTATTAAATGAAAAAATTAATCTGTAAGTTACCAAATGTATGATATTTAAAAGGGCTTATTCAACATACTTCTGGAAGTCCTAGCCAGAGCAATCAGGCAAGGGAAAGAAATAAAAGGAATCCATATCAGGAAAGAAGTAAAGGTATCACTTTTTGAAGATGACATCCTGTATGTAGAAAACCTCAAAGACTTCACTGAAAAACTATTAGAAACAATACACAAACACAGTAAAGTTGTGGAATACAAAATCAGTATACTACTGCCTTCCTATACAACAACAATGAAACGCCAGAAAATGAATTGGAAAAAAACAATTCCTTATACAATTGCAACAACAGAAATAAGATGCCTAGGAATAAACTTAACAAAATATGTGAAGAACCCATATACTAAAAACTACAAAGGATTATTAAAAGAAATAGATTTAGTTTTAATGAGGTAAAAGTTTTACTTTAATAAAAACATACAGTTTATTTCAGGCATGAGGAAAATAATGTTTGCAGTTATTTCAAATAAAAATGGATAATACTCTTTCTCAGAGAACTTTAGGTATTTTTTCTACTAAGCCTAACTCTTGAACAGATAAACATTTCAAACCAATTTGTTATACATCTGAGAGAAAAGAGGAACAAAAATCAGTTAGCAGTTTTGACAGGTTTGTATCAAAATGGTATTTAATAAATCTAGATGTTCTACCTGGAAAAACTGTAGAATGACTCACACTTAAAATTAATCTAAAAGAAAAACCTTCCTATACACCAGTTTTTATTGAGTACCCTGCACATTTTTAATATACTGACAACATCATCTTCCCTGGAGAGAGTAAATTTGACTTCAGACCAGCTCTGATTAGAATTTTAACTAAAAACAACAGTTGAGATGATGTAATTTTCATTCAGATTCTCAACTCATTTGTGGAATAAAATATTGTACATATGTATTGATATAAAATAAGTAAAGTGTGATTATTGCCAGCATTTTAATTAAACTAGAAATAAATGACATCCTTGTAACAATTTGAAGTACACAAAAAGAACATGAAATCTGGCCTGTGTGTTTCCCAACTTTAATAATCATGTTACTCTTATAAATTGGTTGAAGGTGTTTAAGGTGATATCCACGTGATGTTTTTCAGATCAACTAACTGAAGCATATTTTTGTAAAATCATAGGCAAATATTAATTTAATGGATAAAGCAGATATAATTGCATTAAAGAATTTGGTTTTATTTTTAATGTAGCAGGTCCTCCAATAATGCCATTTCATTATCATGTTGATGAGAAAAAATAAATAAATTCCTGCCCAGAGCCACTGCCTGTTTGGAGTTGGCACATTCCCCATGTCTGCCTGGGTTTTCTCCAAGGACTCTGGTTTCTTCCCTCGTTGCAGAGATGCGCCTGTGAGGTAAACTGCTATCTGTCCCATTCTGAGTGAGTGTGGCTGTGTGTGACGCTGTGAAGGAAGGGCGTCCTGTCCAGGCTGGGTCCCCACTGGGTACCCTGAGCTGCAGGGACAGGTTCCAGCCACCAGTGACCCTGAACTGGAATAAGTGGGTTGGAAAATAATTATCTCACTTGTTTCTATTCATCTTTATTCATTGTAGGTGTAGCTCACATCTGTTTCAACGTTTCATATTAGAAGTGTTTTGGGGTCTTTATTTAAAAGTTTGATGGTTTTTTTTGGACCAGAAATGTGCATTTTCTTTCTCATTTCTGAGAGGGTGTCTTATTATTATTTGTAACATATTATTAATCATTTATTTTAATCTTCTGTCAGTTCCCATGGGGAGCATATTAAATTTGCCAATGAAAATAGTTGATTTATTTATCCTAGTAGCTCTGTCACTTACATAATTTGTGAACACATTTTTAGGTCCATAAAACTTCTGTGATTGTTGTGTTTTGTTCTGCATAGTTTTTTTTATAAGTAGGCACATTCTCTCTTTTTCCTTAATGATATTTTGGTTTCAAATTCTGTTCTGTCTGATAGTAAAATTGCTACACTGGCTTTCGTCCATTTTACACTTCTCTGGCATATACTGTCCATTCTTTAATGTTGACTGAGTCACAATTTAAAAAAAAAATCCAATCTGAGAGTCTATCTTTTGGTTAAAGTTTCATTCCTTTATTTTATTATAATTACTGTCCTATCAGGCTCATTTCTGCTATCTTAGCTTGTGTTTTCTTTTTGCCGTGCCTGTTTTCTTTGTTGCCTATTTTGTTACGTTGTTTTTTTTTTTCTTTTTTACCTTGTAATGGCAAGTCTTTCAACCGAATGTCTTAAATTCTCCCCAACCTTCAGTTCTTGGAAATTGTTGACTGGTATTTTTTTCAGCTATTTTCATTTAATTAATTTATTATTGTAATTATTATTATTATTATTTTAGCGAAAGAAAGAGACAGGGACAGACAGGCAGGAGGGAAGAGAAGTGAGAAGCATCACCTCATAGTTGCAGCACTTTAGTTCATTGATTATTCTTTCATATGTGCCTTGACTGGGTGGTGGAGGGGAGGCGGCTCTAGCTGAGGTAGTGACCCCTTGCTCAAGCCAGTGATCTTTGGACTCAAGCTGGTGAACATGGGGTCATGTCTATGATCCCACATTCAAACCGGCGACTTTGCACTCAAGCTGGTGAGCCTGCGCTCAAGCCAGCGACCTCAGAGATTTGACCGTGGGTCCTTAGTCTGCCAGGCCAATGCTCTATTCACTGCACGACTGCCTGGTCAGGCTTAGCTATTTTCTCCCATCTGTTTACTTTTCTGCATTATTCTGAGACCCCTATTGCTTCTCCTTGTAGCCTCCAAGTCTTTTATTTTGTATGCCATTCTGGAGAGTTCCCTGAGTTGGTTTTCTCAGGCACCAGCTCAGATACAAATTTTGGAGCTGTTGTCTTTCATTCATAGTGCTTCTGTTTTTCAGCTGCTTTTAATTTTTTTATGGACTCACTTTTTAAAAAATTTTTTATTAATTTTAATGGGGTGACATCAATAAATCAGGGTACATATCGATATATTCAAAGAAAACATGTCCAGGTTATCTTGTCATTCAATTATGTTGCATACCCAAAGTCAGATTGTCCTCTGTCACCTTCTATCTAGTTTTCTTTGTGCCCCTCCCTCCTCCCCCTCCCCCTCTACCTCACTCCCTCCCCCCCACCCCCCGGTAACCACCACACTCTTGTCCATGTCTCTTGGTCTCGTTTTTATGTCCCACCAATGTATGGAATCATGCAGTTCTTGTTTTTTTCTGAATTACTTATTTCACTCTGTATAATGTTATCAAGATCACACCATTTTGTTGTAAATGATCCGATGTCATCATTTCTTATGGCTGAGTAGTATACCATAGTGTATATGTGCCACAACTTCTTTATCCAGTCTTCTATTTTTTTTATAGCAATTAAGGCCTTTAAGCAAACTCTTGGCCAATACAGCAAGAATCCATAAAAGAGTAGTGTCCTTAACAAGTTCACCAAGTCCAAGATGGCACCAACACCATTCCAAATCACTGCAAATGCAACCCAACCCCAGTTCAGTCCATTAGGAGCTGTCACAAGGAGCAGGAGTCCAGGAAAAGTCCACATCCAGGAAAAGTCTGCAGGGCACTGGAATTGTTGCCACAATTCTATACTTTGCAGCTCACGTCCAAGTCCCAATGACTGCTGCTTCTAGCTGGTAATGATTCAGGTAGACTGGAAAAGCCATCTGCAGCATGTGTGGAGATGGAGCTTCTGTTCTCCTCTGCCTGGAGAGATGAGACCAGGTTGCTTTTCCCTGGAACTCTGCGACTGTGGTGTGGTAAAGAGAACCTTGGGATACACTAAGCTGAGTGGCAAAAGTAAAGTCATAATAGAAATTGGCAAAGGGGAAAGAGACCTCTAAATTAGGAGTAGGTCCCAGCCTGAAATATGAGTGGAGCATTGAGGTAGGAGGAATAAAGGAAACACTATATATTAAACAAAGCAGCAGAAAATAGGACTATCAACACCCACAACAGAGATCTTCGAGGGAAGAATAAAAAAACCTGACTATTCAGGCAAGACATAGTTAAGTGGCCCTTGTGCAAATGAGATCAGTTTACCTGCTTCTTGGAAGAAATACCCTAGGCTCATCCACAGTGTTGTAGATGGGGCCAACGGCCCTGGGCACCTTCAGCCTTCAGTGGCAAACCCCAGCATTCTGGGTAAGGTTAGATCATAGGTGGCTGGAGCAGGGCTGGAAGAGACTGAAGCCTCCCTTAGAGGAGCGAGGGGGAAGCCTACCTTCCAGTGTCCCTTTTTCCTCACAGCAAAGGCATGTAAGCCTGGCAGGCTTTAGCTCAATGACCTTCCTATTCAATATTGAAGCAGGACCCAGATGGAACCCTATGACACCCCTTTGGGGCGTTGGAGCCTTTAAGGGCGTATCCTAAAAGCTGGTAGTTCACCTGATCTCTATTGGGCTTTTTCTGCCTCTTGGTACCTTAAAAGCCATGCTCAGAAGATCTCGCCGAGGGGTTTGAGGGTCCCTATCTGCCTATATAAACCTTTTCTGTATATCTGGAGCTATTTGGAAAAAGACAAAACAGTGTTATTAGCTGGATCAAATAAAAGAAGGTAGAAGTTTGCAGGAGAAAAAGATTTGGTGTCTCCTGTTCATCAGCATTCAAAAGAAATTTAAAAATTTTTAAGTAAAAAGCATGATATGGTAGGCCCATAGAAATTCCAGGACATGACTCCCCCCTTTAAAGTTTCCCAAACTGACCTTAAAATATTTGCTGGCTACACTCCAATAATACCTTGACTTTAACAATTGTAAGAAATACCCATAATTCGAAAGGTTTGACAAAATACAGTAAGTGCTTTTGCTACGTATGCAGGAGCATTGTCAGTTTAACCAGTTTAGGAAATCCAATAATAGAAAAATGCATACAGACAATGAGCTATAACATGCTTAGCAGCCTCTCCTGTTCTAACAGAGGTTACTGTAAATCCAGAATAGGTACCCACTGTAACGTGGACATAGGACTGTTTACCAAATGAAGGTATATGAGTAATATCCATTTGCCAGAGTTGTCCTGGTAGGAGTCCTTGAGGGTTAACTCCAAATGAAGGGACAGATTGTAGTATAGGACCCCTTGGACAGGATTTACCAATCTGCCGTGCTGCTTCCCGAGAAAGTTGAAACTGTTTACACAGGGCTGCAGCGTTCTGGTGATGAATAGTATGAGACTGAATTGCTCGATCTGTCATGGTTGCTCCAAATAATTTTCTTTTGGGTAGCTTGCTCAACAAGGGCATTCCCTTGTGCTATAGCTCCAGGGAGCATGGAGTGAGCTCGAGTATGTTCTATAAAACATGGAGCTCTATGTTGACATACAAGTCTTCGAAGAAGGAGGAACTGCTGAAATAGTCATCAGCAGTTGTCCCTAAGACAGCAGTCTTTATAGTGGAAACAACCATAAGTAAATATTTGCTGTCTGTATATAGATTAAAGAAGGAATATGGCAAATGCTGAAAAGCCATGATAATGACATATAATTCTAATCTTTGAGCTGATTTAAAGTTGACTGTTTCAGTATAAAGTTGTCCATTGATTTGCAAAAGCGATTTGCCATTTAGTGGAAGTTTCCCAGAGCCATTGTTGTTGATCCTTTGAAAACAGAAGCAACAATAATTTTGAGGCTCAAAACCTATAAGTTGTAAGGGTCGCCTATGCCCCTGGATAATCCAGGAGGTGACAAGATCAAAATATGGAAGTGTATTCCACAGGCTATTAGTTGGTTCAATGTGCCCAAGCTGTAGCTGTTCTTGTACCAATTGAGCAGCTGCCCTAAGTTTCTCCTGAGAAAGAAGCCATTGGTCTATCCATACAGGATTATCTGATTTCTAAGTAATTGGGTCTGCACAATGCATTATTGGGGTAGCAGGAGCTACCAAAGCCCCTATGCTAAATTTTGATATCCTAATCCACACCTTCTGGTATTGGTTGCCACTTCTATGGGGGTGAAAATTCCTCGCTGTTCTTTCCCTAGTCCCTTAGGCAAAAATCCCCGATCAAGCATCTGAGTACTGACTAGACCATTAGGACTGACAAGCAACGCTCCCATATTTTTCAAAACATCTCTATCCCACCAATTAACTGGCCATCCAGGGAGCACATAAGGCTTAAAAAATCCAGAATGACCTTAATCTTCTCAATGTAAAAAACTAGAACTTTGTTGAGGGGATTTACTCTGCCCTATACCTTGTAATTCTGTGGCTGCTGCATGAGTGGGCCAGGAAGGAGGCCAGTGTAGCTTAGCAATAACAGATACATCAGCTCCAGTATCTAAAAGTCCTTTAAATTTATGCTCATGTATTATTAGTTCCATTTCAGGGCATTCCTGACCTATTATTTTAAATCCAATTGGCAAAATCAGAGGAGCCAAATCACCAATTTTCTTGGGGCTCCTTTTGCAGGATGTGGTCTGAGAAGCAGAATTAGCATCCTTATGCTATTCTTCTAACTGCCTGAATTAGCCGGGAGACAAATTCTTTTTTTTTTTTTTTGGTTAATTTTAATGGAGTGACGTTGGTAAATCAGGGTACATATATGTTCAGAGAAAACAGCTCTAGGTTATTTTGACATTTGATTATGCTGCATTCCCATTGCCCAAAGTCCAATTGTCTTCCATCACCTTCTAACTGGTTTTATTTGTGCCCCTCCCCTACCCCAACCCCCTCCCTCTCCTCCCCCCCCCACCCCATAACCCCCCCCACACTCTTGTCCATGTCTCTGAGTCTCATTTTTATGTCCCACCTATGTATGGAATCATACAGTTCTTAGTTTTTTCTGATTTACTTATTTTGATCAGTATAATGTTATCAAGGTCCATCCATGTTGTTGTAAATGATCCGATGTCATCATTTCTTATGGCTGAGTAGTATTCTATAGTATATATGTACCAAAGCTTTTTAATCCAGTCGTCCACTGACGGACACTTGGGCTGTTTCCAGATCTTCGCTATTGTGAACAATGCTGCCATAAACATGGGGGTGCATTTCTTCTTTTCAAACACTGCTATGGTGTTCTTGGGGTATATTCATAACAGTGGTATTGCTGGGTCAAAAGGCAGTTCGATTTTTAATTTCCTGAGGAATCTCCATACTGTTTTCCACAGTGGCTGCACCAGGTCTGCTTTCCCACCAGCAGTGCAGGAGGGTTCCCTTTTCTCCACATCCTCGCCAGCAGTTATTCTGTGTTATTTTGTTGATGAGCACCATTCTGACTGGTGTGAGGTGATATCTCATTGTGGTTTTAATTTGCATTTCTCTAATGATTAGTGATGTTGAGCATTTTTTCATATGCCTATTGGCCATCTGTATGTCCTCTTTGGAGAAGTGTCTATTCATTTGTTTTGCCCATTTTTTGATTGGATTGTTTGTCTTCCTGGTATTAAGTTTTACAAGTTCTTTATAAATTTTGGTTATTAACCCCTTATCAGATGCATTGTCAAATATATTCTCCCATTGAGTAGTTTGTCTTTTTATTCTGTTCTTATTGTCTTTAGCTGTGCAGAAGCTTTTTAGTTTGATAAAGTCCCATTTTTTTTCCCTGTCTTTTATTTCACTTGCCTGTGGAGACAAATCAGCAAATATATTGCTGCAATAGATGTCAGAGAGCTTACTGCCTATGTTTTCTTCTAAGATGCTTATGGTTTCACGGCTTACATTTAAGTCTTTTATTCATTTTGAGTTTATTTTTGTGAGTGGTATAAGTTGGTCGTCTAGTTTCATTTTTTTTGCAGCTATCCAATTTTGCCAACACAATTTGTTGAAGAGGCTAACTTTACTCCAATGTATGTTCTTACCTCCTTTGTCAAATATCAGTTGTCCCTAAAAATGTGGGTTTATTTCTGAGTTCTCAGTTCTATTCCATTGATCTATATGCCTGTTCTTATGTCAGTACCAGGCTGTTTTGAGGACAATGGCCTTGTAGTATGACTTGATATCCAGAAGTGTGATACCTCTTACTTTATTCTTCCTTTTCAAGATTGCTGAGGCTATTCGTGATCTCTTTTGGTTCCATATAAATTTTTGGAATATGTGTTCTATATCTTTGAAGTAAGTCATTGGAATTTTAATCGGTATTGCATTGAATTTATAAATTGCTTTGGGTAATATAGACATTTTAATGATGTTTATTCTTCCTAACCATGAGCACAGTATATGCTTTCACTTGTTTGTATCTTCCCTGATTTCTTTTATCAATGTTTTATACTTTTCCAAGTACAAATCTTTAACCTCCTTGGTTAAATTTATTCCTAGTAACTTTATTTTTTTGGTTGCAGTGGTAAAGGGGATTGATTCCTTAATTTCTCTTTCTGACAGTTCATTGTTAGTGTATAAAAATGCCTCTGATTTCTGAGTATTAATTTTATATCCTGCCACCTTGCTGAATTCATTTATCAGGTCTAGTAGTTTTTTGACTGAGACTTTAGGGTTTTCTATATACAATATTATATCATCTGCAAATAATGATAGTTTTACTTCTTCTTTTACAATTTGGATACCTTTTATTTCTTTTTCTTGTCTGATTGCTGTGGCTAGGACTTCCAGAACTATGTTGAATAAGAGTGGTGAAAGGGAGCACCCCATCCTTGTTCCTGATCTTAAGGGGATTGCTTTTAATTTTTGCCCATTGAGTATGATGTTGGCTGTGAGTTTGTCATAGATGGCCTTTATTATGTTGAGGTATGTTCCCTGTATTCCCACTTTGCTAAGAGTTTTGATCATGAATGGGTGCTGTATTTTATGCAATGCTTTTTCTGCATCTATTGAAATTATCATGTGGTTTTTCTCCTTCCTTTTGTTTCTGTGATGAATCACATTGATTAATTTGCAAATATTGTACCAGCCTTGCCTCCCAAGAATAAATCCCACTTGATCATGGTGTATGATTTTTTTCATATATTACTGGATCCGGTTTGCTAATATTTTGTTGAGGATTTTAGCATCTAAATTCTTCAGGGATATTGGCCTATAATTTTCTTTCTTTGTGTTGTCTTTGCCTGGTTTTGGAATCGGAATTATGCTTGCCTTATAAAAGGAGCTTGAAAGTCTTCCTTTGTCTTGAATTTTTTGAAATAGCTTGAGAAGGAGAGGAGTTAGTTCTTCTTTAAATATTTGGTAGATTTCACTTGTGAAGCCATCAGGCCCAGGACTTTTCTTTTTTGGGAGTTTTTTGATAACTGTTTCAATCTCATTTGTTGTAATTGGTCTGTTTAGGTTTTCTGATTCTTCCAGATTAATTTTTGGAGGATTATATGTTTCAAGGAATTTGTCCATTTCATCTAGGTTGTCTAGTTTTTTGGCATACAGTTCTTCATAGAATTTTCTTACAATATTTTGTATTTCTGTTGTGTCAGTTGTTATTTCTCCACTCTCATTTTTAATTTTATTTCTTGGAGTCCTCTCTCTTTTTTTCTTGGTCAGTCTGGGTAAAGGTTCATCAATCTTGTTTACCTTTTCCAAGAACCAGCTCCTGGTTTCATGGATCCTCTGTATTGTTTCTTTAGCCTGTATGTCATTTTTTTTTGCTCTGATCTTTATTATTTTCTTTCTTCTACTTGCTCTGGGCTTTACTTGCTGTTCTTTTTCTAGTTCTTTTAAATGTAGGGTCAAGTTGTTTATTTGAGCTTTTTCTAGCTTCTTGAGGTATGCCTGTAATGCTATGAACTTCCCTCTCAGGACTGCTTTTGCTGTGTCCCATAAATTTTGAGTTGATGTATGCTCATTATCGTTCATTTCTAGGAATTTTTAAAGTTCTTCTTTGATCTCATTTTTTACCCATTCTTTATTTAATAACATGCTATTCAGTTTCCAAATGTTTGAGTATTTTTCAGTTTTTCTGTTGTGGTTGATATCTAGTTTCATGCCATTGTGATCGGAGAAAGTGCTCGATATGATTTCAATCTTCTTAAATTTGTTGAGACCACTTTTGTGCCCTATCATGTGGTCTACTCTAGAGAATGTACCATGAGCACTTGAAAAGAATGTATATTCTGCTGTTTTAGGGTGAAAGGTTCTGAAGATATCTATGAAATCGACTTGATCTCGTATATCCTTGAAGTCTGCTGTTTCTTTGTTAATTTTCTTTCTTGAGGATCTATTTAGTGATGTTAGTGGGGTATTGAAATCCCCTACTATTATAGTATTGCTGTTGATCTTACCCTTTAAATTCATCAAAGTCTACTTTATATATTAGGTACGTAGATATTTATAACGGTTATATCTTCCTGTTGGATTGCTCCCTTTATCATTATGTAGTGACTTTATCTCTAACTATAGTCTTTGTTTTAAAGTCCATTTTGTCTGATATATGTATTGCTACCCCAGCTTTTTTTTCATTTCCATTTGCGTGAAATATTTTTTCCATCCTTTTATCTTCAGTCTATGTGCATCTTTTGTCTTAAGGTGTTTCTCTTGTAGACAGCATATGTAAGGGTCCTGTTTTCTTATCCACGCAGCTACCCTATGTCTTTTGATTGGATCATTTAATCCATTTACATTTAAGGTTATTGATATGTAATTGTTTATTGCCATTTTATTTTTTAAAACTGTATTTCTCTTTTGCTATATTCTTTTTCTCCTTTGATCTATTTACAATAGGCCCCTTAGCATTTCTTGCAGCCTTGGTTTGGTTGTAGTGAATTCCTTGAGTTATTTTTTTGTCTGGAAAGCTTTTTATTTCTCCTTCAATTTTAAATGATAGCCTTGCTGGATGAAGTAGTCTTGATTGTAGGCTCTGGTTCTGCATTACTTTGAATATTTCTTGCCATTCCCTTCTGGCCTCAAGTGCTTCTGTTGAGAAGTCGGAAGTCATCCTTTTGGGGGCTCCTTTGTAGGTGATAGTCTTTTATTCTCTAGCAGCTTTTAATATTTTCTCTTTATCACTTAGCTTTGGTATTTTAATTATGATGTGTCTTGGTGTTGATTTTTTTGGGTTTCTCTTTAATGGAGTTCTCTGTGCTTCCTGAACATGTGAGATGTTTTCCTGCCTTAATTGAGGGAAGTTTTCGGCTATGATATGCTTGAACAAAGTCTCTATCCCTTGTTCTTTCTCTTCTTCTTCAGGAACCCCTATGATGTGGATGTTATTTCTCTTCATGTTGTCACAGAGCTCTCTTAGAGTTTCCTCAGACTTTTTGAGTCTTTTTTCTTTTTTCTGCTCTGCTTCTGTGCCTTTATTTATCGTGTCCTCTAACTCACTGATTAGATTCTCAGCTTCATCCATCCTGCTTTTAATTCCTTCCATTGTGGGCTTCATTTCTGATATTGTATTTGTCATTTATGAGTGATTCTTTTTTATTTTTTCAATATCCTTTTTTATATTTGCTATCTCTTTATTTAGGTGTTTGTAATGACCATCTATTTTTGTTCTAATATCTTTGAGCATCCTAACAATCATTATTTTAAACTCTGCATCTGGTAATTTGGTTATATCTGATTCATTCAGGTCCTTTTCTGGGGATTGCTCTTGATTCATATGTGTTGTATTTCTTTGCCTTCTCATTTTCTCTGTGTAAAGGAACATTTCGGCCAGTGGATACCACTAGGTGTGGCCTATGTTCCCTAGGTATGGTCTGTCTGCAGGCCCACCACCCCCTCTGCTATTGCTGCCTAGGGCGTTTGGGTATGGGCGTTGCCGGTGCCTGCCCACTGGGGCTGTTGCTGTGGTTTCCGCCTCTCCTTCACGGGAGTGTCTGTGATCATGTGCTTGGGTGTACAAGCCTTTGTGTCCTTGGCCTTTTCCCCACGCCGTGGATGGCGTTATGCTCAGCCCTGAGGGTAGTGACGAGCACCTTTGCTCAGCTGCAGGTCTCTGCCTGTTTCTGGGCTTTCGCCCTACCCTTGCAGGAGGAGCCCACTCGTGGGACAGCTGCAAGCCTGGTGGGGCGGGATTATGTGCCCATGCTCAGTAGTGGAATTTGCCTGTTCTGGGTTTTTGGCTTCACCCCTGTGGGAGGAGCCAGCTCCTAAGTTAGGCCACCAGCCTTGGTTCTGTGGGCAGGGCAAGGCTGTGCTCCTGCACACTTGCTCAAGGGCTGGTCTCCACCCCTTCCGGGGTTCCCGCCCTTTTCCCCAGGCTGGATTACAGGCTGCCCGCAGGTGGGCTTGACCGCTTTTGCACGCCCCCTTCTCCCCAGCTGGGCAAGACTGAGCTCACACCTGGGCCCAGTGGTGGCCAGCAGGCTTCCGCCCTTGCTGACAGAACCGTGCTTCCATGTCCTGCCGCCGCCCGCCCTCCGGCAAGTCCTCAGCCATGTGGGTGTGGGCGCTGCAGCTCAGACCCTAACACTCACTACTGTAGTCCTGAAAGCTCCCTCCTTCTAAGCAACTCTGCTCTGAGTGCCGCAGGAGACCTTGTTTGGTTGGTGTCCTGCTTCCCTTTGCTGGTATTGCTGTTTCTAGGGGAAATATTCACTTCAGATTTGGGGAGTAACTCATCCCAGGGGTTAGGGTGGCTGTCTCCCAAAACGTTTCTCCCTGTGCCTCCTAGATTACACTCTTGTAAAGCCAGTAGGCATGGCCACCATCACAGCCGCCTGGCCCATGCAGGTTCGCATTGGATTCGGATAGTCGGTAAAGAAACAAAGGAGCCAAAAACTGAGGGGCCATCATCTTTAATCCTAGCCTGCACCCGGCAGGCAAGTAAAAACACACACTGGGCTCCAAAACCCACTCACATTCAGTGCTCACAAAGCTACTGACTTATCCGAGTTTCCTAGAATCAAAGGTTTCTAGCTCACCAGACTTATTCATCTCTGTTCCCCATCTCCTCCTTTCTCCCTGCACAAACTCTGCACAAACTGGCTTCTCACTTAGCACTCAACCATCTTGGCTGCTTCTCCTAGCCTCCTCCATGTGGCCTTTCTCTGCTCTCCTCTCTGCTCTGTCCTCTAATGCTAATAATCCCAGGAACCGAGAGAGCAAGCTCCCATTCTGCCCCCATTTCATAGTGTAGAAATCAAAACCTTTAATCCGGTATACAAAATAGGAAAGTTTCTAATACAAAGTCACCTATCTGAGGCATGATGGGATTGTACCATCCCACATCAAAAAGGGTGGGAAAGGCTTAGTCCTAAAACCAAGCCCCAGGCTACAAGGATCCTGCCTTCCCACAGCCCTCCCCCAACACACATTAATATCACCTGGGCGACCGCTTCCATGTGGGCAGCACCATCTTTAACAAAGTGAGCATAATATATTTTATCTGCCCGTCAACTCTCTTCCTGCTACTCCGGTCCTCTCCTCTCTCCCTGACCCCCTGGAGCCTCGGTTGAGTGGTTGTGAGAGAGGTGTTCTGCGTGGTCCCTTTAAGAAGAATCCTGGATCTAAGAAATCAGACTCTTTCTCACAAACAGTATCCTGACTTGTTTCCAGCTAAATACTGTCCATACGCCTCTTCTAGGCTCTGGGGCTGCAGGCTGGGGCTTTGTTCCTGGGATTCCGGACCCTTCCCTCTCTGCTAAACTCACTTCCTGCCACGTGAGTCTCTCCCGGCTGCCGTTCGCTCTGGGGAGCTGGGCAGCCCTCTCCGTGTTTCCACTTTTCCTACCAGTCTTGGTGTGGCTTCTTCAGTGTTCCTTGGTTGAAGAGTCCTTAGTTTAGTCCAAAGTTGGTTTTTCCAGATGATGATTCTTAAAATTAGTTTGTAATACACTTTGGTTCTGGGAGGTGGATGTTGGTACGTCCGCCTACTCCAGCGCCGTCTTGTCTTCCCCCTGGACTCACTTTTAATTCTGGAATTATTACTTGCCTTGATAATGATGTCTGCATGAGACTAGAAAACTGATGGAAAAAGGAGAGGGGGAATAGAAGAACAGATAAGCACAGGCCAGTGAACAGCGATGTAGAAAATCTACACAAGATATTAGGTAACATATTGTGTTAAAATAGCAAAAATAAGATTATATTCTGACCGTATAAAGTCTCAGGATATGTTACTATATAATGGGTTTTTTTGTTTTGTTTTGTTTTGTTTTTTACACTGATGATTTATATTGAGAACCATTTACCATTCTCTAAGTGATAAATCAAGACCCTCTCTGAAGTAACAATTGCATGGCTCTATGGGAAAACTTGTTTGGAGGTAAGTTTGTCCACTAAAAAAAGGGAGAATGAGAGAAAGAGAGAGGGAGACAGAGAATTCTCACTAAACAGGTTCTTTTCTGGGTATTAACCTCTATGCTAGGCACCATTCCACAGTGGGTTTTTTTTAATTCAAAACCCTTGTCTTCTGAGAGATAAGTAGCTACCACTCCCATTTTACAAGTAAGCCTGGAGAGAAGAACTGACTGAGGTGGTACACAGCCAAGGTGGGAGCACGCTGGGCAGGATCACTAGCAAAGGAGTCCCTGGCATGGCACAGCCATGAACAGGAGGAGCGTGGACAAATCATTGAGGAGCCACTGAGCCACTTCACCTGCAGGTGTTGTAAAGTACCAAAAGCTACAGAATTAATATTAATATTTTGGGAGGCTTGAGAAACATTTTGTTGATTTGGGTTAAGATGTGCAGAGAAATTGTGAGAATAGTCTCTGTACTGTGTGATTGGCATAGTCAGGATGGCCCTTGGCATTGTATTGTAAAAGCAAAGGGGAGAAAAACATGGATCCCCAGACATTCCACCATGCCTGTGAGGAAAAGGGTGAATGGCTAGCCAGGTACAGGGAGATAAAAGCCAAAATAAACCTGTTCTCATAGCAATGAGCCATTTGCGGGCATTTGTCCCCACGGAAACTACCTCTCCTATGTGAATGCGTGTGGTTAACACGTGTGACTCAGGACAGAGAGATGGCAGATAAACACTAGATAATATAGGAATGCCTTTTAATATGTAAAGAGACATCTTTCTACCATTGTGTTGGCTTGTAAACTTTGTTTTCCCCAAAAGGATGTATGGCTTGCAAATTGAACGTGGTCCTATCATGTTAAAGGACATATGACTATAACCAGTAGTGATAAGGGGCTCCTAATTGCAATTTTTGCTTCTGTACTTCCTACTTAGAAAACTATAAAAACTAAGTAGAACAAAGGGCCAGCGCGCGCTCTCCCTCAGACAACTGTCTGCTGCCGCTTGGCCAAGCTAGACAATAAAGCTTTGATGTGTAAACGACGGACCTTGTTCCTGTCTTCAATGTTTCGGGTCCCTCCGAATTAGGCTTAACAGTCATAATATTTGAAATTGCACACACATTGTGTAATGACGTTTGGAAGGGGTCGAGGAAAGACCAATGTGGTGTTGAAATGAGTTGTTGCTCAGAGGAGCTTAACTTTTTCAAGGAAGCCTGAAGGGTAGAAGCAGTTGAATTTGAGAGGAGAGCGGTGAATTGGGCTGGTCCTGTGTAGAAGGAGGACAGATGGTCCTTGATAAATGTTCACGTGGACCTTCACGAGAGGCTGACCTGAACTGGCATGTGATAGCCTCGCTTCAAGTCGGTAGAAAACACCAAATTTATAACAAAAGGAATGACTAGAAAGATTTTTTTTTTTACTCCGAAGAAGGTAGTTGTGTAATGTATTTTGGTAGCCAGATTTCTGTCATTATTTATTCTGCATTTTAAGTTTTGACTTTTTCTTGACTCTAATTAGCAACTACTAGCTGCTTGAAGGTATCAAGCAAGGAGAGCGAGCTGGCAGGCTGTGGGAGGGCAGGAAATGGAGAAGCAAACGAGAATTCCCTTCCCAGGCAGAGGAAGAAAACCGGGCTGGCAACGAAGCCTTCTCCGGCTGCATCCCCTGCCCCCTTCTGCTGCCCCCTCTCTCCTGCGGTCCTGCTGAAAAGTTAATTATCCTTCTCTGTGGCTCTGTTCACATATCATTCATAATCTCTCTTAACTGTGGTGATTATTTCTCTTATGGGTTTCTATGTTGTTTCTCTTGAATAATGTAAACTGCAAGGGGGAAGGGGACTGTTGGGTGTTTCCCTCCCTGTTCCGTGAAGCTTGTTATCTCAGTGAATGGATAAGCCAGCACTGACAATGTAGCGGTAGATAAGAACCTTGGCTTTTGCCTAGGAAAGGGAGTGTTTCGATTCACTTAGAGGAGAGCTGTGTCTGTGAGCCAGTATTCCCGTCTGGAAGGCTAGTCCAAAAGTGTAGATTAGGGCTCAGAATAAATAGCATTTAATGATAAAAATGAGATATATCATGTCTAACAATCTCATAAGAGAAAATAAAAAAACATTTAGAAAGAAAAATGTATGAAAATGAAGTTGTAGGTAAAAATGAGTTTCATTGCCACTGACTCTATTAACCAGAAGCTAATATGAACAAAAAATAGTATTTGATATGCTGATGAGTATAATACCTTTTTTTAACCTTACCCTAAGAGTATAATAAATATAGAAAATGATATGAGTAAAAGAAAAATAACCGACGTGGTAACGTGGGCATTTTCTGTCTAACTTGTTGCTTTGAATGACAAAGACATGGTGCTCGGGAGGAATGAAGATGCACTCTCCAGTGAGCGTGAGCAGGCCCGTGAAGAAGTGTGGGCCCGTGTTCTGCAGTTCTGCCCGCTCTGTGGACACTGCCTCCGGAGGGAGCCGATGAGGGGAGGAACTGGATCAGCACACCTTCTCCTTTTTCTCTGGAAAAGCTTCAGACTCGTAAGAGGTGCTAAGCCAGGTCCATGAGGTTTGGAAAGAAGCAAAAGGAAAAAGAAAATTCACAGTCCAACAAGCAATAAATTACAGGAGACTGTGGTGTGTTATGAAGTTAGTAGCTAGATGATGTTTCATCGTCTCCTCTTCCAGAAACTGCGCAGGACCTCGTTTGTCTAGCAGCGGCAGCGGGGTGAGGCCCGGGGCCCACGTGTAGACTCTCCCCCATCCTCCGCCCTAAATTCAGTTCCATCACAGGGAAGTTGCTGTTTGACTACATTTTCTATCTCTGCCTTTCTGATCACGCACTGATAGTGTTGGTGTTGGCCAGTGTTGATAGGACCCCAGACCGTTCTAGTAAGGCACCTGGCAACATGACTTTGTATTTTGCAGTATGTTTCATACAATGGATGGATTTATGACCTCTGTAAATTTCGTCTAAATTGTCCATTTTCAAAAGTGATTTGAGGAAAAATTTTACATTGCACCTTAATTACCTAAAACCATTTTTAAAATGCCAAAGAGTACTTATTTAAACATATTACTTAAAAATAAAATGTTTTAAAATGGTAATTGAAGGACTTTTCCTTCTTTTTTCATATTGGCTGACTTAGTTGCTATCTCCGGTTCTGAATCTGCCTTCTTTGCCTCCCAGCCCCATGGACAATTTCTGAGCACATGGACCATACCGTCCAGTGGGCAGAACCCACAGATCTCTGAGGTCAGCATGCCATCCCGGAGTGCCTGCCTTCAGCCAGAGCCTCCTCTCTTTGTCATTCCCAGTCTGCTCTGTCCCAAGAAGAGCGTGTGCGTGTGTGTGAATGTGCGTGCATGTGCATGTGTGGGGGCTGTTTCAGGTTTCCATTGCACAGACATCTGCTTTTCGTGACTAAAGGAAAAGTCTGTTAAAGCTTAATCTGGCACATTTTAAATCGGGCTTGATTTGAGGTTGGCATATCTGTTAAGTTCTGTTTTAGTGTCCTGAAATCTTCTTTGGAATGAAGTCTGGGCATGTATAAGTGATCTCTTCCTCTACCATCTGTATGTGCTGGTTTCTAGTAATATACTTTTTTCTGATGTGTTTTTGGTTTAGATGCCACATCAATATATGCATGCTTTGACCAGGGCTGAAAGTGTCCATATTCAACATATAAAACTTTAAATTGATTTAGTGTATCTGCAGATATAAGACAGTTATGAGCTCAGCTTAATTTCGGAAGCAGTAAAGATATTACAACTATACTTTAAACTTAAACAGTGGCTTTGAGGTAACATTAGCTTTAATTTCATGGGCAAAGGAACTGCTCAGTTCAAAGGAAACTAATTCTAATGCTAATTTTATGGAGATTTGTTCCCTATGTGAAGTATACTTATATCATATCTTAATGGGAGAAAATGAAGTAGAGAAAAATTTGTGACTAAATTCTAGCCTTTGAGTAAAAAAAAGTTGAAAATATCTCAAAGATAAGCTTAAAACTCATGTTCTCTGAATGAAACAATGCTTGTAATCCACCCAGTCTCCAGTCACATGACTTTTATGTGACATTAACCTAGTTTGCTTTTAAGAAAAGTTCATACTTACTGGTAATACAGTACCAACTGATCTCAAGGTTGCTGGGACTGTTTTTGTTGTGGTGGTTCAAAAATAGAATACATGATCAAAGCTCAACCTGATGATATTTGAAAGAGAAAATTTGAGGAGTCCGAATGAAAAAGAGGGATGAGGGGTTAGAGAAGGAATGTGAACCCATCCTCTCGCCCTCCCCCATAGCGCTCTACACAGAGAGCAGGTGGCTACTTTACTGAAAAGCAGGGTTTTATTTTTTGGAATGAAAGAGCTAGACTAATTCAGAATTCAGTCCTTAGATTGGTTTTCTAATAATTATCTCTCTATTTGTTACTTAGGTAAAATAAAATCCACTTATTTTCTATATAAATTGTGGTGTGGATCTGTATACAATATTGTCTCACTAATCATTTATATTACAGTGTTTTAATTTCAATTATTTTATGGACAGATTTTCACTAAGGATGTTACTAGTGGATAGATATATAGAGGATATTAAAATATTCTAGAATGTGTAATGCTTTTCAGAGAATTAGCTAACTGATCAGTATATCATAAAGCATTAGAGTGACTGGCCTTATAAAATAGATGGTTTGTTGAAAGTTGAATTTTGTTTTTACTAAATCCAGATATCAAGAATTTCATAATTTAGAAAAATAAATTCCATGCCATTGCTTTGTAGATTGCAAGTAACATGGGTGGCCTTGCCTATAGTATATTAGTGATAATTATCTGTTGTATGTGCAGCATCATAAGTACTCAATAGTAAATAAAGTATATGCCTATGATTGATATTTTTAAACTTAATTCTGTTTATACTCTTAGGTATACAAAGAAAAAATCACTCCTCCCTGACCTGTAGTGGCACAGTGGATAAAGCATTGACCTAGAATGCTGAGGTCAAAACCTTGGGCTTGCCTGGTCAAGGCACATATGGGAATTGATGCTTCCTGTTCTCCCAACTTTCCTCTCAAAATAAACAAACAAATAAATAAAATCTTATTAAAAGAAAAGAAATCACTCTTAGTGGTAGTTGTTTAGATTTATATAGCTCTCTTAAGGAACATGCTTGAACATCTTTCATGCTTATCAAAAAATTCTTTTCAATTGATATTCTCCCATTTGCTTAAAATATATATGTGATTACCTAAAAAATTAATAGTATACAGTTTAGGTTAAGAAAATAGGATTTAAAAAAAAAGAAATAACTTTTTTTCTATTTACTTCTGATGATGATTGAAAAGCTGATTTTATTTAATGACTTTCATTAAAAAATCATTAAGTGGTACATAATTGAATCATAGATTAACAAAAAGTATTCTCTGGGATGATGGAGTTATAAAATTTTTAAAATTATGAAAAACATGTGACTGTTCTTAGGGAATGATTATAAAATACTGTTTAGTCATCCACCTCAAAATGGAATGTGATTCAGTAAACTCATGCACACTAAATTAGTAATTCAACTTTATTTTGCGAATTAGTATATTGGGTGATGAACAAATAATCTTACCTTCCAGGAGCTTCTTGTCTAGTGAGAGAAAGAGATACATGAACAGGCCATTTTAATACATTCTAGTAAACATTGTGATAAAGGCATGTACATATGACCAGTTGTAAAATTTGCGACTAGAGAGCAGGGAGATTTTAGGGGCCAGATGGTCCTCTAGGTCTCCGTTATGAAAACACCATGTAGAGGTGAGGTCTGTGGGCTTGGCAGTATAGGTGGTCATACAACCAGCGTGGTAGGCTGTTTTGGATGACTTGTATTTTGAGGTCAGCCCTCTAATAATTAGTGCCTTTAGGCAGGTTACTTACCTCTATGTCTGTTTCTTTGGCTGTGAATTATAGGCAGAAGTGAGAATGCCTGCCTTGAAAGGCAGTTACAAGGATTAGAAGAGATACTATACCTGAAGGAGCTTTGTGAATCAGGAAGCAGTTGTTAACATTCTTGGCACTTTCCTTGTGTCTTTGTGGATAGTTACTTAACCCTCTATGCTCTGGATTTATAATGTGTAAAAGGGGGATAATAGAAGTTGCTCTGACATGGGGTAATTTTAAGGATTAAATGATATATAAAGCTCTTAAAACAATGTCTAGCACAGTAAATATTAGGCTATCATTTAATTATTATTCTTGCAGCATAAGAAATTGATCCTATTTGTGATTCTGGTGGAAGATTTTCAACGTAGTCATTTTGCAGTGTTTTCAACATTAAAATGCCACGCAATTTTAATGACTTAATAAAATTTACATGTTGTTGGATGGCTCTTATAGATGAGCATCCAGAATTGGATTGACTACGCACAGGTAGGAGCATAAGCGGTGAACGTGGGCTTGATATTAGCTCACACTTGAGGCTGAGTTGTTTGAAAATGCTGCTTTTCTGGTATTCAGACCATATACTCTGCTCTGCTGTGAAAGTTGGTGATTAAGTAAGATACTGCCCTTTTGATAGTAATTACTAGTTAATTAAAAACCCAAGACTGAAGTGTCTCCTGCCATCCTTCCGATGAGTGGCCACTTCTAAGAGAAAATACTTTATTTTTCTTACAAGGTCTGTCCTGTGTTGGTGTGTTTCTTTCAGGAAGCTTTTTCCCAGGAAAGAAGGAAAATCCAGATCTATTCTGTTAGATGGCTACAGCCAGCTGGGTTGCCATTTCTGATACCTTATTCATTTTAGTTGTGAATCATAATGTTTCTACTTGTGAGATATTTTAACTCTCTCCATTGCAATGCCTAAAACAAAGCTTTATTTCATCTGAATTTTATTAGATCATCACACTGTATATATGAAAGAAAATGGATTTATAATAACAATAAAAACTAACATACTGCTTATTAGATGTTTACTATATGTACATACTAGCATTAGTACTAGATATTTTGATATATAATCTCATTTAAATTGTTGAAGAACTTTGTAAAATATCCCCATAGCAATTTTTTTACTTACACTTCCTGTTTATTTGAAGCTGCACTTGCATAATAAGAACTCTGTAGTGTATTTCTTGGGAGGGAGCCATTGGAAATTCTGGGGAGAATTGTGGTTTAATTCATCCAAGTTCTTTCTCAAGACCACTACACCTCCCTCAAGATTTCCAAGATACCAAAAATCTACCATGAGAAAAGAGTCCTTTGGAGTAAGTCTTCCCATGTCTGGGAGACCTTGCTTAAAATGCAAATGTCCATGGAGTAGTCACTGATTAAAAAGGAACTCAGTTATTAAATTATTCTCCTCTGAGCATAAATGGAGTTGAATGAAGGCTTAAGTAACTTTTAATGGGAGAAGGGGGAAAAGTGATGGAAGTTTTCTTGCTAGTGGTACTTCCCAGGGAATTTAGTGGAGACAGAACTGGGGACCAGGGAGAGAATACAGAGTGGGGAGGAAGAATGAGAAAGGGAGATGGAGGTAGGCTGATACTAACACTGAGATTCCAAATTATGAAGAAAAGTCCTTGTTTGGTTCTGACCCATCCCTCAGACAGTGCTTTGGTTCTCTCTGGTCCTCGGCTGAGTGCTCCTGGGAGAACACCTCAGCCCCATGTGCAGGCTGAGCCGTGGACACCGCGGCCCTAGGATGGGGGCCAGCAAAGCCGTTCCTGAGTTGGCTTGTAGATGTAGGGCACAGGGACATACATACAAGCTGTCCCTGGAATATCAACCCTTGATATATGTGTGTGGGGGGTGTGTTTTCACATCAACATATTCCCTCATATTCCTGGGCTGAAGAGATGTTCATGAATGAGTGGAGGTTAAGAAAATGAAAAGGTTGATCAATGCCCTCTACCATTTAGATTTAGGGAAAGAACTCTTAGTCCTTGTAACAGAGAATTTTGTATTTACAGTTCCTCTGGAATCCAAGTTAAAAACCGTTGGTTAAACACAGAAATGAGTTTATCCTCAGGTTTTACTGATTATTTTATCAGATATAGTTCAAAATTAGTGTTATTTGTTTGATAAAAGTTAAAATTGGCTCCCTTTAGAGGCACAGGAAATCTCAATGATGACCTACAAGCAATTGAGAAGTCAAGAAATCTGCTACTTCTAGTCTGAGACTCCCAGCCTGAGAGTACTTCCTCCCCATTATGATTGTAGGACAGTATTCGGATTTTCATAAAACTTGATATGACTGGAGGTCAGAATCTGCTAATTTCTGTGACTTACTCCCCGATCTGTACATTGTGGATAATGCTAACTGCCTCTGAAGGTGGGTGTGAGGATTTAATGAGTCAGGGCAGTGGAGGTATTAAGCAACCCTGCCACTGTGGGAAGCTTTAATTTCTTTGAGTTTAGATGCCTCGTTCACTAAAACCCTGGTTGTGGTAAAAAGTGAGTGAGAGAGAACATACACAAAATGCCTGGCACATGCATTAGATGGGCTTGCCATTCGGATGTAATTTTTTGGCCAGGGCACTGTTAAATGGGACATAGTTGCCAACAGTTAAGCATCAGAAGAAATCTAGGTTTCAGGAATGAGAAGACCTGGCAGCCTTGCACCTGCATCTGACTGTTTGCACTCCTCAGGCTACGTGGGCCTCTTTGGGTGGGGCCTTTAGACCTTGTCTGCTATTCATTCGTGCTGTCCAAGCTGGCTTACCCTATAGGCATTTCCTGTGTCGTCAGTAAATGGAGGTTTTGGTTAAAAAGTGTGAAGCATGCAGTGTAATACTTGGCACACAACAGACACTAAGTAAATGTTGCCTTTTTTTTTTTTTTTTTTTCTGTTAAGCCACTGACAGTGCTGATAAACCAGATTTAATCCAGGTGATTCCAGCCCTGAAGTTGTCCCTGTCTCAGCTGAGCGGGTGACCTGAGAGGACTTCCACTCTGGTCTCAGTGTTTTTCCAGGGAAACTGGAAGGCGTGGACTAGCTGATTCTCAGGATTTCTTCCAGTAGTGAACTTGTCTAAAAAGTAATATATACCACACTTAAACTTCCACACGGTGTTTTTAAAATGATGAAATATAGATCTTAGAAACAATTAGTTGAATTATAAAGTGGCTGAAAATAAAATTCCAAGTTGTTGGTAATACTAATCTGGTAAAGTGAATAATTAAGTCTTTTAGTCTTGCGCTGTTGAAATTTTCATTGTCTATTTGGGTAAAGCTATCTAGGGCAGGTGCATCAGTGCAACAGCTTATGTAAGGCTGATAGTGACAGTCGCATGATAGATGACAGGCCCGCGATGGAAGTGGTATCTTTATAGAATGAAGCAGTGGCCCATATTTGAAGGATAAATGTGCAGTGCTGTAATCTGGTTTGAAAAATGAACTGCACAAGCAGAGATGGGGTAAGAAATATATCAAGAGCAGGTAAAAAGAGTTAGAATTTTAGAATGCTCAACCCCAATGATAACACTCTGTCATCACTGTGTTACATGAAGAAAACATTAGGACGTCTATTTATATTTATTTAGACAGGCATCTTTTCTGAATTTCTGGTTTTTGTATGTTGACTTACATAGCTGGTTGATAACACATGAATAAAAATGAAATATATGCATTTGGAGCACAATAAGTCTTCGCTTAATGGCTTAATGGCATCTATAGGTTCTGTGACTTCAAGGAAAGTCAGCTATAATGAAACCAACTTTACCATTGGCTAATTGGCATAAATAAGAGTTTAGTTCCTATGGTATCTCATCAGTATTATAGGAAAACAACAATACTCGAGTAACTACTCTATAGGCTTTAAAAAAAAAACTAATGAAGCCTGACCTGTGGTGGTGCAGTGGATAAAGTGTCAACCTGGAAATGCTGAGGTCGCCGGTTCGAAACCCTGGGCTTGCCTGGTCAAAGCACATATGGGAGTTGATGCTTCCAGCTCCTCCCCCCTTCTCTCTTTCTGTCTCTCCTCTCTGTCTCTCCCTCTCCTCTCTAAAATGAATAAATTAAAAAAAAATTAAAAATAAATAAAAGAGCCTATTATATGATCAATGGCTATTTAAAAAAAAAAGCTAATGAAGAAGGGTGTAGTCAAAAGTTTAGAAACTGGGTTGGAAGCTTTGTTGAAAGGCAGGCAGCACAGTGTGGTAGAAATTGTAGACTTTGGAATCAGATACTCCTAAACAAAATTTTTGGCTTTAACATTACTGCTTATGTCCTTGTTACATAAGTTTCATGGCTTCTTTGAGTCTCATGTGTGGTTTCTTTTTTTTTTTTTTTTCATTAAAGGTAAAATGTGTGTTATAAAACTTCTCTCAAAAGTATGTTGGATGGTTACAATGTGATTTTCCTATTTTATGTTAACTATTGATTTCTAGTTTGATACCATTAAAGTTAAAGAATATACTCTGTATAATTTTAGTTCTAAATTTGTTGAGGTCTGTTTTATGACCCCAAATATGATATATGTGATGAGTATTTGATGGGCGTTTGATAAGAATGTGCATTGTGCTGTTGTTGGGTAGTGTTCTGTAAATGTCGATTAGATCTTATTGGTTGATGTGTTTGTTGTTCAGTTCTTCTGTATCTCTGTTAATGTTCTATCTAGTAGTTGTATCACTTGCTGAGCAGGGAATGTTGCAGTTCTCATGATGAGATGATTTTTTGCCATGTGCATAACCTGGTGTACCCAAAGTCGTCAGCACAGTATTGTTTAGAGAAGAGAAGAATTCATGTATATGTGATACTAGGTTTTCAGATATTTGTGGGGCTGCTTAATGGAAAATAGTCTGCTGCTTCTCTTTATATAAGAATATTAAACAAAATGCAAAGATACTACATGAGGAGAATATTTGGCTCCATATAAAGGAAGTGCTCTTACCCCTTGGCTTCTCATGAAGTCAGTATGTGGGTCTGTCACCATTAGCTCTCTGGGGTTTATAGAAATACTATCTGGCCTTTTACCCCTGCATGGTTGTTGAGATAGCCTAAATACCAGATTCCTTCTTTATGAAATGAGTTGGATTGATTAGGCTTCTACTTTCAAGTGATTTTCATTCATATACAGACTCATATTTTGCCCTCTCTTTTGGCATGTTAGCACATAGAATTCACATGTTTTCACATTCCACAGTAGCACAAGCAAAATTATGCTTTCTGTTCTTCGTCCAAATCCTTTCTTAATAAACCTCTTGGGGAGGATGTATCCTAAGCAAAAGAAAGTTACATGTTAAATGACCAAAAAAAAAAAAAAATCCTCAGGCTTTGTGTCTTTAGCAAAGCAGTCATTTTTGAAAGTTACATTTTATTTCTCTATGCCTCATTTTCTGAAGAAAATTGTCAACTTTTGGGGGTTCTTTTTGTTCTAGGATTATGAGAAACTAAGACAGCTAAGCATCTATTGATGTCAAAAAAGATCCATAAATATGATGGTCTTTGAAACATCAGTATTTATTAATAATAGGGCAGCACCACTGTATTTTGGATGTGCCTCTTGTAAGTAGCATATTGCTTAGAATTTTCAAAATTCCACTGAGCAATGATCTCTTAGCTGCTGATTTTACTATAGAACAGTAATGTCAACTGTGATGACCATTGCATTGAGATTTGTTTTTTCCTTGATTTTTGTTTCCACTTTCAGTTTACTTTTGCTCTTTTACTATGTGTTAATGCTTTTTCTTCCTTTTCCCCCCCTATTTACGATATGGATTAAATTGTCTTTTTCACTGCTAACCCTCCGTTGGTTTATACACCATGCATTCTATTTATTTTGTCTTAAATTTTTACCTTTATTCTCTTATTCATTTTACAAAAGATGAATCTGAGACCCTGGCTGGTTGGCTCAGTGGTAGAGTGTCGACCCAGCGTGTGGAAGTCCAGGGTTCGATTCCCATCCAGGGCACTCAGGAGAGGCGCCCATCTGCTTCTCCACCCTTCTCTCTCTCCTTTCTCTCTATCTCTCTCTTCCCCTCCCACAGACAAGGCTCCATTGGAGCAAAGTTGGCCTGGGCACTGAAGATGGCTCCATGGCCTCCACCTCAGGTGCTAGAATGGCTCCAGTTGCAATGGAGCAATGGCCCAGATGGACAGAGCATTGTCCCCTAATGTGCATGCCGGGTAGATCCTAGTTGGGCATATGCGGGAATCTGTCTCTCTGCCTCCCCACTTCTCACTTCAGAAAAATTCAAAAGAAAATAAAAAGATCAATCTGGCATTTAGCAAAGGTTGTGACTTTAAGAAGTAGAAATTTATTCTGGTATCAAAAAATCATGATTACTGCCCTGGCCAGTTGGCTCAGCGGTAGAGCGTCGGCCTAGCGTGCGGAGGACCCGGGTTCGATTCCCGGCCAGGGCACACAGGAGAAGCGCCCATTTGCTTCTCCACCCCTCCGCCGCACCTTCCTCTCTGTCTCTCTCTTCCCCTCCCGCAGCCAAGGCTCCATTGGAGCAAAGATGGCCCGGGCGCTGGGGATGGCTCTGTGGCCTCTGCCCCAGGCGCTAGAGTGGCTCTGGTCGCAACATGGCGACGCCCAGGATGGGCAGAGCATCGCCCCCTGGTGGGCAGAGCATCGCCCCCTGGTGGGCGTGCCGGGTGGATCCCGGTTGGGCACATGCGGGAGTCTGTCTGACTGTTTCTCCCTGTTTCCAGCTTCAGAAAAATGCAAAAAAAAAAAAAATCATGATTACTCTGAGTTCTGAAGTAATGAATTTATTATTGTTCTGAGACCATAGTCTGACATTTCATAGTTATTTATTAGTAATACTCTTATTAATGGTTCTCAGGAATGACCTGTCATAGGGACGTACAGACTGGTATAAATCTACTGTAGGATGACATCGTCCATGCCTCAGCACTGCAGACCAATTGTTACTGGATCTGTCACTAAAGTAAAGTTGCTGCTGGTCCTAAGCTTGATTTAAAAGATGAAATACAGCTAGTGCTCGATTTACGACCACGATTGGTTCTGACAGACTGGTCGTAACATGATTTGGTCATAAGTTGAGTAGGCTATATGTACAGTACTGTGAAATGATGTTATAAAAATCTTTAAGTTATATTTTATCATAATTTTCTTTTATTATTGTTATATATCATAATTTTCTTTGTTCATTTTATGCCATTTGTATCATCTCTACACCATTTTGTTTTTTATTTTTACATTCATCAGGTTTAAGTAAAACACCGCATTACCAGTACAACTGGTTTAATATTTGCAAAGACAGTTTCCTCTTGGTAGACATCTTGGGAGGGGTTTGATGAAAAATATCCAAGACACAAAACACAAATTGCTGTACTGATTCTGGGATAACAGTTGAAATGGTGCACGCGGAGATGGTAGTGCTGCCGGAAGCTGGTCTGCGCTGTCATACGCCCAGCTGGGCAACGCTTGTGCTGCCAGACGCGAAGCAGTCATGGCTAGTGCTTGTGGTCGTAAAGTCGAATGGTTGTAAATTGCATAGGTCGTAAGTTGATCAATATTTTTACCAAAAAAATATTGAAACTAAAAAATATCTGTTGGAATAACATGACTTAAAGCCTCATTAGTGAAGTGGACTTTCTTTCCCCCAGGTGTTGAAAGAAGGACTCCTCCAATTGCCGTCACCACCAGTGGCAGTTTTAAATGAAAGAATGCTAAGGCAGAAAAATAATGAAACAGAGAAGTGTCATTAAAAAAAAAAAAGATAGTTGTCCTTTGGAAGTGGTTTGTAGTTCTGGCTTTACTGTGTTCATACCCAAAAGCTTTCATTGGGTCTGACTAAATGAAGTCACTAGCAGCTGAAGCAACAGCTGTTGGGAGTGCTATTAGGCTTGAATTTTTTATTAAAATGTTGAAATTGTTTTTCTAATCTCATTTGGGTAAAAATGAATTCCCATGAATATGTTAGCAAAATGGGCTTCCTATTTCTCTTACCACATGTAGGATTCAGAAATTTGTTGCTGCAAAACAAAAATCAAATTTAGTCAATTGTGATGTTGAAAATTGGATCAGGCTTCTGGAATTTTCAGTTCTTGGCTTGCTTTGATATTTACTCTGAGAAACATGCACAACTTTTATGTCTAACTTTAGTTGTTGCTCTTTAAAAATGAAAATTATGACCATGGCCAGTTTGCTCAGTGGTAGAGCATCTGCCCAGCATGTGGATGTCACAGGTTCAATTCCTGGTCAGAGTACACAGGAGAAGTGACCATCTGCTTCTCCATACCCCCTTTCCCTTCTCTCTCTTTCCCTACTGCAGCCATGGCTCAATTGATTTGAGCACATTGCCCTAGGTGCTGAGATGGCTCCATGAAGCCTCCACCTTAGGTGCTAAAAATAGCTTGGTTGCAAGCATGGACTCAGATGGGCAGAGCATCAGCTCCAGATGGGGGTCACCAGGTGGATCCAGTTGGGGCACATGCAGGAGTCTGTCTATCTCCCCTCCTCTCTCTTGGAAAGAGAAGAAAAAAATGAATAAAATAAAAAATAAATAAAAATGAAAATTATGTTCCTAAAAGTGGGATGGCTGGGTCAAAAGGCAGTTCCATTTTTAATTTTTTGAGGAATCTCCATACTGTTTTTCACAGTGGCTGCACCAGTCTGCATTCCCACCAGCAGTGCAGGAGGGTTCCCCTTTCTCCACATCCTCTCCCGCACTTATTATGTGTTGTTTTGTTAATGAGCGCCATTCTGACTGGTGTGAGGTGGTATCTCATTGTGGTTTTTATTTGCATTTTTGTAATGATTAGTGATGTTGAACATTTTTTCATCTGCCTATTGGCCATCTGTATGTCCTCTTTGGAGAAGTATCTATTCATTTCTTTTGCCCATTTTTTGATTGGATTGTTTGTCTTCCTGGTATTCAGTTTTACAAGTTCTTAATAAATTTTTGGTTATTAATCCCTTATCCAACGTATTGTCAAATATGTTCTCCCATTGTGTGGTTTGTCTTTTTATTTTGTTCATATCCTAAGAACACCGTATCAATGATTCAAAAGAAGAAATGCACCCCCATGTTTATGGCAGCATTGTTTATAATAGCCAAGATCTGTAAACAGCCCAAGTGTCCATCAGTGGACGAGTGGATTAAAAAGCAGTGGTACATATACACAATGGAATACTACGGGGCCATGAAAAAGAAGGAAATCTTACCTTTTGTGACAACATGGATGGACCTGGAAACTATTACGTTAAGTGAAATAAGCCAGGCAGAGAAAGAAAAATATCATATGACCTCACTCATTTGAGGAATCCAATGAACAATGTGAACTGAGGAATGGAATAGAGGCAGAGGTGGGATCAAAGGAACCAGAGGGAAAGCAAACAGAGGGAAAGGGGATGAGAGGATGGGATCAAAGAAGGGAAAGAGATTGGTGAAATTACATATATGTAACAACATTGTAGAGAGCGGAAAAGCAAATCCTGGAGGGAAGGGGGGAGGGCTTTGGGGGCTAGGGGGATGTTGAAGGAACACAGGGGTGGGGGGATGTATTCAGTGGGACATGTGAATCTATGTAAACACATAAATTTAAATTTTAAAAAATGAAAATTATGAGATTGAATTTCACATGGTTGTAAAACAGTCGAGTTTTGAAAACGGCAGTTTTGCATTTAAATACAGTGTATGTAATAATACATTAATATCAATTTATGAGAAACAAGCTTATTTGACAAAGAGAGGGAAAGTGGTATGGGCTCTATGAATGCATAGAAGATTCAGAAGTACTTTTTGGAAAGAGTCAGGAATTATTTTTCAACTACCTCCACGCGTAATCTTACTTTCTTAGCCCTTCTTTTTTTCTCTTTAACTCCCTCAACTTTTGCTTTGCTTATATTTTAAAGAAACTGATACTTTTTGAGAAACTTTTTTAAAAATATTGAAATGATGTCAAACTTACAGATATTTCCATGATTGGCATGAAAACGTCCATACATTTAACCCCAGTTCAACAGGATTAATTATTTGCTCCATTGGCTTTATCATTTGCTCTTTCCCTCTTGTACACATACAACTTTTTTTTTCTGAACTATTTGGGAGTTAGTTATAGACCAACCCTTAAATATTTCAATGCATATATCCTAAAGCAACAGTGTTTTCTTTCTTTCTTTCTTTCTTTCTTTCTTTCTTTCTTTCTTTCTTTCTTTCTTTCTTTCTTTCTATCTACCTACCTATCTATCTATTTTTAGCGTTTCTTACCTTGATACAGTGATAAAGATCAGTACACTTTCTATCTAGTCCACAGTCTGATTTAATTTAGTCAGTTGTTCCCATAATGACATTTATGGCATTTCCCCCACGGGGGCCCAGAGTCCTTGTCTCTGGATTATAGTTGTGCTGCCCCGTTACTTTCCTTTCATTTGGAACCATTATTCATCTGTACTTGTTCTTTCATGACCTTGATGTTTTTGAAGAGTGCAGGCAAATGATTTTTTTTAATATGTACCTTAGCCAAATTAGTCTGATGTTTATTCATTTTGTATTCGGGTATTTGTTTCCTTTTTTCTTTACTTGTTTTTCACTTACGTTTGTTCTGGACTCGTGGGTTCTTATGCATTGGATTACAAACTATGTGGTATATTTATTTTGATGCTCAAATTGTCTCAGATTTGGCCAGTGGGAGTCCTTTCAAGCTGGCTCCTTAGCCTTTTGACATATCTCAATCATAATTTGAATATTTCCTTATTTGCAGGTACAACATGATGTTCCAAACTCATTTTTATTTTCTTTGCTTTAGCCTTGGAATCAGCCAGTTCACTAACTGAAGAACCCAAAACAACGTATTTTTAGAATTTCTAACCTGCACTACTATGAAAAAGAAACCTAATCACTCACTTGACTTCAGTAATATTTTATGGGTTTTGTTTTTAGACTGAGGCTATATAGTCAAAAGTACTGAATTCAGAAGTTACTTGGGTTAGTTCCTTTTTACCTTTCTTTAGTGTGATATTTGAAATGCAGTTGGTTTATGTTTCTGCTATTTTCCATTTTGGGATCCCTCTACCCATCCTAGTTCATTTTATTTATTTGAATATTTAAAATATTAATATAGTTTCGAAACTGAAAGATGTACTCAGAAATGTCATGACTCCAATTCTTTCCACCCAGTTCCCACTCTAGTTCCTGGTACCTATCGGTAACTAATGTCATTAGTTTCTAGTTTAGTCCTCTTTTATTTCTTTTGCAAAAATATGTAGATATATGCATATTTTCTTTTCCCATTTTTCATACACAAAGAGTAGATTTTTGAACTTTGTTTTTTCATTTTTCATTTCACAGTATAGGATATTCTAGATGTCTTTACACATGAGCTCACAGAGATTGTTCTCATTCTTCTTTACAGCTGCCTAGTATCATTTTTGTGGATGCCATGCAATTTATTCAGCAGTTTTCTAAATGTCAGCATTTAGGTTGCTTCCAGGTTTTTGCAGTCAGAAGCAGTGTTGCAGTGCAGCTATATCATATGCATATATCTTTTCATATTGTTGGAGATAAATATTTGGGGTACATTCCTGGATGTAAGATTGCTGGGTTGAAAGGTAAACACATAAATACTTTGGTTAGATATTGTCAAATTCTCCTTCATAAGGGCTATACCAGTTTTCATTCCCCTTAGCAAGATATGGAGAGCCTTTTTTCACAGCCTTGGCAAACATTTTCCTTTTCAGTGTTTTTCTAGCTCGAATGGGGAGAAACAATTATGTCAGTGACATGCTTTTGTCTGTTTTATCCTGCTTATTGAATTGCATTTCCTCTGTTTTCCCAACTTTAACTTTGGTCTAATGTAGCTTGGAAAATAAAGTTATAGAATCAGGCTTTATTTCTCTCTTATCTACTCAAAACAATGAACTTTCTACAACCATCAGGGGTTCTCAGACTTTAGTGGGCATCAGGAACACCTGGAGGGCTTGTTAAAACACAGATTGGTGGGTCTCATCCCTAGATGTTGATTCAGCAGGTCTAGATTATTTGCATTTCTGCAATTCCAGGTAATGCTGACACCGCTGGTTTGGGAACCACACTTTGAGATGCACTAGTTATATTAATGAGATGGCTTATGGAGTATCTCAGGGAAGTTGTTAGATCTTACAATTGACACTATCTTTGAATCACTATAGGACAGGTGTCATCATGTCTGTACTGATGAAGGGAAAAGATATCTAACAGACTTTTAAAATCTTAGCACTGAAAAGAGACAAAATAGTCCATCTGTGTCATTCATTTTCTGAACCATTCATTTATTCATCAGATTTCTTGGCTTCCAACTGTATTTTCTAGGCAGTGTAAGGGCTTTTATTTTGCATACTGAGGGATTTTATTTATGGAAAGTGAGATATATTTTCAAAGATCCAACATTTAAAAAACAAAAGCCCTTGACTTCGGGATCCTTTGGATAACCTTGGCATTTCTATGCCTCTTTTTACACATAACTGACTTACTGTGCTGGAGCTGTATTAAAACTAAAATTTAATTTTACAAACTTAATAATGGTCATTATAACTGATAATGACATTTTGGTTATTTTGAGGTATATATATAACAAGGCCTTTGGTTGAAACACGAGTTCTTTAGGGATTTATCTTGCCTCATAACAACTGTGTTACCTCAACAAAGATTGTACTCATACCTTGACTGAAATGAAATTACACCAGTCAATTAATCTCATTTAAGTCATTGACCAGGGTACCTACTCACTAATGTTAGAGCCTTGTGTTTCACAGGAGACCTAATAGGAAACTGACCTCTACAGCTTAATGTTTTATTTTGACCTAAATCTACTCTGGCATGTGAAATAAATAATCATTTAAAGATGTCTAAAATGTAGATATTTAAATTGCTTATTTTGTTAAGGTTATACATACATATTTTCTGGTTTGGCAATAGTTAAAATTGGGGGCAGAAAAGGAAAATTTGAAAAATCTTGGTTTCTAAGCAACCAAATGCAAAATAGCAGATTCATGTATCACTTGCTTAATGTTAAGATGCCCGAATTGTAAATAATTGATTGAACAGAAACTAAAACAGCCATTATAGTCAGCTGAATTCTAAGCTCTTTGACCTGAGCTCATTATGGTCAGGATATAAATAAGATGACTAATTCTCCAAGAAAATGAGCCCAGATAAAGTCCCTGACATGTAAGTGGATTTTGAAAATTAGTTGGAATTAAATAAATACTTAGTTGTAGAATTTTGATTTAGGCAATGTTGAAACCCTGAGCTACAACCCACTGGGAGGTGAATGAGCTGCAACAGAGCCTTGGACTTGCTCACTTCACCTTCCCCAATACAGAGGACCTATAGAGGGATTGTTTTTATAAAAGGTGCAAAGAGTAATAAGTCTTACATACGTCGCACCCTATAATGACTTTCACGTCTAATTCCCCTTTGGTATCTCTCTTTTCATTCTAGAACCTTTCCCTGCTTGATGTAATTGATGATCATAGTTTTAATTCTTGTGCTTACACAGAAAACTTCTAAATGTATGCCTCTAGCTTTGTTCTCTTTCTTGAGAATTCAGACTTGTATATTCTAATACATACTGGGATCCTAACTGTTCCATTTGTAAGTGAAACACAGAATGCCCTACAAGAAATGTATTTCTTATCTACTTTCTCCAGAGAAGACTGCTCTACCTGATCTGCTCTGCCGTATCTGGGGGTGATGCCTGGGAGGAGTATTTGGCTTTTTGATTTCCCCCTATTACTCTTACATACAGCCACTTGCCATGGCCTTCCAGTTCTGTCTTAGTGGTCCTTTCTGATAAGTCTACCCTCTCTTTTTTTATGGTCCTTCACTTAGACATTGACTGATTCACCTGTTCCTGAGTTGTATCCAATCAAGTTCATCTTCTGTACTATAAGTATGATCTTTATAAACAGTTCTGACATCTCTCCCCTTTAAATACTTGTATGATGTGTAAAATCCAAACTCCTTGGCTTGAACTAATTAATAGTCCATAATGATCTCTTATCTCCTTCTCCAGCTTGATGTCTTGCTATTCTCCACATGGATAGTACTTTAGAATGCAACAATTCAGAACTGCTTTTTTTTTTCTTGAAAACACCATGATATTTCACACATCCTAACCTTTGATTATGCTATTAATTTTTATTTACCTTTGTGCCCCTTTTAATTCTTTTGCTTTTAAGACTTTGTTCTGGCTTCTGTAGAATGCCTTAATTTCTCTTGATCATCCACCCAGTACCATCTGAGATTATGTCTGTTGATCTTTCTCTAAGGTCTCTGTAAAGCACCCTGTGTACATCTCTATGATACAATCTTGTCCACTTTATTGAATTCATCTTTAATTTCCTTGAGTTTAGGGTCCTTGTCTTCTCTTTGTACCCATCTTGCATAGTGTGGTTCCTGGAATCATTATGAATTGATCTGTGCATTTGCTTATGAAGATACACAGAATTAACCACATAATGGTACCCAAGGAGTGTCTTTGCCCTTTCTTTTTAGTGCCAATGAGAGATGGCAACATATTCTTTGTATTTAGCTTGGATACCTGTTGTTTCATCCCCCAAACACCCTGAAACTTAGTGGCTTAAAACAATATATTTGTTCATGGATTCATAATTGGGCTGGACTCAGCAGGACATTTCTTCTTTTGGTCTTGTCTGGGGTCCCTCATGTGTCTTCATGCATCTGGTGGCTTAACTGGGGCTGAGTGGTCTAGAATGCCCTTACTCACATGTCTGGTAGTTTGGTGTTGATTGTTAGCACTATCTCGCTCTCTCTCATCCTCAAGGGAATGGGCTCAGACTTCTTTATATGGTCATTTCTGGGCTGCAAGAAAATGAGGACAGAAGATGTAGGCACAGAATTCACAGGGTGGCAATTCTGTTACTTTTTTTAGGTCAAAGCAAGTCAGCAGGTGAGTTCAAATTCAAGGTACAGGGAAATCACTTCTACTTTTTATTCCCCTTAAGTGAGAAGCGGGAAGGCAGAGAGACAGACTCTCACATGTGCCCTGACCAGGATCCACCCAGCAAGACCCCTGTGGGGCGATGCTCTGCTCCTCTGGGGCCATTGCTCCATCGCTTGGCAACTGAGCTATTTTAGCACCTGAGGTGGAGGCCATGGAGCCATCCTTAGTGCCCAGGCCAACTTGCTCTAACTGAGCCATAGCTGTGGGAAGAGAAGAGAGAGATAGAGAGAAAGAAGGGAGACAGGACAGGATAGAGAAGCAGATGGGTGCTTCTCTTGTGTGCCCTGACTGGGAATCAAACCCGGGACATCTACATGCCAGGCCGATGCTCTACCTCTAAGCCAACAAGCCAGGGCTATCATTCCTACTCTTGATAGAAGGAGCAGTCACATCATGGAAATCACTTTATAAGTTGTATAAATGTGTAACTACTGTGCTTACACCTGAAACTAATATAATATTGACTGTCAACTGTAATAGAAGATACAGACATATATTTAAGTAAGGGATGGGAGGAATCTGTGACTTTTCTTAATTATCAGCATATTATTTCTCATTAAAACTGACTGACTTCTACTTTCTGGGTTCTTTTTGCACATTGTTTGTATTCTATGGTAGTCATCTTACATGCTTTATTTTGTATGTCTGGCTTTCTTCTTTAGTAGCTCGTGTTCCTTCTTTAGTAGGTCATCTTTTTGCTTTTAGGCAGAGTGGAATAAACAATTGTATTCCCCATAATGCATAGCAGATTTTTTAATTTAGAGGGTTTCTAGTAAGTACTTATGAAATTAATTATTTTTTAGTTAAGAAATATTGTAAGTATACAAAAAAAGATAATAATAGGCCTCTACCTGCCATTCTGAGCATCTTTTCTGAGACAGAAATAGAAATAGTGCTGTGAGCTGATAGCTGAAATAGCCTTTGCCCGTTCAGTCACACTGAGAGGTGTAATACGCTGCTGTTGGCTGGCCTGAGCTTTTAACAACCATCCATAACTGTTTTTCAAAGGGAAAATAAATTATAAATTTCAAGCACTCTGCCTTGAAAATTTACTTGAGTCATACATTGAGAACCACTTTTAAAGCCAAAGAGCTATGCCTGCCTGTGAATATTACAAGCTTTTGGGGAAATGTCAGTATCGGTCTGAAAATAATGAGCTAATTACAGAGTTCTTTAAGTTGTAGGTTATTTTTTTCCCTAGTATCAAAGTTCTTTGCTACAAGAGAGGGAGGTGTAGTTAAGGGTACTTCAGGGGTGTAGTCATGCTCTGTCTAGTTCTATTACTTGTTGTCAGTAATACCCTGCTAAACATTTTAAGGCTTTTACTTGCCTATTGGATTTGCTTCACGGATGACCAGTAAAACCGAGTGGAAATCCTAAAGCTTTTACTTATGTGTTGGATTTGTTACATAGATAGCTTTTTCCAGAGTGCTTAGAAGTGATGTATATAACAAAGGCACTGGGAGTCTGAGAGGCAAAAGGCTTGGTTGGCAGACAGAAGGGAAGTGCGCCTGGTTTAGAGTCTGCGCTCTATGCAGTTCATTTTGCCCTGTGTTATACAGGGAAACACACATCCCTCTCTTAATCTTAATTTCTGATTTAGTTTCTGATGTCTAGCTCTTTTTTCTTTTCCCCACAATTTTACTGTAAAAATACTTACGCATCTACAAGGGGGGAATTATTTTTTGCCAACACCTTGAAATGTATATCACAGACCTCATTACATTTTCTTCCTTAATACATAATTATACATCTTTAAAAGTGATGTTTACATACTCGGTCTCAATATCGTTTTTTTTTGTTTGTTTTTTTATTATTATTATTATTATTTTGTATTTTTATGAAGCTGGAAATGGGAAGAGACAGTCAGACAGACTCCCGCATGCGCCGGACCGGGATGCACCCGGCACGCCCACCAGGAGCGGCGCTCTGCCCACCAGGGGGCGATGCTCTGCCCCTCCGGGGTGTCGCTCTGCCGCAACCAGAGCCACTCTAGCGCCTGGGGCAGAGGCCGAGGAGCCATCCCCAGCGCCCGGGCCATCTTTGCTCCCATGGAGCCTTGGCTGCGGGAGGGGAAGAGAGAGACAGAGAGGAAGGAGGGGGGCGGGGTGGAGAAGCAAATGGGCGCTTCTCCTATGTGCCCTGGCCGGGAATCGAACCCGGGTCCCCCCGCACGCCAGGCCGACGCTCTACTGCTGAGCCAACCGGCCAAGGCCTCAATATCGTTTTGACAACTCAGTTTGTCCTCTTAAAATGAGACCAATGATAAACCTTCATTGAGTACATGAGGTTGTGGCTGAGATCTGACATGTAACAGGTGCTTCCCTAACTTGCTTTCCATCTCTCTCTAGTTTCTTTTTGTCCTTTTTATTCCCCAGTTCTTTTTATCTTTTCAGTATTTCTGTCTCCCCACTTCTCCCCTGGGTTCTTTTATTGACATTTCTACCTTACTTATACACATCTTAACTCCTCTGTCTGAGTTCCTTCCCACGAGACTGGGGGCAGCCACTGCCATACCAGGTGGCTCAGAGGGGTCACAGCCTAGTCCCCAAGGGGAAGCCTTCAGGGAAGTTCTCTTCTTCCCCCCGCCTTTCCTCGCTTCAGTCATTCCTTTGGGCTTATGGATTTTTGCCGGGATGAGCATGATCAATCTTTTGTCCTTACAGAACTTATGTTTATATTCTGATTTGTTCTCTGTGAAAATTAAAAAAAAAATTTATCTGAAGAAAATACAGCTGTGCCCATTTGTGCAAACACTGCAATCTCTTCATTGTTTTCTCCCTTTTGTTCATCCCCATTGAGATTATTCACTGAATCTTGCTTTAGCCTTATGTTTGACCTTTATACAAACCACATGGATTGGATAATTTTCCAGTGATGCAGAGGTCTGTAATTGTGAAGGTGATATTTCAATATTGATTTTTTTCTGGTGAATGCTTTGAAATAGTATCAATTAGAAGCTTTTAGCAGTATATAACATTCCACCAAGCACTTCTTTTGGAGTCTACAGTGCTTCCCTTGATGTGTTAAATGTGCTGTTGTTTCACAGAGCTCACACCAGATCTCTTTGCTACCCATGTTTCTATTAGCTTCTGAGGACTCTAAAAGTGACTGTATCAAATGGAGGTGGGGGGGGGGGGGCAAGAAAGAAGCCTGTGATGGAAGGTACCACAAATAACTTTTAGAAAATGTTATATTATTCTTAAGCATACAATTAGAGAGGAAGAGGTAGCTAGTAAAAATGTCTTAGTATAATCAGTACAGGATTAGAAGCCTGTAGTATAGGAACATTGAGTGACAGACACCTTGTGGTATCAGTTAGTGCTTATCTTTTTTGTTTGTTTGTTTTCTTTTTCTTTTTTCCCCCTTGTGTTGGACTCTCCCAACTTACCAGAAAAAAAAAATGCAAGCACATTTTTAAACCTGCTTAAGGCTTTCTTGTGACACATATATGTGTCACCAGGAAGTCAGCTAACTCTGAATTAAGGAAACAAGGTGTCAAAGGGAAAATATGTTCCTCCTTTGCAAAATCCATTTGGTTTGGATAAATTTTAAGAGCATTTTAATGTGAGTCCCAGGTACTTTTTGACATACTTCTAGTTAGCAAGTTGATATATCTGTGGACTTGTATAATCTCAGCTTTAGAACTTTTTATATTAATAAAAAAACAAACTCATAAAAAACAGGCTTCTGCTAGAATATAAAAGTTGGGAAGAATATTGCCACTGTGCTTACAAGAGCAAACAGTCAAATAATCTACACAATCATAACTTTTTTTGAACCCATTAGAGAATTTAAGTTGCAGAACAACCAACTAGCCTGAAATCTAAGGAAAGTCTGTCTTCTCTTGAGCTATAGGCACAGGCTTCAAGCTGAGCATGCAGCAGACATTGAGATGAACTGCCTGACAAACTTTTTCCCCTTAACTACAAGGACACACTAAAGCCTTATGAAGCCTGAATGTGCAGAGGATAACCATAGCAACAATAAAATCCAGATCCAGTCTCCGTGCCTGAATAGACTGAATCAACACACTTCAGGTTGGCAAATGAAGAGATATGTTTATTTCCAGCATAAATTTACCTTGGTCTCTAATATTTTACACAGGATATCTACCTTTCAGCAAAAATTTACCAAGATACACAAAGGATCCAGGAAAACAACACATACAAGAAACAAATCAGTCAATAGAACCAGAGTCAGATATGACCCGGATGTTTGAACTTATTGGGTAGAGGATTTTAAATACCCACCATCAGTATGTTATAGGTTCTGGTGGAAGAAGTGGACAGTATGCATTGAATAGATGAAGAATTTTAGTAGAGAGGTACAAATTATAAAAAATGAAAATACTAAAAGTTAAAAAAGATTTTAAAAAATCTGTTGGGCCCTGACTGGTTGGCTCAGTGGTAGAGCATTGGCCTGGCATGTGCAAGTCCCATGCTCGATTCCTAGCCAGGACACATAGGAGAAGTGCCCATCTGCTTCTCCACCCCTTCCTCTCTGTCTCTCTCTTCCCCTCCTGCAGCCAAGGTTCCAATGCAACAGAGTTGGCCTTAGCACTGAGAATGGCTCCATGGCCTCTGCCTTAGGTGCTAGAATGGCTGTGGTTGGAACAGAGCAATGCCCCAGATGGGCAGAGCATCGCCTCCTAGTGGGCATGCTGGGTAGATCCCAATCAGGTGCATGTAGGAGTCTGTCTCTCTGCCTCCCTGCTTCTCAGTTCAGAAAAATACAAAATAAATAAAATAAAATAAAAAATCGGTTACTCATTAAAAAAGTCTGGTGGCTCATTGATGGAATCGATATAGTCAAAGACATGCTCAGTGCACTTGAAGATTGGTCCAAGGAAATTTCCCAAACTGAAACATCAAGAGAAAAATTTAGGTAAAACAAACAAACAAAATCTTAGAGCCTCCAAAAGTTTGGGACAATCTCAAAGGTTCCAATATATGTGTAATTAGAGTCCCAGAATGAGAAGGGGATGAACAAGACAAAAAATATATATATTTGAGAAATAATGGCAAAAGAAGTTTCTAAAATCATTGATAGATACCAAATACCAGTTCCAAGAAGCTCAGTAAATAGCAAGCAGTATAATACAACACATGTGTGTGCACATGCACACATACACACACCATAAACATCATGTATAAACCACCAAAACCAAAGAGAAAACCTTAAAGGCAGCCAGAGGAAAAAAGGCACATTATGTATAGAAGAACAAAGGTAAGAATCAAAGCAGACTGTGATCAAATTATGTGAGACAGAAATGCTAAGAGAATGAACTGTCCACATTTTTATATCCAGCAAAAATATCTTTCAAATTGAAAGAGAAGGAAAGAAAATATATCAATGATGTTATTATTCCTCATTTCACTGCCAACATTTAAATGTCTGTGGAAATGAAGGTGGGCTATGGTGTCAGCCACACTGAAGAGAACTAACAGCTGTGGGAAATCAACTATGTATGGCCATTTCTGAGTTTGCCTGTGACTTTTGAATTTTGGTGATCCTAGTACATGGTTGAAATTTTAATGACTTATAAGGGTAGTGTGCAATACTTGGTGTCTCTATCAGTTAGGTTCTCTACAGAAACATACAAATGTATTACAGTGTGTGTGTATGACCCAGAAACAACTATTGTGCTGAATATTTTTTATAATTTATTAAAGTGGAGAGAAATAACACGAATCTTACAGATGTATGAGGAAAGGGTATTAAAGATCACTTGTTATCTGGGGTCTATAATTTAGAAAGTAATTTTCATATTAAAGACTGTGGCAATTCAATGAGAATGAAGGAAAATTTCTGCCTAAAGCCAGTTCTGTTATGTAATACAATTCATTTAAGTGACGGCTGATACGTTTCTGTAACTATGGTGTTTAAAAGATAGGGATAGAGAATGCATTGCCCAGTTCAGCATGGTAGTATCAGCTTATTTTAATGTATGAGAGTTAGCGATCTGCTACTGTAGTGACCTAAATTCATCTGTTCTCGTCTCAGTCTACTTGGAAAATTGAAATACATCTGAACTTGTTTGGAATTTGTTATGCTAACGAGATGTCTGTCTACCTAATGTAAAGTGGTACTCCGATTATCCAGTTCTGTACACTGAGCTCAGGTTTATGAGGTGACTCGGCAGCACAACGTAGCAGCATTGTTGTCTAACTTTACAACCAGTAGCATTGTCCTTGGAAAGTGTTCTTCTGTTATATGCTGTATTTTATATAGCTTGCTTTAGTCAGCAGTTGAAAAACTGCAGTTTGGGTAGAAATTGGGTGAAAGCAGAATATTGGATTTAAGAGAAGAAGCATATTTCTCAACAGGGAAAAGATAAATTATTTATAAGTTGAAGAAAAAGGAAAACAAGATTCAGTGTTAAAATATAGCAGAGGTCACAAGGTCACAAGTACCTGTCCCCAGGTCTGATTTCTAATATGTACCATTCTTCAGTAACAGGAACCAAGGTGCTTTAGCAAAATGGCTGATTCTGGCACTGGGGCAGGAAGCGTATAAGATGAGCCTGGAGAGTTTTGTGGAGCTAGAAAGTTGAGGTATTCTGATCCCTTCACCCCATTAAACACACACACATATTGATGGGAGTGTGTCAGAGGGCCTTAGGAGTCAGCTCAGAAGCTTCCTATTACCAAAGATGGGATCATTTGAGTAAAAAGAAAAAAAAAATAGTATTGAGTCGTAACTTGAAGAAATATTCATTCTGATATAAGTAAAGATTGAATTAATTAATAAATGGGGAGAAGAGACAAATATCTCCTACAGAAGAGTTTCAAATGAATTGTGTACCCTTCCCTGAGGGAGAGGGAGCATAACTCCTCATCCTCAGGAGTGGCTGGCTGCTCAGGCACTTCTTCCAGAGACTGCAGTGTGCAGAGGGGTGGGCGAGGGGAACTTCCCAGTGGGGAAGCCTGGCAAACCTGTTGGAGCCAGGCAGTCAAGGTGCACATCACATAAGTCACAATGATAGTGTGTACCCTTGATTGCTATGATAAAAATGTCACTTGCCATCTGTGGTAAACCCAGACACCCAGTCAAAACATGAGAAAAACATCAGTAGAGGACCATCCTACAACATAGCTGACTTGTAATCCCCCAAAACATCAGGTCATCAACACCAAAGAAAATCAGAAACTGCTGCAGCCAAGAGGATCCTGAGGAGACATGAAAACTGAAGTGGGAAGGCCGTGCCTGGATGGGATTGTGGAGCAGAAGAAAGGCCACTAGGTTAAAGAAGGAGAGGCATCTGAACAAACTGTACACTTGAAGTTAATAATGGCCCAGTATTGGTTCATTAATTGTAACAAATGTACCAGACTAACGTCAGGTGTAACAAGAGACCTAAGGATCGCGAAGCCCAGTGTACGTGGCGCTCCTGTAGGGCAGCTGCCATGGCCTGCAGGGCCCTCCTGAGCTGGTCCTGTCTCTCTTCAGATCTGTGTCTATTTATAGTTTTCCTCCTTGTGCTGCTTCCGCTGCCGACTTTGTTGCTTGCTCTTCCTCGAACGTGTCAGGATTGTTGTAATAGTAGAACCTTATACTGCCCATTTTCTCTGCCTGGAATTTTCCCCCTGGATCTTCACGTGTGCTGTGCGTTTTATTCTGGTCTGTCAGCAGACATCCCTGCAGTAGAGAGACCTTTCCTGACCATCCTACATAAAACTGTGTCTCCTGCAGTCTGTAACCACAAAACCTGCATTCTTTTCCTTCAGTCCTCAGTCTTTTCTAAAATTATTTATTCATTAAGCTTTTATATCCACGCCAGTAGAACTGAGGTCACATAATGCCAGGAACACGGTTGGTCATGTTTACTTTTCATCTGTAGCAACTAGACCAGCCCTTGGCACTTAGTAGGTCCGCACTAAGTACATACCAGGTGAATGCAAGAGGGATTCTCAATTCTGCTTCCTTCCTTTTCACTTAATGCATATACTGCATTCTCTGTGCCCCTCAGTAAAAATTATTCTCTGCTGTGCATTACTGTTTTGTGTGTCTGAGACATTGTTTCTCTTCGAGATGGCTACACTGCAGCAGTCACGTGTCTGTGATTTATCTCTGTACCCCCACAGTATCAAGCTCCTATGCCTGACAGGAAATTACTGCTCAGTACCCATTTATGGGATAAGTATTTGTGGCAGCTTTGCATCTGTTATGTAACTGCTTTCAACATAGCCTGGAGTGATGCCTCAGGCACTGTATAAACAGATGGATACATCTGCTTTGCTTAGGGACTCCTTCAGGCCTTACTTCCCTATCCCCATTCTGAACTCCATGAGTCTGCTGCCTTGAATTTGACCTGATTGACTTTGGTCTTGGTTTCCTTTGCATCATATATCCTCTTTAGAACAGGAGATAATACTCTTAGAATTAGAATTAGAATTATTATAATATAATATTTTATAAACATTTATATTACAAACTATTATATATTTTATTTATTATCATAGGTATTTGTAAAGCCAGTATCCGCGGCCACCATCACAGCCGCCCTGGCCCATGCAGGTTCACGTTGGATTCAGACAGACGGTAATGAAACAACAGAGCCATGAACTGGTGGGCCATCATTTTTAATCCTAGCTTGCACCGGCGGGCAAGTAAAAACACACACTGGGCTCCAAAACCCACTCATTCAGCGCTCACAAAGCGACTGACTTATCCGAGTTTCCTAGAATCAAAGATTTCTAGCTCACTAGCCTCATTCTCCTTTGTTCCCCATCTCCTTCCTTCTCTCTGCACAAACTCTGCACTAACTGGCTTCTCTTTCAGCACTCCGCCATCTTGGCTGCCTCTTCTCTCCTCCACATGGTCTTTCTCTGCTCTCCTCTCTAATGCTAATCTCAGGAACCCAGAGAGCAAGCTCCCGGCCTGCCCCACTTTATAGTGTAGAAACCAAAACCTTTAATCCAGTATACAAACAAGGAAGTCTCTGATACAAAATCACTTATCTGAGGCATAGTGGGATTCCTCATGAGAGTGCACCACCCTACGTCAAATGGGTGGGAAAGGCTTAGTCCTAAAACCAAGCATTAGGCTATAAGGACCCTGCCTGCTTACAGCCTTCCCCCACACCCAATACAAACAATAAGCAAACAAACATATATATCATATTTAAAAACTTATTTGACCAACAGTATTATAAATATTATAATACTTTATAAATATAATATAATATTTTATAAATATAATTATAATAATTATTTTTTACCAAGGCCCTAGCATAGAAATTCTGTAGGATGCTGTCTCATCTTGCCCAGTGACTGTGGTGAGGCACCAGCTCCGGTGGCCAGCTGAAGCCCAGTGCAGATGTTAGGACACCTGTCTGGGGAGGAATTTCAACATCGTGAATGTGTAATGTAACTCGTATGAGATAAACTGCCTAATGGGAGAGTGACTGCTTCCCTCTCCTTCCCTAGCACTTGACGTTTATTAAGAATGACAAGCAACGTGCCAGGTAGATGAATAAAATATACAGACTTTGGAGAACTCACCATGCAAACAAATGGTCCTCATATAATGTGAATCATTACACCTATGCCATCCTGGGACATTTGTTCATGAAGGTTCCTCAGGTCCTGTGTCCACCTGGTAGAGTTTTGTCTGAGTACATTGTAGGCACAGTGATTCGTTAGAAATAAACAGATTTCTCTGCCTTGTAGCCTCCCCAAACTTGTTCAAAGTAGTGGCAAATATTACACTTTCAAAGAAGCTCCTCCTGTGAAGGAAGGGGCATGTTTTTCGAGTTTTGCAGTAGTGCACAACCAGAGCCCTCGGGTATGAGTTACAGTTAATGACGCACCTGTCCCTGCAGGTGCCACATGCTAGATTTTCTGCCGTTTATACAACTGATGTTTGTATTTTTGTTTTCCCTTTACTCTGTCAAAAAGTGACTAGTTCTTTTTAGGTTTTCTGAGGAAATGTGACCAAATGACTAAGATTTCAGTGCATTTCTTTTCTCTGTTTTGCGAAGAATGTCCCTCAGGAGCATGGTTCCAGAGTTGACAGTACCTTAAACACTGAGGTTTTTTATTTTTTTGTAATCTTAGAACTCAGTAGTTTTAGAATACGGTTCCTTGTGTGATGCTTTGAGCTAATACAGTCTGTGTATTTAAAGTTTTAGGACTTTGTATGACGGTTCATTGTCAAGGTTGGTTCAGAGTAGTTTTGCAGTTATGCGAATCTGGTTCAGTGGACTAGAACGGCATCACGCTGCGGCAAGGCCCTGGAGTCTGCTCAGCTGACTCCTGTCCTGGAGACTTCTTCGTTGGCATCATTACTTCTCACCAGTGTAGAGTCTCAGTTCTTAATTTCTTGTGGTCTCAGATTCTTTACACGAGGTATGGAGATGGCGGATTTGACCTTTAAAAGACAGAAAATGTTTTTTCTCATATCCTTAGTGAAGAAACCAAACTCCATTTCCTTCTGTCACATTTCTCATTTAATTACTGACAAAATTCTTTTCTTCTGGCAATTCATGCTGAAACAGATCTAGAGCTTAAAAAGTCTATTGATAGTCTACCTTCTTTTTTAAAAGATTTTATTTTTATTCATTTTAGAGAGAGAGAGAGAGAGAGAGAGAGAGAGAGAAAGAGAAGGGGGGAGGAGCAGGAAGCATCAACTCCCATATGTGCCTTGACCAGGCAAGCCCAGGGTTTTGACTCAGAGACCTCAGCGTTCCAGGTCGACGCTTTATCCACTGCGCCACCACAGGTCAGGCAATAGTCCACCTTCTTGAAGACAAAATTGAAAGCTGTTTGGGTAAGTGAGTCAAATTGTCATTTTTCTGTTCCCTCACCCCCATAGTTCCTCTCAGGTACCTGAAACGTCAGCTTTTGAATTTTATTTTCTAGGCTTTATAAATGTCTTTATTTGAGTACATAGGGACAAAACTTTAAATTGCTGGTAGTTGTTTGTATTTTAGCATGGCTTGTTTGGGTTTATTTTATGCTCTGACAGGGCACTGCTATAGTGAAGTCCGGGGAACACAAGAACAGTTTGCGGCTGTGGAATAATGCGCATGGACAGAGGTCTGCTAGGGCGCGTTAGCAGGCATCCTGCGCGTCCTAGGAAGATTCAGTTTCCCATTCTGCATTTGTGTCTTGAGTACCTACTGTGTGCCAGATACTGTTCCGGATGCGGAGCAGATGCAGTGAAGGAAAAAAGTTCCTAGTCCTCTTGGAACTTACGCAGTAGAGGAGGCGATTTTGAGAAGAAGCTAGACTTCTTTTTCTGGAGCATTGTTCTCTATCTTGGCAGTGTTTGGTTTTGACTTTAAAAATGAGTGGTTTTAAATATATTTGACAGTTATTATAAGTACTAAATATTCCACATAAGCTGCTTGATATTCTTTGAGGGTCTGTCCTGAAGTTGTTTATTTCAGCCAACAGAAGAAATAGCTCTTTGAAATATCTATCAAAATTACAAAAACAGTCAATTTTCTTGAATTTATTTCTAGGATATATGTGAAATAAGTTGCAAAAAGGTACATTTTGGGAATGTCAAAGTGTTTGAAAGAGACCATATAAATGTATATTAATGAGGGATAGATTAGTGTTGGTGCATCCATAATGGAACACTGGGCAGGTGATAAGAACGACAGGGGAATTGCTCTGTCTTGATAAGGAGGAAATCAAGGTGCAGGACACTCATATTATGATAGCTCTTATGTAAGAAGAGGTGTTGGTGTATACTGATATTCTTATTTGCTTATTTTCTCTAAAGAAACTCTGGGAGGAGATCCAAGAAACTAATAAATGTGATTGCTTGTAAATACTAAGTGGTGGAAAGATAACAGCGGGAGGCAGAGATAGAAAACATTTTTACTGTGTATTTGTACATTTTTTTCCTTTCAAATGGTTTTTTTAAAGAGCAATTTTAGATTTACAAAAAAACTGAGCAGAACGTAGATAATTCCCATATACTCCATGTCCCCTCACACTCAGAGACTCTCCCCAACAAGATCTCCCACCAAAGTGGTACATTTGTTAAAATTCTTGAACCTACATTCACACATTGTAATCACTCCAAGTCCATAGTTTGTTCACACCTCATGTTGTACCTTCTATGGGCTTAGACCAGTGGTTCTCAAAGTGTGTGCCAGGGTGCACTGGTGCGCCCTAGAAGATTTCCAGGTGCGCCTTATGGTATTCCAGAGAAATATGTGCCTGTTGGGGACCAAAAAACCAACAGGGTTTTTGGAGTTTAGATTTTTGGGGGACAGAGGTGTGGGGAATTGACTGTAAGCTGACAGTCTGCACAACCTCCCACCTCACTTGCCTGATTGGGTTGCAGAAGGCTGTTAGCTGTGGTGCTGAATTGTTTACACTATCCCCCGTGTTCTTCGGAAAGACTGGAGGCAAGTTTCTTCTATCCTTTGTTTGATGTAAAGTTAAGATGATATGTATGGTGGGGGTTTTCTGCACTCAACACAATTAAGAGTAAAAAGAGAGGAATTCTTCAATGTATTGATGAGGAAATGAGAGTTTGCCTTTCAAATATATACCCAAACATTGAAGAAATCGCTAAGACACATCAGGCTCCTTTTTCTCATAAACACAAGAATGAAAAAACTTAACACATTTGCACCAGGACCTGCTGAATTTACTAAATCTTACTAAGAATGTATCTATATATCTATATATATATAAAGATAACTTTTTGTCTTTTTTTTTATTTTCTAACCCTTCTTTATGAATTCTAAAAAGCATAACAAAAAATATAACAAAAATGTTTTTTAATGTCAGAATAAATTTAATTTTGTCGTATTTATTTCATTTAATTACCATAAAAGCACGCTTGGACTTTATATTTTTTCTTTAATATTTAACTTAATTATTATAACATATTTCTCAGAAATTTGTATATAGTATGCCTACAATTATTTGTAGGATTTTAAATGCGCCCCGACTTCAAAAAGCTTGAGAACCACTGGCTTAGACAAATGTATAATGACATACATCCATAACTATGGCATCATGCAGAGTATTTCCATTGCCCTGGAAGTACTCTGTGCTCTGCGTATTCATTCCTCCCTAACCCTAACCCGAACCTGAACTGAACCCGAACCCAAACCCCAACCCCAACCCGAACCCCAACCCCTCACAACCACTGATCGCTTTTTTTGTCTTCACAGTTTTGCCATTTCTACAGTGTTAAATAGTAAAAGTCACACAGTGTGCAGCCTTATCCAATTGGCTTCTGTCGCTTACTATTATGCTTTTAAATTTCCTCCATGTCTTTTCATGGTGGTAGCTGTGTTCTTTTTAGCACTAAATAGTAGTCTGTAGCCTAGATTTACCTCCTGAAAGACATCTTGGTCGCTTCCTAGTTTGAGAAGTTGTAAATAAAGCTGCTGTGAACATGTGAGTGCAGGTCTTTGTGCGGACATGTTATCAACTCCTCTGGGTAAATACCAGAAGGGCAATTGCTGGATCATATGGCGTGAGTATGGATAGTATTTTAGGAAACAGCCACACTGTCATCCGAGGTGGCTGTACCACTTTGAATTCTCCGATGAATGACATTCCTGTTGTTTTACACCCTTTCCAGCGTTTGGTGTAGTCAGTATTTTGGATTCTGGCTATTCTAATAGGTGTGTAGTGGTGTCTCATTTTTGTTTAATTTGCATTTCCTTGGTAACATGTAATGTGGAACATTTTTTATATGCTTATTTGGCATCTGTTTATCTTGTTTGGTGAAGTAGTTGGCCCACTTTTTAAATTGGTTTTTCTTATTGTTGAGTTTTAAGAGTTCTTTGTATATTTTGGATAAAAGTTATTTATCAGTGTGTCTTTTGCCAGTATTTTTTTCCAGTCTGTGGCTTGTCTTATCATTTTCTTGACAGAGAAGATACATTTAATGTTAATGAAGTCCAGCATATCAGTAATTTCTCTCATCAATCTTGATTTTGGTATTCTATCTAAGAAGTCACCACCATACTCAAGGTCTTCTAGGGTTTCTCCTATGTTATCTTCCAGGATTTTACATTCAGGTCTTACTCTTCTTGTGTTAATTTTTTGTGAAAAGTGTAGTCTGTATCTAGATCCTTTCTTTTTTTATTTTATTATTTTGCATATGGATGTCCAGTTGTCTCATCATCCTTTGTTGAAAGAACTATCTTTTCTCTATTTTATTGTCTTTGCTCGTTGGTCAAAGATGGTTACTATATTTATGTGGCTCTAATTTCTACTTTCTAGGAGTTGCCATTACTTCTGTGTGAAATGGGGAGATTATATTTTTGTTTTTATTTTATTTGACACAACGTGAATGGCATAATGGCTCTTAAAAGAAACACAAATAATAAGACATTGCTTTTTATTGTACAGTTTTATACAAGAGTCTTTCCATACACATATATATATATAAGAACAGCAGAATTGCCAACTGAAAGCTCAGAATATAATCACTAGATAGTATTAGTTTGCCAGAACTGAACTGAAGTTGCTAAGAACTTGATGAGTCAAGTAAGCAATGAGGGGAGTGCATGGAACAGTCACTGATGGGAGAGGGGTCTTATTTTGTTCTCAGGCTAGGCACTGAACATCAGTCTATTTGGAATAATATTAACTACCAGTATCTTGGTTGGAATTTTTAGGGTAATCATTTAATTTCTGTTGATAGAAGACTTTATTATTGAATGTATCATGGAAATTTAGGAAACTTATTAATGATCTGAATTTATATGAAATGAATGCTAGATTTTGCTACTTTTTTCTATACCTACTATGTCTTAAGATTTTCATTGGTAATGGGTCTTTTTGCTACTTGGAAAGTTTCTTATTATTCAAAAGAGGAAAAATCCTGGTAAGGATATTGGAGACAGAAACAGATCTTGGAATATGCTAAGAGTCTGTTGTTGACTGCCCATTTTTTATGCTAATAAGAAAACATTTCTTCTTTTTCTCCAGAGGATTTCTCTGTTTCATCTAAAAGCTACTGTATTGTGTTTTTATATTAAAATCCTGTATTCGCTGTAGACTAGCATGATATGTCTCTGCCAGCTTAACAGTGTTGACTATCATTTAGCCTTCAGAATTCAGCTTCTATTATTAAGTGTCACTTTTTTTTCTGTCACCTGAGTTAGAAGAGCTGAAACCAGGACAGCATAAAGCAAATATTTGAGGGTGTAAATGTTATACGTGTGTGATTGGTAGACATGAAAATATCCACCTCTAGATAAAGTGAGAGTATTCTTTCTAGATTTCTGTGTGCTAGTAAAATAGAGGTGGTGATTTCCCTAAGGTGTTGTACTTAGAGAGCCTAGGAAAATTTTTGCAAATAGGGGATTGTAGACTGCACTACTCTCTCTCTCTCTCTCTCTCTCTCTCTTTTTAAGGTGAGAGCAGGGTTGATAGTGAAGCAGACTCCCGCATGTGCCCTGACTGGGATCCACCCAGCAATCCCATCTGGGGCCAATGCTTGAGTACCAAGCTATTTTTAGTGTCTGAAGATGATACTCTCAGACCAATGGAGCTATCTTCAGTGCCTGGGGCTGACCTTGAACCAACTGAGCCACTGGCTGAGGGAGGGGAGCAGGGAGAGAAGGAGGAGAGGGAGGGAGAAAGAAGCAGATGGGCACTTCTCCTGTGTACCCTGACCAGAAATTGAACCTGGGACAGTCATACGCCAGGCTGATGCTCTAGTCACTGAGCCACCAACCAGGGCCCTATTCTCTTTTTTTAAGTGAGGGTATAGGATAAAGGAACCAGCATTTCAGTGGTATCTTTCACGGCAATCACGATGTTGAATTTTAAGAAAAATCAATAAAAATGATAAAATGCTGTAAAATGAGTAAATAATTAGGAAAAAATAAAAAAATAATCAGAGATTGCTACAGGGGAAAGAGCAAATGCAAAGAATACTAGAGAGAATACAAAGAAAGAAAATAATTAGAAAACAGAGTCAACAAGAAATGTCATCCTAGTTTCTCCCCTGGCTGTCTTATATGGCTTTATTTAGGGGGTGAAAATTCTGGAATGTTCAATAGTATCTCTCAGCTCAACAACTTACCATCTTTTCATCTTCTCAAATATAGTGCAATCCCTCTGCCTTCTTAGGATGACTGGCACATGATGAAGGATGGGAGAGGAATTCAGGGACCCCATGATCTTGTTTCTGCTTGATACACTTTAGATTAGATGCCTGAGGTGTCAGCAAATATCGGAGATTTTCATATCTAAAAGGTTAGAAACTTCACCTAGCTCCTCTCCTCTGCACACATACGGAGTAATTGGATTATTTTCACTGAGTCAATAGGTTTTTGGTATCACATAACCTCAGCGAAACAAATGCGATTACTTGGGTCTCAGTATACTCCTGCAGATGGAAACTTTCTGTAACCAGGAGGTATCTGAACTCCCTGGGTGCTCGCCTGGGGCCCTCTGACCTTCTCTGTGAAAAGCCCTTTCTGTATTGATGCTCCAGCGGTGCTGGTGGGTCGAATGGCAGTTACGTAATCACAGTCTCTGTTTCGGTCCGGTGGCCTTTATGCAGAGAGCTGGGAGTGGATTTCTTCTTGGCAGAAATAAGCTAAGAAAAAGCTCTTTAGATAAGAAAAAAAAAATGGAAACATGAAAAAGAAAACCTGGATGGCTCTGAAATTAGAGAACCGTGTTTTATCTGAAGGAGTTGGTAGAGAATATCAGGGTCATTGCTGAGATCCGACGTCAGTAAGAAATAGAGGTGTTTCTGTGTTGATGTTGCATTTTTAAAAGGCATCTTGACATTGGGAAGAAAAACACTAGACCAGAGGAGTAGGCGGCGGACTGGGTCTGGTTCTGGCTGTGTTGTCTCAGTTGTTCGGCGAGCTGATACAAGTCACATGACTTCTCCCTGCCTTTCCTGTCGACCCCTTCAGGGAAGGCGCTCTGCAGTCCCCACGTCCCTTCCGGGTCAGCAGCTTGTGCTGGCTGGGGCAGCGTGAAGACTTAGGAGGTCCATATTACTGAAACGGACCTCCATCTCAGTAATTTTTCAAAAGAGAGGACATCTTTTAAAGCTGGCTTTCTAACTCAAGGAAGGATATTTAAACTACAAATTACTGTCACATTTGTATATTATAATGATGAATTCATGTTTATGTTTGTGTCCTGAATCTAGTTTACTGAGAAGAAAGCAGTTTTGTAAACAAAGCGGTCACTTTACTATGAGGGATGTGGGTTATCTTGTTTCATTTTTCATTTTGGTTCTTACCACCCCTCCCCCCACACATCTTCTGTGTGGAGGCTAGAACAAAACTGGCCTCCACGTGTCATTGCACGGTATCTCTATGACCCTCTACTTTACTTTCTTTTTTTTTTTTTTTTTTTTCATTTTTCTGAAGCTGGAAACAGGGAGAGACAGTCAGACAGACTCCCGCATGCGCCCGACCGGGATCCACCCAGCACACCCACCAGGGGCGACGCTCTGCCCACCAGGGGGCGATGCTCTGCCCATCCTGGGCGTCGCCATGTTGCGACCAGAGCCACTCTAGCGCCTGGGGCAGAGGCCAAGGAGCCATCCCCAGCGCCCGGGCCATCCTTGCTCCAATGGAGCCTCGGCTGCGGGAGGGGAAGAGAGAGACAGAGAGGAAAGCGCGGCGGAGGGGTGGAGAAGCAAATGGGCGCCTCTCCCGTGTGCCCTGGCCGGGAATCGAACCCGGGTCCTCCGCACGCTAGGCCGACGCTCTACCGCTGAGCCAACCAGCCAGGGCCTACTTTACTTTCTTGTGCTCATTGTGGGTGCTGTGAGACACTGAAGACATGGAAGACTCTGTGTTTCTTACAGATACAACAGCTGATTTTTAAAGACTATAGAAAAGAGGAGATGCACTATTAGGAGAATGGATGCAGTAACAGGCTGACAGTTCCTCTTCTTTAGAGGTTAGCTTCTCTGAATAGGTACTAGAGAGGCCACATGGGATGTGGACACTCAGGAGTGGGCACATTTACTGCTAATGACTGTAAGTTTGCTCTCTTTCATCTTCATCTTCATAGCTGACTTTACACTTTCAGCTTGAGCTCATCCTCAAAGAAATTTCCATATAAGCTGCAATTAGAGTGATACCCAGTGCCAGCTCTTGTGTTCATAATGTGACTGGAGGAATGTAAAGCAGCATTCTTAGTCATCTGGCATGAACAATTCCCCTGTTCGCCTCTTCATAAGAAATCCCTTAGTGCATTATTTCTGTTAGTGACTTCATCAAGGAAACTCCATCATTGCCTCCCAAAGAGCCTTTTAGATACTGAGTTTGGAGTGGACCAAGGACGTTTGCAGTAGCCCACAATTCTGTAGATACAGAAACTACTTGGAGTGTAACTCAGGTCTCCTGACTATGTGGCCTGGATACCTTCTCCGACATTCTTCTTGACTTCTCATTTGCTCTATTGCCATGATGTTGCCTGAAAGGAAGAAGGAATACCAGGTTGGCCTTGATTCTCCAGGATTTGGAAACGGGCTATTGGGAGTTGTCCTGTCTGTGTGCTTATACATACTCACTGCTAACCTTGTCTAATAATGTAGATGGTCTTTTAGGATTGTATTATCAGCTTCAAATAAGATTGACCAGGTACTCTGAGGATCCTGGAAGAACTTAAAGATGGATATCTTGTACTTAAATAAACTCCTGGATGGAAAGACTTGGAGACCTGGTTTTAACTCTAGACATGGCTACTCATTAGGGCTTTGGTCAACACCTTAACCTTTCTGGGTTTCTGTTGTCTTGGCTAAAACATGCTGCCTCTGACTAAATTTCTGACTCATAAAATGATCTAAGCCATATTGCCAGTGATAGCTGCTTTCAACATCAGCTATAGACGTAGACAGTTTTCCAGATCTGCTCTGAATTCTGAAATACAGAAATACATGAACATCTCTGTACTCAGTGGCCCCAGGAAAGTAAAATATAGCTAGAGGCATTTTAGAACTTTGTTTGAACCAGCCTCTGTTTAGGTCCATATGGAAATGGAATTAGGCCCTGGCTGGCAGTGCAGTGGATAGAGCATCATCCTGAGCGCTAAGATCACTGGCTTGATCCCAAGGGTTCTAGCTTGACTCCAAGGTTACTGGTTTAAGCCCCAGTGAGGACACACATGAGGAGCAATCAATGAGGACACAACTAAGTGGAACAATAACTTGATACTTTATTCTCTCTCTTTCTCTCTCCCTCCTTTCCTCTTGTGAAAAACTAAATAAATAAATGGGATTGAATAGAAAGGCAACCTCATCCTTATGCTTTATACCCCTTTCACCTTTTATGCTGGACAGAGAAGGAAAGACATGTTGCCATTAACTCTTAAGTTAGAACAATTGACAATATTTGTAGGGAATCATGGAAAAATTTATATTGGGAAAGCAATGTAGTTGTTGAAGAACCTTTATGATTTGTAGTTCTATGAGAATAATAAAAGAGAAGGCTCTCATGTTTACAGGTGTGTGTGTGTATGTGTGTTTGTGTGTGTGTGTGTGTGTGTGAGAGAGAGAGAGAGAGAGAGAAGAATAGACCAAAAAAGAAAAGAAAGATAAATATCTGGAAATACCTAGTGAGTGGGAAAAAACTGCAGAAAATCCTTGGAAGTTTTTTTTTTTAATTTTTTTAATTTATTTATTCATTTTAGAAAGAGAGAGGGGGAGAGAGAGAGAGAGAGAGAGAAGAGAGAGAAGGGGGGAGGAGCAGGAAGCATCAACTCCCATATGTGCCTTGACCAGGCAAGCCCAGGGTTTTGAACCAGCGACCTCAGCATTTCCAGGTCGACGCTTTATCCACTGCGCCACCACAGGTCAGATCAAATCCTTGGAAGTTTTTTATATTTTATTTATTTTTATTATTTTTTTTTTTTTAAGTGAGAGGAGGGAAGATAGACTCCACATGTGCCCCGACCAGGACCTACCTGGCAACCCCTATCTGTGGCCGATACTTGGACCAACTGAGCTATACTCAGTGCCTGGGGCTGATGCTCACACCAATTGAGCCATTGGCTGTGAGAGGGGAAAAAACAGAGAAGTGGGAGGGGGAGGAGAAGAGAAGCAGATGATCACTTTCATGCATGCCCTGACTGGAGATTGAACCTGGGACTTCCACAGGCTGGGCTGATGCTTTATCACTGAGCCAAATGGCCAGGGCAGTTTTTTGTATTTTAGTCTATACAAATATATTTATATTAGAATGATTTTGAATCCCAGACTTTAGATAAAGGAAATAGGACATAGTATCAAGAGATAAACTTTCATTTTAAAGCTAATAAGTAATAAATTAGAGAAAAGGAAAGGAAATGAAAGTTAAACGAGATGGAAAAATGATACTGAGCAGACCATTTAGAAAATTCTCTGGCTTTGTTTCCACATATGTAGAGGAATTGAAGTCAGTTACACTTCAAGCTCCTGTTCTGGGTAGGTCACAGGTGCAGTGAAAGTTTTTGACCTTGAAGGGAAGTTAGGTGTTTTGTTATTTATTCCTTTTAGTCTTTTTTCTTTTCCTAAAGGTATGGTATATAGTATTCAAGTTGTAAATACATAACAATACAGAATGGCATGGGGGGAAAAGCCAAAATTTTCTGAAATATTTCCATATATATGAGCAAGATTGATTCACTGTCAATCATTTGGTGAAGACATTAACTTCTGTGCAACCAGCATGAACTGTTTTATAACATTCAAGGTGAAGGAAACAAGTGATCACATCTTATATTTCTCCAAACTAAATCAAAACCGAATGAAATACGTAGTGGCCAGATTGACAGGAATTTCAGTATTACCCTTCAGGGATATCCTCTCCTGCGTCCCCCGCCCCGTTTACACAGTCCACAGAGGAGACGCACTGAGATCAGCATTCCAGCAGGAAGAGCCTCAGCGTTTGTCTGTCTCCTGCTGCTGCCCTTGCCCCTTAGCCTTCCTGCTATGCTGAACCTGGCCCCTTGCAGCTGTCCAGCAGTGCTCGCCTGTTATTGTGTTGCCTCCTGAGCTTAGGCGCCCAGCAAGAGCTATGTGGCTCTTTGGACAAGGGCAGCTCCACTGGTTAAATGCCTCATCAATTTTTGTGTATGTGTGTGTTACCTAAAAATTCATTAATGACATGTGCCATTGTTTATTTAGCCAGTAATCTTTGTTTTGTTTTGTGACAGAGAGAGAGGGACAGATAGGAACAGACAGGCAAGAAGGGAAAGAGATGAGAAGTACCAATTTTTCGTTGCAGCACCTTAGTTATTCATTGATCGCTTTCTCATATGTGCCTTGACCCGGTGGTGGGGGGGAGGGCTACAGCAGAGCGAGTGACCCCATGCTCAAGCCGGCAACCTTGGGCTCAGGCTGGTGAGCCTTGCTCAAACCAGATGAGCCCATGCTCAAGCTGGCGACCTCAGGGTTTCAAACCTGGATCCTCTGCGTCCCAGTCCGGCTCTACCATTGCGCTGCTGCCTGGTCAGGCTAGCCAGTAATCTAATGATGAACACTTAGGTTGTTTTCAGCATTTGTGATTATTATGTCATGATGAACACCCTTTTCAGTTGTTTCTTCAAACCTAATACCCAGAAGTCATGTTGCTGGATCAACAGATATACTATTAGATTTGACCTACATAGCAACTTTGCATTCTAGAATAGATGCATTGGTTTACATTCCTAACAAGAGTGCATGACAGTACCCTGCATTGTCACACTTGCTGGTGATCTCTGTGAAAGAAGAAAATAGTCTGGCTACTATGGTCTCAGAAGGGGAACATACAGCCCCACACACAGGCCCAGTTATCTTTAGAGAACAACAGTTCTTCTGTGTGTTCAGGATCCATCTGTTATGGATTTATTGTTGTTTTTTTTAATAAGTTTGTTTTGAAATGGTTGTGTCAACTCACTTGGATTTAGAGGATGGGCTGTTTATCTCATGTTCTCTCACCATATTTGAAGAAGTAGCCAGATTTCTCTTAGCCTACTTAGTATTTATAATCTTTTATTGTTTTTACCCCACATAATATTATTTGCCCAGTAGAATAAATTTGAATTGAGTAACTCTAAGTTAAATTTTCTTAAATCAGTATTCCAAAACCCCACTTGAGTACTGAAAAGCTGAAAGGACTCTGAAGTTGTTGGAGCCCTGCTTTGGCTCCGTTTTTACTGTGGCTTTCTGATGGTGAGGTGAGGTGAGGTGAGGTGAGGTGAGGTGAGGTGAGGTTGGCTAGCACTGATTTCTGAGGCCCTCTTTGCTATTTTTCAGAAGATAACCAATTATTGTCTATCTTTTGTTCTTTGGCCAAATTCACTTAACATTCCAAATTTTTCACGTGTTTCCCTTACTGTACCCTTCCTTTTTGGAAAAATTTCTATATTCTATGCTTTTGATTAATTTGAAGGTACCCCTAAATATTACAATGCCCCATGTTAAAAATCTTTTCCACAGTAAGGCTGTATGGTTTTCTACATGCTCTGCAGGCTAAAGAAAACACTTATTCTGATATTTTGAATCAAACTCTGAAGACTTAAACATATGATAGAAAGATGCTAGGCAAATAGTTTTTAATATTAAAACCACATCAAGCAAAGTGGCAGATGAATTCCTCTCAGAGGTCTGCCTTCAGAGGTGGATGGAGCCTTCAGCTGTGTCTCATCCTGCTCATATGGAGTGTGCCTGCCCTTGGCAAGTGATTTCATATTGAGTTTGGCTCCTCATGGGTGAAATGAACTGTAACCGCCCATCATTCCGTAACCCTTCCCTTTAAAGTGGGTCCATAGCAGCAGAGAGGGAGGCAGTGAACATGGAGTCACAGTCCAGCAAGGAATACTCCCTCTGGGTCTGAGTGAACACACTAAACACAGGAGAACCTTACACAGAATCTTCCCAGAGGGATTAGCCTAGAAAACTCGAAAAACATTCTTGCTGCAAAACACCTAGAAATAATAGATAAAATATAACAATGACATGTTTCAGTGCATAGCAGAGCTAATCAAAAAGTAGGGAATCTCAGGGACCAAGAATGAAGAGAAACCGAAGACTTGGGTCATCCTGGAAGAGGTGGTGGGACACGAGGGAGATGGTCAGGGTAGGATTGGAGTTCTATTTCCTCTTTGAAAAGTTGAAAGTGAGTCACCTTTTATAAACTCAGCATGCTCAAATAATAACCTTATAAATTTCACATGTACAAGTCCTGACAATACAAAGTAAAATAGCTAGATTATGGAAACAAATTAAAGCTTAAAAGCAAATATGGCCTAAAATATAAAAGAACTAAGACCAAAGTCAAGTGTATCCTAGGGCTGCTATAACAAATACCACAAACTAGGTGGCTGAAAACAGCAAAAATGTATTCTTTAATTGTTCTGAAGGCTGGAAGGCCAACATTAAGGTTTCAGCAGTGCCCCGCTCTGTCTGAGGTCCTGGGAGAGAGCCTGTTCCATGGTGCTCCTAGCATCTGCTGTTTCTGGCAGACCTTGGTGTTCCTTGTCTTGTAAACACACCATTCATGTGTCATCACATGGTGTTTTCCCATGTATCTGTTTCCTTGACTCTTCTTTGTAAGAAGAGTCATACCAGGCATATTGGATTAAGGGCCCCCTCTAATCCAGTATGACTTTATCTTAACTTGATTACATTTGCAATGGTATACCAAGGAAAGGCAGACCAAAAAAATATATTTTTGAGTGTTGAATCTACTATTAGATAATATTAAACTGAGGACAAGAAGCGCTAAATGAAGCAAAGAATGGCTTGTTTTTAAGGTAGAATTACTTATAAATGTATAAGGAGTGAGAGAGTTTGAAAATCACAGTTTTGTAACCCCCCAAAAAGGGAAAAATTGATTCTGGACACTAAAAAATACTAGAGCCATTAATATAATTGTATGGTATAAGGTTGTCACCCCACAAAATTCTTTCTAATTGAAATGGTGGAAATTTATCTTTACCATGGAGAAATCTGGGGTCACCACTTTAACTGGGTGGTAAAACTGAGCTGCAGCAGGGGTGGTACGCCTCCTGAGGTGATACAATATGAAGTACATGTCTATTCAGAAAAATAGTTAACCTGAATCTAAGTAAGCCTTTGCGTCTAACTTAAAGATTTCAGGAACTACAGAGAGAAACAAGGTAAATGGCAGCATCAGCAAACAATTAGATAAAACTGTTTTGTAAAAACTTGTCCAAAACAATTGACCAGGTCTATTTGAAAAAACAAAAGCAGTGTCGTGGAGGAAAAAAAACAAAAACAAAAAAAAAACAGGGGTAGAGGGGAAACACTTCAGAATTAAAAGATTTTGCAAAGATGTAACAACCAACTGTCATGCATTTAGTATAATTGGAGTCTGGAAAAATGAATTTAAAAGATGTTTTGAGGACAATTAAGCAAATTACATGTGAGTGAGATATTGGATGCTATTAGGAAAGTATTATTTTTTAAAATGTGATATTGATATGTGGTTATTTGAAACAGTGTACTTATAGCTAGGAGATGCTCAGTGAAATATTTGGAAAAGAAATGTGAAGTCAATTTGTTTTTATGTGGTTAAGCAAACACACACACATATATGATATATACGTACATATATACATATAAAGCAAATATGCAAAATTGTTAATTTTATCAATTAAGTATGTAATAGATAAAAGTTATATGATAATATATGTAAATATAAAAGGTAAGTAACAAAATATTGGAGGAGAAATCAAGTTGGCCTTATTTTAGAATTGCAATGATGGCTTAATATTTGGGAAACTGCTAATATATTTTACCATGTTGGGTTTAAGGAGACATACACAGATCTCTTTGTAAATGATAAAGGTATCTGGCACAATTCAATATTAATTCATTACTATAATTTTTAAATAGATAGGTATATATGAATGCTTCTTTAATCTGTCCCAGTCCCACAGACTAATGTCATGCCAAAACATTACTTAACTTTACGTTTGCCATGAATATAGTTCAATAAAGAGTATAGGAGTATATAAATTGGAAGAAACAGTAAAATCATCAGTATTATCAAATGATATGATTGTACATATAGGATACTTTATGGGATCAAATGAAAAATCATGACAAACAATAACCACTTACACTTTAACCTATAGAAATACTGATATACATAAGTAGCTTACATAGAAACAAATAATTACCTGTTAGAATATATAGTGGAAGATCTAATTGCAGTAACATTAATAAAAGATAGAATGATTAAAAATAAAATTTCTTTAAAAACTAAAAAAAAAAGTCTTCCTCAAAAAAGATATAAGAAATAGAAAGGCATTCATGTTTTGTTTTGTTTTTTGGATGAGAAGACTAAACATCATAAACGCATCAATTTTATCTACATTAAACTATAAATGTAATAATTGTAAAAAAATATTATTTTAAACAAAATAACCTTATCATAAGTTATATGGAGAAATAATCAAGTATAGCCAGGAGTAATATGAAGGAGCATAAGGAAGAACTAGCCCTTTACAGATCGTAAAATACATTTTAAAGTGTGCAGTATTTAAGACAGTGTGTTACTGATTCATGAAGAAACAGATCAGTAGATTAGAATAATGAGTCTGTAGACCCAGTGCATATGGAAATAGAATGTAAGGTACAGGTGGCATTTCAAATCAGTGAAGATAGGTTATAGATCATTCCGTAACTGTTAGTGGGACTAATGGGTAGTCCTCTTGGAAAAGGTTGGACCATTCCTCATATCTTATGCCAAGACAAATCTTACGTGAAATAAAGATTTAAATACTTATAAATGAAATCGTAAAAGTGCTAGAAGCAGCCATGGAAGAATTTAAAAAATAATCTTGGTTTAGTGAAAGCCTTTCTAAATATGATTTTAAACCCAGAAGGACTATAAAAAAAGGACCAACATTTACATCTACATAAAAAGAAGTTATGGTGTGTGGCAAAAACCACCATAAACAAGGTTACGGAAAAGTGTAAACAAATGGAAAAGGGAAAAGCCAGTGAACCCTCAGTTGCCCATTCCCTAATTTCAGGACTAGCCACTCATGGCCAATTTATTTATTTTGAAGATTATTTTTGCTATTATAATATAAATATATTATCCAAAAAAATCTTTGTGTGTATCTACAACACCTTTCTTAAAACACATTAAATACTATTACCATAGCTAAAATATTAATGATTTCTTAATATTCATGACTATTTTTAAGGCATAGAAAAATGAATCTTCTGGTAAATAATATACACACAAATATATTTTAGAAAGCACATTTATGTGACTTTGAAAATGTTAGAAAAAAGTAAGTATAGAGTGAATATGCTGCAGAATTCCTATTAAATTAAATTTAGATACTTCCCCCTTGCACTGTTTGTTCCTAATGCTCTAAATCTGTTAATGCCTTGCAGTCAGCTGGTTGTGTTGCTTGATTATCCCTTTGTTAATCCTGGATCTTGCTCTGACCTGAATGAAGCCCGTTGCTTTATCCTGCCCTTAGAAATCGCTTAGGACTGTGACAGATGACGGCTCAGCAGTCTCTAATAAATTTGTCCAGGTGTATATATACATCAACTATAGGCAGGAACCTCAATCTCTAGAAAGAAGACTCAGCACAGATGAAATGTGCAGGCACCTCCAGTATTTGCAGCCCTTCACCAACTAAAAATCAGCTACATTCTATGGAAAAGATATTATTTTAAGGATTTTATGGCTCAGGAAAAAACAATGGAAATATTTTTAATAAGTAAATTTGGCAAACCTCTTTTATTTATTTATTTATTTTTAAGTGAGAGGAGAGGAGACAGAGGGACAGACTCCTGCATGTGCCCCAGCTGGGATCCACCTGGTGATCTCAGTCTGGGGCTGATGTTCTGCCCAGCTGGAGCCATGCTTGCAACCGAGCTATTATTAGCGCTTGACGTGAAGGCTCCATAGAGCCATCCTCAGTGCCTAGGGCCAATGTGCTTGAATCAGTCGAGCCATGCTGTGGGAGGGGAAGAGAAAGAAAGAGAGAGGGGAAGAGAAGCAAATGGTTGTTTCTCCTGTGTGCTCTGACTGGGAACTGAACCTGGGACTTCCACACACTGGGCTGATGCTCTACCACTGAGCCACCCGGCCAGGGCTGGCAAACCTCTTTTCATGAAGATATTTAAAATGGTTGTGAGACCAACTAATTGTGAAATTGACTAAGGTTGAATTTTGATACCATAATAATAAATTTGACTTTGAAAATGAGTGTGAATATTTAGAATTAATGTGCCAGTTTCTTCTAATCTTTAAAGTTAAAAATAATTTAATAAAAGTTTTTCTGAGACTCAGAGCTAAAGACTGATCATAGTAATAATTTCAGATCATATTTTTTAAGTAAGTGAGACGATGGGAGGCTGAAAGACTCCCGTATGCCCTCCAATCGGGATCTACCCAGCAAACACTTATGGGGAGATGCCCTGCCCATCTGGGGTGTCACTTTGTTGCTCCACAAATGAGCTATTTTTAGCACCCGAGGCAGAGGCCACAGAGCCATCCTGAGGGCCAGGGGCCAATTCACTGGAACCAATCAAGCCATGGCTGTGGGGGAGGGGTAGGAGAGGAGAAGCAGATGGTCGCTTATCCTGTGTGCCCTGACCAGGATTCAAACCTGGGACATTGACACACTGGGCCAATGCTTTACCACTGAGACAGCTGGCCAGGGTCGAGATTTTTAAAAAGATTTTATTTATTGAATTTAGAGAGAGGAGATAGAGATAAAGGCAGGGAAGAGGAGCAGGAAACATCAAGTCGTAGTAGTTGCTTCTTGTATGTGCCTTGACTGGGCAAGCCCAGGGTTTCAAACTGGCGACCTCAGCATTCCAGGTCAATGCTTTATCTACCGTATCACCAAAAGTCAGGCATAGATTTCAGATTTTAAGTAAAATTTAGGACTTACAGTATTTGAGAGTTTATCTCTTTTATGTTGGAGTAGCTGAGGGGCTTGCTCAAGGCCACTCAGCAGGGCGGGGATCCCAGGTCTGTGACCTTTCCATGGGATCATGCTCCTTCTTTTCACATCTTTAATCAATTGTCTTCATTCTCTTAGAATGCTGTTAGTTTAAACTTTTCCTCCTCCTTGCTGGTGACACTAGCACCTTTGCATGAACCTTGTATCCTCTGAGTTGGACCAGTCTTTTGGTTCTGCCAGATGCAGCAGGAGCAGAAATCCACACACTTCCAGGTCGTTTATCTGTTATAAAAATGAGGCAGTGAGTGCGTTTAATCTTTCCTGTATTAGATGATATGATACACAGTTTATGTGTTCATTCTAGTTTCTCTTGTGTGAATGCAAAGTTTTGTTGATGTAGGAAGATACGCATCTTATTTTTTTTCCCTCCTAATTTCAGAGGTTTCATAGGTGGGCTCAGGTTCCTTGACTCTTGTTTTTCCCTCCATTCCTGATATCTAAGCCTGATCTCTCACGTTAAAATGAAGGACATAGAAAGAAGCCCGCGTTCCACATGGGAGAGCCTTAGTTGAAGAGCTGGAAAAGCCGGAGAAACCTCCTGTAGGGTTTGCCTCAGCCAAACAGAAGGGGTGAAAGGAGATGCAAACAGTGTGCTTTGGTAGAAGAATTGTAGCATCTCAGGGCAAAAAGGGATTTTTAGTTAACATCTGTGTCTCACCACTTGATACATACAGCCCCTGTGCTGCTAACCTGTGGTCGGCCCACCCCTGCTTGACCTTCTCTGAAGACCAGAAACCTGTGAGAGCTGCTAGAGTGGCAGAAAGCCCTCAGCTTTTGAATTTGGTGGATCTCAGCATCCTGGCTGTAGCACACGTGCTCTGTAACCCTGGGCAACACCCTTAACTCTCTGATCCTCAGTTTCCTTATCAGAATCTCATTAGCCTGAGAATGAGATGAGATAGTCACTATTTCTCTCTACCACTTCATCACATCACATTACTGGATACTCTGAAGCTGCGCTGAATGTATCTTCTAATTCTCATCTTCTGGTTCTGAGTCCACCACTTGAGGCTACATAGAACATATGTGGTATAATCTTGGTAGCTATCCTCCAGGGACATTTAATTTCAGATACAACTCTTTTTCAAGGGCTGTTTGTTGTCCTATGTGCATTCAAAGCTGTATAATCAAAGGACAAATGCAACAAAACAGTGAGTGATGGGTAAGTAAGCTGGAGGCGCCTTATGGCATTCTTTGTAGTCTACCTGTATTTTACTGTCATAGTTTATATGATGCCACCTCATTTGTTAATTTGGTGTGTTAATGAACAGACTCAAGTTAAATATAAATGTTTTATTTTAATCATCAACTGATGAGAAAAATTGTTTACTTTCTGGATATATACATATGTTTTAGCAGCAAAGAGTGAGAGTTGTCATTGACACCAAATATTTACTTACAGCTCTCAGAGCTTACTCCTAAATCCTTACCCCTAGGGTACAAAGCACTGACTATACATAAATCTGATAATCCAGGTCCTGTCCCAGCAAGTACAGGCAATAAAACAGCCCCATAGGCATATACGATCTCTCTCACGCTTGTCATCTGTATGTACCACTCACCAAACCCTGGCCACGGAACAAGGTAAGAACTGGAAAGGTATATACTGCTCACAAAAATTAGGGGATATTTCAAAATGAATATGTGATAAAAAAAAAAAGAAGCATTTGATTTTTTTTTTATTAAACAAGAACATCAGAAAAGCAAACGCCAAGTCAAAGAAAGTTGTTCGACTGTGCAAATGAGATGCAAAACCAACTTTTATTTCATTGGTGGAAATGCACTATACAAAAGGCTGAAAGTGCTGGAGTTATCTGCACGTTCCCTGGTCCCTTAATTTTTGTTAGCAGTATATTTTTACACTTGTCTTCTTGGAAGCGAATGGATTTTATGCATGATGTTCACATTACAGTTGATCCTTGAACAACACAGGTTTGTACTGTGCAGGTCCACATATATATGGATGTTTTTTCCAATACATACCTGTACTATTTTCAATCCATGGTTGGGAGTCTACAGATTTGGAGGGCCAACTATATTCCTTGGTTGATGCCATTTTATGTATGTATATATTTATTTGTTTATTTATTTTTAGTGAGGGGAGAGGAGATAGTGAGAGACTCCCGCATGCACCCCAACTAGAATCCACCTGGCAGCTCCTGTCTTGGGCTGATGCTCAATCAGCTGAGCTATTTTTAGCATCTAAGGGTGACACTGGGCCAGCTGAGCTATTCTCAGTGCTGAGGGCCGACACTCAAACCAGTCTGGCCACTGGCTGTGAGAAGGGAAGAGAGAAAGAGGGGAAGAGAGAGGGGAGAGAAACAAATGCTTGCTTCTCCTGTGTGCCCTGACTGGGGATTGAACCTCAGATATCTGTATTCTGGGCCGACAGTATCCATTGAGCCAACCGGGCAGGGCCAATTGATGCTATTTTATATAGGGGACTTGAGTGTCCATGGATATTGGTACCCACAGAGGTCATGGAACCAATCCCCCACAGTTACCAAGAGACAACTTGAAGTTTTAGGGAAGTCAAAAGTTGTACTATTTTCAATTGTATGTGAAGTTGCTGACCTAACCCCCACCTTGTTCAGGAGTCAACTGTATATTAGAGTATACAGAGATAATTCAGCAAATCTTTATGTTTGGGCATTTCCATCATGAATGTTCTGTGGTTCAGAGCTGCCCTCAGGGCATCTGAGGTGGGTGGGGACTGGTCCATGCTTGGGTTCTGGACTATTCTGGCTGTATTGTCTTCATTCTTCTCCCCATGGTCATCTTTGCTCTTCCCAGTTGCTGTGTCTTTTTCTTGACATTCTTCTCACCATTTCTACTTCTTTCTTCTTTTTCTGTTTTTTCTACAATTTCACTTGTACTCGAGTTTGGTTTTCGTGGTCAGTGATGCTGAATTTTGCTTCAGCTTCACTAATTTTCTTGTTTCGTACATTTTTTTTGAGTTTGACTCTTTTTGGTCCTGTTTCATATAAAATATTCTTTTTTTTTTAATTTTTTTAATTTTCTGAAGCTGGAAACGGGGAGAGACAGTCAGACAGACTCCCGCATGCGCCCGACCGGGATCCACCCGGCACGCCCACCAGGGGGAACGCTCTGCCCACCAGGGGGTGATGCTCTGCCCCTCTGGGGCATCGCTCTGCCATGACCAGAGCCACTCTAGCGCCTGGGGCAGAGGCCAAGGAGCCATCCCCAGCACCTGGGCTATCCTTGCTCCAATGGAGCCTCGGCTTCGGGAGGGGAAGAGAGAGACAGAGAGGAAGGAGGGGAGGGTGGAGAAGCAAATGGGCGCTTCTCCTGTGTGCCCTGGCCGGGAATCAAACCTGGGTCTCCCGCACGCCAGGCCAACGCTCTACTGCTGAGCCAACCGGCCAGGGCCTAAAATATTCTTTTCTAGAGAAATTCTACCAGCCTGACCCATGGTAGCGCAGTGGATAAAGCATTGACCTGGAACACTGAGGTTGCTGGTTCGAAACCCTGGGCTTGCCTGGTCAAGGCACTTATGGGAGTTGATGCTTCCTGCTTCTCCCCCTTCTCTGTCTCCCCTCTCTAAAATGATTAAATAATATATTTTTAAAAGGAAACTCTACCTTCAGTAATTTAGCAAATCTAGTATAATAATTCCTGTTTGAAAATATTCTAACTTGGGCTTTTAAGCACGTAAAATTGGAGAATGGAATCATTTGATCTTGAAAAATTATTAGGAAAAACTTAACAACTATACAGTTAGAAAATATATATGATTTTATTACATTCTACTTGAAAATTGAATGTTCTTTTGCCTGACTATTATGGTGCAGTGGATAGAGCATCTACCTAGAATGTTGAGGTTTCCGGTTTTAAGCTCCAAGTATAGCCAGCTTGAGTTCAGGGTCACTGACTTGAGCACAGGATCATCGACATGATTCCAAGGTTGCTGGCTTGAGCCTAGAGGTCGCTGGCTTTTGCCCAAAGGTTGCTGGCTTGAAGCCCAAGGTCTCTGGTATGGGCCCAAGATCACTGGCTTAGCTTAAGCTGCCACCCTCCACCCCCATCAAGGCTTGTATGAGAAGTAATCAATAAACAACTAAAGTGATGCAAATATGAGTTAATGCTTTTCATTTCTCACCTCCTTCTCCCTCCCTGTCTCCCCACCCACCTCTCTTTAAAGAAAAAAAAGTAAAGAAAAAGTTGAGCACATAGGTCCCTGTAGTGGCTTTAACAGACTTTACTTACCCTCATGTCCATCAGATAATGAATGCCCTCTTTTGTGCTTCAGTTTTGTTATGAGAAGGAGATACACTTCTCAGATCAGTTTTAAAAGTGCTATTTAAAGGCTGTCTGCATGGCCCCAGTTAAGAAATTAGGCTATGCAAATCCAACCTGATTACATGATTCAGGGTTAAGGAAATTTGAAGTGCATTTGAGGTGTTGGTTATCATAGATCTTAGATTTTTCTGGAATTGAACAATTGAAATTTAACCCTTTAAATGGTTATGTAAGAAGAATTCCACATTTAGCACCAATATATTTTCTTTAATTCTGAGTTCTCAGTGACCAGACTATAAAATTCTCCATGCTTAGAAATTGATTCTTGATATACTTTTTTATCAGTGTATCTCCTGCTGTTGTGATTCTTACTCTTAAAGAAACATTTTGTTTCTAAAGTAGGCAAAGTATTTCACCCAGAGTTTGTGCTGATCTCTAATGCTCCTGGTGTGCAGGCTGGGATATTCCCTGGGCTTGCTCATTTAGGCCCGTGAAGAATGCATTTGGCTTGGAAGGAGTCTGTTTTGTTTACTTGGATATTACCTGCAAGACCTGTCACTCCTTGCAGTTACCTGGCCGGGACTGTGGGCAGCCCTCCCTTTCAGCACCAGCTCAGGAACTGAAAGCTCAGTCACGAGCTGAGCTCCGTGACAGTTTTCCCCAGCAGCAGTACTCCAGGAAAGTCTCAATCTTTTGGGGAAATAATGATGTTTTCCATTACCAAGGAGGATAGACAAAGTTGGAAGTGACTCTATCTTACCACAGGTAGAAGAGGCCTAATAGCTTTCTTTCAGTTCTTAGTTGCCCTTTGAAATAAGGGGGGGAAAAGCTGGTTTCTCTGATAAACTCTGGGCAAATGTCAACAGGCTATCATCTCATATGTATAAGATTAGATGTGGTTTGTTTAATGGCACGACTTCAAGGAATCATGAAACTTTCATCTAATTTTAGTACTGATAGTATAATTGTGAGACCTTGGTTGGGCAGGCTCAAAAAAAAAAAAAAAAAAAAATCCAGCAGTCATCTAGTGTGCACAGCAGTTAGAAACTGTCATTTCATTTATTTTGGCTTGAACTGTTGCTTCAGGGAAGCCTCTGCCCATCGTCTTCCATCAAGTTTAGCTGCATGCCGAAGCACTCTTCTAATATCTTATTACTACACAGTGATTATTATTAATATTTGATTATTACTTTTGGACTGTTTATGAATATAAAACAGGAGCTTATTAAACCTTTAATCAAGAAGTTACAACAGATTCCTAGTCCCAGATGCAAAAAGATATTTCTTGTGTGTCATGTTCGTAAAATCAAAGGCCCAGACCCTGCACAGACGTGTGATACTTTTCAGCAGAGAGGCCCCGGATATTAGCCTCTTTCTGGTACTGTGTCTGACAGGCAAGGAGGCTGTGGGTGCTTGGCCTCTCTTGCTCCGCTGCACTTAGCAGAGCCTCCAGATTGCGTGGTAAGGAGCTTAAGACTGAAAATGGAAACTAACATTTGAATGGCTTCAGGTTACATATAAGAATAAGAGTTTTTTTTTTCATTAAATGCATACATATACACATATATAGTCTGTATGTGCATTATACACACACATATATTTAACTTATATTCTATTTCCTCTGTTACTTTGCTTATTTCACAGAAAGCCAATATTTTTTTTTCTTTTTTTTGAACAGCTGAGCTGGTGTTCATTCATTTAACAAACACGTATCAAGTTTCTCCTGCGTACTAGGCACTGTGGAAAGGTATTGGAGATACAAGAGGAATAAAAATATGATTCTTATTATTAAGTAGCTTATAGCCCCATGAGGAAGATAGAAAAAGCAAACATTAATAATTAATGAGGGAAATGCTAGAAGAGGCACTATGTGTGCAAGGTGCGTGGAACCTTAGAGGAGGCTGCGAGGTCCTCGGAAATGGGGGACCTGGGGTAGGATGGATTTATCTGGGAAGGACCTGCTATGTTGAGGAATCTGAATTTCACCCTAAAGTCAATTAGGAAACTGTTAAGGAATTTTAAACCTTGCAGTGATATGATCAGATTTGTCTTCTAGGAAGTTCACTCTGTGGACTACAATTTAGGAATGGGAGGGTGAGGTTATTCTCAAAATTATTTTAAAAAGTAAACATAGAATTACTATATAATCCTCTTCTGGGTATATACCTAAAAGAACTGAAAGTAGGGTACATCCATGTTCACTGCAATGTAATTCACAATAGCCGAAAAGTAGAAACAATCCAATGCCTATCAACAGAGGAACAGATAAACAAATTGTGGTATGCAGATACAATAGAATACTATTCAGACTTACAAGAGAAGGCAGTTCTGATACCTGCTGCAATATGAATGAACCTTGAAGATATTAGTCTAAGTGAATTAAGCCAGTCATCATCTAGGAGATGTCATAATAGTGCCTACTTCCTATAACAACAGGGTGGTTCTCAGTAATAAAAGTAAGCTCATCTAAAGTGCTCCAGAGGATGCCTGACACAGTACTCAATAAACATTAGCTTCTGCTGATACTATTACTATTACTACTACTTTATTTGAAGCAATAATTTAAGGATATGGCACATTAATCTTCTTGGACTTTGATGGGATTTCTTATTTTTAACAGCTTTGCTGAGATATAGTTGGCATACAATAACTGTACCTATTTAAAGTGTAGTTTGCTAAGTTTTGATGTATCTATCCATCCATGAAACTATCCCTTACATCCAGAAAATGAATGTATCCATCATCTCCCCCAAATTGTTCTCAGGGCACCTTGGTCACTCGCTCTCACCCTGGGCTTTATCTCCCCCGACAACCACTGATATTCTTTCTCTTACTTTAGATTAGTTTGCATTTTCTAGAGTTTTATATAATTATACATCATGTATTTATTTTTGTCTGACTTTCAGTCAGCATAATTATTTTGAGATTCATTTGTGTTTATATGTGAATAATTAATTGCTTTATAATGCCAAGTACTAGTCTATTGTATGGCTGTACCACAATTGGTTTATCCATGTGGACTTGCTGATGGGTGTCTGGGTTGTTTCCAGTTTTGGAGTATTGCAGATAAGGCTGTTGTCAGTAGTCATCTATAAGTTTTTCTGTGGAGATATGCTCTCTTTTCTCTTGGGAATGGAATAGCTGAATCATGGTAGATCTGTGCTTAGATTTTTAGGAAACTCCCAAATAGTTTTACAAAGTGGTTGTTCCATTTTACATCCTAGCAGCAGTGTATGAAAGATTCTGTTGCTTCATAACGGAGAGAGACAGTCAGACAGACTCCCACATGCGCCCGACCCGGATCCACCCGGCACGCCCACCAGGGGGCAACGCTCTGCCCACCAGGGGGCGATGCTCTGCCCCTCTGGGGCGTCGCTTTGCCGACCAGAGCCACTCTAGTGCCTGAGGCAGAGGCCACAGAGCCATCCCCAGCGCCCGGGCCATCTTTGCTCCAATGGAGCCTTGGCTGCGGGAGGGGAAGAGAGAGACAGAGAGGAAGGGGGGTGGGTGGAGAAGCAAATGGGCGCTTCTCCTATGTGCCCTGGCCGGGAATCGAACCCTGGTCCCCTGCACGCCAGGCCAACGCTCTACCGCTGAGCCAACTGGCCAGGGCCGGAATGACAGACTTTTTCATTTTAACCACTCTTAGAGGTATGCTGTGGTATTTAACTCTGGTTTTAATTTGTATTTCCCTATTGACTGTGATGCTGAGAGTTTTTTTATGTACTTATTTGCAATTCCTGTGTTTTCTTTGATGATGTGTGTAATGCAAATATTTTACTCATTTCTTCATTAGGTTGTTTGTTTTCTTATTGATTTTTGGGAATAGTTGATATATTATGGATACAAGTCCTTTATCAATATATGAATTGTAAATATTTTCTTCCAGGATATGGCTTGAAATTTCATTCTCCTGACAATGTCTTTGAAACAGCAGCAGATTTTAATTTTGATGATCTAATTTATCAGTTTTTCTTTTAAGATTTATGCTTTTGCTGTAATTATTTTTAAAAAATATGGCTTAATTGAACATTATAAAGATTTTATTGTATGTTTGCTGTAGTAAGTTTTATAGTTTTAGGTATTAGAGTTAGAGCTATGATCAGCATGCCTTTTTGTATATGGTAGAAGAGACGGAGTACTTTGTTTTTGTATATAGATATCCATTTGTTCAAGTATTTTTGGTTGAAAACTATTTTTCATTGAATTCTCTCTCCATCTCTGTAAAAAAAAATTGTTGTCATGTATCTGGATTAATTTCTGGATGTTCTATTCTGTTACATTGACTCATTGTCTGCTGATGGCATTATTATATTATATTAATTACTGTAGCTTTATAGTAAATCTTGAGATCAGATAGCGTTAGCCCTTCAACTTCGCTCTTTTTTCTAAGTTGTTTTGGCTTTCTGTGTCCTTCATATTTCTGTGTCCTTCATATCCATGTGACTTTGAGAATCTGCTTGTTAATTTCTACACATACACAAAAGTTTATTAGAATTTTGCTTGAAATAGCACTGAATATATAGATCAATTTGGAGAAATAGGGATTTAAAAAATACTGAATTTTACCACCTGGCCTGAACCTGTGGTGGCGCAGTGGATAAAGCATCAACCTGGAACACTGAAGTTGCTGGTTTGAAACTCTGGGCTTGCCTGGTCAAAGTACATATGGGAGTTGATGCTTCCTGCTCTTCCCTGCTCTCTCTCTCTCTCTCTCTCTTTCTCTCTCTCTCTCTCTTTCTCTCTCTCCTCTCTAAATGAATAAATTAATTTCTAAAACAAAGATTATTCTTAAAAAAAAGAATCTTCTGACCCATGAACAAGGTTTATCTCTCCATTTAGATCTTTAAATTTTCTCTTTGCAATGTTATAGTTTTCAGTGTACACATATTATATCTTTTTGGTAGCTTTCTCTCTAAATATTTTGTATTTTTGATGTTAATTATATTTATTTCAATTTCTAGGTTTTCATTGTTAATATATAGAAATACAATTGATTTTTATATATTGATCTCATATCCTATAACCTTCCTAAACTTGTTTTTTAGTTCTAGTAGGGTTTTTTTTTTTTGTAGATTAAATTGGATTTTTTTTACACAATCATGTCATCTGTTTTCTTCTTACTCTTCAGTCTTTTATTTTTCTTTCTAACTTTATTATGTAATAATAAATATCTCACTGGTTAGAACCTCCATGACAATGTTGAATAGAAGGATATTCATGTGAACATTCTTACTTTGTTTCTGATTATGAGAGCAAAGCATTCAGTATATTAACTGTAGATGTCTTTTTTAATTTTGAGAGTTGTTCTTTCTATTCCTAGCTTGCTGAGAGTTTTTGTCAAGAGTAATTGTTGGATTTTATCATATGATTTTTTTCTGCATCTATTGTGATGATGATATGATCTTCCCTTTTTAGTTTCTTACTATGGTGATTGTTAACCTAACCTTATGTTCCTGGGATGAACCACTTTTTATTCCTTTATAAATTTGTAGAATTTGTAATGATGTCACTTCTCTTATTCCTAATATTGGTAATTTGTCACCTTTCATTTTTTTCCTGATAATCTTGCTAAAAGTTTATCAATTTTATTGACCTTCTCAAAGAACCTGCTTTTGGTTTCATTGCTTTTTCTCTGTTGTTGTTCTACTTTTTATTTTATTGATTTTTGCCTTGAACTTTGTTAATTTCTTTATTCTCCTTATTTTGAATTTAATTTGCTTTTCACCTAATTTCTTAAGGTGGAAGCCAAATTGATTGATACTTATTTTCTATTTTATAATAGCTGTTTATTGCTATGAATTTTTCCTTAAATACTGCTTTAGTGCCATCCTACAAATTTTGATATGTTGTATTTTCATTCAGTTCAAAATACTTTCTAATTTTTTTTTAGATTTTTTCATTAACCAATGGTTATTTAGAAGTGAAATATTTATTTAATAATATTGGGAGGTTTTTCAGAAATCTTTTTGTTAGTGATTTCTAATTTAATTCCATTGCAGTCAGAGAATATACCCAGGATTTGTTTTATGGCCAAAAGTTTGTCTTGGTAAATGTTTAGGTTTACTTGAGAAGAATGTATATTTTATTTTAGTTGGGTGGAGTGTTCTGTAAGTATTAATCAGGCCAAGTTGGTTAATTGGTTAGTTAAACAAGACTATATTCCTTGTTATAATCTGCCCACTTGTTTTACTAATTATTGAAAAGGGGGCACTGAAATCTCTGACTGTAACTTTGGATTTGTCTGTTTCTACTTATTTTTCTGTTTTTGCTTCTTGCATCTGAAGAGCTATTAGTGGGAAATAAATACTTAGGATTTTTATATCATCTGGATTTATTATTATGAAATGAACTTCTTTATCCCTGATAATATTCTTTGCTCTGAAATCTATGTTCTCTGATAGCAGTATACTTTTGTAATACCATGGTGTGTCTTCTTGACTTGTGTTACCATGTATATCTATTTTCATCTTTTTACTATTAACCTATTAGTGTCAGTGTCCTTATGTTTAAAGTGTGTTTCTTATGTGCAAAAATTGTTGTGTTTTACCCTTGTATCCAATCTGGCAATCTCTACATATAAATTGGGGTGTTTTAGAACACTCACATTATGCAATATGTTCATTGATATCTTTAGGTTTAACTCTGTTGTATCGCTATTTGCTTTCTATTGTTCCATCTGTTCTTTCCTTTCTTTTTCTGTTTTTTTTTTTCCCCCTGCTCTTCTTGGATTATTTTTAATCATCCTAATTTATCTCTTTTGTTTATTGACCATGGGTTTTTTTGTTTTTGTTGCTTTAGATGGAGTACAGTGTTCATCTGTAACTTATCACAGTCTACATTCAACTGATATTTACTACTTCATATATAGCATAAGAACCTTATACCAGTATACTTTGATTTCTCCTCCTCTTGGCCTTTATATGTTTTACTTTTATCTGTGTTTTAAACCCCACAGTATGTAGTTATTTTTATTTAAACAGTCCATTATCTTTTAAATAAATTTTAATTATAAGGAAAAAGTCTCATGTATTTAACCAGGTAGTATTTTCTGTTCTTTTTATTTTTGTGTAGATCCAGATTTCCCTCTTGTATCATTTTTCTTTTCCCTGAAGAACTTCCTTTAACATTTCTTCTAGTGTTGTTTTTGTGATGATGAATTATTTCAGTTTTTGTATATCTGAAAGTATTTTTGTGTTACCTTTGCTCTTAAAAGGGTATATACTGTATATAAAATTTGAGGTTGACAGTGTTTTTCTTTTAGTATTTTAAAGTGTTGATCGAAGATCTTTTCGTTGTGTACTGTTTGTGCTCTCAACCAGAATTTTTATTCCTGTCATCCTCTGTATGCAGCATGTTTTCTTTCCTCGGGAATGCTTTTTAAGATTTTTTTCTTTATTACTGGTTTTGAGCAATTTGATTGTGATTTGCTATGGTGAAATTTTCTTCACAATTGTGTGTTAGGGTGTATTAGGCTTCCCGTATTTGTGGGTGTACAGTCTTCCTCGTGTCTAGAATATTTTAAACCATTCTTCAGATTCTTTCCCTGCTCCTCCTGCCAACTCTCCTCCCTTTCCTGTGCCCTGAATATCCTTATGTTAGCTCGCCTGAAGTTTTCACTCAGATCACTGATGCTCATTTAATTTATTCTTTAGATACATTGTTTTCTTTGTTTGATTTTTGGATAGTTTCTTTTGCTGTATTTTCAATTTAAATAACCTTTTCTTTCTATAGTATTTTGTGTTGTTAATGGCATCCAGAGTATTTTCCATCACAGACATTGTAGTTTTCATCTCTAGAAGTTTGATTTACATCTTTTTTATATACAGTTGACCTTTGAACAACATGGGAGTTAAGGGCACTGAGGCCCTGCCCAGTTGAAAATCCACGTATAACTTTTGATTCCCCAAAATCATAACTGTCATCCTCCCTCAATATCTACAGGAGATTTTCTCCAGGACCACCTTCATCCTCTATCCATGGATGTGCAAGACACTATGTAAAATGGTGTAGAATGATGAATGCATACAGTCAGTACTCTGCATACATGGTTGGTTGAATCCTTATTTTGCATATTTATTGAAAAAAATCTATGTATAAGTGAACATGCACAGCTCAAATCCATGTGTTCAAGAGTGAACTGTATATATATTACCTGTGTCTCTATTTAACTTCTTGAATATGTGGAATACAACTACAGACAGTCCTCAGCTTATGATGGTTTGATTTAGAATTTTTCAACTTTATGATGGTGTAAAAGCAATAAACATTTAGTAGAAGCAAAACTTAGAATTTTGAATTTTGTCTTTTTCCTGGGCTAGTGATGCACGGTACCATACTCTCCTGATGCTGGGCAGTGGCGGCCGGCCACAGCCCCCATCAGCCATGTGGTCATGAGGGGAAACAACTGATGCTCTGCGGTGCACTCTGTTACCAGCGTTTCAGTGGAGGTTTTGTTCTGAACATGTTTAAGGTAGGCTAGGCTAAGCTATGTTCACAAGTTTAGGTGTATTAACTGCATTTTCAATGTGTGATATTTTCAACTTCTAATGGGTTTATTGGGACATATCCTCATCATAAGTCAAGAAGCATTCTGTATAGTTCTTTCAGCATCTTTGTCAACTAATTCTATCACTTCTGTCAGTTTTTGGTTGGATTTGATGGGTTGGTTTTTCTCTTTATAAATTTTTTGTTTTGCTTCTTTACCTATTTGATAATTTTTGGCTGTGTGATACTGTGAATTTTACCTTATAGAGTATTTTTATATTTTTAAACTTAGTTCTGGGATACAGCTAAGTTAATTGAAAACAGTTTTATCCTTTTGGGTCTTGCTTTTAAGATTGTCTAGGACTGGTTAGTTCAGTTGGTTAGAGCATTGTCCCAAAACATCAAGGTTTCAGGTTTGATTCCCAGTCAGAGCACACATGGGAAGCAATCAATTAATGCACAACTAAGTGGAACAGCAAATGAATGCTTCCCTTCTACTCCATTTCTCCCCCTTCCTCTTTGTCTTTCTAAAAATAAATCAATAATAATAATAATAAAAAGATATTTGGGGGAGGACCAGAGCCATATTTACTCTGTAGCTAAAACAGGGGTCCCCAAATTACGGCCTGCGGGCCACATGCGGCCCCCTGAGGCCATTTATCTGGCCCGCCGCACTTCCAGAAGGGGCACTTCTTTCATTGGTGATCAAAGAGAAGAGCACATTGACCATCTCATTAGCCAAAAGCAGGCCCATAGTTCCCATTGAAATACTGGTCAGTTTGTTGATTTAAATTTACTTGTTCTTTACTTTAAATATTGTATTTGTTTCCGTTTTGTTTTTTTTATATTAAAATAAGATATGTGCATTGTGCATAGGGATTTGTTCATAGTTTTTTTTATAGTCCAGCCCTCCAACAGTCTGAGAGACAGTGAACTGGCCCTCTGTGTAAAAAGTTTGGGGACCCCTGAGCTAAAGCATCTGACTTTGCTCTATTGAGTCATGACCTCTCTGAGTTCTCTGCTCAGTGCTTGGTCAGTGATGTCTGGTGGGAATAGGCACTGTTCCCTCTAACCTTGGGTGGTTCTTTATGCAGTCCCGGATAGTTTTTTCACATGCTTGTGTGGGTCTGCAGTCCACTGAATAGTCAAGGGACTCTCTACAGGCCTCTACAGTTCTCTCTGTGTGCATGCGGAGCTCTCTCCACCCTGGGACTCTGGCTTACAAGGCCTAGCTGCCTGGCTCTCCTCAGACTCTGATCTCTGAGGCTTCACCTGTGTTTTTCCTGCTTTCTCTGTGGGCTGGAGAACCTCTCTGAGCTGGGCCGTTGTGGGGCGCATCTCATTTATTTCATACCAATCAGAGATTGCGGTCTTTCATTTCCTAATGCCAAGTCTTGAAGACTTTTTCTACGCACAGACACACATACACGTACCCGTGAGCACAGATGTGCATGTGCATACGTATGTATCATATGATTGGTTGGTTAGTTTCAGGCAGGAGGATAAATAAGTCCTTCTTATTCTACCTTGCCTGGGAACTGAAGCCTGACAGAATGCCTTTTGAATTGTCAGAACCTGTTAGCTAAATGTTTTTCAAAGGCCTCCACTGTGGTCCAGTGGGAACCACATGATAAAGGCTGGTCTCATCCTCTTTCCACCAGTTAACAACTGTAAGCTGTCTCAAGGGACAGACTCATGGAGTCTTCTAGTTGCATTAGTTGGATGAAACTTTATAGGTTATGGGGCCAACTCTCCAATTGATTACTAAAACCCTCTCTGCATAGTTTTCCCTAGACCAGCGGTTCTCAACCTGTGGGTCGCGACCCTGGGGGGGTGGGAGTCGAACGACCAAAACACAGGGGTCGCCTAAAGCCATCGGAAATATATATTTTATTTTAAAATGTATTGTATAATAAATATGTATTTTCCAATGGCTTTAGGCGACCCCTGTGTTTTGGTTGTTCGACCCCCGCTGGGGTCGCGACCCACAGGTTGAGAACCGCTGCCCTAGACTTTCACACAGTGGGCAAATTTCCCTTATAAAGAATACATTTTCTATTTTAGATGTTTCTCATGGTTAGAAATTCTTGTCTTATCTGAGCTAAAATCTGTCTTCCACTAACTACCATCAAAATTTGTCTAATGAAGTCATGTGGTTAGTCTGGTCCCTTCTGCACCCAGTGGCCCCACTCATGTTTGAGGGCTGCCTGCTGCTTCCCTTCCATGTCCTCTTTCCAGGGTGAAAATCTCCTGACCTCTCACAGCCTCAGCGGTCTCATCTCTAGAATTGTTTTTTAAGGATTTCTGTATCTGTGAGTACCTTCTTTAATGCTGGGTGCAGAGGAGAAACTGCTGTCTGTGCCTCCCAGAAACTCACCAGGAAAGAGATACCGAATGATGCAGCAAAGAGATAAAATGTCTGTTAATAGAGATGTGCAAAATGTATTAGGCCCCTCCCAGGATTTTACAGATGGTCAAATTAAATAAAGTATCTGAAGTGTAGTTTATACACTAAAAAGGACTATTAATAAGTATGTTTGGTATTATTATCAACAGTAGTCAAAGATGTTATCAACAGCAGATCTGTTCCCATTATTTTTCCTGAAGCCTGTTATGCCTTTGACCAGTTCAGTTTAAGGTTCTGTTTGAAACTTTTGGGCTCCACCCAGTAATGAGTTTTGATATGTGGTGTTGCCCCCAGGGGAAGGGGGTAGAAACCTAACAATATGTTAAGTTTTTCTCCTGCAGATTATAGATTATTTGGACTCAGCTTTTGTAAAAGACAACTTGAGCTTGGTGACTTTTCATATGAATTCAGATCTTTTAAGCTAGGATCACTGTAAATCTCTATTGATGCCTTTTTCCTTGACACTGAAACTCTAGATTCCAAAGATAATTCATCAGCATTTAAAATGTGGGGGATCAGAAAACAACTTTTGGAAGAAAGCAGTGCAAAATTCAGATATCCTGATTTTCCAGCACTAGGTCATGCTGTATCCCCATCAGACGTTAGGGCTTCTCATCGTAATTTTTCAAGCATCTCATTACATTGCCAACATTATAATAAACGAAACTAAGAAGAAGAACTATATAGAGACAGAGCATGCTGCTGAGTCAGGGTTTGGGAGAGCACACGTGTGGCAGCAGTTCTTATACTTGAGGACTATGTTAAAAATGCAGATTTTCAGACCGCACCTCCAGATATTCTGATTTAGTCATTTGGTTGGTATTGGGGGGGGGGGGTGCAGTGTACTTGAAATTTGTTTCTGGATAATCCCAGCACTGGTGGATCCATCCCACTTTGAAAAACATTGGTGGAGTTGTGAGACTTGCTGTGAGGGCATAAAATCTTGCCCTGGCTCTGACTCTGTATTGGTTTTTGCCTTCCCCAACCTCTGAATCTCTCTCTCTCTCTCTTTTTTTAAATTAGGAATTTATACCGTGAATAGTCTAAAAGGTAAGTTAGACAGTTTCGGTTCTCAAAGACTCTTTAACCTAGCCTGAAGATACCTGTATACCCTGGTCTAGTCAGGGTAGCTATATGATTTTGAATGGGCTACTTCTAAGCTTACTGAATAGAATCTGGATAATAAAACCTACCCGTTCCTTAGTGGTATTGGGAAAACTAATTGCAAATGAAGTGCCTTCCCAACATCAGAGAAAGTGTTACTTCACCCTGTCTTAGCATTAAATGTGCTGAGTGTTATTTGCTTTCTTTTTTTTTTTTTAAGGTGAGAGGAGGGGAGATAGTGAGGCAGACTCTCACATGTGCCCTGCACGGGATTTACCTGGCAGCCTCCATCTGGGGCCTATGCTCAAGCACTGAGCTATTTTTAGTGCCTGAGGCTGATGTGCTCTGACCAACTGAGCTATCCTTAGCGCCCGGGGCCAATGCTCGAACCAGCTGAGCCACTGGCTGTGAGAGGAGAAGAGGTAGAGAAAAGGGGAGGAGATGGGACAGGGAGAAAAGCAGATGATCACTTCTCTTGTGTGCCTTGACCAGAAATTAAACCCAGGACATCCATACGCTGGGCTGATGCTCTATCCACTGAGTCACTGGCCAGGGCCTATTTATGTTTTAAAGTGTCTAAGCTCTCTAAGATTCTAAACTCTAAAACTTAAAGCTTAAAACTCTAAAACTTAAAACTATTTCTAAACTATAGAAAATGTTTCCAAGACTATTTCTTTCTTTTTTCTTTCTCCTTATTTAGAAAATTAAATTTAACAGGATGACATTGATCAATAAGAGTACATAGGTTTCAGGTAAACGTTTCTATTGCATTTGAACTGTTGATTGTGTTGTGCCCATCATACAAAGTCAAATCACTTTCTGTCACTGTATATTTGCCAGAATTATTTCTAATCACTGTTTTTATGATCTTCCAAATTTAGAGCAAATTATGAATGTAAAAAAAGGAACAAGATCTTATCTGGAACATTAAGTTATGCTTTTGAAGTCACACACATGTCTGAATGTGAAAGTTTTAATGCCCTGTGCTTATCAATATTTAAAGTATAGTAAGTACTATGTGAAGAATCATTTCTATACTTTTTCTTCCACTGCATATAATAAACTATAAGTCATATATATATATATATACACACACACATATAATATATTGATATATAAATTGAATGTATCGGGGTGATACTGGTTAACTTAATTATACAGGTGCCCTGGAACCACAACATAAATCTTGTATAGTTTTCGATAATCAGAATATTTTTAACAGTTACTTATTTACAGAAACTTCCATATATTTTATTTGTTGAATATTTTATTTATAAAGTTGTAGTTGTCCGAAACAAACCAAATTATCATTGCCAAGTAGATAGGAATTTGCAGCTTATTAATAGAAGGAAAGATGTTTTAATTTATTCTACTTGGCTCTAAAGTTATAATTTTAGCAGCATCTGTTCTTACAAAGAAATTAACTTGGTACCAAGAACTGATGCAGCAAAGATGAATTAACTACATGATCTCCTGGCTCTTTGTAGCAGAGAGAGGAAAAAAGAAATAAGAAACTGACTTTCTAGTATTCTTCTGATATGTGGGTGAAATGACATACAATAAAGGAAATGAGAGCAATAAAAGTAAAGGACTTCTAATACTCAACTTTCTAAATTTAACTCTCTAAAAACTTGAAGGTCTTGAGGATTCAAGATGTACAGCTATCTAAACTGGTAGTTCTTAATTTATGAGGGGTGGGGAAGCAGATGGTCGCCTCTCCTGTGTGCCCTGACCAGGAATCAAACCTGGGACATCCACACGACCAGCCGACACGCTGCCACTGAGCCAACCAGCCTGGGCCAAAAGTACATTTTCATGTGTGCTCACACATGTGTGCACTTACATAGATATTTCTCAGTATTAAATTTAACAGGGTGACATTGTGGCTTTGACTGTTAGTTGGGAAAGTAGGGCAGTGAAATTGGGGCAGCTCTACAGAGAACCCGGTAGGGATGTCAGCAGGGATGCTCAGGCCGCCTGCCTTGTGACCCCAGATGCTCTCTTACCAGGGAGGGAATGAACTGTGTAGGCTGAATTAGAGCCAGAGACTTCACTCCGCCTGTCTGCAACACTAATAATGTGGTTACAATAATAATATGAAATATGTAACAATTAAATAGTATCGGTACAACTATAGCCAACATCTAAAGCACTCACTGAGTGCTAGACACAGTTGGGTACACTTTCACACGTTAGCTTAATCTTTATTAGTTAATCTTTACAACCATCTTATGGAGGACACGTCCTATCAAGCACAGCAGTATAAAGGATATTCCAAATTCCTAAACCAAAACTTGTCTGAGGAATAGGAAAAACAAACTTTTATCTGCTTTAAGAGACTACAGTGTGAAAATTGGGGGTTGTTTGAATAGGGATGGTGAACAGCACTCTGAAAGTTAGCAGACCTTTCTGCTTGATGCGTCTTTGATGCACTAATTGTTGCTGCAGGGACCCGTCATGGGAGAAAAGCAGTAGAGGCAACAAGCAGATAAAGCACTGGCAAATATAAATACTCTTTTAATGGTTATTTTTCAATACTATGCTTAAGATGGCCTAGACTTTCTGACCCTTTCAAAAGGGAAAAAAAACAAAGTTCTTATGAACTAATGGTCTTATAAACTGATGGTCAAAGTACTATGCACTGGGGTTCTTAGTGACGCTTACCCGTAGTGAAATAAAATGTAGCCCAAGATGCCTGTGGAATATTCGTAATAATAGCTGAGGACTCACTCTTCCCCAGTTTCCATAGTCCTTTGGAAATACAGTCTGGAGACTGTTTTTAGATGAGGGGTCTGAGGGTAGTGAAGAAGTGCAACATGCCCAGGGAGACGTAACTGGGAAGTGGAGAACTGGACCCAGTGAGCGTGGCTTGCCAGCCTTTCCTTAAGGCACCCTCAGCCTTGATCTGCACCTGCCCAGAGAAGGCAGATGGGATTATGAAAACCTCTTATTTAGTGAGCTTTCTTAGCCTCCACTTTTGAACAAATGACAGTTTTCCCTCTAAATAATAGCAACTCATAGATTCTCACAGTATGTAACTGTTATTGTCCCTGTGCTGGACAAGGGCTTGTTGATTACAGTTAGCATCCATTACTCAAGAGAAACTTTTCTCTATGCCATCATAACATCCATTTCCCTTTGGAAATATTCTTTTTGTTTTGTTTTATATTTGTAATTTAACTACCTTGCTTTTGAGTGTGCAATAAAATGTTGGTTTAGAAAAATTCCTTGTTACCAAATGGCTCATCAGGATTTCTTCCCCTCTGGATCACTTCTTTTCTCCGAGAGGGCCCCTACTGTCGCCACTTACTTTCTCTGTAAATTAGCCGTTTTCTTCTGTCAGTAATTTACGTCCCTGTGTGATTACAGGCTTCCAGAAGGAAGTGGTGGCTGAGGTGAAGGCTGCGGTCCAGGGCACTCGAAATATAATGAATGGGTCCTTGGAGGGAGCCGTCCTCTCAGCCCCGCTGCTGCTCTGAGCCCCTTTCTCTCACAGGTGTCTTTTATCTGAATCACTGGTGTCTGATTAGTAAATTTGCTTTGACTGTAAAATATACACAGTACTCTACAGTAAAAGCATACTTAAAATACACAGGGGGACGAAAAGCAACCTTTCCTGAGAGCCTGTTGCAGCAATATAAGTAAATGATCTTTGTGGATTTCATTGTTTCTACAGCAAAGTTTTCATAATGTACCTTCAAATTCTCACCTTCTGTATTTCTTATCTTCTTTTGTAGTACTGATGTAATAATCAGTCTTCAGGAAGACTGATTTCTCTTGAATGTGCCCACTATTTGTACAAACTTTGAAGTCTTATATTTTCAATTTAAAAAAAATGAGTGAGTAGCCTGACCTGTGGTGGTGCAGTGGATAGGGCATCGACCTGGGGTGCTGAGGTCCTTGGTTCGAGACCCTGGGCTTGCCCCATCCAAGCACATACGAGAAGCTACTGCAAACAGATGCTTCTCACTCCTCTTTCCTCCTGCCTTTCTCTCTCTCTCCTCTCTCTAAAATCAATAAATAAAATGTATTTTTTTAAAAAACCTTTTTTTCTTTCTGCTCTTTGGATTGCATAGTCTTTGTTCATGTGTTATCAAGGTTGCTGCTTCTTCCTTCTGCAGTTCAAATCTACTGCTGAGCTTCTCTAATGATGATTCATTTCTTACTATAGTTTTTAACTTCAGAATTTATATGTGGTTCTGTTTTGTAATTTCTGCCTTTTAATGAATGATGTTCCGAATTTGATGAGACAATGTCATCATAACTTCCTTTACTTCTATCAGCATAGTTTCCTTTAGTTTGTGGAGCATATTTATAATGGCTGTTTTCAAGTTTTGTCTGTTAAGTCTAACTTCTGGGCACCTGTGAGTTTCTCTTGCCTGGTTTTTTGTTTGTTTTTTTGTGTATAGGTTAGACTTTTCCAGGTTTTGTTTTGTCTTTTGTTTTCTACATGTCTCATAGTTTTTAAAAAAATGCACATTTTGGGTAAAATACTGTAGCATTTCTGAGTGCAGATCCCTCTGCCTCTTTTATTTTAATTTAATTTTATTTTTTTTGTATTTTTCTGAAGTGAGAAGCGGGGAGGCAGAGAGACAGACTCCTGCATGTGCCCAACCGGGATCCACCCAGCATGCCTACCAGGGGGCGGTGTTTTGTTCGTCTGGGGAATTGCTCCATTGCAACTGGAACCATTCTAGTGCCTGAGGTGGAGGCCCTAGAGCCATCCTCAGTGCTCAGACCAACTTTTCTCCAGTGGAGCCTTGGCTGTGGGAGGGGAAGAAAGAGCTAGAGAGAAAAGAGAGGGGGCGGAAGCGTGGAGAAGCAGATGGGCACTTCTCCTGTGTGCCCTGGCTGGGAATCAAACCTGGGACTTCCACACGCTGGGCCAACACTCTACCACTGAGCTAGCCGGCCAGGGCCCTCTGCCCTCTTTTTGGAAGAAGTTTCTAGAAGTTGTTTAGTCACTTGTTTACCTGTCTGTTAGTGACCTGGCTGGACTAATTATGTGAAGTCTATTTTACCTGCATCATATACTCTATAACTTTCGTGCTCAGATTTTTTTTCTTCTTCCTTGTTTTCATTTCTTTGGCTGGCTTCCTACAGTTTTCCTCAGGTCTACATTTCTTGATCAAAATTTGTGCCTAAGCCACCTTTACCACCCGGATGTGAATGCAGCTCACACAGTGCTTTCACAGTTCAGGCAGATTACAATCCCCACCCCACTTTTGGCCAGGATCTGGTTGTGCGGCGGTCCTGTCTGCAGTCTCTCCCGAGAGGTGCCACACTGGCTGTGGAGGGAGGAGTCTGACTTTATTTTTAAACCTTTCTCCTGGGTTAGAGCGGCTGTTGTTTAGCACATATTTTGTCAGTGGTTGTGCTTCAGCCCTTCGAGGCGGTAAGGCCTCCACGTTTTGCTGATGGAGCTGTGTCTGACTCTGAGGATATTTTTCATGGCTGCCCCGTGTCTGGTTGCTCCTGCATGGGTGCAGCATAGGTGTGTTCTCAGCCCTCTGGACCCTCAGGGCTGAGTGTGATCCCAGGAGCACTCTTCCTGATGTCTGTCACACTTGATCGTCTCTCTATTACATTTATGGCTGGTGCATCATTTCACTTTTTGCTACTAATATGAAGCTACCAACCCCCCCATGTAATTAATTACTTGCCACCAAAATCTCTGTTGTTTTTGATAATATTCTCAGGCATGAACTTCTCTGAACTCTATCTCAAAGTTAGTCTTCTCAGGTAGCAGAGTGAAGCTCTCTGTCATTAGGACCTGCCTCTCTTTTTTGCATAGAGCCTCTCTGCCATTGCACTGAAACTTTGAGCAGGGACAGTAAGTAGCCCATTTCTCCCAGAGTGACAAGCCTTCTGGCACTGGGTGGCCACTAGTCTTCTTTGCTGGCTCCTTTCAGTGTTGAGTTTTGTCCTATGCGTGAGCTCAGATTGGAGTGGTGGGAGTCCTGTATTCTTAGCCTTTTGCTTCTGGGGAAGAGCCTTGCTCAGCAGGTAGAAAGTACGGGGAGTGGGGTGGCATATGTGGTCCACTAGGGAGCCACTGCCCAGATTTGTGCTTCTGCAGAGCAGGGTTGAGGGTGGAGGAGTGCGAGGCACTGGGAGCCAGCTCTTCTCAGGTGAAACTATTGCCCTAGACTAGGAGCTGGGCTGTGTGGGAGTCCCTATGTTCTTGGCCATATCTACCAAGTGTAGCCCTTCTATCATACTCCCTTTTTCTATTTTTCAGGGTTTTTCTCCAATCTAAGCAATATTTAGCTCCTTTGGCAATTAATCTTTCCTTGTTGAATGCACTCATTGGACTGTAACTTTTTCATCTTTATTTCATTTACTAGTACTGTGAATGCCAGTTCATAGTAAGTGTGAAATAAGTTCACGTCTGTGAATGAATGAGTGGATGAATGAATGAATGTATACCATATTTTTCAGGTGATGTGTTTAGTTTTACACAAAGGGGCTGATACATACAGTGGAGGTTTGGGTATGTGGGGGAACTCGGCTGCGTGTGGAAGTAGGTCTAGATTCTGCTGGCACAGCCCATTATAGCCAGCTAGGATTTTTAAAAATAAAGATGTATGAAAAACTACTGCACAACTCATGAGTAAGAAGAGACAAACCAATAGCAGAGTGAACATTAGTAACAACAAAAAAAATTGGCACAAGATATGTATAGGCGGCCTATAGAATAGGAATCACAGAACATCGCTTAGTGAGAAAGGATGTTCAACTTCTCTAGTAATCAGGCATATGAGACTTAAAAATGTTGTAATATAAATTCATAGCCATCAGATTTACAAAAACTGAATTTTGAGGAAGATGTGGAGAAAAGGGAATTTTGGTACCCTACAGGTGGAGCTACATATTAGTATAACTACTTTGGAGAATAAAGTAACATTAATTAAATAAGTTAAAGATTTATGTGCTCATGTGAATGCCACAGTAACTTCACATCCAGACATATCTCCTAGAGAAAACTCATGCAGCAGGAGACAAAGAGGGGTGCTGTTTGCTGCATTGTTTATAATAGCAAAAAAACGTAAAGCAACCCAATTATACATCACTAAGTAAATGGATTAACAAATTTTGATATATTTTTTTTAAGTGAGAGGAGGGGAGATAATGAAACAGACTCCAACCAGGATCTACTTGGCAACCCTCATCTGGGGCTGATGCTTGAATCAGGTGAGCTATTTTTAGCACCTGAGGCTGAGGCTTGGACCAACCAAGCTATCCTCAGGACCCAGGGCTGGTGCTTGAACCAATCAAGCCACTGGCTATGGGATAGGAAGAGAGAGAGAAAGGGGAGAGAGAAGCAGATGGTCGCTTCTCATGTGTGCCCTGACCAGAGATCAAACCCGGACATTCATATGCCAGGCCAATGCTCTATCTGCTGAGCCAACCAGGCAGGGCAAAGCATTAGCTTTCTAAAAGCGAAGTGTTCACATTTTAGAGTTTGAATTAATGTGCCCAGATTTCTAAGTGAAACTAGTCTTCCTCTTTGACTTTTCATTTTTTCTTCAGGAACCTATTTCTTGTGCTTAAATTCAGTTTCTTCCTTGGCATGTTCATTATCCCAGTGTGAGTCAGTTAACTCATCATAAGGATAAAGAATTTAACTAGTTGAAGAGAAGGTATACCATAGTCATTTTATTGCAAGAGACTTTCCCTCCATCTTTTTTTTGTACTGAACAGTATAACTTTCTCTTCCAATAGGAGTGTGGTATCTAAAACCATCTGCTTTACTATAGATAGTCTCCTGAGCTTTGTTGACGGGTTCAGCATACTCTTAAATCAGGAAATATTATGTAAGAGTAGATGGTAATTCACTCAAATGAAACACAGTTTGCAGGAAATCATAAAATAATTCATTGGGAAAATTTCTTTTAGGTTCCAGAAAATTAAGTCCCACTGTGGGTTTTCTTACCCTGTGTAGGGAAGGACAACAGCAATAAAGAAAATATATTGTGTTCTCTAAGGCTAGAGAGCAGGATGCTTTTATTAGTAAACTTGGGACTTGGTGCATGCAGGACTCCCTCCGGAGAGAAGCCATATGTTCTCTTGAGCGTGCCAGGTTTGTGACAGTCATGATTCTGTGGTCCTGCAAATGAAGGCAAAGTGTTGCGTAGCCCTTACTGCAGGAGTGAAACGTCTTCCTAAGGCAGCGTCCTTTGTCACACCAAGCTCTCAACTGGCTGAGTGGCTTTGCACTAAGTATATCTGGCATAGTATTTTAAAATGATAAATCCTCTCACGTTCCACCTTCAGAGCTTGTAGTTCGCAGGCCTTCATTTAGTCCAAAAGGGCCTGCAGGTCTGGCTCCTGCCGGCATCTCCAGCTTCCTCTCAGGTGCTCTCTTCTTCCCTTTCTGATCTTTCTTCACACTAGCCTCTTGGAGGGGCAGTGCTGACCCCTCTGCTCCAGGGCCTTGGCCTGTCCTCCTCATGGTTTCTTCAGTGCCTGCTACATGGAAGGTATTCAGTAAATATTTTCTAAATGAACACATGACAGATTAGAAGGTGGCTAGGTTCTAACGTGTTGGTGGTGATGTTGACGAGGATGATGAGGTGAGAAACAAGCATGTACAGAATATACCACCTGTTTTTAAAAATTATTTTTATTCATTTTAAAGGAGAGAAAGAGAGAGAGAGAGAGAGAGAGAGAGAGAGAGAGAGAAAAAGGGGGGAGGAGCAGGAAGCATCAACTCCCATATGTGCCTTGACCAGGCAAGCCCAGGGTTTTGAACTGGCGACCTCAGCGTTCCAGGTCACGCTTGATCCATTGCACCACCACAGGCCAGGTGGAATGTGCCACCTTTGACTGCCTTGTCTTATCACTAGCTGCTGCCAGTTTTCCTGTTTTCTGTAGCCACCTTTTACCTTCAGGCTTTGCCACTGGCAGAGGAAGTATCTTGTGAGAAAGAGAGAAAGCAAATGCAGTGATCCTTCACGGGATGAAATCAAATAGAACTGAATAGTAAAAAGTTTACGGAAAAGACCAGCAGAGCAGATTGGTGCAGAGTTCGGTGTGCTGTTCCTCGGCCATCTAGTCTGCTTGTCCATTGAGCTGGGCCCCAGGAAACAGAGCTGAACGAGATCAAAACCATTGCCTTTCAGGAACTTTAAAAAGTTGGAGAGGCATTCAAATGAATAACGGTAGTACAAAATACAACCTGACACGTGCTGAATAGAGTTAGACCGGAGCTGTGGGAGCACGGAGGGCATTGGTCATCTTCACAGAGGACGGTACAGTGGAGCTAGAGAAAATATGACCCAGTGGGCATACAGGCAAAGGAAGGAAGGAATGGATTTGTTATTGAAGGACAGTAAAGACTAATTGATTTTAGTCAGTTCTTGTTATTTACCAAGAACATGTTTAGCAACAATTCTTAGCAGTATAAAGAACTATAGAAAGCAAGTTTAAAATCAGCGCTACTGACTGATATCTACTGATTACAGACGGCCCAAGAAGACCCTTTCCTTGAGAAGAGGAGATTTATTGAGTATGAGAATTAGGGGTCCTGGATTGCAGTCCTGTCTCTGGTGTGATTGGGCTGTCTAACCATAACACGGGTTTGTCTTGCCCGCTTCCTCAGCGGTCCCCATCACTGCCCCTCTCCCCGTGTTCTGGCACACGCAGGTAGTCACGGGATGGTGTGTTCTCATCAAAAATACAGATTTACTCTGGTAGTGATTCTCCTCTCGTGGGTGACCTGATTTCCTCTTTCTTACAATCCCCACCCAAAATCTGAATTGGAATCCCTCATTTTCCAAATAAATAAATAAATAGGAAAAAGAAAAGAAAGAAAGAAAAAAGTCTGCATTGTATGGGCTCATGAATTGTTTTCCTTTCCTCACACATTTTCTTACTTACTGTTTGCTAACTCAGTGAACTAATATACCACAAAGTTCTGATGCAGAGTTGATTTGATAAGAAGAGGTCACTTCTGAAAAATGCATTTTCAGTATAGCATTGACTTAGGAAATGTAAATTTTGAATTCATCATTAACTAGTAACAAGTGCCCACAGGTACATTATTTTGCTCTTAGAGATCCTCATCTGGAATGATGTAGTTATTAATGGACCTCACATCTTTGATCAGCCTAGATATTATAATAGATCGTGTTTGTGTTTCTTCCTTATACCACAAGTTAGTCCCGGGTAGAAGCATTTGGAAGCCTCCACTGTATAGTCATCATATCTATGAAGTTCCATTACCTTGTTACTCTTAAGTAACAGGGTCATATGGTGACACTTGTAAAGACTCTAGCCTTGTGTTAAGTACTTTACAGTTGACAAAGCATTATTCAGTTATTTTATGTAATCTTCATAACTTTCCTGTGTGATAGCTTTTAGTTATCAATCTCTGAAGTCAGAAAACATGAGAGTTAAAATGATATGCTCAAGATTACCCAACATAGAAAACAGCACAAAATGTCCATCAACTGATGAATGGATAAACAAAATATGCTCTATCCATACAATGGAATGTCATTCAGCCGTAAAAAGGAACAAAGTTCTGACATGTGCTACAACACAGATGAACCTTGGAAATATTATACTAAGTGAAAGAAGCAAGAATCAAAAGACCACATAGTTATAAGATTTCATTTATATGAAATGTTCAAAATAGATAAACCCAGAGAGAGAAGGATTAGGGGTTGTCAGGGTGGCACATTGAATGGAGTTGGAGGAGGGGACTGGTAATCTGCAAAAAGATATTTTTGGAGGGTATGATGACACTGTTCAAAAATGACATTATGGTTATGATCACACAACTCTGAAATATACTAAAAATCATTGAATTTAAAGTAAACCTTTAAAGTATACCTTGAAATGAGTATACTTTGTGGCTTGTTAATTATATTTCAATAAAGTTGTTAAAACTGTTAATTCATCCTTTTCTACATCCCAGAGCTTGAGGCCAAGTGACTTCAAAACAATTATCAGTGGGCCCCCTTCTTGGCTTCACTTTTCCCCTTTCATAAAAGGGTACCCTCCTCTTTTTGTTTTTTTTTTATTTTTAATTTTTTTATTTATTCATTTTAGAGAGGAGAGGGAGAGACAGAGAGAGAAAGAGAGAGAGGAGAGACAGAGAGAGACAAGCCCAGGGTTTTGAACCGGTGACCTCAGCATTTCCAGGTCGATGCTTTATCCACTGCGCCACCACAGGTCAGGCACCCTCCTCTTTTTTAAAAGTCTCTTCTAAGCATTCCTCCATCCCTTCCTCACTTGTCCAACTGGGACAATAAAGAGGACGGCCTCTAAGAGCTCCTGTATTCACCTCCTACTACTCGTCAGTAGGTACTGACATCAGCACATTAGTAAGCCTGTGCAGAATTTAAAAGAGAATTTTCTTTCTTATGTCTTTTCCATATTTTATTTTTTGGCAGAGTTTCATTAGAGTTTTGCAAGCAGTTAACTCATTCGAGAGAAGTCTCCCACATGATTGAAAAGCACCGGGCAAAGGAAGCCATTAATGCCAGTTTGGAATTCTGGAATCATATTTAGATCCCGTCCCTAAATTAATGCACAACTTTAAGCAACCCTAAGCCTATGGAAGAGCCAAAACTGTACCTGATATTTGTCAAACGCTACGTATATTTGACCCAGAGTGGGAAATTTAACTATTGTTACATAGTTGATTGAAGCAGTAGGAAATGGAATGGTGAAGCCACTAGCTTCTTTCCACACCCTGACAGCATCCTGGGAAAGGAGGAATCAAGTCAGCTCTGAGATGGTGTGGGATACAGCGACATTACTCAATTATATGCTTTAGCTTTGGCAGCCTTTCTTGTTACATATATCCTGTAGGGAGAAAGGGATCCTGAAGGTTTAATGCCAGAGATAGTAAGAAAGCAAATGAAGAATTTGTATGATGGGGGTGAGGGGAGCCTTCACCTTCTCTCTCCTTCTCTCCTTCTCTCTTTCTCTCCTTCTCTGACTTCAGCATGAGCCTGCAAGGTATGAGTCTCCAGGGAGAACTGGCTGCAGTGCAGGCAGCAGACCTTGCGGCTTGTGGTGGAAGCAGGATGGTGCATCTGTCAGTGCACGATCTTCTTTCAGTGATGGGCTGATTAGCATTCAGGAAATTCTGCCTAGGATTATAAATGTAATATGTATGTCTGTGCTGTCACTAAGAGGCTTTTAAAATTTTTGGTTCAGATGATGGAATTTCTACAGGTGTGAGTTATTAAACTTGATATCTTAGACAGGGATCCATCTTTCTGAGTTGTGTTAGGTTATTCTTTGTTCTTAATTCCTTTTTCAGTGGCTCAGTGATTTCTGTGTATTAGACGGTGGGTTTGGGATTTCTTCAGTCAGTGCCAACTGGTTGTCCATCTACTTTCATGACTATCTCTGAAGTCTCTTCATCTCTCTTCTTTATTGTTATTGAAGGTAAAGTTGATGACTTATCATTGCAGCTGTGAGCATGGTGCTAGTTTCCTTTGGTTTAGGAAGAGAAGAGCATATACCTCATGATAGAGCTTGGCTGCCACATTTGGTGACATAAAATGCTATGTGGAGAGCTGAATTTATATCTACTGATGTGTGACTACTTGTAGCAAGTCTCTTAGATGTCTTCAGATACCCATTGCCTTGCAGCTTGTCCCAGATGTTTGCTTTCTGAAAGTGGGAGTACCCACCTTGAATGGATGGAGGTAGACTGCCCAAGCATTAGTAATGGTAATGGAGCATATTCTGAGCTGCCTGCCCTGCAGCTGGGGCGCAACAACTGTCAATTACTCTACTTCTCATGTGTATTTTGTACAGTTTTGAATGGTATTTCTATAGCAGAAAGTTAACTGGAAGAAATATTACGTAGGACTTCCCAGCAGTTTATTTTAACAAATAAATGCCTAGGGCTGCTCCCTCTTTGCCTTATGAACTGAGTCATCAGGCATAAGATCCTAGGTCATTTATTAACTGGGACTGAAATCTCAAATGAATTATTGGTACCATTTTTTCTCTTTGGGAGTTCTGGTATTTTTTTCCCCTCAAGGGAATTTATGAGTGAGCTTTAAATAGAATTTAAAAAATACTGCATGACATAATTCTAGCCCCAAGTCTTAGGGTTTATTTTTAGTAGATACTGTCTTTTATATTTTGTTCAATTTCAGTGGCTTATTGCAGTGGACTGTGAAAATGTATACATTTTTTCCTATTGCTAGTAATAGGAAATTTTATGGAAGTATCCTTTGCTTGTGTTGAGCACCTACTCATTAATTACCCCTTATCTGATGAAGAACTAGATTATTTAAGGAGTCAAAATATAGAGACATCCTAATTATTTTTATTCTACACATTTTTATGCTTAAGTTTTTTTTCTAGAAGACAAAGATGAGATAACTTACAACTGAAACAATAGGTAATAGTAAAACTGTCTTTCTAGAGACTGAAACTGTGTGTGATAGATCCATAATAAATCCTACCAACTCCCTTTGAGGAGGTGATATAAATAGCTATAATGTGTTTGGGAAATGCTCACTTTGGGGAAATGAAGCTTAGAAAGTTTCTACTTTTGACCCTAGTAAACAATACTAGAAACAGAGCATCATGTGAGTCAATTCCTGCATTTTCTAATTATTAGTTGACCATAAGGAAGGTAGGCTGGAAGCCGGGAAAAGGGCCAAGTGTTAGGTCACCTGGACTTGTTCTAAGGTTTTTAGCTCCAGGTATTCAGTCTTAATCCTATTGAATTCGTGTTTATATCTATATCGATACAGATATATAGGAATGGTATTTCTAAAGCAGAAAGTTAACTGGAAGAAATATTACGTAGGACTTCCCAGCTTGAGCTATAGAAATACCATTCATATCTATATATCTATATTTATATCTATATCTATATCTATACTATATCTATTTATATCTATATCTATGAGGAACCTTTCCACTTTTTCTCAATATACAAATTCTACTTGATAGTAAGACATGGTCAGAATTAGCTCCATTTAGAGAGAGAGAAATGCGTTTCCTCATTTTTTAAGAAATTCTGAAGCTTCTGGATGGAATATATATACATTCAAAATTCACTTTCAAAACATGGCATTTCAGCATTCCAACTTAATGACAGCTGACAAAAACCAGTGTGAAATTTATAGCCCATGAAGTGAATTCACCCTGCCTTTCATACTTGGGAATACTACCATCTGGGAAAATAAGATACACTTGTATTTAGCCAAATACCAGGAAAATATTGCTATGATTTTGACCCTTCTTATTTTGAAAATTTGATATGTCATCAAGTATTTTTATTATATATTTTATTTTTAAATACCTTACTAATGAGTAGCGATTAAAGAATTTTCTTAAAGAGTCAGAGTATGGGCTTCTTTTATTTATTATCATAGGTAATGCCTGCCTATAAATATTGAGAAACCATGCAGTGTCATACAGGGCTAATTATCATAGCTTCTTTCTAAAGAGCTTATGCATTAAGTAATATTTTGTTCTTTAATTCGGTTAAATTACATTTAGAATTGTTTTGCCAAATGTAAAAAACCAACTTAAAATTCTACCTTTCATGCAAAACCACTTGTTAAGACATAATAAATCCCTTATTTTAATAATTTTTGTGTGTGTGTGTATGACAGAGACAGAGAGAGGGACAGACAGACAGGAAGGGAGAGATGAGAAGCATCAATTCTTCATTACAGCACCTTAGTTGTTTATTGATTGCTTTCTCATATGTGCCTTGACCCAGGGCTACAGCAGAGCAAGTGACCCCTTGCTCAAGCCTGCGACCTTGGGTTTAAGCCAGCAACCTTGGGCTTCAAGTCAACGACCTTTGGGCTCAAGCCAGTGACGATGGGGTCCTGTCTATGATCCCATGCTCAAGCCAGCAACCCTGCGCTCAAGCTGGTGAGCCCACACTCAAGCTGGATGAGCCTGCACTCAAGCCCGCGACCTTGGGATTTCAAATCTGGATCCTCTACATCCCAGTCTGATGCTCTATCCACTGCGTCACCACCTGGTCAGCCTTAATAATGATTTCTGATAGTTTATAAAGTGCTCTTACAGGTATATTCTGAATTAATTTCCAAAAATCCATTGTTAGATGATGTTGGTTTTCATTTCTTGGGTGAAGAAATGGAGGAACTAACAGGTTGTGGATTTTCTCTTTCACATAGCTATTTGGTGTCATTGTCAGGGCTAGAACTCAAGTCTCTTGACTTTAAATCCAATAAGAAACAAACAAAAAAATTTACGTCAGGTGTTTCTCAAGTGTTTTGTCAGTGAGGTTTCATTATACATGTATATTATTCTGTGGGTTCCATGGTGTAGCTGGGCTGGATAATGTCTGAGTTCTGCTTTCTGCTCTTAACAGACTAGCTCTATGTAACTTATGGAATGCTAAAGTAATTCTATTTAAATATAAGTAAACACATAATATAATACATAATAAAATTATTTATGATGATTTTGGAAAAACACTGGAAAAAATTATATTTACTTTCTATGATATGTGTGTGGGTATACATACACATACACACATTTGCCCATGTGTGTGTTTACATACACACATGTGCACATACATGTAAATGAAAATGCATATATATATGGTCTACCGGAAAGTTTTGTCCGTTTCTATCACAACAAGTTTCAACACGTAAGCACATGTTTATTTGGCACATGTGTGCCTATTTTTATCACTTAATGTATATACATACTGACGTAGCAAATTAACTAAAACAAAGTTGATTCACGTTAGTCTTATGCGTGAAGCCATAGTGTACCCATGGCTACTGATAAAGTTCATTTACGCCACTGTAATTTTTACAAATTTCAACAAGGAAGAAATGCTACAGAAGCATGTAGAAATTTATTGAAAGTGTTTGGTGAAGGTACAGTTTCTGATAGGACATGCAGAAGATGGTTCAAAAAATTCGAAACAAATGATTTCGACCTTTCTGATAAGCCACATTCTGGGCGACCATCTTTGATCGATGACGAAGTTGTTAAGACCATGTTGGAGCAAGATCCTTTTCTGACAACATTGGACCATATTCAGAAGATAGGATTGGTGTGGAAATATATTATTTAATAAGGTTTATTGACGGTAAGAAAAATTTGTATTTTGTTTTATTCCAAAAACGGACAGAACTTTCCAGTAGACCTTATATTTAGAACCGTGGTTAATGGGGAAAATGTATATCCATACTCTCCATTGTAATTGTACTAAAAATAATTTGGTGAGTAAATATATAATGAATACCGTTAAGAGAGAATTTTCTATGACTCTGGCAATAAATAAAATATCAGATGGCATAGTTTATTGAATTTTTAACTTTTTTCTTGTTGCTGAGGGAGAAAAATATATTGCACTTTAGAGAGGAGAGCAAACTCTCAGGAGACATGGAAGCAGTGCTAACTCATAGTTACAGGTCTTTAATTTATGTGCAATTTTTGGTCTTGGACTAATTCACTGAGATAATTATTCTTCAGCTGATAATTATTAAGTGTCTGCTCTGCAAGCTCTGTGTTCAGTGGTGCAGTCTCAGAAGTTTTCAAACATAGGAACATGTGATATGATCGCCTCCACTAACATACTATCATTCAGTTGAACAAAGGGCCGCAACAGCATTGCTCAGGCGGCCAGTTCCAGGTAGTACAAAAGAGAATGCTTCGTTAAGAGTGTGAAGAAAGTCTGATAACTTCCAACTAGTGTGAGTGTTCAAGTGGTGGAAAAGGTGAAACCCAGGTGAGCATTTTAGATAATTGGTAGGATTTGAAAAATGAAAAAAGGGAAGTAGGTCTGTTGCTGGTGGAAATGGGGCTCTTTCACGGGGTCATTAGCAAAGCATTTCTGGGACCCACACAGGCAGGTTGGGGCCCTGTGGAGAGATGTATTGGGGTTGAGCGGGAGGCTGCAGTCAGGTTCCCAGTGTCTCATCTCTGTCTGTCTCACTTTAGAGAAAGTCCAACCTTGTATTCATCAGGCCCCGAGCAAAGCCAGGGTCCAGAAATTCTGCTGTTGGTTCAGTCCGTGGCTAGGCTTTGTCCAGTTCTCTGTGCACACTTGGCTGATTTAGCCTGTTCCCGGCTATGTCTCAGCAGGCAATGTGTCCAGGCCGCAGCTCAGAGTCCGCACAGCCTCTGGGCCCCAGACCCTGCTAGGGCCACATGGCTGCTATGGAGAGAAAACGTGCGAGCACATGGGGTGTGTACATGTTACTGGATAAGAGAAAGAGAGCTAGAGAGCGAGAGCTTTGTTAGGCTCTGGTTATATTATCTCGGCCTTGGGAAGTACCAGGAGCTTTTTCAAACTAACCAATCAGCTTTTCAATCTTTTGTGATTCTGTGTTGAGTCCTCCTAAGCAATCCATTTTCTAGATTTTTCAGGTTTCTGTGTCCCTTATCCAATCCAAGAAGGAGAGATGAGAGGCATCAACTCATAGTTGCAGTACTTTAGTTGTTCATTGATTGCTTTCTCATATGTACCTTGGCCGGGGGATTCCAGCCAAGCCAGTGACCTCTTGCTCAAGCCAGTGACCTTGTACTCAAGCCAGCAACCTTTGGCTTCAAGCCAGCGACCATGGGGTCATGTCTGTGATCCCACGCTCAAACCAGTGACCTTGATTTTGAACCTGGGCCCTCAGTGTCCCAGGCCGATGATCTGTCCACTGTGTCACTACCTTAATAATCTTGCAAGGGTAGATGGATGACGGTCTCATCTTTTGTAGCTCCTTCTTGCTATCAAGGGGCATAGTCCTGCCTATCCCTAGGCACAGAGTCTTTTTATCTGTCAAAGGAAGAAAGAAGTAGAAGGGAAGGGGAGCCTTCTATAGGAGGGAGAGGAGGGATTTTGCAAAGTCCAGGTCAGTTTGGTGCTGTCCTTGGTAAGTGGCATACATGATGTCAAGGACGGCATTATGGGACAAGCTGGCATGTCTGTTGTATTCTAGATGTAACATATTTGACAAGGTTAAAAGACTTTGCCCAAAAATGAGGAGAATTATAGCAACTAAAGGTCTGGTAAGAAGTAAAAACCAAATGCTAGAGGGAGGGACTAACTTTACAGTGTCCCAGATTAGGTTGGAGGAGTGGCTTTCCTCGACAAATGTGTGTCATGCCTGTCCGAAGACCTCCTGTTTACAATACTCAATTCAGATTAAGCTGAGAGGAACAAGTTAAGATTTCCCCATGAAGCAGGCCTTTTCTGTCTGAACCACTTGGGCAGAAAGGGGAAAGTAGTTTCAAACGAAGCCGATAGACCGCTCCATATTTCACTAATTTAGCCATCTAATCCTGACAACAAATCAGTCCAGCTGAACCATTGAGGCTCATTTCAGCAGACGACAGTGTAGATGGGCTTCAAAAATGAGGACTAGGTAAATAAGCAGTCAGGTAAATAAAGTCATAGGCATATAACTTCTGAAAACAGAAGGAAAAGAAACAGAGGTTAATGAACACAGCAAATCATAAACCAGTTTGAGTCTCTAAGGCCGTCAGTTGAGAAAACTTCCAGATACAAGGCTTTTGCTGGAATGAAAACAAGCAGTGACAATCTGATAGATTCTCCTCGTCTGCAATTTGAACATATCTGGTGATGTCATCAGGTGCTTAGGTAAATTCTGTAAGGTGTACACAGCTTTAGAAAAAAACGTTTTAGTTCTCAACAATTTCTAGTCAAAGGATAGGAGCAAATATGAAACATTAGTGTGGGCGGGTTGAAGAACACTAGAAGAATTCAGGAACCAGTTCACTCTATAAGTGAAAAAGAAAACTTTGAAGGCAATTAACTGGACTAGAGTCTAATATCCACAACTGGGTGTTGTGATTTCCATTGAAACATAATTTCTGTTCCTAAAATCAATCTAATTTTCAATAAAGAAAATGCATTGAGTCTAGTTTTTATTTGGCCTGATTATTTGTATAAACACAAAAATAGCCATTGATCATATAATAGGCTCTTTTAAATCTGCTTTGTTAGAATCTCATAAGGAATTTCCAGATTGAGCTTTAATTAGACTCTTCTGGTGAAGAAGCCCAGCCACACCATTTCCCTCAGGCTTTTAGCCTGTAACACTTATAGGTCTGGGTAAATACTGCAAGTTCTTGAAGTCCCCCCAAAATGTCCTGAGGTTCCTTTTTTGCCTCTTTTGGGAAAGCATTCATTGTTCCTTGCCCGGAAAGAGAGCCACAAACCACATGAATAAGTAGGGTACCAGGCTATTTCTCAGATGGGCTCTTACCAGCTTTGAAAGTCAATCTTAATTCCTTAAGGCTTTCTGGTGACATCTAGAGTCAAGGCATGTCTCTCTCAGACATGACATTCCAGTCAAAAGTCCTGGTCAGTAAAACCACCATTGGACACTGGCCTTATGTGTCCAACTATAAAGAAAACAGATTCTCATTGAATTTATGCAAACAAACATATTGCCATGACTCACTAATTAGAATTGCCATCTTCTGAAGCGATCAAGTAGGTTTAAAAATATACAGCAAAAGGGAAATTCTTGTCCTTTTGACACAGTGAAAAGGACCGAACTCCTACTCTGAATTTGACAGCTACAAGGTAGGCAATTAGCACTCTTTATATTGGCAAACACATTGTGTAACTTCTAGAAACATGGGCTCTTTTATTGGCAGACACACTTATACTTCTGAGACATACTTCTATGAGACAGGTATTATAAAGCAAACTCACTGATTTAGAAAGGAACAGCTGAAATAAATTAAATGGGTTTGCTCAATGACTAAGTTTTTCTCTCTTGATCAGATTTATTTCCTAGATATTTGCATTTTAAAAGATGACTCAGACAAGAGTTCTTGAAGACCAGGTATTTGCATTTCAAAGGTATAGGCTTTGGTTTTATAAAGCCAATGATCTGTAAGCTCTTTCCATGAGAGGCCCAGAGTTATAGTTGCCAGTTGGTGAGTATGTACCCCAAAAGAGATCTCCTGAGCTCTGTGGATGGAGGCGGTATTGCCTGTTGTCTTTAGGGAGAGAGACTTTCTTCCTTGTGGAAGAGGAGGAAATCAGGTAGCCGAGGGGGGCATGAGTGTCCTCGGTGCTCCCTAGCCCCATGTCACAAGACCAAAACCCGGGATGGCTTGTGACTGCTTCTTTGCCGGCTGTTGGCGTCCCAAGGCCCATTCCTGCCCGTGCCCACCCTGGCATTTGTCCCACAGCCTGTGCCTCCTCCCTCCCCTGGCAGGGGGTAGAAACTTTCCCAAAGAAGATTGAACACAGTATGTCCGGGTGTGGAGCCTTATAAACATTTACAGTGGTGATCAGGCCCTGGTAGTTGGGTTTACTTAACTCTGCATGGGCCATTTTGATAGCCTCTGGCCTTAGCTAGCTTTTCCGGAGGTCTTCACCATCATGTCTATAGCAAGGGTGCGTAGTACCTCCACTGTCTTTGGTGGAAAAAATAAAGCTTGTCTTATGAGTCTGGCCTTCTCTACCAAGATCATAATTTGCTAGGCACCCCTGGGTTTAAGAAAGTACAAAAGGTATGGGAGGGATTAACAAATATTCGCTCAATCCCAACACTAGTTTTTTTCTTGTGGAGGTTCTTTTAATATCACTACTTCCCAATTAGTTTAATATAAACCTTCCCATTTCTGTGAGTACCTGCATCTGAGGCTTTTTACTTATCATATACCTGTAGAGCATTAATGAGGATTGCTGGGGGAATTCGGAACCCTGGGGTGCCAAGGCAGCAGAGCGTGGCAGCTGGGCACTCCTGCCTGTTGGTGACTCCCATATTGCCAGGCCCCAGGCTGGGCAGCAGTGGCCATGATAGCATGTGCCATTGTCAGAAGCAACTCCCAGGAAGTGAGCATGCTATCGTGGGGGGTGGGGCAGAGGAGAGAAAGGGGAGCAGAGCTGTTCACACAAGTGGCATACAACACAGCAGGGCTTGGCAGTGGCTGCAGGAGGTGCCCCCTCCTGCATGCAGGGTTGGGGGCTCAACTGCTATGGATGGGGACAGGCTGTGGTGGAGAGAGACAGGCAAGCTCAAGGGGATGTGTGCCTGTTACTGGACAGTAGAGCTAGAGAGTGAGAGCTTTTGTTAGGCTCTGATTATATTATCTGGGGCTTCGGAAGGACCAGGTGCTTTTTCAAACTTAGGAATCAACTTCCCAATCCTTCATAGGCCTGTGTTGGATCCTCCCCTTAACCAATCCATTTCCTAGATTTCCTGGAGTTCTGTATCCCTTATCCAATCAGGTCCTTTTCCCAGGCGAGGCTCCTCCCCTGTGGTCATCATCTTAGTTTCTACTGGACGTGTGCTTATCTCCCTCAGTGTACCCAGCAGAGGAATTTCTCCTGCTATTTTTATTCCTCCCTTTGTGATGACATAACAATTCTTCCTGCCTTCTTTGAGGATCATTAGGTCGTGATGCAGCAGTTTCCTGGAGAACTTATGAATGCTGCAACTTCCTAGTGAAGCAGGCCCGATATCTGATTCAGCTTCCTAGTAGATTAGTCTTAATAGCTGATTCAACTTGCTCCCTTTCTTTAATACTAACTAGCTAACTATGCTAGCAGGTCCGGGTCCCAGGCAGAGGGAGTCACCACATTTGGAGGATGGTGAGGAAACCTAGCTGTGTGTAGATATAAAGCTGGACAAAATCCGGGAAGCCAGGAGGTGAAGAGCCTTGCAGGTTGTGGGGTCTGAATGAATTTGGTCTCAAGTCTTGAATTTTTCTGATGGTGTGATTTTTAAGGAGACCTTCACAAAAGGCAGTTGAAGAAATGGTCGTTGGCCCTTCAGTGTTTAATAAATGAAATGCAGTGCAGAGAAGAATCAGAGCTGTACCTGAGGATGGAGTGCCTTTCGCCTAGAGGCGACAGCTGATGAGGGGCAGGCTGAGTCCTTGCGGGAGAGCAGTGCGGCACCCTCTGGTCAGCCGTGCTCATTTTTTAAACACTGTCTGTTGCTACTGCTTCCCTTTGACATCTTTCTAATTTTGTATATAGAGAAAAATAGCATGAGGTAACACCATTGCTGACTTAGAATTAATTTTCTTAATTTAAAACATCAGTTGGTTGTATTATTTATGTTCTGTTTTGGGGAAAGTTCTGCCTTTTAAAAGACCATCCCAGAGTGAGGTGATGAGCCTCACTTTATGCCTCCTCTCAGTCATCTTAACATTAATATTTACGAAAGTACATGGTGATTCAGTTCCACAAATCTTTACTGAGTGCCTGTTGTGAGCAATACAATGAAGAATAAGGTAGAGAAAGATGAGATTTGGGGGTTGGTTGGAATGTAGAATACAGGGAGAGTGTAAGCGAAGATAAAATTAGAAGCATAAACTCTCGTTGTTGTGCTAAGTGGGTAAAATTAAGGAATTTGAGTAGAGGGGTTTTTTTTTTAGGTGGTACAGAGGGAATATTAGTTTATTTGTGTTTTTTTAAATTCAAATAACTTGCTGATTTTCATTTAAACAGGGGCTCAATTTCTCAAAAGGCAAGCATTGTAGCCAAAGTATACTGAACAGCAACAGAAAATATATAATATATGAAATCTTGATTTCAGGAATCACTTCACTGGAAAATAGGGCAAAACTATTCTTAAATAAATGGCACTGGGTAGGGAAAACAAAACTCATTTTGGCCAGATGGGCTTAGAAAAATCTGTATTCTTTACCTTGACTCCTATGGATAGAAGTTTTAGTAATGTTATTTAAAGGACAGGAGGAGAAAATTCTGGCATACTCTTAAGGAATGAGTCAGTTGTTATTCAGCCCATTGTTTAATTCAGTGCCTTAATATATTTAGATTCCTTGTGACTTGAAAAAACAGCAGCCCAGAGAACAGTGTAGATGTCATGTTGCATACCCTTATTTTCCCAAGAATCTAATTAGATAAGAAATTTTTATATCAGCCAGCCAATCAAGTTGGTTCCAGTATCTGTTAGCCTCAATCACTATGTTTGCTGAACTTTTTCTCTCAGCAGCTCAAATGTCAGCTTTTGTTAAGAAGAGAAAGATTTATATTCTCATTCCCTTTCTCTTGCTCTCTCTCTCTCTTTCATACACACACACACACACACACACACACACACACACACACTACTTAAACTAAATAGTTAAAGCCAATAAGTTGGCCTCAGTGTGAGTTACCAGGATTAGTTCTAAATTATTAATGGACAAAGTAATCCCATTTGGTAATCTGTTTGATATAGTGAGTCAGCAACTGTGGTTATTGAATAAAAAAAGTGGGGAAATTAAAATCACTCTCTGATGAGCAATGTGGAACTGAAATGAGATAAAGCCCTGTGATTTTGATAAGGGCCAGATTTTATTTCTTAGAGATGGTCAAAATGTGATTAACCCAAGGTTCACAAGATTCTCTAATGTTAGCACAAATGGAGACATTTCTCAGTTGTGTATTTTTGTGACAATTTTGCAAAAAAATTAAATCTCATTCATAAGTCATGGGAGAGGTCTATTGATAGTGATCTTCTAACCAGACTGGGACCAATGGGATATAATGAACTCCCTGACATTATAGCCAGTCAGGTAGATCAAAGGGACAGTTAATTTGGGGTTGGGTAACATATAATTCTTTACTATGACTAGTTTGACTAGATTTCTTTCCCAGCCCAAATTTAACTAAAAAACTGCATACTTCATGAATAAAACAAGACGGGTGGCAGTATGAGCTAAAACATCACTGAGCAAAGTAAAAGGAAAGGAATCAGTGTAAAAAGTCATAGTAAAAATTGGTTTGGTGGCAGAAAACATTTGATAATTTCTCTTGATTTTCTGTAACTAAAACCTGAGTATGCAAGTCAAGTCACTGGCATGCAACTCCCACCAGAAGGTTATAAACTGAATTCTATGGCAGCCCCAGTTTGGTAAACAGCTTTAAGAAAGTAGGCCAAGAAGCTGGCTGACTGCTGGGTCAGGTCTCAGTTGGTACAGGCTTCAGATTAGGTGGTAGTACTGCCAGATGAAGCCTGGGTCTGTTCATACTGTTGACATTGTAAACCAGAACACAGGTTAAATGTTGATAGCTAATGGTAAGGACCAAGGGTTGATGTGCTGTGTCTACCTCTGGCCATCTGAATGTAATGGAACTTCAGTTGGAGAAGGCCAGTACCACGGACAGCTCTTCAGAGTGGTGGTGTGGGATGTGACACCCAGGGTTTAGCTTGGGGAGATGGCGTTTTCAGGTCCTGGTTCCACCTCCTTAGAGCTAAAAGTCTATACCATGGACAGGCAATTTAAATTATTCAGTTCTCAGTTTAATCATCTGAACCATAGTAATAATACTGGTTTTTCATAGTACTTGTGATATACATACAGATGAAAAATTGCAAGTGAAAGTATTGAGTCAGCTATACAAATGAAAGATATGAATATTGTTTGTACTAACCTTTTATTTTTAATAGTTGACCTTTATCTACCTAAGATTGTATTATGTTAATGAAAATTGCTAGATTCTTCTCAAGATATGAAATAAGAGTTAAATAACTAAATGGCTGAGAGAAACCAGGGTACTGTAAGCAGATATTAAAGGGTGTTGATAGGTGAGAAAAGAGAACTAGGATATACTGCATTTCTTGTAGGTTTAGACACAGGTTCTTACATTTATTATGTCATTTAATTTTCATAAGAACCCTGTGTACTTAACCAAGAGTAGAGGAACCAGTCCGTGCCATGGCCTTCCAGCATAGTCTTTGTATTATTGGTACTGTGGTGAAATGAGTGGGATCTTGTATACAGGGCCAGAGTGGCAATAGAATTCATACTCTTAGTTTCTCCGAGAGTGATCTCTTCTAAAGGTTTTTCTGTTTAAAGAAAGCAGGAGTTAAAGACAGAGAGAAAGAGAGGATAAGAAATGCACCTTAGCCCCCAACAAGGGATATCAGAATTTTCATGGCCAGAAGACAGAGCTGTGCATCCACAGTCCCTTTTAGAAGGAGGTAAGCCAAGCTTACTGGCATGCCCAGGTTGTTACTGAGATTGCTACAGGTCCAGCCATGGTAGTGATCCTTGCAAAGACCCTCAACCCACTGACTATTAAAGGAAATGAAAAATCATACTTTGATATCTGTGTGCCATAACTCTAGTACAGTAATGTCTTATTGAAAAGCATCTAAATACCTTTATAATTAGAGCATAGTAAGAGGATTGGAATTCTTGTGTCATTAGCACTTAATATCCTTGTTTTTGATGAAACCAAAATATTTTTCTAAATTTTTATTAGACTTAATCTGAATCTTTATTTTAGAATAGTGTATCAGATTTTTTTATGAACATGAATTCTAAATGTGGAAAATGATAGCCACATGTATGTATAAATCGATGAATATAAAATGTATGATAATGTTGTAAAGTACCCATACCTCACTTCCATGGGTTTACATAGAGACACCAAGTCCAGATGAATTTTTAAGGGTTTTATTAAAGGAGGAGATTTCTTAAATATGCCGGCTGCATATGGCTAACACGGGGCATTGCAGACCCAACTCGTGTCACGCCAGGCACAGCCCTAGTGGCAGGTTATATACCTTTGCTCACACACACAGGTTGGCGGGAAAAGGAGGAGGGGGATGGGACACAATTCATTAGCAAGCTTATAACATTTGTCCATAGGATTTATAAAAATATTCCTATATATCAAAACTTACAAGGTAACACAATAGCAAAAGTGTTGTTCTACATATTAAATGATATTCCTAAATTGTCTAGTGTTCATTTACCATTCCTTTGTTTAGAGGTATATACATTAATTACAGGCTTTCAGGAGGGGAGGGGTAGTTTCCATGGCGCCAGGGGATAAATACCTGTGAATGGCTCATCAAATAGGAAAAGGTTTTCTCAATCTCTCTCTCCCTGCACCTGGCTAGCTGTTTACCTGCTTCCTTACAGGTGTGGGGGAAGGGAGGCAACCTAAATCTCCTTCCCCTCCTCATTTACAATACAATGCTATAAGCCATACTGAGTTGGTGTAAATTACACAAGTATAAAAATCATTTTTTCAAAATCTCTCTGTATGCCTAGCTCAAATTAATAAAATGCCCTTTAAGCTTGCTAGTAGAAGGGAGTTTCCAGTATGTTTCTGCAAGCTAGGAAACGGTCACATTTCTTCCCCTTTATTCTCTACAGAAAAGAGGGGACAGGAAAGCCTGACCTTTCCTCCTAAAATATCAATATTAATTTTGCAGCTTTTTGGTACCTTACTACAATAATGGAAATTCATTGAGAAGTACAGAAATACCCTCAACATTTCCCACTATAGTTTATCTTGCATATATAAGAATTTAGACAGCTACAGAGAGCTTTATAAGACTACTATTTAAGTCCTTTTATCTGAAGATCAGCCGAGCTGACTTTTTTATCCTATCAGTTTGATAGATGTTTGTGATTATCTGTTCAATAGCTCTTGGGGAATAGGTTGAAGAAGTAGCAATTTTCTACCTAGGTAGCATTTTAGATCTATTATCTAATGGAGATGATTATTAAATGATGCTGTTGTCCTCAGAAATTTCAAAAGGAAAATGTTAGTGATTAGATAGTTATATAGTTATATAATGATTTATATAATAGAAAGAGCAGTAGGATTGAGATCAGAAGAGACAAGAGTATTTGGATTCTTTTTTCAAAACCTGCGAGGTACATTTTTTAAAGGGCTCTGAACCACAGTGAAAATGGGACTGCCCGCCTGTCAGAGAATGGTGGTGAGATACACTAGATGATGTTTGTGAAAGTGCTTAAAACTCACAACATATTTTTAAAAAAACAACTTTATAATAATTTTTCTTTTTGGTTATTTCCCACAGAGAGTGAGTGAGAAGGTTGGAGGAGCTGAAGGCACCAAGCTAGATGATGACTTCAAGGAGATGGAGAGGGTAAGTCTTTGCCATGTGGAGTTCCCTGTCATCAAATTGCCCAGCATACTAAGCGGAGAAGGAGGAAGGAAAGGGGGAATGTTTTCCACTGTACTTGAAAATACATTTTGTTATTCTTAAAATGCTCTTTATTTAGTGTTTGTTATAAAACAGAAAATGTAGAGTATCCTGTCTCCCCTTTGTGCCATCCCAAGAACAAAATGTCAATGAAGATGAAATGCTGTGATGTACTTTTCCTCATGGATTTTATCATCGCTTTTCCAAATAGGGACAACATGGAGTTGGCACTGAATTGTGGTGAGGTGGGAAGAAAAGAGAATGTAGGGAAATGCTGTCTTGAGTGTTTTGGGGACAGTCTGAGTCACGTCCTGTCCTTGGCACTGGACTGAAGTCTGCACTAGTCCCCATTTCTCATCTCTAGACAGTTCTATTGAATAAATACCACCTATTCATCAACCAAAGCTGGTAGCCATAGCTGCTCATAGGCCTACAGCATCTGGGTCTCCAGACACCTGCTCAGAATGATTTGAGTTTGACTTCTCCATGCCCTGTAATGTTGGAGTTCCACAATCATTATGAACAGCCCTATAAGTGTGTTAATTTACACCACTTCTTTCTACAGCCAATCTTAGTCCTCCCTTATTTATTTTTTATTTTTTTGCATTTTTCCAAAGTTGGAAAAGGGGAGGCAGTCAGACAGACTCCTGCATGCGCCCGACTGGGATCCACCCGGCATGCCCACCAGGGGGCGATGCTCTGCCCATCTGGGGCATTGCTCTGTTGCAACCAGAGCCATTCTAGTACCTGAGGCAGAGGCCATAGAGCCATCCTCAGTGCCTGGGCCAACTTTGCTCCAGTGGAGCCTTGGCAGTGGGAAGGGAAGAGAGAGACAGAGAAGAAGGAGAGGGGGAGGGGTGGAGAAGCAGATGGGTGCTTCTCCTGTGTGCCCTGGCTGGGAATCAAGCCCGGGACTCCTGCACGCCAGGCTGATGCTCTACCACTGAGCCAACCGGCCAGGGCCTCCCTTATTTTTTGATGTCTCCCTCCACTCCCACCCTGGAAGGAATTTACAGTATGCCACATGGCCAGTGCCATGTCATTAATGACAGATTAAGCAGGTATTTGAGAATTTAGAACAAAGGAGTCAGAATTTGAGTTCTGCTTTCTTCATCTGCCAGGACAAATGTAATAAGCTAGGTCAGTGGTCAGCAAACCATGGCTCGCGAGCCACATACATGTGGCTCTTTGGCCCCTTGAGTGCAGGCGCAAGGGCCAGCTGACGAGTACCCTAATTAAGTTAATAACAATGTACCTACCTATATAGTTTAAGTTTAAAAATTTTGGCTCTCAAAAGAAATTTCAATTGTTGCACTGTTGATATTTGGCTCTGTTGACTAATAAGTTTACCGACCACTGAGCTAGGTAGTTCACTGCTAAAGCCTGCCTTCTTTCCTTCTTTCTATCTTTCCATCTTTCCTTCTTTCTCTCTTTCCCTCTTTCCCTCTTTCTTTCCTTCCTTCTTTCCTTTCTTCTTTCCTTCCTTCCTTCCTCCCTCCCTCCCTCCCTCCCTCCCTCCCTCCCTCCCTCACTCTTTCCCTTCCTCCCTCCCTCCCTCCCTCTCTCCCTTCCTTCCTTTTTTTTAAGTGATAGGAAGCGGGATAGTGAGACAGACTCCTGCATGTGCCCTGACCGGGATCCACCTGGCAACTCCTGTCTTGGGCCAATGCTTGAAAAAACAACTATTTTTAGTGCCTGAGGCCAATGCACTTGGACCAGCCAAGCTATCCTCAGTGCCTGGGGCCACACTCAAACCAGTTGAGCCACTGGTTGCAAGAGGGGAAGAGAGAGAAAAGGGGGAAAGATGAGGGAAAGAAGCAGATAGTCACCTCTCTTGTGTGCCGTGACCCAGGAATCAAACCCAGGATGTCCATATGCCAGGCCAACACTCTATCCACTGAGCCAAGTGGCCAGGGCTGCCTTTTTCTTTCTTAAATGAGATGAAAAGGAATAAAAAATTTGGAGAACAGAGTAGAATTTATAATGGAACAACTAATTAAGGTCTTGAATCTGTTCCAGTCTTACAAACTAATTGAAATAAAAGAGGCTCTTGAAAGTATTCTACTTCAGGCAAAGACCCTCAGATATCCCTCTGTGTCTGAAGATCCTGTTTCCTAGAAAATAATGAGTTTTTGGAGGTGTTATTTCAAAATATAGATATTCCTGCAGTAAAATAAACTCTTGGTAATTGTTTGAAAAAACACATCTGTGGTTTTGTTTTTTTTGTTATTTTTCCTTTTTTTAAAATTAATTTTAATGGGGTGACATTAATCAGTCAGAGTACATAGGTTCAGAGAAAACATCTGCAGGTTACTTTGACATTTGATTATGTTGCATACCCATCACCCAAAGTCATATAGTCTTCCATCACCTTCTATCTGGTTTTCTTTGTGCCCCTCCTCTCCCCCTACCCCCTCACTTCCCCTCCCTAACTCCAGTAACCACCACACTCTTGTCCATGTCTCTGAGTCTCATTTTTATGTCCCACCTATGTCTGGAATCATACAGTTCTAGTTTTTTCTGATTTACTTATTTCACTCAGTATAATGTTATCAAGGTCCATCCTTATTGTTGTAAATGATCTGATGTCATCATTTCTTATGGCTGAGTAGTATTCCATAGTATATATGTACCTACCACATCTTCTTTATCCAATCATGTATTGAAGGGCTTTTTGGTTGTTTCCATGTCTTGGGCACTGTGATCAATGCTGCAATGAACATGGGGCTGCATGGGTCTTTACGTACCAGTGTTTTTGAGTTATGGGGGTATATTCCCAGTAGAGGGATTGCTGGGTCATATGGTAGTTCTATTTTTAATTTTTTGAGGAACCACCATACTTCCATAGTGGTTGTACTACTTTACATTCCCACCAACAGTGGATGAGGGTTCCTTTTTCTCCACAGCCTCTCCAACATTTGTTATTACCTGTCTTGTTGATAAAAGCTAATCTAACAGGCGTGAGGTGGTATCTCATTGTAGTTTTGATTTGCATTTCTCTAATAACTAATGAAGATGAGCATCTTTTCATATATCTCTTGACCATTTGTATTTCTTCCTGGGAGAAGTGTCTGTTCATGTCCTCTTCCCATTTTTTTATTGGATTATTTGCTTGTTTATTGTTGAGTTTTGTGAGTTTTTGTATATTTTGGATATTAGGCCCTTATCTGAGCTGTTGTTTGAAAATATCATCTCCCATTTAGTTGGCTGTTTGTTTTGTTGTCAGTTTCTTTTGCTGTGCAAAAGCTTCTTAGTCAGATGTGGTCCCATTCATTTATCTTTGCCTTCACTTCCCTTGCCTTTGGAGTCAAATTCATAAAGTGCTCTTTATAACCAAGGTCCATGAGTTTAGTACCTATGTTTTCTTCTATGTAATTTATTGTTTCAGGTCTTATATTTAGGTCTTTGATATCTGTGGTTTTGTATTTGCGTTTATGCCTAAGTTAATTGAGAGATTTAGATTTTAGTGCAGTGTGGAAATTTGTTTTATAGCCTGTTTTATTTCACACACCTTTGTCTTATCTGTGGGTCTGTTGGAAATTTTTTACTTTTTACCCATGCTAAACTTGCCATAAAGGTAAAGAAAATATTTCTGTGATAATTAGAAAACATATACTTTGGATTTAGAATATCAAATATGTTCTCTCTTGTTAATATATTTATTACTCTCAAAAGTATTCTAGCTCAATATTCCTAAGCCTATAGAAGAATTACCCTTCCACAGTCAGTTTTCTGATCATCAAAGATTTGGAGTCAGGAGCCCTTTGTTCAGCTGTATTCTCATAGATGCAATTAGTCAACAAAATGAAATAAATTAGAGGTTTGCATCAAGCAGCACTACCAGGAGAGAGAAGTGGGTATTCCTAGAGGTTGTTTCTCTAATCAGCTCCTCTCCTGCTAAGATGTGGTGAAATTACCATGTGTATCTATCAGTCTTTGCAGCCTTCCCCTCCCTGAGCCGATGGGATGAATTCTTGCCTCTGTGTTGTCTCTGCAGGAATCCTGCCCATAACCATTTTTTCCTCCTCTTAAGTGCCTTGCATGGAATTATTTCTGTGTATATTTTAAATGATTGCTTTCAAGTTTCATAAACACAGAATAACTTACTTACTATGGTACAGACATCGTGCAGATTTGTTCTTTGAAAAGCTGCGGATTTTTTTGTTTAGAGGAAATTCTAGAATTTGTGGGGCCTCTTGTTTATTCTCAGATTTCCATCAATTGGCGCAGTGATTCTGCATTTTTGTATGTGAAGCTGTATTCATTAATTCATGTGTACTATCTGTAAATGCCTCCATGTGCCAGGAATTGTGCTGGATTCCAGGAATACAAAGATGGTTAAGGCACAGTTCCTACCTTCAAGGACCTTCCAGTTCTGATAGAAGAAGTTGGTGCATACATCAGTGGCTTACAGGACACGGTGCTTGGTGTCCTGGGGAATACATTTTTAAATAAAATATGTATTTCCGATGGCTTTAGGTGACCCCTGTGTTTTGGTCATTCGACCCCCGCTGGGGTCGCGACCCACAGGTTGAGAACCACTGCCATAGAAGAAGAGACTCAGGTCTGGTAGATCAGTGCAGGCTTCCTAGAGGAGAGAGTGCCTGAGCTAAATCCTCAAGTTTCCTCTTGGCCTTTGGGTATTGCAGATCCAAGCAACTGGGTATAGTATCTTCACTCGCAGTCAGAAAAGTATCCTGGGAAATCCCTTCTGTTGAAACCAGAGTGGTTTTAGGGTAGAAAGTGTGATTATACACCATTTTAACAAGAAAGCAACTCTTCATAAGGGGCAGCTTCAAATTTTAAGAAAACCAGGATATTGAGAAAGAAGAGGAAGAATACCATTCCATGTGAGAGTGAGAAAGAGTGGGTTGTTAGTTGAGTGGAATGTGTGGAAAGGCTGAGAAAATGTCTGTGGTCTCGTTATCTTCATATATCCTGGTCATTGGGCAGAGAGGGCTTAGAGCCTTCTGATAGAACTGCCGTTGATTGTAGGAACTGAGGGGAGATGGAGTCAGGCTGATTATGAGAAAGAGCTGTTGATTGACCAGCTGTTTAAAGAAAAAAGCCTTAGGAATTACTGATTCCCCATTGCTGCCTGTGTTTAAATGGAAGCTTAATCCACAACTCTCAACCACAGTGTGAAACACACTAATTGTCATCTCTTTCAAGTTTTGGGGCAAGTAATTTGTTACTAATATGTTACTTTTTATATAAAAGCGTCATTCTTACTTGAATTTTAGTGATTTATCTCAAGTGGGAGAAATAAGAATAAAGTCCTAACCAGCCAGCTGAGAGTAACACATACTCCTCAGTGCACACATGGATGTCTGTCACACCCATGAATGTCTTCTTCACGGGCTTGGGGGTAAAAGAAGATGTGAGTTTCTGTACTGAGACACTCACTCTAGGATATAGAACTGTAGGATGGGTGGGAAACCCAAACATATCTTTTTCCTTATCCTGAAATTTAGAGAAGATAGATTTCTTCTCAGTTAGGTTTTCAAATATATTTCCAAGCTAATATTTAATAAATATTAATGCCCAATACTAAAGCCAACGTGGCCTAGAAATGAATGATAATGGGCATACAACAACTTAAAATTTATGGGACACAGCAAAAATAGTACTGAGAGGGAAGTTCATAGCACTACAGGCATATTTTAAAAAGCTATAAAAAGCTCCAATGAACAACCTAACCTTGCATCTAAAAGAGCTAGAAAAAGAACAGCAAATAAAGCCCAGAGGTAGTAGAAAGAAGGAAATAATAATAATCAGAGCAGAAATAAATGACATAGAGGCTAAAGAAACAATACAGAGGATCAAAGAACCCAGGAGCTGATTCCTTGAAAAGGTAAACAAGATCGATGAACCTTTATTGAGACTCGCCAAGAAAAAAAAGAGAGAGGACTCAAATAAATAAAATTAGAAATGAGAGTGGAGAAATAACAACTGACACAACAGAAATACAAAATATTGTAAGAAAATACTATGAAGAACTGTATGCCAAAAAATTAAACAACCTAGGTAAAATGGAAAATTCCTTGAAACATACAATCTTTCAAAACTCAATCTGGAAGAATCAGAAAATCTAAACAGACCGATTACAACCAATGAGATCGTAACAGTTATCAAAAAACTCCCAAACAAGGGATCTGGGTTCGATTCCCGGCCAGGGCACATAGGAGAAGCGCCCATTTGCTTCTCCACCCCCCCTTCCTCTCTGTCTCTCTCTTCCCCTCCCGCAGCCAAGGCTCCATTGGAGCAAAGATGGCCTGGGCGCTGGGGATGGCTCCTTGGCCTCTGCCCCAGGTGCTAGAGTGGCTCTGGTCGCTGCAGAGCGACGCCCCGGAGGGGCAGAGCATCGCCCCTGGTGGGCAGAGCGTCGCCCCTGATGGGCATGCCGGGTGGATCCCGGTCGGGCGCATGCGGGAGTCTGTCTGACTGTCTCTCCCCGTTTCCAGCTTCAGAAAAATACAAAAAAAAACCCCCAAAAAACAACAACAACAACAACAACAACAAAAAAAACCCCTCCCAAACAAGAAAAGCCCTGGGTCAGATGGCTTCACTAGTGAATTCTACCAAATATTCAAAGAAGAACTTACTCCTATTCTTCTCAAGCTATTTCAAAAAATTCAAGAGGAAGGAAGACTTCCAAGCTCCTTTTATGAGGCGAGCATAATTCTGATTCCAAAACCAGGCAAAGACAACACAAAGAAAGAAAATTATAGGCCAATATCTCTGATGAATTTAGATGCTAAAATCCTCAACAAAATATTAGCAAACCGTATTCAGCAATACATGAAAAAAATCATACATCATGATCAAATGGAATTTATTCTTGGGAGGCAAGGCTGGTACAATATTTGCAAATCAATCAATGTGATTCATCACATAAACAAAAGGAAGGAGAAAAAACACATGATAATTTCAATAGATGCAGAAAAAGCATTTGATAAAATCCAGCACCCATTCATGATCAAAACTCTCAGTAAAGTGGAAATACAGGGAGCATACCTCAACATGATAAAGGCCATCTATGACAAACCCACAGCCAACATCATAATTACTTTTTTTTTTACTTTTTTTTTTTTTTTTTCATTTTTCTGAAGCTGGAAACGGGGAGAGACAGACAGACTCCTGCATGCGCCCGACCGGGATCCACCCGGCACGCCCACCATGGGGCGACGCTCTGCCCACCAGGGGGCGATGCTCTGCCCATCCTGGGCGTCGCCATATTGCGACCAGAGCCACTCTAGCGCCTGGGGCAGAGGCCACAGAGCCATCCCTAGCGCCCGGGCCATCTTTGCTCCAATGGAGCCTTGGCTGCGGGAGGGGAAGAGAGAGACAGAGAGGAAAGCGCGGCGGAGGGGTGGAAAAGCAAATGGGCGCCTCTCCCGTGTGCCCTGGCCGGGAATCGAACCCGGGTCCTCCGCACGCCAGGCCGACGCTCTACCGCTGAGCCAACCGGCCAGGGCCCAACATCATAATTAATGAGCAAAAATTAAAAGCAATCCCCTTAAGATCAGGAACAAGGTGAGGGTGTCCCCTTTTTCCACTCTTATTCAATATAATTCTGGAAGACCTAGCCACAGCAATCAGACAAGAAGAAATAAAAGGCATCCAAATTGGAAAAGAAGAAGTAAAACTATCATTATTTGCAGATGATATGATATTGTATATAGAAAACCCTAAAGTCTCAGTCAAAAAACTACTGGACCTGATAAATGAATTCAGCAAGGCAGCAGGGTATAAAATTAATACACAGAAATCAGAGGCATTTTTATACACCAACAATGAACTGTCAGAGAGAGAAATTAAGAAAACAATCCCCTTCACTATTGCAACAACAACAAAAAATAAAATACCTAGGAGTAAATTTAACCCAGGAGGTTAAAGTTTTGTACTCAGAAAATTATAAAACATTGCATGTTAATGGTTAGGAAGAATAAGCATCATTAAAATGTCTATATTACCCAAAGTAATTTATAACTTCAATGCAATACCGATTAAAATACCAATGACATATTTAAAGATAATGAACATATATTCCAAAAATTTATATGGAACCAAAAAAGAACACGAATAGCCTCAGCAATCTTGAAAAAGAAGAATAAAGTGGAAGGTATCACACTTCCGGATATCAAGTTATACTACAAGGCCATTGTACTCAAAACAGCTTGGTACTGACATAAGAACAGGCATATAGATCAATGGAACAGAATAGAAAACCCAGAAATAAACCCACACCATTATGGACAATTGATATTTGACAAAGGAGGAAAGAGCATACAATGTAATATAGACAGTCTCTTTAACAAATGGTGTTGTGAAAATTGGACAGCTACCTGCAAAAAAATGAAACTAGACCACCAACTTATACCATTCACAAAAATAAACTCAAAATGGATAAAAGATTTAAATGTAAGTCGTGAAACCATAAGCATTTTAGAAGAAAACATAGGCAGTAAGCTCACCGACATCTCTCATAGCAATGTATTTGCTGATTTATCTCTATGGGCAAGTGAAATAAAAGAGAATAAACAAATGGGACTATATCAAACTAAAAAGCTTTTGTATAGCTAAAGATAATATGAACAGAGTAAAAAGGACAAACCACACAATGGGAGAACATATTTGACAATACGTCTGACAAGGGGTTAATAACCAAAATTTATGAAGAACTTGTAAAACTCAATAAAACTCAACACCAGGAAAACAAACAATCCAATCAAAAAATGGGCAAAAGAAATGAATAGACACTTCTCCAAAGAAGACATACAGATGGCCAATAGACAGATGAAAAAATGTTCAACATCACTAATCATTAGAGAAATGCAAATTAAAACCACAATGAGATACCACCTCACACCAGTCAGAATGGTGCTCATTAACAAAACAATACATGATAGGCCCTGGGAGGATGTGGAGAAAGGGGAACCCTCCTGCACTGCTGGTGGGAATGCAGACTGGTACAGCCACTGTGGAAAACAGTATGGAGATTCGTCAAAAAACTAAAAATGGAACTGCCTTTTGACCCAGCCATCCCACTTTTGGGAATATATCCCAAGAACACCATATCACTGACTCAAACAAAGAAATGCACCCATTTATGGCAGCACTGTTCACAATAGCGAAGATCTGGGAACAGCCCAACAGTCCGTCAGTGGACGAGTGGATGAGAAAATATTGGTACATATATACAATGAAATACTATGGGGCCATGAAAAAGAGGGAAATACTACCTTTTCAACAACATGGATGGACCTGGAAACTATTATGTTAAGTGAAATAAGCCAGGCAGAGAAAGAAAAATATCATATGACCTCACTCCTTTGAGGAATCCAAGGAGCAATGTGAGCTGAGGAATGGAATAAACCTGAAGGGAAGGGGGGAGGGAGCTGTTGGGAGGGAGGCAAAAGAGATGTTGAGTGGCATATGGGGGAGGGGAGGATGCATTCTGGGAGACACTAGAATCTATGTAAACACAATAAAAATAAAAGGGCCAAGGTAGTGCCCAAGAAGATTAGCAAGAAAATATCCTGGGGCAGTCTCAGCTTAATGCCTTACTTAGTTCTGTTTTTTAACACCCTGTTTATTAACCAGACTTTTTGAAGATATAAGGTAACTGCTTTGAGGTAGAGCAATTTGGGCAGGGATACATAAACTCTTCCAAGTCAGTAGGCAACTATTGAAAACATTGTATTGAACCAGCCTGAATCTGATTGCCAGACAGACTTTCCCAGGCCACTGTTTCATCCTGTCTCTCTGACTAGTTTGATTGGGTGTCACCATTTAGTGTTCTCATTGTTTTAAGTGGCTATGTGCACATTCTTCTTATTTTTTTCTTTTACATTTTTTTTTTTTTTTTTACAGAGACAGAGTCAGAGAGAGGGATAGACAGGAACGGAGAGATGAGAAGCATCAATCCTTAGTTTTTCGTTGCGCATTGCAACACCTTAGTTGTTCATTGATTGCTTTCTCATACGTGCCTTGACCACGGGCCTTCAGCAGACCGAGTAACCCCTTGCTGGAGCCAGCAACCTTGGGCTCAAGCTGGTGAGCTTTTGCTCAAACCAGATGAGCCCTCACTCAAGCTGGCAACCTCTGGGGTCTCGAACCTGGGTCTTCCGCATGCCAGTCTGATGCTCTATCCACTGCACCACCGCCCAGTCAGGCTCTTTTACATTATTTTATTGTTTTATTTTAGAGAGACAGAGAGCAGAAGAGAGAGAGAGAGAGAGAGAGAGAGAGAGAGAGAGAAGCATTCATTTGTTGTTCCACTTAGTTGTGCATTTATTGTTCACTTCCTATGTGTGCCCTGCCTGAGGATGGAACCCACAACCTTGGTGTTTTGGGACGACACTAACCAACTGAACCGAACAGCCAGGGCTGCATTTTGAATGTGTACATTTGCTTTTTTTTTTTTTTTTTTTTTTTTAAATAAATTTTTATTAATGGTAATGGGATGACATTAATAAATCAGGGTACATATATTCAAAGAAAACATGTCTAGGTTATTTTGTCATTAAATTATGTTGCATACCCCTCGCCCAAAGTCAGATTGTCCTTCACCACCCTCTATCTAGTTCTCTGTGCCCCTCCCCCTCCCCCTAACTCTCTCCCTCCCTCCCTCCCATGTCCTCCCTCCCCCCACCCCTGGTAACCACCACACTCTTGTCCATGTCTCTTAGTCTCGTTTTTACGTTCCAACAATGTATGGAATCATATAGTTCTTGTTTTTTTCTGATTTACTTATTTCACTCCGTATAATGTTATCAAGTTCCCACCATTTTGCTGTAAATGATCTGATGTCATCATTTCTTATGGCTGAGTAGTATTCCATAGTGTATATGTGCCACATCTTCTTTATCCAGTCTTCTATTGAAGGGCTTTTTGGTTGTTTCCATGTCTTGGACACTGTGAACAGTGCTGCAATGAACATGGGGCTACATGTGTCTTCACGTATCAATGTTTCTGAGGTTTTGGGGTATATACCCAGTAGAGGGATTGCTGGGTCATAAGGTAGTTCTATTTGCAGTTTTTTGAGGAACCACCATACTTTCCTCCATAATGGTTGTACTACTTTACAGTCCCACCAACAGTGAATGAGGGTTCCTTTTTCTCCACAGCCTCTCCAACATTTGCTATTACCCGTCTTGTTGATAATAGCTAATCTAACTCGGGTGAGGTGGTATCTCATTGTAGTTTTGATTTGCATTTCTCTAATAACTAATGAATCTGAGCATCTTTTCATATATTTGTTGGCCATTTCTATCTCCTCCTGGGAGAAGTGTCTGTTCATGTCCTCTTCCCATTTTTTTATTGGATTGTTTGTTTGTTTGTTGTTGAGTTTTATGAGTTCTTTGTAAATTTTGGATATTTGGCCCTTATCTGAGCTGTTATTTGAAAATATCATTTCCCATTTAGTTGGCTGTCTGTTTATTTTGATATCGGTTTCTCTTGCTGAGCAAAAACTTTTTATTCTGATGTAGTCCCATTCATTTATCTTTGCCTTCACTTCTCTTGCCATTGGAGTCAAGTTCATAAAATGTTCTTTAAAACCCAGGTCCATGATTTTAGTACCTATGTCTTCTTCTATGTACTTTATTGTTTCAGGTCTTATATTTAGGTCTTTGATTCATTTTGAATTAATTTTAGTACACGGGGACAGGCTGTAGTCGAGTTTCATTCTTTTGCATGTGGCTTTCCAGTTTTCCCAACACCATTTGTTGAAGAGGCTTTCTTTTCTCCATTGTGTGTTGTTAGCCCCTTTATCAAAGATTATTTGACCATATATATGTGGTTTTATTTCTGGGCTTTCTATTCTGTTCCATTGGTCTGAGTGTCTATTTTTCTGCCAATACCATGCTGTTTTGATTATCGTGGCCCTAAAATATAGTTTAAAGTCAGGTATTGTAATGCCCCCAGCTTCATTCTTTTTCCTTAGGATTGTTTTGGCTATTCGGGGTCTTTTATAGTTCCATATAAATCTGATGATTTTTTGTTCCATTTCTTTAAAAAATCTCATAGGAATTTTGATGGGAATTGCATTAAATTTGTATATTGCTTTGGGTAATATGGCCATTTTGATTATATTTATTCTTCCTATCCAAGAACAAGGAATATTTTTCCATCTCATTGTATCTTTTTCGATTTCCCTTAACAATGCTTTGTAATTTTCATTATAAAGGTCCTTTACATTCTTTGTTATGTTTATTCCTAGGTATTTTATTTTTTTTGTTGCAATCGTGAAGGGGATTATTTTTTTGAGTTCGTTTTCTAATATTTCATTGTTGGCATATAGAAAGGCTATGGACTTTTGTATGTTAATTTTGTATCCTGCGACCTTACTGTATTGGTTTATTGTTTCTAATAATCTTTTTGTGGAGTCCTTCGGGTTTTCGATGTATAGGATCATATCATCTGCAAAAAGTGATACCTTTACTTCTTCTTTTCCGATATGGATGCCTTTTATTTCTTTGTCTTGTCTGATTGCTCTGGCCAGAACTTCTAGCACCACGTTAAATAAGAGTGGAGAGAGAGGACAACCCTGTCTTGTTCCTGATTTAAGGTAGAAAGTCCTCAGTTTTATGCCGTTTAATATGATGTTGGCTGATGGTTTATCATATATGGCCTTTATCATGTTGAGATATTTTCCTTCTATACCGATTTTGTTGAGAGTCTTAAACATAAAATTGTGTTGTATTTTATCAAAAGCCTTTTCTGCATCTATTGATAAGATCATGTGGTTTTTGTTCTTTGTTTTGTTGATATGGTGTATTACGTTAACCGTTTTGCGTATGTTGAACCATCCTTGAGATTCTGGGATGAATCCCACTTGATCATGATGTATTATTTTTTTAATATGTTGTTGTATTCGGTTTGCCAGTATTTTGTTTAGTATTTTAGCTCTGTATTCATTAGAGATATTGGTCTGTAGTTTTCTTTCTTTGTGCCATCCCTGTCAGGTTTTGGTATGAGGGTTATGTTGGCCTCATAAAATGTGTTTGGAAGTATTGCTTCTTCTTCAATTTTTTGGAAAACTTTGAGTAGAATAGGAACCAAGTCCTCTTTGAATGTTTGATAGAATTCACTAGTATAACCGTCTGGGCCTGGACTTTTATTTTTGGGGAGGTTTTAATAGTTTTTTCTATTTCCTCCCTGCTGATTAGTCTGTTTAGGCTTTCTGCTTCTTCATGACTCAGTCTAGGAAGGTTGTATTGTTCTAGGAATTTATCCATTTCTTCTAGATTGTTGTATTTGGTGGCATATAATTTTTCATAGTATTCTACAATAATTCTTTGTATATCTATGATGTCTGTGGTGATCTCTCCTCTTTCATTTTGGATTTTATTTATTTGAGTCCTGTGCCTTTTTTCCTTGGTGAGTCTTGCCAAGGGTTTGTCAATTTTGTTGATCTTTTCAAAGAACCAGCTCCTTGTTTTATTGATTTTTTCTATAGTTTTTCTGTTCTCTATTTCATTTATTTCTGCTCTGATTTTTATTATCTCCTTTCTTCGGCTGGTTTTGGGTTGTCTTTGTTCTTCTTTTTCTAGTTCCTTAAGGTGTGAAGTTAAGTGGTTTACTTCGGCTCTCTCTTGTTTGTTCATATAGGCCTGAAGTGATATGAACTTTCCTCTTATTACTTCTTTTGCTGCATCCCAGAGATTCTGATATGTCGTATTTTCATTTTCATTTGTCTGTATATATCTTTTGATCTCTGCGCTTATTTCTTCTTTGACCCATTCATTTTTTAGAAGTATGTTGTTTAGTTTCCACATTTTTGTGGGTTTTCCCCCTCTTTTTTGCAGTTGAATTCTAGTGTCAAGGCTTTATGATCAGAAAATATGCTTGGTATAATTTCAATTTTTCTAAATTTGCTGATATTGTCTTTGTGGCCCAACATATGGTCAATTCTTGAGAATGTTCCATGTACACTAGAGAAAAATGTATACTCTGTCGCTTTGGGATGAAGTGTCCTGTAGATGTCTATCATATCCAGGTGTTCTAGTATTTCGTTTAAGGCCACTATATCTTTATTGATTCTCTGTTTGGATGACCGATCTAGAGCCGTCAGCGGTGTATTGAGGTCTCCAAGTATGATTGTAATTTTGTTAGTTTTTGTTTTAAGGTCAATAAGTAGCTGTCTTATATATTTTGGTGCTCCTTGGTTTGGTGCATATATATTAAGGATTGTTATGTCTTCTTGATTCAACTTCCCCTTAATCATTATGAAATGACCATTTTTGTCTCTGAGTACTTTTTCTGTCTTGTAGTCAGCATTATTAGATATGAGTATTGCTACGCCTGCTTTTTTTTGGGTGTTGTTTGCTTGGAGTATTGTTTTCCAGCCTTTCACTTTGAATTTGTTTTTATCCTTGTTGCTTAGATGTGTTTCTTGTAGGCAGCATATAGTTGGATTTTCTTTTTTAATCCATTCTGCTACTCTGTGTCTTTTTATTGGTAAGTTTAATCCATTTACATTTAGTGTAGTTATTGACACTTGTGGGTTCCCTACTGCCATTTTATTAATTGCTTTCTGTTAGTTTTGTATCTTGTTTGATTCTTCTCTTTTGTTTTTCTATCATTTGTTTTTGTTTGTTTGTGTTCCATACTTCTTTCCTCTGTTGCTACCTTTTTTAAGTCAAGTGTTTTTGTGGTGGTTTTTTCAAGGGTGGTTACCATTAAGTAATGAAAAGGGTACCTACCATATTCATTGTAGTACCCTATCTTATGAGTATTTCTGCACTTCATCGTCCTTTGCTACTGTTAATCTCCATCCTTTCCCCCTTTTTTTTTCTTTGTTGTCACAGTTTAAGTTTGGTTTTATTGTGTTCTTGGTGGAGCTGTTACTTGTGGTGTTGTTTTCTTTTGTTCTTTGAATCTGGTTGGAAAACCCCCTTTAGTATTTGCTGGAGTGGGGGCTTTCTGCTGATAAATTCTCTCATCTTTTCTGTATTTGTGAATGTTTTTATATCTCCTTCGTACTTGAATGATAGCTTTGAAGGGTATAGTATTCCTGGCTGAAAGTTCCTCTCTTTCAGGGCTTTAAATATTGGGGTCCACTCTCTTCTAGCTTGTAGAGTTTCTGCTGAGAAATCTGATGATAATCTAATAGGCCTTCCTTTATATGTTGTACTCTTCTTTTCCCTGGCTGCCTTGAGAATTTTTTCTTTGTCATTGGTTTGTGTCATCTTTATTATGATGTGCCTTGGAGTGGGTTTGTTGGGGTTAAGAAAACTCAGTGTTCTGTTTGCTTCTTGAATTTGAGGCTTTAGTTCTTTCCACAGGCTTGGGAAGTTCTCGTCTATTATTTGTTTGAGTATATTCTCCATTCCATTTTCTTTCTCTTCTCCCTCTGATATACCTATTATTCTTATGTTATTCTTTCTGATGGAGTCAGACAATTCCTGTAGGGCTTTCTCATTTTTTATTATTTTTAAGTCTCTTTCTTCTTCTCTCTGTTGTGCCTCAAGTTGTTTGTCTTCTATTTCACTAATCCTATCTTCAATCTGGGCTGTTCTGTTAGCTAAGCTTGTTACCTCGTTTTTCAGCTCGTGAATTGAGTTTTTCATTTCTGTTTGATTTGTTTTTATAGTTTCAATTTCCTTGGTAATATATTCTTTGTGTTCATTGAGTTGTTTTCTGATCTCCCTAAATTGCCTTTCTGTGTTTTCTTGTATATCTCTGAGTATTTTTAAGATTTCTATTTTAAATTCTCTGTCATTTAGCTCCAAGGCTTCCAATATGTTAAGTCTTTTCTCCATAGATTTTTCCACATCTATTTGTGTTACCTCTCTTTCTTTTGTATCCATAATGTTCGATTTCCTCTTTTTTATTGGCATCTGAGGGTGGTCTTGTTGATAGCACTAATTAGAATTAATAAAGAGTAAAAAGTAAAAAAAAAAAAAAAAGGTAAAACATCCCCCCCCCCCAAAAAAAAACAACAGTAATAATTTATTATTTCCCCCTTTTTTCTTTGTTCTCTTTCCCTCCTCTCCCCTCCTCAGGGAAATATCGTGATGACCTGTGAATTATATTATGCTAAATGGAACAAAAACTGCCTATAATGGAGGGCCTGATTTGGGGTGAAGAGTTCAAGGGGCAAAAAAAGGGAGTAGGGACCTACTAAATGCAAAAAAAATAAATAAATAAAAAATAAATAAAAAAAGGAAGAAAATCTTAGACAAGCATAAGATGATTTGCTTGTAAGTGATGGTTGACTAAGAGATATAATGAGAGGGATAAGAGGGAACCAGAAAAAAGGAGGAAAAAAAAAGTAATAAAGAAGAAAAAAATAAAAATAATAAGTAAAAATCTGTTGTATTAAGTGAAGCGAAGACTAAATACAATGGAGACCTTGGGTTGGGAGGAATGCTAGTGAGTTAAAAAGCAACGTAAAAAGTACCCAAAATGCCACAAAAATAAACAAACAATAAAAAAACAAAAACAAAAGCAAAAAAGAAAAATAAAGCCAAAAAAAAACCTTGAGTCCCAAATTAACTAATTTGTTCGTGATTGAGGATTAATTGGGAGGAAAGTAAAACGAGAAAAGAAAAAACGAATAGAAAGGAAAAAATAAGAAAAAGAGAAAAACGAAGGAAGAAAAAAAAAAGGAAGAGAAAAAAACAAAATAAAGCAAAACAAACAAACAAAAAAAAACAAAAGAGGAGAGAGTGAGAGTTAAGTGTTTTGGAGTATAACCTTAAAGGAGGGTGAGGATGAAGAACAGAAATAAAATGTAACACTCATGGGTAGTGTAGTTCAAGAAAAGGGAAGCATAAGATGGGCAGAGAATAGAAGGACCGAGGTGGAGGAAATAGAAATAATAATATTAAAGGCAATAAGATAGAAGAAACAAACAACAACAACAAAAAAATTAGTGGAACAAGTTGTAAAGTCTGTGGATTTTTCTTGATTTTGAGAGGTTAACTTCTTCCTTTTTCTTTTCTCTCCCTTTTCCTGGTCGGCGACTCTGTACCCCAGGCTCTGCCCCTGTGTCACACTTAGGTAGGGATTTGCAGTTGATGGGATTCTATGGCAATGTCATATAATTGGCTTTAGTCTTGCTGGTAGTCAAGGCTTGTTGGCGTTTGCAGGGTCCAACGATGAGAGAGTTTGCTTTCCTGGAGTCTCTCTCCTAGTCCCCCCTTCCTGAATTAGCAGACTGGTGATCCAGCTATAAGGCTGCAACTGCTTCTGCCTGGGGAGTAAGAGGCTCATAGAGCTGGGAAATCCCCACTCTATCCCCACTCAGCGCAAGGCTTTGGGAAAGGCTCTGCCAGTCAGAGCCTCCAGTGTAATCAGGCAGGCAGGAGTGGGAGTCAATTGTTGTCAAGGTGACTGTTTAGCACCTAGCATTCAGTTGAACCACTCAACCCAGGCTTTCCACACTTTGTAGCCTGTTTTGGTTGGGAAGAAGAGGCACTAGTCTCTGCTTGCGACTAGTGTAGTATAGATCTTATTATCTGCCAAGTCCCTCTTGTTAGCGTTTATCCCTGAATATGGAGGCTCTATCAATCAGAAGTTGCCCCGCCCCTTTAGCGAGAGGCACTAAAAAATATCACGCCTCTTGTCTTGGATCGCTGAACTGAGAGAGATCTTATCAATTAGAACCCGTGGGTGCGCAGATTTCATGGGTTAAGCTAATTTCAGTGATTGGGTCCGCAGCTGTGCTCCCGAAGGTATTTCAGGCTGCCTGAGCGCCCCTCCCCCAACGCTTGATTGTTAGCTTGAATGGCTGGGTGAGGTGCCCCGCCCACGGAGAGAATCTCCCAAGTAGGGGAGACCGCCTTGGCGCCTCTCCTGCTCGCCCCGCCGCTGGCGGCTGGGACGCACCGGCCGCAGGATAATGGGGCACCCTGGGTGTGCGGGCCAGTAGGGCGCTCTGGGCGCGTGGATTGCCCAGGGCACGCGCACGAATGGGGTGCTCCGGGCACCGGTGGCTGGGGTCTCTCACTCGCAGTGCGCGGGCCGCTGGGAACGTTAGCGGTGCTCGGTCTGCAACCGGACCGGGCGCGCCCCGGCGGCTGCTCGCCGCTCCCGAGTGTGGGCGGTACTCGCTCTGCAACCGGACCGGGCGCGCGCCGGCGGCTGCTCGCCGCTCCCGAGTGTGGGCCGACTCACCGCAGGCGCACTCCCTCCACGGCTCCCGAGTGTGGGCGGTACTCTCTCTGCAACCGGACCGGGCACTGCTCGCCGCTCCCGAGTGTGGGCTGACTCACCACAGGCGCCCTCCCTCCGCGGCTTGAATGAACGTCTCTGCAGTAGCTTCCTCTACACCCTCGTTTCTCAAATTCAAGTGATAACAGTCCTTTTCGCTTTCAGTTTGTGTGGAACTCCGGAGTGCTCCGAGGATAAATTTTTCTGTTTCTAGTTGATAAATTTGTTGTGATTTTGGGGAGATCTGTCGGATGCGCTGCTCACGGCGCCATTTCCGTGACATCACTCCCCATTTTCCTAACTCCAGTGAGAAAATGAAGAATTTTGAAAAGATTTTAGATTTTCATTTGACATTTTAACATTTTCCTTTTGCATAAGCACTGTGAGTGACCCCATGTCCAGGAGGGTGCTGATTTGTCATAATTCATCATTAAAGCCATACACTGTGCTCTATTTTAAGGTGTAGATTTTTTCTTCAACTCTGTCAGCATGTCCCCGTGACCACCTCTGACGCAGGGCAGTGTCTGATGGGATGGAGTGGTATTGCTCAGTCCTCTTGTTGCTCCATAGAGAATGCTGTGTTTGTGTGTGCCACCACTAAGTTCAGGCAACGCTGATTACTTTTTCTCCTGTGGATAAAGGTAACACTCAGATGCCTCAAAACACTAACCCCTCTAGTCAGCTCAGTGCATGCAGCTCTCTTTTATCTTGTCTCTGAAGACTGAGGCAGCTGGTGAAATGGTCCACATCATTCATAGGTTCAGCGTGGCATACTCTAGTGAATCTGGGACCTCAGCACAGGGATCAGCACCCTATTTCTTTAAGTAATAGGCCCCTATTTGCTGTTAAGGAGCAAGAGCAACTATTGATGCTGTCTAAGCAAATGGCATAACTATGTTCCAATACAGTTCGTATAAAAACACTGACATTCGAATTTTGTATAATTATTATATGAACTGAAAAAGTAGTCTTCTTTTGAATTTTTCCAACCATTTAGAAATGAAAAAAAAGGTACTTGCCTGGTGTTGGTTTGCTGGCCATAGTTTGCCAATCCTTGCCTTAGCTGAAGGGAAATAAATGTTATAGTGAGTAAAAGAGGTTTAGAGGGCTGTTACTCTCCCTATCCAACACTGAAAATTATAAGACTGGATAGTGGAGGAAGGAATGTCTGGCTCTACAGTAGACCCTGAACAACACAGGTTAGAACTGCATGGGTCTATTAACATGCAGATTTTTTTCAATAAATTCATGGCTGGGAGTTCACAGATACTGAGGGCTGACTGTATGCATTGATTTATGTCATTTCATATAGAGACTTCAGCATCTGGGGATTCTGGTAAATGCAGTGAGGGGATGGTCCAGGAAAACCAATTCCTTTTGGACAAGTTTAATTTTGGAGTAGTCAAAAGTTATATGTGATTTTTGATTGTGGGAGGTACTCAGCACTCCTAACCCCTATATTGCTGAAGGGTCAGCTGTATTCACAGTTGCTAAAATGGTGGTATTAAGAAAATTGAAGAGAAAAAACCAGAAGACTATATGCCTACTCTTTTACTTTCAGGAAAGAAAAATTATATCATGTAGAGTTTTTATTTCCTGAAAACATGTATATATTTGCTTTCAACCTCTCTAGACAGCCTTTTCTAATGGCTTCCTATCCTTATCCTTTCTTTAACATAAGATTAAAGAAATAGAGTCTCAGGTCATAAGAATGGTGGTTATAATTTAAGACACATCAAAACTTCTTTTTTTATTTGAATTTTTTGTATTAATTTTAATGAGGTGACATTGATAAATCAGGGTACATATAGAGAAAACATCTCTAGGTTATTTTGACATTTGATTATGCTGCATTCCCATCACCCAAAGTCCAATTGTCTTCAGTCACCTTCTAATTGGTTTTTTTTGTGCCCCCCCTCTCCCCAACCCCCTCCCTCTCCTTCCCCCCACCCTGTAATGCCTTGTCCATGTCTCTGAGTCTCATTTTTATGTCCCACCAATGAATGGAATCATATAGTTCTTAGTTTTTTCTGATTTACTTATTTCGCTCAGTATAATATTATCAAGGTCCATCCATGTTGTTGTAAAAGATCCAATGTCATCATTTCTTATGGCTGAGTAGTATTCCATAGTATATATGTACCAAAGCTTTTTAATCCACTCATCTACTGATGGACACTTGGGCTGTTTCCAGATCTTCGCTATTGTGAACAATGCTGCCATAAACATGGGGTGCATTTCTTCTTTTCAAACAGTGCTATGGTGTTCTTGGGGTATATTCCTAAAAGGAGTATAGCTGGGTCAAAAGGCTCTTTGATTTTTAATTTCTTGAGGAATCTCCATACTGTTTTCCACAGTGGCTGCACCAGTCTGCATTCCCACCAGCAGTGCAGGAGGGTTCCTTTTTCTCCACATCCTCGCCAGCAGTTATTCTGTGTTGTTTTGTTGATGAGCGCCATTCTGACTGGTGTGAGGTGATACCTCATTGTGGTTTTAATTTGCATTTCTCTAATGATTAGTGATGTTGAGCATTTTTTCATATGCCTATTTGCCATCTGTCTGTCCTCTTTGGAGAAGTGTCTATTCATTTCTTTCATTCATTTTTTGATTGGATTGTTTGTCTTCCTGGTATTGAGTTTTACAAGTTCTTTATAAATTTTGGTTATTAACCCCTTGTCAGACATATTGTCCAATATATTCTCCCATTGTGTAGTTTGTCTTTTTATTCTGTTCTTCTTGTCTTTAGCTGTGCATAAGCTTCTTAGTTTGATATAGTCCCATTTGTTTATCCTGTCTTTTATTTCACTTGCCCGTGGAGATAAATCCGCAAATATATTGCTGCGAGAGATGTCAGAGAGCTTACTGCCTATGTTTTCTTCTAAGATGCTTATGGTTTTATGACTTACATTTAAATCTTTTATCCATTTTGAGTTTATTTTTGGAAATGGTATAAGTTGGTGGTCTAGTATCATTTTTTTGCAGGTAGCTGTCCAATTTTCCCAACACCATTTGTTGAAGAGGCTGTCTTTACTTCATTGTATGCTCTTACCTCCTTTGTCAAATATCAATTGTCCATAAAAGTGTGGGTTTATTCTGGGTGTTGTTCCATTGATCTATATGCCTATTCTTATACCAGTACCAGGCTGTTTTGAGTACAATGGCCTTGTAGCATAACTTGATATCTGGAAGTGTGATACCACCCACTTTATTCTTCCTTTTCAAGATTGCTGAGGCTATTCATGTTCTCTTTTGGTTCCATATAAATTTTTGGAATATGTGTTCTGTATCTTTCAAGTAAGTCATTGGTATTTTAATTGGTATTGCATTGAATTTATAAATTGGTTTGGGTAATATAGACATTTTAATGATGTTTATTCTTCCTAACCATGAGCACGATATATGCTTCCACTTGTTTGTATCTTCCCTGATTTCTTTTATCAATGTTTTATAATTTTCTGAGTACAAGTCTTTAATCTTCCTGGTTAAATTGATTCCTAGGTACTTTATTTTTTTGGTTGCAGTGGTAAAGGGGATTGCTTCCTTAATTTCTCCTTCTGACAGTTCATTGTTAGTGTATAAAAATGCCTCTGATTTTTGAGTATTAATTTTATATCCTGCCACCTTGCTGAATTCATTTATCAGGTCTAGTAGTTTTTTGACTAAGACTTTAGGGTTTTCTATATACAATGTCATATCATCTGCAAATAATGATAGTTTTACTTCTTCTTTTCTAATTTGGATGCCTTTTATTTCTTTTTCTTGTCTGATTGCTGTGGCTAGGACTTCCAGAACTATGTTGATTAAAAGTGGTGAAAGGGGGCACCCCTGCCTTGTTCCTGATCTTAAGGGGATTGCTTTTAATTTTTGCCCATTGAGTATGATGTTGGCTGTGGGTTTGTCATAGATGGCCTTTATCATGTTGAGGTATGTTCCTTGTATTCCCACTTTGCTGAGAGTTTTGATCATGAATGGGTGCTGGATTTTATCAAAAGCTTTTTCTGCATCTATTGAAATTATCAATAGTTTTTTCTCCTTCCTTTTGTTTATGTGATGAATCACATTGATTGATTTGCAAATATTGTACCAGCCTTGCCTTCCAAGAATAAATCCTACTTGATCATGGTGTATGATTTTTTTCAAATATTGCTGGATCCAGTTTGCTAATAATTTGTTGAGGATTTTAGCATCTAAATTCATCATGGATATTGGCCTATAATTTTCTTTCTTTGTGTTGTCTTTGCCTGGTTTTGGAATCAGGATTATGCTCACCTCATAAAAGGACTTGGAAGTCATTCTTCCTCTTGAATTTTTTAAAATAGCTTGAGAAGGATAGGAGTTAGTTCTCCTTTGAATATTCGGTAGAATTCACTAGTGAAGCCATCAGGCCCAGGACTTTTCTTGTTTGGGAGTTTTTTGATAACTGTTTCAATCTCATTTGTTGTAATTGGTCTGTTTAGGTTTTCTGATTCTTCCAGATTAATTTTTGGAGGATTATATGTTTCAAGGAATTTGTCCATTTCATCTAGGTTGTGTAGTTTTTTGGCATATAGTCCTTCATAGTATTTTCTTACAATATTTTGTATTTCTGTTGTGTCGGTTGTTATTTCTTTGCTCTTATTTCTAATTTTATTTGTTTGAGTCCTCTCTCATTTTTTCTTGGTGAGTCTCGTTAGAGGTTCATTGATCTTGTTTACCTTTTCAAAGAACCAGCTCCTGGTTTCATTGATCCTCTGTATTGTTTCTTTAGCCTCTATGTCATTTATTTCTGCTCTGATCTTTATTATTTCCTTCCTTCTACTAGCTCTGGGCTTTAACTTTTTCTTTTTCTAGTTCTTTTAGATGCAGGGTCAAGTTGTTTATTTAAGCTTTTTCTAGCTTCTTGAGGTATGCCTATAATGCTATGGATTTCCCTCTCAGGACTTTTGCTTTTGCTGTGTCCCATAAATTTTGAGTTGATATATGCTCGTTATCGTTTGTTTCTAGGAATTTTTTTATTTCTTCTTTGATCTCATTGTTAACCCATTCGTCTTTTTTTTTTTTTTTTTTTTTTACAGACAGAGTGAGAGTCAGAGAGAGGGATAGAAAGGGACAGACAGGTAGGAATGGAGAGAGATAAGAATCATCAATCATCAGTTTTTTGTTGCAATATCTTAGTTCATTGATTGCTTTCTCATATGTGCCTTGACCGTAGGCCTTTGACAGACCAAGTAACCCCTTGCTCGAGCCAGCGACCTTGGGTCCAAGCTGGTGAGCCTTTGCTCAAACGAGATGAGCTCGTGCTCAAGCTGGTGACCTTGGGGTCTCAAACTTGGGTCTTCCGCATCCCAGTCCGACGCTCTATCCACTGTGCCACCGCCTGGTCAGGCCCATGCGTTATTTAATAATATGCTAGTTTCCAAGTGTTTGAGTATTTTTCAGTTTTTCTGTTGTGGTTGATTTCTAGTTTTATGCCATTGTGATCAGAGAAAGTGCTCGATATGATTTTAATCTTCTTAAATTTGTTGAGACCGCTTTTATGCCCTAATATGTGGTCTATCCTAGAGAATATACCATGAGCACTTGAAAAGAATGTATATTCTGCTGCTTTAGGGTGAAAGATTCTGAAGATATCTATTAAATCGAGTTGATCTAGTATATCCTTTAAGACTGCTGTTTCTTTGTTAATTTTCTTTCTTGAGGATCTATCTAGTGATGTTAGTGGTGTATTGAATTCCCCTACTATTATAGTATTGCTTTTGATCTCGCCCTTTAAATCCATCAATGTCTGCTTTATATATTTAGGTGCTCCATATTAGGTGCATAAGTATTTAAAACGGTTATATCTTCCTGTTGGATTGCTCCCTTTATCATTATGTAGTGACTTTCTTTATCTCTTACTATAGTCTTTGTTTTAATGTCCATTTTATCTGATATAATTATTGCTATCCTAGCTTTTTTTTCATTTCCATTTGCATGAAATATTTTTTTCCATCCTTTTATCTTCAGTCTATGTGCATCTTTTGTTTTAAAGTGTGTCTCTTGTAGACAGCATATGTATGGGTCCTGTTTTCTTATCCACGCAGCTACCCTGTGTCTTTTGATTGGATCATTTAATCTATCTACATTTAAGGTTATTATTGATATATAATTGTTTATTGCCATTTTATTCTTTAAAACTGTATTCCTCTTTTGCTGTATTCTTTTTCTCCTTTGTTCTGTTTACAACAGGCCCCTTAGCATTTCTTGCAGCCTTAGTTTGGTTGTAGTGAATTCCTTGATTTTTTTTTTTTTTTTTTTTGTCTGTAAAGCTTTTTATTTCTCCTTCAATTTTAAATGATAGCCTTGCTGGATAAAGTAGTCTTGGTTGTAGGCTCTTGTTCTGCATGACTTTGAATATTACTTGCCATTCCCTTCTGGCTTCAAGTGTTTCTGTTGAGAAGTCGGAAGTCATCCTTATGGGGGCTTCTTTTTAAGTGATAGTCTTTTTTTCTCTAGCAGCTTTTAATATTTTCTCTTTATCCCTTAGCTTTGGTATTTTAATTATGATGTGTCTTGGTGTAGATTTTTTTGGGTTTCTCTTTAATGGAGTTCTCTGTGCTTCTTTTTTTTTTTTTTTCTTTGAGGTATTGTTTTTTTTATTTATTTATTCATTTTAGAAAGGAGAGAGGGGGAGAGAGAAAGGAGAGAGAGAAGGGAGGGGGGAGAAGCAGGAAGCATCAACTCCCATATGTGCCTTGACCAGGCAAGCTCAGGGTTTCGAACCGGCGACCTCAGCATTTCCAGGTCGACGCTTTATCCACTGCGCCACCACAGGTCAGGCTCTGTGCTTCTTGAACTTGTGAGATGTTTTCCTTGAGGGAAATTTTCAGCTATGATATATTTGAACAAAGTCTCTATCCCTTGTTCTTTCTCTTCTTCTTTAGGAACCCCTATGATGAGGATGTTATTTCTCTGCATGTTGTCACAGAGGTCTCTTAGAGTTTCCACAGACTTTTTGAGTCCCTTTTCTTTTTTCTGCTCTGCTTCCGTGCCTTTATTTATCTTGTCTCTAACTCGCTGATTTGATTTTTAGCTTCCTCCATCCTGCTTTTAATTTCTTCCATTGTGTTCTTCATTTCTGATATTGTATTTGTCATTTCTGACTGATTCTTTTCAATTATTTCAATGTCCTTTTTTATATTTGCTATCTCTTTATTTAGGTGTTTGTAATGACCATCTGTTGTTCTAATATCTTTGAGCATCCTAACAATCGTTATTTTAAACTCTGCATCTGGTAATTTGGTTATATGTGACTCATTCAGGTCCTTTTCTGGGGATTTCTCTTGACTTATTTGTGTTGCATTTCTCTGCCTTCCCATTTTGTCTGTGTAAAAGAAGGGTTTGGCCACTGGAGTCCACTGGGTGTGGCCTCTGTGTTCCCTAGGTGTGGTCTGTCTGCAGGCCTGCCATCCCCTCTGCTGTTGCTTCCTAGGGCGTTCAAGTATGGGTGTTGCTGGTGCCAGCCACTGGGACTGTTGCTGTGGTTTCTGCCTCTCCTTCACGGGAGCAGCTGTGATCATGTGCTCAGGTGTACAAGCCTCGGTGACCTTAGCCTTCACCCCGCCCCTGCGGGTGGTGTTATGCTTGGCCCTGAGGGCAGAGGTGAGCACTTTTGTTCAGCTGCGGGTCTCTGCCTTATTCCGGGCTTTTGCTCCGTCCTTGCAGGAGCAGCCTGCTCTTGGGACGGCTGCAAGCCTTGGCTCTCCATAGGCAGGGCAGGACTGCTTGCCCATGCTCAGTAGCGGGATTGCACCTGTTCTGGGCTTTTGGCTCCACCTCCGCTGGAGGAGCCAGCTCCCAAGTCATGCCACATGCCTCGGTTCTGCAGGCAGGGCAAGGCTGTGCTCCTGCGCCCTTGCTCAAGGGCAGGTTTCCACCCCTTTCGGGGTTCCCGCCCTTTTTCTGCAGGCTGGATTGCAGGCGGCCCGCAGCTGGGTTTGACCACTTTTGCACATCCCCCCCTCCCGAGCCGGTCAAGACTGAGCTCACACCTTTGCTTCAGTGGTGGCCAGCCGGCTTCTGCCCTTGCCGACAGAACCACGCTTCCACGTCCCACCGTCGCCCACCCTCACACGAGCCCTCAGCCGTGTGGGTGGGGCACTGCAGTTCAGACCCTAAGACTCACTACTGTAGTTCCGAAAGCTCCCTCCTTCTTAGCGACTCTGCTCTGAGTGCCACGGGAGAGCTTGTTTGGCTGGTGTCCTGCTTCCCTTTGTTGGTATTGCTCTTTCCAGGGGAAATATTCTCTTCAGATTTGGGGAGTGATTCATCTCAGAGGTTAGGGTGGCTGTCTCCCAAAATGTTTCTCCCTGTGCCTCCTAGATTACACTCTCTTCCTGTACTCTGGTCCTCTCCTCTCTCCTCATCCCCCGGCGCCCCGGGTGAGTGGTTGTGAGAGGTTTTCTGCGAGGTCCCTTTAAGAAGAATCCTTGGTCTGAGAAATCAGTCTCTCACAAACAGTATCCTGACTTGTTTCCAGCTAAATACTGTCCGTATGCCTCTTCCAGGCTCTGGGACTGCAGGCTGGGGCTTTTTTCCTGGGACTCAGGAACCTTTTCTCTCTGCTAAACTCACTTCTCGCCACATGAGTCTCTGCTGGCTGCCATTCGCTCCGGGGAGCTGGGCAGCCCTCTCCACACTTCCGCTTTTCCTACCAGACTCTGTGCCTTCTTCAGTGTTCCTTGGTTGAAGAGTCCTCATAATTTAGTCCAAAGTTGGTTTTTCCAGATGATGGTTCTTAAAATTAGTTTGCAATTCACTTTGGTTCTGGGAGGTGCAGGTTGGGACGTCCACCTACTCCATCGCCATCTTGTCTTCCCCTGATTTTTTTTAAATGTGAGGAAGGAAGATTATGAGGCAGACTCCCACATGCTCCCCAACCGGGATCCACCTGACAACCCTGTCTAGGGCTGGTGCTTGAACCATCTGAGCTATCCTCAGTGCCTGGGGTCAATGCTCAGACCAACCAAGCTATCCTCAGTTCCCAGGGCTGACGCTCAAACTAATTGAGCCACTCACTGCAAGAGGAGAAGAGAGAGAGAAGGGGGAGAGAAAGGTGGGGGAAGAAGCAAATGCTGGCTTCTCCTGTGTGCTCTGACCAGGAATCGAACTCAGGACATTCATACACTGTGCCAACAATCTATCCACTGAGCCACTGTCTGGGGCCAACTTATCTTCAAGTAATAGGAAACTTTGGGCATTGAAGAAAACAATAGCTATCTGTCATAAGCTCAAAGTTAAACTGTGCTGCTCTCAAATGGAAAAATCTCTTGCCAGTTATAATAAAAGTAGAAATCTTTTTAGTTCATGTGAATTACACCTTGAATTAATAAGAGAATATATGCTGAACATTGCCAGATTAGATTTATAAATAGCTTTCCTAGCAAGTGCCTGACAAGGCACAATCAAGGCTCTCACAGGGTAATGGCCCTCAGCCTATCCCTGGCTGACACAGTGTAGTTAGTTTAGTAAAGAGTCCCAGACCTTATTAGTGAGAAAGGAGATAAAACAGAAATTGGCCAGCTTCCTACCTGCCAATAATAGATGGTTATTGGGCAATTCAGTTCCTCTAGCACTCTTTCTTAGAAGCCCTTGGATCCATGAACTGTAGGACCACTTTTCTTCCCATTATAGCCACACCAGTTGTGTGACCTCAGGGAGTTCAGATTTGCATATTTAAACAATTAAAGGTTTGTAGTAGATTCTTTCTCTCGGGTTTATTACCCCTCTTAAGTGAGTATCTGTCAGAGGAAAATCAAAAGTAAAATGAATTTGCTAAGAGCTGTTCCCTGTTTGGAATATGTCCCGATAATGCTGCGCACAGGTAGTTCTATTGGATAATGTTTTTGTCATAGGTGGATTTCGAATGAAGTTTATTTTACACTCTGTTCAAAAAGGTTTAGCTAGAGCTCATGCTATAGTGATACCTAGATTAGGTAAGTAGGAGTCTGCCTTACTGGGTACAAGGTATGTAAAGATCTGGGTTTGTAGGGGCTCCTTCTTGGGACATTTCAGTCAAGTCACAGGGCAAGCTGAGATAGTTTTTATTCCTGCTTTCATATGCTGAAATCTCACTCTGGGGCCCAAACTTCGTGCTCTAATACTGCCATGTCCGTTGTGCCTGTGCCTCCCTTGAGGCCACTGGCTTTAGCCAAGCTAGTAGCTTCTCTTTATGGAGCCTGAGTAGTTGGGCTGTGTATTTCAGAGCTCTGGAGGGGAGAGGGGTTCCATACCCAAATGAGAACCACTTCTCATGTCTTTCTTGGTAACCTCCTTTTAGACCATTCAAGATGGATCCTGTTGTATCCTATGTTATATTCATGTAGCTGGGAGAGCAGGATGCATTTACTTTCTCTAGTCATTTACCCTCTTGAGTGAATGAATGTACCAGACATGTTAGTAAAAAAGTGTTTCATGGGAGAAGGTAGAGAGGACCTAACTGCAACGAGCAAGCAGCCTCTTCAACATAGAGAGGACATGGCGACCCGCTGAATGCAAATACTAACCATTCATGGCAGGGTTGGACTCCAGCACCAAGACTTTTATTTAGAATTAACCAAAAGTTCAATGACTGATTAGAAGTGTTTGAGTAAGATTTTTATATACTTAAGATGTTCTCAAAAGTTAAATAAAAATAAAAACTTTGTCTCTTACTTGATAAACAGAAGGGATGCTGCGTTTTCTTTCTGTAGGGCAGCCATACCTGCCCTCGACCTAGCCCACTGTAGACATTCAGTAAATGCTCTGGAGCAAAATATGACTCATTAGCTCCAGGTTTTACATTTTATTTACATTTATTTTATTCTGAACCATATGTTTTTGTTTCTTCAGGGTATATTTTTCTTCTGTGCAACCTCTTTGGTTAATGGACAGTTTGTTCTTTTCCATAAGGGTCATCTCGGTGTGTGAGGGCGAGCTCATGGTAATCCCACAAGAGTGCTGTGAGCCCAGGTCCTTCTGGCATTGGTTTACCCGGATGTGCTCAATACCAGAAAATCTACGTCAGAAACTTTAAGTTCAACATCACTCTGCATTTTTAAGCATGCACAGCAAAATTCCACCCCTCTTAATGGGTCATGGAACCTATGCCCAGCCCACTGTTTGGTCTGGGCCCACTCCAGCATTGGAATGATCGAGGGCTGTCATGTAATATAATTCCTTCTAAAAAGAGACATCTTTCAGAGACAGTGGATTTTGGATATGCCTGCTTTTGATGGCCTGGGTAGTTTCACAGGTGTTCTTAAAGAGAACACGAAGATTTAAAATTCTCAATTTATGTGATCTTGTTGTGGGTTTTTCTGGGTCAGTTGACTATTGAACCATTTTTACAGATCATCTCAGACTTTTTTCTGGGAAGAAGAAGCTATCTCTCCCTCATTTTCTCAGAAGACAATGAAGTATGTTTTAAAGTAGACTTTAGGAAGTGGCATTTCCTGTCTGGATAGAGCAGGCTCTGCAGTCCGCTGGAGCACGGCTGCCACGCCATCCTGGCCCCGCACCCTCTCCACCCTCGCCTTCACCCAGGGCGTGCTGCCTCCGGGCACATGGCCGGCAGTTGTATTTCTACTCAAGCAAAGACTAAGGGTCCAAAGCTAATGATTTTTGTCATTTAGAATATTAATTTTCTCATTTCAGAAAGTGGATGTCACCAGCAGAGCTGTGATGGAAATAATGACTAAAACAATTGAATACCTTCAACCCAATCCAGGTAAGGGGTCACTTGACACATTCATGTTATTCGTCCAGCTAGCTTTGAGGTTTTTGTTTGAGAGATGTGCTCGGTTAGCTGCACTTGAGCTTCCTCAGCCCACTCCTCCAGAGATCCAGTGACTTCAGGGATAGAGGGCACTTTCACTCGGAATAGAGGTTCTTTTTAAGGCTCACAGTGAAGTGACTGGAGGATTCGATGGTATTTATCTGACTGTGGTGTATTTTTTAAAATTATTGATTGATTTTAGGGAGAGAGGAAGGGAGAAAAACACCAAGTTGTTATATTCCACTTATTTATGCATGTATTGGTTGATTCTTGTATGTGCCCTGACTAGGGATCAAACCCACAGCCTTGGCATATTGGGACAATGCTTTGACCAACTGAGCTACCCAGCCACGACTCCTGACTGTGGTGTAGTTAATAAACAACGTTGCATGGACGGCTTAGGTGGCACATAATGTCAGGGTAGCTGCAAGATGTTATTAATGGTACTTTAATTTTCAAGGGCTGGTAAGAAAGAAAATTGGAGTAATATTAAGAAATAGTAATTCCCAGGAGGTGTGTAAAGATAGGAAGTTGAATAGTTTCTGTGAAATACAAAGGGTTTTTGTTCATACAGCATCACTAAAGTCTTTGGAGGGTTGCTTTAATTCTGATTCCTCTCCAAGCACACCACAGATAGGCATTTGTTTCTGCTAATGTGTTAGACCCTAAGAGAAGGAAGATATACTAGAGATAACAGAGCTCTACCTGGAAAAGAGAACCATGCAGTACTGGAGCATCTCTGGAGGCATGAGGTGTACTACCAGAGCAAAGCAGCTGACATTATCATCTCCTCCTTCCTGCTCTTCCTGAATAGCGGATGGTAACTGAGTATGGGATCTTGAAACAAGGCTGAAAATATTTAAGTGAAATGCATTAATGTTTGGAAAACTGCTTACGGTTGAGACTAGTTTCTTTGGGAGTGGCAAGTTGAGATTTCAGTGTCATTGGTGGTCCTAGGGAAGATGGCCCAGGCACTGTGCCAACTTCAACGTACTGGGATTCTGAGCATTAGTGGGCAAGAGATAAGAAGAGATGTGGGCCAAGAGGAAGTGGGTAAGTGCAGTGGGCAGGGCTGACTAGCTCTCTACTGCCTCCAGCTGCTGACTGCAGTTTCATTCAACCTTTGTTTGCCTAGTACAGTAGAGCTGCTGTTTTGAAGATGAACAAATTATGTGGGATAGTGCCACGAACCAACACGGCCAGTAATTACAGGTCCTGAGTGGGAATGGCGTGGAATTAAGAAAATAGACTTAAAGAGAAAAACGGTGGGCTCAGGAGGACTCTTTGCAATGCAGAAGATAGCTTGCAAAAAAGCAGTCTCCACCTCCCTACCTATTTTATTTATAGGGCAAAGTCATTAGCAAACGAAAGATATCATTAAAACAAAGTCACATTTCCAAGGCAACCTAAGAATTCTCCCAAGTGCAGAAAACTCTCACCATACAAAACATCTTAACTTCACAAAACAAAGAATAAAAAGAAAACAGCCTCCAGTCTTTCCGAAGGACAGGGCGAATAGGACCAGTACGAACAGTCCAGCATTACAGCTAACACGGAGGTGTGGAGAAAAACAGCTTTTAGCAACTTAACCAAGCAAATGAGGTGGAGGTTTGGGCAAACTATCAGCTTACTGCCAGTTCCCCACACCTCTGACCCCCAAAAATCTAAACCACAAGGACTCTGTCGGCTTGCGGTCCCCAACAGGATAGTGGTTCTGTTTTTCTTATTAAACTACATCAGAGATGGGATTATATGAGGAAGTAAATATGGTGGTAGGCTATAGGGACCAGGCATTTAACTGACAGTAGACCAAATGGTTAGGAAATTAGGCAAAGAATAGCAAAAATCAAGTTTTTAATTTTTACCCAGAAACTTCTTCATGACCCTTATATTCCACAGAAAGGCAAGAATCTCTTAAATGGATATGTATTCCCTTGTATTTAAACAACCATAATAAGTTGAGATCTGAAAGAGAACTGGTCACCCTGTTATAAAGTACTGCACCCCAGATTCTGAAAGGCACTGTACCTCATTTCATCGAGTTCACATAGAGACACTCAGCCTAGATGAATTTTGAAGAGTTTTATTAGAAAAGGAAATTTTAAATATGCCAGCCGCATATGGCTGACATGGGGCATCTTCAGTCCCAAAAATAGTTCAGGGGCTGCTTATATACCCTTGATCACACACCGGCGAGGGAGAGCATGACATCATGGTAGGAGCTGGCAACATTTGTTTAGGGGATACACAGAAACATTAAGACTTTCAAGGTAACACAATCAAAGACATTTACAAATCTTTCAGGGTTCCTCTTCCCTCACTAGCCTAGAGGTATTTTACCTCAAGATTCCAGGAAGGGGGAGGGGCTACAGTCAATGCAAGGTGGTATGTAATGCTGCCTCCTATTGAAAGAAGAAGTTTCTAGGTTAACCTTTATTTAGATTTAAAACAGAATGACCCATTGTTCTTGCAAGCCAGAAACTTCTACATTCTTCTCCCTCCCCTCCCTATAGGAGGGATGGGACAGGAAAGCCTGACCTTTCCTCCCAGAATATAAATATCAATTTTCCGCTTTTTGGTACCTTACAGCAACCCTTCCTCACCATAGGAAATGATTTTATAGGAGAAAGAAATGATTGTTTTTATCTTTATGTACATGAGTTGAGCTAGTAACTCATTGCAGAGCTAAAATAAACATAGGGGAGGGGATGAAAAATATAGTCTTTATTGAACAATAATGAATTTTCAGTAAAATGCTAGTTCTATACGCAGTAACATCTAAAAGTAACCATTTCTTCTGTGGCAAAAGTAAAACACAGTTGGGCAATTTATAGTATAGAAAATGGATTGAATAGCTACTGTAGTACAGAATCTCAGTGAGGACCTCAGTGTTCCTGAGCATGACAGAACAGTGCTGTGCTGTACGTAGGGATAGTGCATTGACTAGCATGTCCCCCTGTAAGGCCAGGAGCCGCCATCGTGGCCATTCACATGCAGGTTCCCATTGGATTCGGGCAGACGATAAAGAAATGGCGGAGTCAGAGGACGGGGGGCCATCCTATTTATTGGTGTCTCACCAAGACAGGCAAACCACAAAAGAAGACAAGGGAAAAGCAGAAAACCAGCTCTTCCCATGAAGGGCAAGGGATCAGGGAAGCCCCTGCAATTGTGATAGCAGGAACTGTGTGTCCAAGCTCCTGGTCTGTCCCACTTTATAGTGTAGAAAACCAAAATCCCTTAATCCAATATACAAACAAGGAAGTCTCTGATACAAAGTCACCCATCCAAGGCATAATTGGATTCCTCATGAGAGTGCACCACCCAGATAATACAATCATTCAAGGGTGTGGGGAAAAGCTTAGTCCCAAAACCAAACCCCAGGCTACAACGACCTGGCCTGCTTATAGCCTGTCCCCCACACCCAATATAAGTCACAAGCGAGCAAACATATATATCACATTTACAAACTTATTTGACCAACACCCCCCAATTCAAGCCTACTCAAAACCTCAGAATGTGACCTTATTTGGTAATAGTTTTGTTAAGCCAAATTTGGAGGGACCCAAAACATAGAAGAAAGGAACAAGGTCTGTCGGTTACACATCAAAGCTTTATTGTCTAGCTTGACCAAGCGGTGGCTACTCCGACAGAATTCTGAAAGAAAGCGCATGCCGGCCCTTTGTTCTACTTAGTTTTTATAGTTTTGTAAGTGGGAAGTACAGAAGCAAAAATTGCAATTAGGAGCCCCTTACCACTATTGGTTATAGTCATATGTCCTTTAACACGATAGGACCACGTTCAATTTGCAAGCCATACATCCTTTTGGGGAAAACAAAGTTTACAAGCCAACACAATGGTAGAAAGATGTCTCTTTACATATTAAAAGGCATTCCTATATTATCTAGTGTTCATCTGCTATCTCTCTGTCCAGAGTCACACGTGTTAACCACACGCATTCACATAGGAGAGGTAGTTTCCCTGGGGACAAATGCCCGCAAATGGCTCATTGCTATGAGAAAAGGTTTATTTTGGCTTTTCTCTCCCTGTACCTGGCTAGCCATTCACCCTTTCCCTCACAGGCGTGGTGGAATGTCTGGGGATCCATGTTTTCCTCCCCTCTGCATTTGCAACACAATGCCAAGGGCCATCCTGACTATGCCAATCACACAGTACAGAGACTATTCTCACAATTTCTCTGCACATCTTAACCCAAATCAACAAAATGTTTCTCAAGCCTCCCAAAATATTAATATTAATTCTGTAGCTTTTGGTACTCTACAACACCTGAGGGTGAAGTGGCTCAGTGGCTTCACAGTTTTTTTCCAGATATAATTAGTTATTGATTTTGAGATGAACTCATCCTGTGTTGGGCAGATAAAATATATTATGCTCACTTTGTTAAAGATGGCGCTGCCCACATGGAAGCCTGTTGCCTAGGTGATATTAATGTGTGTTGGGGGTGGGGGGGCCATGGGCAGGCAGGATCCTTGTAGCCTGGGGCTTGGTTTTAGGACTAAGCCTTTCCCACCCTTTCTGATGTGGGGTGGTGCAATCCCATCATGCCTCAGATAAGTGACTTTGTATTAGAAACTTCCCTATTTTGTATATTGGATTAAAGGTTTTGATTTCTGCACTATAAAGTAGGCAGACCAGGAGCTTGCACTCTCTCGGTTCCTGGGATTATTAGCATTAGAGAGGAGAGCAGAGAGGAGAGCAGAGAAAGGCCACGTAGAGGAGGCTAGGAGAAGCAGCCAAGATGGTGGAGTGTTGAGTGAGAAGCCAGTTTGTGTAGAGTTTGTGCAGAGTTTGTGCAGGGAGAAGGAAGGAGATGGGGAACAGAGGTGAATAAGTCTGGTGAGCTAGAAACCTTTGATTCTAGGAAACTCGAATAAGTCAGTAGCTTTGTGAGCACTGAATGTGAGTGGGTTTTGGAGCCCAGTGTGTGTTTTTACTTGCCCTCCTGATGCAAGCTAGGATTAAAGATGATGGCCCACCAGTTTTTGGCTTTGTTGTTTCTTTATCATCTGTCCGAATCCAATGCAAACCTGCATGGGCCAGGTGGCTGTGCTGGTGGCCTTGTATACTGGCTTTACATCCTGGCATTAGGGTAAGCCCTAAATTCAAGGACTAGTGTCCTTATGAGACAAGAAGACAGAGAGAGGGAAAAAGCCATGTGAAGATGGCGGTAGAGACTGGAGTTATGTTGCCCCAAGGCACATAACATAATGCTATGAGCTCCCAGAAGCCAGAAGAGGCAAGGAAGGCTTCTCCCAGAGAACTTCTGGACAGGACAGAACTAGTCCGACTGACACCTTGATTCAGAGTGATGGCCTCTTGAACTATGAAAGAGTAAATTTCTCTTGTTTTAATTTGTTTGTGGTAATTTATTATGGCGGCACTAGGAAACTAATACAGGAGGCTAGCCTCATTTTATGCAGGAAAAAACAAGGGCCAGAGAAATTGAGAAATTTTCCCAAATTTATCCATCTAGGAGGGGCTGGAACCAAGATTGGAACCCTGGATTGACTGCTTCTGATCCCACATCCTTTACATTGATGGCCTGTCTCTGAGAGGGACGGGTTTAACTTCATTTAGGTGTGAAGGGTCACTTGCTTTCAGAGTAGTGCAACAGATGTTCAAAAAGAAAATAAATTGTGCGGTTGAGACTTATTTTTATTTTAATAAAAAGGATTATAGCACCAGGTAATTGGGGGAGATTTTTTAGAAATGACACCTTTTTAATAAATGTTTAACGTTCTGTGTAACTGCCAATGTACTAGTTTTATGGATATTTGAAATTGAACAGGCATCGGCCAGCAAGGTAAAGGCCATCCGGGCAATTCCAAGCTGGCTTTAGAAAAGCAGTTATATATGAACAGGACACATATATAGGCAAATAAGTGTTAGAACAAATAAAAGTCTAGAACAAAACAAAAGTTCATATACTCATTTTATGTAATTTAGATAAACTGTATTTAATTGCTTTCTGACAGATATGACTTAGTTCCTCCATGAATTTCTTGCATTGGGCTCAGACACTGGCTGTGGTGCTCTTGAAAGACATTGGCTGATCAAGTACACTTGTCAGAACCCAAGTGTCCTTGAGAAGGGGGCGCAGAAATCTAGCAAATACTGAGAGGCACCCAGTTCTCGGCCAGAAAAGACCAAAAGGAATATTCCCAAACCCATACAGTTTGCTAACTACTTTGACAACTGAGCCTCTCAGTAACCTCAGGAGCTGGTCTACCAATATATATTGCTGGGTGCTGGTTCTGAATAAACAAGATCTGGCTTGGGTCAGGACAGAGGCTGACTTAAGGCTCAATTTTAATGGCCCGGCCAGTAGAATCAGTGAGAATTAATGCTTTGAGGGTATTTTGAGAGTATATTGTTTTAGTTTAATCCTCTAGGATGTATTCTGGTTTTCAGATCTTGTGGTTGTGGATCAGACACTTTTTTATTCTTGAATCTTAGTGTCTATTGAAATGATGACCAGAGAGAGGTTGATTAATTCTCATGAATCCATTGATATGCTCTGTGTCCATTCTTACCCATCTCCAGAGTGATACGTTTAAAAGGAAAATCTGATCATATTATTATCTTGCATAAAACCCTTCACTGGTTTTTCATTGCTTTTAGGATTAAGTTGAAAATTTTTCACATGGCTTAAAAGGCCCTCCCTTCACAGTCAGCCTGCCCCTTTCTCCTCCACCATGCCAGGCGAACAGTGCCCTCAGGTCTGCTGTAAAGGTGACTTATTGTAGAAGCTTTCCTTGACCCCCCCCCCCCCCCCCACACACACACACATACACGCACAACATTAGGTTCTCTGCTCAACATCCCTTTCATGATCCCAGCTGCTTTTCCCTAGGGTTACATGCCAGTTATTGTAGTGTGTGATGTGTGGGCTTTTGTCTGCCCTCATAAGGATGGGACTGTGCCTGTGTTATTCACCACTGCATGTCCAGCCCCTGGCTCAGGTTTGCCAGTCAGGGGCACTGGGAGAGTTGAATAAATGAATTATGAAGCACAGTTGTCAATCAGTGTCTAATGTGATAAAACTACTCTAATACAAAGGACAGGAAGGGAAATTCTTCCTTCTCCCTACACCATCAGCTCTGGCCCTGTAACCAGCACTTATCTAATGCATTCACTCTGATGTGAAGACCAATTCTAGATGCAGCACAGGTAGGAACAGGACCTAGATGGAGCCCCTGCTCTCTGAGGCCTCACTGTCTAACAACAGAAGGTATGTACACTCTGAGGAGAGTGGCCCAGAGGGCTTCACAGCCAGTTCCTTCCGGGAATTCCAGCTGTTGGGGTGAGGAGGGTGAATGGGGTCCCAGGTCTGCAGGTATGCCCTGTAAAGCAGGATGTGAGAGCATAGAACAGACACCTATACAGTCTTTCACTTTGGACTGTGAAATTATTCTAACAGAACCAGCATAAACCAGTACGAGTGTCTAACCTGGTTAGATAAATAATTTGAACATTAAAAGGACTGTGTATACAAATTCCGTTCTGTTGATTGTGAGCTGCAGTTCTCCTGGACTCCAAGAGTAAAGATATCACAGAAAATATAAATCAACTTTCTTATCTGGGTATTCTGATTCCTTGGGTGGGTGGGTGGGGGGTGCACTAAATCAGCATCTTCCAATACAAATATGATGCAGGCCATGAGTGTACTTTTGAACTTCCTAGTAGCCACATTAAAAAAGTAAAAAGAAAGGAAAAATTGATTTTAATAATATATTTTATTTAACCTAATATATGCAAAATATTAACCAACATTAAAAATTATCGGTATGAGCCTGACCAGGCGGTGGCGCAGTGGATAGAGCGTCGGACTGGGATGCAGAGAGGACCCAGGTTCAAGACCCCGAGGTTGCTAGCTTGAGCGCGGGCTCGTCTGGCTTGAGCAAAAAGCTCACCCGCTTAGACCCAAGGTCACTGGCTTGAGCAAGGGGTTACTCGGTCTGCTGAAAGCCCATGGTCAAGGCACATATGAGAAAGCAATCAATGAACAACTAAGGTGTCGCAATGCACAACGAAAAACTGATGATTGATGCTTCTCATCTCTCCGTTTCTGTCTGTCTGTCCCTGTCTATCCTTCTCTCTGACTGTCTCTCTGTCTCTGTAAAAAACAAACAAACAAAAAAACCAAACAACAACAAAAAATTACCGGTATGAGAAATTATTTTTTCTTATGCTCAGTTTTGAAATTTTGTGTATGTTTTATACTTCCAGCCAATCTTGCTTTGGACTGACCACAGTTTAAATGTTCCATAACCCCATGTGGTCAGTGGTTCCCATAATAGACAGCATTGGACTAGTTTTCTATTCAACCTACTTATTATATCTTTATATGTGCTTGATATTTAGCTGCTTGGTTTTTGTGTAGTTTTTTTCAATAGAGAAATGGACTCAGTTTTGGATCAGGATGTCCTTACCTTTGTCTCTGTCCTCCTGCACATCTGCTCCCTGGCTCTGTGGTGCAGAGCTTCTCCTGAAGTAGACTGAGGTGGGCATGGCCAGGCTGGGCCGTTTCCCTCCCAGCTGCAGCGCACCAGGCTTGACGGGGCTTTCTCGGTTTGCACTGAAAAGTTATTCTAACCCTTATGTGATAATCCAGTAGATTTCCAAGGTGTGAAGACAAAAAGCAGTTTGACCGTAAAAACACTGTGTATATAGTCAGGGTTTGGTTCTCTGCAGAAATGTGTGCCCCTGGAATACTGACATGGCCTAGCTTTCTCCAACATGCCTGTGACTGGAGCAGTAAATTGGGGTCATAAATGTCTATGCAGAATTCTTCAGTAATAAATTCACGTCTCACTTGTGGAATGTTGCCTGCAGAAGTAAAAATTCACTCAATTAATTATAAAATACCATATTAATCATTGAAAAGATAATATATCAAGATTATTATTCTTTCCCTCTTAGTTATTTCTTCCAAAGATGAGTAAATACAGCGATTATATGCTATTTGGTGGTGGTAGAATTGAAAATCAGTACATATCAATATCATATTATTTGGCATTCATGCATTCAAATCCTTGGCTCCACAACACACTGAATGTGTTGTTTCCTGGAGGGCGGGGCCTGAGCTGTGATCATCTGCTTGTCTGTTCGGTCTCTTAGCCCTGTGCTCGGTCCATTGTTTCCCTCAGTGTCTGCCGAATGGGTGCATAACTGAGTGTGTGCATCCTTCAGTTAAAGAAATGGGGGGGGGGGTGCTGAGTCCCGTAGCCAGAGCTTTGCTCTTCCAAATGCTGGCACTGAAAAATAATCAAAATGTGTAAAGGACCAATTTGCAATAGTGATTTCAAGGGAAATGTTTCTAATTCAATGGCATAGAGTCTGTCCAGGAAGAACTTTTTTTGTGTGTGTGTGACACAGAGAGAGAGACAGTTTTTTAGGGACAGACAGGAAGGAGAGAGATGAGAAGCATCAACTTTTTGTTGTGGTACCTTAGTTGTTCATTGACTGCTTTCTCATATGTGCCTTGACTGGGGGGGCTACAGCAGAGCAAGTGACCCCTTGTTTAAGCCAGCGACCTTGGGCTCAACCTGGTGAGCTGTGCTCAAACCAGATAAGTCCATGGTCAAGCCGGCTACCGTGGGGTTTCGAACTTGGGTCCTCTGCGTCCCAGTCTGATGCTCTATCCATTGTGCCACTGCCTGATCAGGCCAGGAAGAACATATTAAAAAGGAAATTGTAAGTCAGGTGACATATGGTATAATTTATATACTCTATGTAATAAAAGAGCTGGAGGGTTTTCCTAGTTTTACTTAATCTTTGGGGAAAATACTGAAAAATAATAAGTTCATAATATATCTGAGACTCCTTAAATAATCCAAAGTTTTAAGTCGGCTGGCATTAGTGGATTAATAATATTCACCCACTGTCTCTAAAGATAGCTAAAGCCAGAGCTTGCTTAAGATGTAATTTATCATAACAGACATATTGTGCATTTAAAAATATGCACAGATATGGAGAATTAAGCTAGTGGAGTTGCACTTTATAGTCCCAAGCTGCTAGTACGCTCCCTGCACGTGGGGGTCCCTGCTCTGTCTTGCCAGCCCCTTCTCTTATTCCCTCCGCAGCCTCCCTCGCCTCTCAGAGTTTCTGGCCCTTCAAGCTCTTTCCTGCAGCAGGACTAGGCATCCGCAGGACACTCTTCCTGGAATGCCCCACCTGCCCCTTATGTGACACCTGTCTTCTTATTCATCCTTCCTGTCTCAACTTAAATGTCCCCTGAGCCCCTAAGTCAGGTCCACTCCCGTGTTGCACTCTCCCCCGCGATCTCTCCAGCCGTTCCCCATTTACAGTACAATTGGAAGTTCTCCTCCTGAGTGGCAAGGTCCGGGGATCCAACTCTGTTTCCTCCATTCCTGCTGCCCGCCATCTCGCTCCTTCCACACCAGCATCACTGCCCTCCTCTGCCCCTCGTGCACACGGGCACCTTCTTTCCTGTGGCCCAAGCTCCTGCTGCAGCAGTCACCCCTCTCCAGGTCTTCTCAGTCTTGTTCTCAGTCTTGGCTCAGGTCTCTGCTCAGATGGCATTGGATGTGTGCAGCTTTCCCGACCATCTTATTTAAGATGTTCCCTCTCACCACTGTCTAAGCCCTTGCCCCACTTTATTTTTCTTCATGGCACTTACACTATTTAAATTTTTATTATACTTTACTCTCTGAGGTATGGCTTATCTCTGCCAGCATAAAGCAAGTGGCCTGAGTGTGGGACTGTTGTTTGCACCCTACATCAAAGAGCCCTGTTCTTATCTTTCATTGCACTTATCACAATGTTCACTTTCCTTGGTCATTTTTTACCTGTTCAGTATACTGTCTTCCTCCATCCTTCCTCCCACTGTACATTCCCCACACGGCAGCCAGGTCATTCCATGAAAGATGTAAATCATATCTCATCACTCCTCTGCTTATTACTCTCTGGTGTTTCCCAGTGAGCTCAACATAGGCTTCCTGGCTGCCAGGATCTATGTGATTTGGCTTTTGATCTGATCTTGAGACCATATTGTCCTCTGTCTACTCTCCCTGCTTCTTCTGATTCTCAGTCAAGCTCCAGTTGTTTTCTGCCTCAGGGTCTTTGCACAGGAAGCTCCTCTGCCTGGAATGTTCTCCCTGATCCATGTGGCTTCTCCTCCTCACTCCCTTCCACCTCCCTGTGCAGTCCTTCCCTGGCCACCCGACCTGAGATAGCGTCTCTCCACACTCTCGTATCGCCTCCTATTACTCTAGCACCATTTGAAAATATCTTTTATATATTTTTTATTTATCATTTGCTCATCACCCATGTTTCCCATCTGAAATGTAATCTCCATAAGGATAGGGGCTTTGTCCTGTTAACTATCCCTATATACAGATAGTGCCTTCAATGAGTATTTATTGAATGAATGCTGTTTATCTCTCTTACTGTATCATAAACTCATTGAATGAAGGACTGTGTCTATTTTGCTCATTTATATATACCTAATACCTAGCACAGTATTTGGTACTTAGTAGGTGCTTAATTCACTGAATGAATGAATCAAATCTTGTTAAGCACATTTAAGCTCCATCTGGTAGGAGTAACTAAACCTTTCAGGGAGAGACACAGTCGGCAGACTTGAACAGGCCAGGATCAGAGCTGATAGCACTCTGTCTATAGTGTTTCTGCTTGGTGTCATACACAATTAATACATCTCATAGTTGTTTTGGAAAAAATTTGAAAGTGTATATTCTCATGTTTAAGATCATTGAGCTGAATCTATTAAAAGAACATTCATATTTACAGTTGTAGATAATAGTTGTTGCTATTTTCAGGTTAAAAACTGAAGCTTCAAGAGAGATTAAATAATTTGCTCAAAATCATGCCACAAAGGAACCAGAATTCATATTCAGACAGGACTGTCTCCACAGTCCATTTTGTTTTCACTCTCTTGTGCTATAAAATATAAAGGCACATTTAGTCATGGTATGTGTGATAAATACACTCTAGACTAGAGTGACCTCTATTGTTCACACCCTTGTATAATCCCTCCTCTTTGAGTGTAGGTGGGATTTGTGACTTGCTTCTAAGGACTAGAATTGGCAAAGGTGATGGGACTGAACACTCTCCACTCTGTTGATTAGGTTATACTGTATGGCCAAGTTGGTACTGTGTCTGTCCCGTGACCATATCACTTTATATAAAACTGTCCTGGACTGGAGTCAGAGACTCTCCTGCTGGCCACTAGCAGGCAGCTAGTAAGAACCAAGGCCCTCAGTCATACCAGCGCCAGGAAGCGAAACTTTGTCAAAGCCTGAGTAAGCTTAGAATCAGACTTGTCTTTACTCAGGCTTCCTGATAACAGGGCAGCCAGGCGGCCACCTGGATAGGAGCCTTAAAAGAGGCCCTGAGTAGAGGACTCTGGTCAGACCAGGACTTCTAAAAAAAAAAAAAGAGATAAATATGTACTGTTTGGGCCACTAAGTTTCTGTAACTTTGTAATGCAGCATAGCAAACTAGTACACTATGGCTGTTTGTTCCTAGCCAGAGTTCCTATGTCAAGCATACCCCTCCGGGCCATTAGGCCATTTGCCCTTTTCACTTTTGGTCTCTGGACACCTTACATTGAAGCAGGAGGTAAATGGGAAAACCTGTCACATCTTCGGAACCCCTCGGGAGTGGTTGGACAGGTCCACTCTGCTACGACTGAAGCTGTGTTTGAAACACAGTGAAAAGCACTTGGCACAGTGCCTGACACTTTGTAGGGGCTCAAGAAATGTCACTCAGCTTCTCTTCCTAGTGGCGTATGGCTCTGCCTGTAACCTAGCAATTGCTCCACATGTAAGGTCTCTGGGAAAATCACTGCAGGGTCCTCCCCCAGACAGTATCATGGTGCCAAGCACCCACCCTATGTCTGCTCTGAAAACCTGAAGCAAAGGCTCATTATGTTAGTACTCAGAGGATTGTATTTTTCAAGTTGTAGGCGTCACTTGCTGCTCCTGTGGTGTAATTGTCTGCTTTCCCAGCATGCTCTGTGAGCTATGAGACCTGTATTCGCGCTTTGTGGAAGCGGGAGATGTTCACTGTCCCAATTCACGGGTTCCTAGCTGCTGCCTGTACCATGGCTTCCTGTCTCAAAATACCTCCCCACTGCTTCCTACTCAGCAGGGGCCTGCGAGCGCTCTGTTGCTTTGGAGGGAGGTGTTATATAAATACCATTATTTGGGTTGAGGGTGGCATGATTAAGTGCTAAAGTTACATATTGTCAGTGGGCGAATCTTTTTCTTCCCTTTCCTAATCCCTTCTAATATTTTTCAAAAGAAACTGCAAAGTTTTGAGGAAATTTACCAAAGCCCTCATTATTGTATAAATCTTTTGCACCCTCTAATAACTGTTAGTGTGCAAGGCTCGTAGTGCAGGGAGCAGCAGGGTATTTGTTCTGAGATTTCACCTAGGAAAATCAGGCCATTTGCACAGCCATCAGAGGCTGCCAGTGTGAAATATAGACTAAAATGTTATTTCTTGCATACATTTTGTTGCAAGTATTAAGCCCCAAATCTAATTTAGTGTAATTTGCAGATTTCTACCAATATTGGGGTTGTAATCTCTGTACTAAATTTTGAAAATTTAGTTTAAATAATCAGAAGTAAGTAGAATTTTAATTGTTGGTGTCCATTTCAATAAATTGGCTATCAATAACAGTTTTCTCTTGCCAAAAGGGGTTAAGAGGAAAAAATAAATCATATTTATTTAGTGCCTGTTTTGATTACATTCATGATATCATTTCACCATCAGAACAATTCTATCAGTAAGTATTTTTGTCTGTTACTTATACCCAGGCTCACTGAGGCTGGGGGCTGAGGGCAAGCACCTTCTCTTCCCTACAGAGCTGGTGAGCGGCAGAGCAGGAATTTGAAGGCTGTCCTGTGTTATTCCTTTGTTAGCTGGCACATTTTTATTAACTAGTTGGAAATAACAGCGTGTCACAGGAGAATGCAGTTCTAATTGTTTTATCTTTAGAAAGAGGTTGCATTTTCACATTTAAATGCAACTTAGATCTACCCATGCTTGTTCATAATGTTTGTTACATTTAGTAATTAGTTATCCCTAATGAAATTTGATAATTTTCCACAAGAAGGGGCAATAAGCTACCCTTTATTTTCCTTGAAATATCCATTGAGTCTTTTTATTTTTTAATCTTTTTGTAAAGACCCAGCCACAGAAACCAGATTATAAGGAAATGGTTTGATTGTAATATTCGTTTTTGTAGATATAAAAACAAAGAAGGGGGGGGGGGTTTAAAAAAACAAACTTAATGTCTTTACATTAGAGTTTTAAAGTAAAACTTACTGGTTTTGATCTCAGCAGTGGTTTTACGAGGAATGGGTTTCATTGGTTTTGGAAATTTGCATTAAGGTTCTTTGTACACTGGAAGAGATACATACCATCGACTCATTTTCAAAGGACCCAGTCCACTTACCCTACTGGATTCCAGCGCATGTATGAAAGATACTCAGATGTGAACGGCGTCACAGGGTCAGGCAGACGTCTTTTCTGTGCGAGGTGAGGAAGCAGAGGAGAGAGGGCAGGCCTCTGCCTGCCCCGACCTCCTGGCTCCCTGCCCCGACCTCCCGGCTCCCTGCTCTCCTCCTGCTTCCCGCGTCCTCGCAGCCTCTGTCACGCTCCTCCTGCCCCTCTGCATTTTCAAACCCTCAGTGAGTGTAAATATAGCGAGCGCTCTCTACTTTGTTGCTGACAATTCCCATCTGGCCTATTTGAATAGAGGTACCAAAGCAGTGAGAGCTGGAGTGGCTTTCTGAGGCAAGAACAGTCTCTTGAGACACAGCTAGGATTCGGGTTGTGTCTTTGGCCAGGTTACCTCATTTCTCTGTGTTTCCTTTTCCTTATCTGTGAAATGGAGGAACCAAACCCATCTCCTGGCATCGGGCGGATTAAAGAGATGATCAATGTGAATTACACATGGTAGATACTTATGAAATGATAGCTATGGAATGAAACATGGCCCTGATCTTCAGTTTTTCAAAGATATTTCAGGGTTCTAAGTTTTCAAACCAAATGGAAGCATTTATGGAAACATGTACAAATCATTAAGCATTTGTCTGCTAAAGGTCTCTGTGCTTTTGGGTAGCTAGGTTGGGATTCTTTAAGATAGGTAGAGATGGCAAAGGAATTAAGTTTCTGAAAGCAGTGAACGACTTCCGGGAAACTTCTTCTGTGCCTTTGGTCGTCCCTGGTGGCTGCACAGTCCAGTAGGTTTCTCCTGACAGGGCACAAAGGTGTGACTTAGGATGCTCTGGTCGCCTCTTCTTTTTGATATGTCGGCTGTGTTCATAAACGCAAGCCGAGGGCGGGGATTGGCATTTCTTCTTCCCTCTTGTCATGTGATCCTGTCAGTGTTTTTCTTTTTGAAATCTCACAATTGAGGAGGGAAGCAAGCCACTCTTCAGAGCCTAATACTGCAGTTTAAAGCAGGTTGTAATTTTCCTTTTGTAAATTTACAGCTGTCTCTCCTCACACACACCTGTCATGGTCACTTCGGGAGGGGAACAGGGTGAGATGCAGAAGGGGAGACTCGCTGCTGTCTCTGCCCCTCCAGCAGTGAACACCCATTCTACCTCCTCCGGACCCCTCGCCCCAGCCTGTGCTGAGATGTTGTGCTGAGCCTCTTCATTCCACTTACACTTAGAAGGTTGGGAAGGTTTCAGGAGCTCCTTGCTGGAAAAAGAGGGAAGGCACAGAGAACATGTTTATTTCTTCTTATGTTTCATGATGGGATGGGTGGAAATGCTAGTACACAGGTAGCTGTTCAGAGATTCACAGGGACCAATGGTTTGATCATGGCATTTAACAATGAGTGGTGCATATGTAAATGTGCTCTGTTACTCTCTGCCCTAATGACTATTTTACCCATGAAAAACAGTGTACCGAAGGGTAGTTTATTACTTCATGAATTTCATTCTTAAATAAGAAAAATAAGAGAGGTATACAAAATTAGATTGTTATAAGATTTTTAAAATATTAATGAAAAAATATTAAATAATATCTGACCAAAAAACCCCCACAGTTAAGATATTCTAACTTGCCTCCCTGCTTCCAGTATATATTGTATATATTGATGATAGAAATATTTTAACCCAAACCTAAATAAGATTTAATTTGAAATAAAACCCCTTTAAAGGTCTAGATTTTAAATAATTCTCTCAGGACGTTTTGATGGAAATCGTCTTCATCTACAGAATAGAAGCTTAGCTCCGTAGCATGACATTGAAGTCCCTTCAAACCTGGTTCCAACATTGTGGCCTCCTCACCTAACCCGCAGGCCTTTTGACATCTCCAGGCACACCGAGCACCTCTGTGTGCCTTTCTCTTCGTCTCCAGACGCCTGCAGTGGCCTTCCCCATCACGCTGCCTTTCCAGCTCACTCTGGAATGCAGCCCCAGTGCCGCCTGTTTCACGAGCCTTCCCAGCCCCGCTCTTCCGGGCAGAATGCATTGCTCTTTCCTGGGAGGCGGATACCGTATCACCTTGTCTGAAGCGTGGCCCACACGTGCCTCCCGTCACAGTGACAGAGTGCTCTCTGACTCCTCAGTAAGTTCACTGAGAACAGAGGCTGGCCCTTGCTTCTCTCAGAATTTCCCTAGCATAGTTCCTTTCACATAGTAAGTGCTTAACAAATTGTTTTATTTTATCACAGGAAAAAAACTTTAAAAAGCAGATTTTTGGTAAATACTAATTTAATCAGGTTGTGCAAATTCAGAATTTGTCTGTATGGAGGGGATGCCTAATTGTAACTTATTTATTGATTTTTATTAACTTGATCTTTTTTGTCCCTTTAGGGCTCGTAATTTATCTCAAGAACCCTCTTGTTGGGGAAAATGAGATCCTATTTCCTGATTATGGGAGATTGTGTGACCAGTTTCTTACTATTTTCACATAAAGCAGTTTTTCATGGCATCATTTAAAGAAGAATTGCTTCTAAAGAGTCAGTATTAATAAGAGTGAATGGGAAGTGGGATTCCCCTCTTCTGCCCTTTAAGGAATGGATTCAGGAGATTGAAAAGGCCCAGTACCCTTGAATTCTTTAAATGAAGTCTGTGTAAGGGCCACAAGCAAGCCAGATTGCCATCAGCATGACCTATTGTCCCAAATCATCCTGTCAGATCAGAGTTAGTGTGTAATGAGATCTTATCAGCAACCTCTAGCTCCATTCAGGGCATAATAGATCATTGTGCTTTTAAACAGGGAAGTCCTTCTCTAAGGATTTGGAAAGATGATGTATGCAGAAGAATTTTATAAAAAATTTAAACTTTTAGATGAAATTATTCAGCTCACAATTAATAATAAATACCTGCTCTATGCTTAGCCCTGTGCTAGAATTTAGTAGGATACAGTTTCTCAACTTGTAGCAGGAAACAGGCAGAAAAGAAAAACAAAATATTGTGTGAGATGTGATCAGTATGTACAGGGCACACTGGAGACGGAAGTGAGGCAGGGTTCACTTACACGGAAGGCAGTGGTGGTAAAGGGTGGTTGGGAAAGACCGTGGAGGAGTGTTGCCTGGTGTCGCGCTGGACAGACAGAGAGGGAAGGCCTTCCAAGGACAGGGACAGTTCTAGCAACTTCAGGAAACTGCCAGGAGAGTCGAGGGGATGCTTTCTTGGAGAGTCTTATATCTAAGAGAAGCACTGTACGTAAGGAAACTTAGAAAAGTTTTAAGTACTATCCAACTGTCTCTCTTTTTTCAACGTTTTTTGCACGAAGAACCTGAAACTCAGAGTTATTTAACTCGTAGACTATCTTGGAAAAGCAACCCTGCTGGCATGTTGGGCGCTCCTAGAAATAACTAACATTTACTGCATATTTAGCACGCACCAGCATTGTGGCGTGCATTGTGTCACTTAATCATCACATTAACCTAACCCAGTGAGGGGGAGGCACTATTTTACAGAGGACGTAACTGAGCTCCAAAATCACCCAGCAAGGAATAGAGCCAGGATTTGGACTCAGATGTTCTGACCTCAGAGTCTGTGTCTTAATCACACTTCGTTAAACTGGTTTTCCTTTCCTGAGTTCTTTCCACAACGAGCAGCTTAACTCCTACCTCCAGTCATTCTGTTTTATGCTCTGTCCTGAAAGCATAGATTTGCACAATTAAATTGACTCACTTTCAGGGCTCTGTCAAGGATAGATCATAATCTTTTGTCAGCTGAGGTATTAGACCATCACTGTATCAATCAGGGTTTAATCAGGGCAGCAAACCTACCATATTATTATGAAATGAGAACTTGTGCAGTTATAGGAAGATCTGGGCAAATAAGGCAAAAAAAAAAAAAGTAGTGTTTAAGAACCAGAGAAAGTTTGCTGAGCAGCCCTGACCAGGTAAATGAACTTAGGAATCTGGAAGGTGGGCAGGTCCCACTGCTGCAGCAGGGCTGCACGGGGCACTGGTGTGGAAGGGTTCAGAAGGTGGTTGGCTCGTCAAGGTTACCGCCTCTGAGAGTTGGCAGTCAGAGGTCTGTGGCGGGCCTGGCATCGCTACTGGTCAGCAGCATCAGCATTTGAGAAGAAGAGCTGGACACAGCAGGGAAGAACGAGGACAGATGAAACCTGTCTGTACCTGCATCCGTCTCTCACCTCTTCTAACCAGTGAGCTTCACAGTGTTAATTCAGGATGCTGTTTCACCTCTACTTCCCATATCTGGCACAGCCTCACTGTGAAGCAATTCTGAGAAGCATGAGGGGAAAGGATTCTGGGAAATGTAGTTCCCGATCCCACCAAGCTGACAGTAGAGGACTCCTCTGGTACATACTCAGAAAAGAGCATGGGAAGGGAAGAAAGGAATGCTTTCTCCTGTCTCCAGTGCCTGTGGTGTGTATGTGTGTTAGTTATTCTGTTTTGCTCTATAGCATTCAATACTGATAACAAACTTATGGATGAGAGGTGCTTTTTTTTTTAAATGGGATTCACAGCTACCAAGATATATAGAGCCTAGATTTTTACCTATGTTTGTGTAAGCCCAAAGCTAACGTTTATTTAAACACTATGCTGCTTTCCATGAAAGACAAGACCTGGTTTTCTGTTTGTTCATTTGGATTCAGAAATAAACATGTTAAAAGCTACAGCTTAGCAGAAGCACTGAGTTTTCCACACTCCAGCTGGTTAGGGCAGTGGATAAGCAGCCTTAGGAGGGATGGCGCGGTGACTCACACAGACAGCACTTTGAGGCGGAGGAAAAGAGCGGTGCTGGCAGGGCCCGCAGAGCGCCTGTTCTACTCTCCGCAGACCTCCGGCGTCCCTTTGGCTGTGCCCAGAACTAGGAAGCTTGTCAGGGATTGTGCTTTAGAGTTGGGAGGGGATTTCAGATTGAGTCTTGGCTGCCCCTGGGTGTCTCCCTTAAAAGACAGCAAAGCTTTTTGAGGCCAAAAAAGAAACTACTGCTTTTAGCCGAGGACCAAACAATGGGAGCCCCTCTTTGGGAAAGATTAGCCTTTTATAGTCATACTAATTTCACTCTCTGCTGTTTAAATTACCTGGCATGTTTCCTTCCAGAAATCAACTAGATGTGGACTTATCAAGCCCTTTCCTTTTTTTTTTTTTTTTGTATTTTTCTAAAGTTGGAAACTTGGAGGCAGTCAGACTCCCGCATGTGCCCGACCGGGATCCACCCGGCACACCCACCAGGGGGCGATGCTCTGCTCATCTGAGGCATCACTCTGCCGCAATCAGAGCCATTCTAGCACCTGAGGCAGAGGCCACAGAGCCATCCTCAGCGCCCGGGCCAACTTTGCTCCAATGGAGCCTTGGCTGCGGGAGGAGAAGAGAGAAACAGAGAGGAAGGAGAGGGGGAGGGGTGGAGAAGCAGATGGGCGCTTCTCCTGTGTGCCCTGGCCGGGAATCGAACCCGGGACTCCTGCACGCCAGGCCGACGCTCTACTACTGAGCTAACCGGCCAGGGCTCAAGCCCTTTCCTTTGATGGTGTTTTTTTTGGTGGTATTTCACCTGTTATTAATTTATCTCTTCCCAGTCAACTCTCTTGATACCAGCGAACATATTTTTGGTAGAGCTTTGTCATTGAAAGACCCTCAAGATTAGAGCAGTGCCTAGATTGTCAGGATACTATGAGTATTATTTACCCAGTGCAGCCACTAATTTAGGTATATTGGGAAAAATAAAATGGGAAACATTTTAAATTTAGCTTTTTATAATAGAAGTAATACATGTACATATTATTTTTAAATTTTATTGTTTTACAAAGCTTTTTACAATAATCATTGTTTTATGCCTGACCTGTGGTGGCGCAGTGGATAAAGCGTCGACCTGGAAATGCTGAGGTCGTCAGTTCGAAACCCTGGGCTTGCCTGGTCAAGGCACATACGGGAGTTGATGCTTCCTGCTCCTCCCCCCTTCTCTCTCTGTCTCTCTCTCCCTCTCTGTCTCTCTCTCTCTCCCTCTCTCTCTCTCCTCTCTAAAACTGAATAAAAAAAATAAAAAAAAAACTTTAAAAAAAGCTGCAAATACAATAATCATTGTTTTTATTTTTTTAACTTCTTGTGTATATGTCACTAATTCTTTTCTAAACCCTCTGCAGCACACATGAATTTACTCTCAGTAGGCTGAACATTGCGAGGTGCACATCATCTTTGAGATACTAATGCTGCACGAGTTTGGGTTTCCCCAGGATCAACCTTGAAGCAAGGATTTGAGCACAACTGGTAGATTTGGGAAGTGATTCCAGGAAACCCTGTTGGGGAAGTGGGGAAAGAGAGGAGGCAATCAACAAGACAGTATAAGGCAAGGTGCAGTGGTGGATAGCTGTGACGTGACCCCCTTGGGGGTCCTGGGGTGCGTACATGGCTCCCTGAGTGCCCCACCTGGTTATGTGTAGTGTCAGCCACAGTGGCCTCCATGCCTGACGCACAGTGACAGTCCTGAGATCTCCCTTTGTCATCGTTTTCACCTCCTTCCTTACACTGGATCCTTTTTCTATATGACACACCTGTCCCTTTTCTTGATTTACACCTTCATTTTGGTAGAATGCCTCTTCCATTAGCCTGAGAAGAAAAAGAAATTGAGACTTTCCTGTGATATTTGGAGATATTACTATTCTGCTTTTATCTATCATTGGTTATTTGTAGAATTGGTGATTTTCTCTAAGAAACGTTGCTCCACTGAAAGAGGGATCGCTGTAAGGAAAGAGGTGAGATGCTAACAGAGGGAGCTCTCAAGCTAACAGAGGGAGCTCTCAAGGTCGTCACTGCGCGCCGGGCACTGAGGAAGTTTCTCCTGTTCGTGGTTTTCTTATGTTCAGTGACCCTCTATTTCTTGATATTTTATATTTCATGTATTTTCTTCCTCTCTGAAAGTTTTCAGGAACTTCTCTTTGTCCCCAGCTTTATGAAATTTCATATTAATGGTTCTTATTATGTACCCTTTCTCCATAGTGCTGGATATTCAATAGATCTTTTCTGTCTGGAAACATATTTGTTATTTTGGGAAATTTTCTTGAACTTTTAAAGAGAACTGGCCTCTCTATTTCTGTTTTTTTCCTTTTTGGAACTTCCATTATCCAGCCTGTAGACCTGGCTTTTATGCTTCCTGATTTTTTTTATATCTTTTTTAAATTCTATTTTTTGGGCCCTGGCCGATTGGCTCAGTGGTAGAGCATTGGCCCGACGTGTGGATGCCCCAGATTTGATTCCTGGTCAGGGCATTCAGGAGACGTGCCCATCTGCTTCTCCACCCTTCCCCCTCTCCTTCTTCTCTATCTCTCTCTTCCCCTCCTGCAGCCAAGGCTCCATTGGAGCTAAAGTTGGCTTGGGAGCTGAGAATGGCTCCATGGCCTCTGCCTCAGGTGCTAGAATGGCTCCGGTTGCTATGGAGCAATGGCCCAGATGGACAGAGCATCAGGCATGCTGGGTGGATCCCAGTCGGGCATATGCGGTAGTTTGTCTCTGCCTCCTCATTTCTAACTTCAGAAAAATACACACACACACAAATTCTACTTTTGGGAGGATTTGCTTCAACTTTATCATCTATGCTTCCATTGATTGTTACATTTTATGTTTTATTTAAATTCATATTTAAACTTAAATTATATTTTAATTTCTAGGTGTCCATCCTGTCTTGTTTATTTATTTTATTTTTTTGTGACAGAGACAGAGAGAGAGACAGATGGGGACAGACAGACAGGAAAGGAGAGTGATGAGAAGCATCAGTTCTTCATTGTGGCACCTTAGTTGTTCATTGATTGGTTTCTCATATGTGCCTTGACTGGAGAGCTACAGCAGAGTGACCCCTTGCTCAAGCCAGCGACATGGGGTCACATCTATGATCCCATGCTCAAGCCAGTGATCCTGCACTCAAGCTGGATGAGCCCACGCTCAAGCTGGCAACCTTGGGGTCTTGAACCTAGGTCCTCTGCATCCTGGTTCAGTGCTGTCCGCTGCACCACCTCCTTGTCAGGCCTGTCTTTTTTATTTTATGGAGAATGAGAATGTTAGTGACAGTTTTCTCTCCCTGAATTATTTGTTTTCTATATTATCTTTGTTAGATTTGGCTCTCTCATGTTAGAAGCTTTCTTCAAAACCTGGAGGCAGTGGCCATCCTTTTCCACTTAGGTGTAGAACAGGAGAAGAAGGCTGTGTGTTGTGAGAACAAGTGACAGGGCTTATTAACTGTTGTGGCTTCATTTAAGGGTGATCATCTGGAATTGTTGCAGTGGGTACTTCCAGCTGGGTCTTAAGGTCTCTTCTCTGAGGCTGGTTGTATTCCCCAGAAAAGACTCTTCTATTCCCCTGCCCAGAGGGTATAGTCCTGGCTACCACTCTCTGGGGGTGAATGGAGGAAATGGGCTGACAGATCTTGCAGTTCACTAAGTCGATTGCCTTGAACACCCTGTCTTCAGTATGGAATCCCATCCTCAGCATGGTCAGGTGCTGTCTTTTCTCTCTTAAAAAATTCTGTTTAATTGGTACACCTTCTACTCAACAGAAGAAGCAGATTTTCTAGTTCCTATTCTCTGTTAGATTCAAAAGGCTCTCAGTCACATGAGCTAGAGCCCTGGGCAGCAAACTGTGGCTCGTGAGCCACATGCAGCTCTTTGGCCCCTTGAGTGTGGCTCTTCCACAAAATACCACATGCGGGCGCTACCTCGATAAGGACTGTACCTACCTATATAGTTTAAGTTTAAAACTTTGGCTCTCAAAAGAAATTTCAATCATTGTACTGTTGATATTTGGCTCTGTTGACTGAGTTTGCCCACCATTGAGCTAGAGGATGTGAACAGTCACCTATCAGTTGACATCCTCTGGCTCACATGGCACACCACATAGGGTAGTATACTAAGATATCCATTCAGCCATTCATCATTTTCTTCAGCAGTTGTGTGTTAGACATCTGTGTTCACAGCTTCATGCTAACCCTCTCTGCGAGATACAGAGGGCAACATCCCAGGATCCTGCTCTTGGGGACCAGGGGAGCGACGGCTGTCAGGAGGCTGTTTTGGCAGTGAACCCCGTGGAGGTCACTTGAACTAGGCTAGTGAAGGTGGGAAGGTAAAGATGGGGGCACAGTCAGAGAACGTGTAACAATTTGTAAGAAAGAGTAAAGCTGTAGGGGAAAAAAAGTCAGGGCCCTGTAGGCGAAAAGCGAAGGATCCCTAGATGTACATTTGACTTGATGAAGCGGTCCAGGCTGAGACCATATTATAGGAACACTAGTATAAGTTAAGTTTGTATTTTACTCTCTGCTTTTTTAAAGTACTGCTTTTGAAAATTACTTTAAAATGATTATTTAGAAATGGTTAATTCTGAGATCTGATTATTTTCTTTTTAGGAACATAGAAATTTTACCAATCTAGGATTCTTAATAAAGATTTAATGAGTTTGTGAATGAATTGAAAAGCAGTCTCTTTAATTGTGTGGCTTATTAGGTACTTTAGAAGATTTGCAGAAATAGATAAACTCATGAAATAGGTTTTTTTTCTCCCTCCTCATTAAACTGTGGGTTATATTCAAGAAGTTCTTAAGTAATTAGTAGAAGAATAAGGCTCTCCATAATTGAACAACATTCAAAATGATGAATTTGAAAATCAGCCACAGTATATTAAAAACATTATAATTAGTTCTGATAATTACTTACCAGAAGACAACTCTTCACAGAAGCAATATAGAAGTACAGACTAATAACCAGCTTTGTGACAAGACTAGATCTGTGGAGTGTACATGGTCAGCACAAGATTTGAACGAGTAACCACCCTGGGTGGTTTTTATTATTTTTCTTTGATCTCCACTTATCTCCTTCCTTCTGTTGGAATTTGGAAATTCTTATTGTCTACTATTTGTTTATTTCAGTTTTATTTGTGCTATGGTTACTCCTCTGTGTCCCCCCAGTACCTTGTGCATGTGAGCCATCATGGCATTTATCTATTTGTCGCCATTGTCTGTCTGTCCATCTGATGCCTCACTGTCCTGTGAGCACCTTGAGGGCAGGGACTGTGTCTTTCCTGGGTCTCAGGTATGCCTTATTGTAGAAAAGGCTTTGAAAATATACTCTAATGATATCGTCCCCTCAAAAATGTGTGATCTGTGGCATTTTCTACTTTTGAAATTTAGCATGTATAAATACACTTTTGTATGAAAAGCAGAGTAGAGAAAATGTGAATTTTATAAATTTTTTCCAGTACCACCAGGCTTTGCATATTGCTTTTAGCCTGACAAACTCCTACTCACTATATGATTCTAACCTTAAAGATACGTGCCTCTGGGAATTTTTCTTTGCAGTGCACACCCCCATAGACTAGTGTGATGCTAGACTTCTGTGACTCACTGTAATTGCATTTTACTCTGATTGCTTTTAAAATTAATGCTACCCTCAGTTTACTATAAGCTTGGTAAAGGCAGGGTCCATAGCTGTCTTGTTTATTGTAAGATGTTTGGTGCAGGGTCGTGAGGGGGTCCTCTTAGATAACTCTCCTCATCGCCAGTCTCTATCTTTGAAGCCCAAAGTTGAAATGAAAGCTTATTTAAAACAGATGTTCAAGATTCAGTGTCAACCAGTGGCTGCTGGACTTACCGTTAGCTGTGATTTCTCAGGGTTTTCCATGCTGATGGGATCCTGGGCACAGTTCTAGGTTAATGTTTCATCTCAACTCTAATAATTAACCCGAGGAACCCTAGTATCCTAGCACCGAGTAAATTATTGGCTTTAACATGTATTAATAAAATAGTTTCCTTCACTAAAACTGTAATTGCTTTCTAGACATATTATTTTATAAAAGCAAAAAGAAAGAAAGAAAGAAAAATAAAGATAAAGAAAGAAAGGAAAAGAAAAGAAAGAAAGGAGGAAAGAAAAGAGATGCTTTCTTTGTGGCACAAAGCTGATTTCCAGTGCAGTTAAGTGCTAGAGAGCGATTACGCATTTTTAATTAGCGCAGTATTTCTGTTCTTTGTGCATCTCTGTTTACAGTCAGAATTATCATTGGGAAGATTTTGAAAATAGTTCTATTTTATACTTGATATAAGCGAAACATGGCATAAGGCCCACACTGAAAGAATTAATTAATTTACTACTTTAGTCCATGGACTCCTAGACTTGAAATACAAAACTAGAACTCTAAAATTCTGAGATCACATAACCCAGTAGTTTTCAAAATGCTTTTCTACGGAGCCACCCAGCTCCACAGAGGCACTGCCAGGACCACCACAGTGAGGAACGGACCGGAAGGGGCACAGGAAGCTGAGGAGAGCATACAGGGAGGGGGCGCTCACCCAGAAGAGCTTTATCTTTTTTAAGTTCATGGTAAGACTTTAAGAGAAAGGGAGAGTTTAGTGATTTAAAAATATATGCCTCTATCTCTATTACTCTATCTCTCTGTCTCTACACCTATACCTATACCTTTCTACCTGTGGACCAGTCTCCACATATTATAGCTGAGGACACTGAAGCTAGGAAGGTGAAGGGGCAGTTTTCAGTAGCTAAGCTGGTTCATAGACCTGGTAAGGCCTGACTCTTCATCCAGCCCTGTTGCTGCTTTATTACACTGCCTACTTTGAAAGCCTGTTATCTCTTTGCCTTCAGCTTCCAGAGCTAAACTGAGCATGATCAACACCATGTCCAAAATCCGTGGCCAGGAGAAAGGGCCAGGCTATCCTCAGGCGGAAGCACTGCTTGCAGAGGCCATGCTCAAGTTTGGAAGAGAGCTCGGGGATGACTGCAACTTCGGTAATGAGTGCTTTCTCACATTTTAATTCTTTCGTTTGTCCATGGGGATTTTATGCCAGGAAGAAACTGTAGGAAAGTATTCAGACTGTTTTATATTTTGATTTTCAGTTTTAGGTTTTGGAGACATGGGCTAAAAATTTATTTTGAGAGTTGTTGCATCATTTTTAGTGGGATTTGTTGTGGGAGTTTTATTTATTTTTTTCCCTGATGAAGTCCGGTCTTTACAGTAGCCGATTGACATATCCAGATGCCTGGACACTTACTGTTGAGAGTGTCTGGCAGGAACTGGGTATCAAGGCAGAGGCAATAGTTACAACGAGCATGATTAACACAATGCCCAGGAGCTTTCGCTTAGATCTCTGCTCTTTTCTATGTGGTACCAAATGCTACCACCTCAGATGAGTTTATTCCTCACCCCTCTATCCTCTGACCCTCAGTGCCATACTAAACGCCTTCCACTTGCATTCCCTTGTGATGCGAGGTCTTAGCAAATGATGGTCCTTTTTGTCTGTACCCTGCTCTCTGTTCCTGCTGTTTGCTCTGGAGAAATATATTGGCCTTAAGCAGGAAAGCTGCTAATTATAGGAGAGGGCAGGGAGCTTCCCAAATTGCTTTTAAAGTAAAAGTAAAATTTTGTAAGAGCTGCCACCCACATAAGGGCTACTGAGTCTCTTGCCAGTATGAACTGTCTTAGGTCAGAAGTACGCTGTTCTCTGGAGGGCGTGCACACATACTTCCTCTCATCTTGGTGGTCTCCAGGAGACAGGCGGAAATCCATGGGTGTTCTTTGGTGATGGACCCTGTCAATGCAAATACATTTACCTCCGTTCTTTAACACACAAAAGTTTCATTCTCCCCTTCCAGGCCCAGCGCTAGGGGAGGTGGGGGAGGCCATGCGGGAGCTCTCGGAGGTGAAAGACTCTTTGGACATGGAAGTGAAGCAGAACTTCATTGACCCCCTTCAGAATCTTCATGACAAAGACCTGAGGGAAATCCAGGTATCGGCCGCTACTCCTTCGGGAAGAGGGCAGTTTCAGTTGTACAGGTGCAGGCGTCCTTTTCCTTTAGAAAACATTTTCTAAGCTTGCTGTACATGTTGTCAACGCTGGGCACGCTAATTGCAGAATGGTCCAGCAAAATAAATTGATAGAAATCAGAAATGCAATACCTTTTGCCCCACTATTATGACCGTGCCACTCATGAAATGTTACATTTGACTTTTCTGCATTCAATTTTCAAGGTTTTTAAGCTTTTTTTTTTCCTCCAGAAAATATCCTTTCCCTGAAAATACACAATTTTAGTATTTATTCTCTGGTCTAGGCTGATGTCATCCTCTAAAATTCTAGCCTCACTAGTTGTTAGTACACAGGTATCCTATCAGTCTAAAAAGATGTTTTTGTATTTTCATAACAGTTGTTAGGACTGAGAAAGAGTACGCAACTGTTCTCTTCCTAAAACATGTAAAACAGTTGAGCTAGTTCAAATAAAGTTCAACCAGCTTTACCTCTGACTAGGTGTGTGATGTTTGTTCATTCATTCCTTTAACAAATATTTGTAGCCGATTGACGTATCCAGATGCCTGGACACTTACTGTTGAGAGTGTCTGGCAGGGACTGGGTATCAAGGCAGAGGGAATAGTTACAACAAGCATGATTTAGCACAATGCCCAGGAGCTTTCGCTTAGATCTCTGCTCTTTTCCATGTGGAAAAGATCGCTTAGATCTCTGCTCTTGACCATGTCTGAAATGTAATTTTCTTTATTGTGACATGGACTGCCATGACGGGAAGTCTAGAGCTCCTTATCCTAGCTAATTCCCTCCGCTCTACCACTTGCTCAGGGTCGCTCAGTTAGGAAGGGGCAGACTCACTCCAAACCGAAAATGGAACTGACTGCAGTACCTGCCCTGTGGCTGACTACAGTGCAAATGTTGTCCAAGAGTTTTCCTGCCAGAGGAACAGACATTTAACTTTGGATCAGAGCATGGATTGGAGGCAGGGTGTGCATGGGAGGGAAGGTCTAGGATGGTTTTCTTCTTTCTTTCCTTCTCTTTCCTTCACTCTTCCCAGCTCTGTTTTCATCTGCTTCTGTCTTTCTATACACAACCCAGATCAAGGGAATGCCCGCACTTCTTCTACCCATTTGTAAAGGGACACTGTAGCTCTTGGGGGGAAAATACATTGTAGCTTTGGGAAACAACTTTTTTAGTTGGTCACTAAAGGTTTTGGGCAGAGGCAGGACAGGCAGTGGTTGGGACGATGCAAAGGAGGGAGTGAATATAGTGTGGGTGTTAGGTCCCTTTGAGAGGCCCTTCCAAGTCAGGTTTTGTAGCTGAGCATCAAGTGGGAGACTTACATTAGTGGGTAGTTCCCTGAAAGCTGCTCTGGTCAATTAGGGCAAGTGCTAAGGTACAGATTCCCAGACTGCAGCCCTGGATATCCTAATCGAGGTGGTCAGGAATCCATATTTCAAATAAGCAATTAATAATTCATGAGGCAGTTCTAACAGAGTGGCTTGCCTCATGCAGAAGTCCTTTCAAATGCTAATGCTCTATGATTCAGAAATCAAGAATTCTATTCTTTTTTTTTACTATTTCAAGGAAAGTGGGGGTTTTCCTGCCTTCTCATAAGATAGCATTTCTTTGAAAGATGGGGGTTGGTGGGCCCTGTGCTATCCACATGCAGAGTATGAACACGGGTCCCCAGCTTCTGTCCTGGAAGGGAAAGGCACACTCCAGTGTGGCCCTGTCCCAGCAAGAGCAGAGGATATAAAGGGCACGGGTACTACCCACAGTTTCTTTTTTGCTCTTAATTATTTTTAAAAATGTTTCCCCACATTTAGCCTTTGGAGGCATTTGCCCCACTGATGCGTGATTTTGGTTGTTTTTTTTCTTTCTTTCTTTGGTGACACATTTTGGAACTTAGCCTGTCTTATTTTGGAAGTTAATGGTCACCATGGGGAAGTGAGCTCTAAATAGGCCTTTTCCATGAGTCCCTTCAAAGTAGATGCCTGCCCTTGACTTTTTCAGCATCATCTAAAGAAGATGGAGGGCCGACGCCTGGACTTTGATTATAAGAAGAAACGACAGGGCAAGATTCCAGACGAAGAGCTCCGGCAAGCTCTGGAGAAGTTTGATGAGTCTAAAGAAATCGCCGAGTCTAGCATGTTCAATCTGTTGGAGATGGATGTGAGTGACTCGCCTGTGGTTTTAAATTTAATTCAATCTCATACCATTGAGACTTCGGATTTATGTGTTTAAAGGCTATGTAATTTAATATCTGATTATACTGTGTGGTGAGAACTTTAGTACATGCTTTTTAAAAAAATAATTTGAAACTATACAGTAGATTAAACATGGTAAAGTTTTTTTCCTGTATTCCTATACTTTAATTTAACTACATTTTTGTCTACTAATGATCTTACCAATAGTGGAGAGATAAAGAATGTTTCTGATGGTCCATGTATCAGTCCAATAACTAAAAAAATAAAAAAAAAATACTCTTGAAATACAAGGCAGATCAACTTCAGATTATATATCAACTAAAAGGCATTCAGAAGAGAATGTCGAACATAGGTTAATTTAAGGTAGTCTGCATTTTGAAGTAACGCTGACATTTTCTTTCAAAAGGTAATTTCAGTTGAGATTGATGAATGTAGCATAGGTACTACATTTGGGATGTAGATGAAATAGTTTAGAAGCTGCTTTCACATGTCCAGAGTACTGAATATTACTCATGGCTTTAGGATTTACAGTCCAGCCACTCACATCCTGAAACCTGTTAACCAGCTTTCCGGTCCTTGCTCACCCCACCTTTGGCCTGATCACTTGCTGACTAACTTCTGCCAAGGTGTTTACAGAGCTTCTGGGTACTTATCACTTAACTGCTTTGCCCTGACTGGTGATGGGCGAGACATTGATCATGTCCAGACTTTTCCATCACACAGAAACAGTGTAGGTCTGTTATGTAAAACAACTTGTGTCTGCCTACCTCCTGCAGAGGAGTGCTATAGGCACGGGGGAGAGGGTGACCTGTGTCACAGGGCTCCTGCCCTGTACCCCAGGCTGTACCCCACCCCAAAACTCATGGGGAAGCATTGCCTCTGTTCACTTGGAGGCTATTTTTCAGCTAGATCACAACACAAGGATGCAAAACGAAGAGTAATTAAGTATGCTGGGAATGTAAGAGCTGGAATTACTTTATGTTATAGATGAGGCTCAGAGAGGAGAGAAGATTTTCTGTCATACCACACTGCCTCCCATGGTGCCTCCTGTGAGAAATCAAAATTCACATTTTTATTAACAGCACTAATACTAAGCATGAAAAGTATGGGGAGCAGCGAAGCCTTTGATCCACACCTGCCTTTTCTTCTCGGATATCAGTTAAATAGCCAAACCCTACTCAGGAGGTTGTAGCTAAGCATGAGACTGTTTGATGAGAGTTATGTGATTGTCAGGAGGATTCTGAGTAATACTGCTTCTCCTCATAGTGCTGGAGTTCCCAAGCGTAAGGACGCTTTCTTATCCTTAGTAAATGTGGAACCTGTAAAACTGTGTGTCTTGGCCTGGCTCACCATATGGTCGTGGGCATCACCAAGCACCGAGCTGTGTGTCAGGGCAGCTCTGTCATATGTCCAGGACAGTAGTAACTGCTTACAGACAGTAACCCAGTTAACTAAGGTGTTATTCCCCCATCGGTCTGCAGATTGAACAGGTGAGCCAGCTCTCTGCACTTGCCCAGGCCCAGCTGGAGTACCATAAGCAGGCAGTCCAGATCCTGCAGCAAGTCACTGTCAGACTGGAAGAAAGGTATTTTGCAGTCCCCTGCAGTTTACATTGCCATTTTCTTCCTATAAAATGGTGTGAAGTGGAAATAATAGAGAAATAGATTTGAAGAAAAATTTCTGCCAAAATTCTTGCTGATCCTCTGGATCGTTTGTCTTGATTTGATTTTGTCTTAGGCTCTGTTTTACTTTGTTTGGTCAGCTTGTGCCAGATTAGACCCTCATAGCCAATGAGATGGCTGAATGCACAGTGAAGCTCCAGTCACTGTGCTGCGCTATGGGAAACCTCTTCCCCTGGTCCTGTGGTTTCCATCTGCCGCCTGTCCGTCCTCTCCTCAGTCTTCCCCGATGGGTGCTCTGGCCGCCTTCCCTCAGTGCGCCCCGGGGAAGTGTGTGGAGAAGGAAGCCTCCCTGACGGCTGGAAACCGTGCGCTTGAACGCACTATAGAAACACGTGTCTCTGTGACGTCTGCTGAGTGTGATGTTCTTTCCTTTCTTTCCCCTGAAATATGTGCAAAGTTGCTGCCATTCTACTGTCACTGTGCCCTAAACTCTCCCTGCCTTTGCAGATATGCTCTACTCTTTCTTTAGTGGAGTGCAGGAAAAACTTACGGGTGTGCAGAGTGCATTCACGGGCCGTCCCCTCCCCCTTCCTCCTGCTGGCCTCCGTTTCCCCCTTTCTGTGCTGCACACTCACTGCTCACTGTCTTAGAGCACATGGCGTTTCCTCCTTTCCCTCTTCCAACCCTCTCAAGCCCTGCATGGAATACCTTTCTTCTGGAAGTGACTCCTACTTATCTTTCACCTTCCTTAAACCTTCTCCAACTTCGCCGTGGACAAACCGACTCCCCCTCCCGGCCCTGTGTCCCTGTAGCATTTAGCACATGTCTCTGTAACAGCACTTACTGCCGCTCATGCTAATCAGTTGTTTTATGTTACGTGTCCCGCACTGCTCGAAAGCCAGCACTGTGACTAATTCATGGTTGTGGCCCCCAGCATCTGGCACAGTGCAGAGTGAGCTCTGAGTAAGTGAGGTTGGAAGGGAGGGGTTGAGAGAGAGCGTGGACAGGGAGGCATGACCACAGGCGACACCACTCCACGCAGAGACATGCACACATAAGGAAGCTGAGGGCCCTTGCAGCTTCCCGGCCCCACCTGGCAGGTTGGTGGGTGACCTAATAAGCACTTCCTGGGTTTTGTTGCTTTCCTTTTTTCTTCTTAATTGTCTGCATACTCTCAGTTTTCTCCTTTTCTTTTCACTGCAGAATAAGGCAAGCTTCATCTCAGCCTAGAAGGGAATATCAACCGAAACCACGGATGAGCCTGGAGTTTCCAACTGGGGACAGTACTCAGCCCAATGGAGGCCTCTCCCACACGGGCACTCCCAAACCTTCAGGTAAGGGGCGGAGACCTGCGGACTTCGCTTGTATGGGCCTGCGGCTCATCCCAATGACACTTTCCCAGCAATTCTAGGGGCTGCCCAAAAATATATAGCAATATTTCCCACAGGATGGTTTTGTCTTGTAGAAACTCTTTTGAAAAAGGCTCTTCCTTCTTTTCTCTCTGATCATTTCTTTTCCTCTCCTTCCCTCTGTAAAACTTTGCATCCTTTTTTTTTCTGACTCCATCATCAGCTCTTAGCCTCCCCCTCATCACATTTGGTTTGGACCCTCCTTTGTGGAGGTAGAATCATTATAACATGTCAGTTTTCTGCTGGGGTGGCATCTTTCTGTTTTTCTGCTCCTGTGGTCCCAGGATGCAAGAGAGTGAATGCCCCGGGCAGTGTGTGCCCTGTGCGCTCACACGTCAGCCCGGGCAGCAGCGCCCCGCCCGCCTGGAGTTGGGTTTCTTGAGGCACAGGAGCTTCTGGGTGAATAGAGCTTCTGGGTGAATAGAGTGCTTGAGATATTCTCGACCTTAACATTTGCCTGGTTGAGGAAGCGGAAGCTATCTTATACATACTGGATGTGGATTTTAAAGATACACAGCTTTCCCCTGTCTTCACTGTGTCTCCAGTGCTGATGTGCTAGTCAGACAGTTGTTATGAGATGTTGTGAGGAGACCAGGAAGGAGAAAGTGAGGTCTGGATGGAGGGGAAGCCCTGTGCCTGTGGGTCACCCTGCTGTGTGGAGCCCAGTGTGGGGCGCACACGGGTGGCTCTTACAGGTGAGCTGGCTACAGGACTAGTCATATATGTTGTGTGTAACTTTCTTTTCCTGCTCAGAAAACAACCACATGTTTTACTCTTTTTTTCTGAGACTTATTAATTTTCTGCTTTCTTTAAAAAAATATTGAATACGTTGTTTCTCCTCAAAGCTGTGTGGACGACACGGGAGCTGTATGTGCTTGCTGAGTACATACCTGCGTGTTTATGCAGACGATGTTAATAATTTGATCATTTTTCTTTGTTAATCCTCTATGAGAAGTCACACTCTTCTAGAAGTAGATGTGGGGTTAGGTGAGAAAGTCATATTTGGTCATTTAACTTAGGTTGTTTATCAGGTATGACTCCACCCTTTATTATTTTACCCAGAGTATAGTACATTATTTTAATATGCTGCAGCTCTGATGCACTCCTCACATTTAAATATGCAATAGTTTACAAAGTGTAGATTCTGTAACTTTTTACCTAACCTCATTTGATAGATATGATAGTACCAGTGAAATTAGTTGTTACACAAAAAAGCTTGAGAGCGAGAGGCCTTGTACAAGGTCACATGAAGTTAGAACTTGAACCCAGTGTTTTATATTGTTGTGTTTTTACTACATTATAGCTGTTTTCCAGAGGTTGGAGTCTTTGTTTTTTGTTGTTGTTTTTTTAAAACCTTTTTTTTCATTTTATTTTTATTTTATTTATTCATTTTAGAGAGGAAAGAGAAAGGGAGAGAGAGAGAGACAGAGAGGAGAGAGAGACAGAGAGAGAGAAGGGGGGAGGAGCTGGAAGCATCAACTCCCATATGTGCCTTGACCAGGCAAGCCCAGGGTTTCGAACCGGCGACCTCAGCATTTCCAGGTCGACGCTTTATCCACTGCGCCACCACAGGTCAGGCTGGAGTCTTTGTTTTTATAAAGTGAGAATTGCACTGTCATTCTGAGGTTGCAAAGCATCACCCATGTAGTTGACTGGGCTGTTTCACACGGGCAGAGGTTTTAAAGTGCTGACGTGGGAAGAATTCTGGCCTTGCTGGATGATGAACCTACATCTCACTTAAACTCCTTGAGTCGTTGGCCTTCCATTGCTGGGCATTGTCAGGAAGGCAGACCTTGGTAGATTCTGTTATACACATCACAAGAGTGGATGCAGTCATTTTTCATACTGGAAAGGGAAACAGGAATCCACCAACTTCCAGAAGTCTGATAAAGCTTCTGAAGACTGCCGGGGCGGTGCCACGCCCTGGGGACCAGCAGCAAGAGGCAGCCTCAGCAGGAAGAGGAGTGAGGGAGGAACCGGGACGGCAGGCGGGTGGCGCAGGTGGCAGATCTGTGAGTAAAACTCCCCTTGTTTTTCTGTGTTCTTCTCTCCTGCTCTGACTCCCAGGTGCACCAATGGATCAGCCCTGCTGCCGAGCTCTGTACGACTTTGAACCTGAAAATGAAGGGGAATTGGGTTTCAAAGAGGGTGATATCATCACACTCACTAACCAAATTGATGAGAACTGGTATGAGGGGATGCTTCATGGCCAGTCAGGCTTCTTCCCCATCAACTATGTGGAAATTCTGGTTGCCCTGCCCCATTAGTATGTTATGCTGGCTGGCTCACCTCCTCTTGACCCAGATAGATAAGTTTAACCACTGCTTTGGTAATGCTGCTTACAACACATCCCAAATGCAGGCCGCAGTGGTCCAAGTCATCAAGTCCCACAGAGTGTCTTGGGTTGACTTGTGTGATCCCACAGAGTCATGGTGATGGATGGTATCTTTTCAACCTGGTGGGCATGGCATGTGCTTTTTAAATACCACCTGAGACCAGCCAGTAGTAAGAGAACTGCTATTCCTACAGTTCTCAGGAGGCTGTGGCTTCTTAGAATCATGACCATGAGCCACATCACGGAAAATCCATCCTACTGAAGATATTATCTATCGCCAGGGGCCATCTCCAGGTCTCAGGTTAACAGGAGAAAGTTTTTGCTTTCCCATTGCCCCCTCCCAAATATGTGAGTCACAGAATTGTTGAAGAAAGCCTCCCTCACTGGCAAATTGTCTTCTGGTCTGAAAGAGTCCATTGATGCTATCAGTAGAAGAGGGTTGAGTGTGGATTAAAAGCCTTTCCTGAAAACATTCCCCTTTGTTCCTCCCACTGACGCCATTTCTGAGGACAGCCAGTTCTCCTCCTTCCCTGCTCTTCAATCCCAAGGGGAGCTCCCATTTTATTTCTGAGTAAGGCAGTTAGCTGCTAGTCAGCAGACTGTGGGAGGGGCTGACAGGAGGAGCGTCTCTGTTCCTGGGAATAGGAGAGAGATCTGGCTTCCAAGATGAAATTTCCCGCTGTAAAGGAACAAGGTGTATATCTCGGGCACTGCTGAAGGTACAGGGAAGGGGAACAGATATGTTCATTTCAGTGTTATTTATGAATTTCTATGTTCCATGAATCCATTTGGCGCAGAGACACAAGGAGAAAAACACTAGAAACCATTTTCCCACTAGTTAATTGACCAAGAAACAGTAAATATCTTTCCTTTCCACTTTCACCTTGTGTTCTCTGAACATCATTTGTGCATATTCTGCCCTCAATGAGGACCAAATAAAGATGATTTTTGTGCTTAGCTGTTTAAGAGGTGTGGCTGCATATACAAAACTCTCCCAGTTCAGCCGTTACTTTTATCTGTCCCTTCTCTCCCCTCTTCATTTTGTGTGCACAGTGCTGTGTGTAAGTTTATGAGTGTTTTTGTTTTTATTTTGTACCAGTCCTTAAAGTCCCGTTAAGTTCTAGCCAGAGTTCTATTTATCTAGCTGTACAGGTTCTTCCAGAGGTTTCACGTGCTGCTTCGAATGTGCCAGCTGCGGTAGTGGACCAAGTGGAGTGAAAGGCAAATCTTACTGCTTAGTGTATAAACTCTTACCATGGGAAGCATCGCTGTTTCCAATAAATATTGCTGAAGACAAAGCCAAAGGCTCCGGCCCTTTATTGCGTGTCTGTTCTTTGGGTCCGACAGCGGGTGGACTGGGGCGCGTTTCACTCTCCGTGGCTTTCTGATCGGGGCAAACCAGACCCGTTCCACCCTCAGATCGACTCCTCGGTAAGCAGGGGAAGTTCCTTCACCAAGAAGCGACTAGCCTGGACCCTGGTGATTTCCTGGTGACTCCAGAAAGGAGGTGGTTTTGCAGAGAGACATGAAAGTGGGAACAGGAGGCCTTTTAGAAATTGAGTTACCATCAGTGGTGATATCAGGAGAATCTAACGTTCAGAAGGGCAAGTAAAATATATCATTTCAACCAGTTTTTGTCTTCTTTTATACTTAAAGAGAGAGAAATACACATGAAAATGCAGATTGGCCAAAAGCCAGCATTCTTTTCTCTCAGTGTATGGTGGGGTGGGGGTGGGGTGGGGGTGGGGTGGGTGGGGGGGGGGGTGGGGACAGGGAAGTGGCACACAACGAACATGTACAGTGTGTCCATAAAGTCATGGTGCACTTCTGACCAGTCACAGGAAAGCAACAAAAGACGATAGAAATGTGAAATCTGCACCAAATAAAAGGAAAACTCTCCCAGTTTCATACCTATTCAGTGCAGTTCGATGTGGGCTCATGCACAGATTTTTTAGGGCTCCTTAGGTAGCTATCCTGTATAGCCTCTACAGACTCGTCACTGACTGATGGCCTACCAGAACGGGGTTTCTCCACCAAACTGCCGGTTTCCTTCAACTGCTTATCCCACCAAGTAATGTTATTCCTATGTGGTGGCGCTTCGTTATAAACGTGCCGATATTCACTTGCACTTTGGTCACAGATTCAAATTTAGCGATCCACAGAACACACTGAACTTTCCTCTGTACCGTCCACATCTTGACTGGCATGGCTGTGGGCTGCTCCGCTGTATACACGGTGTTACATCATCATCTGTGCATGTGTACATGCTGCCACATCATCCTACAGAAACTGGAAGGGTTTTCCTTTTATTTGGTGCAGATTTCACATTTCTATCGTCTTTTGTTGCTTTCCTGTGACCGATCAAAAGTGCACCATGACTTTACGGACACACTGTATTTCCGAAGCTCCTGGGAAAATAAAGATGTTCTTTGTGAGTTGGGAGCTCTTTGTATTCTCCCATGAATCCAATTGTCCACATGTCTAGTTTTAATCTAATATACTAAATTGTATCTGTGAACTGCTGTAACATGAAAATATTTTTTTCTAGCTACATGAATTAGAGTACCATAGGTCAATTCTAAAATCAATTTTAAAAGAAATTACCAGTGGAATTATAGATGGATAAAATCCAGAAGAATCACAGATAAACTATTATTCTGTCTATGGACTAGAAAACTCAGCATTTTAAAGATGTTATTTCTCCACAAATTGATTTATTACTTCAGTGCAACTTCAACAAAAATCTCAGGAACTTTTTCAATGTGTGTGGAAATTGACAAGTAGATTATAGAATGTATGTGGAAAATGTGAAAAGATATTTTTCTTAAAGAACCAAGTTGGAGGACTCGCTATTTCTAGATATAAAACGAAGTTACAGTGATTACGATAGTGTGGTATTGATGCAATGGGAAAAAAAAGATCTGTACAGAAGTGCAAGCCAGACAGAGACATGTATGTGTGCAGCTACATTGACCTAATAAAGTGTTCCATTGTCTTAAATGTTACGCCGACGAATGTGGTTGCACCCGTGCAACAGCAGTTCTGGAGCTTGGAAGGGGAACTGACAGCGGGAGCCTGCGTGCAGTCGGGGGACTTCATTAGGAGGCAACATCCAGTGAAGTTAAAGTGCTGTGACCACAGTTTCCAGAAAGACCTTCATATTGAAATATTTTTTCAAGGGTTTCTTGGAGACAATAACACACTTACCGGATTCAGAACTGTCTGAATTCTTTATTTTTATTGAAGGATAATAATTTTTTTTTATAGAATTTTGTAGGGAAGAGCAAGGAACTGTGGACCACCACGGGGATAATTGAATCTACCCCAAAATGCCTGTTCTTCTAAGACTGCTCACTGAATGAACTGTCTGAAGTGGAAACAGAGACAGAACTGACCTAACCTGAACTAAAAAGGAAAGCAAGTTCAGTGAAACAGTTGTCTCATTTTTTTTTTTTTTTTTTTTTGTATTTTTCTGAAGCTGGAAATGGGGAGAGACAGTCAGACAGACTCCCGCATGCGCACGACCGGGATCCACTCGGCACGCCCACCAGGGGCGACGCTCTGCCCACCAGGGGGCGATGCTCTGCCCCTCAGGGGCGTTGCTCTGTCGCGACCAGAGCCACTCTAGCGCCTGGGGCAGAGGCCAAGGAGCCATCCCCAGTGCCCGGGCCATCTTTGCTCCAATGGAGCCTCGGCTGTGGGAGGGGAAGAGAGAGACAGAGAGGAAGGAGGGGGGGGGGTGGAGAAGCAGATGGGCGCTTCTCCTGTGTGCCCTGGCCGGGAATCGAACCCGGGACTTCTGCACGCCAGGCCAATGCTCTACCACTGAGCCAACCGGCCAGGGCCGAAACAGTTGTCTCATTTTAATTTTCTAATAGGTCTGACAGATTGTAAAGAGAAGACTTTCTGGGAAAATTTCTCTTTGCTATAAATAAATAAGACAATAAGAATGATAGAGCCAAAGACTGGAATTGCCCTAAGGTTCTGTATGGCATGTAACCTACCCCAGGCTGTGCCATGTCTTGTTCTGTGTAGACTTAGCAGTGTCTAGGAAAGCAGGTTTATTTCAAGGCTCCGTTCAAGATAGCCTCCAGTGTTCTGGAAAGAACCATGTGGGTACTTTTCAGGATCGTTACCAGATTAAGCACTGCCTTTCTTCCCTTTGGGATGGGGATGGACATAGGAAGGAGTTAGTGCTGAAGAGCGAGGCATCCTGAAACCTCTGTTTGGAATCCTGGAGCCTCCGTTTGGAATCCTGGGTGATGGTGCAGAGGACAATGGGCTTTGTGGAGAGGCAGCCACACCAGCAATTTCTAGGCCCATTGATGGGGGACTTATTATAAGCCCCCATTTTAAGGCACCGTCAAGGTAAAAAGCTAGTTTTTAAAGGGTCCGATGAATGCTTACCAGGCCATTGAATGCCACTCAGCTGTCATCACTTAGACATATTGACAGCAGCCTTCCACTTGGTGCAGGAAGAGCTGTGGTTCTTGACAGGAGTGACACACAGTGTCAACTTTGTCAGCGAAAGGATGGATAGTAGCATCTCAGTACCATTTTCTCAAAAAGGAACCCCAGACCTTTCTGTACCACTCCAGGATTAGGAGCTGCTATTCACCCTCATGTACCAAGGCTAAGATTTTGGGAAGTCTATTTAGACAAGAAATAACAAAGGCATCCACTATGGGGGGGGTGGGTAGAGAATAAAATTTTCATATCAGGAAAACTCAAGTTGGACCCCGCTCTCTAATCTGGTTTCTTTATTTTTCCCCCCATGACAAGTGTGGTCTCAGAAACAAAAGATCCATATATCTTGGGGTCATCTGAAAATGTTTCTAGCATTCAGGAGCTTTCCTTATATTCCAGGCAGGCAAAATGGCGGTTTCATTACCTGGCAGGGTCTGTCCTGATTAAAGGTTTTCGGTGGCCTTTAAGCAATAGAAATAGATGTGTATTACAGATGTGTTTGAGTTTCCTCTGTCATTTTTTCCCCCCACACCTGGGAGTCAAACACATTCAGCAGTTTTATAAGATGATCCTTGTAAGTGAAGAAGAAGAAGAAAGAAGAACCAGCATTATCTGTCATCCTGTATCAAACACTTCGTTAAGCTCAATGTATGCGATTTTGAAGACTAAAGTGTTAAACCTTAAACACTCAGCTCTTTGCGGTTGATACACTGCAAGGAAAGGAAGCTTTGTAAGTGGGTTGATTAACCTGATTTTGATTTAGAGCTTGAAAAAGGGAAAGGTACTTACCAGTGTTGCGAGGTATGTTAGTAGCAAGACAGAACAACAGTGGGCTCGTTGGTGGTGAAATAAAGAGACTAAGAAGGTCTGATACAAGGCTAACTTTGTAGAATTTCAAATATAGGAGGTGAGGCAGAAGGTAAAGTAAGGGAAGTTTTAAAAGCAATGTTTTTCACACTTTATTTCCCTAGTAGTGTTTTTTGGTTTTCTTAAAATCTTTCTGTGCATGACTGGTAAAAGAAATGGCACCTTTCTTTATTTTTCTAAACCAAGTTAAGTGTGGCTGTTGTCCCCACTCCTAGCCAAATGGGCAGGCGGTTCTCTCTCAGCTCTGTCTGGGGAAGGGGCTCTGGTCCTGGGTTGCCTCTGCTGCAGCTTGTCTAGCCCAAGCGCTGAGTGAGATCCCTAGAAAGCACTGCTCCAGCATGTGTGTGAGTTCAGTGCTGGTTCTTCTCTGAGGACCTCAAGCTGTAGCACCAGCACCCAGCATCCCTAGGCACAGAGCCATCCCCGTTGAGAAGTTACTCCTTCATTTCAGTCACTTTACTGCAGGAAAACAACACTGTATCCATTGCTCTACCACTGATTCCAGATACTGTAACTGACTAGAGTTGGGGAAATGGCCAGAGAATCTATATATTTTAAAAAGGGCCACCAGTGATTCTGACTTGCATCTCTTATCCAAACACCACCTCCATCAGGACTCGTGAAGAAGCCAGGGAGGCGTCTAGAGTCTCCTACACTTACCTGATGTAAGGGCTCTCCTGCAGGCACTTGCACAAGTTGGATTTCCAGGTTCTCATTCCATCTTCTCAGAATCAGAATTGCCCATTTCAATTTCTAACATGCATCAGAATCACCCACAGCTTGTTAAAGCGGGTGCCTGGTCCCCTCTCCCAGAGATCCTAATTCAGCAGGTCTGGGGCGGGGCCTGACAGTTTGCATTTGAAGTCAATTCCACAGTGGTGTATTTCCTGATGCCTAGACTTCCCCTGGAGAAGTATTGCTCTGTTAGATAAACTTCTTAGGGAAGAGCCCGCTGCTTTCTGACACTTAGGCCCTGCCCTGCCTTTGGTGTTGAGAACCATGATAAAACATAGACACATTAATCTGTTATTTTTCTCAACTAAATTGTTCATTGTGCTCATACACTGATTAGAAATCCAAACTTGTTTGTTTTTTGGGGTTTTTTGTTGTTGTTTGTTTTGCCTTGTTTTGTTTGCATAGCTGAGAAGTGCCAGCTCAGTTTTGCGATGGAGGCTGCTTCAACGTGCCCTGGAGAGTCCCGGGCAGTGCTTTGAGCAAGCTGCCCGAGGGATTATCAGATTCAGGCAGGTTTGGAAAGGTAGTCTATATAAAAATGTTTTAGATAAGGCTGACTTTTTCTTATTTTCCATTTTGCTTTGGTTTACATTCACATGTATTGATGAACATCTGACGCGTGCACATCCGCCCTCAGAGTGACCTTGCGCATCCACAGCGCCCGAGTGTTTTCCCAGCTCCGCTGCAGACCGCGTCTGATGCCCAGGATGCTGGTCTGAGTCTGCGCTCCCTGAGCATTCCCACCTTCTTCCGGCTGCTCCTCTGTGCTTTGCTGTCTCCCTCGCATCTCGTGAGGGAGTCAGAGGTGTGTCTGCAGTGAGACACAAGGGCCTCAGAGGGGCAAGTGTCAGAACTCTCGCTTTTCTTTAGATCAGTGAAGCACGCACTTCTGTTCCCATCAGAGTCACAGGGGGTGGGTGCATGCCACGATGCAGATTCCTCGGTCCTGCCTCCAGAGATTCTAGTTCGGTGGTCTGGAGTGGAGCCCTGTGTCCGCAGGGCTCCACTCCAGACCACCGAACTAGAATCTTGCCCGGTTAAAGGCCTCTTGCCCGGTCCTACAGTTCTGAGGCTGACAGTCTTCAGGCCACAGTCTGGGAAACCCAGCTTCAGCCTTGGGAGTTCTTAGATTTGTGCGTACCCTGGGAGAGGGTTGGCAACTGAGAAGCGGAAGGAGGAACCAGGTTCCTCTCAACTGACAACGCCAGTGCCTCCCATGAAAAGAGACAGCTAAAAGTATTGCAGACTGTGTGGGGCAACCCTTCCCATTAGCAGTAACACAGCCTTTCTCTTGCCTTCATTTTTCTTGTAGACACATCAAAGGACCGGATTGTTAGGCAGAGAGGGGTGGAGGGGAGGGTGGCAGACGGGGAGGAGGAAAGTGGTCCCTGGGTCTGAGGGAACCTGGACTGACTAAACAATCAGCAAAATTGTGATGCCATCTGAATATTATACATTGTCTTTTAAGTTCTTTTCTCTTTCTGCTTTTCCCCCCCAAAGTAGTTTAATGAGATAATGAGACTTAGATTGCCCTCTGCTGGTCAAAAAAAAAAAAAAAAAAAGACCATCCCAAATATAAATAAATAAATAGTGTCCTGCTGTTGGCAACTAGTACTTAATGCTCCTGGAATTTACAAAGGAGAGAAATATTCACTTGGGGAATGGAAGGGAGAAGCATTTATTTGTTGGCTTTTATCCCGAGACTTCCATTTTGCATGACTGAATATAAGAGCTTCTGGGAAGTGAGAGGTAGGCAGCCTTGACACAAGGCAAGGCTCTGTCCACCTGCATCTGTGCAAAGCCAGGGAAAGCTTCTCTGCAGGTGGATGCTGCAGCTTTGGCTGGAGTAAGAAGTGGGGCCATGAAGATTGTGAAGTGGTACACACTAGACTACCCCCTCCCCGTGTAGCTTCTGCTCAGTCTATTTCGCCCTTCTCCCCAGATCTTGCAGCTCTTCTTATTCTCAGGGAATATTTCTCTATCACATCTGTGTAAGTCCCATACCAAGAAGAAGTGGATTCCTGCTGGCATCTTTTAAGCCTCTGGGCCAGCACATTCAGCAATACCCCCGGCATGGCTTCTTCCGAAGTAGCTTCTGCACCTGATTTGGCTACTCTGCACATCTGTTACATATATTTCTTTTTTAAGTGAGAGGAGGGGACATAGACTCCTGCATGCGCCCTGACTGGGATCCAACAGCAACCCCCATTTGGAGCCGATGCTCGGATCAACCAAGCTATCCTCAGTGCCTGGGGCCAACACTTGAACCAACTGAGCCACACTGGCTGTGAGAGGGGAAGAGAGAGAAAAGGGGAAGAGGGAGGGGAAGAGAAGCAGATGGTCGCTTTTCACATGTACCCTGACCGGGGATCAAACCTGGGATATCCGCACACTGGGCCAATGTTCTATCCAGTGAACAAACTGCCCAGGGCCTGACATTTTTTTGAGGCTGAGGATTATGAATCTCTGCTAGCTTTGCTCAAAATGGCATTATGCATACTGCTATTGTTTCTACTAATTTTAGTTTGTATAACATCCTGGAAGAGTACTGGGAAATTTCTGTGTCACTCTGCCATATTTATACTGAAATTCCTATTCTGATTTTTTTCATTACAAGGCAATGGAAATGTCAGAGTCCTGAGAGAGGAACAAGGGTTTCACTCTTTCCTGTGTTCCTGTCCATGCAGGGCCAAGCACTATCCAGACACTTTGTTGGTCTCAGCCTCTGCTGAAGGCAGGGTATTTCAGTTGTCTTCACAGTACTGATCCTGAGTGGCACGGCTCCCTTGGTGATGACGGGGATGGCGAGGGGCTTTGGCTGCACACAGCCAAGCCTCTGCGGTGGTCACCAGCTAGTATTCCCTGGGGCAGTGAGTGCATGTTCTAACACTTTCAATTACTTTTCATCAGGGTAGAAATTGTAGGCCCATGGTGATATCTAATTGCAGTTCTCCTACCTCATTTGCGGCAGATAATTCCCTGTTCTATAAACATAAAAATCGAGCAAGCATGATTTCTAACCGAAGAGGGACTCTTTAACATTTTTTCTTCCATTGCTGCATATGAGAGACCTGTTTCCTAGGAAGGGGCTCAAATGCTTCAAGTGTCTTGTTTTAAAATCTATAGGCAATAGGCTGTTAATGCCTCTGCTTCACAGGATTTCCCAGAGCCGCTAACATATATATTCTCTCATTTAATCCGGGCAGCAAACCCCAGAGAAAGGTGCTGTTAGTCCATTTTACATGTGAAGTAACTGAGGCTCAGAAGTCTAATACAAATTTCTCTGACTCCAAAACCCTTTTTGCGTCATAGCACACAGCATTCCAAGTGACTCGTGTTACGTGATGAGTAACGCAGTTCCCAAATGCAAAATACATGACACCCCCGTATCACTAGCTTTGTTATGTTGGGTACTACTTAAACTCTCTGTCTTAGTTTCTTTGTAAAGTAGGGATATAATACTACCTACCTCATTTTTATGGTAGGTTGTTGATGGCTAAATGAGTTAACATATGTGAAGTGTTTAAAATAGTGTTTGACAGAATGGGAATGCCGTCTGGTTTAATCAAATCAAACCAAACCAACATTCACAGATTTGGGGGCTAGACACAGCTCTTCTGACTCCTGCTCCAAAGCCCTCCTCTCCTCTATGAAACATTTCTGAAATGGTCAAGTCCATGAGAAAATGAGTTATATTTTCCAAATACTGTTTGTATGTCTTTTCAACAAACTCTATAACGTTAAACTGTGATAGGTTATGAGTTTGGTTATTTGGAGACTGTATGACTGTATCCAGTGGAGAAGAATTCAAATGCATTGATTAAGAGACCATTTGTTGCTTATCTCAGGGAGCGAGCAGAAGCTCAAAATGTTGGAGTGAGTGGGTCTCTAAAGACTGAAGGTAGCAAATTGGGAGACTAAGTAAACTGAGGCTGAGCAGACAGGACAAGCCATGCCCTGTGAGGCTGTGGAATAGAAAGAGCTCATACTTGTTCTACACATTATATATTATAGTAGTGAAACTCTTGGTTGCAAGTGACAGTAACCTAACATGCACTAAAACAAAAGCAAAAATGGTGAATTGTATATGTAATTAGTTATATGTAACTGGTAATTTCAAGGGTAGCACTTCAGGCAAGACTAGGAGATCAAGCATGGTCACTGGGGCTTATAGCTCTCCCTCTCCTTTCTACTATTTCTCAGCTCTGCCTATTCCTACTCTTCATGTGTTAGCAACACATCATGGAAGATGAATGCTGACAGCTCCACGTCCTCATCTTTCCAGGAGGAGAGGCCCTTTCAATATCCAGATAGAAAAAGCTCATGGGAGAAATCTGATTGGCCCTGCTTGGATCTGTGTCCATCCTGAGACCCGTCACTACAGTTCAATCACTATGGTTAGGTGGGTAGGGTCCTACGAGAGATCCAGCCTTGGTCATTGCTTTCCCTTGTAGAGTAGGAGAGACTGGCTTTGGGTTGGAGAAGAAAGAGCTCTCCACTTGGAAGGAAAACCCTGTAGGAACAAAAATGATTCAGCATCCATCCTGCCCCTGATATGCAGTCTCAGGCTCTCTCAGTCTTTCAGGTTCTCTTCCTCTTTTTCTACCCGTCTCCTTTCCAACTAGTTTCCAACTCTTGGTGTCACTCACCTTTTAATCTTGGCGGCCCTAAGATTTAATGTTTACATCTGATCCCTGTGACTCTGGATTCTTGTTTGCACCTCAAGGACTGAAGCTCAGGCTTGCTCTCCCACTCTTCTGCTGTGGAAAACTAACTTAAGATTTCCTTCTTTGGAAAGTCCTATGGAGCCCAGCTTCTGAACACCAGTTTTGTCTTTTGGATTCCATTGAGCTTCCCAGGACCAGAGATCTTGTGTGACATCAGGGTATGCTTAGGGTTTACATGGCTGATAGAAGGCTTTGGTTTATCTAAATGCACCAAGGGGTTGAGGTGTAGCATCTCAAGAACATTGTGGTAGGAGGGACCTGAGGATTATCAATGTATGAGAGTAAGAGCACGGCTATAGCTCAGGTCCTGGGAAAACTGTGGGACTTTGAGATTGAAGGGGAACAGGATCGCTCCAGGGTCAGTAAGAGACAAGGGGCTCATCAATGTAGCTTCTTTTTGGGGCGGGGGCAAAATAGTACTATGTCTCTTAAGGCTCACTTAAATTGAAGATTTCCTCCCCATATATTTTTTTCTTGCTATTTATTTGTTGAAGACACAAGATCATTCATTTTGTAGAGCATCCTCTGTTTCCAGTAATTTAGTAGTTGGATCTGGAGTAATGGCTTGATCAAATTCAAGCTTGATCTTTTAGAAAGACTAACTCTTTAAGTAGTATGTTCATTCATCAGGAAGCATTTAATCTTTAACCTTTTATCTTTTTGTGATTTTTGCAGTCATTGATGATCATTCCTTAGCTACATGAATGGCAGTTGCCAAGTAATGATATTCCGATCTGGCCATTTCTTCATTTAATTTCTAGAATACATCTCTGTAAAGAAACACCTTTTTAAAAAAAAAATCTATTGTTTGTTTCCCAGTGGTATAAGTATAATAGGAAAGGCAAGTTTTTAAAATTTTTCCTATGTTCAAAATAGTGGGTTAATTCATTAGCATTTCCAATAGTGACTGATAATTTTTGGTATAAACTCATAGATCTAAACATATTTAACATGTTTTAATTCATTACAGTTATTCTTAATGATACTCTAATTGCCCCTATTTTGACCAGTGTGAATCCCTCCAAGTTGACTTCTGAGTCCTTTTTATTTTATTTTGAAGAAACAATCCCATGGTTTATGTGGGGCACAGACACAGTCTTAAATAAAAAATAAATCACCAATAGTAACACCACATTTTTTTCCTGATATTATTAAGGTTGAGAATGGCCCACATGAAAAAAGTTTTCTTTTTTCCTTAAAAAATTTTTATTAAATCTATTGGGGTGACAATTGGTTAATAAATATATATAGGTTTTAAGTGTACAATTATATAATATGCTATATATATTGTATTATATATTTATCACTCAAAGTCAAATCTTCTATCACCATATATTTGACCGCCCTTACCCATTACTACCTCCCTCTACCCCCTCACCCTCGATAGCCACCATACTCCTGTCTGTCTCTATGGGTTTTGTTTGTCTGAGTCCTTTTAATACAACCCTGAAAGTCTCTTCTAGATTCCTTGCTTTCTGGTATAGAGGCTCATCTGGTAGGCTTCTTGGCTCTGGACTGGAATGGCCATTTCTTCAGGGAGCTCTGGTTCTTGTAGCAGGAGGTAGAATCTCAACGCCACAGACTAGATGCTAGGGAGTTATCTTCTGAATGAACAAGAAGCCTAAGTTATTCAATTATAATTTATATAATAATACATAGACTCAAGTAGTTACAAATTCCATGGAAATTTGCTGTAAATTTTCAGAAATTGTGAAGGTTTTAGTCAGGGTTCTCCAGAGAAACAGAAGCAATAATCTGTGTCTGTCTGTCTGTCTATCTATCTATCCTTACATATAACTGAGATTTTTGAATGAGAAATTGGCTCATGAAATTATGGAGGCTAAGAGGTCCCTCAATTTGCATGACTGTGAGCTGTGCAGAAAGGTAAAATTTAATCTCGGGTGTGCTTAATCTGAGTTCAGTGCATGCTGAACTCAGGAAACCCAAGAGAACCAGTAATGCCATCCCAGTCCAAGTCTGAAGTCTTGAGAACCAGCGGGGCTGAAGGTATAAATTTCTGTTGAAGGGCAGGAGAGGACTGATGTCCTAGTGCACCCATATAAGCAGGAAGGCCATCAGCCCTCCTTTGCTTTTGCTCTATTTGGCCACCATGGATTGGGTGATGCCCACCCACCTGTACTCCTATTGTACGGAGTCCACAGATTCAAATGCAGATCTCATCTGGAAGCACCCTCACAGGCACACCCAGAAATGAGGGTTAATCTGGCCCTGTGGTCCAGTCAAGTTGCATAATATAGTATCACGGAGATTATAGTGACAATATGGGTATGTTTGTTTAGTTTTAGAGTGTGCTTTCTAATTATCTCAGGAAGGTCCTCAGCATCTTCTTAAAGAAACAGGCTGTTATCCTCCAAGGGACTGATGAGTGTCATGAGAGGCCAGGGGGACTGCTGACCAGGTGAGTTATGTTGAAGTGAGCAGAGAAGTCAAACTGGTTACAAACATAAACCCCAAATCGAAGTCACTGGGCCAGATGCTTTAAATTTCAGGCACTGATTTATGTGAGCAAACTGTTTCTCAAATGAGCAGCCCTATGTCATGGGTCTCAGGAGACCTGGCAGCTAGGATTTATTAATTTAACAGTGGTTAAACATTCACCCAAGTGACATGGAATGCCAGCTGGTGGGCAAACTATCACAGAGGCTGAAAAGACCGAATCATCCAATCCGCATGATCTTTTGTTTTGTTTTTGCTTTTGCTTTTCCGTAGGTGAGCTGTGCAGAAAGCTAAAATTTAATCTTGGGTGTGCTTAATCTGAGTTCAGTTTGCGCTTAATCGTAGTTTGGCTTTATCATGCTCTGATAGACTGACGCAATCATTCCCTCCGTGGGGCCATTCCTTCCAGGAGGTCTGGAATGCGCCCTTCTATTGGTCAAGTTCCCCCGCCCCGGACATTGTTGGAGATGGCTCAGGCTGTGTAAAGAGCAAGACTCCTTTTTTGTAAGTGAATTAACACCACCATTTCTCTTTAAAAATATGGCATTGAATGTGTTATCTGATACAAGTCATCAAGAGGGTTCTGGAGTCATTAGCTGAAGGAACTCTAGGCCTTGCCCCCTGCATTTATTTGAATGCACAAAATACTTTGATTAGCCCTTGTCCACAGATCTGAAGAGGGTCACTGACTTTCCTTTCCAAAAATGATTCACTTCATTCTTCTGACCTGAAGATGGGCAGCGGAATCTTCTGCAGGAACACCTGGTTCACAGAGCTGATTATCTTATGGGTGAGAGTCATGGCACATTGTCCTGTTTCGGCTATTACCAAGGTCCGAGTAAGGAATGGAGTTGTGGTAAGCAATTAGACATGAGCAGGGCAAGAATGATGGGCCAAATACAAAAGGTCACCAGAGCAAGGACAATGGGCCAGCTCCAAACCCAGAAAGGCACAAAACTAGAGAAGTGACTTTACAGCTGACCTCAGGACCAGCTGCATTGATTAAGGAACCTGGTGTCAACCTATCAGTGGAGACCTGAAAGGACACACCTGTAGAGCTGATGAATATTCTGATGGGGTCCTCCCCTAGAAGCTCGCCCCTTCAAAGCCCTTGGGAAGGAGGACCCAGCCCACACTGTCCATAGGGGAGCATGCCATGCCTTCACCCTCCCCATGCTTCTCTTTCCCCTAAGCTCCCCATCTTCTGCCTCTGCAGCTTGTTTCATAAAATCCCATTTCTTCCACAGTCGTGAGAAAGAATAGCCCTGTGGTATTGTTACTGAGGAGCTGGGCTCCCTGCTTTTACTTCTGGGGAAGCACAGAGCTTTTTGTTGCTGATCCCTCACATCAGTTGATGGAGGAGAGACTGTATTGGGGTCAAGAGATGACAAAATTAGACAAGGACATGTAGGAGTGGAGTTTCTGGTGGGCAGGAAAATGAACTATAAACAACATTAATTGAGTGCACATTATGTGCTAGGAACGTGCAAAACATTTTACACGGATGGTTTCTCACAGTTCCTCATAGAAACCCAATCAGGTTAAGAGCTGTTATTGAGTCCTGCCTTAGTCTATTCAGGATGCTGTAACAAAGGTACCGTAGATAGGTGGCTTAAACAACAAACATTTATTTATTACAGTTCTGGAGGCTGGGAAGTCCAAGATCAAGGGGCCAGCAGATTTGGCATCTGGTGCATCCTGCTTCCTGGATGACAGACAGTCATCTCCTCACTGTGTCCTCACATAGTGGGAGGGGCAAGAGAGCTTGCTGGAGTCTCTTTTATAAAGGCACTAATGTATTCATGAGGGCTCCACCCTTATGACCTACCACTCCTGAAAGGCCCCACCTCCACATTCTGTCACATTGAGAGTTAAGATTTCAACAATGAATTTGGGGGGCATAAACATTCAATCCAAACAATCCATATTTTACAGATGAGGAAACTGAGGCCAAGGGAGTTGAACTTATGTTGGGGGCATGTTGTGTGCCAGAAATTGTACTAAGCATTTTCCTTGGATTATTTCACAGAATCTCTTACAATGACCCACTGAAGTAAGACCTATTGGAAATCCTTGTTTTAAGTATGAGGAAACTAAGGCACTGAGATTTAATAATTTCCCTACGATCACACAACAGTGAGTAACAGCTGCAATTTGAAACTTAGTCCAGTTCTCTTTTGTCATTGGCATTGTTCCAACCTCTGAGAATTAATCTCGCACATTACAGTACTTATACACTGGGTTTGAGAGGAGGGACATCATCTTTAAAAGGTCATATAAAACAAGAGCGGGCTTTGGGGCAAAAGAAGCAAAACTTGGCACCTCTCATGCTTCTGCCTCCAGCTGAGAGAGACCTCGTTTCCCCAGAGGCTGAAAGCTCACCTTAGGAGATGTCACAAGGGCCACATGGAGAACCCAGTTCTGGGTTCAGGGTTCATACCCCACTGATAATTTTCCCTCAGCAAGCCCTTCCAAAACCCATGTAACCCCAAAGCCTGCATTTCTTCTGGCTTCTGACAGACTTTATCATTGGCAATAACAATTTATAACCGAGTAACTTTTTGAAAGAAATGGTATGTCCTTTTCTTTCTTTCTTTCTTTCTTTCTTCCTTCCTTCCTTCCTTCCTTCCTTTCTTTCTTTCTTTCTTTCTTCCTTCCTTCCTTCCTTCCTTCCTTCCTTCCTTCCTTCCTTCCTTCCTTCCTTCCTTCCTTCCTTCCTTCCTTCCTTCCTTCCTTCCTTCCTTCCTTCCTTCCTTCCTTCCTTCCTTCCTTCCTTCTTTCTTTCTTTCTTTCTTTCTTTCTTTCTTTCTTTCTTTCTTTCTTTCTTTCTTTCTTTCTTTCTTTCTTTCTTTCTTTCTTTCTTTCTTTCTTTCTTTCTTGTGTGTAGTGTTAATGCAACTGTACAAGAGAGCCCAAACTGAGCGGCAGGAAAGTGTAGTGGAAAGACCACCGGATGGTGGTCTGGGGAGATGAGACCTTGCATAAGTCACTTTTTTTCCCTTGGATCTTGGTTTTCTATCCAAAATTATGGGTTAGGTTGGACCAGGGTCCCATGCAGAATCTCTGGGGTGTGATCCTAAAATGACCGGTAGACACACCCTAGGAGACAGGCAAGGTTGAGAACTGCTTACTGAGAGTGGCACAGTCAGTGGCCCCCAAGTTTTCCACTGCTGCTTCCAAACCACAACTCTGCTGTCCTCTCAAAACCGACCCTCCCACTCTGAGAGAGGCTCATGATGTCCGTCTGCCTCTCCCCGTTTTATTGTTCCCCTCTGCCACTCATCACTCACTGCATTCACTGGTGACTTTGCCACGTGGCTCAGACTTTTTTCCTCCATCTCATTGTCATATTGGTTAATTCACAGCATGAATGGCCAATTCAACACCTGGTCTTTCAGTTCCTTGCTTTTCTCCCCTCCAAGGATTTTCACTTCAATTCCATTACCACCACACATGACTGCAGTGCCTCAGAGAGGTGCACCTGCAGTAGGCTACTCTCTGCCTACATGATCCCTGAGCCTATCCAGCCTTCAGCCAGTACCCGGTCTCCTTTGCCCCTTTGCCTTGGCTATGTATCGGGCAACATGCCACCCTGTCCTGTCCCATCTCGTCCCATCCCATCCCATCCCGACCCTTGAGGCATCCAACTGTGAGCTTTCTTCTTTCCCACCCTAGAACTGCCGAGCATGCTGGAGAAAACCCACAGTCATGCAGATGTTGGCCATACAATGTGTATTTTCCAACTCCAGCCAAGGACTTACCATTGCCTAGCAATATTTCTATGTTCCCTCTCCCCTTCCTCACAGCAGCTCTTCCGGACTTGCTCCTCCATTATTAGCGTACCTGCCCCTCTGTTATACCATCCCTATCAATTTCAGCAGACAGCCTTTACATCAAGTTGGAAAACTCTTCAATTCCTGCCCTTGCCCTGCTGACAACTGACAACTTAGCAATATCCAGTAGGAGAGGTGTTCTCCTCGTGAGGAATTCATTTCTCCACCTGAATTTTGGGTTCTACCCCTGTGACAGAATAGTTTATTGTAACATTAATTAGTGCTTGGCCTATGTTCCTCACCCACCTCCACCCCCATCACCTCTTGCCACAGAGATGGTTTGTGGCACCGTGAAAAGCAGGTCGCTGGAAGTCCTGCTCTTTTTAAGCAGCCAAGCTTATTGAAGAGGGGGCAGGTACTGAAGGGATGGCCTAGAAGGCAAGAAGAATGAAGAATGATTTCCAGTGTATCAGAAGGAGCCTGGCGGTGGAGAGGAGAGGGGAGTCCCCTCACTACTGGGGACTAAGTAAAGGTGACCTGGGGGTGCCGGTTGTCTTTGTGGTAAACCTAAGAATGCTGGCCCCCATACCTTGGGCTCACAGTCTCACTCAAAGCAGATTAGGCCCTCCAGGCTTGAACAGTGAGCATCTCTGTGCTAACCACTGTGGTTACCAACCAGTGCCCATTCAGATGTTTTGATATTTATGGGATGCTTGGGATGGTGGAGAGTCCCAGTGTGGACTGGGATAAATTTCCCACCAAAGAGTTAATTTGTTTTCGAAGGACTGTGATCTGAATTTGTTTGCAAGGTTCACGCCTCCAGCTCCCCATCCTCCAATGCTCAGGACCCTCATTCCTGTGGTTGTCGCCTCTCTCCTTTTCCTCAGTCTTCGGTCCCACCTCCTCTGCTGCTCTCCCCTCATTCTGTAAACACAGTCAAACCTCCACATCTTGCAGATTTACCCTTCCTTGAGCCCCGTGCCTTCCCTAGCTATCTTTCCATCCCTCTCCTTTTCATAGGCATCTTCCTCTTTTTCTAATTTTTAATTTTTCAGTTACAGTTGACATACAATATTATATCAGTTTTAGGTGTTACCCCAGTGATTAGATATTGTATAATTTACTAACTGATCATTTTCATAAACCTCTCACCCACTGGACACAGTCCATAGTTGTTCCAGACATTGTTCCCTATGTACGTTACATCCTTGTTACTGTGATGTAAGGACCAATTTGTACTTAACCCCTTCGCCTTCATCACCTCTTTCCCACCCCCCACCTGGCAACCATCAAAATATCCTCTGGACCTAGGAGTCTGTCTCTGCTCTGCTTCTCTGTTTCTTTTGTTTTTTAGATTCAATTGTTGATAGAAATGTATTTATTGCCATTTTATTCATATTTTTTAATCTTTTTTTTTCCTTTTTCTTCTTAAAGAAGACCCTTTAACATTTATATAATACCGGTTTGTGGTGATGAACTCTTTTAGCTTTTTCTTGTCTGGGAAGCTCTTTATCTGTCCTTCAATTCTAAATGATAGCTTTGCTGGGTAGAGTAATCTTGATTGTAGGTCCTTGTTTTTCATCACTTTGAATATTTCTTGCCAATCTTTTCTGGCTTGCCAAGTTCCTGTTGAGAGATCAGCTGACAGTCATGTCAGAGCTCACTAGTAGGTATCTAACTGCTTTTCTCTTGCTGCTTTTAAGATTCTCTGTTTGTCTTTACTCTTTTATATTTTAATTATGTTGTGTCTTGGTGTGGGCCTCTTTGGGTTCATCTTGTTTGGAACTCTCTGTGCTTCCTGGACTTGTATCTCTATTTCTTTCATCAAGTTAAGGAAGTTTTCATCATTTTTTTTCCACATAAGTTTTAAATTTCTTGCTCTCTCTCTTCTCCTTCCAGTACCCTGTGGTATGAACATTAGGATGCTTGAAGTTGTGCCAAGCTCTTTATACTCTCCTGATTTTTTTTGGATTCTTTTTTCATTTTGCTGTTCTGGTTGGGTGTTTGTTGTTGTTTGTTTGCTTTTTGTTTGTTTGCTTCCTTATATTCCAAATCACTGTTTGATCCTTGGCTTCATCTAGTCTACTGTTGATTTCTTATAAATTATTCTTCATTTCAGTTAATCTATCCTTCCTTTCTGACTGGTTGCTTTTCATTGTTTTCATGTCCTTTTTCATGCTGTGAAAGTTCAAAGTTCATCTACTCTTCCCTTAAGTTCATTGAGCAACCTTATAAACAGTGTTTTGAACTCTGTATCTAGTAGATTGCTTGTCTTCATTCTTAGTTCTTTTTCTGGAGTTTTGTTCTGTTCTTTCATTTGGGACATTTTTTAAAAATTTCCTCATTTTAGAAAATGTATTAGATAGAGCTGCTGCATCTCCTGGGCTTGGTAGAGTGGCCTTATATAGTCTGTATCCTGTAGGATTTAATGGCACAGCCTCACCATTCACTCTAGCTGGGTTCTCCAAGTGCGCCCCTCCCCCCAATGAGAGAATTACCCACAGGTCAGTCGGCTACAGGGACTGGCTGCAACCACCATGGGGATCAGCTATGCAGGGGCATCCCATGAAGCAGAACTTACTTCAGTGGGGCTCTGGTGCCTGCTGAGTTTGTCCCTTGAGTGTGTCACTTGTGGAGGGTTTGGATGGTGCTTTGATGTGGTTTGAAGCTGTCTACCAAGTGTGCTGTCTCAGGCCTCCTGGGAGGTGCAGGCCAAGGTCAGCTGCAGCCTGTGTTCTGCCTGGGGCCACCTGGCATGAGCTAGAAAGCAATGTTCAGATGACTGTTACTTGTGTTGGGCTTGGAGGTGCCCTGGAGAAGCAAGCTGTGAAGCAAGCCAGGCTGCTGCTAATGCCAGACCTGCGGCCACTCAGTGAGAGGTAAGGGGCATGCTGAGGCCAGCTGCTGCTTGTTTGAGAGGTTTCAGGAAAGTCTGAAGCAGGAATCAAGACAGGTCATTTGTATGGAAAAGCTACTGGAAATAGCTTCGGTGGGCCGGCAAATTGGGTGGAGCAGGGTCTCATAGATCACCTCTGTGGGGAGGTGCAAACAGAGTGAGCCAGGTTGATGGAGACTCATAGATGGTAACCACATACTGACTCTATGGGGGAAGGGTTCAGAAGAGGAACAATGGCTCTGCCAGCACTTCTATCTGGGAGAAAGTTACCCCTCCAGCCCTCTTGTTGGTGCCAGATAATTCATTTCCTCCTTTATATCTCTGGTACCTTTTCAGTTGTTGCCTCAGTGCTGGAGCTTGGAGTGAGTGAGTCTGAGTAAGTCTGTGCATGGGCCCTTTAAGAACTGGCTGGGAATCCAGCAGTCCTCCATCTCAAATCCCCACTGGTTTTTACAGCCAGAAGTTATGGGGACTTCTCCTCCTGGCACTGGAACCCTGGACTGGAGGCCAGGTGTGAGGCTGGGACCCTTCACTCTTCAGAGGGGACCTCTGCAGCCAAGATACTCCTCCTGGTTTTCATCTGCCACGTGAGAGTGTGGGACCAATCTGTTCCTTGCCGCCACCTCTCTTACCAGTCTAGATGTGGCTTCTTCTTTATATCCTTAGTTGTAGGGCTTTCATTCTGCTAGATTTCAGGCAGTTCTGATGGCTGTTCTATAGGTTAGTTGTAATTTGGATCATCATAGGCATCTTCTTGAAAGAAAAGTCTACGTGGGTCATATACATTTCATCTCTTCAACTTTAGTAACTCTTGCTTCTTCCCTAAACCCTCCACAGATCTACTCTGTTTAAGGTCACCAGGGGTCTTTTTTTCTGTCCTTGTTTCACTCATTTCTTCTGAACTTGGGAGTTTCTGTCTGGAGCCTTTCTGTTTCTTTGCCACTGAGAATACTTCATTCTCTTTGCTTTCATTCTTTGCTGTTCCTTAGACTCAACATGACTTTTCTTCTTGCCTGTCTCTGAATGTTGATCATCACGAGGGCTCTTCCCTGACCCTCTTCTTTTGTTTCCCTCAATGTATGCTCCAAAAGAGTGACCAAGTCTACTTCTATGGCTTCACTTACCACGACTGTGTGGATATACCAACCATCTGTGTCTTAAATCCCAATTTCCTCGGCTCCTGATACAAAATTCAACTATTCACTGGATTCCACTTGCCTCCTCAAGCCCAGGGTGTCCCAATCAGAATTCAATCTTAGCATCTCATCCTGACCATCTCCTTCTGCTGAAGTCTGTACATCAAGCAATGGCCAGTTCTCCTACCTTAATATCCCAGCCCCAAACTTAGGATTCACTCCCTTCTCCTCATCTTCTAGCTTCCCCAAATGAATGACCCAATTCTGTTTATTTTACTTTTAAAATATTTTTTATATCTCACTTCTGTTCCATTCCTAGCAATGCAAAGGTCTGACCCTAATTTCCACCTACCTCCCCTTATCCACACTTAAACTTTTATAAGTATTCTGATTGGCCTTCTGACCTCTCCTCTTGTCATATTCCACTCATTCTATGTTTGTTATTAGTCTTAATTTTCTGAAATGCAAATTTCATTTTGTTTACAGACCTTAAAACCTTTTTCAATTCCTCATGTCATAGAATAAAGGCATTACCAACAAATGTTGGCTATAAGTAAAAGAATATTTAACTGAGTGGCATAAGCCATGAACATTTCCCCCCCCTCACAGTAAGAGAGTCCAGAGCTGGGTGATCCCAAGAGTGGTTCAGCAGTTCTGTAATGTCCTCAAAGACTGACATCCTCACTATGTTGGTGATATCTCCATTCATAGCCACCAGATGGCTTCAGGAGGGCCAAAGATCACATCTTCACAGCTTCAACAAGCAGATGGAGAGTGCTGGGCCCTCTTCATGGGATTCTCCTCTTTTATTATGAAAGAAATGATCCCAGCCCTTCCTCAGGCACATGGTCCCTTATATCTCATGGGCCAGGATTGGGTCACATGGCCATCTTTAGCCATAAGAGCAGTTAGAAAAATCAGTATTTGTCATTTCTGCCACCAAGATAAAAGCAGACCAGCAAGGAAAAAATGGATTGGAAAATGGCTGGTGAGTAGGCAAACAAGAGTGATTGTCACAACTTTCAACTCCTACATCCTTAAACATGTCGTCTCTCCCCCCCATGCCTCTGCATGTATGGATCCATCACTTTGATGACAACTTCCTACGTACGCACCACTCCCTTCACCTGGATGACTCCTGCCCACTTTATAATTCTCAGCATACTCGGCTGTGTATTCTAGAGTGTATCATGTATCCTACTCTGTTGTAAGCCCGTATTTCTTTTCCTCGTAGCAATCTTCAACCCCCTTGAAAACAGTGACTGAGCCCCCCTATAATAGCCACAGTTCATGACAAGATTAAAGTACTTTTTAAAAAAATGATCTCATTTATGGACTTGAATATAAACGCACTTCCTCTTTGTGATTTCTCCCCCGTGGTGTTGTTAGCTGTCAATGGCCAGTAGAGGGCACTGTAGCTTTTGACTAGCATGCCTTTTTGAGATAGTTGAATTCCTTCAGCATTATGCTAGCTTTCATTTTTATTTTCTCCAAAAGTGGTACTGATTTTGAGTTTTTTAATCAAAAGGCTGAAATCATGAATTTTTAAATTTAAAGTTCCGTTTCGTTTGTATAATGCACCCATGGAGTCTATTGAGGTCATTCAGAGTTATGGCTTACCTTCATTTAATCTCCTGAAGTTTATGGTTAAAATGATATACACTTTAAATTCCCCTTCTTAGGCAGAGTGGGTGCAGGTGTTGAGTTCTTGACAGTAGTAGCTGAAGGGTTCTGAGAGCAGAATCTGGTGTCTTGGAAATGTACTGACCTCTCACAGCTCTGAAGGCTGCTCCCGCCTCTCACTTGGTGGGAAGTCACTTAGGCCAGCGTAGCCGGGGCGGCTCTGACGAGCTGGGAGAGCAGCGGGGAAAGGTTATTTCAGGACTGGAGGGGAATGAGCTGGGTTAGGGAGTGCACATAGTGTGTCATTCAGTCCGCCTGTCAGTCTTTTATGCATTTAATCAATATTCGAGAACCTATGTGCCTGGCATTATTCTAGTTACTGGGATATAGCAGTTAATGAAACAGACCAAATCCTTGATTTCATGGAGATTACATTCCAGAGAGGGAGACAAATAAACAATTGTATAATAAGATATCAGGAAAGACCCTATGGGAAAGAAGTAAAGCATGGTAAGGAGAGGGGAGTGCTGTTTTGGGTACATGCCATGGAGCAAAGCACATTCTAGACAGGGCTCAGCCAGGGCAGAGACTGAGAGCAGGCAGAGCAGGGTGTGTTTGAGGGGTCTGAAAGCGCCCAGAGGGTCGCCTCTTGGCCTTTTGGCTGAAGTTGCGTGAAAGAGGCCAGAGGGGCGGGAGTGGGGGGTAGGGGGAGTGGTGAGAGGTGGGGCGGAACAGTAGCCCGGTGGGCAGGGAGGGTCGGGGTGGGCAGGGAGGGTCAGGCTGGTCCTGGCAAGGAGTGGGATTTTATTCTCAGGGTGGTGAGTCCCCAGAGGAAGACTGTAAACAGGGGTGTGACTTGATCTGATTCACTCTTTTTTTGTTTTTGTTTTTTTTTTCATTTTTCTGAAGCTGGAAACAGGGAGAGACAGTCAGACAGACTCCCGCATGCGCCCGACCGGGATCCACCCGGCACGCCCACCATGGGGCGGCGCTCTGCCCACCAGGGGGCGATGCTCTGCCCATCCTGGGCGTCGCCATGTTGCGACCAGAGCCACTCTAGCGCCTGGGGCAGAGGCCAAGGAGCCATCCCCAGCGCCCGGGCCATCTTTGCTCCAATGGAGCCTCGGCTGCGGGAGGGGAAGAGAGAGACAGAGAGGAAAGCGCGGCGGAGGGGTGGAGAAGCAAATGGGCGCTTCTCCTGTGTGCCCTGGCCGGGAATCGAACCCGGGTCCTCCGCACGCTAGGCCGATGCTCTACCGCTGAGCCAACCGGCCAGGGCTTGATTCACTCTTTAAAAGGAAAATCCTGGCTGCCCATTGGAGGGCAGAGTCCACAATGAGAGCAGAGAGGTCAATATAGAATCCAGGCAAGAGAGGCTGATGGCTGGGCCAGGTGACAGTGACAGAGTGACAGGTAGTGGTCAGTTTAGACTTAATCTGAAAGATTTTACAGATAGAGTTCGTGGTATTGGGGATGGGTTATAAGAAGAGTATTATAAGAAGGATATGTAAGGCAGGGAGCTGCCAAATTTGGGTTCTCATTTCTTCCTTTATTTTCTGAGGGTGCAGTTTAAACTGAAGCCAAACGGGACATCCATCTGAAACTTCGGCACCCTGGCACCAGGCCTGGCACCAAGCAGCTGTTGTTTATGCTGCTGTTAGCGCTGAGGATCCCTGATTTCAAACAGCAGGACCACGCACGGATGCTTCCGTCCTTGTTCCATGACTGACAGCAGGCTGTTCGTCAGTTCTGGGCGATCTGTGAGATGTAGCAGGAGCGCCCGTTACCTTCAGTGACCTCTGTTTCTGTCCACCGCTTGCTGCTCTTTTACCTGGAGTGCAGCGTTTCATTTTGTTAGCTGAAACAAGCCACCTTTTAAATGTTTGTCCCTATAGCCCAAAAAGAGAATGTCCTAACCTCTCTGAAAAAGTGCAATGAAACTTCAGGGTGGCATTCGTCGTTGCTGTAAGACAGGCTGGCAAAACCGCTTGGTCAGGGCTGATTCTACTTTGCGTCCTGTGCCAGTAATTCAGAGAGCTGCCACTAGGTGGCGCCTGCAACAGGCTAGTCCTCTCCCGGCACAGAGTTCGCAAAATCCAAACTTCCTTTTTTTTTCCCCAAAGAACTTGCAGTTTGTAGACATGAACATCATTGACAACTACACCCACTAAGTTGGGAAGAATAATAGCACAGTAATCTGTAATGAGAAAGCCTGCTTCTAAATGTTTCCCGATCTCCCGCCTTCTCTGCAGGGCACCGCCTGTTTCGGTCCCCTTCTCACCGGCGCACCCCCTTCCCACGACACAGCCTCCCACCACAGACTAGTATTTCCTGCCTCTCAGCCATCTCACCCAGTCCGTCTTCCCCCCACAGTGATCTTTCTAAATCACAAGTTCAATTACATCACTCTCCCCCTTAAAATGTTTGGCCCCGATTGTCTACAGAAGAAATCCTGAACTTGAAGGTCCTTCATCACCTGAGTCCAGTTTGCCTTTACATTTGCGTCTTCTCCCACCTCGTCTTCTCAACCCTGTCTTATTGCCACTGGTCACACTTGGGGTTCCCCTAGTAAAGGTCTGTGCAAGCCTGTGCTTTTCTCTATGCTGTTCTGTCTGCTGGAATGCTCCCTCCTTTCCCCTGGGGTCCCCATACTGGTCCTCCAATGCGGGGACCAAAGCACCTCCTGTGTGATTTTGTGTACATCTCCCCTGTGTCAGTCTTCTCGATGCTGTGCCTCCACGGCAATTTTTAAAACCTCGTGTGCCGCCATTGTAGCTCAGAAGCTACTAACCAGAGCTACCATTTGTTAGGGGTTTTCTATGTGCCAGGGACTCCTTGAGGCCCTTTCTCTTTACAGTAATGTGCGTGTATGTCTCCCATACGAGACTACTTGAGGATCAAGTTGTGTTTGTGTTCTGTAACCTTTCAGGGTTCAGTAGGGTGCCAAAGAAATAGGAGATGCTTATGAATTTGTCCATTGATTAAAGATCCAAAGATTTTGGTTTTGACCTTGTTGGTTCTCAAACACATCCTGATGGTTGAAAGAATTTCTGTATGATTCTGTCAAAGTTCATATACGAATTCTGAAAAGACTAAAATGTGCCCCTTCCCTGGGATGAGGTTGGGGAATGCCTCACTTTATAAACCGTGGGCTGTGTGGCAATTTACTGCAGTGGATAAAAGCCAGCTGTCCTTCTCACCTGTTAAGGATGCTTCCTACTTTCCGGTATTTATTGTAGACTCAACCTGTTTCAGATAATAAGATCAAATGCAATCAAGTTACCCAATGTGTTGTACAGTTCTATTCTCATGTGTGTTGAATAAGTAACTCATTATTATCTTTCATTCCCCTCTCCCTTGTGCAGTTGAGAATTCTGGTATAAATATAGAGAGCAAGTGAAAATTTTTCCCTTAACTCTGAAAAGTTGCAAGGGTTCCTAGGAGTTTCAATAGTTTGTTGGAATTAAGAATGTCACAAATATAGGGATTTATGTGGATTCTGCTTTCTGCTCCTGCTGCTTTGGATGCAGAGGGCGGAGCATCTGCAAACACGGCTTGCTCTTGTAACTGCACGGAAAGAGGCTCCTCCACTGCTGGCCATGGGGGCTCTGGCGTGGGGAGGAGGAGTCCATCCACAAGAGGAAGAGAAGGTAAAAAACGTGTGGAGATAGTTGGACAAAAAACCGATTGATAGATGTGTAGTCAGACCCTTCAATACCTGGATTAAAACAATGTAGGGAGACCAAAATTAATGCCTGCTTCTGGGCTGAGTGCCCTGAATATGCGGATATCCTACTGAGAACCATCAAGATATGATCTAGCTCAGGGTCAGAGGGGAAACGTAATTTTAGTGTAAAACTAAGTAGTACCACTCAAATGTCTTCCAAACAAACCCCAGGAACCTCGGACCTAGATTCCTCTAGGCAGGAGGCTGAAATACCATCACGCTGCTCCTGTCCTGGAGCTTAGTCAGGAGCCCTGAGTACTGGTGAGAAGTGAAGCCTTCCCAGTCAACCCCAGAGTGTGTCCCCAGGAAGCTGGAGTTGGCTTTTTATTTAAGGATTATGGAAGCATAAGAAATGTAGAAAAGCACTAAATACTGAAAAACTTATCTATCAGGTGTCCTGCCCCACCATGTTGCCCAGATGTGGTTGGTAGTGACTAGTGTGTGTATCTGCATCGCAGCAAAATGTAGTTTAGAAACATTTCCCTGTAGCTCTTGCTACGTTATACTATGATTTGTTGTTTGTTAGGAGGAAAGAAGCAAGCATTATTCATTCTTGTGTCTCTAGAACCAAACTCAAGGCTTGGACTGCTTGGTCAACCAACAAATCCTGATGAGTGAATGAATGAATGAATGAATGAATGAATGAACAAATCAGTGGGCAGATGGATGAGAATATAGTTTGGCCCTCTTTCTGTCCCTGAAGCCTGACTCCATTTGCTGCTTTCTAAAAGGTATTACAGTGATTGCTGAGAAAGTTTACGCTACCACAAACCTTTGCATTTAAATGGCACGGTTGAGAACCATTGCTTATCTATGCAGATGGGGCTGGAAATACTGATTCATGGTTAACAGTTCCTTTCAGGGGGCATAAAACAAAGACTTTATGACTTGTGATTTTAACTGCTGCCTACAGACTTAGCCCAGCTTCTCACAGCTCTGATATTGGGCCAAAGCACCCCCAGCTCTAATTCTACTCTTCCACCTGATAGTTCATATGCTTTTCAGGCTATGGGACTAGGCGGGGCAGAGAGAGCTGTGGAGGAATGCATGTGCAGGGACGGTGCCACAACTTCCTGTGTGAAACCATGGCACCTCTGTGAAAGTCCAAAATAAGTAAGTTGCCAGTGTATTTCTTTGTTCATTTTGCTTTATTATAAGCTTGTCATTGTCACCATTGTTGTCGTCATCATCATCATCATCATCAAAACACTTGTGAGGCCAATTTAGATTTCAAATATGCAAACCACAAATACTGGCAAGCACTAAGAATACTCAAGACCAGAAATTTGGTAGAAATAGTTTATGTTCTTGAACCCGGTCTCTAAATGAAGAGGGTTTGGAGATGCATTTTTTTATGATGAACATCTTTGTGTTTCATGAGGAACTTGAAGATGATAACATTTCCTTACAAATGAGTATTGGAGATTTCCTGAACAGGACCTCTGTTAGTTAAAAAAAAAAAAAAAAAAAAAAAAAAAAAGCCACTCTTGTTTCTAGGATAATTGTGAAATAGTTGACAAGTTTTTGTGATTCCAAAATGATGAGAACAACTCATCATACTACAGTTATGTTAGCATATGTTAGGGTGCAATGGTTTTGATCTGCAGCTGTTTTTCAGCACTTTATAATTACCCCACTATGCTAACTTGCTTTAAAAGTAACTAGATTTGAATGATTTAATTATGGCCATTAAGATTTTTATAAGGCTTGCAAATCTCTAACATTTAAGTTTCTATAAGATACTGTGGCACGTGCATCTTGTGGAAAGAGATTAAAGGTGATTAGGTGACCCATGAAATTCAGAACCTATTGCCCCAGACTGCAGCTCCCCTGAAACCGGAAGCAGAACAGGGTGACAGGCTGAGGGCTTGCTGGGGCCTGACCTGGTGTCTGGCTGGACCAGCTCATGGGCTCAGACAGTGGTGGGATTCAGCCAGTTTGCACCAGTTCAGCAGAACTGATAACTCATTTTTTGTTGAGCTCAGTGAACTGGTTGTTAAAATGGCACTTGTAATCAGGGTTCTCTCTAAGGTGGGTGCCTGGGCAGCCGCCCAATGTGGAAATCACAAATTTACATTCCTTATTCTTTTTTAATATTCATCTCTGCAACAGCATATTCTAAACTCCCGTACTATTGTTTATTCTGTCCATAGGTGAAAAACATTTCAAGTGAGGGCACCAATCAAGAAGCAATATGGAAATATCTTAAATAACAGTTTTATTGTTTTTTTGTTGTTAGGTATTAATATTTTTTCATTAATATTTAAAAACTTATAATCTAGTTTTGTGTACCTATTTTATTGCTCTTATTTAAGTATTAAATGCATGAAATAATAAACTACATTTTGGGTATATTGTTTTTTTATACTTAAAATGGTTATTAGGGCAGAGAACTGGTTGTTAAATTATTTGAATCCCACCATTGGACTCAGAGGGTCTGTCTCTCTCTCTTAGAGGATGGTGACCTAACGTCTAGTTCCACGGCAGAAGGGGAAACTTCCTGGCCTCCCATTTCCCCAGTTCACACTGAAATCTCAGGTCTCTGCAGCTTACCTGAAGGGGGAAGAAGGCCAAGCTTAAGGAAAACTATTCCAAGAAAGAGAAGGGGTTGTCCTGGCTGGTTAGTTTCGTTGCTTAGAGTGTTGTCCCGATACACCAAGGTTGTGGGTTGGATCCCTGCTCAGGGCACACACAAGAATCAACCAACAAATGCTAAATAAATTGAACAACAAATCTCTCTCTCTCCTTTCCTTTCTCTCTAATAATAATAATAATAATAATAATAATAATAATAATAAAAAATAGGAGGAGCTAAAGGCTTCAGGAAGCTTCCTAAGCAAAAGCTCCTCATATGCAGGAAAAAGCCTGCTGAGTCATTGCACCATCCAGAAGTCCGAGGGCTGCCAGGGCAGTGGGAGCCAATGTCAACAAGAAAGAAAGCAAAAGCTGCCACCAGAAGAGAAACAACAGCAGCAACCAAAAAGTGTTTTCACATGAGACTTTTTCATAAACATGGTGTTGTCTCTGAGCTTGCTTTTCTGTGAATGGAAAAATGAAATAATTCTATCCAAAATTAAGTTGGCATTCATGATGGACTTTGTAGTGCTCGAACTAAAACTGCTTTGTAGAAATCAAATAATTATATAGAGACAGCCAAATGTTGTTTCCCAGTTATTGGAGCAGGGAACATATGTTAAATGTGTTTTATACTATAGCTACCCCAAACCTGGCTAATCATTGGAAACGCTGGGGAGCTTTCTGGTTGGCCCTTAGAAATCTGTAACTTTCAAAGTTCGAGTCTTTCTTCCAGTCACCCAGGTTTGAGAACTGCACTGTGCTGTGCCATACTGCTCACCCAAATTGGGGTCTTGTTGATACTCATAATTTAAACGTCTTTCCTTTTGTTTATCTTCTAAATCCCAACAATTGCTTAGGCCCAGTTCATGTCTTTTATTTTTGATGAATTGTTTCTGAATCTCCAATCAAGCAAAGTACTCTCTATTGTCTGAATACTTACAAAATATATTTCTCACCTTTTATACATGGTCATTTTTTGAGGTAGATAAATTTGGTTCCTCCAGGCCTGGGGGCAAGTAAGTATATATAATTGTTTAAGATTTGCAAGAGACCAATGGTCACACAAACAGATGCTCCATGTATACCTGCTAATTAAAAAGAAAAATTCGAAACCTAAGTTGGTCAGTGTGAAATAGTTCAACTTTGATTCTATTTAGAAATATGTCTCTTGCTAAAAAGAACATGAAAATACAGTGAAACTGATAGTCGAAGTAGCAGTAACAGGGATTCAGACTTTTTATAACAGAGACCTTCCCCAGCTCAAGGCATATTAACACTGGCAGGGATTGTAGGCTTGCTCTGTGCAGAGATTGCAAAGGTAAACCAATCTCTAGGGTAGTTAAATGGATTAAAAACCTGAATGAAAAGGTCTGTATTAAGATTCTTGTATTTTACCTGGAGTAGTATAATACAGGCAACCCTCCCTTTGCCTGGTTCCAATAGGCATGAATTACAGTCACTAAAATGTAGTTAAATAATGCGGGTCCCACAAAAATATGGTTCAAATGTCATTACCATTTGAACTGTAAGTGCATAATATATAACTTGCTGCTAGTCTTCAAGCTATAAATCACTATATAAATAACATGCATATCATGATAAGTAACCAATCATGTCATTTATTTCTAAGTCTGCCAGTGATTAGCCAATACACACCTGTTTTTTAGTTCTCACAGTCAGCAAACCATGTAGTTGTACTGCCTTCAGTGTCCTAGTGATAAACCCACATGACATTTTACAAAAATGGATTCTCAGAGGAAGAAACTGACCAAAAAAGTGCAACAAAGAAAAAACGATAAACCTAGAAGTAAAATTTGAATGGAAACTAAGCAGAGTTATCAAATTGTTGAGTGTGGAAATGTTGACACTACTGCTATTTGAGTGGTTGTAGATAGGCAGTTTCAGGGACTTCTAGGAAGGGTGGAATTGCGGCTCTAAATTAAGGACAGCGATTGTGACAGAAAGGATGAAGAGTACCCCGAGTGCAGGAATCAGGCAAAGAATTTTGCATTATAGGAACTCTCAGAGATATTTCATGACATTGAAAGTACAAAAGGTAAAGTACTGGAAGTAGGTCCTAATATAAAAAGAAGTATGACAACTCATTAACACATAAATGATTCTCACTCTATCTCATAAATTACGTTATGAGGAGAAGGCGAACACTGCTCAAAGTACTCTCAACAGGTTTTTTTTTTTTTAATAAACAGATAAAACATTTTAATATTCAATGTTCCTAATATTTTCAGTTACAATGTACTAAATATTAGTTTTACCTTTTTTTTCTCCATTTTCTTATTTATTTATAAACAACAGTATGGGAGATTTTAATGTTTTGACAAAAATTTTAAAAGTCAAGGTACAATTATAATTTTTCTCATTGATTATTAAGATTGCTTTACATAATTTCCACTTACATAGTCATTTTCATAGTTCTTCATGGCCATCAAAGTCAGGATTGCCTGTATTTTTTTATTTATTCATTTTAGAGAGGAGGGAGGAAGAGAGAGAGAGAGAGAGAGAGAGGGAAAGGGGGGAGGAGCAGGAAGCATCATCTCCCATATATGCCTTGACCAGACAAGTGCAGGGCTTTTGAACCGGCAACCTCAGTGTTCCTAGGTCGACGCTTTATCCACTGCGCCAACAGAGGTCAGGCAGGATTGCCTGTATTAATTCAAAATAGACTGTTATAAAGTAAGAATGCATATTGTAATATTTAGAGTAAACAGATAAACAAAAGGTACGTTAAAAAGGTATACCCAGGCCCTGGCCAGTGCTGTAAGGGATAGAGTGTTGAGGTCATGGATTCATTCCTGGGGTCACTGGCTCGATCCTGGGGTCACCGATCCTGAGGTCGCTGGCTTAATCCTGAGGATGTCAACTCGATCCTGATGGTGCTGGCTTGACTACAGAAGTTGCTGTTCGAGACCCACTCAGGCATGATAGAAAGCAATCAATGGCACAACTAATTGGAACAATGAATTGATGCTTCTGGCTCTCTCTCCCTCCCTTCCCCCATCTCTCTCTTACTCTCTCTCTCTTCCTTTCTCTCTCTCTCACAAGAGAAAAAAAATGAAAGAAAGAAAAGAAAAGAAAAAGTATACTTAAAAAGGTGAATTCAAAGAGATTGCTTAAAAATATTTGATTAACTCTAAAGAAGGTAGGAAATGAAAACTGAGTAAAACAGAAACATCTTTTTAGATGGAGGCAAGATGTTGAACTTAAAGCCAGTTATACTAATGATTACACTAAGTGCACATGGACTTAATACTTTAATTTAAAGCCAGAGGTTATCATATGGATAAAAAATCAAGTCTCAACTATATGTTGATTACAAAAGACACAATTTAACATAAAGACACTGACAGATAAAAGTGGGAACATAGGGGGAAAAAGCCCATATAAAAAAGTGTGAAGAAGGTAGTATAGCTTTTTTTTTATATATAGCAAATGAAGTAGACATCAAGCAAAAAAGATTATCAGAGATAATGAGGGACACTTCATAATGATAAAAAGGATTAATCCATCAAGAATACAAAACTTATAAATGTGTACATTTTCAATAATTTCAAAATACATGAAATAAAAACCGATAGAATAAAAGGGAGAAATAGAAAAGTCAACAATCATTAGTATAGATTTTAATATCCCTTTCTCAGTAATTGATACAATTATTAGTCAACTTCAGTTGGAATGAAAGACTGGAACAGCACCTTGACCTAACTTTGCCAAACACCATCCACAACATCTACAGGATGCAAGTTCTTTTCCAGTGCATATGGGACTTCCACCAAAATACACCATATGCTAGAACATAATTGTATTAAATAAATATTAAATTTTAAAAGTTTCTCTACATATATTGAGAACCAAATTAGTGTTACAATTTTTGCTTCAATTATCAATCATATATTTGATCTTTCTATTGTTCTCTCTTCCATCATATTGTTTTAAGTTTCCTTTATTTTTTATTTTTATTTTTTAAATAATTTCTTTCTCTTTAGAAAAAGGAGGCATGACCAGGCTACCCAGCTGGCCTTCAATTCCATTTAGTGGGGGGTCTTTTCTGCTGGGTGGGTCTGGGACTTTACAATCCCCATAAGCCTTGGCTGATGTCACCTCTGGCACCCTGTCATTACACTAGTCTCCAGGTCCCTAGCTTGTTTGTTATTTGGTCCATAAGAGTCTTCTTATTTTTTTATATAGTGTTCAAGATTTTCAGCTGTACTTAATAGAGTTAATAAGAAAAAGTATGTCTATTCCATCTTTATAGATGTGGAAATCTTAGAAAATAGTTCTGTAATGCTAATGAAAACATATCAGAATTTGAGAGGTGCAGCTAAAATAGTATTTATGGAGAAATACAGAACTCTAAAAACTTATGTTAGAATATAAAATGATCTACAATTGATGATCAAAACCTCTACTTTATTTATTTATTTATTTATTTATTTATTTATTTATTTATTTATTTATTTGTATTTTTCTGAAGCTGGAAATGGGAAGAGACAGTCAGACAGACTCCCGCATGCGCCTGACCGGGATTCACCTGGCACGCCCACCAGGGGCGACGCTCTGCCCCTCCGGGGCGTCGCTATGCCGCGACCAGAGCCACTCTAGCGCCTGCGGCAGAGGCCAAGGAGCCATCCCCAGTGCCCGGGCCATCTTTGCTCCAATGGAGCCTCAGCTGCGGGAGGGGAAGAGAGAGACAGAGAGGAAGGAGGGGGCGGGGGTGGAGAAGCAAATGGGCTCTTCTCCTGTGTGCCCTGGCCGGGAATCAAACCCGGGTTCCCCGCACGCCAGGCCGATGCTCTACCGCTGAGCCAACCGGCCAGGGCCAAAGCCTCTACTTTAGAAAGCTAGAAAAAGAAGAGCAAATTCAACTCAACACAGCGAGAAGGAAATAATAAAGAACACAATAAATGGGGGAGAGTAGAAGAATAAAAAAATTCATTGAGACAAACAACTCTTTCTTTGATGAGATCAACAAAATTGATAAAACTCTGGCTAAACTTATTAAGAAAGAGAAAAATAAATTACCAATGCAGTCAATTCTGATATCATTGTCTTGAATTGTGAATGCTTCCCAACATGACTGATTTACTAAGGGACATGTAGGATGTAATGCATTTTCATGTTTACTTGTGTGTGATTCTATTCACAAGAAACACGAGGTGAATGCAGAAAACTGCCCCAGTGGAACCAAGCCACCTAGGAAGACACATCATGCACACATGTGCGCATCTCAAACACCTGCCAGCTACCCCATTGCAACACACGTGTGATGAGCCACACCCATCTACATCTGCTGTTGGAACTCTGTCCAATTTTAAATAATCTCTTTCCATCCCTTCATAATAACTCATAAGCTGCAACCCCTTTGATGCTCACTTCTACAGGCAAGCATCAGGTGTTTTTTCAAGGTTGTCATATTTGTTGTAGTATTTATGTGCTTTTTAACCATTTTACATGTGTTAAGCTATTATTGTTTTTAATAGATTCCTCTTAACAACATTTTTAAACATTGTAGTACCTTATCTCCATTTTTCTCATAAGTCTTGTGTTTTTTGCTATATAATTTTGCTTAGCCAGTGATTCTAAGACTATATATGGAGCATTATAACAAAACTGACTGTACTTTACTGGGTAAAGTAAATTTAATATCCTCAATAGTATAATCAGATATTATATGCCTCCTGAGATGTTGGAATATGAACTATAACAGCTATTTACCTATGAAGACTTCCTACAAAACATCTTGAACCTGAAACTAATCAAACCTTTTTAGCTAACCTTCAGGGTAAAGAAAAACAGAGGAGAGAGAAATAATTTTAAATGACACTGTGAAGAAACAGATAAATGCCTAAATGTTAAAGTCAACCAGATAACTCACGTGGTCTGATTGAATTCTATTTTTTTTTAAACTTTGTAATTTCAGCTTTTTTTTTAATATTTATTTTTAATGGATTTTAAAGAGAAGAAGGGAGAGAGTGAGAGACAGAAATATCAATCTGTTCGTGTGTGTGCCTGAGGATTGAACCAGCAACCTTTGTGCTTCAGGACGCTCCAAGCAACCAAGCTATCTGGCCAGGGCTGATTGATTTATATTTTGAAGAAAACAAGTATAAAACACATTTTGAGCCCCAGCCAAATAGCTCTGTTGGTTAGAGCATCATCCTGAAGCACAGAGGTTGCCAGTTTGATCCCTGGTCAGGGCACATACAGGAACAGCTCAATGTTCCTCTCTCTCTCTCTCTCTCTCTCTCTCTCTCTCAAAACAATAAAGTAACAAAAAAATAAATTTTTAGTATCAGTGGGGAAATTTATTAGAGACAGGGTATTACATAACATTATGGAGTTATTATTAATTTTAAGAATAGTAATGTTATTATTGCCTTTGAATCAAAAAATGCCCTTATTTGGGGGATATAAAAGCTTAAGTATTTAGAAGTGAAATAACCTGATGTCTGTAATTCCTCTATAATGTTTCAGCGATTTAACACACATATATAAATACATGTATATGGAACTACATATGAAAATATAAGAAAACAAATATGGCAAAATGTTATGGCTGCTCATTATACTATTTTTTTTCACTTTCTGTATGTTTGACATGTTTCATATTTTATAATTTTACAAGCTTTGCAATAAGAGGAATTAAAATAGTTTCCACCTGCTCTTGTTTACAGAAAATCCATGACTTCGGGGGTCCCTCTAGATGTCAGGGTCAATTTACCCTGCCTGCCCCAAATGGACGGAGCCCCAGTGTCCTCTGTTATAAAAGCACTCGGGCAGGGGCCTGTGCCCATCTTCAGATTCCCCGCATTCCTCCAGGACACAAGACTCCCATTGTGTTCCCTTGTCTGGCCCCACAAGGGAAATTTAGCATAACTTTCTCTCTCTTACTTTTTTTTTTTTTTTTTTTTGAGAAAAGGAATAATCCAATCAGAACAAAATCTGAAAAAGTCTGTGTAGTTGTGCTGAAGCGACAGTGTTCTAGAAATTCAGACTTAGGGGGAAGTCCTTTATGCCTTTAGCAGAGACTTGAGCCCAGAGGAGCACCCCAAGGCGGGAGGCAGAGCCTGGAGAGTGATTGTAGAAGTGTACACCCAGGGCCTGCATTCAGGCAAAACTGGGCATAGCTAATCTCTCTCTCCCAACTCCTTGTCAGCTCAGAGCTGCTGAGTCTGAGCCAGGCCCGAAGGAAACAGATACCTGAGCATACCAGTCCCTGGGGACAGCTCATGTGCACGCTGTTGCATGGAATTCAGAGAAATCTCAGAGATAATCGGAATAGGGAAGGGGATCCTGGAGAAGAATTAGGTGAATTCGGGAGTGATTAGAAGACTTTTTTTGGTGTGTTATTTTCTCCTTTAATTTTTCACTGGGAGAGGTGATTAACTTGTGCATCCAAAAATAGTTTAAGCTAAACATAGCATAGCTGGCAGAGGTTGTCATAAAATAGAACTTGGGTGTGGGAATGCTGCCTCTTAGCTGTAATCCATCCCCTGGGTAAAACGATGTCCATGCTATGAACTCAAACCAAGGTCAACCTTGAGAATCAAGCGCAAGATCCCATCTCTTTTAATTCAAGGGGAAAAGTTCATTCTCATGGGTATGCAAACTAGCTAAAGTTAGAGGCACCTTGAATAACCATTATCTTTTTAAAGAGAGAAAGAGACCACTGTTATGATTTAGTTTAGATTCTCTATTTTATGAATGAGGGCTATAGAAGTGATGTACCCAAACTCACATAGTTGGTGGTAGAGGTAAGACTCAGGGCTTTTCTTACTATAGCATGTGCTTGCTCTCAATTTAGGACTCTCACTCCACTGGATTGTGAGTTAACATGAACGCAAGCAGAATATGATTAAAACTCAGAAGATTGTGCATTGGCCTACTCAAAACCCTGTAAGATTTTGATTAGCTTTTTTGAGATGGAGAGAAAACTGGAGTTGGCAGATTATAGGGACACAGTCAGAAGAATAATCAGAGCCTCCACTTAGAGGCATTGTAAATGGTGTAATCTCAGAGGATGCTCAGAGATGATTCCGGGTGCTCCCTCTCAAGAGCTAGCTGGGTGTTGAACATGTGGGTGCCTGTGTGCAGTGCTGAACCAGTATTTCCCTGCTGTATGCAGTATGAACTAGACCAGCAACCACTTTGAGAGAGGAAATGTGACTCTGGACCACACCGAGTACAAGTAGAAGAAATCTATTACTGCCTTCAAATTTTACTCCAGTCATTCCTGTACATTTTCCCCAGTAGAATTTCCTTGGAAAACTCTGTTTGTTTTATTTATTTTTTAATCTTTAAAGTATTTATTTTTAAATCATCTCAGGCATGCAGGAAGTTTGCAAAAATATTGTGAAGTATTTTTATAGGCCATCCAATTTCCCAACATGGTAACATTTTACCAATTTGGTTGATTTCTCATTTTCTCTTTTAGAACCATTTGAAAGTACATTGACAACAATATAATGCCTCTTTATGCCTAGATTCTTCAAGATACACTTCATTAAATAAGGACAGACATTCTTTCACATAATCACAGTGCAGTTATCAAAACCAAGAAATTAACATCTATTCTGCTGTTATCTAATTCATAGACATTCACATTTCATCAGTTGCTACACTAATGTGCTTTATAAGAAAAGTGTATTTTCTCTGGTGTGGAATTCAATCTAGGTTTCTATTATGCATTTAGTTGTCATGTCTCAATAGTTTCTTCTAAGTTCCTCAGTCTTTTTCATGAGCTAGGCATTACTGGACAGTTAATTTGTAGAATTGCTTTTTCAGTTTATCTGGTGTTTTTTTCATAATCAAATTCAAGTTATACCTTTTTGGAGGTAATACCACAGAAACAAGTATGTGTTTTTTCTCAATGCATCATCTTAAAAGGCAAATGATATCTCTTGCCTGTTACAGGTTATACTAACTCTGCATGGCATAGTAAGGTGGTGTCTGCAAGGTTTTCTGCTGGAAAGGAACCTGATTTTTCCCGTTGGTCATTAATAACAGTCTTGTGGAAGATACTTTTAGATAATATGGAATTCCTGTTTCTAATCAAACTTTCACCCATTGGTTTTAGCACCATGGTGATTCTTGCCTAAAACGATTATTATTATGGTTATTGCTAAATTATTTTCTAAGTACATCATTCCTTCCACATTTATTTCCATCATTTCTCTTCCACTATCTATTAGTTGCCATTCTACTGCAAGGAAGAGAGTTCACTTCTTTTTATTTACTAAAAACTTAGTCCCGTGGAGTCTTTCCTGTATTCTGCTGGTTATAATCTGTACTGTCAGTGTTTATGTTGAGACTCAAATTGCCCCAGATAATCTTCAGGCTGGCCCCTTGCCCTTATCTCACGTCCCCTTGTTCTTCTAGCACATCTCTACTTCCTGGCCCAGCAAGCTCTTCCAGGTTCATCTTGTACTCTCCCCACTCCACTCCTGAAATCAGCCGTTTCTTCAGAGAACCCTGATTCCTTCCCATAATCCGGGCACTAAATCTGCTTGTCTGTAATGGGATGCCCCAAAGAACACTTCTGCAAGCATGACTTTCATCACTGCACTTCTGTGAAACATCCTGGGCCTTTCTGCTAGACAAGATTATGGTCCAGTCCTGGTGCTGCCTCTGGTCTTCCTGTAAGAAACTTGCACCTGCTTGTTCTCATTTTCATAGTAACATCTCTTCTCCTGGTGGTTACAAATTTGGATGCAAGCCTCCCCCCCCAGGCCTTCTGCCCTATCAATCCTAACAACAACTGTGTATTCTGAATCCAAAACTAAGACATTGCAACATGTGACCTCCTAAGCTTAAATATATAAATACTTATGGGTAGGATGGAACAAGATATTTGAAATCAGGGAAGTCTGAAAGTTTTATCCATCAGCAAGTACAAAGAGCTCACTCTTCTTTAAACGGGGGCCTGGGTATGAAGAAATGAAGTGGTAAATGTGGATAACACTCACCTTTTGCAAACATTGCTCTTCTACCCGAGGCCTGTTCCCATGTCTATATTTCCCAACCATTTTGCCGAGAAGGTTCAGGAAAGACTTTGCCTCTTATGACTGTTTAATTCCTGGCAGTGAAGCTCATAAATCCTTCTTTTCTGTTCATACTGGGTATCTCAGGACTAAATTAGGCCCCTGTGAAAGCATTTACTCTCCATACAAATTTCCAAACACTCTAAATACCAACCCTCTGAAAGAAGTCCAAATGCAGCGAGGGTGGTGGACAGGAAAAGTCACTAACGTAACATACGTATTTTATTTTCCCAGTCAGTCCTGAAAGTTTTCCCTGGCCAAGTCTGGCATTTTTATTGTCTTAAACTTATATTTTGTTATCATTTCATTGAAAAACACATGTCTTTGTTTAAAAATGTGTGATCATTGATGCCAGTAGTATATCCTGAAACATCTTCCTGGAGTGATAGTAGTTTTCATGAGTCTCAGAAACATGGCCTTTTCTGCCGCAGGGGAAGCAGAGGCACAACGGAGGCTTGTCAGCCGACTGCCAGCTCAGGGCTTGATTTCAATTTGCTCTCACAAGTCAGGCGCCTTGTGTACCATGTCTACTGCTGCCTCTGGCCCGCGCGGTAACTTCGCACAGATTAGGTAAGGTGCCTAGAAAGTCTCACACTCACAAGTAATTAGTTTGGTCACTTCCACGCACAGTTCATATGCCAGAATTAGTCATATAACTTCATCCACCATAAAGTGGACGTGAGGTATAGTTCTGCTATGTACCCAGAATGAGAGGAGAACAGGAAATACGTGGCAACAAGACTAATGGTAACGAAATGCCTCACAATTTTAAATAATCAGCAAGATTTCACCTTATTAGTGGTAGGTATTGTACAATAGCAGTGCTGCTTTTAATACGTGGCCTCTTAGCTTTTATAGATAGTATGAGACCATTAACAAGAATTCTTTCTAGTCCCGCCTACACAAATAGGTAACAATCAAACTGATGATCATAAAAACACTCAGCCACTAAACTAATCCCGAAGCTCGTGGTTATCCCGGGCGCTGCTGCGCCAGGCAGGGCTGTTGGCACGTGTGCAGGAGGAGCTGTGTCCTTGGCCGTCACTGTTGTTGCACCTCTCTCTACATCCTGTATCCGCCCCTCTCATTTGTCCTGCTGCTGCAGTGTGTGGCTTCCAGGTCTGTCTTGCCTGTCTGAGTCCTGGTGGTCTTGTGGCCGTATCCCTTGCTACGATACTGCTTTTCCTGGGACCCTCATTGCCTTGTCACATCCGCTAAAGGTAATAAATCCTATTTCAGGCAGGAACTGCACTTGGGCCAAGGCTTGTGTCTGGGTCTGATTGACCCTCATTTCAGCCTGTGCGCTGGTTGTGCTCTGAGGCAGCCCTGAGCAGGGCTGTTGGCAGCTCAGGTTGGTGCTGGTATCGGGGCCCACTGCTGGTTGCCAGCTGGCTGGACTCTCCCAGGATTGTACAGCCCTGACCGCACCTCCTGCTTTGCTCTAGCCGCAGATCCCCTCCCAGCTAGCAAAGTGTCCTTTTCCACGCCCCATTGTGAAGCTGAGGAGGCTGTTTCTCCCACTCCAGAGAGGCAATGAGCTTCTCCTTAGGGAAGGAGTCCAAATGAGAGAAAGGCTGTCCCAATTGCCCGTGAAGCTTTAAACACTGTGCAAGGCTTTGCACCTGCTCTACAAAAAAAGCACTCTCCCTGCAGACCCACCACAAACATTCCTGCCCTAGCACTTGACACTGCAGCCGCTCTAAGCTGTCTGCAACCACCTGCTCTTCGATGTTCCAGGCTCTCTCATGCCTCGGGTCTTCACACAGGTCTTTTTTAGAATATCTGCTGTATCTTGTTTATCCAGCCAGCCAGTTCTTCCATGTCAGGGCTGACACCTTCCCTGATTTCTGCAGTCTGACCCGCCTTCCCTTCCTCTAAGACCCACTACCTTTCAGCCATGTCAGTTGGCTCGGTGTGCCACATTACAGCTGTGTATGTCCGTCTCTTCACCGTGCGCCCTGGCCCTTCTGCATAGCCTGTCTCTAGCGCAAAGCCTGGCACAGTATGGAGCGCCATAATGTTAAATGGATGCAGGCCTGTGCTCTTGGTGAAGAGCATGGTAAATCAGTCACCAGGCTGCAAACTTGAAGGCTCCAGTCAGGCCCTCACTGGAAGTTCAGGTGGCACTAAACCTCAGGACAGAATAAATGATAGGCAGGAGAGAAAGATGCCACCCTTTCCAGCTCTCCTCAAGTGTAGTGAGCAGAGGGGAGGGGCCAGCGAGAATGCCAGGGAGGAAAGACAGGGCTTCTCTCAGGCACCAATATGTGCCAAGAGCTGCAGAATGGAGGCTGGTAACACAAAGCCTCAGCCTAGAGAAGACGGCTGAGTGGCCATGCTGCAGCCACGGGTCCAGAGCTGAGCACCACAGCTCTCGTCCTAGCTTCCCACTGGAAAGCTCCCAGAGCCCTCAGCTTTGGATGCCCAAGCTAGATTCATCATTGCCCTCTCTGCCTCCTGGACTTCTCCTCAGTAAGGGTCCTACCACACACCCAGCTGCTTGAGCCAGGAATCTGGGTACCACTCATGCTGCCTGTCGTGTCCTCACTTCCCACATCTGACCCCCCACTCATGGGTTTGCCTGAACATCTTTGGCTTCTGCTCGCTAAGTGCCTCTTACTTCAACCTACTAATCTCTGCTCCATTGCCTCTGCCTACATGCAGGCCACCATCCTCTCCAGACTTTAAACTGACCTTTAGTCCTTGCACAATGCTATTAGATACTCCCCTCCTTTTAATGAAATGCTTTGGAGGCTACTTGTTGTCAAAGGAATAAAATCTTATCTCTTTTAACAGCAGGTGGCAAACAAATCCTGAATGCAAATGACTTAAACCAGTGATCTTCAGAGTGGCAGATGCACATAGAGTATGTGCAAGATGACCAGCTGGAGAACAAGAAGAAAACATAAGAACTTCTTATTCTTTCCTAAAAATAAGAAATTAAAGTTTACTGATATTTACTATGAAAATTGACCCTGGTGAATTCACTCAGCATTTATGCCACATAGTAACAATCACTCTATAGATGGAAGAGCCCGAGGGAGAGGTAAATACAAATCGGGGAAGAGTTGACCAATAGCAGGCAGCTTATGCGTGCTTGGCTAAGTGACTTTGAAGATCACGCTGTCTGGGGTTTTCGGCGGAGGGCTGGCAGGATGGTGAAGATAATGAGATACATTTTCTTCTATATTTTTTATTTAAGTATAATTTCTAAAACTAAAATACAGCATAGATTAGTTTTGCCTTCTATAGAATTTCTATAACTAATAGAATCAAAGAGTATATAATCTTTTGGGTTTGGGTTTTTCCTTTTCTTACCATACTATTTTTCGGGTTCATGTATAATGTTATGAATTGGTATAAGCTTGACTTCCTAAGAAGGTGACAATTTGTTTTCCAAAGTACACTATTTTATACTCCCACCAGGGGTTTATGAGAGTTTAGGTTGTTCCATGTCCTCGGCAATATATGATGTTGTTAGATTTTTTAAAGTTATTTTAGCCATTCTAGTGAGCTGGTTGGTATTCCATTAGGGTTTACATTTGTATTTCCCTGATGACTAATTATGTTATTCACCTTTTCATATGTTTAGTGTCCATTTGTACATCTGCTTTTGTGAAGTATCTAAGTCTTTTGCTCTTTTAAAAAAATTTATTGACTTGTATTATTACTTTGTAGGAGTTCTTTATGTAGTCTAAATACAACTGCTATATGAGGTACATTTATTTATAGCTATTTTTTTCTAGGCTGTGATTTGACTTTTTTGTTAGTAGTGTTATTGGATAAGAGGTTTTTTTAAATTATGTTACATTGATAGATTTTAGAATTTATGTTTCTTTCTTATGGGTTTAGTATTTTTCAAATCTCATCTAAGAATCTTTTCCCTGATTGCAAAGCTACGCTCTTATGCTTTCAGTATAGAATGAGAGTAAAAAGATACAGTTTTTTTAATCTCTTAGAATTGTTGTGAAATTAGCTTTGACTTTACAGTCTCCCTGAAAGGGACTCAGGACCTGCAGTGGTAGTCACATCACACTTTGAAAGCCTATGCTCTGTATTTTTACTAATTTTTTGGTCTACCTGTTTTATCAGTAGTATGAAAATCTCCATCTGTAACTGTGATATTTCCTGTTAGGTTTTTGTTCTTTTGTTGTACTTTTCTTTAAACTCTGTTATTTTGTGCATGCACATTTGAGGTTTTCACATTTCTGGTGAATTGACCCTTTTATGTATCCTTCTTTGTCTCTGGCATGTGCTTTGTCTTGAAGTCTAATTTGTCTAATACACATATAGCTACTCTAGCTTTTTTAAATATAGAAATAATTTTTTTCATCCTTTTTCTTTTAATCTATCAGTGGCTTTATATATAAAGTGCATTTCTTATAGACAGCATAGAGTTGCTCCTACTTTTCTTGAACGTCAGTATGACAATACTTTGTAAATTTAGACTATCCATTTATAGTTAATAAAATTATTGATATGGTTTGGTTGAAATCTACTGTCTTGTTATTTATTTTATTTGTCCTATTTTTCATTTACTCCTCTGACTTATTTTGGATCAACTGAATATTATTTAGTGCTCCATTTTATAGGCTCTGTGGGATTTTAGTTATACCTCCCTGTTTTGTTTTCTAGTGGTTGCTTTGGGGATTAAAATATTCATCCCCAACTAATCATAGTCTCTCTACAATGAGTTAATATATATATAAACTACTTCATATCCAAATTAAGATTCTTAATAGCATACTTCCATTTGCCTCCTTTTTCCAAACTGATATGGTTATTTTACATTTTAATTTTATGCATCTTATAAGTCACACACCACACTGCTTTAATTTGTACTTTATACATCTAATTGTGTGACCCCTTTCACTGGCAGACATAGATCCAGCTTCAGCTCAGGAGTATTTTCTTCTACAAATTACTTTATTGTGTTTAGTGATGGCCTAATGGCTACCTCTTCTTATTTTTCTTTTTGGGTCTCATTTGTTTCTCAGATTGCCTCAGTATATTGCCCAAGACTTTCATCTTTTTTTTTTTTTTTTTTTTACAGAGAGAGAGTCAGAGAAAGGGATGGATAGAAACAGACAGACAGGAACGGAGAAAGATGAGAAGCATCAATCATCAGTTTTTAATTGTGACACCTTAGTTGTTCATTGACTGCTTTCTCACATGTGCCCGGATCACGGGCCTTTAGCAGATGGAGTAACCCTTTGCTCGAGCCAGCGACCTTGGGTCCAAGCTGGTGAGTTTTTGCTCAAACCAGATGAGCCTGCGCTCAAGCTGGCGACCTTGGGGTCTCGAACCTGGGTCCTCCACATCCCAGTACAATGCTCTATCCACTGCGCCACTGCCTGGTCTGGCAAGACTTTCATCTTTTACCTCAAAGCTTTTATCCTTTTATATTGTTGCTCAGTTCTTTAAATTATTTCTTCCATTTGTCTGGCTTGTCACTTGATCTTAGTGGTGATCCTTTTGCCTATTTATTTTTTACTTTATTAATTCTTAATCATGTTTTTTGGGACTGAAAGCCATCTTTGTGTTGTCCTTGAGTCCCTTTAATAACTCTTTTCCTGCTCAATATGTTGTTAGTCTCCCCCAGTAGCTCTGTTTCATTAGGGGTCCCTTTACTGTTCGGCCTGATCTCACCTCCTCTGACCGATCAATATCCATATGTATAACTGCTATTTGATTTGATTGCCTGCCCACTTAGGCGCAGGGCTAGCTGTTGATGCACTTTCAGTGGGGCCATCCCATGAAAGCGTGATGGTCTCTGCTCTTTTAAGCCAGTAGTGGAACAACAAGTACTTTATCATCTCCTACCAACGTGTCAGCGACTGGAAGAAGCTTTTCTGTTTCTCAGCCAACTTAGGTTCTCCTGCCTTAAGAGTATAGAAGAAGGTCTCCCTTTTCAGGTCCTCCTAAGCATCTCTGAAGCGGGGAACCCAGAAATACTTCCCTTGGAAGTTCTATTGATGTGAGAGGTGGGGATCTGTGGATTTCAGTGGACCGAGTTCTCCTGGATCCATATATTCTAATCCTTGACCTTTCGGTCTCCAACATTGTTTCCAGGTTCTTACCTGGCTCTGGTCAGAAAAAGTCCTGCACACATAGAGATCTCCACAGTTACCATTGTCACCTGCAGCCTTGGCAGTGCTTGAATCAGAAGAAGCAGCTGGATTGGAATGAAAAGTCAGGGCATATTCAAGCGCCATCCTCTCAGGATTTTCTACTCTAGGAACTATTGTGAAGCTAAAGAAAACTGACCGTAGTGATCACCAGCATGACCACCATGTTCTCCACTGAGCGGTGTGTGAAGCAGTATGGTGTAGGGGGAAGGCTGTGTGGTCATCCAGCCTACGTTGGAATGCCTGCTTTGCTACATACTCATAACAGAAAAGTTATTTATTATGGTCTGTGAGCCTCACTATCCCCTTCTGCAAAATAATGAAGATGAGAGCTCTTTCATAGAATTGCAAAATTAAATCAACTAATAGGTTGAAAGCTCCTATCACATGCAGATGGTACCTTATAAGGTTCCCTTTTCTTTAAACCTCTTTTTTTTTCTGTTAATGTCCTGCTTTCATGCCTCAGTTGCCAGCTGATAGGCATGTCTCACAGCCCAGAACAAGGGTTCCCACAGGATCTCAGTTCCAGTCTACATTTTCCTATTTCAACATGTCTCCAGCTGTGTGATGCTACAATGTGTTCTTGCACTGTAAACAGCCATACACCACACCCAGGATGTGCTGAAACAGAAAGAATTGATGTATTATACAAAAGCAGGATTTAAGGTGGAGAAAGTATATTGCCTATAGCCTTGGGCTTTGCCTGAGTAATATAATATGTGAAAGAAAAGCTAGGTCTCCAGCAGGAGAGGGATGAAAAGAGGGAAGGCAAATGGAAGATGAATTGGAACTGGTAAAAGGACAGAGACAAGGGTACAGATTAAGACAGGAAGAAGGACTGGAATCAAGAAAGGGAATGTGGATCCCTGGATAGTGGCTCAGTAGACAGAGCACCGCTCCAGAGTGCTGAGGTTGCTGGCTCAATCCCAAAGTCACTGGCTCAACTCCTGGTTAGGGCTCGATTCTAAGAGAACTTGCTTGGCCACTGAGGTCTCTGGTTTGAGCCACGGTCAAGGCACATATGAGAAGCAATCAGGTCTACAACCCAGTGATTGGACATTATATAACTTACTAAGTGATCACCTAAATAAATCTCACACCCATCAGATAACAAATATAGTTATTATAATATTATTGACAGTATTCCTTATGTGTACTTTACATCCCCATTACCATTTTGTAGCTACCAATTTGTACTTCTTAATCCCTTCACATTTTTTACACATCTTCCCAACCCCCTTCCATCTGACAACCATCAAAATATTCTCTGTATTGATGAGCCTTGTTTGGTTATTTTGTTTTTTAGATTCAGTTATTGATAGATAAGTATTTATTGCTATTTTATTATTCACATTTTTTCATTTTTCTTCTTCTTCTTCTTAAAGAAGACCCTTTAATATTTTGTGTAGTACTGTACTGGTTCAGGGTGATGAACTCTTTAGCTCTTTCTTGTCTGGGAAGCTCTTTATCTGTCCTTTGATTCTAAATGATAGCTTTGCTGGGTAGAGTAATCTTGGTTGTAAATCCCTTCTTTTCATCACTTTGAAAGTTTCTTGCCAATCTCTTTTGGCTTGCAAAGTTTCTGTTGAGAAATCAACTGTCAGTGTTTTTTTTTTAAATAAATTTTTATTAATGTTAATGGGGTGACATCAATAAATCAGGGTACATATATTCAAAGAAAACATGTCCAGGTTATCTTGTCATTTAATTATGTTGCATACCCATCACCCAAAGTCAGATTGTCACCCTCTACTAGTTTTCTTTGTGCCCCTCCCATTCCCCCTACCCCTTTCCCTCCTTCTCTCCCCCCCACCCCTGGTAATGACCACACTCTTGTCCATGTCTCTTAGTCTCGTTTTTATGTCCCACCAATGTATGGAATCATGTAGTTCTTGGTTTTCTCTGATTTACTTATTTCACTCCATATAATGTTATCAAGATCCCACCATTTTGTTGTAAATCATCCAATGTCATCATTTCTTATGGCTGAGTAGTATTCCATAGTGTATATGTGCCACATCTTCTTTAACCAGTCTTCTATTGAAGGGCTTTTTGGTTGTTTTCATGTCTTGGCCACTGTGAACAATGCTACAATGAACATGGGGCTACATGTGTCTTTACGTATCAATGTTTCTGAGTTTTGGGGGTATATACCCAGTAGAGGGATTGCTGGGTCATAAGGTAGTTCTATTTTCAGATTTTTGAGGAACCACCATACTTTCTTCCATAATGGTTATACTACTTTACAGTCCCACCAACAGTGAATGAAGATTCCTTTTTCTCCACAGCCTCTCCAGCATTTGCTATTACCTGTCTTGTTGTAATATCTAATCTAACAGGTGTGAGGTGGTATCTCATTGTAGTTTTGATTTGCATTTCTCTAATAACTAATGAAGATAAGCTCTTTTCATATATCTGTTGGTCATTTGTATTTCTTCCTGGGAGAAGTGTCTGTTCATGTCCTCTTCCCATTTTTTTATTGGATTCTTTGTTTGTTTGTTGTTGAGTTTTATGAGTTCTTTGTAAATTTTGGATATTAGGCCCTTATCTGAGCTGTTGTTTGAAAATATCATTTGCCATTTAGTTGGCTGTCTGTTTATTTTGTTGTCAGTTTCTCTTGCTGAGCAAAAATTTTTTAGTCTGATGTAGTCCCATTCATTTATCTTTGCCTTCACTTCTCTTGCCTTTGGAGTCAAATTCATAAAATGCTCTTTAAAACCCAGGTCCATGAGTTTAGTACCTAGGTCTTCTTCTATGTACTTTATTGTTTCAGGTCTTATATTTAGGTCTTTGATCCATTTTGAATTAATTTTAGTACAAGGGGACAAACTGTAGTCGAGTTTCATTCTTTTGCATGTGGCTTTCCAGTTTTCTCAGCACCATTTGTTGAAGAGGCTTTCTTTTCTCCATTGTGTGTTGTTGGCCCCTTTATCAAAAATTATTTGACCATATATGTGTGGTTTTATTTCTGGACTTTCTATTCTGTTCCATTGGTCTGAGTGTCTATTTTTCTGCCAATACCATGCTGTTTTGATTGTCGTGGCCCTATAATATGATTTGAAGTCAAGTATTGTAATGCCCTCAGCTTCATTCTTTTTCCTTAGGATTGCTTTGGCTATTCAGGGTTTTTTATAGTTCCATATAAATCTGATGATTTTTTTTCCATTTCTTTAAAGAATGTCATAGAAATTTTATGGGAATTGCATTAAATTTATAAATTGCTTTGGGTAATATGGCCATTTTGATTATATTTATTCTTCCTATCCAAGAACAAGGAATATTTTTCCATCTTATTGTATCTTTTTCTATTTCCCTTAACATTGCTTTGTAGTTTTTGTTATATAGGTCCTTTACATTCTTTGTTATGTTTATTCCTAGGTATTTTATTTTTCTTGTTGCAATCTTGAAGGGGATTATTTTTTTGAGTTCGTTTTCTAATATTTCATTGTTGACATATAGAAAGGCTATGGACTTTTGTATGTTAATTTTGTATCCTGTGACCTTACTGTATTGGTTTACTGTTTCTAGTAATCTTTTTGTGGAGTCTTTGGGGTTTATGATGTATAGGATCATATCATCTGCAAAAAGTGATACCTTTACTTCTTCTTTTCTGATATGGATGCCTTTTATTTCTTTCCCTTGTCTGATTGCTCTGGCCAAAACTTGAAGCACCACATTAAATAAGAGTGGAGAGAGTGGACAACCCTGTCTTGTTCCTGATTTAAGGTGGAAAGTCCTCAGTTTTATGCCATTTAATATGATGTTGGCTGACGGTTTATCATATATGGCCTTTATCATGTTGAGATATTTTCCTTCTATTCCCATTTTGTTGAGTGTCTTAAACATAAAGTTGTGTTGTATTTTATTGAATGCCTTTTCTGCATATATTGATAAGATCATGTGGTTTTTGTTCTTTGTTTTGTTGATATGGTGTATTACGTTAACCGTTTTGCGTATGTTGAACCATCCTTGAGATTCTGGGATGAATCCCACTTGATCATGTTGTATTATTTTTTTAATATGTTGTTGTATTTGATTTGCCAGTATTTTGTTTAGTATTTTAGCATCTTTATTCATTAGAGATATTGATCTGTAGTTTTCTTTTTTTGTGCCATCCCTGCCAGGTTTCGGTATGAGGGTTATGTTGGCCTCATAAAATGTGTTTGGAAGTATTGCTTCTTCTTCAATTTTTTGGAAAACTTTGAGTAGAATAGAAACCAAGTCTTTGAATGTTTGATAGAATTCACTAGTGTAACCGTCTGGGCCTGGACTTTTATTTTGGGGGAGGTTTTTAATAGTTTTTTCTATTCCTCCCTGCTAATTGGTCTGTTTAGGCTTTCTGCTTCTTCATGACTCAGTCTAGGAAGGTTGTATTGTTCTAGGAATATATCCATTTCTTCTAGGTTGTTGAATTTAGTGGCATAAAATTTTTCATAGTGCCTTACCTGTGGTGGCGCAGTGGATAAAGCGTCGATCTGGAAATGCTGAGGTCGCCGGTTCGAAACCCTGGGCTTGCCTGGTCAAGGCACATATGGGAGTTGATGCTTCCAGCTCCTCCCCCCCTTCTCTCTCTCTGTCTCTCCTCCCTCTCTCTGTCTCTCCCTCTCCTCTCTAAAATGAATAAATAAATAATAAAAAAAAAATTAAAAAAAAATTTTTTTCATAATAATCTACAATAATTCTTTGTATATCTACGATGTCTGTGGTGATTTCTCCTCTTTCATTTTGGATTTCGTTTATATGAGTTCTTTCTCTTTTTTCCTTGGTGAGTCTTGCCAAAGGTTTTTCAATTTTGTTGATCTTTTCAAAGAACCAGCTCCTTGTTTGTTAATTTTTTCTATAGTTTTTCTGTTCTCTATTTCATTTATTTCTGCTCTGATTTTTATTATCTCCTTTCTTCGGCTGGTTTTGGGTTGTCTTTGTTCTTCTTTTTCTAGTTCCTTAAGGTGTAAAGTTAAGTGGTTCACTTGGGATCTCTCTTGTTTGTTCATATAGGCCTGAAGTGATATGAACTTCCCTCTTATTACTGCTTTTGCTGCATCCCAGAGATTCTGATATGTCGTATTGTCATTTTCATTTGTCTGTATATATCTTTTGATCTCTGCGCTTATTTCTTCTTTGACCCATTCATTTTTTAAAAGTACGTTGTTTAGTTTCCACATTTTTGTGGGATTTTTTCCCTCTTTTTTGCAGTTGAATTCTAGTTTCAAGGCTTTATGATCAGAAAATATGCTTGGTACAATTTCAGTTTTTCTGAATTTGCTGATGTTATTCTCGTGGCCCAACATATGGTCAGTTCTTGAGAATGTTCCATGTACACTAGAGAAAAATGTATACTCTGTCGCTTTGGGATGAAGTGTCCTATAGATGTTTATCATATCCAGGTGCTCTAGTGTTCGTTTAAGGCCAATATATCTTTATATCTTTATTGATTCTCTGTTTGGATGACCGATCTAGAGCCGTCAGTGGTGTCTTGAGGTCTCCAAGTATGATTGTATTTTTGTCAGTTTTTGTTTTTAGGTCAATAAGTAGCTGTCTTATATATTTTGGTGCTCCTTAGTTTGGTGCATATATATTAAGAATTGTTATGTCTTCTTGATTCATTGTCCCTTTAATCATTATGAAATGACCATTTTTGTCTCTGAGTACTTTTTCTGTCTTGTAGTCAGCATTATTAGATATGAGTATTGCTACACCTGCTTTTTTTTGGATGTTATTTGCTTGGAGTATTGTTTTCCAGCCTTTCACTTTGAATTTGTTTTTATCCTTGTTACTTAGATGTGTTTCTTGTAGGCAGCATACAGTTGGATTTTCTTTTTTAATCCATTCTGCTACTCTGTGCGTTTTTATTGGTGAGTTTAATCCATTGACATTTAGTGTAATTATTGACACTTGTGGGTTCCCTATTGCCATTTTATAAATTGTTTTCTGTTAGTTCTGTATCTTGTTTGATTCTTCTCTTTTATTTTTTATCATTTGTTTTTGTTTGTTTGTATTCCATACTTCTTTCCTCTGTTGCTACCTTTTTAAGTCATGTGCTTCTGTGGTGGTTTTTATTTTTTTATTTTTTCCTCTGTATCTTTCTGAAGCTGGAAACGGGGAGAGACAGTCAGACAGACTCCTGCATGCGCCCGACTGGGATCCACCTGGCATGCCCACCAGGGGCAATGCTCTGCCCCTCCGGGGCATTGCTCTGTTGTGACCAGAGCCACTCTAGCGCCTGGGGCAGAGGCCAAGGAGCCATCCCGAGCGCCCGGGCCATCCCCACTCCAATGGAGCCTCAGCTGCGGGAGGGGAAGAGTGAGACAGAGAGGAAGAAAAGGGGGAGGGGTGGAGAAGCAGATGGGTGCTTCTCCTGTGTGCCCTGGCCGGGAATCAAACCCGGGACTTCCGCACACCAGGCTGACACTACCACTGAGCCAACCGGCCAGGGCCTCTGTGGTGGTTTTATCAAGGGTGGTTACCATTAAGTAATGAAAAGGGTACCTACCATATTCATCATAGTACCCTATCTTATGAGTGTTTCTGCACTTCATCATCCTTTACTACTGTTCATCTCTGTCCTCTCCCCTTTCTTTTTTTGCTTTTGTTGTTACAGTTTAAATTTGGTTTTATTGTGTTCTTTGTGGAGCTTTTACTTGTGGTTTTGTTTTGTTTTGTTCTTTGAATCTGGTTGGAAAACCCCCTTTAGAATTTCCTGGAGTGGGGGTTTTCTGATGATAAATTCCCTCATCTTTTCTGTATTTGTGAATGTTTTTATTTCTCCTTTGTACTTGAAGGATAGCTTTAATGGGTATAGTATTCTTGGCTGAAAGTTCCTCTCTTTCAGGGCTTTAAATATTGGGGTCTACTCTCTTCTAGCTTGTAGAGTTTCTGCTGAAAAATCTGATGATAATCTAATAGGCCTTCCTTTATATGTATTCTTCTTTTCCCTGGCTGCCTTGAGAATTTTTTCTTTGTCGTTGGTTTGTGCCATTTTCATTATGATGTGCCTTGGAGTAGGTTTGTTGGGGTTAAGAAAACTCGGTGTTCTGTTTGCTTCTTGAATTTGAGGCTTTAGTTCTTTCCACAGCTTGGGAAGTTCTCATCTATTATTTGTTTGAATATATTCTCCATTCCATTTTCTCTCTCTTCTCCCTCTGATATACCTATTATTCTTATGTTATTCTTTTTGATGGAGTCAGACAATTCCTGTAGGGCTTTCTCATTTTTTTAAATTTTTGAGTCTCTTTCTTCTTCTCTCTGTTGTGCCTGAAGTTTCTTGTCTTCTATGTCACTAATCCTACCTTCTATCTGGCCTATTCTATTAGCTAAGCTTGTAACCTCGTTTTTCAGTTCATGAATTGAGTTTTTCATCTCTGTTTGATTTGTTTTTATAGTTTCAATTTTCTTTGTAATATATTCTTTGTGTTCATTGAGTTGTTTTCTGAGCTCCCTAAATTGTCTTTCTGTGTTTTCTTATATATCTCTGAGTATTTTTAGGATTTCTATTTTAAATTCTCTGTCATTTAGTTCCAAGGTTTCCAAGATATTAAATTTTTTCTCTATAGATTTTTCCACATCTATCTGTGTTACTTCTCTATCTTTTGTATCCATGATATTTGATTTCCTTTTTCTTAATGGCATCTGAAGGTGGTCTTCTTGATTGCACTAATGAGAATTAATAAAGAATAAAAAGTAAAAAAAAGAAAGTAAAAAGAATTTTGGAAAAAAACCCACAAAAAAACCCCCAATAATAATTTATTATTTTTCTCCTTTTTTTCTTTCTTCTCTTCCCCTTCTCTCCCCTCCTCTTTAGGAAAATATCATGATGAACTGTGAATTATATTATGCTAAATGGAACAAAAACTGCCTATAATGGAGGGCCTGAGTTGGGGGAAGTGTTCAAGGGGCAAAAAAGAAAGTAGGGACCCACAAAATGCAAAAGAGGAAAAAATTTGGGTCAAGTATAAAAGGATTTACTTGTAAGTGATGGTTGACTAAGAGATATAATGAGAGGGATAAGAGGGAAACAGGAAAAAGAAAAAAAAAAACAACCCCAAACTATTGTATTAAGTGGAGCAAAGACTGAATAGAATGGAGATCCTGGGTTGGGAGGAATGCTAATGAGTTAAAAAGCGAAGTAAAAAGCACCCAAAATGCCACCCCCCAAAAAAACTTGAGTCCCAAATTAAATAATTTGTTCGTGATTGAGGATTGAATGAGAGGAAAAGTAAAAGGAGAAAAGAGGAAACTAATATAAAGGGAGAAATAATAAAAAGGGGAAAAGGAAAGGAAGAATAAAGAAAAAAAAACAAAGAGAGAGAGAGAGAGAGAGAGAGAGAGAGATAAGGTTTTTGGAGTGTAACCCTCATGGAGAGTAAGGAAGAAGAAAAGAAATAAAATGTAACACTTATGGGTAGTGTAGTTCAAGGAAAGGAAAGAGTAAGACAGGCAGAGAATAAAAGGACCAAGGTGGAGGAAATAGAAATAAAAATAATAAAGGCAAGAAGATGAAAGAAACAAAAAAATAGTGGAACAAATTATAAAGTCTGTGGAATTTTCTTGATTTTGAGAAGTTAACTTCTTCTTCCTTTTTCTTTCCTCTCCCTCTTCCTGGTCGGTGACTCTGTACCCCAGATTCTGCCCCTGTGGCATGATTAGGTAGGGATTTGCAGTTGATGAGACTTTATGGCAATGTCATATATTTGGCTTCAGTCTCGTTGGTAGTCAAGGCTTGTTAGCGTTTGCAGGCTCTGAGAATGAGTCTGTTTTCCTGGAGCCTCTCTCCTAGTCTCTTCTTCCTGAATTAGCAGCCTGATGATCCAGCTATGAGGCTGCTGCTGCCTCTGCCTGGGGAGTAAGAGGCTCAAAGAGCTGGCAAATCCCTACTCTATCCCCACTCTATCCCCATTCAATGCAGGGCTCTGGGTAAGGCTCTGGCAGTCAGAGCCACCAGTGTAATCAGGCGGGGGGTGGGAGCCAATTGCTCTCAAGGTGACTTTCTATGAGCCTCCAGTCGTGTTCAGCATGCCTAGCACTCTGTGGGACCACTCTCCCCAGGCTTTCCACACTTTGTAACCTGTTTTGGGAAGAAGATGCCCTAGTCACTGCCTGCAGTACAAGTCTTAACATCTGCCAAGTCCCTCTTTTTAGCGTATATCCTTGAGTATGAAAGCTCTGCCAATCAGAAGTTGCCCCCACCCCTTTAGCAAGAGGCACTAAAAAATATCACTCTCTTGTCTTAGATCGCTGAACTGAGAGAGATCTTGTCAATTAGAACCGCGTAGGTCAGTTGGGAGGTGAGCAGTCTGTAGGTTAAGCTAATTTCAGCAATTGGATCTGCCGAATTGCTCCAGAAAGGACTGCAAGCTGCCCACGCGCCCCTCCCCCAATGCTTGATTGTTAGCTTGAATGGCTGGTTGAGGCGCCCCGCCCGCCTAGAGAAGCTCAGGTATAGGGAAGTTCGCTTTGGAGCACTCCCCGCACTGCTGGCAGCTGCTGCTCTTGTAGCGTGGTCGGTTGCTCACAGCCCGGTGCTCAGGCAGCCAGGTTGCTCATGGCACGTGGGCGGCTTGGGCTGATTCACTACAGGCACACTCTTTCCTCAGCTTGAACAAATGTCCGTGCCACAGACTAGCTTCCTCCACACCCTTAGTCCCCCCGACTCTCAGTTCCAAGTGAAAGCAGCCTTTGCTCAGGTTAGTGAGGAAGGCAGAGTGTTTCTTTGTCCAACTTATTTCCTTCAGGGTTGATTTTATATTTAGTCAATTTTTCGCTTGATCCTACCTTCGCCTTCAGTGTGTGAAACTTCCATATGCTCCAAGGATAGATTTTTCTGTCTCTAGTTGATGAACTTGTTGAAATTTTGGGGAGATTTGTTGGTTGCGCTCGCAGCGCCATTTCTCTGACCGGTCTCCTCAACTGTCAGTCTTATGGGAGCTTCCTTGTAGGTAACTAACTGATTTTCTCTTGCTGCTTTTAAGATTTTCTCTGTCTTTAAACTTTTATATTTTAATTATGATATGTTTAGGTGTGGGCCTCTTTCTGTTAATCTTGTTTGGGACTCTCTGTACTTCCTGAACTTGTATGTCTATTTCCTTCACCAGGTCCAAGAAGTTTCTCATCATTTTTTCACATAAGCTTTCAATTTCTTGCTCTCTCTCTTCTACTTCTGGCACTCCATGATGCAAATGTTGCCACCCTTTAAATTGTATCAGAGGTTCCTTATACTATCCTTTTTTCTTTTTTTAAAAATTATTTTTATTCATTTTAGAGAGGAGAGAGAAAGGGAGAGAGAGAGAGACAGAGAGAGAAGGTGGGGAGGAGCTGGAAGCATCAACTCCCATATGTGCTTTGACCAGGCAAGCCCAGGATTTCAAACCAGCGACCTCAGCATTTCCAGGTCGATGCTTTATCCACTGTGCCACCACAGGTCAGCCGTATACTATCCTTATTTGGGGGGGGGGTTCTTTTTTCTTTTTGCTGTTTAGATTTGGTATTTTCTGCTTTCTTATTTTCTAAAGATACTATTTGTTCCTCTGCTTCATCTACTCCACTGCTGATTCCCTGTAATGCATTCTTCATTTCAGCATGAAGAATGTGATCTGCCGAATTGCTCCGAATTGCTCATGTATTTTTAATTTCTAGCTCATTCTGTTTTATCCTTTCTAGTTCTGTCTTGATGTTTCCTATCTCTTCTCACTAAGTTTGCCTACTCTTCCCCTGAGTTCATTGAGCATCCCTGTAACAAGTGTTTTGAACTCTGCATCTAGTAGATTGCTTTGTTTAGTTCTTTTTCTAGAGTATGTTTTGTTCTGTTCTTTCATTTGGGACATGTTTCTTTGTCTCCTCATTTTGGCAACCTCCCTGTGTTTGTTTCTATGTATTAGGTAGAGCTGCTACATCTTCTGGGCTTGGTAGAGTGGCCTAATGCAGTAGGTATCCTGTAGGGTCGTATCACAGCCTCCCATTCACCCAAGCTGGGCACTCCAAGTAAGCCTTCCCTATGTGAGTTGTGTACACCCTCCTGCTGAGCCTTGATTGCTGTTGGCATTTTAGTGAGAAGGATTAACCTCCAGGGAGATTGGCTGCAAGGACTTTGTAAGATCATTTATGCAGAGGCCCATTCCATGGAGCTGAACTTACTTCAGCAGAACTCTGGTGTCCACTGATTCATCTGTTGAGTGTGTGGCTTTTGGAAGTACTTGTGTGGTACTTCATCATGGTCTGAAGCTGTTCACTGGATGTGCTTGCTCTGGGGCCTCCTGAGAAGTGGAGGCCAAGGTCAGCTGTCACCTGTGTTCTGCCTAGAGCAGGGTACCTGGCATTAGCTACAAAGTGATCTGCAGATGGCTGCTACTTGTTCTGGGCTTAGGGGTGCCCAGGAGAGGCTAGCTAATCTGGGAACCAAGGTTGGTTTTCTCATCCTGATGCCGGACAATTCAGTTCTTCCCCATATGTCTCTGGTGCCTTTCAATCAGCTGCCCCAGTGCTAGAGCTCAGAGTGAGTTCAAGTAAGTCTATGTATGGGGGCCCTTTAAGAGGAACTACCTGGGACTCCAGCATCCCTCCATCTCACTCTGCCACAATCCCTGCTGGTTTTTACAGCCAGGAGTAATGAGGACTTCTCTTCTTGGCACTGGAACCCTGAACTGGTGGTGCCTACTATGGGGCTGGTACTTCTCACTCCTCAAGGGGATCTTGACGGTCAAGATATCACTATCATTTTTTATCCGCCACATGTGGGTGTGGGGCCAGCCCGTTCCTTGTCTCCACCCCTTCCAGCAGTCTCTCTGGCTTCATCTTTAATTCCCTAGTTGTAGGAGTTCCATTCTGCTAGATTTCAGGTGATTCTGAATGATGGTTGTTCTATAGTTTACTTGTAGTTTTGATGTTGTTGTGGAGGTGAGCACCACGTTTACATACACTACCATCTTGACCAGAAGCCCTGTTCTTGTTTTAAAGTCAATTTTTTTCAATTGGTACCTTCTTCATTGTCTACATCATCACCATTATGAGAGTGACTACATTAATATATACTGTTTATTAATCAGTTATATGCACTACTCATTATTTAGGCACTTAGAAAAATAATATTATTTTATAGAATCAACAGTAATTGTTTAATTAGATTAGCTAATCTTTTAGTATAAGTAAATGAAAAGAGGTCAGAATGTAGATGGAAAATGAAAAGAAGTTTTAAGGAGAAAGGCTGACAATTCAAGTCATTTAGGGAATTTAAGGTCATTAGGTAAGAGAGTTGCCTAGAAGCTAACCATACAAAGTTGTTTACATAAATTTTGCTTAGGGAAGGCAAGGTTAAGGGCGAGGGAAAAGCTTTTTCTTTTTTTTACTATTGTCAGCTTAATAATTATTATTAAACAGTTCTTATTAACTGATTATTGAAAGAAGTTCTTATTAACTGGTCATTAAACAGTTTTTCTGGCTAAGAGGCTAAGTTTACTAAAATCCAAGTTGTCCAAAATAAAACTTGTCTTAAAACCACCTTGTATACCTCAAATTAATATCCTAGGCTTTCATCTTCAGAAACTAGGAGGAAAAAAAAAGAGTGAATTAAATTCAAACCTAGTAGAAGGTAAGAAATTAAAGATGCAAATTAAATTGATTGATTGATTGTGTTTACATAGATTCTAGTGTATAAATTAAATTAAAAAAAAAAGAAAACAAAGTCGATTCTTTGACATGATAAACAGCATTAAAACTTTATCTAGACCAGTTGTTCTTGACCAGGAATGACTCTGCCCCCTCAAGATATTTTTCAGTATCTGGAGAAAATGTTAATTGTCATACCTTGGTGTGTGTATGTGTATGTCTCTGCACGTGTCTGTGTGCATGCACTATTGGCATCCAGTGGGTGTAGGCTAAAGATGCTGCTAAACATCTTACAATGTGGCCCTGGCTGGTTGGCTCAGTGGTAGAGCGTTGGCCTGGTTTGTGAATGTCCCGGGTTCGATTCCTGACCAGGGCACACAGGAGAAGCTCCCATTTGCTTCTCTACCCTTCCCCCTCTCCTTTCTATCTTTCTCTTCCCCTCCTGCAGCCAAGGCTCCATTGGAGCAAAGTTGGCCCAGATGCTGAGGATGGCTCCACGGCCTCCGCCTCAGGCACTAGAATGGCTCTGGATACAAGGGAACAACGCCCCAGATGGTCAGAGCATCGCCCCCGGTGGCCATGCCAGGTGGATTCTGATCGGGCACATGTGGGAGTCTGTCTGACTGCCTCCCCACTTCTATCTTTGGGAAACTACAAAAAAGAAAATAAAATAAAAAATCCTACAATGAATGACAACCCATCCATAATAAAAATTATTGGGCCCAAATATCAACAGTGCCAAGGTTGCAAAATCTAATGTAGTCTAAGGACACAGATTACCAAATTCAGAAATAAAAGAGGAGACATCATTTCCAACCTTAAAGAAATTAAAGGGATTATAAAAACATACTACAAACAACTTTATGTTAACAATTTAGACAATTCAGGTTAAAAAGTGTTATTTATATAAAGATACAAATTAAGAAGAAATAAAAAATCTAAATAGACCCAAAATAAAGAATTTGATTAGTAATTAAAAATTTTTCTCAGAGAAAAATTTAGGCCCACTGGCAAATTGTAGAAAAAATTCAAAGGAAGGCCCTGGCAAGTTGGCTCAGTGGTAGAGCGTCGACCTGGCATGTGAAAGTCCTGGGTTCAATTCCCAGTCAGGGCACACAGGAACACCCATCTGCTTTTCCACCCTTCCTTTCTCTCTATTTCTCTCTTCCCCTCCCACAGCTAAGTCTCCATTGGAGCAAAATTGGCTCAGGCACTGAGGATGGCTCCATGGCCTCCGCCTCGGCACCAGAAATGGCTCTGGTTGCAACAGAGCAACGCCCCAGATGGGCAGAGCATCACCCCCTGGTGGGCATGCTGGGTGGATCCTGGTCAGGTGCATGCAGGTGTCTGACTGCCTCCCACTTCTATTTTTGGAAAAAAATACAAAAAAAGAAAATATTCAAAGGAAAAATAATACCAATTCTTCAAAAATTCCACAAAATATGAGAGAACAGTTTCCAACTCATTCCATGAGGTTAGTATTACCTCAGTACCAAAGCCAAGCAAGGACATTACAGAACACTACAGATTAATATTCCTCATGAGTCTAGATGAAAAAATTCTTAACAAAAATTAGGAAAATGAATCAATCTACATATAAAATGGATTATATACCATGTAAGATTTATCCCAGGAATACAAGGTTGATTTAATATCTCAAAGTCAGTGTAATAACATATTAATAAAGTATGAATAAAGGATGAATAAAGGACTAAACCCAACCTGACCAGGCAGTGATCCAGTGGTTAGAGCATCAGCCTGGGATGCTGAGGGCCCAGATTTGAAACCCTGAAGTCACTGGCTTGAGTGCAGGCTCGTCCAGCTTGAGCACAGGCTCACCAGGTTGAATGTAGGATTGTTGGCTTGAGCATGGGATCATAGACATAACCCCATCATTGCTGGCTCGAAATTCAAAGGTCACTGGCTGTGTGGGAGAACTCCTCCTCCTGGTCAAGGCATGTATGAGAAAGCAATCAATGAACAACTAAGGTGCTGCAACTATGAGTTGATGCTTGTCATCTCTCTCCCTTCCTGTCTGTCCCTGTCTCCATCTCTCTCTTTCTTGATAAAAAATAAATAAGACAAACATGATCATCTCAATAGATACACAAAAGGATTTTATAAAATCTAATACCCATCAATGATAAAAACTTTCAATAGGCTAGAAATAGAAATTTTCTTGACTTGACAGAGGCATTCTATAACAAATATACAGCTAGTATTATACTTATTAGTGAAAGACAGATTGCTTTTCCTTCTAAGTTTGGAAAAAAAGACAGCATATTGTATAATTCCATTTCTATAAAATGCCCAGAGTAGTAAATCTATAGCGACACCAAGTGAATGAATATTTGCTGGTAGTGGGAGTGAAGAATGACTGCAAATGGGCCCAGGAATCTTTATGGGGTGATGGAAACATTCCAAAACTGGATTGTGGTCATGATTTCACAACTCTGTAAATTTACTAAAAATTATTTAATTGTATAGTTAATATGGATTGATCTTAGTATATTTAAGTTATAAGCAACAAAACTCTTACAATATCACCATGTAGGATGTGGTGGATGTGTACATATATGCATGGGAATTGTCATCAGATTTTCTGAGGGCTTGAGCCCTGGTCCTGGCCTGATATCTAATTAACACTCTATCCTTGATAAAATTACTCTGTCGTTCCAAGTCTGTTACTTCAGCTTTAAACTGGGGGGATGAGACTACTTGATTCCAAGATTTCTTCTAGTTCTTCTAACATCATACGCATCTTGGTGCTTTCATGTGGATTGTGTCTAATGGGCCAAGTAAGTAAGAATTACATGCTAGGCTTCAGGGAAAGGTGTTAGTTTTAGAGAGTAAGAGACTGTAGGACGGGACAGTGTCTTGGAGATCAGTTAGGACTATGCTACCCCTCTTACCATATGTGTGAGAATACTGACAGATTGCCTTACTCAAACCAAACCAGCTACTTCAGTAGCCCAGGTGAGACCAGAATCTACTCACCACCCCCCTCCCAAGTCAATACTTGGACATTGCATAAAGGAAAGCCAATGTCCTTCTCAGGGAAAGTGGTTCCTTTATATTTCTTTTACTAGGAGTTGGGAGAGGGAAACGTAGAGGAGCAGTAGGCAAGAAAGAACTCGTAGGTGCCTGTATGTGGGCATTATATCTTCATGCGGGTAGATGTGAGGCTGGGTTTGAGCCTAGGTCTGAGGATGAGGGGGAAGGGTGTTGTAATATATAATGTCCAGTGTCTTCCTTGCACAACTGTAAACATGCACTTTCCTTTTTCTAACCATCTTTTCCCACTTGTCTCCCAATCACTAAGTAAACTCACCGTAAGCATCAGCTTTCAGGAAAACCCCTGTTTATTATTCAATAGATATTTTATTTCTACAAAAGCCAAACAAAAAATAATCATGTAAAAGTCAAAGTATAATAAACTCCTTGTAAACTCATGGCCCCATTCCACTCTGCTTTGTTTCTGGCTAGGAGCTTGTGAATCCTTGTTCATTTCTCTTTTCACTTGCATGGTTTGCTGTTTTCTTATTGCTTCTCACCTCTAAAGTAGATCCCAGAGCAGGGATCAGGAACCTATGGCTCGCGAGCCAGATGTGGCTCTTTTGATGGCTGCATCTGACTCGCAGACAAATCTTTAATAAAAAAAATAACGTTAAAAATATAAAACAGGCCCTGGCCGGTTGGCTCAGCGGTAGAGCGTCGGCCTAGCGTGCGGAGGACCCAGATTCGATTCCCGGCCAGGGCACACAGGAGAAGCACCCATTTGCTTCTCCACCCCTCCGCCGCGCTTTCCTCTCTGTCTCTCTCTTCCCCTCCCGCAGCCAAGGCTACATTGGAGCAAAGATGGCCCGGGTGCTGGGGATGGCTCTGTGGCCTCTGCCTCAGGCGCTAGAGTGGCTCTGGTCACAACATGGCGACGCCCAGGATGGGCAGAGCATCGCACCCTGGTGGGCAGAGCGTCGCCCCCTGATGGGTGTGCCAGGTGGATCCCGGTCGGGCGCATGCGGGAGTCTGTCTGACTGTCTCTCCCTGTTTCCAGCTTCAGAAAAATGAAAAAAAAAAAAAAAAATATATATATATATATATAAAACAAGGCTTCCCCCTCGCTCCTGTAAGGGAGGGTTCAGTCTCTTCCAGCCCTGCTCCAGCCACTTATGACCTAACCTTGCCCAGAGTGCTGGGGTTTGCCACTGAAGGCTGAAGGGGCCCAGGGCCATCAGCCCCATCTACGACACTGTGGACGAGCCTAGGGTATTTCTTCCAAGAAGTAGGTAACTGATCTCATTTGCACAATGGCCACTTAACTATGTCTTGCCTGAATAGTCAGGTTTTTTTATTCTTCCCTCGAAGATCTCTGTTGTGGGTGTTGATAGTCCTATTTTCTGCTGCTTTGTTTAATATATAGTGTTTCCTTTATTCCTCCTACCTCAATGCCCCGCTCATATTTCAGGCTGGGACCTACTCCTAATTTAGAGCTCTCTTTCCCCATTTTGCCAACTTCTATTATGAATCCACCTTTGCCACCCAGCTTAGTGTATCCCAAGGTTCTCTTTACCAAGCCACAGTCGCAGAGCTCCAGGGAAAAGCAACCTGGTCTCATCTCTCCAGGCAGAGGAGAACAGAAGCTCCATCTCCACACATGCTGCAGATTTCTTTTCCAGTCTACCTGAATCATTACCAGCTAGAAGAAGTGGTCATTGGGACTTGGACGTGAGCTGCAAAGTATAGAATTGTGACAACAATACCAGTGCCATGCGGACTTTTCCTGGAGGTGGACTTGTCCTGGACTCCTGCTCCTAGTGACAGCTTCTAACAGACTGAACTGGGGTTGGGTTGCATTTTTCAGGGATTTGGCATGGTGTTGGGGCCAACTTGGACTTGGTGAACTTGTTAAGGACACTACTCTTTTATGGATTCTTGCTGTATTGGCCAAGAGTTTGCTTAAAGGCTTTAATCACTGTAAAAAAAAAAAAAAGACTGGATAAAGAAGATGTGGCACATATACACCATGGTATACTATTCAGCCATAAGAAATGATGACATCGGATCACTTACAACAAAATGGTGGGATCTTGAAAACATTATACGAAGTGAAATAAGTAAATCAGAAAAAAACAAGAACTGCAGGATTCCATACATTGGTGGGACATAAAAACGAGACTAAGAGACATGGACAAGAGAGTGTTGGTTACGGGGGTTGGGGGGAGAGAAGGAGGGAGAGGGGGAGGAGGAAGGGGAGGGGCACAAAGAAAACTAGATAGAAGGTGACAGAGGACAATCTGACTTTGGGTGATGGGTATGCAACATAAATGAATTACAAGATAACCTGGACATGTTTTCTTTGAATATATGTACCCTGATTTATTGATGTCACCTTATTAAAATTAATAAAAATTTATTTATTCAAAAATATATAAAATATTCTCATGTATTCTCCATTCATTTCCTACCACTCATGTTCATGGTTGCAGGTGGCTGGAGCCAATCACAGCTGTCCTCCGGGACAACACCAAATTTTTATTGGATAATGCATAATGTACATGGGTCATTGTATGGCTCTCATGGAATTACATTTTAAAATATGTGGCGTTCATGGCTCTCTCAGCCAAAAAGTTTCCCGACCCCTGTCCCAGAGCATGAAATAGGGTGCCAGTCTGTCTGTCACCTTGTGGTTGGAAACATAAGTGTTGTAAGGTTACCCTGAATCCACATAATGTGAACATTTACGTTTGACTAGTAGGGTGATAAAAACCCTAATACTCTTGACTAATGGGAAGAATAGCTGCCACTTCTTAAGCACATTCAAGTAGGATGTGAAACTCCTTATATGCATTAATGCATTAACTTTTCAAAAACAACCTTATGAGACAGGCACTGGTATCTCCCTTTTCTGATGAAGTAACTGAAGGTCAGAGAAGTTAAGTAGAGTGTTCAGGCTCATATGAAATAGGTGAGTAAAGCCCCCCAGCCCGTCTGCTTCTAGAGCTGAGCTCTCAATGTAACTGTGGCACCATACTGCCTCTGAATCTCTTTCATCCTAATCCAGTTCCATCCAGTGCCCAAATCCTTCTACCATCCCACTGTGAAGGGACTACCATCCCACAGTGGCAGGGAATTGACTGCCACCAAGGCACCTCATTCCATAATTGAGTGGGACTTTTTTCAACCTATACCCAATATTTGTCTTAGAACTTCTATACAAACAAGGTAAAACCACATGACTGCCTTTCAACTTAAAAAATCAAAAATAAAACATAACAACAAACATAAAAAAGCATCATTCCCTTTGTCCCTTGAGTCCCTAGCCCCCCCCCCCCCAATAGTCCTGGTTCTTGACTGGTCTCTCGGTGACAGGGTTTTGCATTTTCCTTCCACCTTGGTTTCTCTCCTCTTTGTCACAGGTTATCACTAATTCCCTCTTCAAATGTGTGGTATTTGAAACCCATAACACAGAACGAAACAATAACATCGCTTTCCTCTTTATATTTTCTATTTCTTTCAAAGCTGTCTAAGCCTTCCTTAGTTTTGGGTAGTTACATTATTTTAGTTAATTACCTTGGAAAATTCATTTTCATCTCTATAGGCTGACAACTATGGGGGAGCCTGAGGTGGGGGCTGGGTGAGGGAGGTGGAGGGCCGGAGCAAAAAAGGACAAAACCCAAAACAACTCATAAGCAGGGACAGCTGTGTGGTGACTGCCGGGAGGGGAGGAGGTGGAGGAGTGTGCAGGGCGAAGAGGGTGACGGGGACATCTTGACTTGGAGGGGGGAACACAGAGACGTGTTGTAAAATTAGCCACCTGAAACCTGTATAATTATGTTAACTAGAGTCACCCTAATACATCCAATTTTAAAAAATAGATGTTTATAGATGACAGCTAAGTACACAATTTCAGCTTCAAGAAATGCTTCTTAAATGATCCCAAATATTCATGTCATTTAATTTTAGATTAGTTGATTGCCTCTATGTCTATTTCTCCCTAAGCTTGCTGATGATTTTATTTCTTGAACTCATAATTCAAATTTGGCCAATAATATTTTCTTGTTCTTTTTTAAAATACGCCCGTTCCTTTAGAGAAAGAAGAACGGAACAGACTCTTCTTATTGCAAAGAGCCTGGCCGAGCCATGTGACTGAGCTGTAGAGACCTCTCCTCTGTGCTCATTCCTGTCCTGACTGACCGCCAAGCTGCGTATCTGACCACAGGACCCGCTAAGGAACTCTGCCCATTCCAAGTTTAGCCTTGATCTTGCTAAGCAGCAAAAATGTCTCTGTGTCAATGGCTAAAATTACCTCGTCATGCTCTCTCCAGCCCCGGCCTGCATTTTTCATCATCTGTTTATTTGTAGTGGGAAGAGATCATCTTCCAAAGTGGGCCAAAAGCAGATAGCTTCAACTCTACCCCCCGTTGAGGCACAATAATTTTCCAAGTCTTCCTGGGAATTCAAATTAGTTCTGGATTCTTTCCTGTCACTTGGGTGGAGGGCTCATCCCTGGCATTAATATTGATGGAGATAAGAGTTGTTGCGGCCTACCCAGTTTTTAACAAGCACTTAAAGTTGAGTTTTAAAGGCCCAGAAAGGTTTTCAAAAAAAATAAAAAAGGACAAAACACTTGCCAATTTCTATAGTTCTTGAAGCACTCAAGCAGTAGGGTCCTCTCTGACACCTTTAAATTGTAGAGGCATTTCCCCAGCCAGGCCCTGTCCTGTAATTCTACCTGAGAGCAACTCAATCTGTGTTTGGGGTTGTTGCCTTCTTTCTTAAGGGCCAACGCAGAAGGTGATTCAGCGAGATGAAATCTGAGCTGGGCCTGGCATGCCTGATTTTTAACACATGTCTAAAGCATGTATTTAGCTGTCACCGAGAGATCTGACAGTTTATGGGAGAGGTGCTATGTACAAAGGACCAGCAGTGGGCATTCCCTGCACACACCCACTTAGAGCATGCTGTGATCTGAGCTTCCCCTTTCCCCAGAGCCAAACACAACCACTATCATGAAAAACAACCTCATTTGCAAGGTACCAGAATAAGCCACAGCCATGATTTTCTTTGGGGGACACCCTACAAGGACAATGATGCAGGTAGAAACAAGTATCCAGAAGCAAGTTTGCTCATCAAAGGGACATGTTTCCTTCTTGGATTAAAATAGTACAGGGAATGTTTGGTTCTAGCCCTTGCCAGAGCTCCTGGAACCGACCGAATGTTTTAGTACTGGAACTGCTCATTTTAGGGCTGTATCCTGAAATACTTCGAATGCTTAAGAAGAAGCCTCTAAACACAGAGCATTGCTTTTCATTATCTTATTTAGCCTTCACAAATGCCCTGCAAGGTAGGTGTAAAGCCAGAAGCCGTAGCCAGGGCCACTATCACAGCAGCCCGGCCCATGCAGGTGCGCATTGGATTCGGACAGTCGGTAAAGAAACAATGGAGCCACAAACTGGTGGGCCATAGTCTTTAATCCTAGCTTGCACCCGGCGGGCAAGTAAAAATACACACTGGGCTCCAAAACCCAATCACATTCAGTGCTCACAAAGCTACTGATTTATCCGAGTTTCCTAGAATCAAAGGTTTCTAGCTCACCAGTCTTATTCTCCTCAGTTCCCCATCTCCTTCCTTATCCCAGATACAAACTGTACAAACTGGCATCTCACTTAGCACTCCGCCATCTTGGCTGCTTTTCCTGGCCTCCTCCACGTGGCCTCCTTCCGCTTTCTGCTCTGCTCTCTCCTCTAAATGATAATCTCAGGAACCAAGAGAGCAAACTCTCGTTCTGCCCCCATTTTATATTGTAGCTTCACAACCTCTAATCCAATATACAAAATAGGGAAGTCTCTAATACAAAGTTACTTCTCTGAGGCATGATTGGATTGTACCGCCCCACATCAAAAATGGGTGGGAAAGGCTTAATCCCAAAACCAAGCCCCAGGCTACAAGGATTCTGCCTGCCTTTAGCCCACCCCAACACTCATTAATATCACCTGGGCGACGGCCTCCTCATGGGCAGCGCAATCTTTAACAAAGTGAGCATAATACATTTTATCTGCCCAACAGTAGGCATTATTAGTCCTTTTTAGAGATCAGATAAATAAAGCTCAGAGAGGTAGTCATGTGCTCCGAGGCCACACAGCCAGTGAGCGGGAGAGCCAACAAAATGGAAAAGTGGCCAATCTAATGTAAGGTCTCCATCTCTAAGGCGTGTGTTCTCAGCCACCCTGCCTACTGCCTCCACTGAACTTTCTCAGGCCTCTGCCCTACCCCTAACCCTGCCCCCACTTCTATTCAAATTGTGATATGATTATCTGAAACCGCCTAATGCTATGTCCAGGAAAATGAATTCTTGAGCTTAAAAAAAATTCTACCATATTCTTTAAGAAAGGAGAGGCCTTATGAGGAGAGAGATGTTTACCTAGTCACCAGCCGTCCCCACCCAGATACCTACCCCATCGCCAGCTTGCCATCTGACCATAGCTACATGAGAGACTTCCCCATTAGCCCTAGAGCCATGAGAAAGAAAACTGAACTGTTGTTTTAAGCCACAAAGTGTTGGAAAGTTGTTAGGCAGCAAAAGACAACCAGCATACTACAGTCAGTGAATTAGTATTCCCTTTAATTCACTCAGTATCTCACAGTGCCTAATGTGCAATGCAGAAATATCTCCCACCACCCAGACACTTGCAAAAACCAAATAGGTTGCGAACCCACGAGGACCACTGGCCACTCAATTAAATGTTGTCGTTGAGCTGATGGACTGATTGGACCTTCAGTAGCCTCTTCCTCCTATGTCATCACGGAATGCAAGAGAACAGGTCTTGCCAGCAGAGGAGCAGAGAGGTTTGTCAATACATGACATTTATACTTCTGACGTTTCTAACATTCTTTTGAATTTGATTTTTCAAATGATTTACTGGGCCTGTTAAGAGTACATCATACCAGGAAGGAAGGCAGGGAATAAAGTCTTTGAGCAGATGGTTGAATGCAGGGGGTGGACAGGAGAAATAAGTGACATGCCAATAGAAGACAATGGGAGTGAGAAGTCATATTCCACAAATGCTTCATATGTGCCAGGGACTATGCATAAATTCCCTTGTTTGATCCCCATTCAAATATTTAAGAGAGTTGTTCCTCCCCCCATTTTATAGATAGAAAAATTGAGTCAGAAAGCTTGTAATTATGGGATGGTTAGAAGAGCCAGAACTTGAACCTCAGTTTGACTCCAACATCTATTACCCTTTCACTCATTAGTGTCAGGTATACACAGCCAACCAACGTGACTTCAGTGCAGATGTCAGAGCAATGTAAACGGGGTCTTTGCTGCCTCCTCCTGTCTCTCTCTGAGTCAGGGGCCATTCTTTGACTTCTCTCCAGCAGTGCACAGCCACCATGGAACCAAGTGTGTCCTGTATGAAGAAAAGCTTATGCTACACGCTGTTCTCCCCTGGATCCTGCCCTGGTGAGAGGCTGTCACCTGCTAGTGTTGATGTTCCCTGGAGTCATGATTCAGGGTCACTGGCTCCTGGGTGACCATCAGTTTCCAGGGGTTTGGTCATTCAGAGAAGAGTCCTAGATGACCTTGTTTCTTTGTTCACAGAGAAAATAGAGCCTATTGCATGTGAACATCTTTATGGTTCCACTAATCTCTGTCCCCTCACACCCAAATTATACTCATCATGATCGAAAGGTCCAGTCATAGCTTAGATGTACAGCCAGACACTTCTGTCATTTATTTATTCTTTAACTGGACTAGAATTCCTCTCAAATCCCCCTTTGCTCTGATGGTATCATACATTTATTTTGCTATTTCAAGATAACTCAGTCACTAGTAGTTTATAAGTAGATAGTTTAATTTTATTTATTTATTTATTTATTTATTTTTACAGAGACAGAGAAAGAGTCAGAGAGAGAAATAGACAGGGACAGACAGACAGGAATGGAGAGATGAGAAGCATCAATCATTAGTTTTTTGTTGTGCATTGCGACACCTTAGTTGTTCATTGATTGCTTTCTCATATGTGCCTTGACCGTGGGCCTTCAGCAGACCAAGTAACTCCTTGCTCAAGCCAGCGACCTTGGGTCCAAGCTGGTGAGCTTTTGCTCAAACCAGATGAGCCCGTGCTCAAGCTGGAGACCTCGGGGTCTCGAAGCTGGGTCCTCGGCATCCCAGTCCAACGCTCTAACCACTGCGCCACCGCCTGGTCAGGCATAAGTAGATAGTTTATAGGTTTATATGGCCAATCTGAATTTACTTATTTTAATTCAATCTAAATTTGTGGTAGCTTTTGTGGCCCAGGGTGGATGCTCCAGTCCATTTGGGGTCCTTGCTCCTTACTGACTGTGGCTCTACTGTCTCATCCACCCAGGCCGTGGTCGTGGCCTCTGTGCTTCCTACACCCTCTTCTGAAACAATGTCTGTGGCTGGTGTAGTGTGTGTACCACCTCCTGGAATGTTCCCACTTTGAGGCTCAGCTCTGTCCTTGTCATCATTGTTTTGGTTGTCCCCTCTCTGTGCACTGTGTGGCGCTCTGGCTGGCTCAGTGCTCTGCTGTACCAGGGGAAATGTGGTTCTCATTAGCGCTGCTCACCAAGTATCTGAATTACACTTCCTGGGCCCCCTGTGGGTGGTGGGGTGTGTGTGTGTCAAGTGGTTAATTTGAGCAATAAGCAAAATTTAGGTGAATCAAAGTAAATATCTAATTGTCTGGACAGTGTTGTCCAGAATCCTCTTTCCTTTTCCAGAGCAATCTGGTTGTGTCCAAGATGACTATTGTTTCATCCTTCTGGGTTCCTCCCTGCCAACTAGTGCTAGTCATGTCAGGCAGGCAAAAAAAATAAAAATAAAAAAAATAAAAAAATAAATAAATGTCTTAGATTTCACGGTTATTTATTATAAGAATTATATTTCATATTTTTTTTCCATGTCCCCTGAAATACTTATGGAGTGGGTGACAGGAGCTATTTCAGGCCCTTCCTGAATAATATGCTGTTGTTGTCACTACGTTTTGTCTGCTCGGGTAGTCCCATGGAGACACTCTGTGAGGTAACTGTTCCCTAAGCATATCTGGGTGTTTCCATCCTGACTCCCTCCCCCGCTGGTTTTGATCTTGGAGAGTGAGGCATAGCACAGACCCACCTTGGTGCTTCCCTCTCTTAATCCTTTACAACAGTGGTAGTCAACCTGGTCCCTACCACCCACTAGTGGGCGTTCCAGCTTTCATGGTGGGCGGTAGCAGAGCAACCAAAGTATAAATAAAGAGATAGATTTAACTATAGTAAGTTGCTTTATAAAGATTTATTCTGCCAAACTTAGCAAAAATCCAACATAAAGTACTTGGTAAGTAATTATTATTATATGCTTTAACTTGTTGTAACTCTGCTTTATAAATTTTATAAAGTAAAGTTACTTCCCTACTTTATAAATCACCATTACTGTGGAACCGGTGGGCGGTTAGAAAATTTTACTACTAAGATACAAAAGTGGGCGGTAGGTATAAAAAGGTTGACTACCCCTGCTCTGCAAGGTTTCCTCTCAGCCAAGTGTGGATAAGAAAAGGGGGCCACACATTAAACCTGACAAGCTCAGGGGAGGCCTGCAGGGTGGGCCCTACAAACTCAGAAACCAAAAGTAACCACACAGGATGAGCTGAACATAAAAATTCCTAACTAAATATGGATCATGGCAGTAGTCACGTCCTAGGCTTGTAACTTCCTGGAAAAGGTCAGTCTTTACCTAACTGAGCCTATCTATTGTCCTGTGGCATCTAAGATGACTTACCTTTGAAATGTCAGAGTAATCTCCTTTTCCAGAACCCTCAGGGCACAACCTCTGGCACCAGAGTTGGAGACCACAGATTCCCTCCTTGTTATCTTGTTCCCCACATTCCATCTCTCGTGCTAGAAATGTGCATTATTAACCATCCTCTATCTACCCATGTGAAAGAAGTGTCACTTCATTTCATTTTATATTCAATCCCAGAGATTCTGTTGGGCAGATAAAATGTATTATGCTCACTTTGTTAAGGAGGCCGACGCCCAGGTGATATTAATGAGTGTTGGGGTGGGCTAAAGGCAGGCAGAATCCTTGTAGCCTGGGGCTTGGTTTTGGGATTAAGCCTTTCCTACCCTTTTTGATGTAGGGCGGTGCAATCCAATCATGCCTCGGAGGAGTGACTTTGTATTGGAGACTTCCCTGTTTTGTATATTGGATTAAGGGTTTGGATTTCTACACTATAAAATGGGGACTGAATGAGAGCTCGGCTCTTGGTTCCTGAGGTTAGCTTGAGAGAGCGGAGAGAGTAGAGCCAGCAGCTAAAGGAGGCCACGTGGAGGAGGCCAGGAGAAGCAGCCAAGATGGCGGAGTGCTGAGTGAGATGCCAGTTTGTGTAGAGTTTGTATCTGGGATAAGGAAGAAGATGGGGAACTGAGGAGAATAAGTCTGGTGAGCTAGAAACCTTTGATTCTAGGAAACTCGGATAAGTCAGTGGCTTTGTGAGCACTGAGTGTGACTGGGTTTTGGAGCCCAGTGTGTATTTTTACTTGCCCGCCGTGTGCAAGGTAGGATTAAAGGCTATGGCCCACCAGTTTTTGGCTCCGCTGTTTCTTTACCGACTGTCCGAATCCAATGCGAACCTGCATAGGCCAGAAGGCTGCTGTGATGGTGGCCCTGGCCCTGCCTACTGGCTTTACAGATTCCCTCCCTTTGCTTTCTCTTGGCCCCTTAATCTAATCATGCAACCCTTCTTAATCTCCTCTTTTGATTCTAAATATATAAAATAAGATGAAAATTACCATTCTTTTGGAGATTTTTTAATCCATTGAGATTTGGCTTCTTGGCAATTGTTATCAGTTTGGTGCAAATAAACTCATAAAAATTCTCTACATGTTTGCATGTTTCTTGTGTCTACATAAGGAAGGATTTTTAGCTCCTTTGTATGAGCTGGGAAAACTTACTTTGACATCATATCCTGCCTTCTTCCTATGGCTTTCTCCTGGTACCCTATGGCTGTTTTATCGGCCAGCACTCTTGCTATTGGACTAACAGGGTCCATTTGCCTGCATGCATCAAAGTCCAATACTACACAATAGGAGTTTGCAGAAAGGAAAGTAAGGGTTTATTTTTAGAAAGTGAACCATGCCTGGAAACTCAGAGGAACTAATTCTCAAAGACCTGGCTCCCCAATGGCTTTCAGGGGATGGGTCATGTAAAGGAAAAACATTAATCAAGTTTTTTCATGACTGAGGGAGTTAGGGTTATGGCCTCTACCTGTTGGTCTGTGCTAGGGTGCAGGGAAGCTGTCAGTGCATCTGGTCCTGATGTTGACCAGGGTGTTGCTTCATCTAGTTCAGGGGTCCCCAAACTACGGCCCTCTGTCCACATGCGGCCCCCTGAGGCCATTTATCCAGCCCCCGCCGCACTTCCGGAAGGGGCACCTCTTTCATTGGTGGTCAGTGAGAGGAGCATAGTTCCCATTGAAATACTGGTCAGTTTGTTGATTTAAATTTACTTGTTCTTTATTTTAAATATTGTATTTGTTCCCATTTTGTTTTTTTTTTTACTTTAAAATAAGATCTGTGCAGTGTGCATAGGGATTTGTTCATAGTTTTTTTTATAGTCTGGCCCTCCAATGGTCTGAGGGACAGTGAACTGGCCCCCTGTGTAAAAAGTTTGGGGACCCCTGATCTAGTTTCACCACTGAAACACAACCAAGGACTTGGTGTTATCTCTAGTTTGATGGAAACTGTCTCTGGGGTCAACAGACCTGAGGCTTTGTTCCTAAGATTATCTGATGCTGGTCAGAACCTCACTATCCTGAGGGCTTAATGATTAAGGGTGTGACCATGCAAAGGAGAAAGAGCCAGGTGAGTCAGGGTGCTGGATGAGGCCAGTGTGAATCAAAAGGAAAGAAAGGAGAAAAGGTTCTATTAAAAAGTGAAGTTTCTATGCAGTTGCAAGTCTCCCCTTTCTTTGATCATTTCTTAATCTTGAATATAAGACACCTGGGTCCAAGTTCAAGCAAAAGGATTAGCTCATAAGATGAAGTCAGACTTGTCTGGCTCTTTTGCCTCTTTTATCTGGTCCTACAATCTCACATGCCCGCCTTTTCTGCAATGGTCCCTGAGCCTTAGAAGGGGCATTCTAGGTGCTCGATTTGTGAGCAGGAACCAAGGCAATGATAGAAGAAGTAGAAAGCCAAGACACCTGTACCCTAAGTAATTATTAGAGCAAACCATAAGTTAGTCTCTGAGTCTTTAAGGCTACCAGTCAAGAAGACCTCTAGATGAAAGGCTCAGAGCTTTATTTTTTCTGCAAGGAAGGCAGGCAGTGACAACCCAGCAGATTCCATTCCTCTGGTCCGAAGTTTGAACATTCCTGATGAACGTCCTGACACCAGTTCAAGCAAGCCGTCTGTGGTTTTTACACAGTATCCATCACAGAAACTGTCTACTTGCTAACTGTTGTGAGGATTTCTCTGAAGTTTACATTATGTCCGTGATGGTGAACCTATGACACGCGTGTCAGCACTGACATGCGTAGCCATTTTTGATGACACATGGCTGCATGCGTTGCATACCAGAGAAGTATGAGGCCACATGCCGAGAAGGACGTTTCATCCTCGGCTCCTGCATGGCTAGGTGCAGGAGCCGAGGATAAAACATTTGCTGTAGTGTAGACTCTGTGCCGGAGGTGTGTAGGCCAAAACAACAGAACTCCGGCACAGAGCGTCTAGTTCTGGGACTTCCGGTTAGGCTGTTAGGGGATCTTTGACCTCACTTCCAGCCGGCGGAGCAGGGAGCAGCGGAATGCCTCAGGGGACGCATCTCTGGGGGCCCTGTGATCGCCATTACCAGCAACCCCATAACCACAGCAACCATCATCCAATCTACTGTTCTGGGGTGTCGTGGATTTCTAATTGACCATCATTACTGAGATAAGTGAGGGGAGGCTGGGAGAGGCGAGGGCCTGTGCTATGGTGCCGTTTCCCACCATTAGAAATAGCAGCAGCCATCTTAATTTACATAAGATGCAACTTGCAGAATTTCAAGACAGCATCTGGGCTCAGGTGTTTGTCAACTTGAGGTCAAAGCTTGAGAATCTAGAAAGGTGCCGCTTGGAGAATCAAGAGGAGTGCCACTATGAACAGGAAATTTGGAGTGCCGGGAACCAATTACCAGACACTTTTAGCACCCTGAAAAATATAGCAATGCCTTTACTCACAATTTTTCCCTCTAGGTACTTTTGTGAGACCTTATTCTCAGTGTTAAATAATATCAAAACCAACAAAAGAAATAGATTGACAGATGAAGTTAGTAGCGCTTGCTTGGGCTTGAAGTGTACAAAATACCAACCTTCAGTTGAAGATTTAGCCAATGAAATTCAGTAACAAAAAAGTCACTAATAGGCAGGTTAGTTAAGGAATTCCCCGTCCCCCTCACTTATTTTAGTTCACGGCACCCCACACAAGTTAAATAATATCAAGACCAACAAAAGAAACCGACTGACAGATGAACAAAGAAGTCACTAGCAGGTAAGTTAAATAATTAGTTTTATTAAATACAGTTATATTACAATTATACATTTTTGTTATTTAAACTATAAATATCGTGAAATTATGGTTTTTTCCTCGAAGTGACACACCATTCAAGTTATGCTCATTTTTTTGGCGAATTTTGACACACCAAGCTCAAAAGATTGTCTATCACTGCATTACGTCATCTATCTGGGATCTGCAATCGCAAGGCTCAGAACAAACAGTTTTAGATCTTGATAATTCCAAGGCAAAGAATGGAAGGAAAACAAAATACTAGTTAAGAGGACTGTAGCCCAACACGTTCCTTAGAAATATTCAGAATCCAGTGCAGTCCACAGGTGAAAAATAAGATTTTAAAGACAATTAACTGAATTAGAATTTAATATCCACAATTGGACATTATGGTTTTTTTGAAACAATTTTTCTCTTTAAAATCACCCTCATTTTATCAAAGGTAGTAAAGTTAAGACTAATTTATTATATAAATCTAGTTTCATTATATTTGGCCTGTTATTTGCTTAAGTACGACAAGAGTAGTAATTGATTATACAGGCTCCTTTAAATCAGCTTTGCCGGAATTTCATAAGTAATCTCTATATTTGACTTTAATTAGCCCCTCAGGTCGAAGAAGCCACACTACAGGGTCAGCACCAGCAATTGCCTACAATGCTATTCAGTTAGGTGGCTTCCTCAGGTTCTCTAGTTTTCCCCAAAGGTCCTGAGGTTCTTCCTTGGCCGTTTCCCAGGAAAGCAACCTGCGTTCCTTACCTGGAAGGACTGCTGTGAGCCATGTGGGTAAGGAGCCTGGCCCTTTCTCCAACGGGCTTTAACTGGTTACCAAGGCCAGTCAGAAAGCCTTGAAACTTCCTGGTAAAATCCCAAGTCCGTGCATGCATCTCTCACCCATGACATTCTGATCAAAGTTTAGGTAACAAATCAGTTTCCAATTGTATCCTGTTATTAACAAAATATTCCTATTGAATTGATGCAAACAACCATATTGCCATGAAAATAATAATAGTCGTTCAGAATCTGCACACTCCTGGAGGGAGCAGGTAGCGAGAAACATGTAAATGCTTCAGTATTGCTGACAAGTTGTAATTTACCAATTGCTCTAAGTCATAAGTAGTTTCCTTATATCTGGAAAACAAAAATATTAAATATTAGCAATGTTTTTAATTAAAAAGTTATAAAAATAAAATAATTCTCCATTTATTCAGTCCCATGTAGTTAATTCTTGTCTATTGTGGTCTTTCGCCAGCAGTGCATGAATCCAGTTATTCCTTAAAGTTTTGTAAATCTTTATCCAGTTGGAAGGTATGATCTGAAAGTTTATTCTCAGAGAACGCTGCTTTAGAATGCCAGATTTCTTTTCATGGATCTTTCTGAAGATGAAAAATACTTGCAAAAGCATGAGAGTAAAACAATAACTGTCTACAAGTGCCAAAACTTAAAGTGAGATAGTTATAGGTCTGATTATAATGTAATTGACAAAGAACTTAGCTTTTTGTAACATTTTAAGATAACAACAATTACAAATAAGTATTGTATCAGGACTTTGTAGACTCCTGGATTTCTATATATTCTCCAATATATAATATCCACTTAGTAAGACTATATACACACTGGTCAAAAATAAGTTTGTAAATATTATGTATGTTTGCTCACTTATAGTTTGCATTGGGTGTGGGAGACAGGCTGTAAGCTGGCAAAGTCCTTATAGACTAAGGCTTAGTTTTAAGACTAAGCCTTTCCCACCCTTTTAGTACTAAGATCTTTTCAATATCCTTCTAATACTAAGATCTTTGCAAAACTAAGCTTTTCCCCACACCCTTGACTGTTGCATGAAGTGAGGTGGTGCTCTCTTATGAGTAATCCTATCTATGCCTCAGATAAGTGGCTTTGTAGCAGAGACTTCCTTATGTGTATATTGGCTTAAAGTAGGGGTTGGGAACCTATGGCTCGCGAGCCAGATGTGGCTCTCTTGATGGCTGCATCTGGCTTGCAGACAAATCTTTAATGAAAAAAGTAATAACGTTAAAAACATAAAACATTCTCATGTATTACAATCCATTCATTTCCTACCACTCATGTTCATGGTTGCGGGTGGCTGGAGCCACCCATGGTTGTCCTCCGGGACAACACCAAATTTTTATTGGATAATGCGTAAGGTACACGGGTCGTTGTGAGGTCAGGAAGTAAACTTCCCTCCTTTTAATCAAGTAGTCAGCTAGTTAATTGCAGAAGCCCTTTTGACAAAGAAAATGGCTAAAAGAAAAAAAGATGAGGAGTATTGTACTTTTCAGCAGGAATGGACAGAGAAATTTGCCTTTGTGGAGAGAGCAAGTTCTGCAGTGTGTCTAATATGCAATGATAAAATTGCATCGGTGAAATGGTCAAATATAAAGTGGCACTTTGACAAATGCCATACTACATTTGCATTGAAATATCCAGCAGGGGACAGCAGGAAGAAAGCATGTCAAGAGCTACTGTGCAGATTGCAAGCTAGTCAGCAGCAACTCCATGTTTGGACCCAACAAGGTGACTGGAATTCAGCTAGCTCTGCTGATGCTTTAGCAATTGTGAGAAATGGAAAGCTATTCACAGATGGGGAGTATGCCAAAACATTCATGCTTGATGTTGCCAAAGAACTTTTTGACTTTTCGGATAAAGACAAGATAATCAAACGAATAAAAGACATACCTCTGTCGGCAAGAACTGTTCACGATTGTACCATCGTGATGGCAAATCAAGTTGAGGCAACACAAGTGAAGGACATAAATGCAGCACCATTCTTTTCTCTCACTTTGGATAAGTCAACAGATGTAAGCCATTTATCCCAGTTCAGCGTGATTGCAAGGTATGCTGTCAGTGACACACTCTGTGAGGAAAGTCTTGCTGTTTTGCCTATGAAAGAGACAACAAGAGGGGAGGATTTATATAAGTCTTTCACTGAGTTCGCTAAAGAAAAAAAATCTACTGATGGATAAACTTATTTCGGTGTGTACTGATGGTGCTCCGTGCATGGTAGGGAAAAACAGAGAATTTGTAGAGCTTCATCGTGAACATGAAAAGAGAACCATCCTAAGTTTTCATTGCATCCTACATCAGGAGGTGCTTTTTACTCAGATGTGTGGCAAGCAGCTTGGTGAGGTGATGTTGCCGGTCATTCGGGTGGTCAACTTTATTGTTGCCCGAGCTTTAAATGATCGCCAGTTTAAAACACTGCTGGATAAAGTTGGGAATAATTATCCTAGTCTGCTTCTGCACAGCAATGTGCATTGGTTGTCAAGTGGGAAGGTGCTTAGGTGTTTTGTGGCTTGTCTGAGCAAAATCCGGACTTTTCTTGAAATGAAAAACGTTGAGCATCCTGAGTTAGCTAACATGAGTGGCTCCTGAAGTTCTACTATCTCATGGACATGACTGAACATCTGAACCAGCTCAATGTGAAAATGCAAGGCGTTGGTAATACAGTCTAATCCCTTCAACAAGCAGTGTTTGCATTTGAAAACAAGTTGGAACTCTTCATTGCTGACACTGAAACAGGTCGTTTACTACACTTTGAAAAACTGGAAGAGTTTAAAGATGCATGCACAACAAATGACCCTGCTCAACATCTTGATCTCCAGCAGCTAGCGGGCTTCACATCTAATCTCCTGTAGTCATTCAAAGCACACTTTGGACAATTTTGTGAGCACACTTGTCTTTTTAAGTTCCATCCACATGAGTATGCAGTGGACAGCGCCAACCTGAGTTACATCCCCGGTGTCTCCGTCAGAGATTTTAAGCTACAAGCTGCTGAACTGAAGGCCTCAGACATGTGGGTGAATAAGTTCAAGTCACTGAATGAAGATTTGGAAAGACTTGCACGACAGCAAGCAGAGTTGGTGAGCAAACACAAGTGGGGAGAAATGAAAAAACTTCAACCAGCGGACCAGCTGATTGTCAAAACTTGGAACGCACTTCCCATCACATACCATACACTGCAGCGTGTGAATATTTCTGTACTGACAATGTTTGGCTCTACATATGCATGTGAGCAGTCTTTCTCACATCTAAAGAACATTAAGACCAACCTACAATCACGTGTAACAGATGGAAGTCTCAACGCCTGCATGAAGCTTAACCTCACCACATATCAACCAGACTACAAGGCCATCAGTAAAACCATGCAGCACCAGAAGTCGCATTAATGGTAAAAAGTTCTTTATTCATCGTTGGTTAGCTACAGCATAACAACGTTATTAAAAAGAATTCAGAGACTTATTGTACTTCAAAAGTGTTGGTCTTACATAAAATGCACACATTTACTTGGATTTAGTGTTAAACATATTGTATGGCTCTCATGGAATTACATTTTAAAATGTGTGGCGTTCATGGCTCTCTCAGCCAAAAAGGTTCCTGACCCCTGGCTTAAAGGCTTTAATTTTCTACACTATAAAATAAAGCAGACTTGGGGCTCTCTTGCTCAGTTCCTGCCCTCAGCATTGCAGAGGAGAGGCAGCCACGATGGTGAAATGCTAAAGGATAAGCCAGTGAATGCAGGAGAAGGAGATGGGGAACAGAGGTGAATAAGGCTGGTGGGGCCTTTGATTTTGGGAAAACTTGGATGAGTCAGTGGCTTTGGGAGCCCTAAATAGAAAGGGAAGTGTTTTCCACTGTGTGTATTTCTCACCCGCCGAGTGTGAGCTAGGATTAAAGGTAATGGCCCACCAGTTCTTGGCTCCATTGATTCATTACGATCTGCCCGAATTAAATGTAAACCTGCATTGGCCAGGCGGCTGTGATGGTGGCTGCGATTATTGGTCCCATACACACAAATAAGACACAACTATTTTCTTAAGTGACAAAGCTTCCCCTGCTATTCAAACATATCAAATAGTCCTAATTAGGTCAAAACCTCTCCCTTTCAAGGAGAGAGAAAAAATCCTTTGAGGTGTTCCCAGGGCTCAGTGGAAAAACCCCAAACCATTTCTAGGTTAAGAAAAAATGTCTCCTGTTAAAATTTGAACCCTGTAAGGTTTGTCTGACACACTTGACCAAAAGGATTGTTTATCATTATAAAACATTACAGTATTCATTTACCCAAAATGACAATGAAAAGATATTTTTTAAAAAATTCAGGTTAGCAAACCTTTATTTATTAGCATTCAGAAAATTATTTTCTTAAGTAATCAAGAACCTGATCAAGACAACAGGAAACTTTTTTTTTTTTTGTATTTTTCTGAAGCTGGAAACGGGGAGAGACAGTCAGACAGACTCCCGCATGCGCCCGACCGGGATCCACCCGGCACGCCCACCAGGGGCGATGCTCTGCCCACCAGGGGGTCGCTTTGCCGGGACCAGAGCCACTCTAGCGCCTGGGGCAGAGGCCAAGGAGCCATCCCCAGCGCCCGGGCCATCCCTGCTCCAATGGAGCCTTGGCTGCGGGAGGGGAAGAGAGAGACAGAGAGGAAGGAGGGGGTGGGGGTGGAGAAGCAAATGGGCGCTTCTCCTATGTGCCCTGGCCAGGAATCGAACCCGGGTCCCCCACACGCCAGGCCGACGCTCCACCGCCGAGCCAACCGGCCAGGGCCAACAACAGGAAACTTTTAACAAAACATAGAATCTCTGCTTCCTGGGTAGAAAACCTTCTATCATATCTTAGGGGAAGTAGAATAAATACAAAAAACTTTTTAATAGAGTGAACCAAACTCTTATTCTGTATTAGCTTGCTTTTGACATTTACAGTCATTTGCTTAATTAAATTTTAATCTTATTTGGCTGAAACGTTACCAAAGGACCAGGTCCTTCGGGTCTGCATATTGTCAGCAGGTAGTATGTGGGTTCTTGACTTCGTGCAGGAAAGATGTCACAACATGAGTCTAAGTGATTTTGAAAGTTTATTAAAGTTGGGGACAGTGAAACAAGGACGGGCCTAGAACAGAAGAAATCTTACAGGAAGGAAATGAGCCTACACTAGGGTGTAGGGGGACCCAGGGGGCCTGGGAGACAGAGTCGGGGGGGTTAGGCCAGGACAGACTGCTGCTCCCCACTGCTCCCCTGGTTGCAAGTCTCATGGGGACTCATTAAGTTTAGGAAGGTGGGGGGGGGGGAGGGGAAGGAGGGAAGGAGGGAAAGGGGAAGGCTGGGCCTGCTCCCTGGAGGGAGAGTGCTCTGGGTCTTCTGTTTTGAAGGTTTTTAAAGACTGAGAGTTTAGGTGTGGTCTTAGGGGAGGATCCCAATCCAATATTCATCAGCTTTAAGCTGATGCACCAAAATGAGATTTATTTCATTAACGTCATCCCTCCTTGGGTGTGGTTGGCACAAATGGCACTAGCTGGATTTCTTCTCACAAAAATTGCTATAATTTCTATACTGCTCACAAAAATTAGGGGATATTTCAAAACGAATATGAAGCGATATAAAAAAGAAGCATTTGGTTTTTTTTTTATTAAACAAGAACATCAGAAAAGCAAACAACAAGTCAAAGAAAGTTGTTTAATTATGCAAATGAGATGCAAAACCAACTTTTATTTCATGGGTGAAAATGCCCTGTACAAAAGGCTGAAAGTGCTGGAGTATCTGCACGTTCTCTGATCCCCTAATTTTGGTGAGCAGTGTAGCTCCCTGAGTAGGGGGAATTAAGCTATTTATGCTCTGCTGGGGGAGGAGACATGTCAACCATTCACACTTGGTCACAGAAGGTAGGATTTTGTGACTTGCTAGGTGGCTGTAAACTGCTTGGCCCTGTGACTCTCTGTCTCCACCTCCCTGTGCCACTTGTCCACTGTCTCATCACCATATATAAAAGCTGCTCAAGGTTTTTATTCGCAGACTTTCTACAACTTTCTTAGTCCCTCTTTTGTGTCTCTTCTTATTCATTCAGAAATAACCAACCTTATTTTAAGACAACTTCATTCTTTCAAGTCCTTCAAAAAAAGGTATTTCCATACTTTATACCTTTTATTACTAAAACACAGTTTTCTTCCATCTTAATTAGAAATATTAACTCTTAGCAACCTCAATTTCTAGTGACAACTAAAAAAGAAGCAATTAGTACTCTTTCAGTTGATATGTTTGTGAACATATTTATTAATTTCTAAATATTTCCTTATAGCACTTTTTTTTAATGTGACGTAAGACGTCTTTACTAATGGACCCAATATCTTTCATTTTTCTTTTCTTTTTAAATTTATTTTTAATTTTTAGAATGACATGGTTTGCCAAACTATATGGGGTTCAAGTGTACAACTCAAAATAACACCATGTACACACTTCATTGTACACCCTTGTAAAGCCAGCAGGCAGGGCCGGGGCTACCATCACAGCAGCCCGGCCCATGCAGGTTCGCATTGGATTCGGACAGTTGGTAAAGAAACAGTGGAGCCAAAAACTGATGGGCCATAGCCTTTAATCCTACCTTGCACCCGGTGGGCAAGTAAAAATACACACTGGCCTCCAAAACCCAGTCACACTCAGTGCTCACAAAGCCACTGACTTATCCGAGTTTCCTAGAATCAAAGGTTTCTAGCTCACCAACCTTATTCTCCTCAGTTCCCCATTTTCTTCCTTATCCCAGATACAAACTCTACACAGACTGGCATCTCACTCAGTACTCCGCCATCTTGGCTGCTTCTCCTGGCCTCCTCCACGTGGCCTCCTTTAGCTGCTGGCTCTACTCTCTCCACTCTCTCATACTAACCTCAGGAACCAAGCAGCAAACTCTCGTTCCATCCCCATTTTATAGTGCAGAAATCCAAACCCTTAATCCAATATACATAATAGGGAAGTCTCTAATACAAAGTCACTTCTCCGAGGCATGATAGGATTGCACCACCTTACACCAAAAAGGGTAGGAAAGGCTTAATCCCAAAACCAAGCCCCAGGCTACAAGGACTCTGCCTGCCCTCAGCCCACCCCAACACACACCAATACCACCTGGGCAAGGGCCTCTTTAACAAAGTGAGCATAATACATTCTATCTGCCCAACAATCCACCCCTATGCTCACTTTACTACCCACAATCTATACCACCAGCATCCCTGTGCAAGGAAATTAGAGCATTACATTAGAACATTACACAAATTAAAACAGCAAAAATAATACAGTTTCAACAATTACAAAGGTACACTTCACCAGTCTCTGAGCACTTTGCCCAAAGCGCAAAATGTCCTCGCTTTCTTTCTAGCCATGGGAAAAGCTTCCCGGGGCAGGGGAGTGCTTCCAGCAAAGCCACCCCCCACCCCCATCGGGGTATTTCACATTGTCCAAAATCCGTAATCCGTAAGTCCATCCAACAAAGGAGCCAATGCCCACTCCGGTCATAGTCCAGGAAATCAGTCCACGCACGTGGGTCATCAGCCACCCCCCTCATTCCTGCCATCCTGGCAGGTTTCACACTGTCCCAAAGAGGGGCACGTGGCAATGGCAGTCAGCATTTCCATCTTTGCTCCGGAAAGCATGTCCAGCCCTATGTCCCAAAATCGCAGACCTACCAGGGCCGTAGTAGGTGCTCCTTCCAGCTGGGCTTCCACCTTCCGGAGACTGCGGATTGCAACTCCAGTCCGATTCTCCTCATCCTCCAAAGAGGAACTGAAAACACCAGCTCCGGCTGCTGGGCTCGAGCCTCCGTCCACTGCCGCCTTCTGCTCCGCAGACCTTGCAGCTCTGGACTTGGCTTCAGCCTCAGCCTCGGCCCCAGCCCCGGCTTCAGCCTCAGCCTCAGCCCCGGCCTCCTGCCGCTGCTGGCTCTCCGCAACATCCAGGGCAAGCTGCAACTCATGAACCTCTGAATCCTCCAGCGTTTGCTCCATTTCCAGGCGAATCTCGAACACCTGGTCGGCCTCCTCCACAGAACTCTCGGTTTCCTCACGCATGGCTGTAAAAGTCAGCCAGCCTACAATCCCCAAAAGGACAGCCATGGGGAACCCTAACACTAGCCAGTCCTCTACTCCACCACTCAAAGGCTCCTTACCAATCTGTATCGAATCCTGCCACAGACTACGCCAAATGTAAAGCCAGCAGGCAGGGCCGGGGCTACCATCACAGCAGCCCGGCCCATGCAGGTTCGTATTGGATTCGGACAGTCGGTAAAGAAACAGTGGAGTCAAAAACTGATGGGCCATAGCCTTTAATCCTACCTTGCACCTGGTGGGCAAGTAAAAATACACACTGGGCTCCAAAACCCAGTCACACTCAGTGCTCACAAAACCACTGACCTATCCGAGTTTCCTAGAATCAAAAGTTTCTAGCTCACCAACCTTATTCTCCTCAGTTCCCCATTTTCTTCCTTATCCCAGATACAAACTCTACACAGACTGGCATCTCACTCAGTACTCCGCCATCTTGGCTGCTTCTCCTGGCCTCCTCCACGTGGCCTCCTTTAGCTGCTGGCTCTACTCTCTCCACTCTCTCATACTAACCTCAGGAACCAAGCAGCAAACTCTCGTTCCATCCCCATTTTATAGTGCAGAAATCCAAACCCTTAATCCAATATACATAATAGGGAAGTCTCTAATACAAAGTCACTTCTCCGAGGCATGATAGGATTGTACCACCTTACACCAAAAAGGGTAGGAAAGGCTTAATCCCAAAACCAAGCCCCAGGTTACAAGGACTCTGCCTGCCCTCAGCCCACCCCAACACACACCAATACCACCTGGGCAACGGCCTCTTTAACAAAGTGAGCATAATACATTCTATCTGCCCGACAACACTCTACCCCTAGCAAAGTCTTTCTGTCCTTATTTTCCCCCCTCTGCCCTCCTCACCCTCGCTCCACCCCCTTCCCCTCTGGCCACTCCCCTCCCCACTGTCTGTATCGATGTGTTATACAGACAGTAAGTGAACTTATGTTCAGTAATTAATATTTCATTATTTCATCTTATTTGTAAATGGTCTAGATATTCCGTGAATATTCATTATTTAATTCAGCTAACAAAACTTGAAAGTTTCAAGTTACCAGAAAGATTTATAAAGTCATTTAAGTACAATATAATTATTGTTAAAGAGTTAGCCTGAAAGAAACTGTTTTATCCAACTTACATTTATTTAATTTACTTGCTCATAACAATTAACTTTAGGTTATTTATGAAAATGTTATCATGCCAAGTTTCTTGCTGACACATTTTGCAACAGAGATAACATGAACTTACTTAACTAATGAATCCGGATAGAAAAGAAAGAATTACTTAATAATGATGATTTTAAAGATATGTCTAATCATACCAAACCAAACTGTTGGGCAGATAAAATGTATTATGCTCACTTTGTTAAAGATAACACGTGAGGCCATCGCCCAGGTGATATTAATGTGTGTTGGGAATCCTTGTAGCCTGGGGCTTGGTTTTGGGATTAAGCCTTTCCCACCCTTTTTGACGTGGGGTGGTACAATCCAATCATGCCTCAGAGAAGTAACTTTGTATTAGGGACTTCCCTACTTGGTATATTGGATTAGAGGTTGTGAAGCTACAATATAAAATGGGGGCAGAATGAGAGTTTGCTCTCTTGGTTCCTGAGATTATCATTAGAGGAGAGAGCAGAGCAGAGAGCAGAAGGAGGCCACGTGGAGTAGGCCAGGAGAAGCAGCCAAGATGGCGGAGTGTTGAGTGAGAAGCCAGTTTGTGCAGTTTGACGCTGGAGAAGGAAGGAGATGGGGAACTGTGGAAAATAAGGCTGGTGAGCTAGAAACCTTTGATTCTAGGAAACTCGGATAAATCAGTGGCTTTATGAGCACTGAATGTGAGTGGGTTTTGGAGCCCAGTGTATGTTTTTTACTTGCCCGCCAGGTGCAAGCTAGGATTAAAGACTATGGCCCACCAGTTTGTGGCTCCGTTGTTTCTTTACCGACTGTCCGAATCCAATGCAAACCTGCATGTGAATGGCCACGATGGCGGCTCCTGGCTTTACACAAACTCAAACCAAAATATCAAATATTTTCCCAGATCATGAGATTTTGAAAAGCATTTGAGTTAGTTCCTGTTGTGTGTGTGTGTGTGTATTTGATTTTGGGAGTACATTTATTAAAGCTGGGGACAGTGAAACAAGGAAGGGCTTAGGATAGAAGCAGCAGCAGGAGAGAGCCCAGGCCGGGCTGCTCTGACTCTCTGGAAATGTAGGAATGTTATAGGAAAGAAAGGAGCCCAGGCGGGGCTGCTCTGGCTCACTGAGAAGTGAAAGTCACAATGAAGGGAGCTTGCTAGAATGTCAGAGAAAAGGGGGACTTGAGACAGGACGAGTTGCTGCTGCTGCTTGCTCCCCTGGTTGCAAGTCTGCTGGGGTCTCCCAGAGGCTAGAAGATGCATGCTGGTGTGGAAGAGGGGCAGAGGGCAAAGCATGGGCAGGAATCGAACCCGGGACTTCTGCATGCCAGGCCGACGCTCTACCACTGAGCCAACCGGCCAGGGCCAGCACTTGTTTTTTTTAAGCCAACTTAATATAGCTCTCTCTCTCTCTTTTAATTAACAAATCCATTTGGGTAAGAAATACTACACTACAGACAGAAATCTTTAGCCATGAGACAGGCACTATAAAGCAAAACTCACTAATTTAGAAAGGAACAGATGGAATTAATCTGTTCAGATAGATAAGGCTTTTTTTTTCCTTGTAATAAGAATTACCTCCCTGAAACTTGCATCTTAAAAGATGGCCCAGATAAGAGTGCTAGAAGACAGGTATTTATATCTAGAGCCACACCTCTAGTCCTGTAAAAACTTTATTTGTAAAACAAGGACAGTTTTTTTTGTTTCTTTTTTTATAATTCCTCAAGAATTGGGTTGCCACCCAAATGTTGGCAAAGGACTGACAAATCCATCCACCCATTTTTGGAATGTCTCCCTCTGGGTTTACAGACTCCGTAGGTAACAGATACAGCCTCAATCCGACAAACTAAGGTTTCTCAGGAATCACATCCCTTCCTGTTCCCATTGGGGTTTCCCTGAATCCTAGAAGAGGGTGGTACCTGGGATCATCACCTGCAAACCTTATCAGAAAACATCTTTAATTTCTAAAACTAGAGCAATTTTCAGCTCAAGGCCTTTTCAGTTCCTTGTTTCTTATGCTGTACATAAAAGCACCATGGGGCAGGGACCCCTGGTCATGGACTGTCTTCCAGCTCCAGGCAACAGATCTGGGAGCTTCTGCTAGGCAGGGTCCTGGTGGCCAGCCCTGGGCCAGGGTCCACGAATGCATGGGCAAAAGGCCACCGTATATTGCGTGTCATAATTGTTACTGGACTAAAGGGGTTCATTTGCCTGCATGTGTAAATGCCCAGTTAGACACAAACAGGAGTTTAATTTTAGAAAGTAGCCCACGCCTGGAAACACAGGTGAGCTAATGCTCAAAGACCTGCTCCCCAGTGGCTTCCAGGGGACGGGTTATACAGGGGGAAAATCATTAATTATTGTGACTAAGGGAGTTAGGGTCATGGTCAGTGTCATGGTCTCTACTGATTGGTTTCTTCCAGGGTAGAGGGTGGGATCGGGGCATCTGGTCCTGATGTCAGCCATGGCTTTGCTTCATCTGGTTTCACCGATTTCCTGGGTCTGGAGCTGAAACACAGCTGAGGCCTAGATGGTATCTCTAGTTTGACTGAAATGCTGTCTCTGGGGTTAACAGACCCAAGACTTTATTCCTACAATTATGTGATGCTGATCAGAACCTCATTGTCCTGAGGGCTTCATAATTAAGGGAGCGGATGTGCAAGGGAGGAGGAGTCAGGTGGGTCAGGGTGCTGGATGAGGTCAGTGTGAATCAAAAGGAAAGAAAAGAGGAAAGGTTCTATTAAAGAAATGAAGTTTCGCCTGACCAGGCGGTGGCGCAGTGGATAAAGCGTCGGACTGGGATGCTGAGGACCCAGGTTCGAGAACCCGATGTTGCCAGCTTGAGCATAGGCTCATCTGGTTTGAGCAAAAGCTCACCAGCTTAAGCCCAAGGTCGCTGGCTCAAGCAAGGAGTTACTTGGTCTGCTGAAGGCCCTTGGTCAAGGCACATATGAGAAAGCAATCAATGAACAACTAAGGTATTGCAAGGCGCAACAAAAAACTAATGATTGATGCTTCTCATCTCTCCGTTCCTGTCTGTCTGTCCCTGTCTATCCCTCCGACTCTGTCTCTGTAAAAAAAAAAAAAAAAAAGAAATGAAGTTTCTACATGGTTACACTCTCATCTTACAGGCCTGCCTTGCATCTCCCAAACCTTTTCCCTTTCAAAAAGCCTTAGCTAGCTCTTACAAATCAAAGCACTCAGCCTTCGAATTCACATGAGCTAGGGACTTGAGGGGCTCTATTTTGAAACTGAAAGCTGAGTTTCTCCACTGAGGGCAGTGAGTAGAGATAGCCATCGCTGCTGCCGGGAATACTGAGCAAGAGAAAGAGAAAAGACATTTAAAAAGTATACCATTGTTCCATTGCAACCTCCTGCCCTACATCCACACACCCACCCAGCCCTGCCTCCTTCCCTGCCATCAGAGCTCTGGTCCAGGCCTGGCTTTGCCTCTCAGTCTCTTCCCGTATCTCAATCTCTCCTTCTTTCCTGGTTCTATGCCCTCCACATTTACCCATCTTTATATTTTCCCTGTTAAATTAATTAAACAAGGAGACCATTAGACTGAAGTGCTTCTAATGCTTTACCAATCTACTTAAGAAAGCCAACACCTAGGCTTGTAATGCTTCAAGGTTAAGAAATGGAAATCTAAGGACAACCAATCACAAACAGTCAATGGGGCTTTCCTAAATAAGGCAACGGCTTAAGCTACAGCCAATAAAATGATTTCATTACTTTGTTTCCACTGTTTTCTATAAAAGTCTTGACAAAGTTCTTTTAGGGGGACCTCCCCTAATGAGTTCCAGTTTGGTGCTGTCCAATTCACATAGACTTTTTGTTCAAATAAACTCTTAGAGTTTTTAATATGCCTTTGTTTATCTTTCAACATCCCCTTCAAAACAAACTTACAAACAGAAACTGAACAAAAGTTCCTGCCTAATTGCATGTCCATTGCTTTCTGTTTCCTCCTAGAGTTTCTTGAAAGGGAACCATCGTCCCCATTCATTACTCACTCTCAATTTGGCTTAGTCTGTGGGCAATGTGTCAGCCTTGTCTTCCTTGACCTCTCTGTTGGATTTACTCTCATTGACCACTAGCTTCTTTAAGCTTCTTCCTCCCCTGGTCCACGCTCTCCTGGATTTCTTCTTACTTCCCTGGCCATTCCTCAAAATTTCTACTGATTTTCACCTCTGATCATGAGGTTGTTGTTTACTGGGTTCTGCTTGGGGCTCTCTTTTCTACTTACATCCTTCTTCAAAGACTTAGAGATCACCAGATGTGATTTTTGCATCTGTTTTCCAACCATGTAGAGTTTCTTCTTTAGGGCCCTGACCAGGTAGCTCAGCAGTTGGCTAGAGTGTTGTCCCAATACACCCAAGTTGTAGGTTCGATCCCTGGTTAGGACACATGCAAGAATCAACCAATGAATGCGTAAATAAGTGAAACAACAATTGATGTCTCTTTCCCTCTCTCTCTTTCTAAAATCAATCAATAAAAAAGAAAGTAGGATTTTGTCTTTGCTCCTCCTGGAAAGGGCCCCTAGACACATACCTTTTTAGTCTTCTTCTTTTTTTTTAATATTTATTTTTTAAAATATTTTTGAAGATTTTATTCATTTTAGAGAGGGGAGAGATGGACAAAGAGAGAGAAAGAAGGGGGAGGAGCAAGGAGCATCAACTCTTATCTGTGCCTTGACCAGACAAGCCCAGGGTTTCAAACTGATGATCTCAGTGTTCCAGATCAAAGCTTTATCCACTGTGCCACCACAGGTCAGGCATTTTGAGCCTTTTGATTGACGGTGGGTATGGGGAGGTGTTCCTCCTCTGGGGAGTGCCATACCCTCTGTATGATGTTAAATGCTGGTAGGGTCTGCTGGCTTGGGTGTTCTCTGTGCTCTGAGGGGCCTTTCCTTGTCTTGAGCATACCTTTGACCCTACCCTTTCCATCCAACATTTTCTTGAAAAAGTAAAATATAGTCTTTTTCATTGTCCATTCCCTGATAGTAACAACTCTGCTTTTTCCAACAACTTGAGAGCTTGTCATCCAAAAAGCTAACTAGGTTTTGCTCTCCAAGGTCTCGGGCATTTCTCTCAGAGCTGTAGCATGTATTTGCTGAGGCTATAAGGTGGAGGCCGAACACTGCCTTGGGTAGGCCCTGTCACCAGAACACAGCCCTTTATTCCAAGGAAGACTTTATAGAAGGAACTATAGAGTTATAATTTTAGCTTAAGTAATGGTGGCTGTGGTTATGGTCAGTGGGCTTAATGGTTAATGCAGGTAGATGCTTTGTTCCAGGAGCTGGGATGCCTGAGTGGGCCTGCATGACTTATCAGGATCTGCAAGTAGGCCACTTCTGTGCCCTAGGAGATCTGCCAAGTGATCCACCTTTGTACCCCGGGGGACTGCAAGTACTGTACTTTTGTGCCCTAAGCGTCTTCAGGCAAAGCCTTTGTGTTCCAAGGATGGATACCCAGCTGCCTATGATCCAATTAACTTTGACTATGATCTGATTAAACCTGCCTCAAAATTCCAAAACCCTTACCCACCCTTTTCTTCCACTTATAAAAAGTTTGGCTAAGGATAGGAGGTTGAGGTAGCTTTGGCTTCGGGAACATAACTGCCATCTCCTCAGAGAGCTGGCCTTCAGAATAAAGTGCACATAAAAGGTTAAATTTTTGTTACTATGTATTTGGCTGAAATAGTGACAGGCAACACAAATTCTGCTATTTCTGATTTCAGACTGATTGCGCATGGGTTATAAGCCTGTGTATGGGGTGAAGATTCTCCCCAGAGACATCGTCTCTAGTCTCTGAGCCTCTGCACTAGCAGTTTCCTTTGCCAGAAACACTCTTTTCCATCCCTTCCCCACTTTTTGTCAAGTTTCTGCTCAAGGGTCACCTTTTCTCATCACCTTGTGTTGCCAAACATTCCTCTATCACTCTCCTTTCTCTACCTGGCTACCCGCTTCTTTTTTCTTAGCAGTTATCAACATCTGACACATTTTAATATACTACTGTATTGTCTTCCTTCTCTACTGGGATGTAACTTCCATGAGGGCAGGAATTAGTACAACTTTGGTCAGTGCTGTACCCCAGTGCCTCAGACAAGGCCTGGTATGCTCAATACATGTTTATTGAACGAATAAATAAATGGATGGATGGATGAGTGAATGATGCTGTCTTTTGCCATGAGAACAGGTGATTTCAGAGCAGATTTTAAACTGCCTTAGATAAGCCAAGCCAAAAACCTGGAATGAGACTTGGCTCTTTCCTCTTTCCAGCAGTCAGTATCCCTCAGGTGGTTTTACCTGTGGGAGAGCTCTAAGCTCAGTCCCCCGCCCCCTGCCCTCATTCCTGTCCACATCACCTCTCACCAAGCCACAGGCAGCCTCATGCTTGTTTTCCCTCCTGACTTTAGTTTCTCACCCTTCAAATCATCCTTTTCACTGAAGCCAGAGGGTGTTGCCAACATACAAAGCTGCTAATGGCACTCCCTGGATTAAAACACTTCAAAGTCTTCTCATTTCCTCCAGGGTAAACCCAACCTCTTTTGGCTATAGTTCCAGATCTGGCTTCCACTTAGCTCCACAGCCTTATCTCTACCAGATTTCCCCCTGGACTCGGTGCTCCACCCTCTTGCTCCTCAGTGCCCCACAGCCACCCAAACCCCTTTCCAGACAGAGAAGGGCATGTGGACTGGCCCGGCCATCTGACCTGAATCTTCACAGACTCCAAAACAAGCATGCAAACACAACGGGCAGCATCTGTTTCTTCCCACCTTGTCCCGCTTTGGTATTCAAAGAAGGCTCTGTGTTTCCCTTTGTCAGTTAGCTAATTATAACACTTCATTTTTAATCGCTTATTAATCTTTCTTACTACTCGGACTGTGAGTCCCTGCAGGCTGGCTCTTTATGTGTTGTTTGTACGCTCACTGTCAAAGGGAGCCTGGCACATGCTGGGCACAGAAGACAGGTTGGTTGAAAAGGTGGTGAATGAATATAATTTTAACAAACACATTCATTTCATTTGTATAAATTGAGAAGAAAATACAATGTTTTTTGAAAATATGGGGAAAACCCAAGTTATATAAAAATAACCTGTCTTCCTAATTAAACAGTTTCACATCTTGCTTGTGACTTTCTCCAGGGTGCCTGTTGTGATTGAAACATTGTTTTGCATCTGTGTACCTGCTTGCCATTACCAGTGAATGTTCCTGGTACAGAGAGCAGGAGACTATAACTTGCCATTCTGAAAGAAATGATCAACATAATATGCAGGCATTTAATTTTTGAGCTCTGAACACTAAAAGTGTACTTAGCATCCTCCTGGTGCAGGTGCGGGGCCAGTAGTGCAGCCCGTTCTCTGGGCCACCTCCCCAGCATCCCTCCTTCCTGCCCTGGGGTTGACGGCACTTGGAAACGGAAGTGGTTGCACAGTCTCCAAGGTCTATTTAATCTTTGGCCTAGTTATTGAATTTGCCAAAAAGGAGGCCAATTAGTTCCAGGTGTGATGCTGGGGTCTCTGATGTGGAACTTCCCCATTGGGAAGTTGGCTCACACCTGCCTGTAAATGGCGCCAACATCATTACAAAGCCTCTCTCTTGCCTATGGGCTGGGAAGGGAATTCTGCTCACTAGCTTTATTTTAAAGTCAGTGTCCCATATCTCCTTGAAAATAAGCATGCATTTGGTAATGTTCCTTTTATAATGTGAGAATTCAGTGCTATTTAGGCCATACAACTTACAAGCGAGAAATGACCCTCTGAAAGATTAGATCTCAAAGCATACATTTATTGAAGGAAAAAAAAAAAAGCATTTCCCCTTCACTAGTTAAAAAAAGACATCTGTGCTGATGAAACTGTTCTTGCCCCTTATTCATGGTGTGGCTCTTTTTGCCCAAATGGGTGATTTGTCCCCAGGGAGATGATGTAACAGTTTCTTTTTCCATAAAAGAGCATAAAATAAAAATTGTGCTGAATTTCATGTACTGTAAAACCCCTTGCTTAATGCTTTTCAGTGTAGAATTCTTATCTTATACACTCCTGCAATGTTCCCAATTACAGGGTTCCTTCTTTTCCAACCCCTGGGAAACCCAGTTTTACTATTTGTTGTACACACTTATGGATCCACAGCTCCATTCTCAACCAAGAGTCGTGGCAATTTCTCAGCAGCTGAGTACAGATGGGGAGCTAACATTGTTCATTCTTTGAAAAGCTCCCTGTAGTATCAAATGTAACACAAAATTCATGGGGGCAAGAAGGCAACCCCAATTCCCTAAATGCCTATGGCTCACTCAGTTCATTCCCCCAACTCCTGCCAGGCCTTTAGTCCCTGTGGTTTTAAAGAGAGGCCTATGACCTCAAACTTGAACTTTGGGGAGAATTGTCCCCACCCAGATAAAAGAGTATCTATGAGCAGAACATGAGGATTTGATTAGGAGATGTGTTCAGGAGATTGGAAGGCTATGTACCAAGAAATATATTCACATTCTTATGTTGTGTATAACAGCAGTGAACAATTTAGGGTTGATTAAGAAATGTTGCAATTCTATAGCATAGGATATGAACTCTTCAAATGGAAACAACTTATTTGTAGACTAGAGTCTAATTTAAAATTCAGACACATTGAAGAGCAAAATCAGGTAAGTGTGTATTTTCTGCTCCATAAAGATCACATTAATAAACCAGGTACCACTATAGAGCATTAACCTGGGACCCCTACGTGTCTGGCTTGAGCATGGGCTCACCTGACTTGAGCTCAGGCTTGCCAGCTTGAGGGCAGAGTCACCGGCTTAAATGTGGGACCATAAACATGATGCCAAGGTTGCTGGCTTGAGCCCAGGGTTGCTGGCTTGAGCAAGGATTCACTGGCTCTGCTTGAGCCCCTAGTCAAGGCATGTATGAGAACCAAGCAATGAACAACTAAAATGACACAATGACGAGTTGATGCTTCTCATCTCTCTCCCTTCCTGTCTCTCTCTCTCTCTAAAAAATCCCAACCAACCAACCAACCAACCAACAAAACAGGTACCAATCTTTTACAAATGTCAAAAATGAACTCAAAAGGATATATCCTTATGGAAGCTCTAGTAAAACTTAAATATTATAAAAGTACAATAAAGAACAATGTAGCTATTAAACTACATTCTTTAATTCTATTCAGGGTATTTATTCTGGGCATCAAATTTTCTAAAATTCCTTAAGACCATTATATGAAGCATGCTACTGATAAAATAACTTCCAGCCTTTAGAATGTTAGATAACATTAAGCATAAAAACAGTATGGCAATACTTGTGAAAGAAAGGAACCCCTATAAATTAAAACAAAAACAAATAAACAAAAAACAAAAAGCCCTCAAAATACCAAAACTTAAAGGTAGCTGATACTACTGGGGAAAATTTACTAAATAAAAATGTGAACTCCTGCTTCAAGATTAAATTTATTCAGGATTTTAGTATTTGGTCTTTTTCAAACTTTAGATTATACTAGTTCTAATATACTAGTGATATAATAAAATTATTTTTCCTAGGCCCTGGTTGCATAGCTCAGTTGGTTAGAGCAAGGGTCCCCAAACTACGGCCCGCGGGCCACATGCGGCCCCCTGAGGCCATTTATCCGGCCCCCGCAGCACTTCCGGAAGGGGCACCTCTTTCATTGGTGGTCAGTGAGAGGAGCACATTGACCATCTCATTAGCCAAAAGCAGGCCCATAGTTCCCATTGAAATACTGGTCAGTTTGTTGATTTAAATTTACTTGTTCTTCATTTTAAATATTGTATTTGTTCCCGTTTTGTTTTTTTACTTTAAAATAAGATATGTGCAGTGTGCATAGGGATTTGTTCATAGTTTTTTTTATAGTCCGGCCCTCCAACAGTCTGAGGGACAGTGAACTGGCCCCCTGTGTAAAAAGTTTGGGGACCCCTGGGTTAGAACATCGTCCGAACATGCCAGCGTTATAGGTTCAATCCCAGGTCAGGGCACATACGAGAATAAACCTTTTCTATCTCTCTCTCTTTAAAATCAATTAAAAATTAAAATTATTTTTTCTAGAAATTACTGAGAGATTAAGGGCATATGGCAGATTAAGGGCATATGGTAACTCTGAACCCACAGGAAATGCTGGAAGAAAGGAGTCAGAAATAATGAGTTGACAGTTGCAATGTCCTAGTTCTTTTAAAGGCATTTGAAACTTTCAATGTAATTAATTACATGCTTCACACTTAATTTAGACACTAATTTTTAGATAATTGATGTTCAGGAAAGACTTTAAACTCAATGGTAAGATACATTTTAACAGTCTTTCCTCTGATTTTGGAAACTTGACCCTCTGGTTATAAATATCAAGGAGAAGAATGAGACCTATATCAGGGAGGTTGCGCCAGTGCTTATGTCACAACTACTTACATTGTGCCTACATCAGATTCTTTTGGAATGAGGTAGAACCTAGACACAATTTCATAAACTACTTAGGTGTAATTGAGCAAAGATTTTTGTTTCAAACACATAACATTGGTTTTTAGAAAACACTCTTCTCTGTTAATGTTTCTAGATTTCTGCTCATTTGTAAGCTTTGTTTACTTGTGAGATTTTTTTTAACATCTTCCCTATTTCAGCTGGAATTAAAAACAATATTACTTGTTTGGGAAATATGATATGCTATACTGATTCCCTGGAGGCATACAGAAAATGTCCCCAGTAGTTAAGCTGAAAGATGTGTCATCTGGGGCATATAAGCTCTCCATGGACAGTGTTGGATACTCATGCATTTGAGCAGATGTTCTCTTCATTTTAAATGGTCCTGTGATTAATATGCCTGTAGAAAACAGAGGTGTTTTCAAAAATTTTATACATATTAGACGAATCATCCTCAATGCATGAAGCATGTGCACCTTTCAGTCTCAGGAAAGACCTAGAAATTATTTGATTTATCCTGTATTATATATACTTGCTAGTCCAGAAGGATTTCCTCAGGTTCAGACCAATAATTGCCTTTTGTTGTCTTTCCTCTTTATTAACACATTTGTTTCTTTTGCTGTGTTGTTCCTTGTCTTCCTTTTGCCTTCTCTCTAAATGCGAGTCTGTCTGGCTGTAGTATCCCATTAGCCATAAATCCTTTTGTTGGCCTGCCTGAACATCCTGCTCACTCCCCTCTCCAATATTTCAGACCCTTCCCCAGTGTTCTCTTGGTCTGCAGAGCACTTGGCTTATTGGAGAGAGAGAGAGACAAAGTGTGCTTCTCTTTGTTATGGAGTAAACTGAGAACAGTCTTGTAGCAAACCGCTCTTACTCTCAACCCCTTCAGCATCAACTGTATCTCCATTTCAAAAGCAAAAATAATAGTCCACCACCCGGCAGGTAAACTGCCTGTTAAATTGAGATCACATAGTTTTGAATTCAATGTTGAATGGCTAAAAATAACCATTTCCCCTTACTTTCCTTCAGGTATTTCATTCCCCTTTCCCTCACTTCCATTCAAGAAGCAGATAGCCTCAGAGGGGGTGCACCGGGACTGAAAGCCTGCCCGGCTCCTAAGCACATCAATGAGGCTGTGGCAGGAGCCTCCGAGACAGAGAAGGAACATCACGAGGGAGTCTCAGATGGTATCTGCTTCAAGAAACAGAGTGGCTTCTCTCTTCCTGGATGGGGCTGGAGACAGAGGGATGCTATAGCCGGGCTCCAGGGTCCCTGACCTGTGCTCAGGGATGGGAGTAGGAGCAGACGCAGGCCTCACATTAGCAGCTCCCTGTGTTTGGCTACATGTCTCTATCAGAGCTAGCTGGGGCTTCTCTACAGGTTGACTTCACCTGGTTTCCTGTGTCCAAAGCAGGGTACCAGGGAGCTGTCAAAATGCCAGGGAGGTAAGTGTTCCTTGCTGCATCTAGGCAGATGATACCATGGTCAGCCTCACTGAGGTTTGTGTTGCTTCAAATGTGTCATGGAAGAAGAAGAGAGAGCCACCAGGCTACAGGGGCCATGAGGCCATGAACGGAGGCTGTGGAAGGGCAAGCAACATAAAGAGATGAGTTGAGGATCAAGTGTTCCCACCCTCCCCCGACACAAAGACCTTCTCTATCATATTGATGCACGTGTTCCTGAAATTATGGGAGACTGAGAGAGAAATTAAATTTGTTAAATAGAAAGTTTAAAAAATATTTTAGAACTTCTTAGTAGATGAGATATACACTTACTATATTCAAATATTTGGCATTTGTTGTAATTTCACAGAAGTGACTTTATTTTATTTATAATAGTGATAAATCCTTATTATCAAAATGATAATAAACAAAGAAGAAAGCAATGAATCATACCTTTAGATGGCATAGAAATACCATCTTTAGAAATAACCTATATTGACAATTGTTAAGCCTCATTTGAGATATTTTTATGGGATAGCTAGATATAAAATATTTTATTAAAATGGAAGCATTTTATATGCTATATTTAATTTAGTTGAATTTAGTACAAAAAAATTTTTGAAGCAAAATTGAAGAAATTACTATACTTCACATAATTGTTTTGTTTTTATTACATTTATTGGGGTGACATTGGTTAATAAGATTACATAGGTTTCAAGTGCACATTTCTATGATACATGATCCGTATCTTGTATAATATTTTGTGCTCACCACCCAAAGTCAAATCATCTTCCATCACCATATATTTGTCCTCTTTACCCTTTACTACTCCCACACTCCTCCTCCCTCTGGAAACCACTATATTTTTGTTTGTGTCTATGAGTTTTTGCTTGTTTGTTTTTCTTGTTTGTTCATTTGTTGCTTTCAGTTTTCTATCCCACAATATGAGTGAAACCAGATGTTTCTTAACTTTTTTTGATTTATTTCGCTTAGCATGGTATTTTCAAGATCTATCTATGTTGCTGCAAATGGCAGTATTTCATCTTTTCTTGTGGCTTAGTAGTATTCCATTGTGTGTGTGTGTGTGTGTGTGTGTGTATGTACCACATTTTCTTTATTCAGTCATTTATTGAGGGACACTTTGGTTGTTTCTATGTCTTGGCCACTGTGCCTAATGCTACAATGAACACAGGGGTTCACATATCTTATGAATAGATGTTTTCAAATTTTTCAGGAAGATACCCAGAAGAGGAGTTGGTGGGTTATATTCTTAATTTTTTGAAGACTGTCCATAAATATTTTACATCGTGGCCGTACCAGTTTACATTCCTACCAGCAGTGAATGTTTCTTTATAATAAGAGATACTAGTTCATATAAGATTCCTTGTAAGTCCCTAGGGTAGAAAGTGAGGAGGTTATAATCACTGATTTGTTTATAACAACACCTTTGTCTTTGTAATAGAGTATCAGTTGATTCCCTGACAGAAAAGATGAGTTTGGTGTTGTGGCATTTCCTTTCACTCCACCTCTCCCAACTCTCAAGTTTTACGTCCTATCTCAGTGCTTTTGAGCTTGGCCATGTGACCTGCTTTGGTTAATGAATTATTTTTTTTCAATAAAAATAAATTTATTATTAATTTTAATGGGGTGATATTGATAAATCAGGGTACATATGTTCAGATAAAACATCTCCAGGTTATTTTGACATTTGATTATGTTGCATACCCATCACCCAAAGTCCAATTTTCTTTTGTCACCTTCTATCTGGTTTTCTTTGTGCCTCTCCCCTCCCCACCTGGCCTCCCCCCTGTCCCCCGTAACCACCAACCTCTTGTCCATGTCTCAGAGTCTCATTTTTATGTCCTACCTATGTATGGAATCATATTAGTTCTTAGTTTTTTCTGATTTACTTATTTCACTCAGTATAATGTTATCAAGGTCTATCCATGTTGTTGTAAATAATCCAATGTCATCACCTCTTATTGGCTGAGTAGTATTCCATAGTATTTATATATATGTACCAAAGCTTTTTAATCCACTCGTCCACTGATGGACACTTGGGCTGCTTCTAGATCTTCGCTTTATGAACAATGCTGCCACAAACATGGGGGTGCATTTCTCCTTTTGAAACAGTGCTATGGTGTTCTTGGGGTATATTCCTAAAAGTGGAATAGCTGGGTTAAAAGGCAGTTTGATTTTTAATTTTTTGAGGAATCTTTATACTGTTTTCCATAGTGGCTGCACCAGTCTGCATTCCCACCAGCAGTGCAGGAGAGTTTCCTATTCTCCACATCCTCCCAGCATTTATTCTGTATTGTCTTGTTGATGAGCGCCATTCTGACTGGTGTGAGGTGGTATCTCATTGTGGTTTTAATTTGCATTTTTCTAACGATTAGCAATGTTGAGCATGTTTTCATATGCCTATTGGCCATCTGTGTGTCCTCTTTGGAGAAGTGTCTATTCATTTATTTTGCCCATTTTTTGATTGGATTGTTTGTCTTCCTGGTGTTGAGTTTTACAAGTTCTTTATAAATTTTGGTTATTAAGCCCTTATCAGACGTATTGTCAAATATATTCTCCCATTGTGTAGTTTGTCTTTTTATTCGGTTCTTATTGTCTTTAGCTGTGCAAAAGCTTTTTAGTTTGATATAGTCCCATTTGTTTATCCTGTCTTTTATTTCACTTGCCCGTGGAGATAAATCAGCAAATATATTGCTGCAAGAGATGTCAGAGAGCTTACTGCCAATGTTTTCTTCTAAGATGCTTATAGTTTCATGGTTTACATTTAAGTCTTTTATCCATTGTGAGTTTATTTTTGTGAATGGTGTAAGTTGGTGGTCTAGTTTCATTTTTTTGCAGGTAGCTGTCCAATTTTCCAAACACCTTTTGTTAAAGAGGCTGTCTTTACTCCATTGTATGCTCTTACCTCCTTTGTCAAATATCAGTTGTCCATAAAGGTGTGGGTTTATTTCTGGGTTCTCTGTTCTGTTCCATTGATCTATATGCCTGTTCTTATGCCAGTACCAGGCTGTTTTGAGTACAATGGCTTTGTAGTATAACTTGATATCAGGAAGTGTTATACCTCCCACTTTATTCTTCCTTTTCAAGATTGCTGAGGCTATTTGTGTTTTTTTTTGGTTCCATATAAATTTTTGGAATATGTGTTCTATATCTCTGAAGTAAGTCATTGGTATTTTAATTGGTATTGCATGGAATTTATAAATTGCTTTGGGTAATATAGACATTTTAATGATGTTTATTCTTTCTAACCATGAGCACGGTATATGGTTCCACTTGTTTGTATCTTCCTTGATTTCTTTTATCAATGTTTTATAATTTTCCAAGTACAAGTTTTTAATCTCCTTGGTTAAATTTACTCCTAGGTACTTTATTTTTTTTGGTTGCAATAGTGAAGAGGATTGTTTCCTTAATTTCTCTTTCTGACTGTTCATTGTTGTTGTATAAAAATGCCTCTGATATCTGAGTATTAATTTTATATCCTGCTACCTTGCTGAATTCATTTGTCAGGTCCAGTAGTTTTTTGACTGAGACTTTAGGGTTTTCTATATACAATATCATATCATCTGCAAATAATGATAATTTTACTTCTTCTTTTCCAATTTGGATGCCTTTTATTTCTTCTTCTTGTCTGATTGCTGTGGTTAGGACTTCCAGGACTATGTTGAATAAGAGTGGTGAAAGGGGGCACCCCTGCCTTGTTCCTGATCTTAAGGGGATTGCTTTTAATTTTTGCCCATTAATTATGATGTTGGCTGTGGGTTTTTCATAGATGGCCTTTATCATGTTGAGGTATGTTCCTTGTATTCCCACTTTGCTGAGAGTTTTGACCATGAATGGGTGCTGGAATTTATTAAATGCTTTTTCTGCATCTATTGAAATTATCATGTGGTTTTTCTCCTTCCTTTTGTTTATGTGATGAATCACATTGATTGATTTGCAAATATTGTACCAGCCTTGCCTCCCCAGAATAAATCCCACTTGATCATGATGTATGATTTTTTTTCATATATTGCTGGATCTGGTTTGCTAATAATTTGTTGAGGATTTTAGCATCTAAATTCATCAGGGATATTGGCCTATAATTTTCCTTCTTTGTGTTGTCTTTGCCTGGTTTTGGAATCAGAATTATGCTCCCCTCATTAAAGGAGCCTAGAAGTCTTCCTTCTTCTTGATTTTTTTTTTTTTAAAAAACAGGGAGAGAGAGAGATTCAGAGAGAGGTCTAGTTAGGGACAGATAGACAGGAACAGAGAGAGATGAGAAGCATCAATCATCAGTTTTTCCTTGCGAGACCTTAGTTGTTCATTGATTGCTTTCTCATATGTGCCTTGAACGCAGGCCTTCTGCAGACGGAGTAACTCCTTGCTCGAGCCAGTGACCTTGGGTCCAAGCTGGTGAGCTTTTGCTCAAACCAGATGAGCCTGCACTCATGCTGGCGACCTCGGGGTCTTGAACCTGGGTCCTCTGCATCCCAGTCCGATGCTCTATCCACTGTGCAACTGCCCAGTCAGGCCCTCTTGAATTTTTTGAAATAGCTTGAGAAGGATAGGAGCTAGTTCTTCTTTGAATATTTGGTAGAATTCACTTGTGAAGCCATCAGGTACAGGACTTTTCTTTGTTGGGAGTTTTTTAATAACTGTTTTGATCTCATTTGTAGTAATGGGTCTGTTTAGGTTTTCTGATTCTTCCAGATTAATTTTTGGAAAAGTATATGTTTCACGGAATTTGTCCATTTAATCTAGGTTGTCTAATTTTTTGTCATACAGTTCTTCATTGTATTTTCTTATAATATTTTGTATTTCTGTTGTGTCAGTTGTTATTTCTCCACTCTCATTTCTAATTTTATTTATTTGAGTCCTCTCTCTTTTTTTCTTGGTGAGTTTGGTTAAAGGTTCATCGATTTTTTTTACCTTTTTAAAGAACCAGCTTTTTGTTTCATTGATCCTCTGTATTGTTTCTTTAGCTTCTATGTCATTTATTTTTGCTCTGATCTTTATTATTTTCTTTATTCTACTTCTTCTGGGATTTACTTGCTGTTCTTTTTCTAGTTCTTTTAGATGCAGGGTCAAGTTGTTTATTTGAGCTTTTTCTACCTTCTTAAGGTATGCCTGTAATGCTATGAACTGCCCTCTCAGGACTGCTTTTGCTGTGTCCCCTAAATTTTGAGTTGATGTATGCTCATTATCATTCATTTCTAGGAATTTTTAAATTTCTTCTTTGATCTCATTGTTAATCCATTCCTTATTTAGTAACATGCTATTTAGTTTCCAAGAGTTTGAGTATTTTTCAGTTTTTGTGTTGTGGTTGATTTCTAGTTTCATGCCATTGTGATCAGAGAAAATTCTTGATATGATTTCAATCTTCTTAAATTTTTTGAGACCACTTTTGTTCCCTAACATGTGGTCTATCCTAGAGAATTTACCATGGGCACTTGAAAAGAATGTATATTCTGCTGCTTTAGGGTGAAATGTTCTGAAGTTATCTATTAAATCCAGTTGATCTAGTGTGTCTTTTAAGTCTGCTGTTTCTTTGTTAATTTTCTTTCTTGAGGATCTATCTAGTGATGTTAGTGGGGTATTAAAATCCCCTACTATTATAGTATTGCTGTTGATCTCACCCTTTATATCCATCAAAGTCTGCTTTATATATTTAGGTGCTCCTATATTAGGTGCATAGATATTTATAATGGTTATATCTTCCTGTTGGATTGCTCCCTTTATCATTATGTGGTGACCTTCTTTATCTCTTACTATAGTCTTTGTTTAAAGTCCATTTTGTCTGATATAAATATTGCTACCCCAGCTTCTTTTTCATTTCCATTTGCATTAAATATTTTTTGCATCCTTTTACCTTCAGTCTATGTGCATCTTTTGTTTTAAGGTGTAGACAGCATATGTATGGGTCCTGTTTTCTTATCCATGCAGCTACCCTATGTCTTTTGATTGGATCATTTAATCCATTTACATTTAAGGTTTTTATTGATATATAGTTGTTTATTGCCATTTTATTCTTTAAAGCTGTATTCCTCTTTTGCTATATTCTTTTTTCCTTTTGATCTGTTTACAGCAGCCCCCTTAGCATTTCTTGCAGCACTGGTTTGGCTGTAGTGAATTCCTTGAGGTTTTTTTTTTTTTTTGTCTGGGAAGCTTTTTATTTCTCCTTCAATTTTAAATGATAGCCTTACTGGATAAAGTAGTCTTGGTTGTAGGCTCTTGTTCTTCATTACTTTGAATATTTCTTGCCATTCCCTTCTGGCCTCAAGTGTTTCTGTGAGAAGTCAAATGTCATCCTTATGGGGGCTCCTTTGTAGGTGATAACCTTTTTGCTCTAGCAGCTTTTAATATTTTCTCTTTATCACTTAGCTTTGGTATTTTAATTATGATATGTCTTGGTGTAGATTTCTTTGAGTTTCTCTTTAATGGAGTTCTCTGTACTTCTTTAACTTGTGCCACGTTTTCCTGCATTAATTGAGGGAAGTTTTCAGCTATGATATGCTTGAACGAAGTCTCTATCCCTTGTTCTTTCTCTTCTTCTAAAGGAACCCCTATGATGCGGATGCTATTTCTCTTCATGTTGTCACAGAGCTCTTAGAGTTTCCTCAGACTTTTTGAGTCTCTTTTTTTTTCTGCTCTGCTTCCATGCCTTCATTTATCTTGTCCTCTAACTTGCTGATTCGGTCCTCAGCTTCCTCCATCCTGATTTTAATTCCTTCCATTGTGGGCTTCATTTTGGATATTGTATTTGTCATTTCTGACTGATTCTTTTTTATTATTTAATGTTCTTTTTTATATTTGCTATATCTTTATTTAGGTGTTTGTAATGACCATCTATTGTTGTTCTAAGATCTTTGAGCATCCTAACAATCATTATTTTAAACTCTGCATCCAGTAATTTGGTTATATCTGACTTATTCAGGTCCTTTTCTGGGGATTTCTCTTGATTCATTTGTGTTGCTTTTCTCTGCCTTCCCATTTTGTCTGTGTTTAAGAAGGGTGTGGCCACTGGAGTCCAATGGGTGTGGCCTCTGTGATCCCTAGGTGTGGTCTGTCTGCAGGCCTGCCACCCCCTCTGCTGCTGCTGCCTAGTGTGTTCCGGTATGGGCGTTGCCAGTGCCAGCCCACTGGGGCTGTCGCTTGAGTTTCCGCCTTTCCTCCATGGGAGGAACTGTTATCATGTGCCCAGGTCTACAAGCCTCAGCAGCCTTGCCTTTGCCCTGCCCTCCTGGGTGGGGTTATGCGCTGCACCCAGGCTGCAAACCTCGGCACTGCAGGCAGGGGCGAGCACCTTTGCTCAGCTGCAGGTCTCCACCTGTTTCCAGGTTTTCAACCCGCCCCTGCAGTAGGAGCTTGCTCACAGGTCAGCCGCAAATCTTGGTTCTGCGGGCCTGGTGGGGCTGCATATCCGCATTCAGTTGTGGGATTTCCCCTGTTCTGGGCTTTCTTCCCAACCCCCCAGGAGGAGCTGGCTCGTGCGTCTGGCCACAGCCTTGGTTCCACAGGCTGGGCAAGGCTGTACACCAGCGTGCCCTTGCTCAGTGGCTGGTCTCAGCCCCTTCTGGGGTTCCCACCCTTCCCCTGCAGGCGAGGGTTGCAGGCGGGCCCACAGCTGGGCCTGACCACTTTTGCGCTTCCCCTCCACCCCCACTGGGCAAGACTGAGCTCACACCCAGGCCTCATTCGTGACCAACCAACTTCTGCCCTTGCCGACAGAACCATGCTTCCGCGTCCTGCTGCTGCCTGCCCTTGGGTGAGCCCTCAGCCATGTGGGTTGGGATGCTGCTGTTCAGATCCTAACACTCCATACTGTAGTCCCAAAAGCTCCCTCCTTCTAAGCGACTCTGCTCTGAGTGCCATGGGAGAGCTTGTTTGGCTGGTGTCCTGCTTCCCTTTGCTGGTATTGCTGTTTCCAGTTGAAATATTTGCTTCAGATTTGGGGAGTGACTCAGCCCAGGGGTTAGGGTAGCTGTCTCTCAAAATGTTTCTCCCTGTGCCTCCTAGATTGCACTGTCTTCCCACTGCTCCAGTCCTCTCCTCTCTCCCGTCCCCTGGAGTCCCAGGTAGGTGGTTGTGAGAGAGGTTTTCTGTGCGGTCCCTTTAAGAAGAGTCCTGGGTCTAAGAAATCTGTCTCTTTCTCACAAACAGTATCCTGACTTGTTTCACAGCTAAATACAGTCCATACGCCTGTTCTAGGCTCTGAGGCTGCAGGCTGGGGCTTTGTTCCTGGGACTCAGAACTCTCCCCTTTCAGCTAAACTCACTTCCCACTATGGGAGTCTCTCCCAGCTGCCATTCCCTCCCGAGAGCTGGGCAGCCCTCTCCGCATTTCCATTTTTCCTACCAGTCTCAGTGTGGCTTCTTTGGTGTTCCTTGGTTAAATAGTCCTCTTAGTTTAGTCCAAAGTTGGTTTTTCTAGATGATAGTTCTTAAAATTAAGATGTAATCCACTTTGGTTCTGGGAGGTAGAAGTTGGTACGTCTGCCTACTCCATCGCCATCTTGCTGCCCGGTTAATGAATTATGATTGGGCATGACATTTACCTATGTTAAGCAAAGGTTGTAATTCGAGTGTGTGCTTTGGCTTAAGACATCTTGCTTTAGCCTCCACAATAAAGACAGCTCCAATTATTTAGTTGTTTGTTTGTATATTTATTTATTTTTAGCTCACGAGAGAGAGAGAGAGAGAGAGAGAGAGAGAGAGAGAGAGAGAAAGAGGGAGAAAAAGAGAGAGCGAGCCAGAGACTGACAGACACAGACAGAGACAGACAAAGAAGAAGGTAGAGAGAAGAGAAGCATCAATTCTTCATTGCGTCACCTTAGTTGTTCATTGATTACTTTTTCATATGTGCCTTGACCGGAGGGGTTCAGCCAAGCTAGTGATCCCTTGCATAAGCCAGTGATCTTTGGGCTAAAGCTAGTGATCATGGTGTCATGTCTGTGATCCCACGCTCAAGCCAGTGGCCCCACACTCAAGCTGGTGAGTCTGCACTCATGCTAGATGAGCCTGCGCTCAAGCCAGTGACCTTGGGGTTTCGAACCTGAATCTTTAACATCCCGGGCCAACTCTCTATCCACCGTACCACCATCTGCTCAGGCAAGTTTTATATTTAAATGATCTACTGGTTAGCACCAATTCTTTTATTAAGGCTTCTTTGTTTCAGTTTTGATTTATCTCTTGATCATCTAAATTTTATCAGCAGGTAGGTATGTATAGAAGAGCCTGTGGTTGTTGTATTTTATTTTTTTCATACCTTCTTGTGGTACTTCTTCATTTGACTACAACTTAGCTGGGCATAATATTCTTATATTATAATTTTTTTTTTACCTTAGAGTTTTGACAACAATGTCAAAAGAATTAGAACGAGTTAAATTATGCTATAGAAAAATCTAGTCTAGAGGATATATGTTCTCTTATAACTAACATTTCCTTTTGCCTAAATACTTGATGCATAAAGAAACCAGGATATGTCTCTATATGGGTCATTATGTAACAACTTTTTTCAAGTTAAAATAATTATTTTTTTATTTATTGATTTTACAGAGAAAAGAAGGAGGGAGCAAGAAGTATCAACTCATAATTACTTCACTTCTTTGCTTGTCATATATGCCTTGATGGGGCAAGCCCAGGGTTTTGAACTGGTGATCTCAGTTTTCCAGGTCGACGCATTCCAGGCCTGCACCACCACAGGCCAGGCTTAAAAATTTTTATTTATTGATTTTTTTCTTTTTTTTTCTTTTTTTAGAGAGAGAAAGAAAGGGAGAGAGTGACAGAGAGAAAAATCAACTTGTTCTATTTATTTATGCATTCATTGGTTGATTCTTGTATGTGCCCTGACCGGGAATCAAAACTTCAACCTTGGCATATTGGGACAGTCTTCTAACAAACTGAGCTACCTAGCCAGGGCCAACAAATTTTTTCAAAAGGTTCTTTCCTATTTTCAGGTTTTTCATTTTGTAGAAACTTTATTATAACTTGAATATTTTTTGTTTTATTTGTTGGATTCTCTACAAGGACACCAAATTATTTATATGATAGATCATTTCTTTTAAAAAATCATTTAAAAATTTGTGATAAAATATATATAACAAAATTTACTGTTTTATTAATTTTTAACCATAAAGTTTAGTGACATTAAGTACATGACATTTTTGTACAACTATCGCCACCGTCCATCTCCAGAACATTTTTCATCCTGCAAAACTGAAACTCTGTATCATTAAACTAACTCCACATTCCTTGTTCCCCCCCTCCAGCCACTACAATTATACTTCCTGTCTATGAATTTGACTATTCTAGGTACCTCATATAAGTGGAATCATAAAATATTTGTCCTTTTATGACTGGTTTATTTTACTTAGTATAATGTTTTCTAGGTTAATCCATGCTGTGGTATGGATTTCTTTTTAAGGCTGAATAGTATTAAATATATATATAAATAGTATTCCAATTGTATGTATATACCATGTTTTCTTTATTCATTTCCTTTTTTTTTTTTTCCTTTTCTGAAGTTGGAAATGCGGAAGCAGTCAGACAGACTCCCGCATGCGCCCGACCCGGATCCACCCGGCACACCCAACAGATGCTCTGTCCATCTTGGGGTGTTGCTCTGCCGCAATCAGAGCCATTCCAGCGCCTGAGGCAGAGGCCACAGAGCCTTCCTCAGCGCCCGGGCAAACTGCTCCAATGGAGCCTTAGCTGCGAGGGGGGAAGAGAGATACAGAGAGGAAAGAGAGGGGGAGGGGTGGAGAAGCAGATGGGTGCTTCTCCTGTGTGCCCTGGCCGGGAATCGAACCCAGGGCTCCCACATGCCAGGTCAACGCTCTACCACTGAGCCAACGGGCCAGAGCTTCTTTATTCATTTCTTGATGAACACTTTGGTTGCTTCCACTTTTTGCTCATTGTGAGTGATACTGCTATGAATGATATGCTGTAGATACACAAATATCTGTTCAAATCTCTGCTTTCCATTCCTTTGGGTATATACACAGAAGTGGAACTGCTGGACCATATGGGAAACCTTACTGTACTTATTAGATCTGTTATGCTCTTGTTTTGCTATGCTCTATTAGTTGCCTTCGTTAGCTTTGCAGCATGCATTTTCAACTCACTATGTGGTTTCATTTTCTTCCTTTATTGAATTCAGACATTTAAAAAATGTTTTATCTCAAAGCTTTCCAAGGAGTATCATTCTGTTTTTTGGGACAGACTATCCTTGAGATTGGTTTATCACCTGTCTTTTGCCTGCTCTGTTTCTATCTTTCCAACCCCCATCCCTCCTTCCGGTGTGTTTATGTAGTGGTCATGCCCCTCCTCCTCTTGTTTACATTTCATGTATAATGTGAGCATCTCTAACCAGTCTTCTTTTTGCTCTAAGAGATTGAGCACAGACCCTGCCACTGTCCCTTTTTTTTCTAAGCCTACTCTCTCCTGCAGTTTGAGGGATCAATATAGATTTCCCCCCATTTTTCTGTAGCCTGAAGTCATCTCAGTGGGAGGGAGGGAGAAATGACTTGAGCACTAGATTCATTCTCTGTCCAAGGACATGAATTCTCCATGCTTAAGAGTCCATTATGCCATATAATAGGGCCCATTTCTGTAGCACTACACCCCATGGCTTTGGGTTGTCCCCAATCAGCTCAGGTCCCAAGTAGCACCCTCTGCTGGTTCCTTCAGGCACTTAGAAGCTACTACCCTTTAAGACTTTTTCTCGACTTTTTCCTGAACTGCTTAGTCTGTCTCACAGTTGGCTTCTGTTCAAATTGGGAAGTGTTTCTACAAAATACAGAATTTTGTCAATTCTTCCTTCTTGGGTATAATTTCTGGAAGGGTGGGGTTAGAAGGAAAGCTACCAGGAATCTTTCATTGTCTTTCTTTGACATTTTCTGAACATTCATATCATGAGACTTATCCTCTTCTCCTTTATTGGTTGTTTTTGTTTGTTTATCAATTTTAAAATGTATTTTGTTATGTGCCAAAAGAACATTTTGTAATAAAGATTTGTTCAGCTGTTTTATCTTGAAATCTAATTTATCTTTCAAATTTCTGCTCTAAGGCTAGAAGAGCCTCACCTGCTTGCTAAGGAGAAGCATGCCTGTGGTCCCCTAGCGCTGAGAGGATGTTAGAATCGGTGTCAGCTGCACTGACCTCACTGTGCTCACTGAGTGTGAATTGCAGAGACCCTTACAACCTCTCCACCAGTGGGTCCCGGAAGAGACCAGCCTTTTTCTTTTTAAATGCTGACCTCTCAGGCTTCATTTGGACTTTGAGAGGGCCCTGTCCCTTGCTGATAACTAAAACCCCAAAGTTCTCTTGACATCTATTGAGAGGCAGAGTCAAAAGAAGGTGAGGATGGGGAAATGTAGCCTAAGGAGCTGGAATTGTTGGGGCAATTAATCCTCTGGCTGAGGAGTGGGGCGGCTGCCCCCAGGGAGGGAACACAGTCGGCTCCAGTTGGGAGGGAGTGCGGGAGGCCTGGTCCTCCTCTGCCCGCACTCTGTCTTACTCACCCGCCTGCCTTCTCTTCCTCTCACAGCGACCCTGCTGCCTGGGCCTCCCATACTGCACTCTTCACCTCTGCCTCAGTCCAGGTCCAATTCTGAGAAGTTTTAACACAGGCGTGGACACTGCAGAAACAGAATAGACCTCTCTTGAACGTCATTGTATTATTCTAGTTGTATGTGACTATATACCATTGGTATCAATTATTTTAACTACTTGACAGGCCTTCTCTTACTCTCTTAAGTGACTCACGATATGTGGATCTGCACATACTGTAAACAAGAAAATAAGGAAGTGCTTTTGACTCATAGGAGTGAATCAACTAACGTATCAATATGCCAGATAGCACCAAAATTTTCACATTGATCCAGAAAGAAATGGTAAAAAATATTTCTGATATATGAGAAAAATTATACTACACTTGGCCGATCTACCGTATTGGAATTGTCTATACATTTTTGGGGTCATAAGTAACTAAAATTTGAACATGCTGGAAAAAACTCAGAATCCTCAACATCCACATATTACCCTGGGAAAGAGAATGATCCCAGATCCCACGTGGCTTGCTTGCTGGTGCTGGCTGGGGCGTGCCGTGTGTCTGCCCATCAGATCTGGCCTCGGGGATTGCCTTTCAGAACTCCCTTCATCACCTCACTCACTTGACTGCAGTCTGAGACTTTCCCCTGGATGACCTGGGTGACTGCACAGGCAATATTGTGTTAGTATTTCCCCCCGCAGGTTGATTCTGCCAAGAACTTGAATTTCAGTGGTATTCTTGCCTCTTTGTGATAGGGGCCTAGAGGTCCCTGATTGGTTCTCGGGGCCAGTAAGAAGAAGGGCGTTGGGCATTTAGCCACTTACTTGTCCTCTTTGCTTTCTGAGAATTCTCCCAGGCAGATCTGGTGGCTTGGTCAGGTTTTAGTGGATTACCCAGGCACACAGCATCATTTTGTATCTAAGGTTCCTTTCTTTAAAAAGGCAGACTTGTGTCATGCCAGGTACAATCAGCATGATCATGACTCTGACCTGAAAATGTCTTCCTACCCTCTTGTGTCATCAGTAATGAGTAATTCATCTTATTATGGATAATATTTTTGAGCAAATGTATTTTATTTGAGAGGATGGAGGTGGGATAAGGTAATAGTCTAAAGTCTGTACCCATTCTCCCTACGATTCTAATGATAATTATTATTGCAATAAAATAACCCAATGAGTAGGGTTGTTTGAGGATTAATTTAAAATAATGCATGCAAAGCACATAGCATAGTTCCCGACATATGGTGTTTAGTAATGAAAATAAACAAGGGATCTTGGAAATCACTGTAATAAATGCATGTGTTCTGTGTGTCCACACACATTTATTAGTCATTTAACCACTTGACCATGTTAGTCAACATTAAACATGTGTGGGAGATTTCCTAAACCAGTTATGTAAGCTTGCTTCTTTAAAAAATTTATAAGAAATAAACATAATAATATTATATCTGGGATAAAATACATATTATATTACATATTAAAACATGTTTTACAATACAATAGAATTGTATTATTATATATTCAGGTATTAAATAAGATACATATTAGAATATATAAATGAAAACAAGCTGCATTTACTAATGATTTTAAATATTATAGTTGGTTTATGGAGTTCTATCTATATGCCAGGTATTTCACAAAGCACTTCACAAATATTATCTCATTTAATCCTATATTAAGAGTAGGTGCTACTATTACTCTTGCTTTATAAGACAGGCAATAGGCTGTGTGTGTGTGTATGTATGTGTGTATGTGTGTGTGTGTGTGTGTGTGTGTGTGTGTGTGTGTGTGTGTGTCTTAAGTTTCTTCCCTGTGCTTACACTAGGTTTCAGCCTCGGGGTGTTGGAGCCCAAAACCAGAGTTCTGATTCTCCAAGCATTGTTATTTTTCTTACTAGCTGTTTTCTGAGCTATTCCCCAGGCTGCCACTCAAGCCCTTCACCCCTCCAAGAAGCTTAGATGTTGACTATAATCCTGAGTGTTTGTTTTCTTTGTGTTATTTATTCCTCTCAACAACTCTGCAAGGTAACTGCTAAAATGCTCATTTTACAGTTGAGGAAACAGAGGCTCAGGGAGATCGAATCACACAACTGTTAAGAGGCAAACATGAATTTATTATGACCCCAACTTCTAAGCCCTTCATCTTCTCTCCACTTCACCACACCAATGCCTACACAACCCTCACCCACCCAACAACTTGGAAACTTCTCTCCTGGACAGACAGCAGGACAGCTATCAGGGAGAGGCCGCTCCAGCAGCCCAGCCACCTGCTCAGGCATGTATTGGAGTCTAATTGAAGGGGAAGAGAACCAACCAATAAGCCAGTAGCTTAGCTCTCTTGGGAATCCTGTGTTTGGCCTTATGCTATTCAGCCCTTTTGAGATTATGAGGCCTGACAGACTCACAGATGGAGGTGTGGCCAGCCTGCAATGCTCTGATTAATTATATTTGTAATGGTTGTTATTACACTGAATGTTATTTTTAACATTTATTTATTTTCCTTTAGATGGCTGGTGGTAAGGTTTTTGATCATTCTCTTTCCGTTAACCTTGAATAACAAGTAAGTTAATAAGCACCAAATACGCTTGGAAGGAATTTGACCCCCATTAAGTGTAGACTATAGCATGATTTGATTTGTGGGAAAAGCATCCTACGGAGTTCAGAATAAATCGTATCTAACATGAGACCAGGGATGAAACATAGATGTGCAACAACATGGAGTGTGTAGTTACAAACCCAGGAACACAGCTATCTCTGCAAATTTTTGCAGGCTGCTTGTGCTGGTCGACTCACCAGATGTTCATTGACATCTCTCAGGTATTGTTACTATCATACCATGAAGTGGGAACCACAACCACCACCACCACTTGCTAAGAAAATTGTTGTAAGGTGCTGCTGCCTATTTCTTGATAAAAATGTGCTGCCTCAATGAAAAATAAGTCCTCCATTGAGAAAACCCTCATTTCCACCTGGGCCTGGGGAAACACACTGAGCCAAAACCACTAGTTAGAGAGGTGTGTGTCTCTTCTAGTCATCCTGTTTACACATCAAGTTGTTTCTGTACATCCCCCCACCACGAGCTTTTCATATAACATTCACCAAAGGGAAAAGGCAAACTCAGCAGCTATTAAAGAGTTTGTTTTTATTTTATTAACTCCAATCAGTTCTGCTGAATGACCTAGCATCTTTGTAGAGGTCATGGCTATTATGCCAGCCTTCTTTCAGACCTTTCTGTTGCATATGAAACAAATATCTATTGCATGCTTATTTCATGATACTGTCTTAAACTATTTTAGTTTTTTGGTTATTGTCAATTTTTCTTTATTTCTAATACAGATTGAAGATTTGCTATTCAATGTTCACTTCTTGACAGTCTCATCTTACCTGCTTGTCATTCATTTCCTCTCATTTGATGGATTATCATTTTTGCCAATTTTCAATGAGTTTTTATTTCTGAGGATGAGAGATGGTTTTCTTAAATTTCCTTCTGGTTATTATAGTAGATCATTTTTAAATTTTCATTCATCCTGTATGTCTTTAGAGTTAGGGTTTCTGTTCTTTCTGTGGAATTTTTATAGTCCTGATGTTAGTAATCCATCCCATTCCCATTTTCTTATTTTTAAAGGAGAAAAGATATGGCATTTTGCAAAGACAAAGTTTGTGATTTATCTCTGATCTCATTTTTCAAATGGGCAACTGAATAGCATGTTAATCTGCATAGCATCTATGCCCATTCTCAAACTGTAGGTGAGAGATCTCAGATGCTCCTATTACAATAGATTGACATTTCCTCACGTCTCACTCCTGCCCCTGACGTTGACCCTGATGGAGATCCTAAAGGGCTAGAATTCCAAGTATGTGCTGTTCCTGGGACTACTTCTGGGAAGCCACCCCACCTGTTGTGTTTTACTTTAGGGGCTTGTACTGTCCATGCATTTTCTGGAAATTCTCATATATATTATATTACTAGATATAGAAAAGAGAGATATGGCCCAGGATGCAAAGTGGACAGAGGATGGCACCAGGCTTCAAAGAACATCACCCACATAGGAGCATGGCCTAGGTTATCCAATCAGTACATATCTTCCGTTTCTGAGCCAGGGATTGAATACTGAAAAGGAGTGGTGACTTCTTACTTCCCTCTACCTCCTCTCCGGGTAGGAGGGAAAAGCTAGCTCTATTTCTGGTGGTAATAGCACAAGGAATAATAGGTCACATATTTTTTTTGATAGGTCATATTTTAATGCCATTTTGTCATTCTTGCAGTTAATGAAAATTGATCTTAGATTCTGAAAATAGGTTATTTAGTTCCAGCTTCAGTAATGGCATATTTGCATTTTTGTGTATGTGTGTCTTTATATTTTGTTGAATTGTTGGGAGAGATTGAATCAGGACCTCTAAGCCAGATGCCATTTTAAACTTGACTTTCTCCCAGTCTTCATTTCTTAAAAGTAAAAAGCCCTTTAGTCCAAAATATGGTTATGTTGATATCCTTGTAGATAACACATCATGTACCTGACAGGAAAGAAAGGTCTATTCAGCTGGGACTAGTTCTCTAAGGCGGAGAGACTTCTAATTGAGGAATAGGTTTCCTATAACAAAGTTTCTCATTGTCTGGGTAGACTGCATTGACAGAAAGACTACATTGATGAAACCATCTGATCTTTTAACCCATTCACCTATGTAGAGAGCTTCTGTAAATTATAATGACCTAATAGCAGAGCTTAGAAACACCTGAATGAAAAAGGCACACAACCCTGAGAGCAGATTGTGTTCTCCCACTCAGGAGTCAGTTACTGTGGGATGTGGACCAATTTCCCTGTCTCTCCTGAGGCTCGGCCCTGCAACTCATTTCAGGCGTGTGTACTCAGGCCTCTATGACTTCATCACCAGGGGACACTTCCCACATGTGGGCTGGGAGGAGGAGTACCTTCCTCCAGTCCCAGGGATGTTGACAGAGCTGAGTCTTCACTGCATGGGAACAGCGTGTGGACAAATATTTGGCACTGGAACAGGGCTTGGCCTCCAGCATTTGAGCTGCTGAAGCCCGGCAGAGTCCTGCAGCCAAAATCGCAGAGCCCTAACAGCTCCTTTACAAACCCCGAATTGAGCAAGTGTCAGTCTAAGCTCCGTTTGATGGACTGCCCTGCCCATCGGTGATTTCACAGAAGGGCCTCAGGATGAGTTCAAATGGGTGGAATCAAAAGATATGTGTGAGTGTGTCAGCTTCTGTTGCCCACTTCTGTCTCAGCAAAACTGTCGTTTTAGTAGAACAGCATGGCTGAGAAGCAGGATCAAATAAGAAGTATAAAATACCTTAATTTTATTTATTTATTTATTTATTTATTTATTTATTTATTGCTGAGGCTACAGACTGACTTTTAAATGCATTGAAGTAATTAGGTGTTGGGGTTGTGCTAATAAGCTGGTGGTCATCTGTCTACTCACTGGTACTTACTCCATCATCTACAAAACTCTCAGTAGAGAATTACTTATGAGAGGATGCTAATTAGACTTTATCAGGTTGGCATTGAGATTGTGTGGCTAATAACCGAAACACAGTGTTCTTAGGGAAATTGTTTGTAGGACTGAGAATGTGTATGCTTTTTCCTGTATGTGTGTATGTGTTGTAGCAACATCGCACTCTCGCCATCATTCAGAACCTGAGTGTCAACTTAGTGAGCTGCCTAAGAGCTTTCCTTTTTTCAGTATTATCCTGCCTTACATCCATCTTACTTCTCTCCTCCACATTGAAGATGAGGAAGAGAAAACTCACAAGAAAATTAAATTCTTGAGTTTAGTGACGGCTGTCTTATCAAGAACAAGGAGGCTGAATCCTCCACTGGGATGGAAAGGCAATGCCAACAGCCCTGTCTTATTGGTATCATTCCTGTCTTGAGGCGACCAGGGTACTGCAGGATGGTTTTGGAATTTTCCTTGATGTCATTTGAATTTTTCTGGTGACACGTAGACTCTTGGTTGGTTTCAAATTCTTGAGGCCATGCTTGACCAACTATCAAAAGTCAGTGTTCTCTGTGGTGACAAACAATCTCAAACTTTCAGTCACCATGATAAACACTTAGTTCTCACTCATGATTCTGCAAGTCAGTGGCAGTTGTGCTGGTGTGACTGGGCTCAGTGGAAGTTGCCCTCAGGCTGCAGGCTGGGTTCATATTGACTCCATATATCTTCTCACTTTGTGATCTGGCCTGAAGGGGCAGCGACGGTCTGTGGCATGCTCTCTTACTGAGGGCGAAACCTCAGGGGGTGTGAGAAGATGTCCTTCCTTGAAGGCTCTGCTCTGAACTGGCACACTGATATTTCCAGTTGCAGTTCATTGGTCCCAGCAATTAATTTACAAGGCCAAGTCCAAGGTCAGGAGGGTAGAGATGCCTACTAGAAAATATAGGCAAGTCACATGAAAATGGATATTATCCTATTTTAGGGAAAGAGCTAAACCTTGAAAATAATAATCCTGTCCTACCACACCAACCCTATAATGCTCTGAAAAACAGATTCACCATAATTCATATCTTTTCTTACTATAGATGTCCTCAGTGTGTAGATGAAATAATAATAATAGCAGAAGAAGATTAAGGTCAGTTGAGGCCCTGGGCACAGAAGAAAATATTGAGCCCCTTACATTAGAAAAAAGTGTAAGGTTGGGGTTTTGTGGGGTCCTTCAGAAGTTGGGGCCCAGAGTGCACGCCTGGTGTGCCCGCCATTAAATCTGCTCTGAATAATAGAGTACCTATCCCAATTGTGGCCTCTTTTAACTTAATTTTTCTAGAGAGCTAGAGCAGAGTCCTGCTGCTCACCCCCACCCTCCACCAGATCATGTTCACAAGCTCGAGGACATGTTTATTGTGACAGGTTTATTGTCTCCCTCCTCAGTAGAGTATGTAGTGAAAGTAGCTCAGGATCTGTTTTCATACAGACATGAGTTTCAATCCCACTCAGGAACTAAATAGTTGGGAGTAACCTTGGGCAATGTATTAAGCTTCCTCAGTCTCTATTTCTCTAGCATGGGGGACATGATACCTTCTTCACTGAATTGCTCTATAGATAAAATGAGATGATATAAGTTACATACTATGTCTCTCATAAAGATTAATTTCCTTTCTTGCCTCCTAAGTTTTATCTACTATCCCAGGTAAATTTTAAATCCCAATACCTTCCCTAAACCACCTTTAGCTTCCTCTTGAATTACATGTGCTCCTTCTCCTCAGATCTCTGACATCTCTTAGGAGAGAGAGCCATATACTGCTCTTGCCTTCATGAATAGATTTCAGGAAGTTCATGGACCATCTCCCTCCCCTTTGGAAGCAATGTGAAGTTTCATTTGCATGAACCATATGCAGATTTCTGGGTAGGGGTGGGAAAGACTACAAAGCCTTCACATGAACTTTCAAGTGCTGCTGGGCCCAGAAGGAGATCTGAACCACTGACACTAGATGAACTGTTTAACTTGACCCTCATGATATAGCACCTGGTATGCTGGGTGTTGCTTCACGCTGTTAGCCCTCTTTTCCTATCTTAATAATGAGTTCTGTGAGGAGAGCAACATATCTCAATGGCTATTCTATCCTCCACAACTTGTAGCATAAGCTGAATACTAGTGAGAATTCAAGAAATGTTTGTTGACTAATTACCCAGGTAAGGATATAAAACATACCATCACAACCTGCAGGGTAAATCCGAAAGTTCAAATGTTTAACAACATGAAAGCATGTAGAAAAAAAGATAATTAAAAATATTTTTTAAAAAAGGGAACAACTCTGGTGGTAGCAGTTAGTCTGTGGCTCATTCTAGCATGTGAAACATCACATCAGATGTGATGAAAATGCATCTTCTTCATTTCCTAAAGGAAATGTGGACTATTTCAGTGATTGTGAGTGTGGCTACAGGTTATTGTTGGGAGAGGGAGGCTGTAGGTAAAGTGACATTTTGACAGCATGTTGGAATATAACATAGTTTTGTCAAAGAACTCTTAGTGTCTTTACAAAAGGGGCCTCTCCTAACCCATAGATTGATGTTTTAGTCCAAATATAATCTGAAAAGAAAGGAAGAAAAAATAAATATAAATGACCTTGTTTATGCTTTTTCTTTCTTGCCCAAGAAGAAAAAAAAATAAGGTTGAGGTTATTAGCCAGAACCATAAATACCACCCAAAGATATTTTTTAGAAAGTGAATTTGTAAACATTTAAGAATCTTCAGCCTCTGAAAGTGTAGGCTTGAAAGAGAAAGAACAGGAAACTGTTCGTGGAAGATGTAGACATGTTGTCAAAAGTCAAAGAGCTCTTGCTGGTCCTGTGGTGCTTTTCTTATTGGTTATGACTTCCAAGATTCGAGTCTGTGATTTCCCAAGATTTGCAAAATGATTTTAGGGGACATCATTGTCAAGTGCAGTATGGCCATAGAATTCACAAGACATACTCTCTGTATAAAAATTCACAAGCACACATTTTCACAAGTCAATCCTCTAACACTTTGAGCACCAGATTCTGTACGCCTAGCAACAATTCTATTTTTTGTGTGTTTTATCCTTCTTCTCAGCTTCCTTGCTAGGCTGTAGGGAATTAGCAAGTCTTACCACCAATTGGATTGCAGAGCTTTTTGGCCCAAAGTAAGGCTTGCTATCATCAGGTATGTAAAATCTTGCCCAGTATAGTCAGAAGTTAAAACCAAACCATCATAAACCTGCGGGACTATGACCCTGAAAGCCCTGGGGGAGTTTCTTGGACCAGACCTCAATGGAACTTTGCCCAAAACCCCCAATGGGAAATATATATGAACTGATTCAGTACAGTGCGAAGGCTGAGGCAGCAGCAGAATGCTTTTATAGACTGATACAATGATAGATTAGCACACATTTAATCTTAGGATAGGGGGTTGAAGGAATCAGTCTTCTGTTAATGTTAATAGTCCAGAGTATGGGTTTAATGGTGAGGGGAATTTTTCTTTTGTGACACAATTATTCTATATTTAAGCCAATTAGGAAGTCATTCCATAAAGAAAGAGAAGTGTCAATGGGAGACCAGTGTGTATTGTGGCTGAGACTTGCTATGAGATTGTGGACTTCTAGTTTGATAGGGGTTGGAGGAAAAAAAAGAGAGACAGTTCATGGGTAGTTTAATAGTTATTTAGTGTCAAAAAAATAACTTTTCACATTTTAAAGTGTATAGATATTATTAACCTTAGGAAAACGTGCTTACATACAAATTTATAGAACCAGTGCATTGGGGGCTATTATTTACATCACATTTTTTTCTTTTTGCTGGCATTTTCATAAAGAATAACTTTCCTGGTTACTTTTAATATATATTACATTTACAAACATCCAATGGGTATATTGATTTTTCAGGAGTCAACTCATCGTGAAAGGCAAGAAGTTTTAGAAAAGTATTTGAGCAAAATGATGCCATGCAGGAAAATACTTAGGATACAAACAATGTTTTTGGCCACAGTTTATGCCGGACATAGGACTTAAGGGCTGTCTTGTGAAAAGTTGAAGAAACAGACCACGTGGCTGAGTCTGTCCATCTGATGTCTGGTAGGTACATGTAATGAGGTATTTTGATCATGGAAATGATCTAGCTGTGCACCCTGCACAAAAAATCCAGATGACATAAAAGCTGTAGGGTTTAGCTCTCTTTGTTAGATTCCATATCAGATTCTACATTCCATCAGAGCTTAAGCAAAAACAAAAGCAAAAAAATTTTAATTACAAGTCCCTGAAGGAGTCTTAGAAACCTCCTTTAGATAAAGGATTTGTCTCTAACAATGGAGACTTCTTGCAGTTTGATATGTCTGAGACATCCAACATACCTTGACTTTCAGATATTTTCAGTTATCTGACTTATCAGAGGCACTAAATACCAGCAGTTGAAGCTGAAGATTTCTACATCCTATTCCCATACTAATGGAAAATAGGAAGTACATATATTTATATTCCCATGCTAATGGAAAATAGGAAGTAAATATATTTATATAACTATAGTTCTTCCAGAATAACTAGAAGCAATGAACATTTCTCTGTGAGGTATTGGGGGACGCTCTCTAATAGAGGGCAGTTGGCTGCTTCAAGGCCTGCTGTCTACCTAATTTTTTTTTCCTGGGATTTGTCTTCTCATCTCTCAGAAATGCTCTGGAAGGCATTAAGAGGAAAGGGGTAGAAAGAAATCCAACTGGGACTTGGAACTGTGCTGTTGTTAGAGTGGGGATCTGTTTTGTTCAGAGTGCAGACCAAGATTTCAGCTGTTCCTGGCTCTGTCCAAGATCTCCAGATGTTTAAGCCACTTCTCACTTTCTTTAAGATTTAGGTACAATTGGTTTGAACGCCATGAAATGTACAGTGGTATATCTGGTGTCTTTTCTAATACATCTAGAGGTTGTTGGTGATGATGACAAATGGGGCAATGGCAAGGAAGAGGTGTGTGTTGTGTGCGTGCATGCACACCCACCGAGGCCATACTACTGAGGCTTTCTGTTAGTGAGCTTTGACAATGAATTTTTACATGTGGTGAATTCTTTGGGCCATCCTGGTTTCCTTCCTGTTCCTTTCCAGCTCCATATAATCCCACTGGGCATAATCCTAATCTCTTTTTATTTAAAGTGCAATGACTCAAGACTGTGTATGGCAGTCTTTACTAAATTTTTGGGACTAGAATTGTATGATATACAAATCTAAATGGAAACTTGACATACTTCTTCTTAAAGTACTGTGGCAATTCCTGAAACCAGGAATTTTGCTTTCCCATGTTGCTGTCTCCAACTCATTAATTGTTCTTCCCTTTCCTCTCTAGCTCATTTACCCCTTACACCCATCCCCTCAAATTCCTATTCATTTTCATACAGACATCAGCTTAGCTCACTCTATGTCTCAACTTATACCCATTTTAGTTTGTTTTTAACTGTATTCCCAAATAAACCCATTATGCATAAACAAAGATGGTTCTTACCCTCAAAGGGATTCTATTACTTAGCAAGAATTAAATAACTACGTTCAATGAATTCTCACTTCGCTTCAATGCTTCAGTGCACACCTATCACTCAATAAAAGCACCTTTTGAGCACTTTAAACTCTTATTCACTCTCTCTATGTGCATGTAAGAGCCCTTTTTCATTGAACCACCCCAGTCTTAGAAGAGCAATTATGGAAGCCCTGGGAATTCTTCCCTGCCAGTTCACTCCCCTTCTGTGCTAAAGGGCCCCTGTTGTAAAGGGTAGAATTGGGAAAAATACATAGGCCCTTCTTTACAAATCTTTTCCTAAAATCTTCTAGAGGTTTTAAGAGACTTTGCTGGCCTTAGAGCTCCCTATTCCTTCTGCTTTGTCACTTCCAAAGCTATGGGCCAAAGACTGAGAATCACTACTGTTCTCATCCCAGTTGGGATTGATGTCTCTCTGCAGCAGACCAACCCCATGATGATACCTCAGTTAGATATTAGACACTTCCATTAGACAATACCTTTATTAAAGATAGTAAGGATAACTTTACTCTGTCCCAAATACCTCTGCTTTAAAAAAGGGTAGGCTTTAAGTGGCTGTTTGTAGGTTCATCTATTCCTAAATCCTTTATGATTAAGGATTTAAACTTTAAAACCAAGCATGTTATCTTCTTTTGTGCTGATATGTGCTCTAGTCTATGCACATCTTTTTGGAAAAGTAAACCAGTTTTACTCCTATTAAAATTCTATTGTAGTATGACCACTCCCCATTTATGTCCTATCTCACCTTCCCCCATGACCTCTGTGAGTGATGTCAGGAATACCTTAGCAGCTACAGTATGCACACTGGCAGCCTTTTGACACTTACTCTGATGTTCTGCAGACTTGAATGGACCTGGAAACAATAGAACTTTAGGAAATATTAGACAGAAACGTTTCTGCAGCAAGTAGTATAGGACTTAGAAAGTCCCTCCTCTCTATCCTAGATTTTTCCTGAATTAAAATTAGGCTAATAGGCTTTTTTTTTTTCTTCTGAAGCTGGAAACGGGGAGAGACAGTCAGACAGACTCCCGCATACGCCCGACCGGGATCCACCCGGCACGCCCACCAGGGGGTGACGCTCTGCCCACCAGGGGGCGATGCTCTGCCCCTCCGGGGCGTTGCTCCGTCGTGACCAGAGCCACTCCAGCGCCTGGGGCAGAGGCCAAGGAGCCATCCCCAGCGCCCGGGCCATCTTGCTCCAATGGAGCCTCGGCTGCGGGAGGGGAAGAGAGAGACATAGAGAGGAAGGAGAGGGGGAGGGGTGGAGAAGCAGATGGGCGCTTCTCCTGTGTGCCCTGGCCGGGAATCGAACCCAGGACTTCTGCACGCCAGGCCGATGTTCTACCACTGAGCCAACCGGCCAAGGCTAATAGGCTTTTCATATTAAGTTTAACTATTCCATTTTATCAGTCACCACTCCTTATCTTTTGTTGATTATTATGCTTCATATGATTTGCTCTTTGTCCTTCAAAACTATTCCTTCTAATTAATGAATGAGTCATCCTACGAATCTGCGGACATCTGACATCTTGTCGCTTTGATTTTTTTTTAACTTTTGAATTTGTTTCCATTGTCATTTTAGCCTTTTGTTCATGGCACTTCCAAAGTTCTCAGTGCCTTTGTGCTCATCAGAAGTTAGCTCTTGTCAGAAATTACAGAAATAGAAACAATCACAGTGTAGACTAACAAACCAAAGAATGATTGAGCCTAAAACGACCCACATGTCCAATGACAGTACTGTGGCAACAGGTAGAGTTTATAGTCTTTTGCTTTGGGGCATCAATTAATTTATAATTTTGAAAGTATATAAGTTGAAAGTTTGGAAGTAGACGATGTCTCTCTTTCTATAGAGTTCGTGCTAGGCTCCCCGGAGGCTGGGTCATAGTGCAGTATCAGCCTGAGGCACATAATTTCCACTCCCAATTGAATCTCTGTTCTGCGATGTGCTTAATAATCCCATGCCTCAAAGCAGCTAGTCTGTTTCTCAGGGAGCTCCCTCTCAGTGATAGGCTAAGAGCTACTACTCTGTCTTCCTCTGTTCAAGAGCCTTCATCTCTGTGGAGAAGAATCTTCCCAGTTTTTCTTCAAGAGGAGGGAGTGGAGAGAGGGGTTGACATGAGCATTATCAATATTTCCCCTGAAGTTTCTGTTTTCCTTCTATTTTCCAGGAGTTCTAGATGCATCATGAACCCAATTTTTCTGGTTGCGAAGCTCCTTGTTTCAGAGTTCCCAAGAAATATTTACAGATTAAGTTCTTCATCATTAACCTTGCTAAAGAGATAATGAATTAACATTAGGACTTGCAAAGAAAGTTTTCCCTCTGTTTGCTTGTACTAGCCAGTCCCCAATGGTGAAATACATTCTGAAGATTCAGTGAACACTTTGCTATTCCATGGCCTGTCCATCACAGGGTGACCACAGACAGGGCGGGAGCTGAGGAGCTAGCTGTGGTACCCAAGCCAAACCTTGGCTTGGACTGTCTGATACACTCAAGGACCTCAAAAGAGCTGTGCTCCATTGATTTTTATAACATTTTACCCTATAACTTAACCCAAAAGATGCCAAGACTTTATAATAAATGGTTACCCTGGAAACGCAGGGAAACCCAGGATAAATCCAAAGTATGAAATCATTATTTAGAATGTCTCTGGCCCACTTTTTCTAATTCTCAGTTAACACATTTTGGACAGGCTCTCTGTTGCTGAGGAGGAGGCCTGAAACTGCTTCATAAACAGATAAGAAGTCAAACTGCTTCAGAGGGGACCCACATGAACAGGCATGGGACCTGCTTTGAATATCATCAAAATGTCTCATTTAGCTTGAATTTCATACCAAATAAAATGCAAACCTCTGCCTGTCTCTCCTGTGTACTCTGAGTCTGATATCTACTAACATTCTTTGTTGCTAAGATTTAATGGGGTCACATGCTCATTTGTTAGACTCACTTTGTTCTGGGAATTACTATGCAGCGTCACCTCATTACAAAACAAACAAGAAAGGAAGAATAAGCTGTTTGCTGTCATGATTATGATTAATATTTTTGTGGGCTACTTTTTCCCCATACTTTTACTTTATGATTTATCTTTCTTATGGACAATGCATAGTGGCTCTTTTTTTTCATTTATTATAAAAATCTCTACTTTTATATTTTACCTCTGCCACAATTAAGGTGCTTACTGATCCTACTGAGTTTAAATCAACCATCTTGCTATTGTTTAAAATTGAGCACATCTGTTCTTTGTTGTTTTCTTTTGGATTAATTGAGAATTTGTAAAATTAAATTTATTGGAGTAACCTTGGTTAATAATATTATATAAATTTATAATTTTATTTTATGGCCACTATTGGCTTAAAAGCTTATTGATTTAATTTTTAGTAGTTGCTCCTATGTTTAGAGTATTCATATTTAAATTTACACACTCTTTTTAAAAGAATTGCATGTATAAGGAAAGAAACTACATCTATTTTTATTTCTATCATTCTGTTCTTTGATTCTTGTGCTATATGTGTTATAAACCTACAATATATTGTTAGTATTTTTGCTTTAAACATACATATGCTATAAACTCCATAATGTGTTGTTACTAGTTTTGCTTTATCTCAGGTAAAATAAAAATGCAAAAGATTTAAATGTTTATATGCATAGTTATTGGTTTTTGTTTTTTTGCTTCATTTTTTTGTGAAGATCCCTATTTCTCTCTAGTATCACTTTTTCTTTCTTTTTTAAATTTTACTCATGAGGAATTTCCTTTAATAAATCATGTAATGCAGATTGGCTAGAAATAAATTCTCTCAGAATGTTTGTTTCTTTGAAAAAGCCTTGATTTTCCCTTCATTTCTGAAAGATATGTTTGCTGGATTTAGACTTTCTCGGGGTTCCACCTCCCCACTTCTTTAACACTTTAAAGATAGTGCTTCATCGTCTTCCGGCTCACATACTTACTTACCTTTCCTGCCCAATTCTACTTGAGGAATATGTCCAAGAAAATTGATTATCATGTGCCTTAAAGAAGTATTTTTTTGTATATTTTTTCATATATATCCTTTTTTGAGTCCATTGAGTTTTGTATACCTCCAAATTCAGAAAAGAATTCAGCCATTATAACCTTTTTCTCTTCTTCTGAGACTTCAAATATGCATATGTTAGACCAATTGCTGTTGTCTCAGATCACTGAGATGCATTCATTTTTTCAGATGTATTTTCCTTTTCTGCTTCATTTAGATAACATTTATTATTATCTCTTTAATTTCACTAATTTTTTCTTTGGAGCATCTAATCCACTCTAGTTTAGATTTCATGCTTTTTTTAATTCTCAAAGTTTTATTTTTATGTCTTTTACTTACATTTTCACTGTGTTCGTGTATTTTGTTAAATATTTGAGTGTAGTTTAAATAGCTTTTCAATATCTCAGCAATTTCATCATCTCTATCATTTGTTGGCCTCTTTCTGTTGAAAATGTTTAATTGGTCATGGATCACATTTTCCAGTTTCAGGAAATATCTATTAATTTTTTTGTTCTATGCTGGACTTTGTGAACACTGTATCATCAAGTATTTGGATTTTGTCTTCCTCTTAAGAGTGTTAGTCTTTCTTCTGGTGTTTAGTTCAGTTTATTGTTCATTTTTATCTTTTTGAGACTTTAAAAAACTTTCCTTAGAGTGGTTATAGAGAACATACCATACTCTGTAGTTTGGGAACTCCCCAACACACACAATAAGTTGTAACCTCTCTTGGTTTCTACTGAACATCTGAAGTGCCCAATAAGACTTCACCTTGTCTTTGGACCTCCCAGCCCTGTATGAGCTCTGTGCATTTAGTCCACAGCTTCTGAGGCACTGCTAGCCTAGACGCCTGAATTTTCGCCCTATGCGTGCAGTTCCTAGTGTTCAGCTAAGACTCAAGGGGACTCTGAAGCTATTTTTCTGCATAGGCCCCCCTGCTCTCAGAATTTGCCCTGTAACTTCCAGTCACCTCACTCTCCCAGAAGTCTGACATCTGTCTCCTTAACTTAGCAAGTCTGCCATGCTCTGCTAGGGACCCCTGCCCTCGTACGTGGTCTGCAATATGCCTTCAAGCAGAAAGCAAGCATGATCATACACAGGAAATACCTCCTTTGTTTCCTTTCTCTCAGGGATTAGAATCCTTCTGTGCATGTTGGCCAATGACTGAAAATAACTATTTCATTCCTCCACTCTAGTTTCTAATTTTTTATTTGGTGAAGGTAAATAAAATCTTTGCTACTTCTTCGAGCTGGAAGTAGACCTGCTCAAATAAGTCTTCCTATACTTACTCTGAATCAGGCTCTAAAGGAGGTCCACATATCACATTTGGGGGTTTTGTCTCAAAAAATTGCTTTTGTTCTATAACTCATTCCCACCCTTTTTATTCCATGCCATTGATTTCTTAGATAAATTTGGTAAGTTGTACTTGAAATTCTGGATTTGCCTGATATCTTCCTTGTGTTGTCATTCGAATTGTCCATCTGTTACTGGAGAACTGCAGTTAGATATTAGAAATTCAATGATCCAGGTGAAATATTTTTCGGCAATGATATTTCATAGGTTCTGTTTACATTCCTAATACATTACATCATGAGACAAATAAAGTCTAACTTTCTAACTTTCACTAATGCTATGAGTGATCATTGAGTTCAGGTATGACCATTCTAATCCCAATAATGTATTTCTCTAAACAAAAAGCTTCCATTTAACTAATAGTTTGGCATTTATTCATGATATTTAACATTGTTCATTAGGATTATAAATCATAATGTTTTAATTTTATCATTTGTTCTGCATTTAATTAGCTAGAGTTCTACTTTATATTAAATGCTCTCAATGAAATTTCTAAATTGTTCTGCCATTTTAAAGAGCATCAGGTTGGAATTTGGGAAGGGGATTTGTAGAAAAAGACTTATATGGTATTATATAAACCAACCCATTTTTTTTTTAATCTTAACATTTTAGTAGTTGGTAAGGACTTGAAGGAGGTATATTCAAAGAAAATCACATTATTTTTTTCCCATTTCTTTTTGCTGTCATCACCAGTGATAACTTTAGTAACTCTGAGGACAACCCAGGAAGTTTCATGGTTTAAAAGCCATTGAGCCTGACTGGGCAGTGGCACAGTGGTTAAGTGTCGGACTGGGATGTGGAGGACCCAGGTTCAAGATCCCCAGGTAGCCAGCTTGAGCGCAGGCTCATCTGGTTTGAGCAAAGCTTACCAGCTTGGACCCAAGGTCGCTGGCTTGAGCAAGGGGCTACTCGGTTTGCTGTAGCCCCACGGTCAAGGCACATATGAGAAAGCAATCAATGAACAACTAAGATGTCGCAACAAAAAACTGATGATTGATGCTTCTCATCTCTCTTCGTTCCTGTCTGTCTGTCCCTATCTATCCCTCTCTCTGACTCTCTCTCTGTCTCTGAAAAAAAAAAAAGCCATTGAAATGTAGATATAATAATGGTTCTTTAAACTGGAAGGAACCTCGGAGATCACTTGCTCTGTTCCTCTCGCCCTTACTGAAGGGGACTGAAGCTCAGGGTTGATAAATGAAGTAGAATAACCTAGTGGCAAAAGTGAAGGCTCTGACATCATCACAGGTCTGTGTTTGTTTCCTGACTCCACAACTGACTACCTATGTGACCTGAGTCAAGTGGTTTAACCTCTCAAATCTTCATCTGGGTTAGATGATGACTAAATAGAATGAAGCATGAAAGGAATTTAATATTGTCTAGAAATGTCTTCGACAGCTATAACAAGTTATTAAAGTTTGCCCTTAATACAGCATTAGGGGCATTGAACTGCACCCCCCCAACACATCAAAAAATCCACATATAGCTTTTGACTCCCTAAAAATTTAACTAGTAATAGCCTATTGTTGACTGGAAGCCTTACCAACAACAAGTAGTCAGTTAACACATATTTTGTATGTTCTGTGTATTATATACTATAGTCTTACAATAAAGAAAGCTAGAGAAAAGAAATTACTAAGAAAATTAGAAACAAGAAAAATACATTTACCATATTTATTGAAAAAAATTCATGTGTATGTGGACCCGTACAGTTCAAACCTGTGTTGTTCAAGGGGCACTATATTTCAAATGTATTTAACAGACATCTTATTGAGTGTTTGTGCTGTGCCAGGCACTATACTACATACTAGAGATATAATTTGGGGGGGCAGAATAATGGCCCCCAAAGATATCCACAAAACCCATGAATGTGTTATGTGACCTGGCATAAGAGATTTTGCAGTTGGGATTAAGTTCATGATTTTCAGATGGGGAATATCCAGGTGGGTCCAATATAAGCACACTTGTCCTTCACAGGTGAGAGAAGGAGGCAGTAGAGCCAAAGTAAGAGAGGGAAATGTAATGATGAGAGTGATGTGGTCGGAGTGATGTGGTCACGAGCAAAGGAATGTGGGCAGCTTGTGGAAGCTGGAGAAGGCAAGAAACAAATTTTCCCCAATAACCTCTGAAGGAACACAGTTTTGCTGACACCATTATTTTAGCCTGGAAGACTTATTTCTGACCTCCAGAATTGTAAGGTAATAGATTTGTGTTGCTTTAAGCCATTAAGTTTGTGGTACATAGCAATAAGAGACTAATATAACTTAGAAGGAGACACAGTTCCCCCTCTTTAGAACACTATTATTACTCTTTAACTATTTTTACTATCACCCCCTACCACCAGCCTCCACACATGCAAATTTGGGGTTAGCATAAACTGAATTACCATGTTGCTACTGGCTTCAACCTCTCCTTAAGCAAATAAGTGTAAAAATTGCAAATTTGATATACTAATTATATTATTTTTGAATGTGCTTTAAACTCTACCCATAACCACCAAAGTTATTCTTCTACTTCTTCCCACCCCCACTCACTCACAGATTACTTTACAAACCCTCTATAATGCTCATCAGTATTCTGGGTCACCTAGCCATTCTCCATCTGGCATTTGCAGGATTTTTACATCTTGGAGCTTTACGTCCAGGACTGTGGTTTGCCTCAGTAGGGCGTGGATTAGCCAGCATGACTGCTAACCAGCATAGCAGCAATGGTGGACAGATGCCAAGAACTTGGATCCTTGCTGACCTGTGATGTTCTTAGGCTTCAGTCTTTAATATACTCTCCTGAGAGCTTATAGATATGAGTAATTTGGGAAAGGAGCATAGTGCTTTGAACTGTTTTGAATACTCCCTCACACAAGTAGCTCTTCTCAGTCACAGCTTGCTAATAATTTTCTTGAATGAAGAACATTAAAACAAAACAAAACCAAAAAGTTTTTATTTTGGTTTTTAAAAGTGATCTTATGTCAGCATTCAAACTCCTGGAATTTGGTGTTGATTTAGGTAAATTTTCCAAATTATTGCATGTCCTATATAAAACAACGAGCTTGAGATTGGGGAAGACATAGAAATAAATCCTCTTCAAATTTCCTGCAGTTACAAGCATGAGTTGGAACAGCATGCAGAAGGCTACAGACTGCAGCTCCAGCAATTACACAGCTGATCAGACCAGTACTAACTGAATTTGGCATGGCTTTGAGAGCTGTGGGTTTTCTCCCCTTCCCTATGGGGTGAGATATTTTCAGTTTCTCAACTGTATTTGCCACACTCAGTTTTCCACATCAGGAACACAGGCTTCTCTTTTCCCTCAGGCTTCCCGTCTCCCTCAGACCACGGTGAAGAAGACATAATGTATCCCCATCCTGTCCATCTTGGTCTGGTTTAGCAGAAAAGAAACAAGATCTGTAAAACCTGCATTACCCGCCTACCGGGTCACATACTCACTATGTCACTTTAAGCAAGACCCCGAATTTTGGGAGTCTCTTTCTCCTTATCCATAAAATGATGATAATGACACTTTAGAGTGTTAGTACAAATAAAGTTATACTAGGAATAAAGGACAGATTCATGTGGAAGCTGCGTGTAAAGTGCTTCTCTTTGCTCCATTTTAGGTCCCGAAGCACATTGTCCCCTAGCATCTCTTGAGACAAATATCCTAGCTTGTCATTCCTTTACTCTCACAAATGGAGAAGAATGGAGAAATGTCACCAGGTCCTGTCATTCCCATCTTAAATCCTTAAGAAGTTTGAAGGAGTTTTGCATTTTCACTTTGAATTGGCCACTGCTTACCTCTGTAACTTTATTTCCCTTTGGCTTATACCTTGTTAGACACAGTGGCTGCTGACATTTCTCTGAACACAACAAGTTCATTTCCATTTCATAGCCTTTACCGTTTATGCTTGCTTTGACCGGAACTCTCTTCCTCCTGCAGAGCTGGCTGCTTGCTCCTGCACAGTACTGACCTTAAACCTCACCTTCTCAGAGACTGTTACTCAACCGCTTTATCTAAAGGGATCCTCCTGCTTCCTAATTTCTCACGGCAGTAGTGTCTGTACTTCCTTCATAGAGCTGTTCAGAAACTGTAATTAATCTGCATGTGAATTTGATGGCCAGTGGGTTGTCTGCTGTCAGTGAGATGTAAGTTCCACAAGGGCAGGGGTCAGGGGTCACATCCTTTTTAGACATAAAGAACAAAGCTGAACAAAATAGACACTTACTCTGGCAAAAAAACCATGTCAGTGCTTTGGTTAGGGCCATAAAGCCGTGGTGGGATCAGTTGAGCAAAAGATTTAAATCCTCTTCTGGGCTTCTGTTCAGGAAGATGTGGTCCTCTAGGAAATAAAGCTAATATTTTATTCTTCTTCCATATCCTCAGCATCTAGCATAGAACCTAGCACCTGATCAGGCCTGAGTACATGTTTGTTTGGACAGTGTGGAACTCTGTTTCTGAAGTGGACTGCCGAGTGAACACATGGCTGTTCTCTTGATGCAGAAGAGCTGGGATTTCATGTTGACCTTCCTACCTACTTCAGCAACTCAACCTTGGATTATGACATTCCTGAAAACACCTTCCTCTTCCCTTCACCCACTGGCTTGAACAGAATCCCTCTGAGTCTGTTGACAGAAAGTAGGGAACATTTATGAGAGCTTGTTAAAAATAAAAATAATTAATGATCACATCCAATAATATGAATTAAAAATAATCTATGATAACACATAATAATTTACAACATGCACCAGGCACTATTCCAAGAGTTTTGGATATTAAGTATTTGTATATGAACTCATTTGATCCTTACAAATAACCCCATGAGGAAGGTTATAATTATTTCCTACACTTTATAGCTGAAGAAACTGAGATATTGAGGAGCTGTCAGTTACAGAGCTGGGACATGAACCTGATCAGTTTGGCTCAAGAACTCTGTGCTAAGCTGTTTAGCTGTTAACATTGCAATCCTGAAGTACAGACTTTCTGGGCTTATCATTAGCCTTCCCTAGGACCGATGGCACAGGTAGCCTTTAATGAATTGTTTAATGTTTTTTTATATGTCATGCATAAAATGAATTATTCTGTAAAGGAATTAATACATTCAAATAAGGTAAAAGTTCCCCTTTAACCTCTTTTTATACCGCTAAACTTCCTCTCCTTTCTTCAGGGATAGCCATTGTGCCCAATTTTGCTTACATCCCTTCTAGTCATTGATGCCCGTCTAATATGGACCAACCTTGTCACATACAACTACAAATATACCCTCTCCATTCCTGGCGGTCGCAACCCGTAACCCTTTGCGGCTAGTGCATGCGGAGGTTATGTTACAGGGCCAAGGCTCTTGGGATTCACTGTATCCTGATGATGTTTGCTCCTGGGTTCAAATGAACTATTCAAGAAATGATTAGTTAAATGATAAATTTAACCACCAAGAAAAGAATAAAAGAGAAATGTTAAGTATCTAGTCAATCTTTGTATATGTTAGCAGCAAACTTGGAAGTATAGGTGGAGGTGATGGGCCCTATTTCTGTTACTGGTCATAAGACTCTGGCTGGTATTTGGAATCCAAATAAATTATACACTAAAAAAAAACCTCCTGGAAAGCATCCCTTAGAAACTTTTCTGGCTTATAATTAAAATTTTAAGGAGTCATTGGCTTTTTCATAGTTAGGAAATACTGTACTGTCATCTGGATTCTAAAAACCATCCTTTTATCTGGCTTAATAGCTTAAAGAATCGTTAATCTTTTTACTATTTTAGGACCAAATCTACAAAACCTCAGAGATTGCTCTAGGGAACCTGTGGTTTATTCTGAGGCATCCAGAGAGAAGGAAGAGCTGATTTCACATAGGAGGTGCCACCCCCCGACCTGAGGATAGACTAAGAATAGCTTTATGTTTATGGGGCTAAGACATCAAAGGTGGGAACGGGATAAGCATTTAATAAAGACTGAAAGTACAAGTTTGGAGGACTCTCTTTTAATTATAAATGAAAACCTGAGAGAATGACTCAAACTGGCTGTAATATACAGCTGAATGGAATTGTTTTATTAATTACCTATAGATACTTGATTATAAAATCATATATTTAATAAGAAAGCAAATTATAAGATAAAACCTTACACTTAAAAACATTTATAACCCAGTAGTCTATGAAATCTGCAACTTAACCAAAAAGATGAAGATAGCACTTGAATGTAATACTTAAACATTGACTCAGACCATTTTTCATTCTGATCACGAACTGTTTATATGTACAAAAAAACCCACAACATGTTACAACAATGAAAAATAAAAAACCCAAGATTGTCCCCACAACAAAGATGGTACCATTATAACTCTGTAATGAAGGGTAATGTTGTAGGGTAAAGGCTTGGTGGAAATATTCTTGTTTGTTTTTTCATGAGCACAGAATGAATGCAGAGTGTCTGCTCCATTATTGTAGGACCACATGTGCTCAGTGGCTTGGCACAAGGCAGCTGGCTTACAGGTGCTCTGGCAAGTTGTGACGGGAAGGCTTCTTTTCCTTTTATATTTTTAATATCATGTCTGTAAAATTATTTTAATGTGCTTTTTGGTGCTGGCGTAGATACTGCAGGCATTCCCTTCAGGATGAGGAGTTTGTCTTTAAATGGGGTTTCTGGAAATAGGTGACAGTCCTATTTTCTTTCTTAAAAGGATTCTTTGTTGTGGGTCATGTGAGGTTGTTAGCGGGAACAGCTCTCTTTCCTTTCCATCCAAATTGAGGAAAGGAAACTTAAAGACAAAACAGAGTAACATTACCTTAGAAGAGACAGCTTCAGAGATTCAGCTCTGGTAAGATCAGCCAGGCCAGGGCAAGGGGGTCATAGAAGATTAGCAAAAGCTTTTATAAGCAAAGGACGATTATACACATCCTCAATAGCCTTTAGCCTAGAAGTATCCCAGTGTGTGTTTTTGAATCAGATGTACACGACTTTTGCTGCTGGCATGCAATCAGCCTGCAGGGAAGAGGAAGGTGCTGTGATGATCCAGCCCAACGTGAACTACTGGGAATGTCAGGAAAGGCATCCATCTTACCTGGAAGGCTCACTGCTCTGCCAGGAATGTAGCTGCCTGGAACATGGCCATTTAAGGGCTGCTCTTTAGCACATGAAAGGAAGAGAGGAGGGGGGGAGAAAAGAGCCACCCATACAACTCTGCTGAAATAAAACTGTTCTCCGTTAGATTCTGACCATTCCCCGTTGTGCATTCTCGTTCGATGATGTAAAGTCGTTCGGGTGTGGGAAGCCATACCATGAAGCACAGGAAATAGTTTAAATCTTTGCAAATGTTTTTAAGGTTAAATGAATGGGGAAATGACTGCAGTTAAGGTTGCCAACCACTTCAGAGTAATTTTCATTTGTTAATTGTCAGTGTTCCTCTGAAAACATACACAACCAAGGTATTCTGGTCTAGCTGCTCCATGGTGCAGGACATGCCTTTTAAAGTGGTTGGGGTCAGTTCATTGATTACTCTCTGACTCAACTCAGATTTAGGCAGCCTTCTGGGGACTGATGTGATAGTGTGACTGGGTTTTGTAGGTGGATGATGATAAGCAGATGAAATTTTAAGGGTTTTTTGTAAACATCTATTATTACCTTCGATAAAACCAATAGACACATGCCTAAGTTGCTTTGATGGAAATGTTATATATATATTTCACCAACTCTTCAGATATAATGACTGCAAGGAAATCATGGGGTTTTAGTTTTGGTGACAAAATATGAATTCAAATCAAGACAGAAAATGAGGTCTGACCGGTTAGCTCAATGGTAGAGCGTTGGCCTGGAGTGTATAAGTCCTGGGTTCGATTCCTGGCAGGGCACACAGAAGAAGCGCCTGTCTGCTTCTCCACCTTTACCCCTCTCCTTCCTCTCTATCTCTCTCTTCCCCTCCTGCAGCCAACACTGGAGCAAAGTTGGCCTGGGAGCTGAGGATGGCTCCATGACCTCTGCCTCAGGTGCTAAATGGCTCCCATTGCAGCGGAGCAACACCCCTGACAGGCCGAGCATCTCCCCCTGGTGGGCTTGCTGGTGGATCCTAGTTGGGGTCTGTCTGCTCCCCCTCCCCCACTTCTCACTTCAGAAAAATACAAAAAAAAAAAAAAAAGAGAGAGAAAGACAGAAAATGAAGCTAATTGGCTAAAAATGCTTGAAAAGCTGTACTATTCTCTAAGGCAGAAGTAGCCAACATTCTTATTTGACTGAAAATGAGCAATTTGTATGCATATCTTCATGACCACCAACTACTGATAGCAGAGATCTGGGAAAAACAGGCTTCTTGTTTCTCTTCTGTCTCTGCAATTTCCTGACATTTGACTGCTTGATCTCTAACAAGTAAGCCAAGGAAAGCAAATTAATTAATTTCAAGATACATATTTTCTATAAATTAGATTCTTAGCCACTTCTAAGTACACATCATTATTGTGGCTTGTGGAACATATCAGATATTATTAAAACAATATAATAATGTTTATATCAGCCCCAATAACCTATTTGTTTCTTAATGGCACTGCACCATGTTCAACTTTCTATTCCCAGTATCTAGAAGCTTACCTATTAATAGCGGACTCTTCATTAGTGATTGTTGAATAACTAACTGAATAATAAAAGATCTATAGAATGGTTAAAAAATAGCCAAGTATTTATGTCAATTTATCACTGTGTGCTGTATGTTTTTTAAAAAATACATAGCTTTTTTAGAGATGTAACTCACATATCACACTTTTATTTTTTCAAAACATACAATTCAGTGGTTTTTACTATACTGTATTCACAATGTTTTACAACCCCTAATTTTAGAATATTTTCATCATCTTAAAAAGAAATCTCATAGCCATTAGCACTCATTTTCTATACTTTCTTCCCCTTTAGGTCTTAGCACCACTAATTTACTTTCTGTCTCTATGGAAATGCTTATTCTGGACATTTTCTATAATTTGAATCATGTAAAGTATGGTCCTTTTTGTCTCATTTCTTTCAGTTGACATAATGTTTTCAAGGTTTGTCTATGTTGTATGATGGATCAATACTTCATGACTTTTTATGGCTGAATAATATACTATTATATGGATATATCACAGTGTATATTCATTCACCAATTCACAAACACTTTGGTTGTTTCCACTTTATGGTCATCGTGAATAATGCTGCTATAAGAATTTGTGTGTAAGTTTTTGTGTGGACATATGTTTTCAATTCCCATGGGTATATACTCAGAAGTGGAATGACCAGGTCAAATGGTAATTCTATTTTTAACTTTTGAAGAACTGCCAAAGTGCTTTCCAAAGGAACTGTACCATTTTATATTCCCACAATGCGTGAACGTTCAAAATTTTCTATGTACCCATCAACACTTATTATCTATCTTTTTAAATTTAGACATACTAGTACAGGGGTCCCCAAACTATGGCCCGCGGGCCGCATGCGGCCCCCTGAGGCCATTTATCCGGCCCCCACCACACTTTTGGAAGGGGCACCTCTTTCATTGGTGGTCAGTGAGAGGAGCACATTGACCATCTCATTAGCCAAAAGCAGGCTCATAGTTCCCATTGAAATATTGGTCAGTTTGTTGATTTAAATTTACTTGTTCTTTATTTTAAATAATGTATTTGTTCTCGTTTTGTTTTTTTACTTTAAAATAAGATATGTGCAGTGTGCATAGGGATTTATTCATAGTTTTTTTTTTTTTTTCTGAAGCTGGAAACGGGGAGAGACAGTCAGACAGACTCCTGCATGCGCCCGACCGGGATCCACCCGGCACGCCCACCAGGGGCGAAGCTCTGCCCACCAGGGGGCAATGCTCTGCCCCTCTGGGGCGTCGCTCTGCCTCGACCAGAGCCACTCTAGCGCCTGGGGCAGAGGCCAAGGAGCCATCCCCAGCGCCCGGGCCACACTTGCTCCAATGGAGCCTCGGCTGTGGGAGGGGAAGAGAGAGACAGAGAGGAAGGAGGGGGGTGGAGAAGCAAATGGGCGCCTCTCCTATGTGCCCTGGCCGGGAATCGAACCCAGGTCCCCCGCATGCCAGGCCAACGCTCCACCGCTGAGCCAACCGGCCAGGGCCCATAGTTGTTTTTATAGTCCGGCCTTCCAACAGTCTCAGGGACAGTGAACTGGGCCCCCTGTGTAAAAAGTTTGGGGACCCCTGTACTAGTAGTATATATGACATAGTATCTCATTGTGGTTTTGATTTGCATTTACCTGTTGACTAATAATGTTGAGCATCTTTTCATGTACTTCTTAATTATTTTTTTTGAGAAATGTCTATTTAGATTCTTTGCTCATTTTTAAATGGGGTTATTTGTTATTTTATTGTTTAGTTGTAAGGGTTCTTTATATACTCTGGATACATGCTCACTATTAGATATATGATTTTAAAATATTTTCTTTCAATCTGTGGATTTCACTTTCTTGCTGGTATCCTTTAAAACACAGAAGTTTTCAATTTTGATAAAGTCTAGAGCATGGGTCCCCAAACTATGGCCCGTGAGCCGCATGTGGCCCCGAGGCCATTTATCCGGCCCCCCTGCCGCACTTCCGGAAGGGGCACCTCTTTCATTGGTGGTCAATGAGAGGAGCACTGTATGTGGTGGCCCTCCAACAGTCTGAGGGACAGTGAACTGGCCCCCTCTGTAAAAAGTTTGGGGACCCCTGGAGAGCATTAAGTTTTTCCTTTGGTTGCTTATGCGTTAGTTGTCATAGCGAAGAAACTATTGCCTATTAGAGGTTATCTAGCTTTTACACCTATGTTTTTTTTTTCACCTATGTTTTCTTCAATACTTGTATGGTTTTATCTTAGACTTAGGTATTTAATCCATTGTGAGTTATGTTTTATATTTGGTGTGAAGTAGGGGTATAAATTAATTTTTTTTCCATGTGATTATCTAGTTGTCCAAGTATGATTTTAACATATAATAAATGTCAGCAGAAGTTGAGTGGCATTTGAGAACATCATAAAATCTTATAATTCATGCAGCACTACACTAAAAACTAATGATAATTATAAACTGACTTTTTGTGTTAGTTATAAAGAAAAGTTTTACCATTAACCTTAATAAAAAAGTTTATTAGAATGAAACTATAAGGCTATTAGAGTCCAAGTATGATACCTGTGTTGAGGGCTCTTTGTTATTTACTTCAAGTTTGAGAAAGAAGAGAGGTTTTTGGTACAATAGGATATAAAAACTATGCAGGAAGGAGGTTAGCTCCACATGGTAGAATGTCCTACTTTTAGCCATTGCACCCTGAGACCAGAGCACCTTAATGCCTATCCTTTTGTCTCCATCCTCAGCAATATAAATATTCTACTCCAGCAATGGAACTGGATCACAGAGGGTAAGAAGGACTTATAGCTTATAAGGTGTGTGCTTCCTGGGACAAATAAGTGATGAAAAAGACCAAGTACTGTGGAGTGGGTCCAAGGAAGAAACTCCTGCTTAGGGAGTGGCCCTATGGTGCACTCTGAAAGGCTGAAACTATGGTCTCAGGTTTTAGAAATAATAGAGTACCAGACCTAGTCACTTTCTCAATTCTGGATGGGTTTGATTTTATTATTGACACTATAGTAAAAAAAAAATCACTGGTAAAAATTTAGGGGTTTTATGTGTGTCTGCCAAACCTGTTATTTTAATGTACACAGAGATATGGGAGGGGGCCAGTAGGGTGGGTGGTAAATATACAGGGGATCTTCGGTTACGACACTGTTCCATTCTGATGACAGTGACATAACCCAAATTTTGGTGTAAATTGAAACACACTCTAGCCTAACACAAATGGAAAACTTGTGCTTTTACCTACAAAATGTTATAGGTAAGTGTACTGGGGGACGCCAACTCCATTACTCATATGCCACATTACCGTGTATTCTTCCACCGTGTGCAACCGAACTAGTTAGCCCATGTAGTCCATAAGTATAATGCTAACGGCCTAAGCCAAACACTCACATCTCAATTAAAAAAAAAATTTTATGGCAGTGAGCATTGTAAACTCACAACGCAGTATGTTGAGACTGTCGTAACCTGAGGACCTCCTGTACCTTCCAACCTCTGATCAAGTTGGATGCTTAGCCTACATCAGTGGGGTATGCAAAAAGAGTCATTATCCAATCAATTAGTCTAGCTTTTTCTTTTTTTCTCTGTTCTTCCTCCCCCCATATCCCTTGTCTCTGAGTTAAGGGGCACTATACCTGGGTAACAAGACATCTGGGGAATTGACTATACCCTTTTTAACTTGCATGTCTGATTCTCACTAAATTGCTTCATTTTCTTCTTTTTCTTTTTTTTTTTTTTGTATTTTTCTGAAGCTGGAAACGGGGAGGCAGTCAGACAGACTCCCACATGCGCCCAACCGGGATCCACCCAGCATGCCCACCAGGGGGCGATGCTCCACCCATCTGGGGCATCGCTCTGTTGCGACCAGAGCCACTCTAGCGTCTGAGGCAGAGGCCATGGAGCCATCCTCAGTGCCCGGGCCAACTTTGCTCCAATGGAGCCTCGGCTACAGGAGGGGAAGAGAGAGACAGAGAGGAAGGAGAGGGAGAGGGGTGGAAAAGCAGATGGGCGCTTCTCCTGTGTGCCCTGGCCGGGAATCAAACCTGGGACTCCTGCACACCAGGCCGACGCTCTACCACTGAGCCAACCGGCCAGGGCCCCATTTTCTTCTTAATGCAATTTCTATCAGTTAGATTCTGTATATCTTTGGTTAGTAATTCCTAAGCAGCATGGTATAATACCTGTCATACTTCACTCTACTTCATAGTTCCTATGTTTTCTTTCAACCTCAGTTCCCATGGCTCATTTACAATTCCTGTAAGAGGGAATTAGATTTGTCCAGTTCAGTCTTTACACCAGACCTTCTTCTGATCATTTTTGAAATTGTTTGTTTTTGGCTTCTTGCCTTACCCTGATGTGGCTGGGTCTTACACTCATGTGACTTACAGTTGGCCATTTAAAGGCCAAGGGGGCGGGTTAGTCACATAGATGAACCTGTGAACATGGAAAGTCCTATGATTTTCAAATCTAGAAATTGCCCAATATGAAATGGAAAACAAAATGTTTAACTTCTGGGTGTGTATAACTAAATATATAAATAAATAAATATTCAGTTCTTTTACAGTAAAAAGTCAGTAATTTGCCTATTCGAATTCACTAATTCAAACATTGTACAAAATTTTTAGTAAGTACTACTTAATAATATTTTTATATTTTTAAAAACGTTATTATTTTAGCCAAACATGTTCTTTAATATTAAAGGAGAACTGGTTGCCCTGGCTATATAGCTCGGTTGGGCATTGTCCCGAAGTGCAGAGGTAGCCAGTTTGATCCCTGACCAGTGCACCTAAAGGAACAGCTTGATGTTCCTTTCTCTTTCTCTGCCTTCCTTTCTTGCTGAAATTAGTAAAAGAAAAAAAAATTAAGAAAATAAATAAAGGAGAACTGCGACTCTGTGTTTTGCTATTTTTCTCTAATGTTCCTACATAAGGGCTCACTTTTCTTCTTTTCCCCCCCATGTTGGGAAATTCTTTTAGGGGCTAAAGAATGTTATGGGCTGAATTGTGTGGGCCCCTCCCCCTGCGATTCATATGTTGAATTCAAACACCCCATATGACTGTATTTGGAGATAGGGCTTTAGGGAAATAATTATTTAAATGAGATCATAAGGGTGGGGCTCTATTCTGATAGACTAATGTCCTTGTTAGAGGGGGAGGAGACAGCAGAGTTCCCTGTTTCTCCATGTACACAATGAGGAGAGACCATGTGAGGGCAGAGCAAGAAAATAATATGTAAGCCAGGAAGGGTGTCCCATCAAAAACCAGTTGTGATGGCATCCTGATCATGGACGTCCAGCCTCCAGAACTATGAGAAAATAAATTCCTGTTGTTTAAACCACCCAGTATGTATTGTAGTATAGTTTTGTGACAGCCCTCGCAAATTAATACAAAAGTGAATGAAGCAAATGTTGATAGGGTAAATCCTATTTATCCCTAATACAAAATTCAGTTTTATTTTTGTTTTAGAGATGTACAAAAGAGCTTATGTAAGCATTTACTTACAAATTTATGGTCAATCTCCTCCACCTTTTTACAATGTAAACTCCATAGAGGGAAGATTTGACTATCTTGGTCACTGCTATACTCCCAGGCACATAGTAAACAATATCTATATACTGAGTGAATGTATTAACGAAGAAATTATTTTGGTACACCTTTATGAATAAAACAAGGAGAACCCCCCCTCCACACACACACACATAGTACACACAAGCATTAATAATTGATGTGGCTGATCATTCTCTTTTTCTCATGGTGCTGTCTACATTTTTCTTTTTTTTTTTCTTTTTTCTTTTTTTAATATTTATTTATTTATTTATTTATTTATTTATTTATTCATTTTTAGAGAGGACAGAGAGATGGAGAGAGAGAGACAGAGAGAGAGAAGGGGGGAGGAGCTGGAAGCATCAACTCCCATATGTGCCTTGACAAGGCAAGCCCAGGGTTTCGAACCGGCGACCTCAGCATTTCCAGGTCGATGTTTTATCCACTGCACCACCACAGGTCAGGCTACATTTTTCTCTTAGGACCATATGCTCCTGATGTGGTCTTCACTTAAGAGCTTCTCCATCACCATCTCCATTACTAGATCCCCTTATTTCTGGATGTAAAAGTCGGAGCTTCAGGTGTCATTTCTGTTTGTCCATCTCTAGTAATGGGAGGTGACATATTTAACAGTGATTAAGAGTACAGATTCTTGAGGTTCAAATACTGTCTCTACCACTTAAATAGTAGCATGAGTTTGGGCAAGTGAATTAATGTCTCTCTGCCCCAATGTCTTAAGTAACTCAAGAGCATTGCTGTGAGAGAGTTAAAAGAGTAATATGTGTAAAGCACTGAGGTTGGCTCCCAATATACTTAGCAAGTATTATACAGAGGTGGGCAAAAGTGAGTTTAAAGTTGTGAGTACATGAAACATGGAATTTCTTGCTGTATTTTTATTTATTAATTATTGTATTATTTTCCAGATGAACAACTGTAAACCTACTTTTGCCTACTCCATATGTAATTATTTAAAATTAATATCGTTTTTTGTGATGTACAATCTTTCTCTAGGTGATTTTATATAATTTCATGGCTTTAATAGCCCTGAATTACCACTAAGCTCCAGACTCATCTGACCAACATATATCCAACTGTGGTAGGCAGGATTTTAAGGTGGCCCCCAAGTTTCCTGTCCCCTTATGTACACAGTCCATATAATCTCTTCTTCTTGAGTGTGTGTGGATCCCATAAAATAAGATGTGCTATCACTCCTGTTCTTAGGTTACTTACTAATTAGTTGACTTTGAGATGATCAAAAGGGAACTTTTCTCAAGTGAGTCTGATCCAATCAGATGAGCCTTTGAAAGGAGGTGAAGCAGCAGAGAGATTTGCTCCTGTAGGCCTGGAAGAAAGCGGACGGCTATGATGTGAACCCTCCCCACGGGAGCCACATGGCAGGGAACTGAGAGCAGTCGCTAAGAGCTGAGAGCAATCCCTGTCTGACAGCCAGCAAGCAAACGAGGCCCTCAGTCCGACAGCTGCAAGGAAGGAAATTCTGCCAACACCAGTGAGTCTGCAAGAGGATCCCGACCCTCAGCTGAGAATCATAGCCTTGGCCAACACCTTGCTTTCATCCTGGTGAGACCCCAGCTAACCCATACCTGCAATTCTGACTTATAGGAACTGAGAGATAATAAATGGCTGCTGTTTCAAGCTGTTAAGTTGTGGCAAGTTGTTACACAGCAGTAGAAAATGCATGCATCAACGCCAAGTTCAGTTCTCTACGTCGTGTAGGAGAAGAATCTTGCATTCGCACATCCAAAAAGAACTCTTGATTTCTTCCCACCACCCTGTATTTTCCTTTCCACCTCTCAGTAAGCTTCTCAGGGCTAAAGACAAGAATGCTCCTTAATGCCTCTTTTCCTTAGACCCCGCATACAATTTATCAGCAAATCCTATAGCCTCTGTCAACAAAATATATTCTGCATTTGACTGTTTCTCACTACCTCCCCTGCACCCTGGTCCAAGCTACCTCCATCTTTTGCCTGGATCCTTGCAATAGCCTCTGATTGCTCTCCCCATTCCATGCAGTTAACTCTGCAGTCACAGTAATCATTTTAATGTAAGCCAGGCCATGTCCCCTTGTGCAGGATCCCCCAGTGATTTCTATAATGCTCAGAATAAGATCCAGACTCTTTACAGTGACCTCAGGGCCTTGCGTGATTTTGTCCCTGGCTACCTCTGATCTTATTTCCCAATATCATCCTCCAGCTACACTGGTCTTTCGGCTTTTCCATTATGATGCCACACAAGATTGCATTACAGGACCTTTATACTATTTTTCCCTTTGCCTAGAACATTCCACCCATATCTTCCATGACTCCTTCCTTCCCTGACTTTATTAAGATTTCTGCCCAAACGTCACCTCCTCTGGCAGCCTTCCTTGATTGCTCTAAAATAGTCACCCCCTTCCTGCCCCTTCACTGCCTCTTTGTCTTCACTGCACTTAGCACTGCTGGCATTGTTACACGTGCTGGCTTCCCTATTTGTTTCCTTATTTGTTTATCACCTGTCTCCCCTGTAAGAAGACACATTCCATCAGGGCAAGGACTTTAATTGGATCATCACTCAATCATCAAAGCTTATCACAGTGTCTGGCAGACACAAGTAGGCATATATATATGTATATATATATATACATATATATATATATATTATTGGATTAAGAACTTAGAGAAATACTTGATAACTTTGCATTAAAAACAGAATTGAAACTTCTGTCTTTTCCAAGAAAGTCCTGATTGTGATACCCATTAAAAGCAGGACTTGAGGAAACATACTTTTCTGAATTGAGAAATATTTGTGCTATCAAATTACATGGTGTTTTGGAGAAGTTTAATGCTATTAAAACATTATTAATGCTATTGTTGATACCATTTTTGCTGAGGTAAGGTTATGGGGGTTAAACTCTAAGACAATGTTGTTCTCAGGATGTTCTCTCTTTCTCTCTCTCTTTGGCAAGGAAGATGTGATTTCTGTAATCCAAATGCTGAAATATAAATTTTAGTTCTGATCGAGACAGACATGAAAAATGGGGCGGTGATGAGACCATGTCCTAGGTCAAATATAAACCGCCTTACTAATCAACGGCAAACAAAGCTAGAAACTATTCAAAATATATGTGACATGGTAAATGGAGTTGTTTAGAGCTCATCTCATATTTTAGATATCTGGATGGATCACAAGTTCAAAGTCTCAGCACCACAAATAGATATCATTACAATAAAGTTTGAGATGTTGGAAAGTTTTTCTCGGTATTAAAAGGACTTAAGTGATCCAAGATGTATCAGTTTTTAAGGCCATTTTTCCAGGTTTACAATGGTAAGTTTATATTTAGAAATATATTTACCCCCTATTTTTCTTTTCACAGTAGAGTTTATCTTAAATATGTTGGTAAATAGTCTTTTCCAGGCTAATAATAGCTTCTCTGCAGAGCAAAATACGAAATATTGATTATGAGAAAAGCCAGTACAGTGTAGTTTGCCGTTTTCCATCTGATATGATGAGTTTCTACTCTTTTAAATAATCATATCTGCTCAAATAATGCACTATTTCCTTTTCCCTAGCAGGTCATCTCTTTGCCAACTGGAAGCTTTTAAACAATGGAAATATCTCTTAATTTATGAAAGAAATGTTGATTGTAATTTAGAATAGTTTAGTCAAGCAAATAAAATTTATCTTCCTTCTAAATTATCCTCACAAGAAAAAAATAGAATGTAATAATTTTTTAAGCTTTAAAATAGAGATAAAAAATATATTAAAAAAAATTTTAAATTCATTTTACAGAGAAGAGAGAGAGAGAGAGAGAGAGGGCAAGAGGAGGGGGGAGGAGCAGGAAGCATCAACTCCCATGAGTGCCTTGACCAGGCAAGCCTGGGGTTTCGAACCGGTAACCTCAGTGTTCCAGGTTGATGATTTATTCACTACATCACCACAAGTCAGGCTGAAAATATTTATTGTTTACTAAAAAAACCCTTTTATTTATTTTTTTAAAACTCTGGACATTGAGGGGAATATGGGGGAGGGGGAGTGCATTTGGGGTGACACTAGAACCTATCTAAACACAATAAATTAAAATCAATCAATAAAAAAACAACAAAAACAACAAACTCTGGACAAGTGTGGAAGTATGCTTTGAATTAAAAATCTGACCTGATAAAATGTTTTAGGTCCCCAAGCACAGGAGAGGGCTATAAATCTGCTTGTAATACAAACTCTCTCTTGTTTGACAACTTCAGAGAACCAACTGCTTGGGTATTACTGTTAATGATAATCTGGATGGAATCACTTAATAAATATAATTACTCTCCCTTTATAATGTCATACTTATGTGACTGCTGTGTTCATGTCTTCACTCTGAATTCTGACTCCTATTGCACTAAATAGACATAATAGAAATTATGGTCTATTTCACATGAAGGTGGGTTTTGTTCTAATAGAATAAATATTATAAAAGAATTATTTATTTTTAGTGAATGTTAGTGTTGTGCCCATCTCCTAAAAATATCCTACATTTTATTCAGTCACAGAGACAGGGCAATATTTTTAGATAAAAAAAAAAGAAATTCATGGTGACTAGAAACAGACTCAGTTTAAATAATCAAAGCTTCAGTCAACAAAGTAGTTGAAAGATTTTAAGAATTCTCTAAACTACACTCACACCACACAATAGCAGTTGCTTTAGGAGAAGTGAAAAGAATAGAAACTTCCAGGAACTAACAGGCTGGGATGAAATGTTCACAAATTGACCAGTGGACATTACCAGAGGTTTTTCCTCGTCACCTTCCCACTCCCACACATTACATGGATAAATAAACAGCTAGTCTTCATTTTATCTTGCTATTTGTAAAAATAAAAAAATTAAAAAACCCCGAAAAACAAAAACCCTTTCTAGGTCACGGGTTATTCTGCACCTAATACCCATGTTAAAATATGTTCAGACATGATGAGATAAAATGGTAATCCACAGACTCCAAATGGAATCATTGGATCAAAATGCCTCAGAACCCAGTGCTTCTCTACTAGTTTCCCATTAAATCTTCATTCAATCCTGCGAGGGGGTGGAAGCTATGATCTCCATTTGACAAACAGGAGAGAACTGAGGATTTTCCAAATGTCACAAAAAAAAATATCCAGGTAGAAAAATGGCAGAAAAACACAGGTTTAAAGATATAGAGTTAAAGATACAGATTTAAAGACTGCCCAAATAACTTTAGGTCCACAATGGTATAATCTATTGAACTGTATAAGTAAACAATCTATTCAAGAATAAATAGAATGGGCACTCTGGACTTATGTTGTCCTCTTTTATGAAAATAAACTTTTTATCCCCTATTCCTTACAGGGGACCTGGAAGGCTCCTTTAATTTGGTTTTTCATTATATAAAATGCTAGTTTTTATAATTAAAATTTGCACAGTTGGGCAACTAAGGCAATGTCGATTGTTAAAGTGCTCCTATACACATTTGTGGTTACCCAGGCCCTCATCCTCAAACCTGGTATCCAGTTCCACTGACCTCAACACACAGAGCACTCACAGCTCTTCCGATAAACAATATTTCCTCTTAAATCACTTCTGAGCTCAAGACCTTTCATAGATTGTTTATTGCAAAGCGCCATGTCTCAACTAATAAATATGGCCTTCAGGACTCTTCACTAACTCTCCTTTGCCAACTTTTATTTTCATTCCTTCACCCATTCATTAAATGAATATTCATTGCCCATCTATGTATATGAGGTACTGTGTTAGCTGCCCGTCATCCAAATCATGCAACAATCGTCTTCTATCCTTGAGGAACTCATACATTAGTAAAGACTAAACAATTACTTCACAATATAAACGAATGAAATATGCATTGGGATATCATGAGAGGACTATGTTTATAAAGAAAAAAAGAATTAGAGATAATTACCTTGAAAGAAATTTAAATATTGAAAGGAAAAGGGATTTAGAAAGAGATTTAGGAGTAGGTTATTCATCACAGGCTGTTTATCATAGGAAAGAATAAAAAATGTATGGTGAGCACCTGTCTTAGAATAGAAATTAGGTAAAAATAATGATGATATATTCACTGATTGGAATATTAGGCAATTTGAAATGTACTGTTCCTAACCTCTTTCCAGCATCTGTAGAGTGAGATGAAATCTTCTTCCTCTCCATTGGGTGCAACATATGGAGTGTCTGAGGATGGCTTTCTATGGGAGCTCTTCCTGGCATGGTAGGTGGAGCCTTTCACAATGCCCCTGCTTCCTACTTTCTTCCTGAGTACTTTATAGGAGTTACAGTATTTGATTAGTAGAGAGCTACTTAAGGGGAATCAGATACACACTATTCTCCTTTCTACCAAAAAATAGCAGTTATGTGGAACAAGTATAGTCACTCAGTTTTGTGTTTGGAATGTGTTGTAGAGCAGACTGACAGTAGAAAACAGAAAAAGGGTCTCTTATTGACTCTTAGGTGGGTACAGCATGATGATTCTTCCATCTTGTTCTATCAATCAATCTTCTAACAAGTGGAAATTCTTTTCAATTTCTGGCAATAGCTTGAATTATAGTACTGTTTTCACCACACTTATTGGTTTTCATCCCCCCCTTCTAAATCATTGGAGGTATCTAAAGAGAAGTTTAGGATAGCTTTTACAGGGATCCATACTAGCAATATTTAAAACCCACCATTTTATTTGGTTTGTAGAATTTTTTAAAATCACCGCAGGTTAGACATTTATTTTCTACTTTGTCATAGTTTGTACCAGTTTCTGCTATCTTAAAATGACTTACTTATTTTGGTTACCTCTGGCCATTGATACTATCTGTGTTTGCCATGCCATCCCTATTTTATAGGCTTAACAGAAATGGGGGGGGGGAACATCTGGACAGGTATTATTCTGCTATCAGGGTTTCTAACATTTCCAACCTAGAGATCAATAAGAACCAACAATAAATTAAAACAGAGAATCCTTAATGGATCCTAGCATTTTCCATTCATTCCCGCATACATGGAGGGAACTCCTTTAATACCTGTGAAGTCTGTCTTGAGTCCTGAATGGGAGAAAGGAATGTGAGGCTTTACAGAATCAATGTATGAAAGGACTAGGAAATGCAAGCTATAAGGAGTGACATTTAATGGGAATCTTGCCAAGTCATAAAACATTTCAAGCTAGGCACTGGGCCCAAATCAACTAGCTGAATCCTTCATGGTTCAGATCCTCTTCATTTTCTAACTCTCCATCTTGCTAGTCAACTCTGATGTTTTCCAAACTCTCAGAAACTGGAATGTCATCCCAGAATGTGAAGGATTTTCTATGGGCAGCCACCCTAATTTTGGAACGAAGCAAGATTTCAGAGTTCATACCCTCTCCTGAAGAGTCCATTTCAGATTCCTTTCTAATAGCCGAGGGAGATGCAGGTGACACCAGGGAAGACCTAAAACAACATGCAGAGGAATCAAACAGTGAACCCTCTGGTCTCTTTTGGTAGAATTCATATTAGATGAAAATATTTGGGGAGGTATAGAAGAATCTATGATCTATAATGACCATATAATTCCTTTTAATCTAAATTATTAATCTTTTTTGTTTTAAAAATATTAAAACAGAGAAGAGAGATTCTGATGGGTTGTTTAAAAACATAAAGATTGGGATCTGTAGGTGTCAGATAGGACCTGGTAATACGCACGTTCAACAGGCACCTCAGGTGATTCTGCTGCAGCTGGTCCACAGACCACATCTTAAGAAGCACTAAGACTTTATTCTCACCTGAAACATGTCTACAAACTTTTCACTGTGAACTTTTAATTACCCTGGTTACGAGGGAACTGGCTGATGTAAATCTCGTAATAATTCAGAACTCTTATTTTAGCCATCAATTCCAACAGTACCCAAATCTCCACCCTGTCAGAGTTCTTCACTTGAACAAGGACCAGAAGCAAGTGTCATTGATTATGTAGCCATCAATTGCATAATCAATCCAACTTCACTACTGAGATCAAGCTAGAGTTCTTTGGCGGTAGTTTCAAGGACACAAAAATTCAGAGGGAAAAGTAGTTTATTAAAATGTAAATTAATTCAGAATTTCATCAGTGGAAAAATAAAGAAAGTAATTGAGACTGTGAGTTTATTTGTTATAAAATTTGAAGAACAACAGTAAGAAATATGTTACCTTTAGGAAATTTGAGATATAGAGTGGTTTAAGTAAAATCACCTACAGAAATATAAATATACCGTTGCCAAATGTATCTACACTTCTGTAAAACTTGTATCAGTCCATTTAAAATAGAGCTGCATCTTAAATGTAGGTAGGCTAAAATAATATAAACATTGCCCTTATCAAGGTCAATAAGGTGGAAGTTTTGAATATATGTAAAGTTAATATGGTGTGGGTTATAATTAATAGTGCTTTCTTTGGAGATTTTTCTCAGTTTGTGTACTAATTTTGTTTGCAGTCTTAAGGACCAAGTTCAAGAAGAAAATGGAACCCTGCTAGAATGTATTTGGAAATATTTAGGAAAGTGCAGATGTTGCATAAATGAACAAATTCCTGAAATAATTTACAACTTTCCCCCTTTTATAAGTATCCCTATAAGCCTCATACCTTATTTTCTCAAATAAGTCTAGAATTCACTTAAGATGACTGTTAGTAAGGAGATTTATAATCTCTGATAAGACTGTTTAGACTTTGAAAAGATTCCAAAAATGGCTCCATCAATGACTAAAGTAATGTGCCCTTGTTTGCACAGCCAACACTATAATTTGCACACGTAGCTCCATGAATACATTCATGTCCTCTAAGTAGCAATATCTGAGGCACAAATGTTTCAGGAGGTGCTGTTTGCTCTGTATATTTGCTCACAAATTTCTTTTTCTTTCTTTTTTTTTCTTTTGCCCTTTTGAAAGAGGATAGAATCAGACACAAATAGCATTCACTCCCAAAGTAAAGTTTTTATATATTCGAGTTAAATAAAGATTGGCAATTTAATTCTAATATGTTCCTCCACTATATTTTATTTTCACATAATGGAAGGTAATATAGAAGCTTAAAAGCAAAAGTAAAATCTAGTCAGTTCTTTTTGTCCCCCTAGCATAAAGGCATTTAAATAAAAAATTCAGACTTATCACACTTCTGTGATTTACTTTGTAATTAATTTACTTTCTTATCCAACTAAAAGACTATAGCTAGTCTATCTTCCAAGGTTTAAGAACTTGCTGAGTTCCTGTGCTTTTCCTCTCTCTCTGTTTCTCTCTTTCTTCCCTTCATTCCATCCGTCAGTGAATGAATACAAATAAGCACTGACTATGCGCCAGGCACATGCCAAGCTCTGGAGCTAGCTCTGGAGGATGCAAGTGTGAAAAGACTTAGTTCTCACTCTCTCAGGAGCTCATCTGAAATCTAGGGAGTAGAAGAAGAAAACAAATAATTATTACAATACAGTGTGCCATGGGCACTATAACAGGGCTGCCATAGAAGGGGAAGTATTAAGTTGAGTGGAAGCACTTAGGAAGATATCTAACTTTGTGTTGGGGGCAGGAGGCATCAAATAATGTTTCCAGGAGAATCTGCCCTAGGCTGTTAATGTAGGACCAATTCAATCTTTTACCTTTCAATGACATCATCATCCCTTGCTCTTTATAACAATGTACAGTGTCCTAAGAATTCCCTTGACCTGAAAGGATTTTTCACATAGACTAGCCACTGTGTTATTAACAAAATTTTACCTTTTTATCTTCAACAGCTATTGTGTTATGCTGTTGAAATTTGGAGTTTTATCTGTTATAGCAGTTACAGTTACCTATCCCTTGATCCTGATTCAGGCCAGCAGTGGGATCCCCATAATACCCCTCTAATGCTGAACACAGTGGGAATCCCAGATGAAATCCTAGGACATACCCCCTGCCTCTTATTACTTGACCTTTGATGAAGGCAACAATATGCATTTCTTACTGAACTTACCTCTGCCAAACTTCAATTCTGAATTTCTTCCTGTACCCCTTTTATGTCTAGTATTACTTTTGAAAAGTTTAAATATACAATTTAAAGAGAAGAATACATGTAGCAAAATTCTTGAGGTAGACACTATGAATCACAATTATAGTTTCCTTTATTAATTATATTACTGTACCATTTTCTGCTAATCACTATGTGCTAATAAACCTAAGGGCATACGTGATTTTCTCAAGGCCGTAGTACTTTGTCTATGCAACTAGTCTGATTTCCCCCCCAACATATTGGCACTGTAATTTATCAGGTTTCATGACTGCTTGAAAGTTGAGAGCCAAATCTGTGACTAGAGCCCTTCATGGAATGTGCATTTGTATTAACTTCAACCCTTTTAAAGCCATATTCTTGTTTTTCTTTCTCATCCAATTTTTTTCCAAATGGAAATATCTTTATTATTTAATTCAATTATGAAGTCAATTCATGCTCTGAGTAGTAACACTCAAACAATATCAAAAAGCAAAGTAGAACCTGCAATGTCCCAATAATACCTCCCTGACCCTCACTCCCAGAGAATGTTAATGTTCTCACTTAATCTTTAATTAGAAATCTTGATGTATCTTTTTAATACTTTTAATATATTTTAATAAGCTGCCTTAAATTCTTCTGGGACATAGCAGTGCACCACTAAATAAACAATAAAAGTGCTTTTAATAGTGCTTCACAATTTTCAAAGCACTTTCTACAAGCTTTACTTCATTTAATTTTATAAGCAAAAATCAGCAGTATCTTCTAAAACATGTTCATTTTATTGTTGCCAAAAATATTGTTGCTTTAGTTGAATTTCACTTTTTTGCCAGTGCATGCTTTTTGCAAGTCTGGAAAAAAGTCTGTAAGTCATTCTTCAAACTTTGTTTACATTCTCCCCAGTGGGTCGTGAGATCGTCAGTAGTTGTATCTCAGAATAGGAAGGAAAACATTCACGAATACACTGAGCAGTACAACAGGTAAAAAATATATCAATGTTTAATAATTTGTTTTAATTCTGTTTGCTTTTCTTTTGTTTATTTTATTGATTTTAGAGAAATAGGAAGGGAGAGAGAGACAAGAACATCAATCTGTTTCTGTATGTGCCCTGACTGGGGATCAAACCAGCAACCTCTATGCTTTAGGAGGATGCTCTAACCAGCCAAACTATCCAGCCAGGGCTTAATTCTGTTACTATAAGGAATTGTTTTACTAAATTGTTAATGAGAAGCAAACAGAATTCTGTGTTCCCATGTGTTTATTCTCATTGTGTGATTTTCCAGAACTATCTGAAGACTCAGTGTTGATTTTCCAATTTTCCTAGTGAACTGAAGGGAATTGTATCCACATATACACTGAAATTTCTTTCAGAATGGACCAAATGGAGGTTTAACTTATGCCACTTCTTTCTATCGATGCCTCTGGGGAAACTGAGGGTGGTAAGTTAGTTCTGGAGAAAGGGGCTTATTTTCCTTTTGCTTGAAAACTGATAGTAAATAAAAAAAAAAAAGGTGATTATAATAGGCAGAAACTCTTGATATCTGGTTATAGGCATCAGCCAAAAAGGGAATGACAGTTCTTTGCTTTTCCTGTGTTTGCTAAAGTGATTTTATAAGACATGGAAACCAGCCCTCGGGATTTATTTTGGAGGTTCTGTGACACAGACCAGGAGCTTGACATGCTGAGTACAGCATCAGTAAGTGCTGTGCTTCACCCCCAGCTCTCTGCGTGCTCAAGGCGCCTGGAAGTGGACAGCGCATGCTGCTTGCTGATGATGTAACGGAGCCAACACCAAGCACACAAAATACTCGGATTTCAGAATGGCATTACTTTACGTGCGAACAAAGTCCTGTAATAAAATATTGAATTAGCTGACTGAGAACTACCTGCTAAACCACAAGTACTTTCTGTATAATAAATTGTATTTCAGAACCTGCCATATCAGCGCTTTAGAGAAATAAGGATTCCGACCACTGAAACACTCTGATAGGGCTTTCAGAAGCTAGTTTTAAATACGGAATTAGAGTTTGCTTGTCATAGTGCTCATCCATGTGGTTTGCATTAGAATATGTTCACTGTAGTTCATCAAACATTTATTGAGTGCCTACTGTGTGCAGGTGGTAGGAATAAAAAATGTCTGCAACAGGATACCATGCTTTCAAAGGGCTTATGAAATAAACGAGAACCTATTTTGGTGATATATATTTCTTTCATAAATGCACTTTGGAAAATTGTGCATTTTGAAAGAACAGGGAACATGTCTTTTATTTCTTTTAGATATTTTCATAATGGCTAAACAAAATGGAAACTGAATATTATTGTTGACAGACTGACTTATGAAAAAAATTGTTGCCAAGTTCAGGTAAACAGTTTCTGAAGTCTCCAGAGAAGATGAATAGAATTAATATGTTTGTTTCTAAGTATAATTTTTTGATTCCTTTATAATCTCTGTTGTCCTTTGCTGTATTATTTGGACAAATCCTTCAACACGTGGAGAAAGAATGACAATTTTTTGAAAAGGTTATTATTATATAAGATTTTTTGTGTGATAAAACCACACCCAATGGGCCTCACCCAGAGGAGCTTATATATGTTATTAGGCTCAGGAATGTTAAGTGTGTTAGATTCAGTCCCTGTTGGGCAGTCATATGATGCAAACGGTGACTCTGAAATGAAGCCATAATATATGGTTTAACCTCTTAACAGTTTGTGATGTCATTTTTTATGTGGTAAGAAAAACAAATGCTGTCACATTTTATATTTGAGACTCCCGCAAGCCAACATCAAGAGATTAAGTATGCGCATTACTAACACACTATCATGAATGCAGTTAGATGTATGCCAGGAAATCAGTGTGACCTCAAATACTCCACTGTAACTCAGTGTTATAGAATGGAAAGATAAGTTCGCTGATAAGTTATAACCCTCATGAGACACCGAGTTTTCCCCTTAGAAGGAAGTAGAGGTAATTTTAAATATTTTCATTTGAATGTTAATTTATATAACTATGTTTATCCAGTTTCAGCTAATCTGAATGCTTATAGTTTAAAAATTTAGAAATACAGAAGCTAAAACTTAAAGAAAAAATCTGTATGTTCATATAAAAGACAAAATTAGGGCAGAGATTAAATTGGGGCAGAGGATAATTTGTTGATTTGCAGTGTTTACTTTCTTGAAATACAGTTTTGAGTCATTTCTGTAAGATATAAACATACTACTTTGTTTCCTATCATTTTTTATTATGCACGTAATTTAACAGTTTGTCATAGCTGAAGCCACATGTCTCTATGGGCTGGAATATTGTTGAAACAGCTTCACTGAAGTGAGGAGACTTTTAACCGTATAATTCAGGCATGTATATTTTCTTTGAACAAAGTTTGTGACATTCAGCTTGTCCAAAGCGAACCTTTTGCTCGACTGAACAGCTTTGCGCTGTTTTGCTTGTCTACCAAGGCAAATAAAGGCTGGCAAAAAGGGCATTTCCAGCTCGAGACCAAGGGGAGACTGAAGCAGGAGTTGAGCCGGTCATCAGAAAGTTTCTTTCTTGCAGAACATTTTATAATGTACACGATATACTAACTAGAAATAATTTAGATAAGTCTTAACTCTGGGTAACAGAACATGTGTCTCCACCTTCCTCTTGTTTCTAAATACACATTTAGTGGAAAGTATAATTTGTGTTATGGTGGATGTTCTGGATATATTATTTACATTACTTCCTTTTTGATTTCTCTGCATTGGGGAAACTTTAAGGTGATAATAGGAAACATAATTTGTTCTATACCAAACTTTATTATATATTTTTAGAAGGCGGCCTGGTTGTTGTGATGTTTTATTATCATGATATGGCTATGAATTTTTATTTGGAGTTTGACTAGGAATTTACATGATTGGAGAGTTTCTCATTTTATCCATTCATTTAATCTGTCAGCTAGTCATTTTTTTTAATACCTTATATGTTCCTAGGACTTTTGTAGAACTGGAATAAAGGTCAATAACATATAATGTCTGTCCTCTGAGAGCTTGCAGTTTGTGTCTTGCTTGATGATTAAGTGTGTGGGTCAGCTCACTGAAAGATATGAAGTCTGGTATGAATTCAACCATTTATTCATTCAACAAATTTTTATTTTGTCAAACATGATGTGCCAGGAATTTGCACTGGGCTGGCACTGGAACCATAATGGTGGCTCCTACAGAATTTACAACCTAGTGGGGGAAAGAAAAACATTTTGGCGAGTCAATCACATTAATAAAAATATGATTACAATTAATAATCAATCATCTGAAGGAAAATAATACAGATACACAAATGCACATAAATAAGGAATCCAACCCAGATGTGGGAACACCTCAGTAGTTAACTAGATAAGCGGAGTGAGAGGGAAGAGGACAGGATGTACAAGAGTACTGTTGCTAGGAGTAGGTAGCATGCCAGTGTCTGAGGAACAGTCAGGAAGGAAGAAAGGCTTGACCACACCACATGGTTTTGCTAGGTAGGAGAAGTAAGAAGATAACCCACCAATGTTCACTGAATATGACAGCATGGAGGTAACTGGTGACTGGAGTAGGTTCTATTTCTGGAGAGGGGTTGTGGCTAAATTCTGAGTGGAATGTATTAAAGTGTTAATTAGGAAGGGAGGAAGGCAATAGGGAGTGTAAATAAAAACTTCAGGAATTATGATAGTGAAGGAAAGAAGATGTAGGTGGTTGATGGAAAGATATTAATTTCTTTATTTATACATGTGGGAGGCTGGAGCAGGTTTGAATAGCAGAAGAGTGAATAGAGTTTACAGGGAATTATGGACTATACAATAGAAAAAAGGGAACATTGTAGTAAGTTTTCCTATTAGTTGAAGGCAAGAAGAGATTAGATTCAGAGCATGCAGAGGGACTGGCCTTAGAAAGTAGAAGGGGAGGATGGTTGTAGATGTAAGTAGATTTGGGGGAAGAGGTAAAATAGTAGTTGTTCCCATTCATCTGATTAGGTTTGCTCTGAAGAGCAGGAGTTCTGCACAGCTTTAGAAAGGGATAGGGTGATGGAGGAGCTGGAGGTTTGGAGAAAATTGAGAAGGTCTGAAATAACATTGTAGAGGGTCAATAGCAAGATGAATGAATGGACCAGAAAGACTGATGGGCAGTGTTGAGAGCTCATTTTAGACTGGTGAAAAGTATGCTTTGGTGACACTTACCTGTCTTGTTGTGTGGCTCCCCCTGCAGTGTTTGGCTTCTGTAGGGCAGGCAATGAGAAAGCAGGTAACGGTTTGATTTGGGCTGAAATGTCAAGAAAAGATCAAGGCACAAGGGTGTATAGGGTATTGGAAAGAGTGTTATTGAAATGATGGGCCCTGGAAAAAAGTATTCTGGATAAAAAGGGACAGGAAAAAAAGAGGGGCTGAAGGAAAGATTGGGACAGAGTAAGCAGTCAATGGAGTCGAAGGGCCACTGTGATCAACAATTAGACTCAGAGTTAGCCTCATAATGATGTATTCTAATGTTTCAATGGAATGATTCTTTCATAGGTCTGACTCATGAAGCCAAAATACATCTCCTGATGTCAGTCTCAGATGAAAGGGCTGTGGCCCAGAGCACAGGCTTTGGCAAGATGGGGACTAGAGTGAGATGAAGAGCCGTCAGTGGTTGTTGGGGTCTTCTGATACTCCATGTCGATTCCAGTACCTGAGGAATGTGACATTTCTTAGTCCTTGTGTCACAGTGAGGTCATTAAGCTGTTAAGTAAAGCCAGCTGTTTTAAAGCATCCTCCCTATGTTTTTTGCAATATCAAGGAAACTTGATCTTCAGTGGATGATGACAATACTTTCTTCCACCTCATTCATTAAACTCTCCATGATGTGTATTATTTGGAAAGTAGTTTAAGAATCTGTAGATTTGTAAGCAAACAATGAACAACTAACAAAGCCAGACTATTTGCTAACATTTGAATCTGGTGTCAGACACAAGGATCTGGAGATGGACCTCAGGTACAAAGATGTTCTAAGGTGGTGCCATCTTCCCAGATAATATAGAATAAACAATGCTTTCCTTTCTCTCCCTGGTTTTTCCAGCACCCACTTTGTTCTCCAGGAGCTAGAGCGCATCTCCAGTGATGAAAGCCCTCATCACTCCATGGCTGGGTTACAGCAGTGTCTTCTCAGCTCGTGTTCCTCCTTTAGAACTTCCTACCCCCTTTTACCCTGTACTTAGCTGCCCCACGAATGAAGCTTTAAATCCTTGTTTCCTTCTGTAACCTCATTGTTCAAAGAATAGAAGCTCACTCTTCCCTCCCCACATTGAGGTAGAAATAAATTTATCTGCCTCTTAAAGTGTGGATAAGTCAGGTAGGTTTCCTGGGCCTTATGTTTTCACCTATTTATAAACAAAAATGAGGCTATAGAATTAGTTGGAAAAGCTCTTACAGGTTTGGAACACATGATTGGCTACAGTTCCCTTCCAATCCTGACATTCTGTTATTATCTTCCCTACCAGGGCCTTGTTCCAATTTTGTGAGGATAGCCCTTGAGACTCAGGATTCTCAAATGTCAAGTTGGGATGATCTGCACCTATTTTGAGGGCTGAAGATTTAGTCCAGTTAATGTTACCTAGCACTCCGCCTGGGATGCCGACGTGGGTTCCTTTCTCTCTTACAGTCTGGTGCTTTTCCTTCCCTCGCCCCACTGTTTTAGGGTCACTACCCCACCAAGCCCAGCGTTGCCTTTTGCTGATCAGTGTTGTGGATCAAAGATCCTAGCAAGACATGCTATTTACAATCCTCCATAGGAACCCTTTCCTATTTCTAGCTACTGTGGTCTTTGTTCTTATTTTTCTGTTTGGTTTTTAATACCTTACCCTTTCTTCTTTACCAATTCAAGTTGAAAATCTGGCCCAAGAGCCCTCAAAAATTTTTAAAAGATTTTGACCTCCCAACTTTGACTCTTTGGTAATCTAAGATCAAACAGAGATTTTTTTTTTTTTGGTCTAGTTCCTTTTTAAAAATTTTTTTGTTCATACCTTGGGAATTCAGTGACTATGTATATAATGAGTAAATAGATAATTCCGAAAAGCAGCTCCTTTACTATATACAAGAACAACCCCTGCCCCCCTATTCTGGACACAAACGCTGCTGCTGGTACATATACATTCATTTTCTAAAGGCACTTCTGCCCTGACTGTGCCTTAGAGTCTGTCCGGTCTGTGTAGGTAATTGAAATGGGCAAGATGCACCTCTGTTTCGGTCACTGATGGGCTGCAACGTTCAAGCACAGCCTTTGGCTTCAGGGATATGTGGATTGAATGAATGGTTGCTAGGGAGTATGGCCGCGTCTTCATTTTATGCTGGGCTCACTCCAATGCTTGCACGTGGGAACTTCACTCAAGTTATTTCACCAGCGCTGCGCTGAATCCTCTTATCGTACGGAGTTTACTGAAGTGGGGCCAGCTCCCCGCCTCTGCTTGCTTCCCTGCCAAGGTTCCAGAGGGGTGGAGTGGCCTGGAAGACCGTTGGAAGAAGGGTGGGGTATTTGCTTTCTTATAAAGATGCTTTGGGAAACTGGCTCTGGAGCGCCAGGTTTTCAGGAAGAAATGAGCCTGGGTCCCAATGGCAAAGAAAAGGGCACGAAGGCTTGTTCGTTGTTATGGAGAAAGCCTGAAAGTTTGAAGTGTTAAGTAATAAGAGTGTGGCCCACACCCAGAGAAGGGGCGCACTGGCTTGCCCCCCAGAAAGCCACTGGCTCAAGGCAACAGGGAAGTCAGTCTCACTGAAGCCATTGCTTGGGCTCCCTAAGCGTGACTCTAGCTCCTGGTTCGTTGCGTCCCTACGTAGCCGTCTTGGGTCCCCGCTGATCTAGATCGAAGTTCTCTTTCCCTGGACTCAGGTTGCAAACAAATTAACTCCAACGGAGAATCTGTGCGTTCAGGGGACGGGTCCCCACGGACAGCCTAACACAGCCGATCCTTCAGTTCTGCCCCACTGTATGAGGTCTCTAGTCGCTTAATCATCGCCCCCTCCGCACACGCACAAACTCTTCCTCAGGCCCTGGAGGCCCTTGCGTGGCTTCCAGGGCTCCGAGTTCCAGGCAAAAACGCATAGGGAATGGCTCTGGGGACTCGTTTCAGAGAAATTGCCAGTCCTGGAAGAGCTTTTTCTTCTCATCCGACATTCACGCGGGGCAGTCAGGATGGCATTCCAAACACGAGCAAGATGTGTAGCACCGGACCCCTCCCTTTATAAAGAATAAATAAATAGAAGCCAGCAGGTAGCCCCGCTCCCCGACAAGCGCTCCGCTGTCGCTGCCGGGGCGGCTGGGTGTCTGCGCTCCCCGCCTTCGCTGGGCTGACCCAGGAGGGGAGGAGCAGGAGCCGGAGGGGGTGCTGGGGGGTGGGGTGGGGGTTGGAGCGCGAACCATCCCGAGCCAAGACAAGCAGCACATTCACAAATAAGGCCCCCACCCCCAGCGCACGCGCTCCCATTTAAAGCAGCCGGGCTCCGCGGCCTCAGGGCGGCTCAGAGGACGCGGCGGCCCAGCGCAACCCCGTCCCGCAGACTCACGCCAGGAGTCCGCTCGTCCGCCCGCCGCAGCCGCTGAGCCTCCGCAGCGCGCGGCAAGTGGCTACAGCTTCCAAGAAGGGGTCTCACCTGGGACGGCCCCCGCTTCCCCGCTGAAGGACCATGGCACCGCTGGCTGCGCCCTGGAACTCGGCGCTCTTGGTCCGCATCTTCGGCAGCACCTGGTGCCTGCTATTTGTCGCCGGACAGGTAAGGTAGTCTGCGCGTCTGACGTCCCTCCCTCTCCTGGCACTTTCCAAGTCGGTGCTGCGGTGGAGAGCGCTAGAGGCTGGGGCGCGCTCTCTCCAACGAGGGTCGGTCCTGAGGCTGTGCTGCCCGAGCTGGGACAGGTGGCGCGGGGTTGGGGCGAAGGCGGCCCCTCGCGGCGAGCTCTGGGCTTGGCGGGGTCAGACTTGCGCTGAGCCTCAACCCAGCCTCCTGGGGCCCTGGCCCGGCTTCCTGCCCGCGCCGGGTCCTGCCTCCAGCTGGGCAGAGTCGGGGCGAGGAGGCGGCGCCTGAGCCGGGGTGCAGCCTTCGCCCCAGGAGCCTGAGACCCCGCAGCCCTTCGGGACGATCCTTTCGTGGCGAAGGCTCGGGGACACTGCTCCCTACTCTCGTCCTTTCCTTGACCGGTGAACTCCTGACATCGTCACCCAAGGTCCCCCGCGCCCGAGTGTCGCGATGGAGCCTTGTAAGAGGTGCAGACGCCAGACCAGGTGGGCTCCCTGGTGCCGCCGCGGCGGAGAAAAGGTGGCTCTGGCCGAGGCGGGAGAACTCGTTCTCACCACGCCCCCTTCGAACTCTCAGGTCGTCTCCGGAGCCAGGAGGGCTGTAGGAATCGGGGAGTTCTCCTGAGTGGGTGGCTCAGGGCCGGAGGCGGCGCAGAAGGGCCTTGGAAGAGTGTCTAACTCACAGTCAGCTTGGCCAAGGTTCATTCCTGAAGGACCCTGGAGGGAGCTGCTGAGGGAAGGGGCTGGGGTTAGACCCATGATGCATGTAGTATCTTTGGCATTCAGGCTTTCCAGAGTCAGGTAACTTTTGATTAAACCTAACGATTTAGGCAGTTTGTACATAATTTAGCCTACATAAATTTACTGTTCACGGTATTACTTGGGTAATTCTGGGAAAGTGCCCAAATACTCTTGGCCGGAATTATGGCCAGATATTCTCCCTTTCCTCTGTTTTGCTTATGGAGACTTGTCCAAATCGGGGGATTTCCTTCTCTTGCTTTTACTTAACGTTTAAAACTTATTTTTGGATCTTTATTTTAATGGTCATTTTGATTGCAGTGATGCACTTTTTGAGACTGAGCAAGGACCAAGAATGTTGGCTAAGAAGGGCCCAAGGCAGGTTGACCAGCAAGAACTACTTAATAAGTGGTAGAAATTTCAACAGGGAACACCTGCTTGGATTGAAGTGTGAAAAGGCATTGCAAAAACTTGCCTTAATCATCAGAAAACTTTATTCCCAATATGCTTTGCTCCATGACAGGGCATCTGAGAGGTGGCTGCACCTTCGGGTTGCCTGTGGGAGCTCTCGAAACAACCTGCACGGGGGCCACACCCCAGCTAGGTTGCGTCAGAAGCCTTGGGTAAATGGGGTGAGGCTTGGGCATCAGAACTGATAAAGCTCCAGGTGACTCCGTGGAGCAGCTGGATTGAAAACCCCTGTCTAAAAAATCAGTTCCTGGAGAATCATGATACCAAAAGGAAACTTCAAGGAGAACAGTAAAGAGGGCCCAAAAGACAGACTCGGGAGATCGCCTTAACCTCCCAGTGCCGGCTCTGGGCTCTGTCCCTAACATGCTTTGTCATTGGGATCTAAGCCCTTAGCTCCGTTTCCTCCTCTGTAAAATGAGAGTGTTGGCCTATGTTGTCGAAGGTACTTCCAGCCAGCTTCAAGAACTCCGGGCAGGTTCACATCTAACCCAAATCGAGACATTATCCCTTATAGCTATTCTGTCTTATCCTTGAGATTTTGGTAAAATATCTGGAACTATTTGAATCCAGCAAAGATGTATAATGTAGTTTCTTAGACTTGTTGTGTGTTTTTCTTTTTCTTTTATACTTGACCACTCTGCCTTTTCAGACCTATTTCAAGTCATATGGTGCTTTCTGAGGTTCGGGACAAACTGATTTTCCTAACATTACACACCTGTTCTTCCTTGAGCTGCTTCTCAACCAAATTTCTTCTGGATAAAGATGATGGAAGCAGATTTGAGCCATGTATGTGCGTTGAAAGTGGTTTATTATTGAACTCCAAATAACTTTTTCTAGTTCCACCCAGTGGGACTGCTTTCCACACGTGAGAAGCCTAACTAAACATGTCAGGGGAGGGGTAGGAAAGAGTCCAAACTGGTAGATAGGTTCCGTCTCCTGATAGAATGTGATACTTTACAGTTAACTTATTCAGGTGTTGGTCAGGAACAGCTGATCTTGCAACATTTCCTAATGTCTTCACTTTGTTTATTTTAAAACCTCATGAGTTTTATATCTAATCAGCGATTGAACAGAGTAGAAACTTGAGAATACTTAATATTAGGAAGAAATCATTCTATCATCAATAGCCAATGCCAAATAATTTGAAATTGTTTGTAATTTATACATTCTTTTAACAGTTGTTTTTTTTTAAAATTTTTATTTATTTATTCATTTTAGACAGGAGAGGGAGAGACAGAGGGAGAGAGAGAGAGGAGAGACAGAGAGAGAGAAGGGGGGAGGAGCTGGAAGCATCAACTCCCATATGTGCCTTGACCAGGCAAGCCCAGGGTTTCGAACCGGTGACCTCAGCATTTCCAAGTCGACGCTTTATCCACTGCGCCACCACAGGTCAGGCCTCTTTTAACAGTTTTTAAAATGAAGCACTCAGACATGATGGCATGACTACCAGTTATCAGCCCATATGCATACATTAGCCGCAGTAGACGGAGAGTCTGTTCAAGAGCTTCTGGCTCCCTATTCTGAATTACACCTGAGCTATCGTCTCCAAAGAACTCAAAAATGATTTAAATGCCAACAAAAATTATTTGGAAATTCCACCATTTCTTCTTTCTTCTCAGTGAATTTCTGTTTTTATTCCGGCTGAATTACCCTCCTAATTTGCAAGGTTCTTTTCTTTCCTTGTGAACCTTGAAGGTAGTTCACTACTTAGGTTCTCATGAAACTGATTACTGATAAAAATTTCAGTTCATCAGCTGAACCCAAACTTATCCCATTGCCAGAATTGATAGATAGGATTTTAACCACTAGGAGTTATCACCTACTTAAGGATGACTATGACCCATCTGTAGCACTCCCCTGTAAAAATAACCAAGGTTGTGGGAGAGGTGTAATGCCAGTGGCCCCCGTCATGGCCAAGCAGGTCCACATTGGATTTGGGCAGGCAATAGAAAAACTGTGGAGCCGGAAAGGGTTGGGCCATTCCGTTTAATAAAGTCTCACAACAGTAGACAAGCACATAGGCAGGGGAAACTGCCTCTTGGGCAAATAAACAACAAAATGGCCCCTCAAAGCGGTGTGTAGGTAATCTGTGTATCCACTATCCCCCATCTCTCTCGACTGAGCGCAAGCACCCACAGCCTTATATAGGCCATACACACATGACGCTGCTACGCACCCACTCACCAATCAGGCAAAGTGCTTACAGCCAGTAACTCCACTAGCAAGCCTAACAGCTGCCCCACAGAGGGTTTGTGACTAGATCAGCACAAGTTCATGGCTATTGCTTTAAAATGCCACTTAGTAGCAATTTATACTCTTTTGGTGATAAATCGGTGATAGTTCATTCAAACATTAAGATTGAAAATTTTCATTTACTATGTCTTCTAGATTGTATTCCTGTTAGGAATTCAGTAATAAAAATTAAGTACAGTATATAGTTCCAGGATGGTTGGAAAGAATTTGTGCCTTTACGGGCACCGGATTTTCAGTGACAGATTTTTTTTTTTACAGAGCCAGAGAGAGGGATAGACAGGGACAGACAGACAGGAACGGAGAGATGAGAAGCATCAGTCATTAGTTTTTCATTGTGCATTGCAACACCTTAGTTGTTCATTGATTGCTCTCTCATGTGTGCCTTGACCGCAGGCCTTCAGCAGACCGAGCAACCCCTTGCTTGAGCCAGTGACCTTGGGTCCAAGCTGGTGAGCTTTTGCTCAAACAAGATGAGCCAGCGCTCAAGCTGGCGACCTTGGGGTCTCGAACCTGGGTCCTCTGCATCCCAGTCTGACCCTCTATCCACTGCGCCACTGCCTGGTCAGGCTCAGTGACAGATTTTTAAGAAGACTTGTTTCTTTTGTTATTTTTCTCTTGTTTTATTTTCATTTTTAATATGATAATTTTGCATGGTTAAAAGAGTCTAAGGGCTTATAAGGAAACATAGCAACTTCTTGCCCTACTCTTTCATTCAGTCTCAGATCCCATGGCCCACAGGCCACCTTTGTTAGTTTGTGTGTTTTTTTGTATTACTTTGAAGCATAACTGACATACAGTACACTGCACATATGTGAAGCATACAGTTTGATAAGTTTTGACATATGTTGTATACATGTGACACCATCACTGCAATATCTCCATCACCCTTCGCAGTGTCCTCCCTGCTTTCCTGGCACCCAGCATCAGCAGGCAGACAGAGATCTACCCTCTGTCATTGTAGCTCAATGCTTTTTCTAGAAGTTTAAGTAAATTGACTCAGACAGTAGACACCTCCTTTTTGATGTTTTTTCTTTTTCAATCAGCATAACTGTTTTGAGATTATCCATGCTTTAGCATGTATCAATTTATTCCTTTTTATTCCTGAGTATTACATTGTATGGCTACCTTTCAGTTTGTTGTTCATCAATATTCCTCTATTGACAGACAGTGGGTTTATAGTTTTTGGCAAATACAAGTGAAGTTGCTAGAAAGATTTGTGTACAAGTCTATATGAACATTTGGTTTCATTTGTTTTAAGTAAATATCTAGGAATGGACTGGCTGAATTATTGATAGGCATATGTTTAACTTTTTGTGTGTGTGTGTGACAGAGACAGAGAGAGGGACAAATAGGGACAGACAGACAGGAAGGGAGAGTGATGAGAAGCATCAATTCTTTGTTGCAGCACCTTAGTTGTTCATTGATTGCTTTCTCATATGTGCCTTGACTGGGAGGCTACAGCAGACCAAGTGATCCCTTGCTCAAGTCAGTGACCTTGGATTCAAGCTTGTGAGCCTTGCTCAAACCAGATAAGCCTGCGCTCAAGCCGGCAACCTCGGGGTCTCGAACCTGGGTCCTTTGTGTTCCAGTCCAATGCTCTATCCACTGTGCTACTGCCTAGTCAGGCAACTTTCTTAGAAACTGTTAGTTTTCAGAAGGTTGTACCATTTTATTTTATTTTTTATTAAATTGGTTGGGATAGCATTATTTAATAACACTATATATATAAATTTCAGGTATACAACTTTATAATATGACATCTGTGTACTCTATTGTGTGCTCAGCACCCAAAGCCTAGTCTTCCATCACCATGTATTTGATCCCCTGTGTCCCCTTCATTTTCCTCCATGCTCTTTCCCCTCTGGTGACCACCATTCTGTTTTTAAGTTTCTTTTTTAAATTATCATTTTGTTTGTCCATTTGTTGCTTTCTGTTTTATATCTCACATATGTGTGAAATGATATGGTTCTTGTTCTTTTTCTTCTGATTTATTTCACTTAGCATAATAGTCTCAAGATTTATTCATGTTGTCATAAATGGAACTATTTCATCTTTTTTATGGCTAAGTAGTATTCCATTCAATATATGTACCACATCACCTTTCTCCAGTCATCCATCAGAGGGCACTTAGGTTGTTTCCATGTCTGGGTTATTGTGAATAATGCTGCAACAAACACAGGGGCACCTATGTCTTTACAAATAAATGTTTTCAAAATTTTCAGGTAGATACCCAAAAGAGAGATTGCTGGGTCATATGGTAGCTGTATTTAAAACATTTGTTTTGATGAACCTCTATGCTGTTTTCCATAGTGGCTGCACCAATTTACATTCCTACTAGCCATGTGTGAGGGTTCCCTTCTTTCTTCACATCCTCTCTGAGATTTGCTATTTCTTTCTTTAAAAAAAAAAATTTTTTTTTTAAATTTTTTCCGAAGCTGGAAACGGGGAGGCAGTCAAACAGACTCCCGCATGTGCCCAACCGGGATCCACCCGGCCTACCCACCAAGGGGCTTTGCCCCTTGGGGCATTGCTCTGTTGCGTCCAGAGCCATTCTAGCGCCTGAGGCAGAGGCCACAGAGGACATTTGCTATTTCTTGACTCATTGATAATAGTTATTCTAACAGGTGTGAGATGACCCATTTTACATTCCTACTGCAGTATAGATTTCCAGTTTGTCTGCATCCTTGCCAACACCTGGTGAATCCAATCTTTTATTGGAGCCATACCAATAGGTACAGTAGTAGCTTGTTCTGGGTGTTAATTTGAAATTCTCTAATGATTAATTATGTCAAGCATTTTTCCCCCATGGATTTATGTAGAATCCATATATCTTCTTTGGCAAAAATTTCTATAAAGTATTTCATCTATTTCTTACTGGGTTGTTTGTTTTCTTATTCAACATTCAGGCAATAAGTCCTTTATCAAATGTATCATTTGCAAATATATTCTTTCAGTATCTGGCTTATTTTTTCATTTTCTTGACAGTGTCTTTGGATGTGTTGAAGTTTTTAATTTTGATGAAGTAGAACTTATTCCATTTTTTTGGTAGATTGTATGTTTGCTCTTGTTTTAAAAAAAATTGTTTGCCTAACTTGGATCATAAAATATTTCTCCTAGAAGTTTTATAGTTTTACATTTAGTCTGTGTTTCATTTTCATGTGTTGCAGAATATAGAACAAAAATTTTTTTTTTGCTATGGATATTCAGTTATTCTAGCATATTTGTGTTTTGGTTTATTTTTTTTTAAAACTATCCTTTCTTCATTGACTTGCCTTTGTACTTTTGTCAAAAATCAGTTGCCATACATATCTGGGTCTGTTTTTGGATTCTTTGTTTTTTTTTTCTGTTAATTAGATGTCTACTGCTATGTCAGTACCACACTGTCTTTAATACTGTAACTTTATAGGCTGCCACTGATTTCAGGGCCGAGCATAACGCCACCCATAGGGGCAGGGCGAAGGTCAAGGCCACCAAGGCTTGTACACCCAAGCATGTGATCACAGCCACCCTGTGAAGGAAAGGCAGAAATCACAGCAACAGCCCCAGTGGGAAGGCACTGGCAACGCCCATACCCAAATGCCCTATGCAGCAACAGCAGAGGGGGTGGCGGGCCTGCAGACAGACCATACCTAGGGAACAGAGGCCAGACCCAGTGGATTCCAGTAGCCAAGACCTTCTTTTACACAGAGAAGATGAGAAGGCAGAGAAATGCAACACAAATGAGTCAAGAGAAATCCCCAGAAAAGGACCTGAATGAATCAGATATAACTAAATTACCAGATGCAGAGTTTAAAATAACAATTATTAGGATGCTCAAAAATATTAGAACAATAATAGATGGTCATTCCAACCACCTAAATAAAGAGATAGAAGATATAAAAATGGACATTGAAATAATAAAAAAGAATCAGTCAGAAATGACAAATACAATATCAGAAATGAAGAACACAATGGAAGGAATTAAAAGCAGGATGGATGAAGCTGAGAATCAAATCAGCGAGTTAGAGGACACAATAAATAAAGGCATGGAAGCAGAGCAGAAGAAATAAAGGAGACTCAAAAAGTCTGAGGAAACTCTAAGAGAGCTCTGTGACAACATGAAGAGAAATAACATCTGCATCATAGGGATTCCTGAAGAAGAAGAGAAAGAACAAGGGATAGAGACTTTGTTCAAGCATATCATAGCCGAAAACTTCCCTCAGTTAAGGCAGGAAAACATCTCACATGTTCAGGAAACACAGAGAACTCCATTAAAGAGAAACCCAAAAAAATCAACACCAAGACACATCATAATTAAAATACCAAAGCTAAGTGATAAAGAGAAAATATTAAAAGCTGCTAGAGAAAAAAAGACTATCACCTACAAAGGAGCCCCCATAAGGATGACTTCCGACTTCTTAACAGAAACACTTGAGGCCAGAAGGGAATGGCAGGAAATATTCAAAGTAATGCAGAACAAGAGCCTACAACCAAGACTACTTTATCCAGCAAAGCTATTGTTTAAAATTGAAGGAGAAATAAAAAGCTTTCCAGACAAAAAAAAACCTCAAGGAATTGACTACAACCAAACCAATGCTGCAAGAAATGCTAAGGGGCCTGTTGTAAACAGATCAAAGGAGAAAAAGAATATAGCAAAAGAGGAATACAATTTTAAAGAATAAAATGGTAATAAACAATTACATATCAATAATAACCTTAAATGTAAATGGATTAAATGATCCGATCAAAAGACATAGGGTAGCTGCATGGATAAGAAAACAGGACCCGTACTTATGCTGTCTACAAGAGACACACCTTAAAAAGAAAGATGCACATAGACTGAAGATAGAAGGATGGAAAAAAAAATATTTCACGCAAATGGAAATGAAAAAAAAGCTGGAGTAGCAATACTTATATCAGACAAAATGGACTTTAAAACAAATACTATAGTAAGAGATAAAGAAGGTCACTACATAATGATAAAGGGAGCAATCCAACAAGAAGATATAACCATTATAAATATCTATGCACCTAATATAGGAGCACCTAAATATATAAAGCAGACTTTGATGGATTTAAAGGGTGAGATCAACAGCAATACTATAATAGTAGGGGATTTCAATACCCCACTAACATCATTAGATAGATCCTCAAGAAAGAAAATTAACAAAGAAAGAGCAGACTTAAAGGACATACTAGATCAACTCAACTTAATAGATACCTTCAGAACCTTTCACCCTAAAACAGCAGAATATACATTCTTTTCAAGTGCTCATGGTACATTCTCTAGAATAGACCACATGTTAGGGCACAAAAGTGGTCTCAACAAATTTAAGAAGATTGAAATCATATCGAGCACTTTCTCTGATCACAATGGCATAAAACTAGAAATCAACCACAACACAAAAACTGAAAAATACTCAAACACTTGGAAACTAAATAGCACGTTATTAAATAACAAATGGATTAACAAAGATCAAAGAAGAAATTAAAAAATTCTTAGAAATGAATGATAATGAGCATACATCAACTCAAAATTTATGGGACACAGCAAAAGCAGTCTAGAGAGGGAAGTTCATAGCATTACAGGCATACCTCAAGAAGCTAGAAAAAGCTCAAATAAACAACTTGGCTCTACATCTAAAAGAACTAGAAAAAGAACAGCAAGTAAAGCCCAGAGCTAGTAGAAGGAAGGAAATAATAAAGATCAGAGCAGAAATAAATGACATAGAGGCTAAAGAAACAATACAGAGGATCAATGAAACCAGGAGCTGGTTCTTTGAAAAGGTAAACAAGATCGATGAACCTTTAACCAGACTCACCAAGAAAAAAAGAGAGAGGACTCAAATAAATAAAATTAGAAACGAGAGGGGAGAAATAACAACTGACACTACAGAAATACAAAATATTGTAAGAAAATACTATGAAGAACTGTACGCCAAAAAGTAGACAACCTAGATGAAATGGACAAATTCCTTGAAATATATAATCTTCCAAAAATTAATCTGGAAGAATCAGAAAACCTAAACAGACTAATTACAACAAATGAGATAGAAACAGTTATCAAACAGCTCCCAAAAAAGAAAAGTCCTGTGCCTGATGGCTTCACAAGTGAATTCTACCAAATATTCAAAGAAGAACTAACTCCTATCCTTCTCAAGCTATTTCAAAAAATTCAAGAGGAAGGAAGACTTCCAAACTCCTTTTATGAGGTGAGCATAATTCTGAAAAAACAAAACAAAACTGTAACTTTATAGTAAGTCTTGAACTCAAAAAGTGTGACTCCTCCAATTTTGCCCATTATTTTGAAGGACATTAATTAGGCTATCTCATATGAGTTTTAGAGTCAATTTGTCAATTAGGAAAAGATGTGTACAGGGATTTGATTGGAAGTATTTTCATTTATTGATTTATTTGAAGAGAATTAGCCTCTTACTATTGAGTTTCATAATCCCTGAATGTTATATAACTCTTTATTTAGGTCTTCTTTAATCTCTCAAAGCAATATTTAGTAGTTTTCAGTGTACAAGTCTTAACATATTTTCTCAGTATACTAAATATTTCATATTTTTGATGCTCTGTTAAATGACACTTTAAAAAAATTGTTTCTAGTTGTTAGTATTTAAAAATAGTTGATTTTTTATATTCTTATTTTCTGCAATCTTACTAAACTTATTAGTTGCAGTGGCTTTTGGGTATATCCCACCAAGTTTTTTTACACATATAACCATGTCATATGCAAACAAAGACTATTCTTCTTTATCGATATGGATGCTTTTTATTTCTTTTTCTTGTTTAATAATACTGGCTAGCACCTACAGTACAAGGTTGGATAGAAGTGGTGTGAACGGATATCCTTGCCTCGTTCCTGATCTTAGGGGAAAATAATTTGATGTTTACCATTAAGTATGATGTTAGGTATAGGCTTTTGGTAGATGCCCTTGAGGAAGTTCTTTTTATTTTTTATTTGCTGAGGGTTATCAGAGATGGATGTTGGCCCCCTAGTGGGCTTGCTGGGTGGATCCCAGCCGAGGTGCTTGCAGGAATCTGTCTCTCTGCCTTCCCCTCCTTTCACTAAAATAAAAAAATAAAAAAGAAATGGATGTTGGATTTTGTCAAAAACATTTTCTGAATATAATTATCATATATATATATTTCTTTAGTTTGTTAATATGGTGAATTACATTGATTTTCAAATGTTAAACTACCTTGCATTCATGGGATAAACTTAATTTGGTGATAATATATCCTCCTCCCGCGCCCCCCTTTTTACATTGTTGAATTTAATTTACTAAATTTCAATTAGAATACTGTATTTCCCTATGTATAAGATGCTCTCATGTATAAGATGCACCTTAATTTTGGGGCTGAAATTTGAAAAAAAAAAGTATTGCATAAAGCTATTGAACTCAAGTTTTATTCATCATAAAATTTATACAACTCCTCATCACTGTCAAAACTACCATCCACTAGCTTGTCCTCATCTATGTCTGATGATAAATCACTGTCTTCATATATCTACAGCACAAAAACAAGCGTGAAAAGGCAGGAAATTTAAGTAAAAAAACCCTACAACCACTGTATAAGACGCACCCAGTTTTTAGACACCAAATTTTTCAAAATGGGTGCATCTTATACATGTGGAAATATGGTAGTTACATCTATATCTTAGAAGGATATTGGTCTGTACTTTTCTTGTAATACCTTTGTCCAGTTTTAGTATCAGGAATGCTGGCTTCATAGAATAAGCTGGGGAATATTCCTTCCTTACCAATTTTCTAGGAGAGTTTGAGAATGATTTCTTCATTAAATGTTTGATACAATTCATTAGCAAAGCCATCAGGATTTGGAATGGGCTTTATGTAAAGCCAATTCTTGAATAAATATAGGGTTATTCAGGTTATTTATTTTGTCTGGAGTTAGTTTTGGTAGTTTGTATCATTTAAGAATTTTTCTGTTTCATCCAAGTTGTTGAATTTATTATCATAAAATAGTTTATAACACTGCCTTATTATGCTTTAAATATTAGTAAAACATGTAATTATATTAGCTCTATCATTCCTGGTATTGATTATTTATTCTTTTTTTCCTGATCAATCTGCTTAGAGGCTTATCAATTTTATTGATCTTCTCAAAGAAGCAGATTTTGGTTTTATGAATTTTCCTTTGTTGATTTGTTTTCTATTTTATTTTATATCATTTTATTATTATTTTACTATTTTATGTTTCATTTGTCCTAATATTTTAGTCTTTTATGCTGAGGTCATTGATATGAAACATTAAATGTTTTTAAATATTGGTGTATAATGATATGAATTTTTCCTCAGTACTGGTTTAGTGGCATGCCATAATTGTGTTTTCATTTTTTAGTTCAAAAAAACTTATTTTCTTTTTACTTTTTCTTTGACCCATGAGTATTTAAAGTGAGTTGTTGGACTGGGCTGTGGTGGCACAGTGAATAAAGTGTCGACCTGGAATGCTGAGGTTGCTGGTTCAAAACCCTGAGCTTGCCTAGTCAAGGCACATATGGAAATTGATGCTTTCTGTTCTTTCTCTTCCCTAAAAATGAAAGTCTAAAAAAAAGAGAAAGAAATGAATTGATTAATTTCTAAAAAATTGGAGGTTTTCCAGATGTTTTTGTGTTATTTTTTCTAATTTAATTCTAGTATAGTCAGAGAACTCATTTTATATAACTTGAATCCTTTTAAATTTATTGACAATTGTCTTATGGCCCAGAATATGGTCTATTTTGATAAATGTTCTATATTTTTGAAAAGATTAAACTTTCTACAAATTTGTGTCTTCTGAGTTTTTTAACAGTTTGTTTTTGGGTGGAATATTGTATAAATAGTGATTAGGTCAAGTTGGTTGAGAGTATTAAAATATTTTGTGTATTTACTGATTTTTCAGTACTTACTCTATCAATTATTGAGAGGGATATTGCAGTCTCCATCTACAATTGTGGATTTGTCTGATGCTTCATGCAGTTCTATCAGTTTTTGCTTTATTTTGACTCTGTAATTGGATGCAGAAACATTTAGAATTATGTTGTTGGTGAATTGACACTTTTGTCCTTATTAAATGACCTTCTCTAACCCAGTAATCATCTGTGCTCTAAAATCAACTTTATCTTTGACTATATTAATATTAGATAATGTTTTTAATTCTTTGAGATTTTTCATATGATAGTTACTTCCTTAGTTATTTTTCTTTTTGAATTGAGGTAACATTGTTTTATAACATGATATAAGTTTAAAGTATACAATATTATAGTTTAACATCTGTATATACTATAATGTGCTTACCACCAATGGTGTAGTTTCCATCCATAACCACACAATTGACCCCCAATATTCATTTCACCCTCTTTCATAGTTCATATAGTATACCTTTAATGTGCTGTATCATTTCTCACTAGATTTCCATTTTGGTATGATTCCCTAGTTCTCTTTCACATCCTACTTTCATAAATATTTCATGATTTTTTTTTTTGTATTTTTCTGAAGTTGGAAACAGGGAGGCAGTCAGACAGACTCCCGCATGCGCCCCACTGGGATCCACCTTGCACGCCCACAGGGATCCACCTGGCATGCCCACCAGGGGCGATGCTCTGCCCATCTGGGGCATTGCTCTGTTGCAACCAGAGCCATTCTAGCGCCTGAGGCAGAGGCCACAGAGCCAACCTCAGTGCCTGGGCAACTTTGCTCCAATGGAGCCTTGGCTACAGGAGGAGAAGAGAGAGACAGAGAGGAAGAAGAGGGGGAGGGGTGGAGAAGCAGATGGGTGCTTCTCCTATGTGCCCTGGCCGGGAATCGAACCCGGGACTCCTGCACACCAGGCCGATGCTCTACCAGTGAGCCAACCAGCCAGGGCCTATTTCATGATCTTTTATCATATTTTAAAGACTCAATGGTTAGTATTAATATTGTAATGGCTGCAGTGTGCCAATCAATGTATTATTATTTTTTTCTAGTATATTTTCATTTTTTAAAAACAAAACCTCATAGACTCAGACAACAGTATGGTGGTTACCAGAGGGAAGGGGAGATGGGGAAGGTAGTAAAGGGTAAAGAGGGTCAAATATAAAGTAACAGGAGATTTGACTTTGGGTGGTAAACACACAATGCAATATACTGATGATGTATCATAAAACTGTAAACTTGAAACCTATATAATTATATTAACTAATGCCCTCCCAGTACATTGAACAGAAAAGAAATCAGACATAATTCATATACCATACAATTCTCCCATTTCAAATATACAATTCAGTGTTTTATTATGCTCAAGGATATGTACGACCATCAGCCTAGTCAATTTTAGAAATTTTTGTCACTTCAAAATAAAACATTTACTCTTTAGCTATTACACTTCTACTTTCTACCCACCCCTGCCCCAAGCAATCACTAATCTACTTTCTTTCTTCATGGATTTTCATACAAATGGAGTCATATAATATATGAAAGTTAGGGATTGGTTTCTCTCCCTTAGCATGTTTTCACAGTTCATCCAAGTTGTAGCATATATCAGCACCTTATTCCCTCTATGGCTGAAATATGCCATTGTATGGATATACCACATTTTGTTTATCCATTTGTCTGTGCATGGACATTGGGGTTGTTTCCACTTTTGGCTGTTATAAACATTCCTGTGCAAGTGTTTGTGTGGACATACGTTTTCATTTCTCTTGGGTAAATATTTTACGCTTTGTAGGTTATAGTACTGTTTTTGTTGCATCTACTCTACTCTGCTGTTATAGCACAAAAGCAGCAAGGACACTATGCAAATGATTGAAACTGGTCATGTTCCAATAAACTATTTACAAAAATGAGTGTTGGGCCAGATTTTGGCCCCCTGACCATAGCTTGCTGACCTTTGAACTACATTTTCATGATACTGTGCCTTGGTGTGGGTAATTAAATTTAGTCTAGTAAATATTTCATGGACTTTCAATAGGCCTATGTCCTTCAGTGTAGGGAATATTTATTTTCATGTCTTTGATCATTTTCTTGCCAGAATATTGTGTTTGCTTTCTGTGAAACTCCTATTAGGCAGTTTAAGCCACCTGAATCAACCACCTATCTTTTAAAATTGTTTCTCTTGTCTTTATTGTTATATTTTGTTATACAGAGCGTTCTTTACATTTTCAACCAATATTTCTACTTGTAGCCAAAATGTCACACCCCTTCTTCCCTTTTGCAACATCAGGTGCCTCCAGGTCTGAAGCCTTTCTAAACTTTCACAGTCCAAATGATCTTGCCCATCATAATCCTATGCAGGCACAGTTCTGTTAAGTCAGTTATAATTCCTCCATCACTTTTTCATATTTCAAAAATTTATTGTCATCTTTTGTCTGCTGTTGTCTCCATTCCAGTTCTCTTATTACCTTTATTTACTTTCTGTTATCTTAGCAGCCATTTGGGAAAGAACGGAGAAATTACTGTGTTTAATTTGCCATCTTCAACTGGAAGTTAGAACTATTTAGTCTTTCATTATTTCTATTTTCCTGGCTGACTCATCTCCAAACCTCATTTAAGCTCCTTCTGGTTATTGTGCACACTTTTCAGGTACTCATACTTTTTGTTTCCCAGATTAAGTATAAATGTTGGTCAGTTTTACAAAAAAGACACTAGACTTGCCATCTAAAGGCCTTGGTTCTAGATTTAGATTTACTGATCTTCTGTGCAACTAAGAGTGTCACACATTTTTCAGGGAAGGGAATCAATGCTCACTGACTGTCTGCTAGCTGCCAAACATGGTACTAGGTACCTTCTCCACCCCCCACTCTTGTGTTCCAGTTTTAAATCTCTCACTAACTGCTTCCTATTCCTTACTGAAGTAAATACAGTCTAACCTATTTGTTCACAAATGCAGCCCAGAAACATGATTCGACAAATTTTGATGTTAATATTTGAAAACAGTTTTATGAGAGAATGTGGAGTTAACATGATGTAAAGATCTGGCCATAAAATATCATATGTGGTATTAACATTTATTCTCTATGGTGTGATTGAGGTTTAGGCTTTTTTTGTGGTGAGGTATGAAGATGAGGTGAAATGAATGAGAAAATAATTTTGAATAGTTAGTAATTCTGTGTCAGTTTTAATATTTTATTTGCACAAGGATGATCTCCAAGCAGTTATGCATTTGGGGGAGGTGTGGAGTGGGTGGTGCCGGAGCTACATGTTTCTTTTCAGCTTTGCTCATGACTATAGGATTATATAGCCGGAAGGAGCCTTAGAGATTCTTTAATCTTGTGGTTCACAAACGTCATCGTGCATAAGTCATTTTGGCTGTGTCACCGAATTCCAAAGGTCACCAGGGATAGAACTGTCCAACTAAAAGCTGAGAAGCTTTTACATGGCCCCACTCTTAAGGATTCTGACTCAACAGGGAAAGGATGGACCCTCTAGATCTGCATTTGTTTACAACCCCTTCCCCTTCATCTACATATTTGCAGAGGATTCAGGCTCAGTGGGTCCAAAGACCACATGCTGGGGAACATGGAGCTGACCTGTCTTAATTACAGATGTGAGAAATAACATCCGAGGAAGTTGAGTGACATATCCCAGTTTGTTAGTGGGAGCAGTGTGAGTGGACCACACGTCTCTTAACTCTGGTGATTTTTCCCACCAGAGCATACACTGTTATTTTAGTGTCTAGTTACATCATGAACTAAAGATATGAACCACCAGCTTAAAGTATCTTTATTTGTAGTAACTTCAGTTTTTTATAAATGGTTTTCAGATGTTTGGGAATAGCTTTAGCTCTCAGTCACTCTGCCTGCAGCTGAGGAATGATGGGAGAGAAAAAGGAAAGGAAAACCCTCAGCCCTTACACCCCCCCCCCCCACACACACACACATAACCTGCTGGAAACTGGCTTCTGTGTATTTTCTTCTCGAGTCATCATGCTCTGGAAGATTAACAGATACTTATTTAGAAAACCGTCCAAGGCATCCAGGAACTTGACACTTGTTGAAAGGGAGACTACGTGCTGCTGAACACCTTCACTCCTCAAGTGCGATGTAGCAACCGTTGCTACGTTCTTGGAGGAAAGGAAGGAAGTGCTTCGTGTGCCTATTATTTAGGATGTTCTGCCCATCTCTGTCACAGACCTGCCAAACAAAACACACACTCTCCTCTGAGTCATGCACAGCCTATGATGCAGTACTTCATGTGGAAAGAAGGACTTTTTTTTTTTTTTTGCTGCTAATAGTCATTGTTAAACATCGTGTGCATTCTATGAAGAATGATAATTGTGAATTTTCTTTCTCCAGTTGTGGAGAAATAAAGGTGTTTGACTGCTAAAGAATATTTATTGGTGTAATCTGAAATTCAAATTCTCATATTCTAATATTCCTTTTAAAATTCAGTATTAGTCAGGATGAGCTAGATTATGCTGTGGTAAAAAAAAAAAAAAAAACAATTCCTCAATCATAGCGGCTTAAAAAAGGTTTATTTCCGCATCAGGCCACATACTTGGTGTGGATTGTCAGGAGGGCGTGGCTTGCTGTGTGTGGTCAGGAATCCATGCTGATAGGGGCTGCATCTCAATGCTTTCATCACTGAGGGGTCAGGAAAAGGAGGGACCCCTGTGTCCCCCACTGGCTGCTAAGTGCTTCCACTCAAAGTGGCAGGTATCACATCTGCTCACATATTATTAGCCAAATCAAATTCAAGAGGGTTGAAAGTGTATTGTTATCCCTAATCTAGAATGTTCTCTTCTTAAAGAGAGAGAGAACATTCACATTTAAGGTGGTGCTTAAAACCTCACAAGCTTTTCCAAATTTCCAGGCTTCCAAGATGTGGCCTAGATGTTTAACTTTTCTGACTGTGTGTATATATGTGAATAGAGGTTCTCTGATATTACTGTAAAACCACTTAACATTATCTTTGACTTATGACTTAAATTTTTTTAAATTTATAATTGTAAAATACACATAATATTGATCATCTTAACCACTTTAAGTGTAAGTTCAATAGTGTTAAGTGCATTCACATTGTTAAGCAGCCAGTTTCCAGAAGTCTTTTCGTTTTGCAAAACTGAAACTATAGCCATTGAATAATAACTCCCTATTCCCCTCATCTCTGGCAATAAGCATTCTACTTTCTACCTCCATGAATTTGACTCTTTGAGATACCTCACTTAAATGGGATTATACAGTATTTGTCTTTTTGTTATTGGCTTATTTCTCTTAGTATAAATGTCTACAAGGTTCATCTACATATGTGTAGCATGTGTCAGAATTTCCTTCTCATTTAAGACTGATTAATACTCTTTATTTACCACATTTTTGTTTATCCATTCATCTGTCCATGGACACTGGGGTTGCTTCTACTTTTTGGGCATTGTGAATAATGGTACTATGAACATTGGCATTCCTTTTTGTTTTATGTGTCCTTTGTCTGTATAAAAGAGAAGCAATACCTTCTTCAGACATCTAATCAACTACTTGAGAGGCCCAGGAAACAGTTATTTAAGCAATGGCTTAATAGGCTCACTTTGGGAATCTTCTGCCAATGGCTACAACAAAAGCTGAGCAATACACCACCTACCTTCTGTGCATTTAATTAAATCAACAGAGCCAATGAACTCTTTTGTTTGGTCTTGCATGTAACCTGCAAATCTTGACATTTTCCAAGATAGGAGACAATATGTGGCTAGCACATTATTTTTTCTTAAGATCTAGGAGCATGGCAAAAAGAAATAATTATTTTCTTCCTTTTGGTACATCTGACTCCAATACTGTGAGAAGGGAGGTCAAATATGAATCAATATGTAAACTGTAGGCATGCAAATTAATTGCATGCATACATAGCACAGATGTGCAGAGGGGCAGGGTAGAATTTTGGGAACAGTGTTGAAAGGGAAGGAAGTAGACCAGGATCCAAACTCTGCTTGCTACTTGCTAATTGCATGATTCTGGACAAATTAGTTACACAGCCTTTCCGAGTTTCATTTCCCCAACCCCCCAACCTCTGGAATGAAGAGCTTGGATTACGTGATCTTCATGGGTTAATACCACTTACTCATAACTTCTCCAATGAATAGGGGTTTCCAACCTTTTCTAATGTGAACACTTCTTTTTTAACACAGAAAAATATTAATAGGTCTGTTTGATGAATTTTTCAGAAATGAAATCAGAGTGTGGCAACCCCCTTTCTTGACACCTTCAGTGGCTTTTTGTTGCCTTTAGATCATTGTCGCTTCCCTTTTTAGACATTGTCCCCAGGCCACTCCTACCTCCATGAAATTTCCACATCACGAGCTGGTTACTTGTGCTGTGGCCCTCTGAAGAGCCTCACACTGTTTTTGTAATTTAAGTCCTCCCCTCTCCCACCAACCAATTTTTCACACCCTTGGGGGCATGATTGCCCCCACGAGAACGTACACTTGAGATTAAGATTAAAGATCCTTACTGGTTGGTCTTCATGGCCTGGCCGGGCCCCGCCTGTCCAGCTCTCCGCCTTCCCCTCCCTGCCTGTTCCCTCCTGTCCGTCCAGCCCACTGGCCTCCTTTCAGTTCCTCAAGGTCATCAAGCTCATTTCTACTTCAGGGTCTTTGTACAAGTTGTTCTTTTTGCTGGAGGGTTTTTTGTATTTTTAATTAATTAGTTTATGCTCATCCATCTGTTCCCCAGCTTAAATATCTCTTCCCTAGAAGAACCAGTCCCTCCAGCTCACCCTGCCCCAGGCTACATTAGCTCTCTTCTGTTCCTCTCTCACAATGCCCAGTTTCCTTCAAGCGTGGTAATTTGTAATGATACACTTATTTGTATTTTTATTATATGTCTGCCATCCCCAATATATTGTAAGCTTGAGGCCAGAGACTGACTTATTTCCCTCTGTACATGTCACATCTAGCTCAGTGCCTGGAATTGTTGGAAAAAGAGTTAATGAAGTGTTTTTGAGAAAATATGCAGTGACAAATACTGCTCTGAACTTGGTATTGCTTTTCAATGAATGTATATAATTTTGTGTGTATTAGGCAAGGAAACACTAGCTGCTAAAGCAGTAAAATCCTGAAATATTAGTGTTTTGACAAAATAGTTTATTTCTTGTTCACATAAAAGGCCAATTGGCAGAGCTGAAATACTGGTAGAGGACCTGCTCCAAGCAGTCATTCAGGGACCAGGGACCACACTGTCATTAACAAATGGCTTCCAAGGTCACCTTGGTGCTGTGTCTGGATGACAGAGGGGGAAGAGAATGTTGAGAATTGCATGGGAGGTTTTCTTGGGGGTAGTCTTGGGAGTGGAATGCATCACTTCTGCCCACATCCATTTTCTGCATTCCTGACCATACTCAAATCTCCAGTAGGGTCCCAATTCCTATTATCCCACCACAAGAACTCAGTCACATGGCCACACCTCCTAGCCAAGGAGGCTGGGAGGACAGCTGTGAACTTAGAAGGTAAGCTGGCTTCTTCCATAATACACTTGGGAAATCACACATACATGCACAAGTTGATGTATAGATGTATGTTGATTTACAAGTTACTTTCAGTAACATTCAGGCCCTTGTGGAGTCCAAGACCCAAAGAATGGGAACCACTAAAAATAGGAGCATGTAAGTTTTATTTTAGGAGAGGTTTTTGTCTTGTTCATCATTTTTGATATTGAAAGGAGAGAGAAGGTGAACTGAAGTTGGGGGGAAGTGGACTCCGCATTAGTAATACACTATATTTATCTAATCGAACAAAACAATTTGTTGTTACAAAACAGCTAATCTTCCCAGACTCTCTTTGTGCAGCTGCATTCAGAGAGTGCCGATTAGCATCTTGTCAACTGAATGTAAGCCCAGGTGTGGTTCTGGTTGGGCTGCTGGCAGCACTGTCATTAATAAAATGGAGCTGTTTTCAGTTCCCAAATCACCTGATAAGCCCTATTCTTTTGATGAACTACAAATAAAACCTAGTCCTCCATCCCATGAGACTGTTAATCAAATAGTGTCTGTTTGTTTAAAGAAAAAAATAAAAAGGCCTATTGCATGTCTGGCTCATAATACCACAAGGCAGTTGTAATTGAAGTCATGATACTGTGCTTTTATCTGGACCAAAGCTTACCTGGCCATCCTCTGGTTGGCCATTCTTCCCCAGGCCATGGGATGGGAGTGGAAATATGAGCCTGGGCATTTCTTTTGTGCATAGTTGGTGAGCCTTCTCAACTCCTCTCCTTAGCAGGAAGAAAACAGAAATTCTGAGCTTGGCGGGCTAGGTGGGCTGCGGTATCACTTCCACTGCATTGTCTTGAGGAACTTTTGAGACTCGCCCCTTTCCCCCACCTTCTACCCTCCATCTGACTCTAGAACCTAGCGATCACTTTAGACAAGTTGGGAGAAAAAAAACAAACAGCATTTGTGACCAATGGTAACCTCCAATAGAAAATGTTGTACTTTTTTAATCCTAAAATTTTAAACAAGTTAATTGGCAAGTTGGACGTTTCTCAACCAGTGGAAACATTTTCCACCTCCTGCCCCTTTCAACTCCTTTGCTTTTCCTTTCACAGAAGAGAGTTTCTGATCAGTGTTGTCCTGCTTTCTGTGCTTCTGATGAAGCTGAAAAGTGTTGGGTTGACATTATCAGAAAGTTGTGACAGTTATGAGCATAACCTCAATGGGGTGGGAGAGGTCACACTGGCATTCTTTTGGTGCCATAGTAGGATTAGTAAAGAGGTTTCTGCCACTTCATCCAGGGCCAGAGCTGGACAAGGGACCTCTCCCATGCAAGGATCTGCAGTGTGGCCAGACTTCAGAGTGGTGCTGACTTGCAACAAATTGATGGACAGTCATCTTCTTCCACATATTGTGAAATGAAGTCTTATTTAGAGCAAGACGGCAGTGTAGAAGGTGGGTAGAAACGGCTCCATGGGACCCCTGCTACAGCAGGACTATTGGAGTTAATTGCATTTAAATCCTTCCTTGAAGACCTTTAGGTGTTCCAGTACTTGGCAACATGCCATTTTCTGCTGGATTTTGTTCTAGGTCTTTCCCCCAAGTAGAATATGGCTGTTCAGAGGAATGCTTATTGAATGGGAATTTAGGAGCCTGTCAGCCAAGCATGAGCTCAAGCACTTCTCTTTCCTTGCAGCTGGAGTCGATTATGTTTTTAGCTGCCACTGTTAATGAGTCAAAAGCAGCATCTGCGGAGAGTGGGGTTGGCACTTCCAGGGCGGTCGGCCACCTTGCCATCAGTTGCTCCACAGCGGGTCCAGGGTGTCGAAAATATAAAACTGAATGTTGGGTGGGTGGTTCTTTGAGGCTGTTTCTGAGGGAAAGTGGGAAAGGATGGAATTTGACACTGAGTGACTTGCCAGTTTTTATCAGTTTATACCACTGATGCTTTTTGTATTCTTGTTGCTTTTTCATTAGAAGGTCTTCTAGTGGTAAACTTCATTTTGTTTAAAAGTACAATAGAGTTCTCTCTGAAGTTGATAGGTATTAATATTTTGAGTGATTCTGAATCTGAGATTTTGGAACAGATGACAGGAAGCTCTTCCATTCAATTTCATTCATTTTGTAAGTCTTTTCTCTGTATTGGGTGGGGATAAATATATTTCTTTTAGTGCAGGCTATTCCAGAAGATATTTTTATTTTAAATATAGTAATATAAGTAATCAGGTTATTAAAACAGATTATTCTCCATGTCATATAGTTTTTAAAAAACCCCACCAAATATAAGTAAAATGAAAGCTCTTTGGAATTTATTCTTGAATCCATAGTCTGGATCATTTCTTTTGTATTATAACCTGATATATGATCTTTCCCCTACATTTTAGGATGCATTTCTTCAAGTGGTTTGACTTTATTTTCTGGATTTGATTGATCACTTCTTTTAGATCAATTAAAGTAGATATGTTAAAACCTTCAAGGAAAGGACTAACCCTTATACATCTTGGTTCTCCCAAAAGCACAGCATAGCACCATGCATAGTAGACACTCCTTAAGTTATATGTCTTTCCTTTGGCTGCTGTGCCACAAACCAGATGGTAATTACAAAGAGAGAAACTTAATCTTTCGCAGTTCTAGAGGCCAGACATCAGAAATCAAGGTGTCTACAGGGCCATGCTCCCTCCAGAGGCCTGGGGAGAATCTCTCCCTTGCTTCTTTTGGTTTCTGGTGGCTGCCAACATTCCTTGACGTGTCTTGACTCCAATCTCTGCCTCTGCTTTCATGTTACATGCTCTTTGTGTCAAACCTCTCTCTGCTTCCTCTGTGATAACATTTAGGACTCACTTGGATAATCCAGACTAATCCTCTTATCTTGAAACCCTTAATCACATCTCCGAAGACCCCCTTTCCAGACATTGGGCATGGTATATCTTTAGGAGCCATTATCAGGCCTACCACACTCGGTATAGTTTCTGTATAGTCTTGTAGCTGGTTGTTGGATCTCTATCTAAAGCACTTAACTGCAAGGATATTTGCTTCTGTTTATTTTTGGTGGGCTGTTGGCTTTAAGTCACTTCTGTTTTAATACCATCTTGTTCTTTATTTTTTTTGTCTTTAGGAAATCAAATTATTTGCAGTGAAAATGGCTTTCCCTGCGGTGAGAATGGCTTTGGTCTTGGCAGTCTGTGTCATTGATAGTGTGTCTAACATGCTATTTGGGACTGAGGACAAAGCATTATAACTATCACCACTGAAACTAATGAAAAGCTGGAAGTGGTGTCTGGAGCAGGTTTATTGTGCATATATAGAAGAAAGGCATCAAAGTCTTGTTGTTAACAATACATGTAATTCCCTCATAACCTCAGCCTTGAGCATTTTACTAAAGTTGACTCCTATTTTTTCTTCTTCACAATTTAGTTCCTCTAGAATACCCAATTGCATAATTCTTCAACTCTCTTGGAACCTACCAGCCTTAAATGCTACCACCTTTTTGCTTACCTCACTCACCTTCCTACCCTCCCTCTGTGGCCTGCTTAAATGCCTTGGTCAATTGTTACAACCACTGCCTAAATTTCTCTCTTCCCCTCTCTTTGGTGCCCTCACTTTGGCTAAACCTTAATGAGAGTTAATTCTACTGATGTAGCTGAACATACTCGCTCTCAATTCATGATCATTGTTCTCAAATGGGCTGTTATACTACTTAGCAATTCTACTGTATTTTCCTAGTGCATATACTGTTTTACTCTCTCTAATAAATATTCTCTTTCTTTCTTTTCTCTGATCAAACTTCACAACTCCTTTTTTTTGAGAGAGAGAGAGAGAGAGAGAGAGAGAGAAAGAGGGAAAGAGAGAGAAGGGTGACAGACAGGAACAGATGGGAAGAAAATGAGATGAGAAGCATCAACTTGTCGTTGTAGTACTTTAATTGTTCATTGATAGCTTTCTCATATGTGCCTTGACTGGGGGGCTCTAGCTGAGCCAGTGACCGCTTACTCAAGCCAGCAACCTTGGGATCAAGCCAGAAACCTTGGGATCAATCTAGTGTTCTAGCCAGCAACCTCAGGGTTTCAAACCTGGGTCCTCAGTATCCCAGGCCAACTCTATCCACTGTGCCACTGCCTGGTCAGGCTCACAACTTCTTATTTGAGAAAATAAAAGCATAAGAAAACTTACACATTTTCCCCCTTATCTACTCCTAATTCACATACTTGACTTCTCTCCAGTTATGATGAGTAAACCAGTGGTTTTCAACTTTTTACTTGGGGACTGCTGAAAATAGAATTATTTTGGGCACCACTAAGGCAGAAATCATCCTCAGCATAAGCGAATTTGATGAAGAAGATTGGATCTACAATCTTCATACAACATCAGGGTGGTTAACTCTTTTGCAGACTGGCACAAAATTTCTGGCAGACCAGCATTGGTCCGTGGCCAATGGTTGAAAAACTCTGGAGAAAACCATTCACTCCCCTAGCGAAGGCCAAGCTATCTACTTGGTGTCCCAGATCCTATTCCCATCTGCCTATTCAAGGATATTGCTCTAATAATTCTTCCCCCTTTTCTATGCCTTCTTCCTTCCTTCCTCCTCCCCCCTTGCATACTGAACTTTTGCCATCAGCCCACAAACAAGCTCTTATTTCTCTTATCATAAAAGCTTTTTTTTTTTTTGATACTTCTTCTGTCTTCCTTTACCACTCCAGCTTCTAACTCGCTTATTCACTGAAACTCTTTGAAAGAGTTGCCTATATTTGCCCTAATTTTCTCTTGAATACAATGTCGTCAAAGCTTTCATACCATAACTCCTCTGACACCATTTTATCAAGGCCAACAGAAACCTTTATAACACCAAATCCAATGGGCAGTCCTCCGTCCTCATTTTGCTTGACTTATTACTTGACAACAAAGGTCATTTCCTCTTCCTGGAAGGTCTTTCCTCACTCGGCCTCTGGAACAGCGCACTCTCCTTTCCTCCTGCATCACAAGGGCTCCTTAGCTTCCCCCCTGCTCCCCAAGGGTCAGTTCTTGGGCTCTGGTTCCACACTCAGACCATGGTTATCTCACTCAGTTATCATGGTTTTAAGTACTAATTAGACTCTGATACCAGATTTGTATCTATAGCCCAGAACTTTTCAAGCCCTAACTTTATACTTTACCTCTTAATTAGCATTCTGCATGAATATTTAATATGCACCTCAAACATAACATGTAAAACTGAGTTCCTGATTCCCTCCCCCATCCCCCACAAAAACAAACTAAAACAAAACATGCTGTGTCTCCTGCAGTTATCCCCCATCTCATTGGAAGGCAGCTCAGTTCTCCTTTTGCTTAAGCCAAAAATATTGGAGTTTTTTTTATTATTATTAGTGATTTTTAGAGAGGGGGGGAGAGAGAGAAGGAGAGAGAAGGAGAGAGGGAGAGAGGAAGCATCAACTTGTAGTAGTTACTTCTTGTGTGTGCCTTACCAGGCAAGCCCAGGGGTTTGAAATGGTAACCTCAGTTGTTCTTGATTCTTCTATTTCTGTCATACCTTGTACCTAATTCACTAACAATGCTCTGAGCTCCTTCATCTCTAGGTGTAGAAGAAAGTCACTTCTTATATCTTCAATGTCACCATCTTGGTTCAAATGACCTACCTCTTGTCTGGATTATTGGAAAAGTGCTACACACCCGGCCGCAGGTTTACCTTTAGCCTCTGCTCAGTACAGCATCCTGGTGATCCTTTAGACCTAAGCCAGGTCCTGGCACTCCTCTGCGTAATAGCCGTCAATGCTCTCATCATTTACTCCTTTTCTTCTTAAAGTAGAAGCTCCAGCTTTAAAATGGCTATGATGCCCTGTCCATGCATCTGCCTCTCTGATCCTCCCACCTTCTGGTCTCCCCCAGACTGCACTCCAGCCACATCACATGCTGTTCCTTGTATTTAGTATTTAGTTCTTTATAAAATCAAAACAAAATAAAATGATATCTGTATTTGTGCTTGTCTCTACTCCTCTGATTTAGGGACAAATAGGCATGCGGATGTGGTTTTCTAAGCATAATTTCCTTGCTATTTGCTAAATAAAATCTAGTTCTGTGTGAAATTAGTTTACATGTAAGAACCTTGTGCTTTATGTCATTTTACAGACTTGTTATCATTCCCTTTTGGAACTCCGCAAAACAGTTGAAATCCTCATTGTCTTACGCATTTTTTAAACGACTATGGCTCATTTCTTATGATTCTTTTATTTCTAACTACTGTGGTATACTCAGAACTTGTTGGCACCATAGACTTAGGTCAAATGCTTTACCCACTGCACTACCACAGGTCAGGCTGCACTATAGACTTGAAAGATAGAAGGGACCCTCTAACACAAGTAGAAGTTCACAGATGACAGAGGCCATGGTAATGAACAGTCTCTCCTCCCGGGCCTGTGAGGGAAAGAACACTGACTAGGTGCTGGCTGCACCGCAGAACTGACAGAGTGACCTCAGGCAAACCTCATTGTCTCTGTGGCCTTTGTTTCCCATATGAGAAGGGAAAGATGTGGAACCAGTTACATGGAGGCCCTTTTTAGACCTTGCAATCTGTGAATGTTGACAGGGCACCACTCGGGCCATAAATACCTGTTAGATTATATCCTGGTCTTTCCTTTTTCTTACCTGCTTTTTTGTTTGTTTTTGTTTTGTTTTGTTTTTTCCAGCTTTCATGTTAAAATTTTTCACCAAACAGCAATACCAGAGGCAGAAGACCTACGAAGGTACCACCCCTGCTGACTGCCAGATATCTTCCCAGCCTAGCCCTTGCCTGCATGGATGGACTTTTGCTAGAAATTGGCCAGCTTTAGTCCCCTTCCACAAATAAACTTTAAAGTACTCCCTGGAAGAGTGAGAAGCTGCCAGTGGTACTGGCAGTGAGTTTTATAATTATTTTTTGATGCTTTCCATGTGACTTTTGGTTTGAGGGCTGTGAGTTGGGTTGGGTTGGGTTGCATTGACTGGTTTCCCATGGACATGCTTTACACCTGCTGGCGGGGCGGGACACAGTGTGGGAGGATGGCTACTTGCTCCTCAGGCCCTCTGCTAGCCTCTGGGCGCGTCTGCCACTCTGCGGCTGAAACCGATGCCAGCCTGTTCGCCATTGTGCCTCATGGGTGGCTGCTGCTGAGGAAAGCCTGGGACTACTCAGCTTAGACATGCTGAGTCAGGTCCTGGACTCATTTTCCCTAACATGCTGTTGCAGATAATGATGAGGGATAACCACACAAGCACTTTGCTGTGGGCTCAGCTCTGGATTGGGTTTGTCTTTAAACTTCATAATAACCCTTCTCGGCAGCCTTTATCTCCATGTCAGGAATGATAAAGTTACCTAGGTATTAATGAGCAGCCAATAAAGAGTTGAGATAAATTGGAACCTGGACCTTTCTGACTTCACGTGCAAGTTCTCTGTGCTGCTTTAAACTGTCTGTTAGATGTAGCTAGTGCTAGTCTTAGATCCTTTATGGTTAAGTAGGTTTTGTTGGATTGATCAGGAACCCAGATCTTAAATCTGTATCATTGTTTTATAGAAAAAAAATGAATTCCTGTTTTTAAATAAACATGAACTTTGGTAATAGTAACCCTTTGTAGGTTGGGATGGGAGCATGGTTTACTTGTGGATTTAAGTGCCATTTTTAATAGTTACTCAGATCTCTCCTCCACTAAAAGATTAAAGCAGTGAGGTTAGTTGAGAATTGGCCTATTCTATACTATTGCCCATATTATATTTTCTTACAATAAAAAATAAAAGCTTCCCTCCACTAACAAAATCACACAACTAGAAATCGGGGGAAAAAAAGGAAAACTCTAATGCTTTCTTTTAAAATGAGCATCTTGAGGTTTGAATCAAAATGACAGTGTTTTATAGTTCATAGCTGTTTAATTGTGACACAGTGCACCTGCTTGCTTTTAAGAAGACAAGTAATAGAAGTTTAAGGAGGAGGGAAAGTGACGTGGACACCCAATAACTCTTCAGTGATATCCTGATGAGTTAAGCATAAATGAATCAGAAACAGATGGATTTTTTTTTCTCTCTTAAGATACAAATGGGTGTAAAAACCAAGGGAAAATATGCTTGGGGAACATGTTTTTTGCTGAAGCCTAAATGTTAGAATTATAACTTAGGATTTTCATAGGTTGCAGCTAGTAGTTGTATGCACTCATCTCTAATTTAGATGGGTGTGTGCAGGAGTGAGCATTTAAACTATTCTGTGGAGCTGCTGTCAGGGAGGCATAACAGTCCTGTGAAATGACATAAGGCACAAGGGCCTTATGTGCAAACTCGTTTCACATGGGTTCATGGGTATTGAGTAACATGAATTTCATGTAATTTGATTCTTGAAAATTTTATAAGGTTTACCTCAATCTCCGTGTGTGAAAGTGGAAACAGTTTCAAAGGGATGCCTCCAGGTGCTGTGCTGGGCATCTTGACTCTTCATCCTTCTGCCAAGGTGGGGTGTCATCTCCATGACCTTGTGCTTAACTGATTCTTCTTCAGTTTCTTTGGTCCTTGTTTCAGGTTTGGTTGAAGCCTGTATTCTCCATAATTTGTTCCACTAGCTGCAGGTGTTCTTATGAACTTTGACTTTACTGTAAACTGGAAAATTGCAGAAAGGTGTCAGTTGGATATCAGAAACCCCGTTGGCCATACAAAAGCTGAGTGAGGACTAGAAGAGATTACCCAGTCATCTTCTTCTGATAAGATCCTTCCTTGTTGACTGGCTCAACTTGCTATGGTATTTTGGGGGAACTTTGGGGATTGTAACCTCTTGAAAACACATTTTTCCAAATTATGAAGCTGTTATCTCCAAGCACATCCATTATTTCCCCCTAATGTTTGGCTGGGTATCTTGCCACCATCTCAACCTAGACATGGCGAAGACCCATTTATTTGGCAAATTGTTAAACATCTTCTCTGCTTAGTGCCTTGTCCCTGCTGGGAAGGAAAGTATCCCTCCTTATGCTGATAATTGCTCCACACTGAACTCCTATTAACTCTTTCCCTCAGTTCCCACTTTTACTCTCCGTTTTGAATATAACTACGTACCTTCTGTATATAGTTCAGTTAATCTGTTATCACTAAGACTGCTTCAGTTTTCTCCAACCGCTAGAAAATTCTGCATCTCTAAACCATTTGTTATTTTCATTTTGTTTCTTACTCAGTCTTTTCACTTTACCTGGGGAGCTTTTTTTTTTTTTTTTAAAAAAAGCATAAACATGATATTATTTAACCTGGTAAAGCCTTCCTTAATTAGATTTTTTAAAACTCCTATAGTCACTTTTTGGTTTTTAGTTAGCTTATTTGGTTCTAATCAAACTACTCTCTTCTTGGGTCCCTTTATTTCTCTCCTGACTTTGATTTATGTTCTGTGCTAACTCTATGATTTATTGTCTGTGGGAAGCATACTGACTTTGTTTTTAAAAACTCACTGTTGTCTTTTCACTCATTCAAAAATCTTCCAGATTCTTTTAAAAAAATAATTTATACTTTTTGATTTATAAAATTAAAGAATATAAAATTAAAAAAAATAATGTATACTGTTTACTTATCAAATTCCACCTCAAGGGAAGCTTTAACTCATTTAATGAAAGGATGATTATAAGAATCATAATACATTGCTGGAATTTGTATTTTTTCAGTTGGTGTTTGATATTTTGCATCATTCATTCATGGACTTTATTAGAGCACATATATTGAACAGGCACCATATTCTCCTACTCTGGGGATAAAAATATGAATAATATATTACCCTGCCCTTGGAAAGTACATCATCGGAGGAAGACAGACATGTACAAATCTCTAACTTATGTTGCAGTAGACTGTATCTACTATGATAAATGCTTTGAGTCCTGTGGGCACATGGAGGAGGAAGTAATAAAGTTGGTTTAAGAGGGGAAGGGTGTCACTAAGAAAGTGACGTTGCACTGAGCCATCTTAGCTGAGTGGAGGAATGGGGAGAACCAGGGTATTGGTAGAGAACAGTATTGCAGAGGCATAGAAGCATGAAAAAGAAGGGTGTGTTGGGGTGGGGAAAAGAATAAAATAATAAGTGTGATTAAATGTAGAATGTGGTAGGACCGAGACCAGGACATTGGCAAGGTGGTAGGTTAGTCGAGAAAACCCTGTGAACCTTGATAAGGAGTTTGATGTTACACCAGAGTTATTAGAGTTTGTTTTATGCTTGTGTGTGTTTTAGCATATTGAACTGATCTAAATTGTTTTTAAGATTATAATCCTTACACCATCATAGATGATGGATTAGAGAAGACAAAGGACTCCACATAGGGAAATGAGTTGGCATAAGTATTCCAAAAAACAGAGTGAGAGTTCCTGAGGGCGTGAGCAGTAGGCTATCAAGAACAGACTTCCTTGCAAAAGAATTTGGTAGCAGAGTGATTCAGCAGTGAAGTAGAGAGGACCAAGCAGCTGATGACTCAGATACATAGTTTGTATAGATAGAATGCGGTTTACTGAGATAGGAGTGTGGAAAGAACAAACAACTTGGTGTGGGTAGATAAAAAGTTTAGGTGTGGAATTGAAATTGTCTGGGGAGCATCCTGGTACAGCTAGCTGCCTGGTAGGTATTTGGGAATGCAAGATGGGCCGGCCAAACGGAGTTTGCGTTAAAAATAATGACCTGTCATGTCCTTTCACTTCCATGACCTGAACAGTGCTACCTATTATATATACTTCAAGTTCTTAAGGACAGGACTCCTTATGCCTATGTTGCTCTATTTCTTCCTGTGCATTTTCAGATTGCCTTGACAAATTGTTCCATTAACATCTCTCTGTGGCTCCAGATTTTGAGGCTGATTTTTTAAAAAATAAGAGTTGTTATTTTTGGCCCCAATTTCAGACCCTTTGGAAAGATAACAGTTTTCATTTCTTTATGCCATTTTGAAGCTGCAGTCTTTGGCCAACCATGTTATTTTCTGTATCATAAAAGAGAGAAGCCAAATATATTTTTTCATTTCAGGCAGGTGATTTTCCAGCTGTTGGTTCTTGGAAATCTTTCTATTCTTTTCCTTAGCTCATCAAGAAAAATAGAAACTCTCACGGTCTTTAAATTTTCAATTTGTAGTTACAAAAATTAATGGTTTGATTACCAACCAAAGCGGCTAGTGATATAGTTAGCCAGTTGTTGGTCAAATAAGTTTGTAAATATGATATATATGTTTGCTCACTTATAGTTTGCATTGGGTATGGGGGACAGGCTGTAAGCAGGCAGGGTTGTTACGGCCTAAGGCTTAGTTTTAAGACTAAGCTTTTCCCCACACCCTTGACTGTTGCATGATAGGGGGTGGTGCAATCTTATGAGGAATCCTATTTATGCCTCAGATAAGTGGCTTTGTGTCAGAAACTTTCTTGTTTGTATATTGGATCAAAGGTTTTGATTTCTACACAATAAAATGGGGCAGAGGAACCCATGCTGGAGGAGAGCAAAGAAAGGCCACATGGAGGAGAGGAGAAGCAGCCAAGATGGCAGAGTGCTGAAGGAGAAGCCAGTTTGTGCAGAGTTTGTGTAGAGAGAAGGAGATGGGGAATGAGGTGAATAAGGCTGGTGAGGTACAAAACTTTGATTCTAGGAATCTTGGATAAGTCAGTGGCTTTGGGAGCCCTGAATGGAAAGGGAAGTGTTTTCCCACTGTGTGTCTTTCTTGCCCGCCGGGTGCAAGCTAGGATTAAAGCCAATGGCCCACCAGTTCTTGGCTCCGTTGTTTCATTACTGTCTGTCCGAATCAAATGCAAACCTGCACGGGCCAGGCGGCTGTGATGGTGGCCGTAGCTATTGGCTTTATATCAGTGTACTTAAAAAGGCTTCATGCATTAATCTAGTTTTTGAATACTTCTAACTTATTCCCTAATTGAGACCACTTTTTATACAATTTCAATATAGAATCTGTAAATTTCCTTCATTGATGCAATCTCAAAAATTTGTCCCATCATTGGGGAGAAAATCCTGTGCTACTATCAAACAAATGTCAGGCCTCAGTTTTCAAAAATCCTGAGCATTGGTATTAAGTACTTAATAACTAGCCAAGTAATATGTACTACATGTAAATATGTAAATTTTATTTAAAAATATTGCATGACTCCACCCACCCTTCTAAGCTATATAATAGTAGATGAATTGATAGAGACAGAAAGTAGAACAGGGAGGTGACTAAGGGACTGGGAGGAATGAAGAGTAATGGTTGACTGGGTACTGAGTTTCTGTTTGGAATGATGAAAAAGATCTGGAAATGAATAGTGATGATGTTTGCACAAGACTGTGCATGTGCTTAGTGGCACTGAATTATACACTTAAAGTATTGCCTGTATTCTCTTGATAAAATGCCAGGGTACCTCAAATTATTCATCAAGTAATTATAATCATTTCCAAGTTATTAGTTGATGCTTGGAAATTGTTGGTGTGATCTGCTGCTTGACAACGTGTTCATGTGAGCTCTGATGTGACAAAGGGGACTGTGTCAAACTCTTCCAAGTTCTCCATTAAATCAGTGGTCAGTTAGGTCCGTGGCACTGATGCTTTGTTACAACTGAAAGATGACTGGGTGATGCTCACCTGGAAGCCAGTCCTTCCCACATGGCCTGGGCAGAGGCTATACTTCTGATTTCCACTGAAAACACCACTATCAACCTACCCATTGTAACCCCTCACACACACTGAAACACACATGCCTTGTGCTGCCACCACCTAGGTCACGTCATTTCAGCAGCCACTAGAAGTGACTCACGTCTGTGCTGGCACCAATCCAAGGTACATTACCTGTTCTCAGGGCTGTTACTGGGTGACATAATTGGGTAGCTTGTAGTCTCAATAAATACAGAATTTCTTTTTACCAGCTGAAGTATTTTAGTATTTTTACCACCAGTACATATGATCTGAATGTCAATCCTAGTTACTTACTGCAGTGTGCTTTGTATAAGAGAGTCTGCAAGAACAGTGTTCACTAAGAGTAGATTATAATGGTTTATTCCTTAGAGCTTAAAAAATTATGTCTGGACTTAGATTGCATACTGAAATCTTAGATCTCAGGTAGCTAAAAGGTATTGCTATTGATGTTGAGATTGGGTAACAGACCATTCTTACCTCATTACAGGTTAATGCAGATAATTTGATTTTTTTTTTTTTTTACTTTCTAAATAACCTTACCTTGAACATCATGGGAGGACAGCAGCAGGATCCCTATTTAGATAATTTTGTTGTTTCATCTGAACATAGATATACTTACTTTGTCTTTTTTCAACATGGGTAAGAATAGCTTATGAATTATGAGTTTAAACAATTTTAGAAATATGAAAATGCTATGGAAGTTCCTCGAGCCATTCCTTAGAGACTTTTATCATAGTTCCACAGATCTGGATTACAATTTTTACTCTTTCGCATTAAACTGTATTGTCATTCTCTAGGAAATCTGCTTCTGTCACATGATTTTTGTGCTGAAAGATAAGCTCATATGTAGTGTGTATAGGAACAAGGAGAATGGAAGTAACATCGCTCACTTATTAACTACTTTTTAAAATCAGATTGACTGACAGCCAAATCAACATCATTCATTTAATAATACCATTTATGAAGTCAGGTCCTCTAGATTTTTTACATAAATTATTTCTAGAATAATTATAAAATGTTCAAATGGATGAGCATTTGTGAGTGAAAGTGGACAATGAAAAATTGAAATGATAAACTTTTCTGAAAAAACACCATATTGGTTTTATTATATATAAAATAATGCTATTTAAAATTTTCCTAAAAATCTAACAAATATCATTACATATGAAATTTAACTTTTCTTTACAGGGAGTATCTGAGTATTAAAACCAACAAAGACAAAAAATTTTGAAGCATATGTATGTAATTTAATCAGTTACCTTTCCAGTTCAGTCTCTAATAAATATATCTCTAATATTCTGATTATTATATTTTAAAGTGTGGTTTTATACATATAAATAGTTGTCTCTGATCATTTTTAATATTTTATTAACTTATATGCTGTGAAACTTGGGGCCTTCTGAACTTTTTTTATTCTACTGAATGTGAATTTTCTAATTAAAGATAGGAATTCTGGAATTCCTTGGAAAGATTTTCGCCATCAGTGGAGCTAGTGCAAGGTGCAGAGAATTTCAAATTCAATCTTGCATACTTACTGTTTGAGTGGCTCTTATCATTTCATTATTTCATACTTCCTCCCTTGCTTTTTGTAAGGATTCAATTCAATGTGTTCCTATTTAAAAACTTTAGTTTTTGTAATTGGAATTTGCTAAAAGCTTCAAAAGCTTAAGTGTTTTGGCATTTCATGGGTTGGTACTTTGATTAGTTCATATCAAAGATTTCTAATGGATTTTGAACATAAATCAATAAAATTTAGAGAATTTATTTACAAAAAGAAGGTTAATACTGTTGGAGGATACCAGGGTTTATTTAAAAAATAGTTCTACAAATTTTATAAGAACCTATTGGTGATTGAAAACAGAGAATAAATGTGGGCTGACATACGGAAGCATGTGTCAGCAGCAGCCCGCATTTCTTCTGGTTGCTCCAACTGTGTGTGTGCACAGAAAATATATATACATATATATTTAGAGTTACTTAAGTATATAACCATGCATATAGTTATATATTATTTTATATAGTTGAATATGTAAAGTAACTGGAAAACAAAATCCATGAAACTAGTATATATACATATATGTATATGATATATTTACACACACAGATATACAGTTAAAGTAAAATAACTAGAAAATATAAGGCATTGACCTTATAATAAACACTCACACACACACACTCAAGCACACTGTACTTGGTAATATGGTAAACTACAGCTATTTTGATTAATTTATTATCAATTTGGGCACAATTTCTTGTTATTTTAAATATATATCTGCTCTATATAGTTCTTAATTTTCTAAAAACATTATTTTTACCAGCATGCTATGTTATACCAAATTTATCTGTACTTATATCACAAAAAATCCCTAAAGCATTTATCTTTAATGATCAACTTTTCAACTCTATTTGAAATACTAATACACTATTGCCAGCTATCTCACTTAAGACAGTAAACTTCCAAAAGTTTTACTCTACCGGGAAGTATGTGAAGAATCAAATGATTATTGATGTCATCTAAATGATCTTAGTGATCGTAACTGTTTACAGTCATATCCATAGCAATCAGGACATGTGGTTGTGCTAATTATTAGTAATTCTCTCTACAAGGTCAATATCATAACCCCATTTTACATGGAAGGAAACTGGCTCAGGTAGATTTAGCATCTTATTCAGGATCATATAGCTACTGAGAAGCATCTGTGTGATTCTGTGCTTTTATTCCACTATAAATCATTGCCATTCTAGTACCTGACAACCTTAAGTATAAAATGAAGGTGCAGTGTTCAAGATGTTTACTGTGAGATAGACATCTAATTTTTTTCCCCAAGGAAAATTCAGTTATTCCAACACAATTTACTGACTTGTCTATTGTTTTTCTCCCATCTATTGTATAATGCCTTCTCTCTCATACCCCAAGTACTCATACAAGTACAGGATTGTGTCTGGGCTCTGTTCTGCTGCATTGATCTTTTGAATGCTCCTGTATAGGTACAGCCATGTTTTAATTACTACAATTTAATATGCAATAGTTATGAGTATTGTTATCTGGACATAATTTCTCTCCTCCTCACTTCACTTCTTCTTCCTTTCTTCTTTAGAATGTCTTAGTTGTATTGAAATCATGACAGTTTCAAATAAATTTTATTATCAGTTTGTCCATTTCCATAAATTGTTTTGATCGAAATTACACTGATTCAATAAATACTCAATAAATGAATATAGAAGCTTTGCTGATAATCCAAAATAAAATATCAGAACTCTATTGACAGTTTGCAAATCATGATAGTATTAAAAGAGATGTAGCCTTCATTATAGCCTTTTGTCCCCAGGACTCTGGTGTGAGCACACACTATTCGCTAACAGGATGCCCAAGAGGACACATCATGGTTCTCCTATGTGCTTCTTCTCTGAAGTCTTTGAACCTTCTTGTGTACGCAGGCCTTCTCTTCCCATCCAGTAAACTGTCGTCCCTGAAACTTCTCAACACAATGTGGAAGGACATCCCTGGTGATTTTAGTAAATACCTTAAATGTTTATTGGAGTCCCAGCATCTACTTTGTACCCTTTATCAACATCATGCATAGCAATTTGGCCAGGTAATCAGAACTTCCCTGGGGAGAAAGCTTTGTCACATGAGTTGCCACATGTCTAGAAGTTCAGCTTGTTTTACTGCTGCTATTGATGCTCCCAGTATGTTTGTCACAATGCACACATGGGGCACTTGTCCATTCAATCATTTACTCATTCTATAACCTTGGATTGAATAAGAGCACACGTAAGGCCCTCATCCTGGTGTAATAGCTTGTGTGAAAATGGTGGCAAAAACTCTACTCTTGGGGAGTTCATACTCGATTAGTGGAAATAGTTAAAATGCATGCTGCGCAGCAACACTGGATAGAGGAGTAATTCATCCTACCTGGCGGAGTCTTGGGCGATTTCACAGAGAAGGCAGTATTGAGCTTGGCTTTGTTTATTAAAGGATAAAGTTTCCAAGGGAGAATGGAAAACTAGCTTTCTAAAAGCAAAGTGTTTTTTGATCAAGACATTTCACTTATATTCATTTGTCCTACAGACATACATGTGTACAAGGATTTATTCATGAGGATGTTCATTCAGTATTGTTCATAAAAGCAAATTAAAGTGATTTAAATGTTCATTATTATGGGATTGGTTTAATAGTTGCAAACTAACAATGTTAAGAGAGTCTGTATGTGTTGATTTAGAAAGATATCACATTAAATTTGAAAAAAACAACGCTCAAGGCTCAGAATAATACATGTAGAAATAAAAAAGATGTTTTTAGTTATCTATTTTTTATGCTCTTGGTTTTATGCATGAGGACTTACAGCTGGAAGGCTCACTCCTGCTCCAGAGCAGGTGGGGTTTCTCAGGTGAGGCAGCTTGAATAGCTGCAGAGGGAGGGACTGCGTGAAGGGGCCATGTATCTGGCTGTGGATTGGGCTCCTTGCTTCATTTCCCTATCACATTCATATTTAACATAGTTTCTTTGTCACAAGTCTGGTACCTGGACTGGGATAGTTGGAAGGTCTGTAGCTAGTCAGGGGATCTCTCTCTCTCTCCCTCCTCCCACCTTTCTCCAAGTGGCACCTTCACGTGGCAAGCACGGACTCCATCAGTGTGGCAGTCTCAGGGTAGGAAGGCTTACAGGCAGTTGGCTTCCTGGCAGTGAGCATTCCAAAAGGTCCCTCTGGAAGCTGTCAGACTTCTTACAACCTGAACTTGGAGGTTCCAGACATTACCTCTATTGATCCTGCAAATCACTAAGACCAACTCAGATTCGAGGAGTTGGGTGCAACCTCTTAATGGCGGAAGAGCAAAGAATTTGTAGGTATCTTTAATCTTAGGTCTATATTAATTCAGATAGGTCAGAAGTTTGTTAATAATGGCCTCTGAAGAGGAACTTAGAGAGATGTCAAGGAGACTTACAATTCATTGTATGTTTTCCAGAACTCTTTAATTAGAAAAAAAAAACCCATCATATTTGATGATGTTTTCAATTGAAAACACAGCCCCCAAACCTAGTTATTTTCAAAACAGTCACGAGGCATAGAATTGCATGACTGTGGAGGCATGACAGGAAGCTGTGCTCAGTTGTTAAATTGTCCCTCTGTGTACCCACAAAGCATTTACTCTCTTGCGCAAATAAGGGAGTTAGACTCTGGGAACAGGGGAAGTAGAGGGCTAGGGGTTTTAGTCTTCATTAACAACCTTAAGTTCTAGAAGGAGAAAAAAGTTAGACACAGGTCTGTTTAGGGTTTTCACTTAAAATGGAAATCATTCTGTACAGGAAGGGTTCATATTTCCTTTAAGCTTCCTGAATTCCCACTCGTTTCCCTTCAGCCATTTGATGGTGCTGGACCTGGAGTCCATCAAGCCAAAGGTGAAGAGGTACTGGGCTGCTCTTGAACTCCCAAGGCCCCTTAGGAAGTGCAACGGTAGCATCAGGGGTTAGATGAAAATGGATGTGGCCTCAGTAAAAAATAATGAAACACAGGCAGACTTACATATGCATGTGTATATTTCGTGTCATATATGCATGTTACATCATGTGGACAGAAAGTTATGAAAGGATCTAATCTGCCACCTTGCACGTGTATGCTATGGCTTTCTCTTAATAATATAGAAGACGCCTGCTCCTGTGGCCCTCCAGTGTTCGTCAGCCTTTCAAACTGGTCGGTCACCAAGGTGGCTCATCTCCTCCTGGGACCCAGAATAGGACTAGAAAAAGTAAAGGAAATGTTTGCTTTCTTAATTTGCTTGGTTTGCTGAAGCATGAGTCTTTTGAAAAGTTCCACATTTAGGATTATGGTTATAATGTCTTTTGGGCCTTTTCATTTTGTTATTTATTCAACTTTATTTTAGGAATTTTATTTTAAAGCTTTCAGAGGAGAAAATAACTTAAAATATTTGTTAAAGTTCTTATGACAACCAAATACCATGAAAAATCTGAATATTTTATTTTTTAATCCAAATAGGCAGTTATCCATAAGACTAATAGTACATAAATAAAATATTTTATTGCATAGAAATTTAAATTTTTCATGAATAAGTAAAAAATAGTTTGGACACTCAGTTCTGATCTCGTTTGTTTGGCTGAACTGCTTGGTAACAAATAGTACTGATAATAATATTGATAGATTGGTAGTATCGCTAGAGTTTGCAATATTGTTGACAGTGTGCTCTTCCTTTGACATAAAACAATTAGAAACTCTAATGAGCTTTTACGTGATTTAAGCAAATAAAACACGTGAAGATTGCAAAGAAAGTTTCAGAGGAAACTCACGATGGGGAACCTAGTTGACTGTACCAGTGTCAGCAGGTGTAGGTGCCGGCAGGCCTCTGTCTGTAGCATGACTCAGTGTCCCTGCTCCCTTTTCAGTCTGGACTGCTGAAACCCTCTTCTATGCTGCCTCGGTCAGCTGGCGCCCTGCCCTTCGTTTGACAGTGAAGGTTAAATAGGGAGCTCACTGCTTTTCTATTTATCATTAGCCTACAACAATTAGAGCCATCCTACTTTTGTACCTGTTAATTGTTCCCACTAACATGCATGCTAAAATTGTATAGCTCTCAGGTGATCCAGCAGCTATATTTTATTTTCATGAATATGAAAGCAAAAACTTTAAAAATGTTCCAGTGTTCTCAAGAAAACCAGTATTAGAAAGACTGAAATGAATTCAAAGACAGATCAAATGTATATATGTGTGTGTGTGTATGTATATATCTATATTTCAACATATAAAACAATATATATATATATATATATTTAAACATACAAAAGTAAATGAGGAACTCACACACCCATACACTCTCAGTTTGAGAAATGCTGGGAGCCCAGAGGAACACATGGTAGTCTCGTTAGAATTTGATCCTCACCCCCTTTCTGCCTTCCAGATACTGTTGTTGCTTCTTCTTTTTAACCCAACACTTACTGCTATTGCTATCAGCATGCCTTAGACACTAACGGGCTCCGACAGCACCGCCAGGACAGGACTGCCATCATTGTCCTTACAGCATCTGGACTCTGACATCCTCAAACTCTCTCATCATCGCTCTGCTTCAGCTGCTGCTCTCTTGCCAACCTAATTTTTGCCTCTCCTAAGGTTATTCTCCATTGGGGAAGGAAATGATCACTCTGATTTGACCTTGGTTCTCCACTGTAGTGGGTTGAATGGTGTCCCTCCAAATTCATGTTCACCTAGAATCTTAAAATGTGACCTTATTTGGGATGAAATCATGATGAATTAAGGGTAGGTCCTCAATCCAGTGACTGGTGTCCTTCCCAAAAAGAGGAGAGGATACCAGAGACACAGAGAAGGTGGTCGTGTGAAGAAGGAGGCAGAGATTGGAATAATGCAGTTACCAGCCGAGGAACACAAAGGGTTGCTGGGAGCCCCCAGAACCTAGGAAGGGGCAAAGAGGGACCCTCCCTTACATCCTTCAAAGGGGGCACAACTCTGCCAACACCTTGATTTCAGACCTCTAGCCTCCCAGACTGGGTGAGAGTAAATTCCCTATGTTTTAGGCTTCCCAGTTTGTGGTAATTATAGCAGCCCAAGGAAACTAATATATATACACCCACCACACTATACTGATGTACTACTTTGTCTCACTTTTCTTCTGCTTCTTTTTTTCTAGTCCTCATGACTACTAACTCTTCTTTCATTCTTCCCTTTTGTCTTAAGTCTTTTCACCTTCTTTTATTCAAGCTCCACAATTTGAGAAGGAATGAGTAAGATTTAACTGTAGAGTGCAAGCCATCCTTTCAAACAAAACCCCCTTCCTAGTTCCTATTATTGACAATGTAGACAATAGGAACAATAGGTGTTAAGATTGGCTTTCCCACTAGACATTCAGATGGGATAATGGGTGGGGGGGCGGTGTGTGAGAAGCAACTTGTGGAAGCATTCCCTCCACCTTGAGAAATACTTACCAATCTTGTTTTTCAAAGGCTCAAGTTTAGTGAACAAGGTTATCGCATTAATTTTTGTTACTGGAAGATTATTTTAGCTGATGTTTTGCTTCCACATAAATAAAATTCGTGGAGTGCTAACAGTGTCATAGGCTGGATCCTGGGCCAAAATAATTTGTTTATCCCTAGATGAAGAATGGCTCATTAAATGGGCATTGGACAAAATGTTCTTTTCTTCTATTTGTCCTTAATTACGTTAATTAGCCGTGACTTCTGTGGTATTGTATGCGTGGTGCATAATACATTCCAAGGCAGTTCAAGTAAGGTAACTTAAAAATTGGATGTGTATATTAAAACCAAAAACCAGAAGCTAAACCAGAGCCCACATTTCTGCCATGCCAATAAAAAGAAAAGATTTAAAAATTACATTTGAGAGCATATGAGATCTTGCCTGCTATGAACAGTATGTACTATTACAGAAAGATAACTACTAAATTACATGAGAAATTTGGATTTGTCATAATTCCAGGCAATAGTTGAGGAAAAAACTCATATTAGCCTGCCTAGGCGGTGGCACAGTGGATAAAGCGTTGGACTGGGATGCAGAGGACCCAGGTTTGAAACCTCAAGATCGCCAGCTTGAGTGGAGGCTCACCAGCTTGAGCAAGGGGTCGCTGGCTTGAGTGTGAGATCATAGACATGACCCCAAGGTTGCTGGCTTAAGCCAGGGGTCACTCACTCTGCTGTAGCCCCCCTGTCAAAGCACATATGAGAAAGCAATCAATGAACAACTAAGGAGCTGCAACAAAGAATTCATGCTTCTCATCTCTTTCCCTTCCTGTTTGTCTGTTCCTATCTGTCCCTCTCTCTGTCTTTGTCAAAAAAATAATTAAAAAAACCCCATATTAGTTTGATACTAATACTTTCATATTTTAAATCAGGGTTACCCCAAATTCTGACTAGGCAGAAATTTAGTTTATTTCATCAGCACTCTAAATGTATTGAATTCAGTACTTCACAAATAATTCCAGATTTTAGACTTTCTGAAAAAACGTCCTTTTTAAAAATTATTCTGGTTTTCTGTCTGTGGAATATTAACTTAAAATAATTACTACTATAATGTGTGCATAGTTTATACTGTGAAAAGAAAATATGAAGAATTTTTAAATAGCCCTGGCTGGTTAGCTCAGTCAGAGTGTCATCCCGAAACACCGAGGTTGCCGGTTTGATTCCCAGTCACAGCACATACCAACGAAATGACCAATGAGTACACAACAAAGTGGAACAAATGAATGCTTCTCTTTCTCTCTCTCCTCCCTCCCTCCCTCTCTTCGCCTTCATCTCTGTCTTTCTAAAAATCAATCGGTTGGGAAAAAAAAAAAAAGAGGTTTCTAAATATCTTGAATATGTTTAAGTTCTCAAAGAAGGTTAAGGAAAAAAATTTGTGTCTAGGATTTTGCCGAATAGCACTAGAGTTTTAGTTATATAATTAATATTATTTTTCACTTAGTATGTGATTTAATGTCATACTTTTTCTCATCTTCTACTTCAAGGTTTGCTACTTTTGGATTTTTCTGTATGAGTATTTAACTGTTGATATTATGCAAATAGATGACAATGTTACCACCCCTTTCCTTGCCCACAACTTTACTATTTGAAGTATATCATAGTCATGGTTAAATTTTTAACCTGACCTGTTTTTCCTTTTTACATTTTCTTTTTCTTTTCTACCCTGACCTCTGCATCCTGCTTGAATGGTGACTTTTTCAGTTTGATTTTCCAAGTCCAACCTACTTATCCATGAAATAGGTTTTTATGACCTCAGCTAATGATAGTTTGGACACTGCTTACGTTGTAGGTCTATCATAGGAGTCACTAAGAGAAAGAGTATAGTGTGTTTGTTAGGATTAATTTCAGCTGTGGCAGAGAACTGAGAGTTACAGAGCTTTAAACAAGATATAAAAATGCATTTCTCTTTCTCATCAGGCACTGATGGTTGAGGCTGGTTTCTGGCTTCACGATTCCTGGCTCACTCTTTCTGGATTTTCCTTTGTATTGTCTTCAACACACAATTTTCAGATCTGGTACAACATGGGTATTCTAGCTGCATTGTCATGGCTACCTTCCATCCAGCAAGAAGGAACAAAAATATAAAGAACGGTATGACTTTTCCTTGAAGGACACTTGCTAGAAGCTGTCTGTATCATTTACTTGCATCTTATTGGCCAAAACCTAGTCACATGGACACATCTATCTTTGAGGGAGACTGGAAATGTAGTCTTTACTCCAGGTAGTTATTTGCACAGATAATTGGAGTTCTATTACTGTAGAAGAAGGGGAGAAAGAGGACAAGAAAATAACGAGGAGTCTTGGTCATCATTATAGAAAGAAACGTCAAGATGCCTTAGAGCAGTGGTTCTCAACCTTTCTAATGCCGTGACCCCGCAATACAGTTCCTCATGTTGCGGTGACCCCAAACCAAAAAATAATTTTGGTGGCTACTTCATAACTGTAATTTTGCTACAGTTATGATTTGGAATGTAAATACCTGATATGCATTATGTATTTTCCGATGGCTTTAGGCAACCCTGCCGAGGTCGCGACCCACAGGTTGAGAACCGCTGCCTTAGAGAATGTCTTAAACTGTCACTGACAATGGAGCCTTCTGTTTGACACAGACTCTGGGTTTCAGTTTCTAATCCTTATTCATTTTATAAACATTAATTGATCTCTGCTTCCTGCATAGTGCTGTACTCAGTATGAAGTGTATCAGAAAGCACACATAGCATTGTCATTTTCCTGAAGGGCTAATGAGAAAGATGGTTTTTTTTTTCCCTCCCTTGCTCATCTCAGATTTTTTATTATCTCACCTGGCGATACATCGCTGCCTCCACCTGTACTTTATAGGCTTCCTTTGCATTTTCACAGAGTCCTTCACTTCCATTCCATGTTAGGAGCTTGTCCAGTGCCTGGCACGAAGTAAATGCCCAATGAACAGTAGTTATGGCAGGTATACGGACTGTTCATCCCCTTTCATTTCCTCATCCTAAGTTAGCCTGATTTTGATTTACTTGTAGAAATCTTTACTAAGTTAATATCATTGTGTAAATAAATAATTCAACCAGAAACTCGTACCTTAAATAATTTACTTTACCTGTGTGTATTTTAATTAATTTTGGAATTTAGAATTTTTCAGGCAGCTTAGCATAATGCATCAAAGGAGCCTGGGAATTTCATGGTCCCAGGTATGTTCTTAGTCTTTGCCAATTTCTAGGTGAACTTGGACGTGCTTTCAATTTCTGAGCCTGTATTTTCCTCTTTCTAATAGGTATACTAACGGTGTTTGGTGGATGTTTTAACTACTTATAAGGACATAATAAAGGATGTTGATGAGCTACCATTGCTATTTTTTCCCCCAGCAGATTTTAAATGATGACATTAAGTCTGATTATTTGGTTTCAGCTTCAGGTGCATTTGATCTGGAGCACCCTTTGTCATTGTGACACCAGCAGTAAGAAGGGGCCTGCTCTGGGAACATGCCCCACCTGCCTGTGACTCTGGGAGCCATTCACATTTCTGCCCAGTCTAAGCGGGTTGTGGAGTGGAGCCGCACAACGGTGTGGTTACTCTGGCTCTAGTCTAGACCATCTTAGGAATGCCAAGAATTTGGGTTCCTTTTCAGCACTCCCTGGAGACAGAAGATTTAAAGTCTAATTCCCATGCTAATTTTGGAAATACAGCAACTCACTTTTATATAGGGCTTTATTATGTAAGGTCAGGTCCTCTTGCACCAGGGAGATTGGTTATCTTTCTTATAAAGATGACAAAAAGTAAGTGTCACAAAAAGAAACAACAACAAAAAACCTACAAACAAAATCAAACAAGAACAAAAACAAACAAAAAAAGTGAGTGTTGTAGTGGTTAAATGAGGTAGCCAAAGGTTACAAAACGACTAAGGGGCAGAGCGGGACATTGGATCCAGATGTCTTAGTGCCCAGTTCCACTATAGTAGGTATGTCTTGATCTTCTGTCCGCAGACCAGGGTGGAAACCAAAACTCAGGCCAGGCCTTCTCAGCCATAGCAGGTACCTGAGGGGCTACCATGAGCCCACATGCTAGAGAAGGGCAAGGAGAGCTTGACTCTAAAATCACTGTTCACAGAAATTTCCTTCAGTGTGTATATCACAAGATACCTTCTTCGACTTTCCTGGTTTTTTTTGCATTTTAATCTTCTCAGTCCTTTGTTCAATATCATGTGTTATGATCTTTGTCTATAGAAATAAGTCCTGGTTAGCATCCATTTCCTGACATCTCCCATCTCTTAGTAGTAGTAGGCTTTACCTTATACTTCCAGTGTTAGAGCAAAAATCCAGGACCTGCTTTCTATATGTGAAAAAAAGCCCTCTTTTATAGCATGTTATCTTAATCAGTAATGGCTGTAATGGTGACACCGCAGAAAACTAGGAGATCCTGTCACAGGCAGTGCCGAAAGTTCAGAAATTCTGAGTTCTGGATCTGCAGCTGATCCTTTGTGGAGGTTCCTTGGATTAATTACACAATTTCCCCCATATGATATTTTTAAAAATTATGACTCAGCAATCCTTTTACTGGGTATCTACCAATAAACATTAGAAAACATTGGTATGTAAAGACACATGCACCCCATGTTTATCACAGCATTGTTCACAGTGGCCAAGACATGGCAACAACCAAAGTGTCCCTCAATAGAGGACTGGTTAAAGAAGATGTGGTACATTATGCAATGATATACTACTCAGTCATAAGAAATGATGACATAGTATCATTTATGACAACATGGATGGACCTTCAGAACATTATACTGTGTAAAATAAGTAAATCAGAAAAGCTAAGAACTGTATGATTTCACACATAGGTGGGATATAAAATTTAGACTCGTGGACATAGATAAAAGTGGTTACCAGGGAGAGAAGGAGTAATGGGGAGGGGAGTAAAGAGGGACAAATATGTAACTCATGGACATAGATAAAAGTAAAATGGTTACCTGGGGGAGGGTGCAATAGGGGATAAAAGAGGGACAAATATACGGTGACAGAAAATGATTTGACTGTGGATACACACAACACAATCAACAGTTCAAATGCTATAGAGATGTTCACCTGAAACGTATGTACTCTTATTGATCAATGTCGCCCATTAAATTTAATTAAAAAGTGATTCTTGATATGGTTGTATATTTTCAAATTTCAAGTGTGTTCTTATCTACATTTTTAAAAGAAATATGTTCAGTTTCTTTTTTCCTTTGAAGACAACCTTGCACAACATGTAATTTTATTGGCTCAGCAGTGATGTCATACCCAAAGTACACAGCCTTGTAGCCAAGTTTCCTGGTGAAGTAATTGTCAGTTGGTATTTAAGAACCCACATCAATTGAAACTATTTCTCATGATGTCACCCTGCGTCAGGGCAGGGGTTCAGGAAATAGGATTCTTTCTGACCTTCAGGGCACAGAAATATGCAGTTAGCTACCTTTTGGCAAAATGTTCTTGGGGATAAGTAAAGGAGATTAAGAAGTCCATTTGCACAATTCCTTAAAAGTACTCTTTACTTTGAAATTTATGAGGGTATTCCCAATTCTATCCAGCTTGCTTTCTGAGGCTGATCTTTTCCCCTTTTATTATAAAATATTTCAAATACACAAGAGTAAAGCATACAGGAAAGTACTGTGAAAATCCATAGACTTCTGCATGGATTCTACAAATAAAACATTTTGTTATATTTGCTTTATCACATATACTGTATCTTCATCTATCCTTCTAGACCAATGGTGTTTTTAAGCCTTATTAAATGCTAAGAAGCCTAGCTTTTAGACTGTAGACTGTTGGAAATTTCAAGGGGAAAATTAGAGCATGGCTACAAGTCTTTCAGGCAGATAGATGCCTCATTAAAGAAAGAGTGATTAAAATATAATTTTTGTTTAAGGAATAAAATGTGGCAGCAGTATTGTTAAAATTGAGATAAAAGGTGAAAAACGTCCCCTATGAAAATATAGTAGGCAATCAAAAGAAATGAATGCATCATACTCTGATTGTCAGCATGTTTTTGACCATAAAGGGATATACATTCAGCTTAAGAAGCACGAGTTCTGATGGCTTCCTGCTTTTTAAGAGGAGTCACCTCATTCTGTAACACCAAGTAGTCCAAACTGAGAGCCGAGTGGAAGGACATTCACTGTTGAAGCCCTTTATCCCTCTGGTCTAACAGAATTTTTGTTAGTAGATCCCCTCAATTTTATTGTTGAAATATTCCCAGGAATAATAGAATTCTATACTCTGTCTCCTTATTTTCCTACTTAAGAGCCAAAAATTAAAGAAAGGAATCTCCATGATAGCCGGAATAGTCATGCTGGCTCTCACTTTTCAATTCCCCTCAGTGACATTTAGCTGTGCCTTTGACATGCTAATAGATTTATGTCCCACAAATTGTTATTTTTTAGTTTAGTGGAACATACAGCATAAAAGTTAGACAAACTTTTACAAAGTGTGGTGAAATAAATTGAACACTGAGAGCCTGACTGATGGTGGTGTAGTGGATAGAGCATCAACCTGGAACGCTGAGGTCCCAGGTTCAAAATTCTGAGATCACCCTCTTGAGCACGTGCTCATCTGGTTTGAGTGTGGGCTCACCAGCTTGAGTGTAGGGTTTCCGACTTGAGCATGGGATTATTGACATGATCCATGGTCACTGGCTTGAATAAGGGGTTACTTAATCAGCTGGAGTCCTCCATTCTCTCCATCAAGACATGTATGAGAAGCAATTAATGAACAACTAAAGTGCCACAACTACAAGTTGATGCTTCTCATCTCTCTCTTTTTCTGTCTCTCTCTCTTGCTCTCTCAAAAACAAAACAAACAAAAAACTGAGACAAGCATATCCCATCGACTGTCTCAAATTTAGAGAATTGATCAGAAGTTTACAAGGTTAATTGTTAGTGACACATTATGAATAGAAAAACAGCTCTTTTTGGGTGGTAAAGATATGTTGTTGATCTCTTAATGTAACACCATTTGCTCTGAGTGCCTTTCTTTAAAAATGGTGGCTGTCTTATTCATAAGATATGTCTTCCTATATCTTCCTTCCCTAGATATTTGCCTATAACTTTAAAACTATTTACCAGAAACATATTCTCCGAACTCTAAACACAATATTTTAGATAGTATGATTCTATTTATAAACATTCTTGAAATGACAAAACTGTAGAGATGGAGGACAGATTAGTGGTTGCCAGAGGTTGGGAAGAGGAAAGAGAGCAGGAGGTGGGTATGGTTATAAAAGGGTAGCATGTGGTGATGAATGTCTCCTGGGTCTTGACTGCAGTGGGAGTTACATCAATATATACATATGACAAAATTGCAGAGAACTAATAACACACATACACACATGCAAAAATGAGTATAAGTAATACTGTGAAAATCTCTCTGAATAAGGTAGGTGGATTGTATCAATGTTAATATCCTGGTTATGATATTGTACTATTGTTGTGTAAAATGTTACCATTAAGTAAATTGGGTGAAGGGTATGTAGGCTATCTCTGTATTATTTTTTATAACTGCTTGAGAATCTACAATAATCTAAAAATAAAAAGTTAAAAAATTTCATTTAGTGACTTTCTTTTGGGGGCAAATTTCTCTTGTTTAAAAACAGAATTCAAGTATTCATTTCATCTAGATTTGTTTTCTACCTCACATTAAAATTTTTTCCCCCATTGATATGAGAGAGAGAGAGAGAGAGAGAGAGAGAGAGAGAGAGAGGTGGAAAATGAGGGAGGGTGGGGGAAGAAAGAGGGAGAGAGAGTGAAGCATCAACTCGTTTCACTTAGTTGTTCCATGTAGTTGTGTGCTCATTAATTGTTTCTTGTAGGTGCCCTGACCAGGATAGAGGGGTGTGGGGCTGGGGGTCAGACCCTTGATCTCTGGCACACTGGGTTGACTTTATCCACTTAGCCACACAGCCAGGGTCTTCACCTAGCGTTTTTACAATTATAATGATATACATAGGATAACTTAGAAATTAATTGAAATCAAGATAATGTAAAATTTAAATTTTAAGTATCTCATCATTTTTATTTCTTTTCTATTTTTTGATGTATAATATCTCAGTAGGACAGTTCTAGTTTTTTCTCCATAAACATTTCACAGGAGAAAATTTTATACCAGAATAAAAGCGAGTAATTTATTTTTAAAAAGAGGAAATATGATATAACTGAAATTTAGCATATTTTGTAGTTTGTATCTCTAGAGAATGCACTTACATTGAATAGCAATGAATTATTATAGACCATAAAGGCATGCATATTGATCTCTAATTGATTAAAATGTTGTATTTCTGGTATCATGAAACAAAAATATTTCATCAATGTTAATTACTAACTGATGGGTTTCTCATAGCCTGAATTTTTTAAAAAAATATTCAGCAATCACACCACTTATTAGTCTAAGTTTATCTAATCATTAGAGATAAACCAGACTGAGTCCTGGTACAGATTGCTATGGTATCCTTAAAGAACGTTCCATTATACATGATCAATTGGCGTATTCAGGATTTTGACAATTTCTATGACTAAAAGCAAATTATTTTCAGAATTTCAATTTAATGGAGCTTGAATAATTGATACTGTAACAGTTGGAAGCCCCAAGGGCATGCAAGTTACCCATCCAAGTGCATGTGGTTGACTGCATCTCCAGGATAGGAGAACGTGAGATGGTTTTGGTCTGCTCAGCATTCTAAGATATCCCAGTCCTCTGGGTGAGCTGATTCTACCTCCCAGAACTGAAGCCAAGCAGATCTTTTTCTGATGACTTCACATCTACTAGCCAGGGATTGCTGCCTGTCCAATTATGTTCCTTTCTGCTTTGTTCTTTTCTTGCCAGATTTTGAGCTAGTCAAAAGAAGCAAATTAATCTCATATTACTGAGTATCAATTCAGTGGAATAAAAGCTGTTTGTTACATTGTTACAAATTTAGTGTAAAGTATACACGTTTTAGGAATGCAGAGGCCCATCAAGAGTTTGTAGTCTAGATCCAGATTAAGATGGGTCCAAGAGGCCTTCTGAATATGTGTAAAGAATACTTAAGGCACAGTTCTTGTTTTAAGGGAAACAAATCTATAGGGAAGACAGAGAATGAAGAAGTAATTATAGTCATTGCCATGTCAGAGTGCTATGATGGAAAACATTTATTTATTTATTGACTAATTTTTTGTTTTTATTTTAACCTTTTACTATAAGCACCCCCCCCCCATCCCTGCCTGCAGATACAGAAAACCACAGGAATCAAATATATGGTTTAATGGATGATAAGATGAACATTACCCAGTCAAGAAGTAGAACTTTGCCATTGGCTCGGAGGCCTCATTCCTGTGTGACATTCTTCTCAAAACTCCTTTCCTTCTGTAATAAGTAATAGTTATTCCGACTTTCTGTAATATTTTTTCTTCCTGTTTTCTTTTCTATAGTTTTATCACCAAAATGTGATTGTACAAAATATGTATCCATAGACACATATTTTTTTTTTATATACATACAGTTTTTCATCTTGCCCTTTTAGTTTTTTTTATCCGCCACCTCCCCATCCCCTCCCTTCTATTCTTTCTTAATAATTTTCCATTATAAAACAGGGCCACTTCACCAGTAGTTTTCCACATCTGGGTTTTGTCCTTGCCCCTTCGTGATACTACCCAGCACGGTCCTCTGTCCTTGGTACTTCTGCAAATTGGCCACAACACCCAGAGGCTGGGTCAGACCCTGGTGTTACCTTTTTGGCATGGCTTTATCACTGGTAGCCTATAACATCCTCTATTTCTGTTTCTTGATTTTAGCAAATGTTGATACTTAATGCTTATATCTCTTCATCCATTGATGATTATAAATGGAGATATTCTAATTCTTGATAGAAACAATAGCATTTTTTCCTCATTTATTAGTTGGATTATTTTTAAAGGGTTCTTTGTGCCCACCCTCTTGTTGGATTACATAGTGGTGCATGCAGTTCATGTAAGAAAAAAGTTAAGTGTTTAATATTTAGCAGTTGCCAAGATAATGGCTTAGTTTTCCATCATCTTTTAAAAGTGACAAATATTTTTAAATATCAACATGCACTCATGGACTTAAAGGTATTTGGATTTCAATGCATTGAAATTTGTATTATTGAAATTCAGATTTACTGAATTCAGGTATTTCTCCAAAAGCCATGACTACTTCTAGTGAGAATGATATTTAGGACCATAATATGGTCACCAGGGAAGGCTTGTGACTGGTTTGACCATTTTCTTTGGGGTTCTTAGTAGACATAGGAAACACAAAAACATACATATTCATTCCTAGAAATGAAAGTTCTGGGAACTCCTGTGCATTCCATTTTAAGGCTCTTGTTGTTGTTTTTTTTGCCAAATTTCTTTTCAGGCAGCTTATACAAATTTAGAGTCCTACTACTGCATTATTTATAACTCTATTGTTAGTTTCAATCTTCTGTTAAACCAATTTGCCGTGACTTGCTACTCTTATGTTCTTAATTTAGATTTGTTTCTAGGTTGCTCAGTGTAAGGCCAGTATCCATGGCCACCATCACAGCCGCCTGGCCAATGCAGGTTTGCATTGGGTTCGGACAGTCGGTAAAGAAACAACAGAGCCAAGAACTGGTGGGCCATCATCTTTAATTCTAGCTTGCACCCGGCGGGCAAGTAAAACACACACTGGGCTCCAAAACCCACTCATTCAGTGCTCACAAAGCTACTGACTTATCTGAGTTTCCTAGAATCAAAGGTTTCTAGCTCATCAGCCTCATTCTCCTCTGTTCCCCATCTCCTTCTCTCTACACAAACTCTGCACTAACTAGCTTCTCTTTCAGCACTCCACCATCTTGGCTGCCTCTCCTCTCTTCCATGTGGCCTTATTCTGCTCTCCAACTTGCTCTCTGCTTTAATGCTAATCTCAAGAACCGAGAGAGCAAGCTCCGGGTCTGCCCCACTTTATAGTGCAGAAATCAAAACCCTTAATCCAATATACAAAATAGGAAAGTCTCTAATACAAGTCACCTATCTGAGGCATGATGGGATTGCACCACCCCACATCAAAAAGGGTAGGAAAGGCTTAGTCCTAAAACCAAGCCCCAGGCTACAAGGATCCTGCCTGCCCACAATCCACCCCCAACACGCATTAATATCACCTGGGTGACAGCTTCCACATGGGCAGCACCATCTTTAACAAGGTGGGCATAATATATTTTATCTGCCCAACACTCAGTAAATTTGTAATTCTCTAAAGATGGGCAACACTAGACACAATAACAATGACAACAAATACTTCTTCAGTGACTACTGGGAGTCAGGTACTTTGCATAACACTTTACACAGCATCTTCAGAGCCACCCAAGTAGGGAAACATCCCGGGGTGAGGAGAAGTAGGTTTACAGTTGTGAGTACATGAAACACAGAATTTATTCTTGTATTATTATTTATTAATTATTGTATTTTTTATTTGTACTACAACTGCAAACCTACTTTTGCCCACCCGTGTATTATATTGGCTTTCTCGATGATAAAAATGGGATTTAGGGAGCTTAAGTACTTCCAATGAAGATTAGAAATCCATAATTGGATTTTCAGTTTTCTTGTCATCCTAATTTATCTTCATTCACTTTTAAATTTCACCTTTTTTTCTTTATAGATTTCAGTTCCTGACTCATAGAGCTCTTTTTGTGTCCTATTGAGGACACCAACTGGTTTTATGAAATATTCTTTTGGTTCCTATAGTAAATATTTTTAAAATGTGTACACTTTTTATATTTTCTCCAAATGTTGTCTAGTTTCATATGTTTTGCCCAATGTTTTTTAATCCATCCTAGGACAATGAAAAGTCTTTCCAGACTTGGTATTTGCCAACAAACTGGGTGTGTAGCTTGCTCTTGGCTTTGCTCACTGACCACTTGTGAACTGTCAGATCTCATTTTTTTTGTTGTATAACCAAGGCAAGTTGCTATGCACTGCTCTTACTGTAATCTTTGTTGAACAGACATTTGTCTAATGTAGCATTAGTTGTTAGAGGAAGAATCTTCTCTTCCTGGTTGTCTGAGACTAAACCGATTACATTGAAGACTACAAATCTTACTGTGGACTGAGCTCATCACCTCTCTGTCCCACACTACCTAGTACTGTGCATGTTGATTCTGCACCTCCCAGAATGCACATGACACTAGCAGGTCTCTCCTTTTTCTTGTGTGTGTGTGTGCCTGAGTATCACAGTTTCTAAATACATATCTAAAGAGAAGAATGAGAGGATAGTCCAAGAATAGCATGTGAACTGTTGGTCAAATAAGTTTTTAAATATGATATATATGTTTGTTCACTTATAGTTTGCATTAGGTGTGGGGGACAGACTGTAAGCAGGCTGGGTCGTTATAGCCTAAGGCTTAGTTTTAAGACTAAGTTTTTCTCTACACCCTTGACTGATTGCATGATGTGGGGTGGTGCACTCTCATGAGGAATCCCAATTATGACTCAGATAAGTGACTTTGTATCAGAGACTTCCTTATTTGTATATTGGATTAAAGGTTTTTGGTTTCTATAAAGTAGGGCAGACCAGGAGCTTGCTCTCTCTCGGTTCCTGAGATTAGCATTACAGGAGAGAGCAGAGAGGACAGCAGAGAGAGGCCACGTGGAGGAAGCCAGGAGAGGCAGCCAAGATGGCAGAATGCTGAAGGAGAAGCCAGTTTGTGCAGAGTTTGTGTAGAGAGGGGATGGGGAACAGAGGTGAATAAGGCTAGTGAGCTAGAAACCTTTGATTCTAGGAAACTCGGGTAAGTCAGTAGCTTTGTGAGCACTGAATGAGTGGGTTTTGGAGCCCAGTGTGTGTTTTTACTTACCCACTGAGTGTGAGCTAGGATTAAAGCTAATGGCCCACCAGTTTTTGGCTCCATTGTTTCATTACCGGCTGTCCGAATCCAATGCAAACCTGCATGGGCCAGGCGGCTGTGATGGTGGCCGTGGCTACTGGCCTTACATGGACATTTCAGATTTCTTACTCAAGCCATAGAGGTATGGCTTCCCAATTTTCTGATTAATTCAAATGCTACCTCTCCCAGACAAAGGTTAGGTGAAGTTGGGCAGATGAAATTAAATCCCTATATTCATTCAAATTGGTGAGTGTACTAATTCACTTGATTGTGAAGCAGGCATTGATTATCAATATTTGTTTCTTAGTTTACCTCCTTTAGTAATGACATTAGTAGAATTTTCTTCTGGATTCTGGCAATGTATTATCTTGTTTATTGGAGCAGGTTTGACTTCATCTATTTCTGGATCTTTACAGATTTTAGTATGTTAGAAAAGTCTGCGTTACTAGCAAGCACCATGCCACTTTTATACCAAAAGAAATTTAGATTATCAGTTATGTTTGAAAGAGCTTTGGGAAAGGTTTTAATATATAATGACAGTTTTTCCTTGGGTTTTAAACATAATTTCTTTAACTGCCAACTGCTGTATAACCACCTCAATGATATTTCTACAGGTTTTTTTTACCCTAGTCCAAGTACTACTAGTACCAGCTCTTAACTGCATTGGCCCATCAGATATTTCCTATGTGCTTCCCTAGTTCCTTCTTCTGAGGCCTGTTTCTGAATCCTGCTTCAGTATTCTGTGTGATAACACCTTGTTCCTCCTCCCATAGCTTCAGGCACTGATCTCCTGATGGAATTATATTACTCACTGGCTAGAAATATTGTCTTTATGTGTATCTATTAAGCTTAACTTTGATAATTTTGTATACACATCAACTCTGCAAAAACATCAAAGAACAAATAGAACAGAAACAGAGTGTTTACTCTATTGCCAGTTAAAATCTAATTTCTCTCTTCCATTGGGAGAAGTAAATTTTACAGGAAGGAGGAAGGAGATGTGATGTTAGAAAAGGATATTTGTTGGGCAATTTTTACCCTTCCTCTGCTCGGGAGACAATGTGACTGCTTTTGGGGTATTAAATGAGACTGAGTTATGAGGAAGGAAGCTCTGAGACAGGTTGACTTTGCCTTCATGAGGTGTTTGGTTTCAGACACACTGTTCAGCCATATTACAATAAACACAAAAGAATTATAGTCAACAAATTAACATTCTTTGGAAGAATGTAAAGTCTTATGGAGTAATATTCTTTTATTATTCTTTCCTTTACACATTTTTTTTTTAGAGCTAAGGTAATGTACATGAAATGCTTATGAGTATTAAATGCTGTTTATTGTCTAAGAAGAGAATCAGAAAAAATACTTGAGTGGTATTCCAAATGAGGTAGAACACCGACATTTAAAACATGCGTGTAAAGCCAGTAGTCGCGGCCACCATCACAGCCGCCTGGCCTGTACAGGTTCATATTAGATTCGAACAGATGGTAATGAAACAACGGAGCCAAAAACTGGTGGGCCGTTAGCTTTAATCCTAGCTTGTACCTGGCAGGCAAGTAAAAACACACACTGGGCTCCAAAACCCACTCATTCAGTGCTCACAAAGCTACTGACTTATCCGAATTTCCTAGAATCAAAGGTTTCTAGCTCATCAGCCTTATTTACGTCTGTTCCCCATCTCCTTCTCTCTGCACAAAGTGGCTTCTCCTTCAGCACTCTGCCATCTTGGCTGCTTTTCATGGCCTCCTCCATGTGGCCTTTATCTGCTCTCCTCTCTGCTCTCTCCTGTAATGCTAATCTCAGGAACCGAGAGAGAGCAAGCAACTGGTCTGCCCCACTTTATAGTGTAGAAACCAAAACCTTCAATCCAATGACAAACAAGGAAGTCTCTGATACAAAGTCACTTATCTGAGTCATAATTGGGATTCCTCATGAGAGTGCACCACCCCACATCAAAAAGGGTGGGAAAGGCTTAGTTCAGGGGTCGGAAACCTATGGCTTGCAAGCCAGATGTGGCTCTTTTGATGGCTGTATCTGGCTCGCAGACAAATTTTTAATAAAAAAAATAATAATGTTAAAAATATAAAACATTCCCCTGTATTGTAATCCATTCATTTCCTTCTGCTCCTGTTCATGGTTGTGGGTGGCTGGAGTCAATCACAGCTGTCCTCTGGGACAATACCAAATTTTTATTGGATAATGCGTAACGTACATGGGTTGTTGTATGTCTCTCATGGAATTACATTTTAAAATATTTGGCATTCATGGCTTTCTCAGCCATAAATGTTCCCGACTCCTGGCTTAGTCCCAAAACCAAACCCCAGGCTATAAGGATCCTGCCTGCCCACAGCCCCCTCTCCCCCCACATTAATATAATCATGCACATCACACCAAGAAGGGCAACCAATACCATCACCTGAGCGACAGACTTCCACGTGAGCAGCGCCATCTTAACAAAGTGAGCATAATATATTTTATCTGCCCAACAATGTGTTATTTAAAAAAAAATTTATTTATTGATTTGAGAGAGAGAGAGAGAGAGAGAGAGAGAGAGAGAGGGAGACAGGAACATCTATCTCTTCCTGTATGTGCCCTGACTGGGGACTGAACCAGCAACTTCTGTGTTTTAGAACCAAGCTTTAATCAAATGAGCTATCTGGCCAGGGCTAAAATGTATGTTTTTATTTATACATCACTAAGTTATCGGAGAGTATTTTTAATAAGTTGATAGAATTTTTTAAGTCTAATATTTATACTAGTAACAAAGTAGAAAACTTTATAAAGAAGTTATTTTAGTTATATGCAAACTTTTGTTGGTGTTAAGTGTCCTTACTACATGCTATATTAGAAATGTAAAATAAAATTCTTTGTAAAAGTAAAATCATAAAAACAATTCCTATAGCACAGAACAAAGATGAAAAGTTACAGTGCTATATATTGGTATATTTGTTGCATTAAAGGCACAATTAGATAAACTTACAAATATACTTTGGAAAAGGTAAAACAATACAATAGAGGATAGTATTATGTTATATCACACTTTTTTTTTGTATTTTTCTGAAGCTGGAAATGGGGAGAGATAGTCAGACAGACTCCCGCATGCACCCAACCGGGATCCACCCGGAATGCCCACCAGGGGCGATGCTCTGCCCACCAGGGGGCAATGCTCTGCCCCTCCGGGGTGTCACTCTGTTGTGACCAGAGCCACTCTAGCGCCTGGGGCAGAGGCCAAGGAGCCATCCCCAGCGCCTGGGCCGTCTTTGCTCCAATGGAGCCTTGGCTGCGGGAGGGGAAGAGAGAGACAGAGAGGAAGGAGAGGGGGAGGGGTGGAGAAGCAGATGGGCACTTCTCCTGTGTGCCCTGGCCGGGAATTGAACCCAGGACTTCTGCACGCCAGGCTGACGCTCTACCACTGAGCCAACCGGCCAGGGCCATATCACACTTTTTTAAAGTACCATTTTAGTAGAAAATTGTTAGATTTCTGTTTTCTCCCATGCACCCTCTCATGCCTTCTGATGAGAAATGTGATACTAATTCAAGGAACTGCTCAGGGTTTCCACAGAATCAGTACACGTAATAAAAGCACATGTAGTTCTCTTGTATATGTAATGAAATGGAGGCTTGGGGGAACATGTGAAAACAAAGTGCACAACAAGGATTTTTATGCAGATGGCATGAGAATGTGTGTCTCTATATGTATGTGGCTTTATACAAGAAAATTGAGTGACTTGGGGTTTATCTTATGTGACAATGTACAAGTACAATAAATGTTAGGTCCTTTATTTTCCTGGGGAAAGGGAGGCATATGTTAAAGGAAGACATCTTTTCCAGATTTCTCCCATATGTTCCAGAATTGGTTTACATGCAGAGTCAATTACAAGGCAACATATTTCTCTCAAGTGATCAGGCCAGGCTGGTTTTAGTTGCTGATTTATACCAGTGAGTTCTAAGACCCACTGGGGTTTAACTTGGTTTCTGTGGCAAATGTCCTTATATCTGGGACTGGTGCCTCTTTCTTTTACAGTTTAGATTTAAGTCCTTTCTTACTTTTTACCTACTTACGTACCTACCTAGAGAAAAATAGTGACAATAACGTATCGCTGTAGTAGCATTGCCCTGTGTACCTCTGGACTGATCTCTTTCATCAGCCTTCAACTCTTGGCTTACCTCCCAGTAGTGTATTCAGATGCCTGCTGTACATTTTCATTTGGATTTTAAGACTGGTTTTTCCTATTCAATGGGGCCCCATCATCTTTCTCCAGCTCCCATTTTAGGCAGTCCGTACTTTCTACTTCAATAAATATTCTACCATCTGTCTAATTACTGCAACAAACACCTTGGGAGTCATCTTGGCCTCTTCCTACATGAGCCCATTATATCATATCAACAAGTCTACAAAACCATTCCTTTCTCCTTACCGTGACGGCCTTGTTAGCTGTTACTCAGATCATGACGATGTCCTCCTTACCTGGCCAAGGTATTCACATGAGCATTTGTGTTTAAAAACCTTCAGAGACTCCCCACTGACCTCAGGGTGAAGGCATAGCACCTGAACATGGAGAACAGGTGATGACCTGCCAGAACAGCCTGCCCCCTTTCCCTGAACACCTTTAAGTTCAGGCTTATATGATTCTGAGCCACGTAGATGTTCAGGCTGCCGCCCTGGCTTCCTTTCCTGGGTGCTGCAGTTGTCTGTATAGAGAATGACAATTCTCTTCTCTGCCCGACATGCTCCTTCTCAGCCTTCCTGTCGCAGCTCCAGTATCTTCTCCAGGATGCTGTCCCTGGTTCCTCTCCTCTCCATCCCTTAATTTGAATTAAGTGTGTCTCTGTTCCACTGAGTCCATGAGTTTAATACTGTCTTTGCAACTGCCTGGGTATACCTCTGGTTATATTAACCCGTTTAAGTGTCTTCCCTGTTTGAGGGTTAAAATAAAACTTAACGTGTCTAGTACAGTTCCTGAAGCATAAAAAATGATCAGTAAGTTAAATGATATATATAATTGTAAGTATTATGCTATGCTTTAATTCAGGGGTCCCCAAACTTTTTACACAGGGGGCCAGTTCACTGTCCCTCAGACCGTTAGAGGGCCGGACTATAAAAAAAACTATGAACAAATCCCCATGCACACTGCACATATCTTATTTTAAAGTAAAAAACCAAAATGGGAACAAATACAATATTTAAAATAAAGAACAAGTAAATTTAAATCAACAAACTGACCAGTATTTCAATGGGAACTATTCTCCTCTCACTGACCACCAATGAAAGAGGTGCCCCTTCCGGAAGTGCTGCGAGGGCCAGGTAAATGGCCTCAGGGGGCTGCATGTGGCCCGTGGGTCGTAGTTTGGGGACCCCTGCTTTAATTAGTGCTTTACTAAAAATTTGCCTATATATTGCCTATATATTTTCTGCTTAGTAAATCTGGTTATCAGCACAAGTATATCTGTTTGGACACATGCACATGTACCAATCAATTAACTAATTCTGTATATATTCTAATACTTCGATTTCTGAAAGATGACCTTCATGCTGTTTGCTGTGTGAAAGTCAATCAGGTATGCAAAAATGAGGGTGTACCATTACAACATTGTTTTCTTCAATTGATTTGGGGGGGGGGCGGATGGGGTAAAGGTGCAAAATTATAGTCAAACAAACTGACAAGTATATTTTGAACATTAAAGTAGCCTTCTTGCCCTGGCCAAGCAGATCAGTTGATTAGAGTGTTATCTTGATAAGCCAAGGTTGGGGGCTCAATCCCTGATCAGGGCACACATAAGAATCAACCAATGAATGCATATATAGGTGAAACAACCAGTTATGTTTCTCTCTCTCTCTTTCTCTCATCCTCTCTTTTGTCCCCCCTGCTCTAAAATCAATAAATAAACGTTTTTAAAAATACCTTTTCTCTGGAGCCAGCTATTGGCTTTGAAGAATAGTGCCTTGTCTTCCCATCAGACAAGAGAAAATTTCTTGCAATTTCCAAATCAGTGACTTAAATTTGTTTTGGATTCTTAGCCTCCAAATGCTGGATAACTATCAAGACTGGTTTAACTCTGAGTTTTAAATGGTCTTTTAAATCTAGGATACATGCAGCCATAACTAATTAGAAGTCTTTAGAGTTTTAGAATTGGTTCATAATTAAGTTATCCTTTGAGTATAAAATTTAAAAAGACAAAAATTGTTAATTCACAAAATACTTGTGCTGTTATTAAAAGGTAAATATTTATATGGCTTTCTTTATTAAAGTAATTTATTTTTCCATGTCAATGTCTGTTTTTAAAGTGTGGCTAAGCTTAAGTTGCTTTACAAATTTTTTTTTTTTTTTTTTTTTTTTCATTTTTCTGAAGCTGGAAACAGGGAGAGACAGTCAGACAGACTCCCGCATGCGCCCGACCGGGATCCACCCGGCACGCCCACCAGGGGCGACGCTCTGCCCACCAGGGGGCGATGCTCTGCCCATCCTGGGCATCGCCATGTTGCGTCCAGAGCCACTCTAGCGCCTGAGGCAGAGGCCACAGAGCCATCCCCAGCGCCCGGGCCATCTTTGCTCCAATGGAGCCTTGGCTGCGGGAGGGGAAGAGAGAGACAGAGAGGAAAGCGCGGCGGAGGGGTGGAGAAGCAAATGGGCGCTTCTCCTGTGTGCCCTGGCCGGGAATCGAACCCGGGTCCTCCGCACGCTAGGCCGACGCTCTACCGCTGAGCCAACCGGCCAGGGCCTGCTTTACAAATTTAATGGTCAGACCTTTTCCCTAGATCTCCATATCTCTGTATTCTCTGTTGTCCCTCTTCTTGTCTCTCTGTGCCACATTCTGGACACTGTTTTCTGATTCCTTTTTTCCTTTTCTATCTTTCAGTTCATTCTCCCTTCTGTTACCAAGCATGACTTTTGGATTCTTAAATATAAAGACTTTACTCTTTATAAATATAAAGTCTTAATAAATATAAAGACTAAAAGTCTTTATATTTTTAATTTCTAGTACTCCCATCTATGTGACTTTCTTAGAGTCCCTGTTCCCTGGAGATACTTTCAAGCTTGCCCTTCATTTCGTTAACCATGGCCCTCATGGTTATTTTCGTAATTTTAATATCTAATGTCTCTGCAGGACTCTCTGCTTGTTTTCTTGTGCTGGGTCATGCTCCCATTGCCTTGTTTCCGGTGGGCCTCATTAATTTTCACTGCTTGGAAATTGTTTGTGTGAGCCAATTTTATGATCTAGAATGAATGTGCCCTTCTTCCAAGATGCTTTGCATTGTCTTCTGCCAGGCCCCTGGCACACTGTTTTTAGAAAACACCTACCTCTATCTGACCCACTCAGGCTGCTGGCACTCAAAGTGCAGGTCTACTCAAGGTCTAATCTCGGACCACTCCTGCTTAGGTATAGAAATACAGACTCTTTTATTCCTTTTTCTTTTCCTGCTCTGCTCTATACCAAGGCATCTTTCTCTTTAATCCCTGGATGCTAATGGAGACTAGAGAGGGTAGCAGGGTTTACGTCCAGGTTACCCTTACTGTTGGGTGTAGCCATTAGGGAACCATTTGGTGTGTAAAGACTTCCCACAGAGGACGATCATAGACTTGACTTGTATAGGCCAGGAAACAAAAGCTACAAGGATGAGGTATGCCCTTGGGGCAAAAGTAGCTAGATGCTCCTAGAAAAATCATGCAATTCATAGATAAATCCCAATACTTGCTTATATATTTTCTATACCCATAATTTTATACTTTAAATATTAGTCAGTTTCCAGTTATGTACATTCACCAGTGACGTGGCATGACATTAGTTTTGTGATAAAGGCATGAAAATCATACAGTTTTCAATCAAATAATTTAAATATTTATAAGAGCTGTGGCCCTGCTAGACAGGGAGGCTATGAATAGAAGAATTAAGAATAAGATAAAACAGGAAATAGACTGGCAAACCAAGTGTATGAACTTGCAGACTCAATACAAATGGCAGAATCAGTTAACATGTAACTTGCCTGTTGCATTTGTAGGGAATGAATTGTTTAAAGGGACTCACCTGTTATAAATTGCAGGAATATTCAACTTCCTTGCCAGCCCCTGAAACTCCATCAGAATAAGCAGTGTTTATTGTCACTTAGCACAAAGATGGTAAAGCCAGTTCTTCTTTTGGACTGGTATAATTATTTTTTTAGAACAGAGGCTCTAAACCTGGCTGCGTATTCCCATCACCCAAACAGATTTTAAAGAGAAAATAAAAAAGCCCCAGAGATTTTGTGTTAAGTCGGTTGGGTTGGAGTTAGACTTAAATCATTTTTTTTCTTTAAAGAATCCTTGGTGATTAAAATGTGTAGTTAGAATTGAGACCCCCTTTCATATTGGGTGTGTCTTTGTGTGTGTGTGTGTATGTGTGTGTGTGACAGAGACAGAGAGAGGGACAGAGGGAGGGACAGATAGGGACAGACAGACAGGAAGGGAGAAGATGAGAAGCATCAATTCTTTGTTGTGGCTCCTTAGTTGTTCATTGTTTGCTTTCTTATATGTACATTGATGGGAGGGGGGGCTACAGCAGACTGAGTGACCCCCTTGCTCAAGCCAGTGACCTTGGGTTCAAGCTGGTGAGCCTTGCTCAAACCAGATGAGCCCACACTCAAGCCGACAACCTTGGGGTTTCAAACCTGGGTCCTCCGCGTCCCAGTCCAATGCTCTATCCACTGCGCAACCACCTGGTCAGGCTATTGGATGTGCCTTTTAACCCTTAAAATTCAGCATTAAATATATTTTTTAAAATATATTGAATTAAAATTTTGAATAGCATTTGAAAATAATTTCTGCATGTGGTTAGTATTTAAAGTTTTTGTTTAATGTTTAAGAGAATCTGATTTTATCACAAGACTAATTGACTAGCCTTGTGATTCTAATTTAAAATATGTAATTAATTAGTTTTGGACTTGAGGTTTTAAAATTGAAGTGTAATAAAGTAATTTGGCAAAATTTATTGACAGAATTAGACTATTAAAAGAACTTGAGAGAGATCATATTTATGTCTAATTGACTAGATTTATTAGGATTAATAACCAAGGAATGTTTTGTTTGTTAGTCAGGCTTTGAAGTTTTCAAAAAGAAAATCTCACATTAAATTTTAAAATGCCGTTTGAAATGTTGAAGGAGGTTAATTATCTAATTTGTAAATGAGAGCAAATGTTAACCAAATCCTCCCTTGAAGGCGATTTTAAAGTTATATATTTGGTTTAGAATAGATAATGAGATTTATAAGGAATTTTAGAGTATTCAATATATTACTTTATTAACTGAGTATTGTTTTGAGAATAGTCACAGATGGCCTTTTTCTGTATGTTTAAGATTCATTCTTAAGACTACAAAAATGTTTGACAAAATCCAGGTTCCCATGATTTTTCTTTTTCCTTTCCACAATTAAAAGCTTTTTTTCTATTTATGAAAATGACACATAATCCAGAATGCAAAAAGACATAAGAAGTAAAACTCACGTTCATAACACCCTGATTGTGATTGTTAGCAGTGTGGTGTATGTTACCCAACGATTGGTTGCCTGGCTGAAGCGTTTAACTAATTTATGTGTCTTGATCTTTCTGGCACTATCTGTTAATATTTGAGTAAATGAGACACCAAATATGCCACTTTATAACCTTCTTTTTCTCTTTGATAGTCTCTTTTGGGAATTGGTCCTTATAAACTTTTTTTTAAATGATTTTTTTTGTTTGTTTGTTTTATTTATCCATTTTAGAGAGGAGAGAGAGAGGGAGAGAGAGAGACAAAGAGAGAGAGACAGGGGGGAGGAGCTGGAAGCATCAACTCCCATATGTGCCTTGACCAGGCAAGCCCAGGGTTTTGAACTGGCGACCTCAGCATTTCCAGGTCGACACTTTATCCACTGCGCCACCACAGGTCAGGCGGTCCTTATAAATTTTATCTATAAAAATTACGTAGTACTCCACTATAGGGATTTACTATAGCTTATATGAGCAGTATACCAAATTATGTTATTTCCAACTTTTTTTATTAACATTACTGTGAGAAACATACTTGATTTTTTTTATATCTAGGCACTAATGTGACTATTTCCAAGAGGAGTCATTTCTAGAAGTGAAAAATACTCTATGGAATTATGAATTTTTGGATGTATCATCAAATTACCCTCCAGGAGGAGGGTGAGATTCAGAGAAATAAATGTATTCTTTTGATCGCAGTGTAAACTAAAGTTCTACAGAATTCTTCTGAGGGATAAGTGAGAGTTTTATTCTGAAGTGACCTGCAAATCAGAGAATAGCTTTGGCATGAACTGAAGATAACATCTATTCTGAGAACAATAAGACAAGAGTCATAGGAAGGGAAACAAGACCATAAACTTACATCATTCATTTTCTGATTGGTGGGGGCAACCGGACTTTCAAGGGTCTGCTGACTCAGTGGTCAGCAAGCAGGGTTGGGAACTGAGAACAGTGGGCTTGGTTAACTCACAGTCAGCAGATGGAGTCATGAGATATGGCCAAAAGTTGGAGTCCTAAGATGTGGTCATCAGGGAAGGAGTGAGTCACAAGACAGGGGCCAAAGCCTCAGTTTCCCTGGGGATTTGCAAAATAAACTAGTAAAAAAATTTGTGGTGAAACAGACAGGGTAAGAAATGCAGTTTGTCAGGTATACCAAGTCAGAGTTTAGATTCTTAGGCAACTGGAACAAGGTCAGAGACTAAATTGTGTGTGTGTGTGGGAGGGGGGGGTCTAGATATTTGGTTACAAAATTATGACAGAATTCTCAGCAGTTAGGCATTTTCAAATAATTCAAATCTTTTCCTCCTTCTGAAATGAGTTAGTTGCTGTATTCTAGTTCTCATTTAGGCTATACTTTAGTGGTAAGGGTAATCCCACCTGCTTTTGTTATTTTAATTGTCACTTCAATTCTCAGTTTTCTCTTTTCATAAGGTGAGGATAATATTTACCTAAAACCATTTTTGCGAGGGGATAGTTTTGTGAAAGGAGCTAAAACAGAGCTTAGCACCAGGAAGAGCTCAGCAGTTCATATTGATTTTCATTGTTTGAACACGGAGAGACAGAATTCAGTTAGTTCTTTCTAGAGCCACTCCTCTTCGAACTGCCTAAGGGGTGCAACTTAATTTTGTAGCTCTTGTTTGAGAATTTGCTCTTGAGAATTTAGATAGGTGATAGTTAATAAAATTTTTAGTAAAGAGAAGTAATCACCCTATTTACTACAGAAGTTTCTTACCAGTTTTTTATGACTGAAATATATTTTACCAATGTTAAATTTTCCTTTGGAAAGATAACTAGCAAGAACTTTTAAAATAGTTACAACAGTGTTTTTTTTTCTCTCCACATATCATAAAGTTTAAATGGGCAGATTTAACCACAGGGAAAATAAAATCTTGAAAAACACTTTATAGTTCTGAGTATTACACAAAAGAGGTACTTGGGCTAAGATATAAAGGTAAGAATTAGTTTGCAATATCTAAGACAAAGAAGAAATGAATTGATTGAATGGAGAAACATTTTGCCTTATTGAGTTTGAGTAGATGCAACTTAGTGAAAAGAATTTTTTCTCTGAATGAACAATTTAGCATAAGTTGCATAATTGTACATGGGATTCTATAATCTTTAAGTATGACATGGGAAGCAAGTTTAGAAATCATATAATCCATTTTCTTCATTTTTTAAGTGAGCAAAATGAGACTCAGGGAGGTTCTGATGTATATTCGATAGTTTCCTTAAAGGGAATTTTCTGGATTTTTTGTTAGAATGCATTGCAGACACGAATGTCTTCATTCTCTGAAAGAGGAGACAGTCCTGGAAAAGCTACAGTGCGCCCGCAGGTGGTAGACTGAACCCAGCTGTGGACTCCTGTTCCAGTGTCCCTCTGACAGTGGTCAACACAATGCTAAATGGTCGAGAATAATAGGTGATTTTACATACCAGCCTGGAAATTCTAAAGGAAAATTTAAAATCAATTCAAGTGTACAGGAAAGCAATTCCGCCAACGAATGTTCAGTTTGTGCACACATCTCGGGGGCTCGAGTGCAGAGAGGGTTTCATGGGCATATTTTAAGGAATATTAGAATACTAGTCTCACATTGCCAAGTGTTTCAACCTAAGGTAAATTGGTTGTTGGAAGAGACACATTTCTTTAGGTGCCAAGCTGCAATGACTGTTGTCCATAGAGACACAGCTGCCAGCTCTCTCTGGTTGTCCATGTAAGGGCTGAGCCATTCAGCTCAATTGTCCACATGGTTACAAGACCAGGAAATTGGAAAGAGATACTCAAAAGAAATAGTTCCAAATACTTACCTAGATAAAAAAAGCATTCTTACCGAAATAAAAGTGGAAAATTCAATATGAACCAATATTTGAAAGCAAGGATGATCTGTAATCAAATATCATTGTATTAGTAAATATCCTTATGCCTTCTCTACTTTCTGTCACCTTCGCTTTTAAAGATGCGTGGCCAAGTTAAGACTGTTAAATTTAAAGAAGATAGACAAGGAGAGACATTTAAAATTCTGCTCGTCCCTACAGAGGTTTGAGGTTGCAGGTGAGCCCTCCCCTGTGCCCGTGCTTGCAAACCTCACCTAGAGTGCGGCGCTGGTGCACAATAACTTATTTCAAACTCCAGGTGTGTATGCAGCACCAGTATTTGGCCTTAAAAAAATTTATTACAGATGTCTGGAATTGAAGACTTGACTAGCTGCAAACATTACCTCATACTTCATTTGACACTAGCACAGTTGGGGGGAGATTATAAAGGTAAATAAAAATGTGCTAAAATGTAAACGTGTTCGATTTCTTTAGCAAATTGGGTTTTCTTGTTATAGCCATTTTCGTGTTTTATGAGTCAGATAATAGAAATCCTGAAATTAGGTACAGATTTACAGCTTGTTAGGGGCACAGTTCCCATTAATCCCTTGAATATTTGATACTCATGGTCTCTTTCCTGCACTTAATGAGAATAGCTTCTTTTATGTCATGTCTCTTTTAGAGTTTTCAGTGTCTCTGTACATTCTGATGATAGACAAAAACTGGACTGTCTAGCATTGAGAGCTCTCAACAATGGCAGTAGTGGGTGCACCAGAGCAGTGAATACAGACTGGTGTTCCTTCTTGTGTCCATGTCATGTTTCCCATCCTGAAGGCAGGTGCCCAGATGGTAAGCACCATATCATGATTGCTTTGCAGGGTCAAGGAGGCAGAGCACAGAGAACCATTCATACCGTTACCGGCAACAAAAAAGTGGCTAAAGGGAATGAAATGTCCCGGCAATCTTAACTTATTGTCATATTAAATAGGTTGAAAAATGGCATGCAGATCTGTTCTATACAGCAAAAAGAAAGAGGATTTAAAAATAAATATTTATGGATGAGGGAGGCGTTTGGTATATCTGGATCATTTTGGACTTTCCGACTTAGCATGTTAGTCATAGGTTACTAAGCAGCCTTTTGAAAGGGCTTGGGAAGGAGAGCCTCTCTTGGCCAATAAAATCACCTGAAATGTGCCTGTAGAAGAACCTGGTCATGAAAGAATTGATTAACCATCAATCCTTGTAGAAGTTAACTAGCAATACAAATGTGATAGTCCCAAATGCCCTGCTTTTGCTTTGGAGCAAAAATGTTGAAATCTTTTCCTGTCTCTATTCCAAAGGTCAATAGAATCAAGTTCCCTAAATGTGTTTCTTGACTGTTGGAGTCAAGTGCAGACCCAGTTATCGAGAGTTGAGACAAGTGGCTCTTGAAAGAACTCCTGTATTCTTGTTAACGTCTCTGTGACAAGCCAGGATAGAACTGTGCTGAGATCCCATCCAGGATCCCTGCTTATTTTTGTATCTTTCTTTCAATTATACAGGCTATGACAAGTATGTTCTGGTCCACTAGAACAGTAATTGCAAAAGTCACTCAATTCAGTTCTGTGATTTTTGAATTTGTGTTGCCTGGTGTTAATCACCAGTTCCACTATTTGACATTTATGGCTGCATTTCATGTGGGAACCCATGTGCGGTTGTAACGGGGACTTGGCAGGTGCAAGAAAAGCGTAAGTGAAGCTTTATTGGCATTGTTTTATTCCTCAAGATTCCTTTCAGAAAGTGAAATAAGAAATATTGACTGAATTGGAAGGATTGGCATGTTCAAGCCTGTTAAAAGTGTGACCTGATTCTGAGTTCATATGTTACTTGCTATTGACGTCACTGCTATCGTGACAAATATAACCTTGAGTTTCAAATAATTATTTTTTATTTTGCCTCAATAATTATTCTTTTCCATAATAAAGAGTAAGTAACCAGTTAATAAAGAAATAGAGATCAGATGGCCCCTAACTGAATATATCACAAGTTTCCCTAGGGATTATTACACTGATGTGAAAAATCATAAGTGTTCAAACCAGCCCATGTGTTATGAGTTATAAACACTTGTCAGTCTTTTTAAAAAAAAATCAATTCATTGAAGGAGATGGCCAATAGTACCATCATTTTAAAGTAAAATATCTGACTTTACCTGCTAACAGAAGCTAATTTGATAGTAAGATCTGTTAATGATTTAACTTTTCTTTTGCTGATGTCAGCATCAGTTTACTGCTTTTCATTATCAGTGAGATCTTTACCACTTTACAGAACAGAATACATATATGTGATATATGTGCTATATACATTAGAATAATAATTTTGTTTTTTATTATAAATTACGATTTTATACTTACTGTTCATATTTGTAACAAGGTTTTATCTTGGTCTACTTTAGAGTCTCAAATTCTTTTTCTTTAACTTCCACTAAGGTGGTTAGTTTTAGACATTTCCCCCCTAATTGGTCTCCCTTTCCCCTGTATGAAATTAAATACTGAGAAGATTTTGTTGGATAGGGTTTTTCCGACCTGGGTTGGTTCACCCCTCCTTAGGAAACCTGGTGGTCCCTCATTCCCGAGAGGTCACCATATTGATGCCGTACTTAGTGCGGACACCCGATTGGCATAGCCCACTACAGCCCAGAACTCCTGGGCTCAAGCGGTCCTCCCACCTCAGCCTCCTGAGTAGCTGGAACTACAGGCGCGCGCCACCACGCCCAGCAGGATAGGGTTTTTCACACACTTCAAAACCCAGTTTTCATTCTCTTGGGATTGACAGGCTCTCACTAAAAATGAAAGGTTTACCTGAAATGAACTTATGTATAATAAATGAATTTCTAAAATTTTCTTACTTATTATAAAACAATGGTGTTCAAGTGCAGAAAAATCAGAATACAAAGCAAAGAGAACATAAAAGCCACCCACGTGTCTATCATTGAAAATCCATGTCCTGATATATTGTATTTAGTATTTTAGACAAACAAAAAAATTGATTGTATCATATATAATATTTTGTAGCTTGTTTCACTTATTTAGTAATATTCTGTGAATACCTTTTCTGGCCAAAAATAGAGTAACATAACATCATTTTCATGGCTTTGTCATAATTTATTTAATCAGTAACTCTTTCACATTTTGGTTATTTTAAAATCATTGCATTGATTAAAAATCATTTAGAAAGTCACTGCATTGCCTGACTGGTGGTGGCACAGTGGATAAAGTGTTGACCTACAATGCTCAGGTTGCGAGTTTGAAGCCCTGAGGTCACAGGCTCCGGGTGCTGACTCGTTAGCATAGGGTTGCTGGCTTGAGCAGGTGATTGTCCACATGATCCCAATGCTCACCAGCTTGAGCCCAAAGGTTGCTAGCATGAAAAGCCTAAGGTCACTGGCTTCAGCAAGGGGACACTGTCATGGCCCCAGTCAAGGCATATGCAAAAAGCTCAATGAACAACTGAAGTAAATGCAAGTATGAGTTGATGCTTCTCATTCTCTCTCACTTCCTATTTCTTCCTGATTCTCTCACTCTCTCAAAAAAAGAAAATCACTGCATTTTTGTAACTAAAACTTTTTTGCACATTAAATTCCTTAAAAAATTTTCAGAAGCAGAATCAAAAGTAATGCACACTTTAAAGATTCTTTTGCAAGAATCAAACACCAGTTTACATTCCAACCAGCATTGAGTCCCCATTTTTCTGCACCTTAACCAACAAAAAGCAGTATCAATTTTAAAAATACTTGCCGCTTTCATAGGTAAAATACTTATTTTAGTAGGTATTCTTTTATTTCTAGAAAGGGTAGTCATTTTTTTTCATATGTTTATTGGCCATTTGTATATATTTTGTTTTAGCCTTTTTACATTTTATTTTTCAATTACAGTTTGCATTCAATATTATTTTGTATTGGTTTCAGATTACAGTGTAGTACAGCAATTTTCAACTGGTATGCCCCACCAAATTTTAAAACATGCAATATCTGACTATTTAGTCAGGGACACTGACTTTCTTTCCTTTAGATTGTTAAATAAAAAAATGACAACAGGCAATACAACAATACTGTCTGGTGTGAATAAATCAAAATTATACATATCATTTTTGTCAAATTGACAAAGAAATATATACATTTTGTGTGTGCTGCAGAGTTTTAGTAATTAGTTTATGTGTGCCATGGGATATAAAGGTTGAAAATTGCTGGCACAGTGGTTATGTTTAGCTTTTTTCTAACTTAAAAAAATGAGTATCTGCTTTTTCTTTAGCATGTAAAGGTACAAGGTCAATGTTAAAAAAACCCCAACTCTTGATGTAAGAACAAGCAATTTCTTAATATAAATTTACATTCAGGCCAAACCACTATTTGTATTTAAGACACAGACCTGTTGATTGAAAAGTAGGATTATTTAGACAGGACCTTCCTTGGGCTAGGAGAAGATTACAGGGACCAAGCAGGAATGACTTTCAGATTTAAGGTTTATTAAAATAAGTATTCTTTTTGAAAGATAAGGACATGTTATAAGTTGCTAGCATGGCACTGAGAAATTATCTTCTGTCATATGTCTGTAAGCTTACTTTTTATGTGACAAGCTTGAGCTTTTGAAGAGTTGGAGAAATAGCACTTCTACTTGGGAGAATTATGTATGTGACCATTTATGTAGTTTCATCTACATCATTGATTCCCAAAAGTTTATATACTTTATTATTGGGTGTTTTTGTTTAATTTGTTGACTCAATTAATTTAGTCAATTCATTGCCATAAAATAGTAGCTAATTTATCTAAGACTCAGTGGCCCTGAACTATAATTTTATAAGCAGAACCTCAGGATCTATGAATCTTTCTCACATTTTTTTGCAGTAAGTTTATGTATCAAAATATGTCATTGCACACATATTATTGGCTTCACTTTGAGTTAAACTCATTGTAGTTAACTTTCTTGTTGTCACATTTAATTATTAAGCCCTGTTTTCACAAACAGAATCTCAAAATCCAAATGATTTTAAAAAAATGAAATATTGATAAACTGCTTATTTCTAAGCTGAGCCTAATCTCCTGATAATATTGTTTTGCCTTTTTTTTTTTTTTTTGTATTTTTCTGAAGCTGGAAACGGGGAGAGACAGTCAGACAGACTCCCGCATGCGTCCGACCAGGATCCACCTGGCACGCCCACCAGGGGCCACGCTCTGCCCACCAGGGGGCGATGCTCCGCCCCTCCGGGGCGTTGCTCTGCCGCGACCAGAGCCACTCTAGCGCCTGGGGCAGAGGCCAAGGAGCCATCCCCAGCGCCCGGGCCATCTTCGCTCCAATGGAGCCTTGGCTGCGGGAGGGGAAGAGAGAGACAGAGAGGAAGGAGGGGTGGGGGTGGAGAAGCAAATGGGCGCTTCTCCTGTGTGCCCTGGCTGGGAATCAAACCCGGGTCCCCCGCATGCCAGGCCGACGCTCTACCACTGAGCCAACCGGCCAGGGCCATATTGTTTTGCTTTTAAAATGACATGTTATCAAAGGACTGATAATTGTATTACTCCTGTTTCAAACTATGACATAAGTTCTTCAGTGTTTGGCATATTAGATATTAACTTTAGCTGGTAGGAAGGTTGTGGGTAGAAAGAGCATGCCCTTTATCTACGATTAGGATCCTTTTATAAAAGAATCTCAATAACAAAGTAGATGATAATATATTAAAATCAAGGATACATTAACTTTTGACAGAAAATCCCAAATATTTAGCTTCATTAAATGTTTTGCCGAGACTTGTTCTAGTAAATAATAAAGAACATAGGCAAAGGTATAGTATATGGAAGAACCCATGTAGATGTGCTGAGTCTATCCCACTGTATTAGGAGTTAGTTGAGTACATTTTATCCTGACAATATAATCATGCCTATTTAAAATATGAGGAAACCAAAGTTCAGAGAAAGTTAATAGTTTCCTGGCTTGACCCACACACTATATGACTGGTCTGGAAGCAGTGTCAATGTTATTGCAAATCTTAACCCCTTGCCATGACAATCTGCATAAATGCACAGAAATATAACATTCTTATAAAAGCAATGACAAATGTTACATGGTTATATATGTAGGCAGATGGGTCTGAGAAGTCCCTGGTAAAGAGGTTCTAAGCCTCTGACTGATTCAGTAACAATGAAGTGACCGCCTCAGGAGCTAGCTGAGCTACTGCTGAGATCTCAGTTCCGCATAACTTAACTTTTCCTCAGGCTTTGAAAAAGCTGACATCCCAGGTTCATTATTAGCACATATCTCCTAGGTTCCCTCTCTGGATGGCCCCCATTCCCTACTGCACTGCCTGGGACCTTTGTGGAGAAAATCAGTGGCAACCTGAGAGTCTTTGATTGTACTAACAGTTTTATTCTTGTACAAAAGCTGAGGAGGTGTTCCTCAGCTCCTGAGTTTTGCGGTTGTCTTTTCTTCTGCCCTGTCTTCATACACAGTTGTCTGAGTTCTGCCAGGTAGCTTCATTGAATATCACAACCTGAACCTAGGCTGTCATGGGATGGAGGGAAAGTTGACATTCATAAGTCTTTCTCTTGTGCCAGATGCTTTCACATCCAGACACTCCTTGGATTTCACCGTGAGACTGCCACATGCACGCTTTCCTTTCAGGTAACTTCCTTTACTAAGTGACATGCAGTTGAATGAATGATCCAGCCACCTCCTGAGGGTTTCTCACTTACTCTTGGGTGCTTCCATGGGGGTGTGCACAGGCCTCTACATCTCCAATGCCACATCCTATCTCTCCCGCCATTTCTCCCATTTGAAATGGAGACCCCCTCTTCCCACTCCCGCCAGCCATCAAGGGGCCCCTGCTAGCTCCCTTATCCCAGGAGAGACCCAGTTGGTGTGTTGCCTTTCTCTGCCCAGGTTCCATCCCACCAGACCGATGTTCATTCTTGCCCTTCCTATGGCATGAGACCCCACTTACTCACAAGATGAACAGAGTTAGAAAGCAGCAAGAAAGATCCCTTTTCTGAACCCTGTTCTAGGTAATCCTTTCCTGGTTATATACCAGAGCCCTGTGGAGAGGTTGGAGGGGGCAGAGGTAATGGCTGGAGTGGGTACCTTTTTGGGGCCAGCATCTTGGGAAAGTTTATCTTTACCTGCTGTGTTGTCTGCAATTCTCATGTGTTTAAAAAAAGGGGGTGCCTTCTAGTATTTTGTTGCTTGTAAAATACATTTAACACCATTCATATTGTTTAATCTTAGTTATATTTTTTTAATTTCTATTTTATTTTTTGATTCTTTGAATTCAGGTTTTTCTTTATTCATTTTAGACAGGGGTAGGGGAAAGAAAGAGAGGAGAAAGGGGGGAGGAGCAAGAAGCATTAACTCCCATATGTTCTTTGACCAGGAAGCCTGGGGTTTAGAACCAGTGACCTCAGTGTTCCAGGTCAATGCTTTATCCACTGCACCACCACAGGTCAGGCTCAGCTACCTTTTTTTAAAAAAAGCGATTTAAAAAATTTCTCGAGCAATGATTTTTCTAACTTTACTTCCAGAAAAAACATTTATATTTGGTCTCTTTAACCTGTGGGAACTAAGTGTTACTTTCTCATCCCATGATTAAGATTAATAGACTGAGAAGTTCTACAACTAGGGAGTGACGGCAAGTTCAAAACCCAGGTTTGTGTAATTCTAAAAGTCTACTGGTTATGTTATCTGTACTGCCATGCCACATTATACACGGTCCATTACTGACTGTGAAAATCAAGCACAATGGAACATTGCAAACAGGGAGAGAGGAATATTTATTTGAATTTATACATGACAAGTTTACTGAAGTGAATAGCCAACTAATGGGCTCTAAATGATATAGTCTATACCAATGCTATATTTGAAAGATGACAGAGGCAAATTATACATTCTTCCCAGCTTGGGATTTCTTTCTCTAGAGATTTACATAGCAGCTCTTGAGGGAAGAAAGATCATAAAAATGTGGGTAGGTTATCTCGTTGGGTGGAGTTGTAAGAATTATGAAATCATGCAGAAGGGTGTAGCACACATCTGGCCTTTTATGAAGTTAAGGGAAAGTGTGACATTCATTCTGATTCCACATGTTAAGTCACATATTTGGTCATGGATTATTTATCTTTCATTTTAAAGATTCTTAGCAGTGTGTATCCTCTAGGAATAAATGGTACTTGGAACACTCTGGGGAACATAATGCCTGAGGTTTATGCCTTTCGGATTGTCTATAAATAATATAATAGGAGGTCAGAGTACTGTTGTAAAGCCAGTAGGCACGGCCACCATCACAGGTGCCTGGCCCACGCAGGTTCGCATTAGATTCGGACAGTCGGTAATGAAACAACGGAGCCAAGAACTGGTGGGCCATCATCTTTAATCTAGCTCGCACCCGGCGGGCAAGTAAAAACACACACTGGGCTCCAAAAGCCACTCATTCAGTGCTCACAAAGCTACTGACTTATCCGAGTTTCCTAGAATCAAAGGTAACTACTTCACCAGTCTCATTCACTTCTGTTTCACTTTTCCTTCTCTCTGCACAAACTGGCTTCTCTTTCAGCACTCCACCATCATGGCTGCTTCTCCTGGCCTCCTCCATGTGGCCTTACTCTGCTTTCCTCTCTAATACTAATTTCAAGAACTGAGAGAGAGCAAGCTCCCGGTCTGCCCCACTTTATAGTGTAGAAACCAAAACCTTTAATTCAATATACAAACAAGGAAGTCTCTGATACAAAATCACTTATCTGAGGCATAATGGGATTCCTCATGAGAACGCACCACCCCACATCAAAAAAGGTGGGAAAGGCTTAGTCCCCAAACCAAACCCCAGGCTACAAGGATCCTGCCTGCCCACAGCCAGCCCTCAACACACATTAATATAATCATGCCCATCCCAAGCAAGAAGTACAACCAATACCATCACCTGGGCAACGGGCTTCCACGTGGGCAGCGCCATCTTTAACAAAGTGAGCCTAATATATTTTATCTGCCCAACAACTGTTCAAATAGAAATTCTTTGGCTATTGGAAATGTGTTTACATTCATGTCTATTGGTCATAGATTTCCATTTTTGGGCAATCTGTTCCACTGTAATGACAAATGACAAGATTCCACCACTGTCTGCATTTTCATTTGGTCCCCATTAACCTTTCTTTTAGTCAATTTTCTTATAGGAATAACATACTTATTAATGTTGGTAATTTGGGGTATGGTTGATCCTTGAAGTTTTTTAAATCAAAGGGCTGCTTGGTTTATCATTTTGTTAATGAAATTGACTATTATATTCTGTAAAATGTGTTGAGCATGTTCAAATTTCTGTTTCTTTAACTTCATGGTTAGAGTGGTGCACCCACATCTGTGGGATACGGTCATGCCTCTGTTGAAGAATGGTTGAGTCTAAGGCTTTTCTTAAAATCTGGGTTTCCTTATTAGTAGGAATCATATGTCCTTGTCTTACTTACTTTTGTCTATTCTTTGAGTAATCAGAGAAGTCTTCAGAAACCAACCAATATTTGTATGATTTTTTAATCTGATTTTTTTAATTTCCATTTTTAGACCTATGGTGATTTTTTGAGGGGGGCTTTCTCTCATTAGATTATTTTTCCACCTTGGCAAAAATAGTTTTTTAAATTTCTAGAAAATTTTGTCATTCTATCTGGTTGGTAGGGATGGTACTCAAAAGATTTACCCACTGGTTCATCAAAAGCACTAACCACTGTGCACAACTGCTCTGGCCAGCTACAAGGGACACTGGCTATAAACAGCTGAGATAGCTGTGTTCATACACAAAGATTGAGTAGTTGCTGTTTGGGAATATTTGTGGAACATCTGTCTCAACTTTTCTGTCTTTTTGCTTTTTACTCACTGCGCAGTCAGTATCATAGATCATTGAAAATGTTGACAGAGAAACCGTTGCAGTAGTCATTTAAAGTGACACTGATGAAAGAGCAATTAGAAAGCAGCTTCTCTGTCATTTTCATGTAGACTGGTAATCATTAGATGGTTCAAGGCAATTCAAAAACGCATTTATTAGATTTTGATATGTTCAGTTTTATTTCGGTTTCATCCTTCTTTTGTGAATGCAACATACTTTACAAATGTTAATTTCCAGCCCTTGTATCTAATGTATGAGAGTTAACTCCCCTGTATTTAGATAAAGTTAACAAAGCAAAGAGATTAAATCTGCATGCTGTCAGGTCAGTGGTAAATTCAGGGTCAAGGCTCAAGGGAGACAGTTCATTTACAACCCTGATTTTTTGCATTTCTCTGAAGTCCAGGCCTGAACTCTTCTAGGTAGACAGGAATGTTTATTTAAACATTTTAAAGTGATTTATTAAAGTAGACATATCAGTATTTTTTCTATGCAAGTGAAATCCTTGAGAGATTACACAATTAAAAAGGAAATAGATGAGACCTCACCCCTTACAGGACCAAAAATTCCCTTCATCTGAAGGCACACTTGAAGAAAGAGATTCACCATTTTTAAAGAGGAATTTAACCTGTTTGTGTTTGTTTCTTTTCTATACCAGAGATTCTTTCTGTCAGAATCACTTGTCTGCCTAGGCGTCAGCTCTTCTCTCTCCATTTTCTTTCTTATTTAACAGAGAAAGAGAGGCAGAGGTTAAGAGCCAGCAGTGCCTTTTTTTTTTTTTTTTTAGGGACACTGCATTAGTACTTAACGTTTCCCTTTGTTGGTTAAGCAGCAGAATACAGCTTCTTTCCCATACTTCCTCCTGAAAAGCAGGGTAAGAGGAGATGAGAAAGGTCAAGTCTAGGTCATTCTCCATTGGGAAGATAGTTTTTAGATATCTTTGATTATCTGCTTTCATCAGATACATGCTACTAAGAGGAAGATTGTGTCACCTCTGCTGGCAAAAGAAGGGCAGCTAGTAAAATACAGGGCAAATAAGTTGAGGCGAAGTTAAAATGAGTCAAAAGAGTCAGTAAGGTAGAACTTACATGTTTTTTCTAAAACATAAGGAAGTTAAATGGTTAAATATTATAGTAGTATCACAAAACTATTTTATTATACATGAATTTGGAATAGTTTGGTCTATAGGAATAAAAAGACAATAAAAAATTTTAAGTAACTTCAGCTTTATTATTTAAAACATCGTAGCAATTTGTTTTAATTCTAACTCTTTAGTCTGCTAATTCCTTGTCAAATTGTTTCTTTAGAGAAGGCATTTAAAAAAAAGACCTTGCCAGGAATTCTTAACTAAATAGAAGATATACAATTATAATTAGTAGTTTATATTTATATAATAGGAGGTAGAGAGCTAAAAACTTAAACATACTCTATTATGTTTAACATAGTAGATAAAAGCTCTGGTTCTGGGCGCTGATTGAACCCATCTCTGCCTCAGTTTCCTCATCTCTAAAATGATAGACTATGCCTACCTAAGGACTGAGGTGAGAACTGAAGTCACATAAGTGCCTCACAACACGGCCCAGCCCAAAGTAAATACTCTAAAAATGTGAGATGTTATTATGGAGTAAACATCAGTTTTTTTGTAGTGCTAATACTTTTAACACTCCCTTTCTTGTGGATAAATATTAATCTCATCTAAATTATCCTATCCTCAGTTGCCAGTGTCCAAAGAGTTTTTTAACAAAAACATTTTTTTGCAAGCTGCCCATTTGTTTTGACCCTCCCCCTCTCCACTCCACACCCACTGCACCCCCCCCCCCCAGCCTTCATTCAGAGATCAAGCATCCTATTAATTATGATGATGAGTACAGACCTTGCCTTATTTTTCACTTGATTGCTTTTATTTCCCTGGCACACAAACTAAGATGTCAGACAAGATGGGTTTGGGGATAGCAAAGACCCTTTTAGCATAAGGTGAGATGATACTGATTGGATTGCACCACAAAAAAGTAACTGCCTCTTTTGTTACTTGTTCAGACTGAGCACGAGGTGAAGATTGAACACAGGGATCACTGGGCAAGGCCGAATTAATTCTTGGAGAACTTTATAACATGCTGCACCATAGTTTTGAAAGGTCATCACAGTGCTACTTAATATTCTTAATGTACGGGGTATTGTTTTCCATACTGAATCCCAAAGTGCTTTCAGCTGCTTGTTAGCTGCCAACCCCTTTTCATCCAGTGTTTTCTATTCCTTTCCCTCCCTCATGCCCCCCACCCCATCGCCTCTGCCTTATCCTTCTCGATCTTTGAGCTCCACATCTCATTCCCTGCAGTCTCCTCTCACCACCATCCCGTTGCATTTTTTTATTGTAAATAAAATAATCGTGCTGTGTAAGCCCACTGGGGTAATGTGACATTGTTTTTTGTTGGGTTTTTTTTTTTTTGCATATCTTTTTGGTAACATAAGCCAGAAAAGGATGGTGAATATTCTCTTATTTACAAACAATATCCACATAATTCATTTCACTGGAGATAACAGTTTAGGCTGCCTTTTGATTTAGCCTCCTTGCTACTTTAGATAAAGAACCTACACAAGCTTTCATTTGAGCAGGCATTTTGCCTAAAAATTGACCCTTTGATAGTGAGCCTCTCAGGGCAGTTCTGCATTCCACTGGTGCCATTAGCCTTTCGTATGCACGTTGAAAAGTAGCATACAGAGTTGGATTTATCCCAATCAGTTTAGAGTCTAGCTGAAACTTGCACCGAGCATAAAAGAAAAAAAAAATTAAGCCACTTGGTCTAAAAATAGGTTTCCCAGTTAGAATTTTCAGTTTTGGGCCGAGGGCCTTTCTTGAATTCTGATATTAACTGCAACAAACTAGGGTGTTGGTTACAATTTTATAAAGCCCAATTATGTTGTGGAATAAAGAATGGACTGATATTGGTTGTGATGAAGAATTATTGTGTTGTATACATGGGTGAGAGAATACATTGCCAGATTACAAATGAGAACATTTGTCTCTCCTAAATAGTCTAGCCAGGAAATTAATTCATTGGAAACCTTATTTACACATATGTTGGTAATGTGTATTACTTGTTAATTCTATGTAAGTGGCTCTACTTTTGTTCAAGAGGAGAATCTATTTGAAAAGAGAAATATTTTTCAGTAGAGAGCTTAACTCAGTGATGCCCATGTTTCATATAACTTTATAAACAAGTAGTGGCTCTCGAATTAATTAACATGTGACTGTTCTTCAGAAAAGCACTGATACCTACTTGCAAGGTCTCCTTGAAAGATCGTACATGTAATACATGGCACAGACTAGCACTTCACAAATGATAGTACTATTTTAAGAAAATATATTTTCCATAAGAATAGAGAGTCATGGGTGACATAAGAAACCTGTAGAAAATTTTTATAAGAGTTTATTTGAGCCGAACTGATGACATGTGCTAGGGAGAAAGATGTCAAATGCTCTGGAGAATAACAGTTTTGTAATTTATTTTGTGCATGTGAGATTAGGGAGGCAATGGAGGTGGGAGAAAGCCAGGCAGGGATTGGATTACAGGACAGTTAAGATTTTGTGCTCTCTTCAGGAAGGGTGGCCATGACTTATTTCAAAGGCATAGTAACCTACATACACAAAAAGGATGGACAGGACTTGCTTAACAAAAACTCTTTTGCTAAAAAAAAAAAATGTATGCCTGGAGAGCGACTGCCCACTGTGACCTGCCCAGTGAGGAATTTATGGTCAGATCACCAAGGTTACTTTCCCTAGACCTATCTTTTTTTTTCTGATCTCTTGTTTTCAAGCTCCTGATGCTCCGTATTAGGCCTCCAACTAGTGTTTCCTACTGAAAATGCCACACTGACAGCTCTGCCTTGATGTGGCCTGGAATGGCTGGCAGCACCACATTCTCTGTTAATGATAAAAACAGTATTCACCATTAATTAAGCTTGGATCCCTTAGACATCTTATATAGTCTTAGCCTTTCCATTCTTCATAAGCTAAAAAAGTCAATTTAACCCAATGAGTGGAAGCAGACATATGTTAAAAGGATATTTATTTAATAAGTGCACATATGCTTACAAACTTATGCCAACACATGTCCACACAGACCTATGCTTGTGGAAATTCAAGTACCATGCCATTTATTAATGGAAATCAATGTCTCCAGAAAGGGCAAAGGCACAGTACTAAAAAAAGGTAGTAAAAATAAGAAAAGATGAAAAGAATATGGTTAGCATAGACATTTTAGATAGTGATAAAGAAGGGAGGGCTGGGGACAAAGCTAAGGGAAGTCTAAGGAAATGTGAATGGCTTGCCAATAGAAGTCACCCAAGTTCCTGGTCCATGAAAACAAATAACAAACAAAGAAAAATGTAGAGATGGTAGTCGGCTTATAGATAAAGCTGTATTAGTTGAGAGGCCTCTATTGAAATAAAGAAGCATTTCAGTACACACTGTGAGGATTTCAGTAACATCAGGTACGCTGAGCTATATATATTTTCTTTTAATAATAATCTGATATTCCCAGGGCATATGGAGAAGAAAATGCTTTGGAAAAGGAAGTGGTAATGAGGGGGAAAGACTTAGAAAGTCAGACTGTGTAATGGGTTGATGGGTTCATTAAAAGTATTTAATTTCCGGGCTAGGAGGTTGATTTCTGATTTTGTGTCTTATGAATGAGGTGACCTATCAGGCTGTTCCTGTGACGTCTGCTGCCTGCCTGCCTGTATTATCTCCTGAGTGCCTAGAATAATCTGAGTGGAGACAACGGAAAGCAAGCATATGTTTAAGACAAAGGCTTCGTGAAATCTGTGAGCCTGCTGTGCATCAAGTCGATGTAATTCATTTACTTTTTTAAAGTGGTGATGATACACTCTTTCCTCTGGATGACAAATTACAGAGCACATCTGAAAAGCCCTCTCTTTGGGGAAAACATTCGGCCTCTTTTTTTTCTCTGCATAGCATCTTTATTATGTATGATGAATAATAATAATAAAAAAGCAATAATATTGGCTGAATAGCCCTGAAAAGAAAAAAATAAAGATAAAAGCAGTAAATTTAAATATGTAATTGTAATAATTACACAAAGATAATACACTTGAGCTAGGAGAAGCAGTCCATTTACAGTTTTGTTTTTTTGCTACTGTCTAAAATATGAATTATGGTTGAGTCCTATTGTGTTTTCACTATGTTGGGACAAGAGACTAGAACTGGTGAAGTCTATTGTAGCAGGGGCCACAATGAATGTTTGTCTTTGCAGGATCTAATAGGTTAACTGCAAATTGTGATAACTCTCTAAGAAATACACCAAGAGAATAGCTTTACTTTCTTCAAAGAACATGTTTAATAGTTATTTCAAAGATTTTTGTTAGTCATTTTTGTTATACCTACAATGGGAAATATTTACACCAATGTGTTAATATTATGATATACTGATGTTTGTCTTCAAGCTGCCCAGCAAGCCCCATCATCTTTTAGTTTTTTTCAGTGACCTACTTAGGTAACCATTTCAGATACTTTCCCTGGCTCCTAAAAACACCTGTATTCCTCTCTTCACATAATTATCCCTTTCTCTAATAAAAATCAAGGTCATCAAGCCTGACCTCCCTCATCTGCTCTTTAGGTTAAGTTCTCTCTCTTATGGACCCTGAGTTGAGGAAGGGAAAAAGACTTCTGTCCTCTGAGCCAAGTCCCTTTGTCATCCATGATTTAGGTCCTCTTGTTACCTGCCCTAGGGGTCTTATATGTTCATCATCTTTCTTTCTAGGGCCCTGGTCGGCAAACTGCAGCTCACGAGCCACATGTGGCTCTTTGGCCCCTTGAGTGTGGCTCTTCCACAAAATACCATGTGTGGGCGCTACCTTGATAAAGAATGTACCTACCTATATAGTTTAAGTTTTAAAAATTTGGCTCTCAAAAGAAATCTCCTGGTGTGCGGGGGACCCGGGTTCGATTCCCGGCCAGGGCACATAGGAGAAGCGCCCATTTGCTTCTCCACCCCCCACCCCCCCTCCTTCCTCTCTGTCTCTCTCTTCCCCTCCCGCAGCCAAGGCTCCATTGGAGCAAAGATGGCCTGGGCGCTGGGGATGGCTCCTTGGCCTCTGCCCCAGGCGCTAGAGTGGCTCTGGTCGCGGCAGAGCGACGCCCGGAGGGGCAGAGCATCGCCCCCTGGTGGGCAGAGCATTGCCCCTGGTGGGCGTGCCGGGTGGATCCCGGTCGGGCGCATGCGGGAGTCTGTCTGACTGTCTCTCCCCATTTCCAGCTTCAGAAAAATACAAAAAAAAAAAAAACTTAAAAAAAAAAAAATCTCAATCGTTGTACTGTTGACATTTGGCTCTGTTGACTAATGAGTTTGCTGACCACTGTATGTATTGAATACTTCCTCTTATGCTTCTAGGAATTTATAGCTCCCTTTTAACTTGGGAAACACATTCCTTTGGTTCAGATATTCATTCATCCTCATTCATCCAGTAAACATTTGTTGAAAACCAATGTATCACTTAGTGTTGGTTGTTTGTAAGCAATAGAAATAAACATTGGTTACTCTAACAAAGGAGGAATGTATTGGAAGGCTATGACGTTAACCCATGAAATGGGTGGCAAAGTTTAAGGATTGGCTTTGGAGATGACATAGGTTAGAACATCTCATAAATATACAGGTGGCAAGGACTACAGAAAAATCCCTTCTGGAGTGAATCAACTTTCATCACCCTCAGCTTTCCCATCACTCTTTCCGAAGTTTAAATTCCAGGAAGTGACTGTCTGATTGGCGAGGAGCACCAATCTCATCCCTAGACCTGAGCAAGGTGGGAACCCTGGATTGACACTCTCACTAGGACTGCTCCCAGGGGGAGTGGAGGGTAGTTCCAAGTGGCTATTGTGAGGAGAAGGAGAATGTGTATCAGTGAGGCAAAAACAGTGGCTAGAAGCCTAGAGTATGTCAGTAGCCACCATGCTAGTCATTAGAATAGAAAGACAAATAAAAGAAAACTATCATTTATTAAAATGAGAATAAAATAATAAAAATGGTAGATATGAAAGTGAGTGTGTGATAATGAGTCTAAATATGGAAAGATAATATGCACATTTCATGAGATATATAGGAGAAATAGTCTGCCAACATGTGAATTACGGCCCAGTCACGCTGTGTGTCCCAGTGATTATATACGAGCCTGGAACTGGTCCCAGATGAATAAGGCAGCACCTGTCCTCAAGGAGCTGGTAGTTAGTGTAGAATCTGGTATAGGAAGAGGTCATTTGAAGGAAATAGAGAAAACTACTGACATGGGGACCCTGAGAAGGTGCACCTGATTTTAGGGTGAGCTGATCCTGAGGAGGTTTCCAGGAAGACAAAGAAATCTCAGCTAGAATATAAGATCAAGTTGTGGGGGATGGAATGGCACAGTGGTGGGTAGGACATTCCGCAGAGAAGAGCCAGAGGAGAGGTGGAGATGAGAAGCACCGTATGGTATGTGGAGAAAGGACCGTGGTGATTGTGTGGAGGGAGGTCTGGAGGGAGGGGAAGCAGAGGTAGAATCTCTGGGCCTGTTACAGAGCCAGTGAGGGACACACTAGAGAGGGCCGTGGGTGAGGAGTGGGAAGACCTGATGGTTTGGTAGGTAGGAAGCTGGTGGTGAGCTGGGATAGGGCAGTTTGCGTAGAGCTGGGCAGGTGGGAACCAGATGGGGTGACCTAGGAGTGAATCGGAGGTAAGGAGGTTGACAGGAAATGGAGGCTACTGTGCAAAGAGGTGTGGATGAGAAGGAACAAAGGCAGATCGACTCACAGCTGGAGCAGATTGTGGAGTGAAGGCTCTACTTTTATATACGGCAAGGATGAAGTCAGTCGAGAGAAAAAAAAATGATATTACAGAGAGAGAGAGTGATATTAAACATTAGAGAAAGGAGAAGGAATATTGTCTTTAAATAGAAAAAGGCGACATCTAATGCTGGAGGTCATGACATAAGGCTAGGTGTCAGTGTATGGAAATCTGAATTGGAGGAGGAGGATGTTGAGAAAGGCCTTTATGGATAGTCTAAATAGAGACCAGACATAGTTTAGGATTAAAAGAAAACCTAGGTTCAAATTTTGGTTTCAAAATCTATGGCTGGATGACCTTTGGAAAGTTACTTAGCCACTCTGAGTTTCAGTATCCTCAGTTGTAGAATGGAGACACTAAAAACTATCTCAAAGGATTGTGACAAAATTAAAACATTGAGTATTGTCCCTGATGCCCAGTAACTACTTAATTATGGTTTCTGCTATTGTTATTATTAGCATAAGTATATATGAACATAGCATTGCATTAGTAACCTATGTTATAATATACATGGTCTCATGTTTAAGAGTAGTCTGTGGAGCCAGTGAGTCCCACCTCTGCCATTTATCAGCTATGTGACCTTGAGGATGATAATAGCATGTACCCTCTAGTGTTATTGTGATGATTAAATAAATTAATTCAACATAAAAAACTCTGTGAGGATTCTGTAAGTGTTAACCCTTTGAGTAGTATGAACGTTCACATATGCCCTTGTGCTTCCTGACTATCCAGAGTACGATTGTACAAAAAAATTTATTTTAAAAATGTGTAGGCAACATTAAAAAGAGGCAAGTGTGTTTTCTTCTTGTTTTAATAGATTAGTTATCAAACAAACATGATTTTAAGTTAATAAAACTGGAACTGGAACTAATTTTTTGAAAAAGAAAACTTATTCTGGGGGGTCAGCGAGCATGAAAAGAGCTCACTACTCAAAGGGTTAACTGTTGCTAATATTTTAATTTTTATTCAATATCCAAAAAAATAAAAAATAAACCCTCTTCAGTATATATTATCTCTATTTTGTAAGGGAGGGACTCAAATGCAGAAGAATTAAATGACTTACCAGAGTCAGATATCTAGCACATGGCAGTTGGGTGGATTAAACCCAAATTCCTGTGTCTTCACATTCTGTCTGCCTGGCGTTAACTATGACTTTTAATCTACTCTCTATCTTTGATCTTCAGTTCACGGTCACCTGTTTTCTCAATTGCTTATTGTCACATATTCCGTGAGTTCATCTTGACCATTAGCTTCCCGACTCATCCTTGGGTCTAGCCAACCAACTTTTTGTCCTTCTTTTGTTACCTGCTGTTCAAGCTCCCATTGCCGACGACAGTCCGTTGTGTATGTAAAGGAGCGTGAGGGTAAATATTAATTTGTTTCATTCAAGGGTTTCCTAAAAGTGCATGATGGAGGCTGCAAATACATAAGAGAGAGAAGATACCATAATACCTACAACCACCAAATGTTACCTTTGTTTCTGTGAATGTGGTCAAAGAAATCTGCCCTGCCAGTTCCAGGGATGCTGCACATCTGTGCACGCTCTCTGCTTACACATGTCTGTGTTTCTCTCATCAGTGCAGCCCGTTGTTTAACCGCAGTACGACTCAGCACATTGGAAACACCCAAAGACTTACCATTTAAATTGTAGTATGAATGCTTGATGATAAAAGTCTGACCCTGTTTCTGCTCTTGTAGCAAATCTGAGGGGAAACTCAGTTCCAAACATTATATAACATCATGACCTTTCTTTGATGTATCGTGGTGTGGCAGACAGATGTACTTAAGCATCAACATCCAGAGTATTTCAGACTACCCTCGTTCTTCCTAACAGGATTAAGAGGGAGAAGGGGCCTTCTGTGCAACCCAGCTTCACCATATGAAAGAAAATGCATGTATAAAGCAGATTCTCCTTATTTAGAAATAAGGTTCTTTAGGGTCAGGCTTTATTTAATTTAAATACACTTAGGTTTTACATTCAAAATGTATTCCCACTTCATGGCCTTCAAGAGTCAAACATTAATGATTGAAACAAGAATTCCAATAGCATTTTAAAACAATTAAGCTGCAAAATGTTAATATTTGGACACCTCAAAAGAAATATTTCTTTTAATGAGTGTTAATGTAATCACAATATACTAAAGAAAGCCTTCGCAGGGATCATCAAATTCACTAATGTTTTAAAGAAAGTCAGTTTTAGTTCAAACGCCGAGGAAATGTTTTATTTCAACTAGGAATAAAAGGGTTTTATATACAGATGAAATGATTTTACAATATGGGAAGGATTTGGAGGGAGTAGGAAAAAGCCCTAAGGATCAGAAATGTCAAACAGGGAACGCGAAGGAAAGACAAGAAGAAGCGAGTGAAGGAGGAGGGTGCTGTCTGAGGGGCTTTGTTTCAGATCTTTGGTGGCTTCCGCAGGCTGCAAGTTGGAAGCTGCTTCTGCAAGTGGTAAAAGCGACACACACAGGCCCTGGCCGGTTGGCTCAGCGGTAGAGCGTCGGCCTGGCATGCGGGGGACCCGGGTTCGATTCCCGACCAGGGCACATAGGAGAGGCGCCCATTTGCTTCTCCACCCCCCCTTCCTCTCTGTCTCTCTCTTCCCCTCCCACAGCCAAGGCTCCATTGGAGCAAGGATGGCCCGGGCGCTGGGGATGGCTCCTTGGCCTCTGCCCCAGGTGCTAGAGTGGCTCTGGTCGAGGCAGAGCGACGCCCCGGAGGGGCAGAGCATTGCCCCCTGGTGGGCAGAGCGTCGCCCCTGGTGGGCGTGCTGGGTGGATCCCGGTCGGGCGCATGCAGGAGTCTGTCTGACTGTCTCTCCCCATTTCCAGCTTCAGAAAAATAAAAAAAAAAAAAAAAAAAAAAAAAAAAAAAAGCGACACACACAGATAGCCCCGGACCGCCTTACACATTGTGTGTATGTCACAAAACACAGGGCAAAGGGAGACACAACACGATGGGGCAGCAGTGTAGGGGGCCTGTCACATGCCAAGGGGAGAGTGGAAAGAAGCACGGAGAGGACGCTCCATTATCTCAAACCTGTAGCACTAGGATTTAGGCCAGGTTTACTAACCTGAAGTTCTAGGATTTTTCAACATCTCTTATCACCAGTAGGGAATTTTGATATTCATTTATGTCAGAGGGGCTATAGGTTGGTATATCTGATGGATTACATAGTATGACTAAGGGTAAAAATTTGGTCCTTGTATTTTCATGGGAAATGTGGGACTCTTGAAACATTTGTTAGAAGAAGAAACATTGCAACAACTGGGCTTACAAAAATGTTGACTAAAGGAGGAAAAAACCAGAAACTCGGGTGCCAAAAACCGAAGAAACGTGCCAAATGCAACCAACTGTCTAAGAAGATCTAATAAGATCATTTTTTTGCTTAGCATATATCTTTAAAGCACCTCTTATGTGCTTGGTCCTTCATATGCAATGTCAAGTAAGATAGGCACAGTTCTTGACCCTATGGAGCATATAGACAAACACAGGTGGAGACAGTGAAGTTTAGTCTGTGTTCTGACGAAGCTTATACCGTAATGAGTTAAAGAGTAAAAGTACCTGAGTTTATAGTGTGTCATGGACAGCTTCTCAGGGGATGTGATACTTAACTGATCTCTGAAGGGGAAATGATGGCCAGGAAAAATCTAGCATGCCTGGAGGACTGAAAAGCTGAGAACTAGAGGTCACCCCAAAGGCCTGCACAACTCCCTAGAGAAGTTGGCAGGAGAAGTAGAACATTGCCATAGGAAGAAACTAAAGGGTGAGAAGTAGCCTTTGTGGAGTACCCATGAGGAGCCATGTGCTTTACATACATTATCATACTTAATCTTCAATAAAGCTGACTTTGCTTTTATTTTATGGATGAAGGGGAAAAAAAGAAATATAGGGAGAATTAGTGACTTGGTCAAGGATACACAGCTTAGTGCAACCCCATCTGTAAATCTGCTGCAACGCAATCTCTCAACCTCCATGTTTCCTGCATACTACCTTGTCTCCCTTGGAGTTAAGGAAACAATAACCTATTGCATAAAGATGGTTATTTAAATTGCAAACCAAATAGCTCTTAACCTTTAAATACTACCAAATCTTTTCCATGAAAAAGGTCTCATGCTGGTATACAGTCACACAACAAATGAATGGTAGGAATATGGAATATGTGGTAGAAGGAGCACAAAGGCAGGAATAAACTGGAAATCAAATGGCCTTTATTAAGCTTCCTTGTATCTTCAGCATATCACCTTGTCTTTAGGTGAATTTCCTAAATCCAGAACAAATAGCTTCTTTTTGCACTCTCTCAGCTGCCATATAGAATCCATTGCTTCTTGCTCTGTTCATCTTGTGAGTATAGTAATAGTAATTTTTATATAATAATTTTGAACAGGTCCTGTCTTCTACAAGTCATGAGATCTGTCTCATTGATTTACTTAGAAGAGTGTGTGCACTCCATATGTATTAGTTGAGTGAAGTGGTGAAGTATCGGGGTTGAGCAGCCACTTCTTAGGGAAAAATAAAATTGCTCATAGTGTTAATGCTTGCCTGACTTCAAGCTAACAATGTGATATCACTGAGTACTGGGAAGCAAGGTGCCAGAACTCTCCTTTACTTAGCTTTCCACTGTACACATATGCTAGATGTAAATAACCTCAACAGCATAGAAACGTAGTAAGATAATTAGAAAGTACTGTGTTTGAGTACTTGTTATCTTTAATTTCAACATAATTTATTTAATTGAAAATTTATATAAATTTTTTTTTTTTTTTTTTCCATTTTTCTGAAGCTGGAAACAGTTCAGAAACTCTCTGAAGGGAGAGACAGTCAGACAGACTCCCGCATGCACCCGACCGGGATCCACCCGGCACGCCCACCATGGGGCGACGCTCTGCCCACCAGGGGGCGATGCTCTGCCCATCCTGGGGGTCGCCATGTTGCGACCAGAGCCACTCTAGCGCCTGAGGCAGAGGCCACAGAGCCATCCCCAGCGCCCGGGCCATCTTTGCTCCAATGGAGCCTTGGCTGCGGGAGGGGAAGAGAGAGACAGAGAGGAAAGTGTGGCGGAGGGGTGGAGAAGCAAATGGGCGCTTCTCCTGTGTGCCCTGGCCGGGAATCGAACCCGGGTCCTCCGCACGCTAGGCCGACGCTCTACCGCTGAACCAACCGGCCAGGGCTTATATAAATTTTTAATAATGGTCATGTATGATGATTGGCTCACAAAGTGTCTGAAAATTGAACAATTGCCCTCTGAGCTGGTAGCCACTGGCTCTGGCACACTGACTTGTGAGCATTTAAGGCAGGAACTTTCTGTGTTCATCTTTGTGTTTTCAGTGCTGAGTTCATTCCCTGGAACTCAGAAGATGTTTGGTATATCAATACAGAAATTTTAAAAGATGAACAAATGCAGTCCTGGCTAAGTAGCTCAGCTGGTTGGAGTGCCAAGGTTGAGGGTTCAATCCCCATCAGGGCACATACAAGAATCAACCAATGAATGCATGCATAACTAGAACAACAAATCAATGTTTCTTCCTCTCTCTCTAAAATCAATCAATAAAAAATGAACAAGTGCATATATAAAACCAAGTTACTACTGTATATAAAAAAGATCTTAGATATATCCTATAGCCTCTCAGTTTCATCATCTATAAGGCAAGGGGCTTGGCTGATTTTGACTGACCTAAGTCTCCTCCTGGCTCTCACATTCTACATGTTCTAATGACCAGAAGCAAATTCTGAGATTATGTCAACTGTTTTCTTAGCTGTATGCTTATATTGTGATGACAACATTATAACTACCTCATTTAGGACTCAAGAACTAAGTGATTGGGAGATTCAGAACTTATTTACTTTATCTTGAACAGAAATGAAGACTACTTAATTTTCTTTGGTTTACTGTTGAACCATTGGGACATTTGTCTAGATTTGCTGTAACATCCTCATCAGGTGCTCTTCTAGATTTGGATTTAATAATAAAAAAAATGACTATTTCTTTAAATAATAGAAAAATAAAAACAGAAATACCTCATTTTCAAATGTTTTATAAGGCTTAAATGCTAACTTTTTGGAGCTGTGAGCTGAAGATTAATTTTTCCAAGCATTTTCTTTAAAGAGGAGATCAGAATAAGCACCAAAGTTAAAGTCTTTAACAGAGTTGAAGCCCTATTACTGAAACTCATCTGATTCTAGAACTCCTTTACCTGCAAGACACAGTAACACCTCATGGGACATCGGTGGTTCATAGATCCCAGTTTGAATAAAGCTGCTGTTGATGCTTCTCTTTAATAACTAGCTGTGAATTGGATCAGAAACAAATGCCTTTACTACTTGTTTAAATACAGTAAATAATTTATAATTTTGAAGCTTTTTATTTTAAATTGAATTTATTAGGGTGACACTAGTTAACATTATTATACAGGTTTCAAGTGCCCAATTCTACGACATACCTCTGTACACTGTATTGTGTGTTCAACCCCTGCAATTCAAGTCTTTGCCCATCACCATTATGCCCCCATATTTTCCTCCACCTCCCTTCCTTTTGGCAATCACCACACTGTCATGTCTGTGTCCATGTGTGTCTATGTTTTTTCAATTATTAATTTAGAATCCTACCTTTCCAGGTGTCATATTACCAAATCCATTAACCTTATCTGTACTAAAAAGCAAGGATGGATGCTATACACAGTATTACTATCAGAGTAAAGGTAGAAAGGCTAAGACCTTTCCTCTCCCAGATTTCCTGAAGATGTTCAGTATAATGTGCCACCTCAGTCACCTTGGTGGAAAATGAGGCAGGTGGATTGAATAAGGCCCAGTCTCTGACTTATGCCATTAGCTCATGTAACCACTGCTTAGGGAGCTGTAGCAGGGTGAGAGTTCTCCTCCTCAGGACTTAAACACATTCACAGAAGCAAAGGGGGAACCAGAGAAGAGTTTAATTAAGCTAAATGTTCTGATGTTTGAATGTTGACACACTCGGTCATACTTAGGTCCAAGAGAATTAAAAAAAAATTTCCCCTGGGAGAATAGACTTGATTTACATGAGACTTCTTTCATTAAATTCAGTGAAGCCTGCAAAACTTGCTAATGAAGGAAAATTATGAAGTATGCTGGCTCAATTTACTTGCTCTTTCCATAATAATTTGGACTCAAACCATCTCACATAGACTCTGAAGCAATCAGATTTCAAAGAAATTTGCCTCATTCTTTAGCTTAAAATTCTGAGCATGTTTTGCTCTTATCAGAAGATTATGAAGATATGATAAAATTGGACTGGCAATATCACTTCATCGTAACGTATTTAGGTTATGTCAGATGTGAGGTTTTTAACATATTTTTAGAATATTCTTAGATGTTTTTTCTAATTTTCAAGTTTTCTCAGGCAAGTTACTGCTATGGCAACTCTTAGAAAATGGGTTTGGAAGAGATATTATTCAGGAATTTGAGAGTTTCATATTGCCCCCTCCAATCCATTCTACTTTGCAGTCAGAGTGATCAATATTAAACATCTTTACTGAAACCTCCTTTAAATCCCTTTCAAGATTCCAGTGCTCTCAGCATATGATACAAGCTCCTCAGCATGGCCCGGGGCCTTGCATGATATAGCTCTTCTGCCACTCACATCTTGAACATCTCCGGACAGACTTTATTTTGGTCGTTGTTTACTCCATGGTATTTACAACCAGCACTCAATGGTGTTTGGCACAATGTGGATTATATATCTACCAAGAACAGTTTAGGTTAGTAGTGGGGATTTGCTCATTGTAGTCTGCTCAAGGACTCAGGCTGCCGGGCGTCTCCACCTTGAGTGTTGCTGGTTGTTCAACCAGAGGAAAAAAGAGTTTTGGAGGGTCCCATCTCAGCAATTAAATGCTCTGGCCTGGACGTGACACTATGGCTCACAACTCATGACCATAACTAGTCACGTGGCTGCATCTAACTACTGAGAGCCAGGAAGACAATCCTGCGTGTGTCCCCAGGAAGAGAGGGGGACTGGAAGAGAGGGGGACTGAATGTTGGTGAGCAACACTAATGACCACCACAAGCTTCAGGTCCCTTGCTGTTTCCTCTCCCCTACAGAGTTGCACTCCAGCTCTGTTTATGTTGTCGTTAAAGCATCATCCATGTAGTCACTGGAGCTTTTATCATGTCACTGGATCTGTTCACTCATCCAGTTTACCCATGCAGGTCTCTCAGCCACTCTCTTTCTTTCTCTTCTTCTGCTGATGCAAGTAGAGGAGGAGAAAGGGGAATATTTATCCCCTTCTCCCCTTCATTTTTCTCTCCCTTTATAACCCAGTGTTTTCATCACCTCATTCAGGAGGTTTCTCTATCTGCACCCTGCAAAACAAATGATCAGCCTTTTTCTCTGGTCTAATGTACAGCTTAACACACTGCATGGTGAACACATTTACTCCTCTCTGCCTCACATCAGAGTGTGAGCTCCTTCTTACTCACTGTTATACTGTGAGTGCCCTGCATGATGCCTGGCAAAGAGTTAGTTAGTAACAACATGATGACTATTTGCTGTATGAGTGAATTAGTTACAAGAACTTCTTCATAGTGAAGAAATTGATATTGTTATAGATATGAGAATTTTTTTCCCTGGTTTTCAGACTATTGATTCAGTTTTAAAATGTATGCAACTACAGGTCTGGTGATTGTATTTGATGAGAACAATTCAAAGAATGAATTTTAGATTTCCAAGTGGCTGAGACTGTATAACTAGCCACTGAAGCTAGTGGTGTAGAAAATACGGGTTGAACAGCATCATGTAAGATTGAGTTTCAATTCAAAGTAAAATGTTCAGACTTACTGGCTCATTTGAACATAAGACAGAAAGTCACCACACAATTCTGCTTTTTCTTAAAATTCAGCCTTGCAAGTATACAACACAAACATGTCAGTTTTCTTTAAATACATTATTTTCCTTCTCTGAATATAGAGAAAACAGAATAGAGGAAGAGATAATATAATTTCTTGCTCTGAACTTCACATTCCTCAAAGGAAACTTTCAGCTTGTACATCAATTATATGGGAAATTTAAAATCAAAGTAGGAATAATTCTCTTTCTTATTCCACAGTCAATACTGTGTGTGGTCAGATTACCCAAGGGTCAATTCAGAACACCAATCACTGTACACAGTGATTTTTAAAATTTGGTCCCACAATTTGTGAGGTTTCTCAGATGAAGCTCAAGCAGCTCTGAGAATGAACACAATGGTTAGGGCAGATCCTTATAGTAAAGCACTAGGGATTAGCTCTGAGCCTCATGTACAAAAACTGCCAGAAAACTAAGGGGATAACAGCATATAAGCAGAGAGAAAATTTTTTCACTGCACGCACACACGTACATCATTATTGACATATAATTTTATATGCTTTAAAGTCTGGAGAGATTTTTACTAAAGCATTAAACCCTGGGGGAAGTAATTTTATGGAAAAAGATCACATCCAAATAAAGGATTAAACAACAAGTCATCCAATTCTGTAAAGTGTTTTACTCAGATTGTGAGGACTTGTACTTGTTTCCCTAAGACTAGAACTGGGAGCAATTAATCATTAACTATAGTGAATAAGTTCTGAGGCCAGACTAACTTTGCTAAGTAAGGATAGGTATCAGTTCCCCAGGCTGCTGTGGAAGAGGAAACCCCGGGATATATTCAGTGCTGCTCCTCTGCTTTCTCAACCCAGGAAATGCACGCAACCCTGTCCAAGTGGGTGGAGATCTAGCTTTAGCCAAATAGGACTCCCAGGTCTAGATTTGTTCCATTTGGTCAGCGTAATTCTAGACCTGAGGGTATTCTCTGCATAATTATCAAAGCCAAACACCACTTTGCAATATACCCAAATTCTTTCAACTTCATATGTCATACATAATAACACACAATTAATTTTGCTCAAGAATTTTATGTGATCATTATATGGTAATATACAGTAACTTTTGTATATCACATTTGTTTAGATTATTTTATAATTTCTTTAGTTGGTTCTTAAAGACATGGAATATTTGCTAAATGAAATCTGTAAAGGTTTTTTTTTTAAAGTAATATAGTATCAGGCATTGTAAATGGCAAAGATAATTTAGTGTTGGGCATATGAATGGCAAAAATATGTATAAAAATAATGAGAAAAAATTACTCAAAAAATGACATGAAAGTGCTGAAAAGTTCTCAAGAGTTTATAGATAGCCTAGAATTAATGTTTGATTTTGGGACACAGAACAGAAACAAGTCAGAAAAAATCTTTTCTAACTATGAAATTAAATTGAAGGTAATTTGAGAGGTTATATTTATGAAAAATAACACCGAAACTTTTGTTCAAATTATTGTCCTACTATAATCCTCCTCATCTCAGTCCAGTATTATCTAAGGATTTTAATAGAGAATGTTTGACAATTTAAGTAAACTCTTATTGTGTCAGGGAGTGGGGCAGGCAAACAACTCTCACACCAGTGATAGGGAATGGTGTGTTTACACCCTGGAAGGGGCAAAGGGGAGCACTTCCCCACGCGAGAAGGATGGGAGGCAGCAGGCAGCTGCCCCTAGTGTTGGAACTTGGAGTCTCACAATTAGAGTAGACAGGTCTAGACCAAGCCTCTGGCTCTGGAAATCGGCCTTCTCCCTCTCTTGACTGTTTTGCTAGATAGGTCCTGAGCCTGCCAGAGTCCAGGACCTAGCTGATGTTGTCAGATAGAGAGCATATATAACAAGGCATCTAAAATTCAGTGTTTTAAAGCTCCAAAGAGTAGTAAAGTTCACGGAACCCAACTCTTTCATTTTACAGATGGGAATCCTGAGGCCAGAAAGGATTCTGTGACTTGCCCAAGCTCACACAAGTTAACACAAAAGCCAGACTCTTGACTTGTAGCCCAGTGTATTTTCCCTGACACAACATAACACATGAGTCATCTGGAGAAGTGAGCCTAGAATTATGAGGGTGGGGCAGCAACTGAAGAGAGGTTTAGGTATGTAGCTTTGGCAGAGGTCTCCCTCTTAGACAAAAGGGCTATTCTTGAGAAAATGTCCCCAGTGTTCGCACTCAGAAACCCAAAATACCCATCGGGATCTTTAAGCCATCAGGGTAAGAAGGTTCCCATCTAGAGAAAGAAGCAAGTTTGCCCTGACAAGCATCCAAACATTGCAGGTGCTCTCTAGGGAACCACATTCCCAGAAGCTCGCCCTGGCTTGTCAGAGAGACCCCCACCATTCAAGGGTCTCCCCAAGATCTCTGACCTGCAGGCCCTTGTGGCAAGTAAGAAGGGTGGCTTTGGGAAGGGTGGTGCCTTCTAACAGATGGCTCCCATCTGACCACCAAGTCAGAGCCGCTTTTATGAAAAGGCTGCTGCTTTCCAGGGTTTCTAGCGTGTGCATTCCAACCAGGATCAAGAACATCTGCAGAACTTGGAACCAGAAACGCACTGAGGTCATGGCCTCTAGGCAAGCGATCAGCAAATTGAGTCACTGAAATCTCTATTTTATGAAGCATTAGCTGTAGGTCTGGAAACAGCACTTAGGCAAACCCATGTCAGTGGAGTCCACTTACCTCCGCCCATTTCCCTGGGTTGGGCTTGTACTGGAGCCCAAGTTTCATATGTGAACTTTGCTTTCCAACTAAGGAATTTAAAAGCATGAGGAAGGAGAGTAGTCATGGATTTATAGGGTGTGTGTGTGTGTGTGTGTGTGTGTGTGTGTGTGTTTCCTGAGACAGGTGGCAGAAAACCCAACCCTAGAGCCCTTACAAATGTCTGTGGTGGGTATTTGAAGAGATAGGGAGTGTGGGATTTTCCCAAGAGACTGAGAGACCTGTGGAGTAGCTTGATCCATTGTAGCATCTTCCATAGTTGATTGAATAATTATGAAGTGGGGACGTTGTTTTTCTTGTTCCTCCTTGTATTTCCTATGCCTGGAAAGAAAGAGAAAAAGGATAACAGAAAACTTAATGTGCATTACATAAATTTTACTCAGATGGCATTTGTGATAAAGTATCTTTATAGTTAGTACTTGGAATCCAATATAGTTATCTCAGTCCAGGATAGCTCCCTACCACCAGCACTGTTAACTCACACACCAGATCATGCCAACACATATTACTCTGTGATTTTATGCTTCTTTGTTTCTGTTACCCTTAGATTCTCTGGGGGGCTTTGCTCCATTCATCCTGTCCCCTCAACACCTGGCATTGCCCTTATTGAAAGACCAGAAGTAATGTTAATAACAAAAGACCAGAAGTAATGTTAATAACAAAATAATAAAATATCAATGATGGTCACAGTTGAAATAACAATTTTACATGTATAGCATTTTATATATAGCTTGCAAAAACACTTTCACATGTATTTTAACAATTTAAACTTTGGCTTAGCTGTGATAGAGAGGGATGTTTTTTTTTTAGGACATTGAACCTCAGATGGAAGCACCTGCTCATGGGCTTGCAACTGACAACTGATGGAACATTATTCCAGCCCAGATTTCCTGGCTCCAAATCAGATGCTTTTCTTAATGGTTATGAGCATATCTAGATTTCAAGACAAAGTGTTTATCAGAGTATAGGCTGACCATGGTTGATGATTTTATATGTATGTGTCATGAAAGATGGTGGTGTAACAGTCTTACCTTAAGTGTTGAAGTAATATTTAAGGGCAACAAAGTTTTTAAATGTAAGACCTTTATATTAGTAAAGAGCCAACCCAAATACCTAACAAAACAAACAAAAAGCAAAGGGATTCTAAAACCTTAAATCAGAAAAGTCTTGAGTAAAACAACAACCAAAAAAATGGTTTTCTCTTCCTATTTTTGGTGCCACAAGCAATTTTGTCTTCAGTCATATCGCTTAAGTTTAATTTTCTCATCTGAAAAATGATGGAGTAGAACCAAATAGCACTTCCTTCATTTTTTCTCTCAGTGTGTTCAGGCTGGTATGACAAAAATATCACACACTGGGTGACTTAAACAGCAGACATTTATTTCTCAAAGTTTTGAAGCTTTGAAGTCCAAGATGAAGGCACCAACAGATTTGGCATCTGGTGAGGGACCTGGTTCAAAGATGGCCATCTTCTCATTGTGTCATTTGTATCAGAAGGAGCATGAGAACACCCTCTAGTAAATGTGTTGTAAGGGCTCTAATCCCATTCATGAGGGCTCTTCCCTCAAGACTTAATCACTTCCTAAAGGCCCCACTTCCCAATACCATTATATTGGGGGTTAGGATTTCAACACATGAATTTGTGGGAGGTGGACACAGACATTCAGTCCATAACTCTTCCCAAGACAAAACTCCTTGCTACTGTTATTCTAATTATAAGAGCTGGAAGGAAAGCATTTAATTACAGTTTTACAAAGCATAGTATTCATTGCTAGTATGGGAAATTGTCTTGCCACTTGAGCACAGTTACTGAGATGCTGCTAGTTAGGACTCAACAGATAAAGTTCTCCATTACAAAATGGTTAAGAATTAGAAGCCAGGATTTGAAAGGTCACTTTTTTTTTTTTGGTGTGTCTTTTAAATTTATTATATTTTAAAATATGAGAACTGTAGAATATAGCATTTGCTTAAACACCTCAGGGCTGTTCAACTAGGTACATAATGTTCTGTCAAACAATCTGAGATTGAGAGAGTAAAGTAGAAGCTTTTTTATAACACAAAAAAAGTGAAAACTCCTCTTCAGATCACATATGCCCAGTAAGAAAGGTCACTTTTTATCAGTATGTGATTATGGGAAAATAGAGAAACTAGGGGCATGTTCCTCAAGCATTTAAAACTCATTCCTCTAGAAGGTTTTCATAAGCTATCTTCCGCAGGCATCCCCAAACTATGGCCCGTGGGCCGCAATGCGGCCCCCTGAGGCCATTTATCCAGCCCCCACTGCACTTCTGGAAGGGGCACCTCTTTCACTGGTGGTCAGTGAGAGGACCACTGTATTTGGCATCCCTCCAATGGTCTGAGGGACAGTGAACTGGCCCCCTGTGTAAAAAGTTTGGAGACCCCTGTCAGGTTACCATCAGTCAAGGACATTTGGCAGAATTGATAAAATTGCACTGATAATCATATTCTAAAAATAAGAGTTTTATTAAATATACTTTTTTACATTCTAGTTATGCTGCTGCCCTTCCTGAATGCCAGGACCTGATGCTACAGGGCTGTGTGCTACCACCTGCCAGTCACTTCAAGGGTGCCACTTCTAAGGAGGACCAGTAGTCTATTGGCAAGATGTGATAGTAATAAATTGTGCAGAACCTGAAACCAATGTTCTGTGAAAATTCAGTACTGCTTCAATAACTTACAGAATAAATTCAAAGTTATATCAAAGCATAATTTAGGGATGGAAGCCTTGGTTATTTAGGAAATATTAGCATAACAATGGTTCTTGTTTACTCACAGAATTTCCTATAGAGATCTATTTAAGTCTTCTGGTGAGAGAACTCAAAACCTAAAACAATTTCAAATATAAGATATTAAAATAGCCTAGTGAAAATGAATTCCCTGAGGGCTTATACCTCATGCATTCAAAACTCAATAATTTTAAGACAAGCCGGGCACGTGTGCAAGGCCCAGAAACTGCGGGCTGACATAGGAACGCAGTCATCCCTGCATGCAAAATCTTTTTAACTGCAGGTTTCAAAGCAAAAGCTGTTAATGCTGAAGGATCATGTTGGATCAGTGGGAACTGCTTGCTGAGGAATAGCAGGGAGGCCCAGGCAGGGGAGACTGATGACAGCTTGGGTCTGAATCATCCAGAATGATGTCAGCTGATGTACCCAAATACATCAGAACCATTTTCTCTGAGTCTCAGAGTCATTTCTAGGAGTATATGGAGCTTGTGAAAAAACCACTCACTCTGTAGGGCCTTCCCTTCTTGATTAATATTTTTAATGAATAAAACCCACGTACTGTAAGCATTAAGAAAAACAAAGATAAAATCAATCTAGATAGAGTGTAGACATCAGGAACAGCCTGTAGGTAGTAATGGAAGAAGTAACAGAAGCAGCATGTGGTGAATGTTTATTGTGCTGCAGAAAGGAGGCTGAAATGTTATTTAATTTAATCCTCACAACTTCCACATGGGCAGGTATTAATGTTCTAGTTTTACAGAATTAAGGGACTAGAATTGGGAAAAAGGAGCAGCCTGCTCTAGTCAGCATGCCAGTGACCTGAGCAGTCGGCCCTGGAACTGAGATGTGTCTGTGCTCACGTTGTCTCACTCTCTTTGCTGGGAAGGATCTAACCAAGGGCTGGTAAACAGCCTAAGGAATTTTCTAGAGGAAAGTGAAGAATTGACACAATTATGATGATCTCATTTCATATGTTGATGAACTGAATTAAATTTTAGCTTCTACTGATAGCCCTCTTTTCTTCCTGTTCTTGCCACTGCCTTGGGGTCCCCCAGAGCTTGGAGAGGAACTATGGAGCAGAGGCATTTGGATTCCAGAGCACATTTTATGTAGTGCCATTTACTTCACACTGCTGGTGGCTCAAGGAAGGTGTCACCCACTGGACATGCATTGGGGCTGTGAGCCTCACTGTGACCCAGAGGAATGGGTATGGCTCTCATTTTACAGTTGATGGAACAGTCTCAGAAAGTTTAATGTTCCTAACACCCTGCTGGTCAGCAGTGGGCAGGATGAGCACCGAGGGCTGCCAGACTGAGGGTCTTCCCGTAGGACAGGCCTAGTGCTTCTCAACCCAGGCTCCTCGATAGGAACACTGATGACTTCAGGAAATAAAAATGACTGGGTCCCTCCTCAGATCAGTCAAATCAAAATATCAGGATGAAGGAGACCTATTCTTTAGTATTTTCCAAAAGTTCCTCAAGAGCTTCTAATGAGAAGTCAAGATTGAGAACTAGTTTTATTTGCAACCACTGGTCAAGTTATCAAGTAGAACTTGATAATCTCATCATCTCCTTAAAAAGTACAGTGGCTGAATAATTGGCTTTTTTTTTTTTTTAAAGCTACTATGGCAGATGTAATCCCTTCTGCATTGCCTTATGTGCCATATAAACAGTGTCTGATAATTGTAATAATCTAGTAAATTCTTCAGCGATTTGAATTGGCAGGGATTTTTCCTGGTTTGGGGTAAACACAGAGGAGTCAGAAGAGGTGCAGTGAGTGTCCATTCTCTGATGGCTGTTTCTTTACTCTAGTAGAAATAAAAATAAAATTATTCACTACTGCATTCAGGACTCATGTCCCTGTGAATATCAGAGCACCCAGCTCCCAGGGCAGCTTACAGACCTCAGGTGGACGGAGGAGAGAGCTCTTGTCATTGTCCTGACCTTTGGCATCAGTGAGCCCCCACTGTTGATGTCAGTAGGCACAGGTAACTCTTGTCATAGTTTTCAGTACCAGTCTTTCTTCTGCAAGATGGTATACTTGGCATGGCATGGCATGGCATAAACTCTTATACTCATGAAATGTTTAGAATCATGGAACAAAGAGTCTTGTGGGTAAATAATGTCCCCCAACATTTGCAAGGTATGTGAGTGCAGAGAACCTGATGTGCACAGTAGTTCTGTTATATCTTCCTTCCCACTCCTGATTCCCTAACAACTCTTAACATATAATAACTAATTATAAATTGAAATAAAAATTCTGGGATAAAACTATTCCAGAAGAGACACAGTTGTATTTTTAAAGGTTCCCTAAGATGATGATCCCATGTCCCATGAACACACCATATATAAAAAGCACCTCATGATGTGTGTAGGTAATTATAATGTTAAATTTAATTTAGGTTGGTTGATAGCCTACTAGAATGTGATCTCTTGAGTTTAAATTATTAGTATTGTGTGTCAACTTTAAAATCACTCTACTCAGACTGTGAAAGCTGACTTTGCAGTAGAATTTGTGATTGAAACAATAACAACTTCTTTTCTGGGATTTAAATATGAATACTTTGGAAGAAATAATAACCCTATACTTTTGCATATTAGTTGGGTGGTGGACACCTGGCATGTGCACCCTTATTCCATTTTCCCGTGCCCCTGAAAGATGTTACTAATTGATCATAGTTTTTTATATCCTGTTTTGTTTTTGTTTTTGTTTCTTTTTAGTTAAGCACAGCATGACCTCAGAAATTTACAACACTGTGACTTATGCAGTGACTACCAATTGATCAGATTATTCATGGCACAAAAGAGAAAACCCATTTTTCATCTCTATTAGCACAAGTTACAATTTACAAATGATATTTTTGCCCAATACCTTGTTAATGTTGCTCTTTGCAAAGTTAAAAGCCCCGTGAGATAAAAGGTGGTGGTAATTGTTTAAAAGATGCAGAGTTCCTCATACTGGTTTGAATAATAGGTAGAAACTGCAAGTTTTCTTGTTTTTGAACATGCTACCATGTTCCTAAATCCAGCAGGGGGAGTATCCTGCTTTTCTAGACCCTGCTTTTAACACCTGTTTAGTTTCAGTGCTGATAGTTTATTTTATAATCCCTTAAAATTGGAGGAGCCAGTTGGGAGAAATCACGTTTCGGCCTTATAGGATAGACCATCGAGGAAATTAGAGCTCAGTCCCCCACAGCTCACAAAGTCCTACCTGAGGCCTCTCTCACTCTCTTAGATTTGGCATCAACGCTACATACAGGTCTAATGATGTTGCTTGAAAGCATTTTTGTTGAAAGTCCTGTTTTTATAATTGAACATGAAATCATGATCAAATTTTGTCCTGAGTCTAATAGGTTGCATGACATCCCCCACCACCACCCTGCCCTCTGTGCTGGCTAGATTTCAATTAAGGTAATTAGGTAATTATATCCAACTTCCCAAATTCCAGTATAGTTTATATGACTCTGTTTCTTTACTTGTTCCCATTAAAGCTGTATTGGCAAGGACAGGCTGTGGCATTCCTTACAGGAACCAGCTGGGCCGCCTTTTCCTGGCACGTGAAGTGATGTCCCTTTGCTAAATGGCATCATATCCGTCAGATCAGGACACAGACAATGGCATGCTGTGTAACGCACATGTCTTTGTTGCCATCAGAATTGTGCTTTCATATTAGGAATTAGCAAACTGTGGTCCATACAGCCTATGACCTCTCTTTGTACAGCTCACAGCTAATAATGGATTTTATATTTTTAAAGCATTGTAAACACACACACACACACAAACACACACACACACACACACACACACACACACACACACACACACACCAGAATATACAACAGACTATGTGGCTTGCAAAGCTTAAAATGTTTATTAACTTGCCCTTTAGAGAATAAGTTTGCTGAGTCCTCCTTAAGATGATCGTAATAATAATTGTAATAGTATAAATAACAGCTCACTTACAAAGCATTTACTATGTACTGTTTTAAGCATTTTTCATGTTTTAAGTTGAATAATCTTTATGGAGTCTCTGTGAGATAGTGTGGTAGGCAGGCAGCTTTTAAGAAAGTCCACAAAAGCCTGACCAGGAGGTGGTGCAGTGGATGAGCATTGGACTTGGACACTGAAGACCCAGGTTCAAATCCCCAAAGTCGCCGGCTTCAGTGCGGGCTCATCTTGTTTGAGGAAAGCTCACCAGCTTGAACCCAAGGTCGCTGGCTTGAGTAAGGGGTCACTCGGTCTGCTGTAGCCTGCAGTCAAGGCACATATGAAAAAGCAATCAATTTACAACTAAGGTGCTGCAACAAAGAGTTGATGCTTCTCATCTCTCTCCCTTCCTTTCTTTCTGTCCCTATCTGTCCCTCTCTCTGTTTCTGTCTCTGTCACACACATGCACACACAAAGAATATCCACAAAAAGTCCTGCCTCTGGCATTCACGCCCTTAGTTCAATCCCTTCCCTTCACTAGGGACTGCCTTCTAATGAATATTGATATTCTTCTCTTGGAATATGACACAGGATAGAAATATAGAATATATAGAGAATATATAGAATATATATTTGATGATGGTATGTTGCAGGCATAATTGTAGATATTACGGGTTTGTTTCCAGAGCACACCAATGAAGCAGGTCACCATCTTTTTGCTGATGGAGGGTCTTGCCTTCAATTTGTAAAAATCACAACATCCATGAAGTACAATAAAAGAAGGTGTGCCTGTGCTGTGATTAGATTACAAAAGACTGTGGCTTCCTTCTTGGATTTTCTCTCAGGCTCTTCCTCCTTTCCATTTTTCCTCCCTCTCCCTCTCCCTCCCCTTCTCCTTCTCCCTCCCCCTCCCCCCTCCTCCTCTCCCTCTCCCTCTCCCTCTTTCCCTCTTTTTCCCTCTTTCCCACTCCCCTTCCCCCATTCATCTCTCCTCCTCCTTCTCTCCCCCTTCCTCTCCTTTCATTTTTCCCCCTCTCTCTCCCTCCCCCTCCTTATCTCTTCTTCCTCTCCCCCTTCCTCCCCTCCCTCTTCCTCTGATTGATCACTATGGGAGAAGCCAGAGGCCATGTAGAGAGGCCTAAAGCCTGACAACCAGACTGTGAGCCAGGAACTAAATTTCTCCCTCCCTCATCCCAGTTGAACTTTCAGATGAGACTGCAACAACCTGACTGAAACCTGATGAGAGACCCTGAGCCAGAGGTAGCCAGCTAACTTGCACCCAGATTCCTGATTTACAGAAACTGAGATAACTGTTCATTGTTTAAAGTCACTAAGTTTTGGAGTAAATTGTTAGGTATCAATAGTTAAATACAGATGCTGGTACCTAGAAGGGGAGTATTGTCATAATAAACACATAGAGTGTGGGAGTGGTTCTGGAACCAGGTAGTGGACAGAAGCTGGGAAGGATGCAAGATTCCTGGAAGAATGTCAATAGAAGTCGAAAATACCTTGAACACATTGTTCATAGAATTTGGGGTTCTGAGGACACTGAAGATGAAAAATTGCAGGAAAGTGAATACTAAGGGAAGGGGATCTCTGTTATTTAGACACAGAAACTTTAGCAGCACTGTGGCCGGAAGTTATGTGGAAAATGGAAAATGTGGTTCATGAACTGGCTGATTTACAAGAGAAATGGTGTAGACGCTGCTTCATTTCTTTTTGATAATAGTAAACCATGAGAGGACAAAAATAATTTGAGAGATAAACAAAAAGGAATCTGGTCTTGATGGTTTTGAAAGTTCTCAGTCTCTTTAAGTGGCACATGAAGCTTACATTTAGAAATGACTCTAAGTAAAGATCAAATACGGGTCAGGAAAACATAGTCTACAGGTGAACCTGAGGGTGTGACCGTAAACCTGTTATTAAGATCTCAGAAAGATAGAAGTCAGAGCAGAGTGCCTTCGTGTACTATTCAGCTCTTTAAAGGCATTAAAGGCCTAATTAGCACATCCTCTCAATTGAACAGTAGGGCCTCTGGGAAGTTGAAGGTAGTTGCCTCTTAGCCATCTCAGTACAGCCCAAGGATAGAGAAGGACTCATTTGATAGAGATTTGTAGGGATGACTTTTATATAATGAAGTGAACTCAGACTCACAGGAGGCTCACTAAGGTATTCTAACAGTTAATATGCAGAAATATGAAGGCTTGAACTGAGTAGTAGACTAGTAGAATGAAGAAAAGCCTTTGAATTCTCAAAATTCTTCTGGCAGGAATCAGGGTGGGTGAGCAGCTCATCTGCAGGCACATGCTACCTTCCACTACTAAAGAGGAAAGGTAACTCAGAGAGTAGAGCCAAAAGCTTGGAGGGCAGAGCTGAGAGCCGTGGAGAATTCTTCTCAGGTGTTGAGACCCAGTTACAGAACTCTCACCATTTTTCTGGTTAGATCTTAGAATTCCTGTGGACCCGTGACACCCCTCCCCGCCCCGGACCTCCCGGTCATCCCCATTTGAACTGGAATGTGTATAGTGGTTACCCTGTGCTAGCCTCCCCACAGCATTTTGGATGTGTGTGGAGAGAACTTTTCTCTTTAGTTTTGCAAGTGTAGCATCTACATTTGAAGAGCTGTACTAAGGAGTTACATCTGCAGAGAAGTCACCTGCACCTGGACCTGATTTAGATACGATTCTGGGTTTGAGTTGATTCTGTTATTAGATAAAACTTTTGAGGGCCTTGGGCAGGGGTGAGTGTACTTGCCATATGGAAGGAACATGGATCATTGGAGGGTCAGAGAGAGAGAGGACTGTGATAAGCATCTTCTAATATAGTCCCGGACACTGGCATTCATGCTGTTAAGTGTGAACAGGACTTAGTGACACATTCCTTTTTTTTTTAGATTTATTTATTTATTTTGAGAGAGAGAGAGAGAGGGAGAGGGAGGGAGAGAGAGAGAGAGAGAGAGAGAGAGAGAGAGAGAGAGAGAAAAGGGAGGGAGGAGCAGGAAGCATCAAGTCCCATATGTGCCTTGACCAGGCAAGCCTGGGGTTTCAAACCAGCGACCAGGTCGACGCTTTATCTACTGTGCCATCACAGGTCAGGCTAGGATTTAGTGACTCATTTTTAACAAATAGAATATCACAGAAGTGTTGGGATGTCACTTCCAATTGGAGGTTATGAAAAAGGTTGTTCCTTTCATCTTGGGTGCTCTCCTCTTACTTTTTTGCATCATTGGCTCCTGGGGAAGCCAGTCATTGCTAAGGAGCCCAGTCTAGAGGGACTGAGACTGGCTGTGTGCTATGTGAGTCAGTCTGGGAGCAGATCTTCTCATCCACCAGGCAAGCTTTCAAATGAGACTGTAGCCCAGGCCAACAGTGTGCTTGCTGAGTGACCATGAGCTAGACACTAAGGTAATAAATAGCAACTGGATTGTTGATGAAAAGAAACTTTGATTTCATAAATGTTTGTTGTTTTTCAACTGCTACATTTTGGGATAATTTGTTACATATCAGCAAGTAAGTAATGCAGATAGGTGTAATTATTATCTACATTTTATAGAAGAAATGGAGGTATAGACCAATCCAATGCCATACCACTTATGAGGGGTGGAGCTCAGATTTGAACCCAGGCTGTCTGTCGCCAGAGTCTGCATTTTTGCATCACAAAGTTCATAAAGAGATTGAAGTAGATGATCATGTACATTTGTTAAATGAATGAATAGGGCAAGTAGGCATTAAGAGTCCCTTTGCTGATGGGAATTTGGGTATGTGAGCACACACATGCACAGGTGTCTTCACTGCGAACATTCTTAGAAAGTAGGATGCTGCCTTCTGGGAATTTCTTTTATTGCTGGGTACAAGCAAATATTTTTTAAATAATCCTTTTCTTTCAATACTTACTGAAAGTCCAGGCTAGCATTCTGCTGCAATCTGGGGATTCCTAAAATAAGTCTTTGGCTCAAAATTTAGGGAAACTATGTGGGAGTAAGAGAGCTTAAAACAAAGGGGTAAGTCCTATAGCTGAGTATCCCCCTCACCTCCTGCCATGAACTTTTATAACATTATACATATTATGAATTAGATGTGGGTTTCAAATGAATAATTTAAGCAACTTTTTGGCACATTCAAAAGATGATTGTTGTGAAGTAGTGGCTTGCTTAGAAAAGGAAGTTACAAGATTAATCCCTTTTATATTTAAACGAATATCTTCAGAATATTTTAATAATAAACTTTTTTTAAAGAGCAGTTCTAGATTCACAGTAAAATGGAGCTGAAGGTATAGACCTCACTTAGATTTCCTGCTCCCCACCCCAACACATAGCCTCCAACTAATACCTTTTAAAAATGAAGTTGAATCACCAAGTTCTCACTAAGAAATCTCCAGCGGTACTATAATGCGGGTAGCCGAGGCCAGGCAGGTTCACATTGAATTAGGGCAGATGGTGGAGGAACTGCAGAGCCAGAAAATGTTGGGCCATTCCAGTTTATTAGATTCTTCCAAAGACGGACAAGTAAACAGGCAGGGGAACATCTCTTCTCACAGCAGCAGGTGAACAAACAACCAAACGGCTCCTCGTGGTGGCTGGCAAGCAATCCACGCTGAGGGAAAGTACCCCTAGCTTTATGTAGGCTATACACACGTGGCTCTACCACATGCCCATGCACCAATCATGCGAAGTGCAAGTGAGCAAGCCTAACACAGCTGTGTTCCCAGCAGATGCCATTGCATATGAATAACTGAGTCAGTTCATCAGGTGTCGATAGAACAGGGGCACGTGTATTCTCTTCGGGCTACAATAAACCGCTAGGCGATCACTTCAATTTGAAGAATTTAACAAACTGCACTATTTAATGTGTATATTCTGTGTAGTTCCTTTTTTTTTTTTTTTGTACAAAATGCCACCAGGAGTCCAGGAGTTTGAAGACACAGCCCAATAAATAGTTACCTAGCTCCCATTTACTTGTCTTCTTCAAAGGGGTTGAGGTGTGAGTGGCAAAATCCTGGCTGGGAGTCAGGGGAATATGATTTCGCTCTAGGGGAGGCTGTTCCTATCCAATTTATGTGTTCTCCGAAGGCATTTGTCAGTTGTCTGCGTGCTTTCCTGGGTTCCTTAGAATAAATGTTGACTGACATAGACTGGACTGCTTGAAGTGTATATCCACGTCATTGTTGCTCCTAAGACAGCATGATGTTTGCATGCCGACCAGCTACTGGTGGGAGAGGGAACAAAGGCAACACCATGTCTTTGAAACTCACTGGTACTGTCACTTTCAAAGTCATGATTACATTAGACACAGATGCTCCTGGCAGTATAACTCCAACCACAGCCTGTATTTAGGAGATAGGTCCCATGGCACTCAAATGGGAGTCTGTACATCAGGAGTGTCCACATCATCTGTAAACTTACTAAAAATACAAATGCTGGACACCCAGCCCCCCACCCTGGCTGTAATGAATCAGGATCTCTGGGCTGGGCCCAGCAAGCTGAGCTTTTACATGTGATTCTTCTACATACGCAAGTTTGAGACGCAAACCAGTGAGTCTAGACTCTAGAATTGATGAACATTGTCAGTTTTCTTTTTTTCCTATTTCTTTTTCTTTTCTTTTCTTTCTTTTTTTTTTTATAGAAAGAGAGACAGGAGGGAAAAGAAATGAGAAGCATCAACTTGTAGTTGCAGCATTTTAGTTGTTTGTTGATTGCTTCTTATATGTTCCTTGACGGGAGTGGGGGTGGTTCTAGCCAAGCCAGCAACCTTGAGCTTCAAGTTAGTGACCTTTGGGCTCAAGCCAGCGATCTTGGGGTTTCAAACCTGGGTCTTCAGCATCCTACATTGACACTTTATCCACTGTGCCACCACTGATCAGGCAACATTGTCAGTTTTCTGAAATCTGAAATATACAGGTTTTAGCTCTTCTGACAAGCGTTCCTTTGTTCACAGTAAATTTTTATTTTAAAACCTTGGGGTTTTTTCCCCTCCTGTGTAGTAGTGATATGTAAGATGTGGTTTGCAAGAGATCATTTAAAAAGGGGAACACTCTTTAACAAGTTAATACTCATATAAGTCTATTTTTCCCCGTGGACCATCCTATAATTTTTGTCTGTCTAGAGATTAATTTTTCTTTTCATTTGAAAAATGCTGTTAACTTCACTAATTGTAACAGCTTCAGAATTTAAATTTGTGGTTAGAACTGAAATATCTAGTCTTAAATCCTCTCTTTACAAAACAAATGATTGTAGTCATGTTTCCATGCGACAAGCATAAACTTTCAGTACCATTAAAAAACAATTATTAGCAAGCTCTGATAACCGTTTATTATAGATAAAAAGTTCCTTAGTCATATAACTTCTCAGATGACTCTTTTTAAAAGAAAACAGATATCTCTTAATCTATTTGGGGTCGTCTCATTAATTGTCAGTTGAACCATGCCAGGAAATTATTCTTCCATTTATATACTATTTTAAGCCTATTGCAGATGTGGAGTCTCATGTCAAGGTTGGAACTTTCTTAATCTTTCCTGTCTCTTCAGAACAAGAAGATAATAAACATTCCTGACAAACTGTAATCAGGAACTGGCCTGGCAGTTAATGAACAGGTCAGAGGTGGCCATCGGGGATGTTTCTGAAGAATGTTCATAACGAAAGCTTTTGGCTTAGACCTATGTCTCCATAAAAGCGGTGATAAAAGGCTTTGGGGGAGGATTAAAGAGGACAGGATTGTACATGGCCTCTAGGAGTCAGAGTAGTCACTTTTCTCTCATTTTGCTCTCCTAATATTTCGGTGGGTTTGGGACATGTCAAAATTACCCATCCTGCTCCAGTCACCATGTTGAAGAGAAAGGTTTGTTTTAGCACCTTCTCTGTGGCCCTGTAGGAAAAACCACCATGAAGTAGAAGGAGAAATTCTGAGGTTGAATTTGGATTTGGGTGCTATCCCTGCCTAAGCATGACTTTAGGGTAGTCTCAGATATCTGAGAAGCTGGCTGGGAGGGATGCAGTACTTAGGGCCCCATAGGAGGCAAGAGCTTTTGTCCTGTGTTTTTCTCTTTTAGGCAGTCTCATTACTGACCATTGAGTGTCTGTTCTTTAGCAGAAGCAGATACCTCCTCCATAATTCCTGATCCTTTCCCTTCTTCCTCCAGATTGTAGCATAAATAAAACTCAATGTTACTTTTCAGTTGAAGAAGAATGTGTGATTTTAAGTCTGAATATGTGCTAAATCTGATTTTTATGGGTCATGCCAGGCTTGTGAATTTCAAATATATTATATAGAAACAAACACTTTCTAAGGGACACTGTAATATAAAAGCAATTTTAGAAATCTTAACAGACTTTATAACTGAAATATGTACAGAACATGATTGATGTACATGCTAAAATATTTCCTACTGTGAACATGAACCAGAATCGTCTCTTCTATTTATATAATATTTACTCTGTAAATATTTATTGACCACCTACTATTTGACCATTTTGGTTCTGGGACTACCATGCAAGATTTGGTCCCTGACCTCTTGGGGGAGACAGAAACTGATCAGGTCACCAGTTTACAGTTTCTACAGCCTCCTGCCCTTCCTCTGTTCCCCTTCTTTGCACTCTGTCCCTCTGTCTAGATCTACTTGTGCCCTTAACATTTTTTTCCTGTGACTTAGTCAGTGCTCTAACTGGCTTGGAAGTCATTCTAAAGTAGCTGCTCCCTGAAAGTGGTTCTTTTTTTTTTTTTTTTTTGTATTTTTTTTCTTGAAGCTGGAAACGGGGAGAGACAGTCTGACAGACTCCCTCATGCGCCCGACCAGGATTCACCCGGCACGCCCACCAGGGGCGATGCTCTGCCCACCAGGGGGTGATGCTCTGCCCCTCGAGGACGTCGCTCTGCAGTGACCAGAGCCACTCTAGCGCTTGGGGCAGCAGCCAAGGAGCCATCCCCAGCGCCTGGGCCATCTTTGCTCCAATGGAGCCTTGGCTGCAGGAAGGGAAGAGAGAGACAGAGAGGAAGGAGGGGGGGGTGGAGAAGCAGATGGGCGCCTCTCCTATGTGCCCTGGTCCTATGTGCCCTGGCCGGGAATCAAACCTGAGTCCCCCACACGCCAGGCCGACGCTCTACCGATGAGCCAACCTACCAGGGCCTGAAAGTGGTTCTTATATGCACGATTTTCTAGGTCTCTAAGACAGTGTACTATATTTGTAAGTGAGAAATTTGCCTAAGACAGTGGCTCTCAATATGTGAGATACATTGGAATCACCCGGCAGGTTGTTGAAACACACACTGCCGGGTCCTACTCCCAGATCTGAGGAAGGGCTCAAGAATTTGCATTTCTAATACCTTTCCATCTGAGGCTGATGCTGCTGGTCCTGCAACCACTGACTGAGGACATAGTTTTAGGAGTGGTTTGTTAATGTCTCTTTCTTTGTGGAATAATTTAAAAAGAAAAATTTAGTGTATGGTATTTTCTGAGAATGAATGACCACACATAGTTAAAAACTCCAAGAACTTTCGCTTTCTCCAGACTTTCCTTAATCTCCAGGAAATGCACTGTATCTAGCTCATTAACACTTAAATTTATATTCCTGTTGGTGGACCCAGGGTGTGGTTGGCTTCTGGATTTTATTTTCATTGGGTGGCAATGAAGTAGTAACATACAAAATTGTCTTCCCAGTTTTCTCCTTCTGGGTTTAGGATACTTGTATACTTTTTCTGTGTTTCTTATTTTTGCATAAAAATACCAAATAACTGCACCTTAGTCTTCAAAGACTATTGTAATTATTTGCAATGTAAGCAAACATGACATTTGCTAAACAATTTAAACATTCAAACATGTAGTAATATAGAGACTTCAGGAGAAAGTAGTTTGGTAAAATTTAATTGTTATAGAATTTCAACATACTAAACTGTCATAGTCAGAAAGAAAAGGAAAATATTTACTTTTTATAATACTGAGCTATTTAATCAAAATACTTTCCCTTTGTAATCTTTATTTAAAATTCTTTCCTCTCTTTTTTTCTGTCTGTTTTATCATTTTGTATTGATTACATCTTAAATTAATCAAATAATTTAATACAGTTTACTACTTAGTTTTTTATTGGTAAAAATGGGTTGATGATGTTTTTGTCTTGTTAATTGTACATGTTTTATCATTTCTGTGGTTATTAAAACAATAATTTTATTGAGATAAAAAAAGGAAAAACAACGCTTTTAAATTGTATGAAATTATTGTTTCCTTATTTCTAATCCCAATAGCCTTTTTTTAAGTTCTCTGTTTGACCCCTCCAAAATTAGTGAATACTAGCTTTTCACATTGAGTTAGCTATACTCTTGTCATGAGGTAGGCCATGGTTTGGTAGCAGCATAGATTCATTTATATAGTACCATGTATTTATAAAAAAATTACTACTAAAGTTTACTAAGTGCTGTAAATGTAATTTTGGCACATAGTTCCCACTTCTTTCCAAAGCTCCATTAGTTGTCCAAAATCAGCCTCATGTGTGGGGGAGAAAGGCTTTGAGGAAGGCCCCTCTATCCTGCCTGTTTCCTGGACACAAGACTGGAACTATGACGCTAAGGGTAACCACCTACTAAAACAGAAATGGAAACAACCTCTCAGTGTGATGTCCCAGGTTTGAACTGTGAGACAACCAAGTTTCCTATTTAGTCCACAATTAGCTCTGACTCTTTCAACCTTAGTTCTGTCTTGCACTTTGTATGGTAATAAGCACCCATCATTTGACCCTCTTGGGTATATCCATTAGTTTAAGTTCTTTAAAGGGGAGAGATTACCTTTTACATACGTCCACAGCCCCCATGTAACACAGTGTAGAGGAGATTCAGTATTCTTTCTTTGAATAGATTCACATAGATTCTTCTTTGTGAATTTCCCTTTCACATAGATTATCTCATAAAGTCCCTGTCCAAGTCGTGTTTTACGTGTGTCTTCACTCTCTGCATTTCTCTCTCAGAGTAAGAGGCTGGAAATCAAAGCCAACAGCTCTCACTCATGGAGCCTGGATCTCTCCAGTATTTTCTCTCTCTTTCTTCAGTTGTTGTGTTCTTATTTCTAGCATTATTTCCTTATAAACATATTTTTGTCTTTCCTACCTTGAAACAACCACAGAAACTTTTCTCTGAATTCCTAACCCTTTCAATGAACTCTTATATCTCAGCCCTTTACTACCAACCCTCTGGAGAAAATAGCCTGCACTTTCTTACTTCCCGACCCTTTTGCACTTCGGCATCTGCCACATGCCGCCACTGAAACTACGCATTCTAAACATTGTCCTTGACTTTCTCGTTTCCCAATGGGACTCTCTCAAGCCACTTTTTGCTTTTCTTGAAACTCTTCTCCTTGGTTGTCTGGCACAGCTCCATCTTGATTCTTTTCCTATCTCTATGGACCATTCTGTCTCTGATTTCATTGTCTTCTTTTTCTATTATCTAAATGTAGATATGGTTCAAGCTTTTGTTTCCCATCTATTTTGGTTTCTTTTTGCTCTCTTTCTTCTGTTCATTTCCTGTGGTCCCATGATTCAACTTTCATTTTTGTACCAATAACTCTTACATGTTTATCTCAATCTCACAATTTTCTACCAAGCTCCTGTTCCATATTCCTATCTGGCTCATAAAACTATCAATTTGAGTTTGTCAACCAGGTCTTCACTTATGCATAGGTAAATGTAAACTCATCATCTTTTTTCCCTTCCCTTAAACTAGTTGTACCTCTTGATTTCTATATATTTATGAACAAACCATCATTGTTTGAGTGACCTTAGCTCAAAACTTCAGTACTATCTTTGACAATTTCCTCTCCCTTTTCATCCAAATCATCAAGCCATGGTATTTCTTTCTCTATCACTCATGCCTTCATTTTTACTCCAACTCTTGGCTTTGTCCTGCCTTAATTCACACTTGAACTACTGCTACCAAGATTGCATATGTGGGTTCATTTCTATTTTTCTCTATTTTATATTTATTGGAGCCATCCTGAAGACTTCTGCTAGTCTTATTTTTATAAAATGACATGAAAGTTGTATTCTTTGCTGCTTTAAAAATGTTAGTCTCTAAAGACCTTTGTTGAAATGGCTACCTTCTCAGTTATGCCTGCCATGGTCATCTTATTTAAAATTGCAACTTCTTTTACTTGGAGACTCCTATTCCCCTTTGCCCTGCTGTATTTTTTCCTTACAGGGCTCCCCATCTTCCAACATTCCTTATAGTTTACTTTTTTTGTGTGACAGAGAGAAAGACAGACAGGGACAGACAGAGAGAGATAAGAAGCATCAATTATTCATGCGGTATCTTAGTTGTTCATTGATTACTTTCTCATATGTGCCTTGACTGAGGGGTTACAGCAGAGTGAGTGACCCCTTGCTCAAGCCAGCGACCATGGAGTCATGTCTATGATCCCATGCTCAAGCCAGCAACCCTGTGCTCAATCTGGTGAGTGGATGCTCAAGCCAGGTGAGCCCTCGCTCAAGTCAGTGACCTCAGGGTTTTGAACCTAGGTCCTCTGCTTTTCAGTTCAATGCTCTATCCACTGTACCGCTTCCTGGTCAGGGAGCTTACTTCTTTATTATGTTCATTGTCTGCTGCCCCCACTAATATTTAAGCTCTATGAGGACAGTTATAACTTTCTATTTTATGTTTATGATGCATCTTAGAATGATGTCTCACATCTAGTAGGTGTTTAGTAAATATATGTTGAATTAAGGAAGAAATTAACTTATGCAACGAAAACTATTTGTCATGCCAAGTATATACTAAGAACTGTGGCAATTGTGGGGACCTGTAGTGGAAAACAAAACAGACATGATCCTTGCCTTCACCTAACTTCTAGTCTGGAAAACCAACACCAACATTACAATGAAATGTGATGAATATTTTTCTCTGAGAACACTGGGTTACCCAAGGGACCTTGTATAGGAGGTTAGTGAAGACTTTTCTGAACAAATGTTGACTAAACTGTGCCCTGATGATAATTAGGAGTTGACTAAGTGAAGAATGACATTTGAAGGAAGATGCCTATCCTGAGCATAGTAACATTACTGGTTCAAGGAATTGTAATAAGCAAATAACTGAAATATAGAAAGTGAAAGGAAGGCTGATGCTAGAAAGAGAAGCAGGTAAGAGGTTAGAGAGGTCTTTTTAAATCTTTCTAAGCAGTTTTCACTTTTCCCAAATGCCAGTGGCCCCTCAGTACACACTCTATTACTCCATGTAATAGAATGCATTTCAGAATATGAATGTCTTCCAGTTGACCTTCCTTGTCAAAAGATTGGAAAAATACGTTGTAAAGAAGCATGCACTTGGTCAAAGTAATTCGAGGTGTAATATCATATTTTTATTTTTAGCATTTGTGGCTGTAGAGCAGTCACAATTCTAACCATGGTATGTTTGGTTTGGCATTAGCTAACAGCTTGTTGTTTAAATAATATTCACATCTTGCTTAAAACAGCATAGCACAATTTAATGTAATTCTCAAGAGTAATCAATTCAGTGACACATATTGGGAAAGCATAGAAAATAGTTTTAGAAGGTATCAAATATCTCTCTTGGTAAAGATTTACTGTGATATAGGTCTCCTCTAATTAATGATGTGTTAAAATCCTGCATTTATTATATAGGCCAAAGCCCAGGCCATATTATTGACATGGATAGAGGTTTGCTTTAATGTTGTTTTTATTGCTTTCCTTTTAGACCCTTTTCTTTTTTTTAGAATTCCCTTATGGATACATTAGTGTCCTTTGTAGACTTACTGGCTACCAAGAGGGACATTCAACCCCATGACACTTAACCTTTATTATTACACGGCATTACTGATTGTTCACTTGACTACCAGTCTGTACTCTCTGCCACTAATAACCTCACAAATTACTCCTTTGTCCCATCCCTTCCCTTTTGAATCTTCCTAGGTGATTTGTTAACTACAATTGACCCTTGAACAACTCACACATAGAGGTATCAACTACTCTCGCAGTAAAAAATCCACATATAACTTAGCCCAACCCCAGATGACCCTTGAACAACGTGTTACTGTGCAGGTCAATTGAACTGAGTGGATCAATTGAAAATATATCTGCATATAAGTGGTCCCACAAAGTTCAAACCCATGCTGTTTAAAGGTCAACTGTAATCTCTAATAATGGTAATTCATCGTGAGGCCTTTACTACTGCTACACCTTTTGGGAGTATTTACACGATAAAAGATGAAAGATGCGTTAAATCAATTTGTACTCATAAAATTTAAACTTCAGTGAAAAATAAGAACACATGATGGACTTGTACACCCTTTAATTTCATCCTTGCATGTCTATCTCTAAGACCTGTTGGTTTCCACAGACTCTACCTAGGTGATAAAATGTCACAAGACCTTTACTGCCTCCTGAGTGTTTGTGGCAGACTGACCTATTTTGGGTGAAACTGCTCAGTTGTGTAGAGCAAGAAATCAGTGTTAAAGGTAGAAGAGCTCTGCTTCCTGACAATCACAGAAATCGATATGTTAACTAACTTCTTCAAAGCTTCTTCATTTCCACTCCTTTTCTAAAATGCAATCCTTTCAGCAGAGTATTAAATAAGTAATAAATATTAAGGAGTTATCAAAGTATTTACAAACTATGATGTGTATACAAATAGGAGGTGATATCTAAATGCTTTCTTTTAGAGTTCCAAAGATTTCAGGGTGGCTACACAAATTAAGAATTCCAGCCTACTGCAACTCGCCTATTGCTATGTACATGATAAAATTTTACAGGCTTATATTTTTATTAATTTAACTGGAACTCACAGTTAGAACTTCTTACTTGACTGAAGTAATATTGTTTTATATAAGAGAAATATATCCTCTCCAAATAGAATGTGTAGAAATAATATCTGAAGATTTATTACAGAATCAAAACAAATGGTACACAATTAAAATAAGCATGTTCTCCAGGAAAAATGTCCCTAGCAGGCCTCAAATCCTGTCTCTACTTTTGGATTTGTCTGGTCTGGCATATATACCAAGAATCTAAAGTATTTTAGGGTGATACAATATTTTATTTTAGTGATCATAATATGTGAAATCAAAGGGAACTCGGGAGAGTATGATTCAAAACGTGGCCCAACAAGAGGTAGTGTCCATGGGCATCATGATCTGACCTGACCCAACTCTTGGGTTGCCACCATCAGGGCCTTAATTGTGCCTATCCATCACTGGATGTGTCAGCCACACCTCTGTCATCAGGAAGACCAGCTAGTCATGCTACTCTCCCATGTGAGTCTTGGTTGTTCATTCCAGGATGGTTATTAATGGGACAGCAGCTTGGGGACATTTTAAAATGATATTTTTGGTTATTGCCTTTTTCTGGGCTTCTAGGGATCTTAGAATAGTCCCATTCTCCATATACTCCAAAGCCAAAACCAAAACCAAAATCCAAACCAAAACTGTTCCTGCCAGCATTTCAGTTAATTGGGGAATCAAGAAGGCCCTAATCTCTCTGAAAGATCAACTTGGAAAGAGATTTTTAAGTAAGTTTGATTTTAAAAGTAAATGCATTGGGAATCATGACAGCTTTCAACCTGATGGCAATTTAATATTTTATTGCAACCTGTCAGTTTTATATCTTATATCTTGCCTACAGGGCTTCAAGGGAATGGGGTAGAGAGATGACAGAAAATAGAGAAATCAGCTGAATGAAGTACCATGACCTGGAGAAAGAAGAACTTGCTTGGGGTCTGCCTGCCTTGGGTTTGCATTCCAGACCCACTAATTTCTAGCTGCCTGACTTTAAAAAGTTACCACTCACTTTTCATATAGAGCTTTAGAGAGGATTAAGTTAGGAATATCCAGCACCTAACAACAAGATGCAGAATACTTTAGTTCTACTTCTTTGTAGGAATCAAAATGTAATGGAGAGACCATTGGCTAAAATTTGCTGATATCATAACTTCCTATGCAGCAGCAGGTCAAATTTCTGACATTAATCACCAATGACAAAGCTGTGAACACATAAGTAAGTCAAAGAGTGGATGGATAACCTGTTATGAAACTCATGAGCTTCTCTTCATAGGAATAGCAAAGCACTAACCTTAGAGCCTAACCAGATACTTGTGAAAAGAAAGTGGAATCCCAAGGCCTCAGGGAGAACAGCAACAAGGAAAAGCTAACACCAGCTTGTAAAGGACTTTACAGAAGAAAATATGACACTAAATTGTCTGGGTCATCATTTTAGGAAAAGTATGTCACTAAACTCAACAGAATGGTTAGTTTGTGTCATTAAAAGAAGACCAAACTATATTTGTTATATTTATCTTATAATTTAATACAGGGTTGGGCAATAGTTTGTTTACAGTTGTTTATATGGAAAATAATACAATAATTAATATGGTATAATACAAAAATAAACTTTGTGTTTTGTGTTCTCACAGCTGTAAACCTGTTTTTACCCAATCCTGTAAATGATTACGTTTATTTTCCTGGAAACTGCTGCCATGTGCAATATCAATTACATTGACAGCCTAATGAGATAGTACTATATTTTATTTTTCTCTTAATGACAAATAATATCCTCCTATAGGTTATGTAAAAACAATAATCCCTCCCTTAAAAAGTCATAATAAGTCAAGATAGTCTTCCAGTAATTTGTCTGGGCTCAAGAATTAGCATGCGTATATTATATTTTATGAACTTTTCTTGTTATGGGATGGAGTTTCTTTCTGTAGAACAAACATTTCTCACAACGAGCTTTTCTTCTTATAATACATTGAGCTAACTTAGTTTCCAAGGCTATTACTGGTGGGAATTTAAAAAATTTATACTGGGAAAACTGTCAAGTTAACCCTATGGAGACACATACACATAAACACCCAGAAAGAAACTTGATCATTTCATCACATTTCTCTTAATGATGACTATAGATCAAATAATGTTGTTAAAATTAAGACTTTAGGATGCTCATTTAAAAAAAATTAACTGTATTCCTCAGTCAGGGTAAAGATTAGGGAAGGAAGATTGATTCTGAGGATGTTTGTATATTTAAATAGCTAATCAGATGTTAGAATCTGATTTTTCTCTCTTCTTGGCACATGGAAATTGGCAATTTTCCTCTTCAGGCATATGCTGCTATATATCGCTATGACAAAATATACATGTAAAGGGTAGGGTTACCATAGTCCTGTTTCCCTAGTGTACTCCTGATTTATGCCGTATGTCTTGGCATTTTGTCCGGTTTACATTTATCCAGTATTTATTTTATTTTTTAACTAAGTGTTATTAATGTTATATTAAACATAAACCAGGTTGGGTGCTACCACAGTCTCATTCATTAGTATATGTGAGATGCATTTACAATGGAGGACATCCTCTCTTTAAATTGTAATTAAATCTGAAAGACAATTAGTGAGGATGTGCTTCTTTTCCCAATCCTTTTCAGCAGCAGCGAGGTGAGTAAAACTTCCCTTTCAATGACAGCACGATCTCTGATAAATAAAAACAAGCCCTCATGGACAGGAGTAGATAGGGAAGGCTAAGGGCTTCTGCTTACGCTGTGATGGAAGAAATTCTTGATGCTACTGTCTCTGCTGGCCACTTGGTTCTCCAACTAGTTGGCTGGGACCAGGCATGCAAAATGCACAGACTTTTAGGCCACCAGTATTCCAGACAGCGGGAAACAGAGTAAATTACACACGAAGGGTAATGAAATATGTGTGGGAAACAGAGGTGGAGTGGTTCTGTCACAGTAAGTGTTGAGACAAATCTGAACACTTCTGTCATAGTGAGTTTTGTCATTTATTGTGTGGTACAAATCTACACCTAAGTATTTGTTTTATCCAGGTAGTCAGAATTATTTCAAAGTTATCAGAGAAAGTTTCTACAAGCTGAATGGCTCATTGTTTCAACTCTGATTTGCTTAATGTTTCTTTGTAGAAACCAGGTAAAATGGAAAATTAATTTTGGTGAGATTAGATTTGTGAAAGCCTGAAAATGTAATTTCTATGTAGGTGTTGACATTAGACTGCCCAATAAGATATCCCATCTGAGGTCCAGTTTAAGTTGTCATTTTGCTACTGCTTTATAATATTGTGATTATTTCAGTACACCCATTTGACTCTAATGAGTTTTAAGTGTAGTGTAATGAAAATATTCATTTTTCAAGCAATTGATAAAGAACGGGAAATGGTATTGACATTTACTACTGACTAGGGGGGCTGTAGTGATATTAGTAACCAAATGAAAACCAAAGACACAAATCTGCTGAGGGAGCATCAGAAACTATTTTGGAAATAATTAGTTATGTTAAGAAGATTTAACACAGACAGCTGTGGAAAGTGTTTTTATCACCGGTCTGTGAAGCATGCACTTTTATTTAGAATAAGTTGCTGTTTTCCTGAATTAATTTAGGTGATTTATTTCAAATTTCTTTCTGCAAAAAGTGAGAAAAGAGTTGATAATATGTTAATTCCATCAGCAGAAGAATTTTGCAAATATTAAATGGTATAAATTTTATGTCAATGTCATCAGCTGCTTCAAATAGAAATTTATCATTTAAGCTAATTCTAGTAATAAGTTTAATTATTTTAATTTAATTGATGGAACACAAGTAAATATTTGAAAATTTATTCTATTAAAGATGAAACCCTTGACACTATTGTAAATGCTGTTGCAGATTCAGTTAAAAATATAAACATAATGATGGAGTCATTTATTTTTTGCCATAATGATACAATTACACATGTTGATGGGGGATGGAATCATCTTCATAATAGCCTGTTAAGTCCGATGGAACAAAAATGACTTGGAATTGGTTGGGTGTTTATATAATTTGTAATATGTCCAAACAAGCTGATATTCTACCAGTTGTTTTATTATACCAGCTGATATGAAAGCTGTAACTTTTAAAATTTATAAATATTCTGTACATACAGAGTTAGAATAACTGATATGCAAAAGCAGCTAATGTTGAATATAAAAAAAACAGAACAAACATTTTAGTATGGTACTACATGCTTTCTCTCAGATTTTAGGAATGTGTGAAATTTTGAAGAACCTCTTTGCATATCAATTTTAGTGTTCTGTAATCATATTGAACTTTTTTGTAACTGAATGGTCTTAAATTTGGTGTGTGTGTGTGTGTGTGTGTGTGTGTGTGTGTGTGTATATATATATTTTTTTTTTTTTTTCATGACAGAGACAGAGAGAGAGACAGATAGGAAGGTAGAGAGATGAGAAGCATTAATTCTTCGTTGCAGCACCTTAGTTATTCATTGATTGCTTTCTCATATGTGCCTTGACCGGGGGCAACAGCAGACTGAGTGACCCCTTGCTTGAGCCAGCTACCTTGGGTTCAATCTCGTGAGCCTTGCTTAAACCAGATGAGCCCGTGCTCAAGCTAGCGACCTCAGAGTCTTGAACCTAGGTCCTCCATGTCCCAGTTCGACGCTCCATCCACTGTGGCACCACTTGGTCAAGCAAATTTGTTTTATATTTTGTTCAAAATTAGTTGAGTGAAGTCTTTGATCAAATTATTCAGTACATAAAATGCCAATTTTTTTTAACTTTTGAAGCTTTTAGTGAATTGTAATTACTTTTAAAAATCTTATAAACAGTAAGAAATTGGAATTTCTTTTCCCACAAATATTGGAGGTACCAAATACATTAACCCATGGAAGCTTAAAGGATGTACAAATTATAAATCATAGAAATAGTTACAGTTCGTAGGCAAAAGTCTACTTTGCTTGTTTAAAAAAAAATTGCTTAATATGGCAAGTACTCAAAAAAATAGGATTCTCATTCTGACTGAACTTAGCAAAACTGATTAAGTTTTGACAGAGAAAACTAATAAATAACATTTACTGAGTGTATATTATAAGCCAGCAAGTTTTCATGGACCAGCTAATTGATCCTCATGATAGCTCTGTAAAATAGGTTGAAATGATCTCTTTTCTAGATTAAGACCTGAAGGGTGAAGTCATTAGTTCAAGATCATTACTGATACATGGTACCTGAAACCAGATGCTTGTTAACAAAGCACCTCTCTTCATTGCTACCCTCTCTGCCTCTGTGTAATTAGTGTTAGATCACAGTTATTACAGAAAGCTCTTGCAACCCCAATGGTTCACTGCTGCAGTTCTTATTTAGTTTGTGTTTCTTTCTGAGAGTTATATTTTGGAGAGATTAGACTTAAAGGAGTGGCCAATAAGATAGCCTTAAAAGATTGGTAGGTCAGTTTCATGTATGGCTAATATGTAGTACACAAGGTTGAGACTATGAGGTGACGTCTTTGCAAGTTTGTGGTGGTCAAGATCTCCTTAAATTTAGAAATTTGCAAACCAGGGGGAAAAAAACCTCACAGGGAACCCATGTAAAAGTTTTATGGTAAGAAGTGATTGAATCCAACATTCATGGCTGGGTAATTAAGTGAGAATTCCTTCTGTGTAGCAAAAATAGGAGAAAAGAAAGTCATGAAACAAGAAATTCCTAGTCTAGAAAACCTCAGAGGCGGAAGGCTTTTTCAAACATGTGTGATATTGGCCAGGTTTTTTCAAACATGTCACACATATCAGAATGACCTGGCACACTTGAAATAGTGCATATTCATATGCCTCCTCCACACCAGAAGACTCTGAAGTTCTGTCAGTGGGATCCATGTGTCATGTATGTTTTTAAGTATTTCTAAGGTGATTATTTTATTAACCAGGATTAGGAACTACTAGGCTGTAAGAGTCTCAAGCTGCTGCACTTTGTTTATATGGAAAAAAAATTACCCAGGGAAAGTAGTTGAATTCCTTCAAAAAATATGTATACATTTAGGGATATTTAGAACCAGAAACACTTTCTAGACTAATTAGACAATTCAAGTTATTTTACCTCTTGTGCTAGAGCAATCTAAACGTAATTTGGGTATATAAGAATAATTCCAGAGTTTTGAGAATTCTCCCAAATTATACATGAGGATGATAGATAAGAGAGGAATATAATGTAAAGATGGTGAACCACTTTACTGACACCAGTACTAAGTAACTTGATGGTCATCCTCTTTCTTCATTGCCCCTCATTGCTCCTCATCCAGTTTCTAGTGAGTTTTTACAACCCTCTGATGCCTATCCTCATGTATGTACCTCCTCCCACCCAGTAACTTACTTTCTATCATTTCCTTGATTTGTCACCCTTGGGAACCATTGTTATCATCATGATCAACAACAAATATTTATTAGGCACCTGCTATGTGTAGGCTATTCACAAGGGATAAAAATAGGTCCAAGTAATTTCCTGTAGAGAGTGGACTTTGGTCTAGTTTGGGACAGAGGGAATTCACCAAGAACAAGTGCCAAGTGGCCATGGACCAAACAAACAGATGGTGAGAAAAAAGAGCTTGCAAAGGACTAGGCTGATGGTCTGTGGAGTAGCTGGCACTCAGGTTGGGCCTTGGAGGAAATATCAGGACTTAAGTTGATGGAAGTGAAGAGGATACTCAGCAAAGACCCAGAGGCAGGGAAGTTTATGGCTCTTTATGAACAGGTAATAAAACAGGTGGTAGGATGGTTTAGTTGTTTTTCTTCTTAAGGGGAAAATCTGAGTTAGAGGGTGAGGACTAAGCTTTATAGCTTCTGACCTGTGTTTTGGTGTAGGGAGTTTAAGGTGGAGGACAATATTAATAATTGATCTAGTTGATTGGATTGGCTTTTTTTTTCTTCACCTCTTTCTTTAGCATCTTATTACCAAGTAGTGAAAGATTGGAACACAGGGAAGATGGATACATTTGAGTTCAAACTGCTAAGCCAAATCAGAGTGGTCAGTGATCTTTCTCCCAATTCTTGAGTCATAGAATCAGAGCATGTTAAGAGCCTTTAAGAATATTATTTGGTCCCTTCATTTTACATAATTTAAATTGATCTTAGTCAATGCAGGAAGTTATTAGCAGAGTAATGCCTGGAATAGAGAGTGAATGGCTCATGTTTCAAGGCCTTTTCCTCTGCAAAGTGTGGCTTTCCTCAGCTATGCAAACATGAGAAAGTTTGATTCTTTTTTTTCAATTGCCAAATGGTGACTAATTTGAAAGATTCCAACTCATTTTTACTCTTTAGATTTCTTTCTTGATCTTGAATGTAGAGCAGTGGGGAGTGGAGGTAAGCGTTCTGTTGTGAGCTGGGAGGCTGGGGTCCACTGCCGACTCGGCCTTCTGCTGGCTGACAGTACCTCAGGTTAAATCCTTGCAGCCACAGGGGCTCCCTGCCGACTCATCAGCAAAGAAAGGAGATTGTGTCAAAAGGGTGCTAAAAGACTGTGAGTCTTTATTTGCTCTGAATTCAGCAGTTTTTCATGTTGGAAGTGACACTTGCCAGAAAGTTGGACTGTGTCACAATTGAGTATATGTAGTTTGAGAATTGAAAGATTTATTCTCTTGCTAAATGTATTCTGATGTGGTGGGTTATTCTACTACTAGTTGTCAAGTATTTCTTAAATCAGCAGTTGGAGTTGGCATTAATGAATGGGGCACCAATGAGTATAGTTCTGAGGCCTTTGCACAAAGAAAGTGATTTTGCCTTCTTTTGCTGACTCGAGGCAAATTCAGCAAGAAAGGAAAAATCTGCAGAGATGGTTTTGACTAAAACTTGGCATTTTGCTTTGTTGGTTCACAAAGATACCCATTCATGATCAATGAATGCTTATTAAATTAGATGAATGGTTAAGTCCAGAGGGAATTTCATTGCCCAAATACAAAAGCATTGCCCTTCCATAGAAATTCTCACGTATAGTGATAGATTGTAGCTTTTTGGAGTGAATTTAACTCTGTTTTACTCTCAGACTTGTGGTCATCATTTTCCATGGATCAGACTATCTGCCTTTTTCTAAAACCTTGAATTATTATTATTTTTTAAGTTGTATGGTCCTGACACTTGGCTGGCACCTTTATTTTCTGTAGGATCAATACAGGGAAGTTTAACTATGTTAACATTTCCATATCAATCAACAATTTAGAGGCAAAATGTCCCTGTTCTAAAGAGAAGAAAAAGGGGAGATAGAGATATTAGAGAAGCCAGTTGTAATTAAGAGAGTTTTAGTGTCTAAAGGCCATTGTGCAGAGAATCCTTTTGTTCCTGGGTGATGATTCCTGTATAATTCTTTCTTAGTGTTGAAATCTATCAAACAGACACACAATGGATTTTTAAGGAAATGGCAATTTGAGGCTAAATTATGGGAAATGTACTAGCTGAGACACTTATTTGGCTGTCGTGACAAAGAGGCTCAAACAGTAGTGGCTTAAATAAGACACCGATTTATTTATGTATTAAGTTGACTAGATGGTTTCAGACTTCTGTGGTGGCCCCACAATCTTCAGGTTCACAAGCTTTTCATGTCTTATTGATCAGCAATCCTCAAGGAATGGCTTCCATGTAGTGGTTCAAGATGATTGTTCTTGTTCTAGTCAGCATATATACACTTCAGTCAGCAGAAATAAGGGGAAAAAAGGCAGTAATTGAAGAAAACTGGATGAGAATTAGATGAGGGATGTATTTTGGGGTCAAGATGGGTTGCAGAAATGGAAGGCAGAAGAAAGGCTGAGGAGCTGACTACATAGGGTCATTACCATTCGGCCAAACTGACAGGGTTAAAAATAAAGACATAGGGAGAAATGCAGGAGATGTGATTAGAGAACACGGAGAACACTGTGGGGGGCCAGGCAGAAGACTAAAACTATACCATTTAATTGAGTGAGAAAATTCTATATAAGAAGTGTTTATACTAGGTATAAAATTATTAAACAGGCAATGAAAATGGCTAAAAGTAAAGCCTAAGATAGTAATCCTCTACCAATGGTGATTTTGCACCCCACCCTTATCCCCTAAGACATGTCTTCTGGGTAACTGGGAAATTGTGGAGAAGAGTTATTGGCATCCAGTGGATACAGATCAGTAATGCTGCTCCTCATCTTAAAACACATGAGACAAACCTCAATATTGAAGAAATACCCAGGCAAAACGTCAATAGTGCACAGCTGGAGACACCCTGCTTTAAGGTATCAAGTGGTAGTGACTACAGAAAGCAGCTACCATCTCTAGGGCCTTGGAAATTAAGGAAAAATAGAGGAATTATTAAATTTAGGAAATTATAGAATTGGCTTTGTGGTGCTGAAACTTGGGCCTCTGAGGAGGGGACATTGGGTAGCTAATGTCTTGAATGTGCAGTGGGACCATGAAGCTAGTTTCCTAAGTGCTTTAGAAACTACCAATGGAATCCAGGTTAACTGACAGTTTGAAATTGGCCTTCCTGTGTATAGTCAGTGTGGCATGCAGGCAAAGAGGAATGAAAAATGACCTTGAGGTCTAATGTTCAATATTACTAATACCAGCAGAAGTATTTCCCTCACTGCTTGATTTGGGGAAAAAGAGTAGTTCAGTTTTTAGATTGTTGATTTCCAAGAGGAATCATCTAGCAGGCAGCAGGAGGACTGTGGCAGATAGGGAGTCAAGATAAAAATATGAGTCCTCAAACAGAGGTCAAATTGCAGCCCCAAGAGGAGATGAGATCAGCTAGGGAGAAACTGTGACAAGAAGAACAGAGTGTTGAACATGTACTTGTCAGGGTTGCTTCATTTAGGAACAGGGAGTAAATATCATTCTCCTAGCATTATATCTTGGAAGAGTTGTTACATTTTTTATTTAGAAATGCTGCTGCTTTAATAATGATTGTTCTATTGTATCATGGTATCTACCAGGACGTTAGGCTCTTATCTTTGATTTACTCCTGGAACAAAGTTTGTTTTAACATCCACCCACTTTTTGTTTATTTGTAGTATGTTATCTTTGTTTCTTTTTATTTTTTTGCAATACTTTTATTTTTAATAAACTTTTTTTTGTGACAGAGAGAGGGACAGATAGGGACAGACAGACAGGAAGAGAGAGAGATGAGAAGCATCAATTCTTCATTGTGGTACCTTAGTTGCTCATTGATTGCTTCCTCATATGTGGCTTTACTGGGGGCTACAGCAGACCGAGTGACCCCTTACTCAAGCTAGCGACCTTGGGCTCAAGCTGGTGAGTTGTGCTCAAACCAGATGAGCCCATGCTCAAGTTGGCGACTTTGGGGTTTTGAACCTGGGTCCTCCGCATCCCGGCCCAACACTCTCTCCACTGTGCCACCGCCTGGACAGGCTTAATAAACTATTTTTAAATGGTTTTATATTTACAAGAAAAATTAAAAAACATTACAGGTAGCTTCCATAAACCTATACCAGTTTCCTTTATTATTAATATGTCATTCAGAATGTGTTACATTTAGTCATTATTTCTGTTTAGGCATCATTTCTCTTTTAGCTATAAAAGTTTTAAAATTTTTATTGTTTTGGAAAACTTGATAGTTTTGAGGATAACTAGTTAGATATTTCAAAAAATTTCTTCATTTGAAATTTGTCTGAGTTATCTCATAATTAGACTGGGGTTATATATTCTTGGGGGCAAGAAGATCACAGAGGTTTCCACTTTTTACTGCTTCATATCAAGAAGTCATACTATCATTGTGACTTATCAATATTCATGTTGACTTTGAACATATGACTGAGATATTGTCAGATTTCTTCACTGTAAATTTGCTTTATTTTCTTTTTTTCATACTTTAGTTTTGTAAGGAATTTAATATATGTTGCCCATACTTCACTAGTAGTGAGTTAGTATCCACTTCCTTGAGCATGAGATATCTATATAAATGTACATTATCTTTGCGATCTCATTCTGCCTCTTCCCTTTAAATGAAAGTGTATGAATACACAAATTTTATGATAATTTTTATAACTATACTTCTTTATTTTACATAGAGATTTAAAATATGTGAATTTCCAATGAGTTTCATACACATTATAACTATTATGTACTGGAATAGAAAAAAAAGATATTAGGTAAAAAACTAAGGAAATCAGAATAAAGCATAAATATTAGGTGATAATAATATATGGATATTAGTCCTTTAATTGTAACAATGTAATTAATAACAGGAGCAATTCAGTATGGGGTACATGGGAACTCTTTGTACTACCTTCAAAATTTTTTATAAATCTAAAATTATATGAAAATTAAACATTTATTTTAAAATGGAGATTTTAGGAGTGAAAATTCCTGTCTGAAAAATAGGAAGGTGTCTATAGCAGTCATCCTGATTGGCCCATCTTCTTCCTAACTGGCTTTGTTCATACACATCTACTCTCTTCCATGCCAGCGTTTTCTGTAGAAATGCTAGGCCAGCCCCTGGGGGTAGACCCTATGTTTCAGTTTCTAGGCTGCTGTGACAGAGGACCACAAACTGGGTCGCTTAAAATAACAGAAATTTATTCTCCGACAGTTCAGGAGGCCAGCAGTCCAAGATCAAATTGTTGGCGGAATTGGTTCCTCTGGAGGGAGAATCCATCCCACGTCTCTCTTCTAGCTGCTGGTAGTTGCTGGCAGTCTTCGGTGTTCCTTGGCATGTAGCTGTATCATTTCTATCTCTGCTTCCATCCTCACTCACCTTCTCTAAGTCTCTGCTCCCCTTCTTCTTTTTCTCATAAGGACACCAATCTTTGGATTTAGGACCCTCCCTAAACCCAAGATGAGCTCATCTCAAGATCTTTAACTTAATTATGTCTTCAAGATCCTATTTCCAAATAAGGTCACATTTACATTTACTAGGGGTTAGCACTTGGAGATATATATGTATGTATATGTATATATATATATACTTTTTTTGTATGTGAGGGACAACTCAGCTCTTTATATCTCAGTTAAAATTAATAGTAGCAGCCAGTGATAAGTTTCAGCTTATACTAGTGATCATTTTCATCATGGGAATTTGTCACAATTCTGGCTGATGAAATGAAAACTTTGATTGAGGTTTTCTTTTTTTTTTTTTAATTCATTTTTTTAGAGAGGAGAGAGAGAGACAGAGAGGGAAAGAGAGGAGAGAGAGACAGAGAGAGAGAAGGGAGGAGGAGCTAGAAGCATTAACTCCCATATGTGCCTTGACCAGGCAAGCCCAGGGTTTCGAACCCGCGACCTCAGCATTTCCAGGTCGACGCTTTATCCACTGCGCCACCACAGGTCAGGCTTGATTGAGGTTTTCTAGAAAACACAGCCCCACTTCTTTCTCTCTGCTTTCCTTGGGCATTAGTATGTAGAGATATAATGATTGGAATTGCACAGCCAAGTTATGATGATGTGATGATAAAGCCACCATATGGAGAAGGGTAGAGCCAAGAGTCAGAAAGACACAGATTTGAGACCTGATTGTACTATACCTGAAGCCTCCTATTTTCCGACTTCTTATTCTTTAGGAAAAAATGTTTTTATTTTGTAAAGAGCTTCTCTGAGTTGGAAGGTTCTGTCTCTTGCAGCCAAAGGAAGTGCAGTGAATATATTACGGTATCCATCTATATTTACATATTTCCCAAAAGTAAATTTAATGGTTTTAGCCATCTAAGAGAAAAGTTTAGATAGTATTTGAGTTTTTCTCACAATCTATTATGACATTGAATAAAAATTAAATTGTTAAAATCTCATTATATAGGACATACAAAATTTACTGTTTAAATTATTAAAATTATCCCTGGCTATATAGCTCAATTGGTTGGTACATAGTCCAACCAGTTTGATCCCTGGTGAAGGCACATACAGGAACAGATCAATATTCCTGGCTGTCTTTTCCTTTCTCTCTCTCTCTAAAAAAACCAATAAATGTAAATTTTAAATATATCAAAATTAAAGATGTGGCCTCTTAAGCATTAATTAGTAGATTTTAATATAACAAATATTTTTCTTATTTTACATTTAAAGTTTTTGATAGGTGGGTAAATATTTATTTATTTTTATTAAGTGAGGGCCTGGGAGACAGAGAGACAGACTCCAGCACGTGCCCCAACTGGGATCCATCTGGCAAGCCCCCTTCCAGGTGATGTTCTGCCCATCTGGGGCCACTGCTCCATTGCTCGGCAACTGAGCTACTTTAGCACCTGAGGCGAGGCCTTGGGGCCATCTTTAGCACCCTTGCTAGAACCAATCGAGCTGTGGCAGCGGGAGAGGAGGAGAGAGAAAGAGAGAGAGAGAGAGAGAGAGAGAGTGAGAGAGAGAGAGAGAAAAGGGGTAGAGGGAGGGGTGGAGAAGCAGATCGTTGCTTTTCCTGTGTGCCTGACTGGGAATCAAACCCAGGACTTGCATTCACCAGGCCGATGCTCTACCATTGAGCCTACTGGTTAGAGCCTGGGCAATCCTTTCTAAAAGCAATTATAGAGACCTGTAAACCACTTTACTTGAGTTTTCTTATGATTGTATCAAATTATTAAATATTTGGGCTGGGAGTCAGTACTATGCTACCTTCCAAAAGTGACTTTTTAATAAAAATTCCCATATAAGAAGAATAAAATGTAATTTTATTGTTATTTAAAGGATTCTAGCATCAATTCAGATGACAAATCTCTAAACTGGTACAGATGCTTCCATATTAGAAGAATCTCCTTTCCTTATTTCATCAAAATAAGCGCTCTGTGCAATAATATTGGAGCTGGAAGTATATTTTTCCTAAATAAGCTTGTTGTCAAAAAATGCTGGGGAAATGCTAGACTTTTGTAAATCTATTAAAGTGCTGATTTTCAGGCTTAATTGTATTTATTTTGCTTTTTTTCAGGCTGATTGCTTTTTATTACAGATTTTATTGATATTACTATTTACTGATTTTATTAGTGCCAACCTTTTGTGATGTTTGGCTCTTATCTAGGCCCATAGGAACATCTAAAGCAACATGACCACAGGTGACAGAGTTTGGGAGTCCGACTTAACTCAGCATACAGGGAGAGTGAGAGGTGAGGGCTGTGTCATCTTGGCAAAACGATTATTTTAGTAAAATAAGGAGATCCTTTTGTAATTCTGGTGTTGGTTATATGACCATTGCACATCAAGTGTGATGTGACATTTCTTTTGACACATTGAAACTGTACTGCTTTTAGAATTTATTCTTGTAAGTGAGATCACTTTATTTAATCCTTAAAATATCTAGACTATTAACACTGGTTATCATTCACTGTGTTACTTTAGACTGGAAGCTGATGGGCCATATGGGAGGGAATCTTTAATGAAGGAAAAGGTAGGAATACTTGGAACATCTGACCAGGGGTAGCTCTTAAGTGCCCATTTCAGTGGCATGTGTCCTGTTGAGCTGCATGGCTTCAGGCTTGGAGTTAGGTTCTCCCTAGAGAATGAGAAAGATGGAAAAATGCAAACACTTTAGAGGTGTTTTTGTTTTGTTTTGTTTTTAATACAGGGAACTAACTCCCTTGTCTGTCTCTGGAGCTTGCAGTCTAGATCAGAAAGCAGGCACTAAATATACAGGCACCCAATGAAGACATATATTGCATTGCTGAAAATGCCCTGAAGGAAAAAACAACAAGAGAATAATGGGGTAGTTAACTGTAGGTGAAGTGGACAGGTAAGGCTCTTCTGAGGCATTGATGTTTAAACTGAACTTTAATGGATGGGTAAGAGATGGTCCAGTGGAGAGATAGAGGCAGAAAGTTCCATGCAGAGGGCCCAGTATATATAAAGGCCCTGAGCGAAGACAAATTTTCTTACACGAAGAGATTTGGGGTCAGAGAGGCCTGGCTTAGACTTGTGGTTCTACTGTGCTCACAGCTCTGTGACAATGATGAGGCTCTATGCCTTCTCTGTGCCTCTGTTGCTTCAGGTCAAATGTGAGGCCGGTAATACTTCCTTGCACTATTGCCCTGAGGATAAAGATGATTCTACAGTATAAACTGTATGAATGTTATCACTGTTATCATTATTTGTTTTAGTTTACCTTTTAAGGAGTCTTTTTTTCTGTTGTTTTATACTTAACCCAGTCATATTTTGTACTGAGGTTAGGGGGTTGGGATGGGTGTCATATTTTTGGAAGTCAGAACAGGAAATCCTCTGTACATTTTGAAAACTATTAGAAATCAGCACAAATTAAAGTAAAATCTTTATAGCTCTGTCATGCTACCTTGTAAGGAGCTAATAGATTTGAACATAGAAATCTAATTGAGAAATAGATATTCTTTCTTCAAGCAGTATCCTTTCTGTTTCCTCAATCTTTTGAGTAAACTTTAATTAAGCTTATTATTGCTTTGATTTTTGCCTTGTACTACTTGGTCAAAATCAAGACTTATAAATCTAAGAAAACACCAAATATGCAATTCTGATCTTTTACTCTTTGAGTGGAAATGCGTTCTCAGACTTCTTGGATATGCCTGAGTGTTCAGCCTCGCCCTTGTGGACAAAGGTCTTCAGGTGGGCAGTTGCACCTGGAGTGACCACTGCTTTGATGAGTACAGTCCTTGCTCGGATTTTGTCCTAGATCTTACAGGGAAATGAGGGGCAGGAGAGGAAGGAGGCAGTTACATCATTGCTCCTTATGTTGCGCCGCCATTGTCTGAAAATAGTCCTTCTGGGAATTAAAATGTTTCATGCTCTTTCACAGTAGACAGATAAATTCATTCCCAGGAATTATAAGAAAATTGGTTTAATATGTTTCGTATGTGATGCTGTCTTAATTTTTAAAGATATGGGATATATTCTGATCTCAAGAGAAGTTGTATATTGTAATAATCATATAGTGTACCCCCACCTTCTTAATTGTCAATCGTTCTTGACTCATTCTGAATATATTTCTTTGAACATTGCTTGTCCAAGTCTTTTTGTTAACAAGAAAAAACAAAACACAACAGAAACCAAGAAAGCTGTTATGATTATCTATCAGTTCTGTGCTTCATCCACTTATTAGTTCTTTGAACAAATATTTGCTGGGCACTTACAATGTACTGGCCCTGAGCATCCTTCAGGGATAAAACATGGATAAGACTGTGGCTACTCGGGTCTGGTGGGCATTTTTCAACCTCTAACAGTTATCAGGCAGCATTTATGAAGTGAAGGTATTTTTTTCTTTCTTTAACTGTTGGTGTGCAGACTTCAGTATTTGACACTTTGGATGATGTTCTAATGTGTTAAAATTGTGGGAAAATGGCGTGTTACTTTTTTTGTTTTCAGTAGTATGTATAGCTCTAGAAATAAAGGGACACATATTTATGATAAAAACTATTTGTCCACATCTCCTTTTAAAATTTATTTTTCAATTACAGTTGACATACCATATTATATTAGTTCAGGTGTGCAACATAGTGATTAGACATTTATAAGTGATCACTCCAGTAAGTCTAGTACTCATCTGACACCATTGATAGTTGTTAGTATTATTGAGTGTACGTTCACATCTTTTATATAGCATATATTTTTGATTACAGAAGATATACACCTTGTGTACATGTAGACAAACAAATACACATACATGTTGTAGATAATTGAGAAACTCTGGAAAGTCCCAAGTAATAAAATTATATGTAATCCTATGTCTAAGAGATACCCCCTTTTAATATTTTGGATTATAGTCTTCCACATTTCATTTAATACAGATGTGCTGTATGTGTGTTGGGAAGTGGAACTAGTATTTGTTGAGTCTTTCTTATATTTTAGGTGCCAGTGTGCTAGATACACACGTTTTCTCACTGTATTATCCCAACCATCCTGGGGAGTTGAGGAACAGTGTTTCAGCCAGGTTACAAATAGGGCATTTTGACTTTCCCACTGTCTTCCAGCAGTATGTAGAAGAGTTGGGCGGCATGCAGATAGATAACATTAAAAAAAAACACCTTTCTGTCAAGGCTGTCTTTTCTTTATCTGGGATAGTTCCATAGGTGTCCAGTTGGTAGACAGATTGAGAATAAAATGAGAAATTGACAGTGTCCTGGTGGTTGTGGGAAGGGGCATACTTAATAGTATGTGAATCTTTTTTTCTTACATTCACTTAAGGTACTGGTTTTTTTTTTGTTGTTGTTGTTTGTTTGTTTTGTTTTGTTTTTTAAAAAAGCAAGTCCTTCCATAGGAAAAGTAACAGCCCTGGTTCAGTTGTTACTTGGAACTTCCTACAAAGTTCTGAAGGATGTTTATTTTGACCTCAGGGCATGTGTTGGGTTCCCTCTGGCACTGCAGGATAGAAGAGAGCAGATTCCGGGATGTGTGCACCATGTCCCAGTGGGATGGTGTCAGCTGGGTCACCTGTCTCCCCTTGCCCCGGGGCGCACACGCAGCCTGTGCATCCTGTGAACAGTCTCGATTGCACAGCTTTGCTAAAAAGGAGAGGGTAAAATGAGAAGACCTTTGGTATCTTAACCAAAATTCTATGGCAGTAACAGTGTTCATTTTAGTACCTATTCACAGTTTGGTGAAAGCAGTTATGTAGATATTTTTACAGACTAAGTTGTAAAATGCAAGACTTTGGGCCTCGCAATCACAGGCGGTTTTACTGGTTGTTTTCAAAGCATTTGTTTATAATCATTGTACTTGTATTACCTTCCCTCCATGTGGTAAGTGCTGCCACACCCAAATCAAAGGAAGTGTGTAAAAGTAGGGTCAATCTCGTTGTGCTCTCATGGATTAACGTTTTCTCATGGAAACTATAAAGGCTCTTCTAAAAACCCTCCTATAAACGATAAGCGAGCCCCAATGACCTACTTGAATGTCTACACATTAAATGCATAATGTACATACAAAAACCAAAGTGATTTTTGCTTTTCTAGGGTTCCCTTCCAAAATTCTGTACAATCTCTCAAAGTTACAACTGCAAGGACTCCTAGATGCATGCTTCATCTGTGTATCACCTAATTGTCGGCTGGGGCTCTGCGTCTTAGAGCGTGCCGCACATAAAGTCAATGAAGGCACACATGCCTCTGGCCACTTAGAGTATTTACGACAGAGAAGAATAAAGAGGTGAATTAGGATGGAGCTCTGGCTTTGGTTTTAAATTTCCTAGGTTTTACAAGCCCAGGCTATTCTTTCACCATCCTGACAAGTTTTATTATTCAAATATCAGCCTGAAGCCCTTGTGAGGGTAATCAAATATATACCTATGCATTCATGTTTAGTAGGCTTCTCTTTTTTTTAAAAATCAACTTAAGGAAAAGACTTTAAAGTCATTTTCTTGCCTTTTTTTTTAATGTTTAGTTTTTAAAGAGTTTAAAAATATACCCAGTAATCTGAATTGCTACGATAGCAACATACATTTTTTTTGAGAATTTTACTGCCTAAATGTATTGATCTACATTTTTTTTTTTTTGAGAATTTTTCTGCCTGAGCCTTTTCCCAGGATCAGTGGAACATTTCACCTTGTGAGGGGAAAAGGGCCTTAGGAGCTGCTGAGGATTTAGGATGGGGTGACATTTTTTTTTTCCTCTCAGCTAGAGAAAAAAACCTCTCCTTTGCTCTTCTAACCTATCAATATTGTAAAGCAGTCTCTGACACTTAAAAAAAAAAATACAACATTTCCAAAGTTATGGAATGATGAGATGGAGGTGGAATTTTTAGTGAGGAAATGTGAATGTCTTCTCTTATGAATATGGGGGCACCCTTGGGTTCACTGAGTGTGCAATGGCCTGGACGAGAGCGTGTTCAAACCCTGGACTCTGCAGGACGGCGCCACCAGGGCTGCCCAGGCAGCCCAGAGGTTAACGTTAGCACGCTGGCTGCGGAGAGGGGTGAGGCAGGCAGCCCGGAGGTTCACGTTAGCACGCTGGCTGCGGAGAGGGGTGAGGAGCTCAGCTGTCAGAGGGCAACCTGCTGGCACTTCCTCGCACGTCCTCCGTATAAACAACGCGCAGGGAGGTGGGTTATTTGTTGGCAAGGTATATTCTGTGGGAGGTAAGGAGCGAAAGAAGAGGCAATAAAAAGAGACTTGATAGTTGAAAACCACAAATCTCTACATGGGAAGCAGTTCAGAGCATGAGAGCTGGCCAAGAGGAGGACTCTGAAGTGCACAGACATCTAACTGCTGAGACCCTCCAGGTAGATCTGCAGCGGGGAGAGGTCCTGCTGCATTTCATTCAGGGCATTCTCCCCACAGAGGAACCACCTCTGGGTTTCTGCTCACATTTCTGCCTGTCCTTGTTCTCGGCCATGTCTCCCATTACTCTGCTCCACTTCCCATCTGTTTCCCTATATGTGCTTCTTTGAAGACTGGAGCCTGACATAGACATGCTTTATAACATGCCTGATTCTCCTTTTCATCATCCAGGAGTATCTCATGAAGGAGCAGCTTTAAAGAGCATCTGGAAACATCCAGCTAGGCTTCACACTGTCCTGTGCAGGGGAACTTTTACATCCATTAGAGCAGGGATGGCCCCCTTCCCCAGTAGGCAGGCAGTGGCCTCTCTAGAATGCAGTATTATTGAGAGGTTGTAGACCACAGACTTTGCATTTCTCCACACAAAGAGTTTTTCTGCGCTTAGCTTTATTTGTGCGTGAGGACCTGATGTGCAGTATTGGGTCAGATGATTTTTTTCCTCTGTGAAGGGAAATCTTAAAGTATCATAAAGGAGACCTAACTATTTCCCTATCTAAGTCATCATGGTGTTAGTCTAAGGAGTGGTTTGCAGGCATCATGCATGAAATAATAAATGTGCTTTTTAAAAGATGCAAAGCTTATTTTGTTCTCCCAACATGATGGTAAGGGGTATATTCCTTAAACGCCTGTGAAGAACCAAGGAAAGTTGGTTACAGCTAGACTGTCAAATTTCCTTACCCCAACTGAGGGATATTTGTGATTCAAGTGTTAAAAAGAAGGGAGAAGTCGTATAAACAAATTCAGTACCTAATTCCCTGACAGAGCATTAGGTGGTTTTTTTTTTTAAATGAAAATCTGATAGTGACCTGACAATGGTCTGTAGAACCTATGTGATCTAATCCTGGTCCAAAATCCTGTCTCATCACTAACCACTCGTGTTTTCTGGGCTCTAGCCCCACCTGCTGAACCTACCGAGTTCTTCTTTAGCTCAGATTCTTTGTTCCCGAGGGTCTTGCCAGCTGCTCTTCATCTGCAGAATACTTTCTCACTCATAAGGATTAAATTTTTTAATTTTTATTTATTTATTTTTTATTAAGTGAGAGGCAGAGATGCAGGGAGGCAGAGAGACAGACTCCTGCATGTGCCTTGACCAGGATTCACTGGCAAGTCCCCTACAGGGTGATGATCTGCTCATCTGGGGCCGCAGCTCCGTTACTCAGCAACTGAGCTATTTCAGTGTTTGAGGAGAGGCTGTGAAACCATCCCCAGTGCCTGAGGCCAACTTGCTCAAACCATTCAAGCCATGGCTGCAGGAGGGGAAGAGAGAGAGAGAGAGAGAGAAAGAGAGAAAAAAGGGGAAGAGGAGGGGTGGAGAAGCAGATGGTCACTTCTCCTGTGTGCCTTGACTGAGAATCAAACTCGAGACTTCCACATGCTAGACCAACACTCTACTGCTGAGCCAACCAGTCAGGGCCCATAAGGATTAAATTTTAATATCACCTTTCAAGCACGGTGGAAAAATACAAGAATGTTTAGAACAATAATCTAGAATAATGTTTTTGTTTCTACCCAATTAGCAGGCTGAATATAATCATCTTATTTACAGATCAGGAGATAGACCCTGCCATCCCTAGATGCCAGATGAATCTATCTTCTGGGTGCTTGAAAATCACATTTCTACAAAGAAAGGAAACAAGATGGACACACTACCTTCTTGGGAATCCTTGTTTAGTATATAATGGCCCTATTTACTTTAGTCATTGTCCAATCATAAAATGAACCATTGGAGAGAAAATATTATGTCTCATTGACATGCATGCCATTTGTTACATTTCAGGATATAGTGGTCAACATTACAAATGTTGTGATTATAAATTTTTTTCAATGGAAAGAACTATAAATGAGGATTTGGGGATGAATGGTTTTTCACTGATACAATATAAATTCTGGCATTGCTTACTATGAAAGCTATGTAAAATTCCACACCTTTGACCCATGAAATGGGTCTCACTGATTCTTCCCAAAACAGAGAACTTGCTTTGTAATTTTGTTGTGAACACACAGAGAGACTATGTTAAAACATTTCTGTCTGTACATCTATTGTATTTCTATACCATTTTATGAATAAGCCAAGGAGGGATGTTTGCCTCTCATAAATCTTTTATAAGAACAATTCCAGGAGAAGAAACTGCAGATATAACTACCAGTTTTAAGTTTCTAACAAATTACTCTGCCAGCCCCACGTGAGCTTCCAAGTTGAAATCTTACAATGCTGGGAAATTTCATGGAGATTCTTGCATTTTAGCTTTGAGCTGAACTTTGCCTGTGATAAAATCATGTTCTTATTTAAGCCTAAGGAATGATGGCATTTAATGTTAATTTAACATTAACCTCTGCTGCTTTGCCCCTGTCTCCTATCTTGCCCTCCTTTGCTTCCTTCTCAAATGTGCCCAGTTTTGCATTCAATTTTGTGCTCCATTCTCTTGGAGCATGCCACAAACACAAACCCTGATATCAAATCTAATAGCCTCCCCAAAGTTAATTTTCCCACTGGACTGTTAGCTCCTTGCAAGATAGAATACACCTCACCTTTGCACCTCTCAGTACTGGGACAGCTGGTGGTGTCTTCAGGCTGCTCAACTTCTGTATAATAAAGCTAAACTGAGTTTCTTTTTTTTTGGTTGAGTCATTTATAGTGCTAATTTTGTATCATATTTTGTAAAATTTTTACATGTCTGTAAAATTGTTACCTCTTAACATAGTGTAGGTAATGGTGATATATTCAAGCCTAACATTTTGATATATATTACATGTAATATTTTTTATGGCATGACTTTGATAGACTTCAGCAGAACATGGAATATTTTTCTCACAGACACTAATAAAGCAGTGAATACTTTTACACATGCACATACATGACATTAGGTTAAAGGACTCTGTATAAAAAGTAAGTACAAGGTCTACTCTTAAATGATTTCTCTTGACCTTGTGAAATCGTCCCAAGGGATGTTTGTGTCCCATGTTTTTATACTTTCTAAGCTATAAAAGTGGATTTCTACCTCACCTCATTAAATTTGAAACATTACAGTTTTGAATTAAATAAAAATACAGAATTTGGCTTGATTTTTTCAGCCTGTATTATTAATTTCACTATGGTACCATTTTAATTACTCCTTCTGTGCATTTTCTCTCTTCAAAGTCCTTAACAAACCCTAAGAAAAACTTTAATTTTATTCATTGAATAGGTAATACAGTCCATAGCACAAAATTTAAGAGATTCAAATAATGTATAATATGTTTCTTTTCCTCTCTTGACCTCCAACCACCCAGTTTAGCTTTTTGTAATTAACCACTATTGACTGTGACTTATGTATCTTTCCAGAATTAGTTTATGCTTATACACATATATACATATTCCATGTATATGAGTGTGCGTGCATGTGTGTATGTGCATTTTTAAAAATGCAAGTGCTATCATACCATATACCCTACTTTGCACTTAGAGCATCTCTTTAATCCTTTCTTTAACCAGGGTCAAATACTTGTGTTTGCAATGAGTTTCTGTTTGTGGTTTTTTGTGAATGTTTATTGCAAGTCTGTTTAGTTACTGTTGTACGTAACTCAGATAATCTGTAAAATGACCTCATGAACTAAGCCACCTGCAATATTTTGTTTTTATCATTTTATAAATGGGTAAGACTCTGGCTTCTGTCCATTGAGAGTCACAGTCTCTGTGATTTTCCTTACTGCCAGCTTCAGCTTCTGACATGTTGAACAAGACTAAACACAAACTACTTTAGTAAACTGCCTTTAGAAATTTGTCCAAGAAACAAGAAATGCCTGCTATTTATTTCTTATTATATTCTACCTCCTTAAAAACATCTTTCATTTCTGCTCTCATGTATCTACCCTGATTTTAGTTAGGTTAACATATTAATTTTTTTTTTGCCACCTCCACCCCAACGTGTAAGAGGAATTCTGATAATTGCTTCGAATCCCACTGCTAGCCTTTTCACACATTTAGTATTTGTACACATTACCTTATTTATTAGGTTTCTGGCTTGTCTTTGCTAGATTAGAAAAATGTCAGTGTCGGAAAAACATGATTTTTTTTCAAGTATCATACAATTTCACTTATATGTGGAATCTAATGAACAAAATAAATTAACAAGCAAAATATAAACAGTCATAGATACCGTGAACAGATTGACAGCTGTCAGAGGGGGTGCGGGTTGAAAGGCTGGGTGAAAAAAGTGGAGGGATTAAGCAAAAAATCACCGAAAACTCAGAGACACAGATAAGAGTATGGTGATTACTATAGGGAAAGGGAAGCCAGGGAGGTAAAAAAAGGAAAAGGGGAGATAGATGGTGATGGAGGGAGACTTGGGGTTGTGAACGCACAATACAACACACAGTTGATGTGTTATAAAATTGTATACCTGAGACCTATCTAATTTTATCAATCAATGTCACTCCAATAAATTCAATTCAAGTTTTAAAAAACATATTATTTTTCTTCTTTAAATTTCTTTACCATCAAAGTTAAATAGGTATTGTGTCACCTAAGAAAGTGACTTAAACCAAACAAAAGCAGAATTCTAGTTAATTAAAAACAATTCACAGAATTAAAATTATAACTGTGCAGACTCTTCTGCAATGAGTATTAGTGTCATATATCCTGAGTGGTTTTCTTCCTTTTTTTTTTCTTGTTGTTTAAAAAATCCAAATTCTGTACCCCCTAAGGAAGGGAGTGGGAGTTAGAGCAATGACTTAATAGCAGAAACTCTTGATCAAATCTAAATAGTTGAACTTAACTAGTTGTGTGATATTAAGCTAGGTACTTAGCGTCTCTGGTGGTACCATTGTCAACTAGTACAAGCAGAAGAGGTGATGTCGAAGTGCTTATAAAATGCTTTGGTGGTTAAGATTGGGTTGTTTTTCTTTCATGTACTCTTCATATGTTTCCCATCAATTTTTCAGTTATTTACAATCTTTTGCTTGCACCAGAAATCAGAGTAGCCTCAGTTTTTACTCCCATATGAGCAATACCACTAGCCCTTTTTCTATCTCACAGAATAGCTATGGAGATCAAAGATAGTATCAGTGAGATTGCCCCATAACCCACGAAGTACTCTGCAGATGTAAAATACTAGTACGCTGTTTCCTTACACGTGGCCTGGAATTGGGCTCTGACCGCTTCATGTGAACCAATCTCAGTTCCTTAATGAGGATCAGGTTCGGTGCCTTCAGAGATACTAGATGCACTGGACTCTTTGTATTCAATACTCTTTGAAATGATTGTCTAAAGTTGGTGTCATATCATTTAAAAACAAGTTCCAATTTCTAGTCTCTTATAAACCTTTTTTGTGTTTCAAAGAGATCAGTTTATGGTCAGTCTAGTGGAGTCTGTGTAATAGATAAAATGTATTAATTGTGTCAGAGTCTCTGATAATAGGAATGCTTTAAATTACCAACTAGACTCTTCAGGTTTCAATAGAAAAAAAGACTAATCAATCATTCATGCACTGATTCTTAGGACCAGTAAAAAGCTACACGTGTATATTTGCTTTGTCGTTTATCTGGAGACAGGACTGAGAAGTACAGTTACAGAGTGGTGAGTTGGGGACAGCCACATTTGATTCACTACTTTATGCTCAATGGTGAATTCATAAAACAAAAAGAATGGGTGTTTTATGAACCATATAGGTTTCCCAAAGAGAATTTGCTTAGGTAGGCCTAGAGAGAAGCTAGTAATATGGGGCAACATGTATTGTTTCATCTTTATTTTCTGGATATTTTAACCTAATGATTCCTTTTTAGAGACATTTAAGATTTATAGCATTTTCTTCTAAATGAAAAACGTCATGATTGACTTTGTATGAATGTCAGAAAGTAGTATGTTAATTTTATGTGAATCTTTTCAGATAAAAGCAAATCAGAATTTAAAATTCAGTAAAATAGTTGAATTGCTGAACATTAAAATAGCTTGCAGAATATTGTAGCATATATTTGAATGCTGTTGTTAATGCTATCAAATAAATATGTAATAGATATATAATAAATAGAATAAAAATCAAAATACGGGGGAAGTTGTACAATAATCAGTTCTTTTATTCTGCAAACACTTTTTAAACATTTACCATGTATTTAATGTATCTTAAGCAATCTACCCTTAATTGTTAAATGTGCTAAAAAAGAAAATCAGAATCTTATAAAAAATATAAGAGGTGATTTTTAACATTCTGTAAGTGGAGGCACAACATAAATATTTGGAATTAAAGATTTATACAAGATTCTAAAAATGTATAGTACCTAACTGAATAATTGTATTCTATCCAATCTGTAGTATGTAGTGATGGCACTTAAAAACAGTTCTAATTCTTTTTAAAAATTAGACTTTTTTATAAAAAGTAGTTTTCAAGTGATCTGTGGCCAGATAGCTTGATGAACCCTTCCATGAATGGGTATTTGCTAACATTACTTCCTCCTTGGTTTTGCTAATTCTTCTAAATTTAGTATCATTTTGCGCCTTAAGTTGTTGATAAGAAACTATTGTTGCATGGCACATTATGCCCTGAAAAGTCCACTTTATTTAATAAATTCAAGTCATATACTGTATTCCTATTACATAAGATTTCATATTTTTAAAAAATAAGTTGATGTGTCCACACTTTTATTTTGAAATAGTTAATTAAAGGCAGCCTTTGGAAACCAAGATGAAAATGGTATATTCTGAATTGAATAACTTAAATCTGTTTTTTCTTTTATTTAAATATTATATGTTTGTAAGTTACTTATTTTTAGTCCTCAGGGAGGCCACAGAGACACAAAGTGTTCAAAACAGGAACAATCCCGTGCTCTTTTCTGTTGCAAACGCCAGTACAAGGAAAGGTCTAAGTTGCGTGGGACATGTCAGAATGATGGGGACATTCCTCAGGCTAGGACAATGATCCTCATCCACTGTGCCACAGGGAGAGCTTGTAGGTAGTGCACATAGACTGTATGTCCCGATCTTATTCATTTAGATAAATAATTGGAAGAGGTAAACTAGAATCATTTTTTGAGTATCCATGCAGGCATAACATCTTTGGGCTGAGTTGTTTGGCTGTCACCAAACACCCTATTTCCCTGCAGCTTCTGCCTCTTGCTTTTGCAAACGTACTTGACTTTGCACCTCCTTTATGAGCGGGTGTTCCACACCAGAGCCAGGAGTTTTCCCTCTGGGTTCAGAATCAGCAACTGCAATACTCAGATTTTATTCCTCCATTGCCTCCTTCTGTCCTTTTATTTATAGCATCATGTATATTTTTACGAATCCTCACCCTTTTTCAAAGTTAAAAGAACAAAAGAGATAGATAAGCACAGATGCTACTGTTGTAACTCCATATGGAAACCCACTTTCTAAATGAGCAAGTTGTAGATCTAGGAAGTGCACTGAACTGACTCAAGCTTCTCCCCTCTGGGAATATGCAGCTGGAGGGGATTCTTAATTCAAAAGAGCAAAGGAAATGGTGTGTGTGTTGCAATGAAATGATCAATGTAGTCCATAGGGACGTGCAGGAGAAATCTGCAAAATGTGCATCTCCACCATCCCAAATGCTTTCAGCCTATTCAATTGTAAGTTTACAGTAGCATTCTAAAGACAATTGATATTCGAGGAGTCACATTTAAATTAACTTTCTATTTCTTTTACAGTTTACAATTTCAAAGCCCCATTTCATCAGAATTGATTCCAAGAGGCTATCTGTAGAACTATAAAGTGAAAATTTTATTGCCGCCTCCTTAATTCACTATTTCTCTATTCACTTTTAAGAATCCAATGCATTGGCTCTGGCCGGTTGGCTCAGCGGTAGAGCGTCGGCCTGGCGTGCGGGGGACCCAGGTTTGATTCCCGGCCAGGGCACATAGGAGAAGTGCCCATTTGCTTCTCCACCCCCCCCCCTCCTTCCTCTCTGTCTCTTCCCCTCCCGCAGCCAAGGCTCCATTGGAGCAAAGATGGCCCAGGCGCTGGGGATGGCTCCTTGGCCTCTGCCCCAGGCGCTAGAGTGGCTCTGGTCACGGCAGAGCGATGCCCCGGAGGGGCAGAGCATCCTCCCTGGTGGGCAGAGCATCGCCCCTGGTGGGCGTGCAGGGTGGATCCCGGTAGGGCGCATGCGGGAGTCTGTCTGACTGTCTCTCCCCATTTCCAGCTTCAGAAAAATACAAATACAAAGAATCCAATGCATTGATTTAGATATAAAATCTTTGAGAGCAGGAATTCTCTTCCCTTTTTCTATGTCCTTTAGCATAAACCTAATACTGTGGACATTCATGAATGAAGAGATGAATCAATGGAAAAATTATTATTACATTTCTTAAAATTAATGACTAGACTAGATATCTGTCAAATTTCACTTGCTTCTTTTCATTTATAGAGTCATACCCTTTTTGAAATTGGTAAGTGCTTTAATTATCAACCCTATAATTTCAAATATATATTATATATAATTAAAAACATATATGTTTGGAAACTTTGTGGACATTAGGTAGGCTAATATTTTCTGGAGATATCTTTGAGTCATCACATTGGAACAAAATACTGAATAGAATTGTTCATTCCCAGCAGAGTCAGACTGATATTCAAAGGCTGATTCATAAAAAGCTATTTGTTATAGATTTTGCTTAATAGGATCAGAATAAATCTGGGAACACGGAGAGGGTTGATAATGATGAAGATTTTTTTAGTAAATATATTTGAGCATTTTAGGACCTTGGGGAAAAACAATTTCAAACTTCCAAGAGCTTCTCTGCAGCTGGGAAAGTAAATTCCTCTAAAACCTTTTTCACAGTTAACTCCAGAACATGAGGACTGGGGCTGGCTCTCGACATGGCACTGACTCAGGTCTAACCCAGAGGGACAGCTTCTTAGCTTTGTGGAGAGGTGCCTGCAAGGCTTTCCTGTGCACAGGGATGGAATAGCTATTGCCTCTGCTAGCAATTCTAATCACAGATTGAGGAGACTGTGTCTTTAAGGATTTGGGTTTTCATTTTTAATTACAATACAGTGGGTTAACCCATGCTCTTCATCATTCCCTTCTCAAAGTTCAGTCATTTGTATGCCTGCTTTATAATTATTGCTATTTTCATGTACCATTGTAATTTTGATATATTATGTTAAATCAGATCACTTTGTAAATCAATTAACTTGAAAGTAAACTTTATATCACTACTATAAATGGCAAGTCAGTGCCACAGGCCATAGATCAAAGGTAACTGTAAAAGTACACACACACAAAAAAACAGAACAATGTTGTTAAGTTCTACTAGGTACTGTTGTCAGTCCAAAACTCTGTGCCTGAAATCTGTTCACTCTTTGTTATTTTTTTAAGATAAAATATTAATTGAACAATGAAATGTTTACTCTTATTTAAATCTAAGATTATCAGTGTTAGAGAAGTTAAAGAATAGGAAAACCACAGAGACCAATTCACCTTACTTAATCAGAATGACCAGCACAGATAGAAAATAAATAAGCTTATGTGATGTTATTTAATACAGTCCTACAATGTTCTTTCAAATCATCTTGTATACTCCACAAAACAATAGGAGTATACCTAAAATCCTGGGTACTATCAGTGGTGAGGCATCCTATATCTTGGGAAATGTCTGTATAGTAAAGTAAGAATTTCAGCACAGAAAGAAAGGCAGCAATAGTAAAGTTACTGAGTGTATTTTTCTCATTTTTGGATATATAATGGGTAGTTATGAAATGTTCATAAATTTAAGATTTAGAAAATAGGATTACATAAATTTGATTAACTTTAAGATGGTTTAATATATGTAAAGATATATAAAATAATGATTTTATCTTAATTGTTTTATGTATCTATCCTCCAAAAAATTTTAAAGTAAATATGGCACATTTATAAATATGTACCTATTGTACAGAACGCATATGATTATTAAGAGTAGCTTTTAATTTAAAATTGGTGTTTATATTTTTAGGTAATTAATGACTGCTCTTCTTAGTAGGTGTTTTGTTGAAATAGTGATGTTTATTATTATAATTTCAACAGTAATTCTTGGAGATAACAAAAAAATTTTGATAACACAAACATTTTATTTGGCTGTGAGGCCCTAATAAGTATATAGCAGTGGGTTTAGTAAACAAACTTAGATTAGAAAACAAAGAGGTTCAGAGTAAACCAGGCTGTTTGAATTCTAATCCCAGCTCTATCAATTACTTGCTGTGTGACTGTGGTCAAGTTACTTAATCCTTTTGTGCCAATTTTCTCATTGATAGTGTAACAACAACAAAAATTGAGTCTACATCATTTATTTTACTTAAAGAGGTAATGCATATAATGTATGGAACAATACCTGGCATGCAATAAACATTTGAAAACATTAGCTGATATTAATGGCTGCCAGTTTTCCTATTCACCCTAGATGGCCATAATATTCGATGAGAAATATGACCACATAAAAGGCCACACATCTACATTGAAACTACAGTCATTTTCATTCTATTGTCACATTTTAGTGCATCTAAGCAGTGGGCAGTGTAGGCTAAACATAAAAATTTACCTGATTTTGAGAATTACCGAATTACCATCATGCTAGTTCAAGTTGTCTTGAGGGCATTACATAATATGAAGGGGATGTTATTCATAGTACGGCTGGAGTAACACTCGGCACAAAGAGCTGTCGGCAGCGCTAAGCTTTACAACAGCAGTAGGACATCGGAACTTGGAGAGTCTGGTCTGGAGGCGTGCCACCATGGTGATTAAAAGCTTGTAAAATAAGATCTATGGAGGAAGGCTAAAGAAATTTGGACTGTTTACCCTGGAGAAGAGAAGACTTTAGGGTGATTTAATGCTGTTATTGAAGCATAAGAGGGTTCTTTTTCAGAGTCTCTTCTGTAGCTCTCCTGAGATCCAAACGGGAGGAGGTGGGCTGATAGTGCAGCACAAAGGATTTAGAGTAAAAGAGCTTTTCAATGTTTTTTTTTTTTTAATTTGAAAGGGGGAATGTGTGACTTTTTTCTGAAGTATTTGATAATCATCACTTAACTAATAATCACTAGAATGGTTGGGTCTGGTCCTGCCTGAGGCGTAGTGGAAGGATAGGTTGCTGGAGAAGGTACCCTCTGCAAACCAGTAAAGGCTGGTTCATTCAACTCTCAGAAATTGTGACTTATATTAAGATAGCAACTCTTCCCATCAGAAAGAATGTAAGGAGAGCCTAACAGCAAAGCCCACAAGGAAGGTCCGCAACCCAGGGATACAAAGATATCAGCCCTGGGGACTGTGGCTCTCAATTCGAGCCATGGCTTCCCCTGTGCTCCCTTGTGGGAGTAACTGTGATAATTACTACACATTTTTATAAAACAACTAAGATGCACTGTTTGCCTTTAAGAAGCTCAGACTCTATCGAGGTAAGCTAGTCTTTGAAAGGATGATGACAGTGCAGTATAGCATTGCCTTAGGAGCATTTTGCTCAGGGACTCTAGAGGAGAGTGCTTAACTTGGCCTTGTTGGTCAGGTATGTTTCCAGTGGAAGTGGTCCTTAAGGTAAATCTGAAAAGACGAGTAGGATCAAGAAGATGAATTTAAAGACAAAAGAACAACATTTAAACAACAACATTGAAGGAGGTTCCAGGCATAAAGAACAGCATAAGCAAAGACATAGAGATATAGGGAAGAATGGACTATTTCAGTGGGGAACTGTGTGGCTAGAACCACTCTATTAATACAGCAGTCACAACCACATGAGGCTAGTGAGTGCTTGAAATGTATCAGAATTAAGTTGTGTTTTAAGAGTAACATGCACACAGATTTGAAAAACTTAGTACAAAAAAAAAGAATGTATTTCACTAAATGTTAAAATTTATTATGTGTTGAAGTGATAATATTTTAGCTATATTGAGTTAAACTATGTCATTAAAACTCATTTTAGTGATTTTATTTTACTTTTTTTTAATGTGGTTACTAAAAAAATTTAAATTACACATATGGCTCACATTGGTGGTTTGCATCCTATTTCTGTTGGAATGGCCTGGTCTAGAACACAAGGTTTTGGAAGAAGAAAGGAAAGTGGGAGGAGATGAAGCTGGAGAAGTATTCATGAATCAGACTACTGTAGAGCAGCAGACTTACAATTTTTTTTTAGTGTATCCTACAGTATGAAGTACTTATTGCACTGCAACCTATCAGTACATAGATACATGCGTACACAAACACACACATACACAGAAACCTGCAAAAACTGGAAAAAATCACAAGTTTGCCCTTCTGTATTGTAATGCACTCTGATATTATCTACCCTATTCTGTTTCAAGTTCTTTTAATGCTGGTTGAAACCTATTAAATTGATTTCAAAACCCACTAATGGACCATAATTTACAATTTTAAAAACACTGAAATGCAATCTTATCCACTATTCTGGGTTTTATCCTTTAGTTACTAAAATATTTTTAATCATAATTGTGATATTACTGGATTTATCTTTAGAATTTGTTTATATGTGTAGGGTGCATGGGGTAGAAGTGAGGAAATGACCAGCATACAGATATGGAGTTGACACTATTCTAATAGTCCATGAGAAAGATCAGGAGTCTCTAAACTATAGCCATGGCACTGGTGGTGAAGAGAAGAGAATCAATAAAAAAAAATGGTAAAAAGAAGGGGAAAGTTATTTAGGAGGTATATTAATTTGGGATTTGGTGAGTGATTGGATGTGGGGGAGGAGAGCATATAGCTGAGTCTTTGATTTCTGGTTTTGAGTAACAAAATGTAGGTGGTGACATTTGCAGTAATAAGGAATGTGAATAGAGCCAGTTTGGGGAAGGTAAGGAGTTCAGGTTTAGACATATTGATTGAAGGTGTCTGCTTGACATCTAGAGTAAACCACTGAGCAAGGTCATCAGTGTTTAGCTTATATATGAGACCTCAGGTATAAATGGGATGACTCAAGGACAGTGTGTATGTAGAGTGAAAAGAGACTAAGGAAGAAGACTGAATTCTAAGAAACATGAACATGTGAAAAGCCAGAAGAGCCATAAAATGAATGGAATATCACGATCTAGTGAAGCCAGGGAGGGGAGAGTATCAGGAAGGAGTGGACAACAAGTCATTCTACAGAATGGCCAGTGCTGGCCAAGGCTGGCCTGACTTGGTCTAGCAAGCTATTGGTAAGAAATGCTTCCACAGAGGCACAGCAGGGTCCTGCAGTTGGTTAAAAAAGGAGAGAGATAATAGACTCTTACATAGTTTTCCATGAATTTTGGCTGGGGAAGAAATGTGAGATAAAGGAAAAGAGAGAGATAGGGAATAGGAATGCGTGAATAAACAAAAGAATGTAGAAAGCAGAAGGTGCAAACTTGAGCAAGTGTTTTGGCCATTATTATTATTATTATTTTAATTTTAAGAAGGGAAAGCTTTTAGTATCCTGATAAATTGACTAAATAAGCCCATGGAGAAGGAAAACTTGATTGGTCATGTAATGTAGTAAAGACCTTCGGGATAGAGTGGGATCTTATCGTTAAACTAGAAGCAATGGACTTCATTATAGCTAAATGGAGAGTGAAGGGAGGACTAGATACAAAAAATGAGAATAGGATGCTTGTGGGGATATGAAGGCTGCTGAGCAGAAGAGAAGGACCCCACCCCACCCTGGTGATCAGACACTCTGTACAGCTGGTGGCATTAGATAGATGGTTGTCCTTTTACAGGACTCATAGCCCAGATTCAGAGGCAGAGAAAGAAGGTGGTGGGCCAGTTCAGAATGAAAGTAATGTCAGAGTTGTAGCTCCTAAGCTAGACAGGGCAAGAAGGAAGGTGAAGAAGATAGATGAAGGGTCAAGGGACTAAGGGCCCTACTGAGGTCAAAGATCAAGTGTATTTGGGATAAAGGAGGAAGAAAACAGAACGGACAGGAGATTGTAGCCAGGATTTAAGGTTTTAAGATTTGTTTTCTGAGATAGAGGTTTTATGGGAAATGGTATGTACTCAAGTTGATGATTATCCCATGAAAGTAGGATATAAAACTATAATTTTTGTTATTGGATGTTTTTAGTCCTAAAGTATTTAAAGATATGGTTACTTCAGAGAATATCCAAGTGAGCACTTTAGAACTTATTTGGATAATTAGAAATGTGGGTGTGGGTGTGTCTGTCTGAGAGCTCCTCATTCTGTCCAGATACTTGCAATGACAGAAATTTCTGCCTTACACAAAAGATCCCTTGGTGAAGACATAGTGAACTGTAGTTCAGGATTCAGTTAAAAGGTAAGCAGTTATGTTATATTTATTAATTTTCAAGAATAACAAACACTTTGTAAATTATTAGAATATGATAGAATGCAAGGAATGCTAATATACTCAGAGAGCAATAATGATAAACCTAGTGGCAGGTACAAGTGAAATGACATTTGTCATTGCATTCCTGGTTTATCCATTCACCTAGCAAAGCACAGGTGAACATACTCGGGGAATAGGTTCTGTCAAGAAGTTCTTCTACATCAGACTGTTTCCTCAAAAGAAGTAGCTAAGTGTTATAAGCATGTGCCCATACCTCAGATACAGCCAGTGAATTACTTGGCATACAGTGTGTTGTAGGATGACTCAATTTGGGAGCTTGGATATAAAAGTGCTGGGGAGATCTGGTGACAGTGCTAAATAGTGATATTCATCAGCCTCACTTTCTATGTGCTCTTCGCTAGAATATGAACCTCAGCTTCCTCCCAATTTGAGTAAAGAGACTCAGTTCTGTTTTAATATAAAGCAAGCTTAACATTTCCGAGACCTTGACAGTGCCAGAAGCTTCCTAAGCCTCTTAGCTGTTCTGGCAATTGTTAGGAGAAGAACATTGCCCCTCATATTGGCAAGCTTGTGTTTTCCAGTTGGTCCAAAAGCCATGGGCCTTGAGGATCTCACTTTTGTGCTGTTTTTGTAGTGTTTTTTTCTTTTCTTTTTTTCAGGGAAACGATTGTTATAAAACCAAAAAGGGGGGGGGAGATTCAATGAAGGCTTCTCTGAGTATTTTTTATAACTTTCAATGGCAACTGGTGGGATTTATGTTCTTATTACTATTGTGCAAAGCACGGTTTCGTGGGATAGCCACCATTTTCAACAACACAAGTAACATAAATGTGACTGTCAAATGTGAGTTGCAATAGAACAAACCAAGCCTGGAGTGTTACATTGTTAAATAAGTTGCCCGGATCTTATTGAGATTCCTGGATTTATATTTGAGGAGCTAAATCCTGCAGATTTTGATTCATTCTTTAAAACTAACAGTTTGATAGTACATTATATGAGCTGTGTGTAACAATTCAGCTAGAGTGTGTTTTGTTTTTAAAGTACAGCATGTTATTATCTACCTTATAAATAGTGTGCCTTAAACATTGCTCATCAGTAGATCTCTCAGAGTCAACATTGCTCAGACAGGAAAAAAAATTCTTAGACCACCTGTATTTTCATCCAAGTATTTGTGTAAAGTCCACTTCTCTTTGAAAGTTGGACTTCTCTTTGGTAGCTATTAGGCTGGTAGTTTTCAGAGCCTACTGAGGGCTGAGTTGGTGTAATGCATAGAGCAGCCCTTATTTTACTCTTCCAGCTTAAACAAGATCTCTTTTCTAAAGACAAAAGTATACTTTTCCTTTCTAGTAAAGTATGTATCTGTTACCTATTTGCAACTTAAAGGCACATTAAGGATATTTTTTATGCTGTTCAGTTCAGTTTTTGTCTAGGAGTGAGATAATGAAGGTGATACACAGATCATTTCTGTCTGGATAGGTTAATAGACTTGTCATCACGTTCATTGTTATCTTCATCAGTGAAGTGCACTTAAGTTCATTACATTATAAGAGGGACAGACCAGGTAAACCTTGCCTGTTACCATGTTTTTCTTTCTTTTAAATCCCGATTCCTTGGAATTCGTGGATTAAATATACTCATTGTCAACATTTTGTAGGCAACCCCCAAAGTCTGTGACATACCACAATTCATAACTTTACTTGTGTAGTAAGTACATTGTGTGGAGAGGGGTGATTTGGTCCAGGTGGGCTCCATGCTGATGAACATTCTCATCTCAAATGGTTTTGCTGTCTTCTACTTGGACACATGCAGTCCTTTGAAGAATTTCTTTATAAATCAATCTAGGTGATATTTGTAGAACCATTAGGATATGAAAAGTTCATGTGTGTTTTTCATTTGTATTTTACACATTTGCAAAGGAAATTACATGCCAGAGTGGAAGCAGCACAGTTCTGGAGAACAGAATTGTCTTTTCCTTGGGAAAAAGAAGGAATACTTCACCCAAAACTTAATTATGCTGTTATATTTTTAAAAGCATGCGTGCATTTTTGATGCACATGGAACTGTGCTGAGATGAGAAACAACATGGTGGACCTGAAAGAGCCCTGGTAAGGAATTAAAAATAATGTGTGCTGATTCCCACCGAGTGAGCATGAGGAAGTCATCTAGCTTTCAGGGTCTGGTTGTTTTCATTTGCTAAATAAAGTAGTCTTAGTTATAACTTCAGGATATACTTGGGGACTAGGAATTCAACATCAGAATCCTCAAGCCCTATTTTAGGGTAATGCTCTAACAGATGGCTTTGAGCAGGGGATAGCAGCACCCTGTTTTATGCCTGGCACATAAAACTGAAGTTCTTGCATTAATGGTTGAATGTGCTAGAGAAAAAGGGCTTATTTATATTTAGAGAATGGTGTGAGTTTTTAGGCTCCCTTCTTATTTCTTGGAGTATCTCAAAATTTTCTAAAATTTGAGCATTGGCATCAGGAGATTAAAAATCAAGTCCTTCTGCTCTGGTGCAGGTTCATGGTGCCCACCAGCTGACCTATGCCACATATATGTTGAACTGCGAGCCAACTGGGATTTCCCTTTGAGTTAATGAACATCTTCTGGATTTTCTAGGGTTATTTTCTTTTATAAAATTCAAAACAAAATCCAGGAAGCACCCTCCAGGATGTCCATGGGCTGTCAGAGGTTGTGATGCTTGGAGTGGAGACAGTTGAAAATAGATGTGATGTGAGCAGAGGAAGAGAGTGAGGTCTGTTCTCAGGTGGCCACAGAGGAGAGTGCTCACTCTCAGGTGTAGACGTGGGTTGAAGGGGGCTGTTGGTTTTTCGGAGCCTATGTCTCATGCACTGCCCTTGACTTTGTGCTCTGGAGTTCATCCCTGGACTCCATCCCTGGACTCTGAAGGTTTCTGCTTTGCTGCCTGCATTACATAAAGCTCATAAATCCCACTGGTTCTCCATGGGGCCGCTGTGTTTTCACAAGAAAGGTTCAAGTGTGGCAATGATCTGCCTTCCTCTGTAAGCCTTCTTGTGCCTCTATGGCTATTTTTTGGGGGGTAGGCAAATTTATTTCTCCATTTTGTTGACTCCATTTTATGTTCTTCATCTTCAGAGAGGGCTTACTATTCAGCCTGGAAGAGCAAATTTATTTGAAATGAATGTACCTTCTTTATTTCCCTCTCACTTTCCCTTCATTCCTCCTCCTAACTTTTTTCCTTTATAAATATTCTATGAGAAAAAAAAATATATATATATACTTCTCCCTGAGCCTTGATACAAATATCTTTATTATGATAATAATTGACATTTGTATCATTTCTTACCTATGCTAATAAAAAATATTGCAATTGCTGTTATTAAACGTTAAATAAAACCTCCTATAACATAAAGAAATACGTATAGTATACTTGCATGCATTTTAAAAACTCTACACCTAATCTGAGATCGTGGTCAATTTCCAAAAGTTTTATTTGATGCATGTATTTTAACCTGCATGGGAGCCACTAAGACTTTGGGACTCACTCCACCCTACCTGATCCTTCTTAAACTGTGTAGTTTAATTACTGTATAATACAACTGTTTTAATGAGTATAATTTGAGGTCAGTTTTAATATAAAGATTTTATGAAAGTCAACTACTGTATTACATTATAGCCCATGAAAAGCATGTACTTTTGGCCTATAACCTGGCTGACTGCACTGACTTATTTAAGAAGGAAAATAGTTTAATTTCTAAAGATAGAAAAGGCAACCATAGTCAATATCAGAAAATGGATTAGGGCATAGAGTAACATCCTTGGCCCTGAGCAGTTCTTGGGAGGCCAAAGTGATCCCAGCAGGAGGTCACAGCTCTGAAGAACTGACCCAGCCTTTGAGTTAGTTTCCAAGCTAAGGGCTGAGCTAATAGGGAAGTTCCTGCTGAGGCTATCCTGTGCATATAAAAGGTGCTGATAGAATATTTATTGATCAAGCTATTAACCGAATCCAAAGAGACCTAATTTGGCACTCAATCCACCTGAATTCCAAAGGAAGTAGCATAATGTTTATATAAATAAACTGACCAAAGTTATGAGCAAATAAAAATGTTGCACAATTTAAACATCACCCCAAGTTGAATCCCCAATTCAAGAATGAGGATATTGGTTTTTCTCTTTCATTAGGTTTTATTGAAATGCCTAAACAATGTGGCATTTAATAATTGCAACTTCCTCAAATCTTTCAAAACAAAGGTCTGTTCCTGTGGTTTGGGCCTTTATTTTATTTTCCCCCTTTCTTTGTGTGAATGGCTGAGTCCTAGTAAAATCATTACTTAACGTAGGAAATACCAGGAATATTTTATGCGGTGTAGGCCATAGTTATGTTGATGTGCTACCAGATTACTACATTAGTCTATACATGTCATTGGGAGCTTTCTGTGGGCTAGTACTGTCCTACTTGTTGGGTGGACACAGTAACGACAATGACCTGGTTCATGTCTGTAAGGGGCTTAAAGCTTGTAGCAAAAGATAGGCAAGCTTATGAAGGCATGGTTACAAGTGGTTGAAGTGCTATGACAAAAATGGTGACACAGTGATAAAAAATAGTACCTAGATGCCGTGATCAGGAAAGGCCTCTCTGAGGAGCTGAGTGTTAGGCTGGGTCTTGAAAAAGCATCAGAAGGAGCCTGTGTTCAGATGTGAGTGCTTTGATGTATTTCTAGTCTCGGGGGAGAACATTTCAAGGTCTCTCAGAGGCAGGTGCAGGCAACTAAGGTTGGCAGTGAGGCTGTATCACATGAGCAAGGGTCTGGGGTTAACAGCTGGGCACAGACTTTTGTTAAGTACACTGAGAGTCTTTATGTGTGTGGTGAGGAGTTGGATATGATGTGTGCATTGTGGAATATCCCTATTGATAACATGTACAATGTGCTTGGAAGAGACTGGGAGGAAGATAGAAGGGTAGTGAGGAAGCTTTTGCAGTAGTCCAGATGAAACATTTGATGACAGTAATGATGAAGATGAGTGGCTGGGCAGTTGGTGGGATGGGGAGAAAAGGGAATGGATTAGGAAGTACAAATTGCCAGTTATAAAAGTAGTCATGGAATGTGAATTACAGCATAGGGAATATTATCAATAATATGACAACTACTGGTGGTGTCAGACGAGTACTACACTTAGAGGGGTGACCACTTTGTAGGTGATTAGGTGATATAAATGTCTAATCACTATGTTGTACATCTGAAACTAATATTGTATATCAACTGTGTTGGGCAAATAAGTTTGTAAAATCGTATTGTTTGCTCACTTTGTTAAAAATGACTGCTGCCCAGGTGAATGGTTGCTGCCAGATGAAACTACTAATTATCTTCTTGCCTAGGAAGGGGCTTTGTTATGCTAATGTGTGCTGGAGGAGGGATTTTCACTCCAAGAAAAGTTTGAAGGAGGAGGAGGAGGAAGGAGGCCATATTTTTGCAGGGAAAGCAGCCAAGATGGCAGGCAGAGTGCTGAAGGAGAAGCCAATTTGTGCAGAGACTAGAAGGGAGAAACTGTGCAGATGGGGAACAGAGGTGAGGGCTCTTGTGAGCTCCACTGAGACTGGTGGGGGGGCCTTTGATTCTAGGAGAAACCAGAAAAGATTCTTCTGGTTGTGGAAGCAGAGAATACGGGAGTGGGTTTTGGTGCCCCGTGTGTTTTTACTCACTAGCCGGTTGCGAGGCTAGAATGAAGGCATGGCCCACCAGTTTTTGGCTTCATTGTTTCTTTACCATCTGTCCAAATCTAATGGGAACCTGCATGTGCCTGGTGACTGTGATGGCCACGGCTACTGGCCATACAGACTGTAACTGAAAAATAAAAATAAAAAATACATGCTCAGAATTACCATTTGATATATTAGCTATGGGAGATGAGGAAAAGGGAGAAATATAGAATGACTCTCACGTTCCTGGTGTAGTTAAGTGGTGGTGACATTTATTGAGGTGGAAAGTAAGAATGGGGAACAGTCTAGGTAGAGGAGGACAGTAGAGAACCACTGGTCTATTTTGGACAAGTGGAATTTCACATACCTGTTAAATATCCAAGGGAGGTATAAAATGAGTGGTTGCAAATAAAAGTCTGAATTTTACAGGAGCAATGTGAGATAATTGTTATTGTTGTCAGTATGCAGGTGGCATTTAAAGCTGTGGAGAGTTAAAGAGGGCAAAGAACAAAGATACAAAGGCCCAGAGGTGAGCCCTCAACTTTCCCACCTTAAAAGGTCCAACAGAAGAGGGGGAGGTTGTGAAGGAGACTGAGAAGCAGTAGCCAGACAGTGAGGAGAACTGAAAGGGAATGGTATCATGCAAGTCAGAAGTAGAAAGTGTTTTTTATTTTTTTTTTAATTTTTACTTAGAAAATTAAATTTAATGGGTTGACATTGATCAATAAGAGTAAGTAGATTTCAGGTAAACATTTCTATAGCATTTGAACTGTTGAGTGTGTTTTGAGTTTAGAGAAGGGATGATCATTTTGAGATGAGTCTTATGCCTGAAAAAGAAAACTCCTTGGATTTAACTTTATAAAATCAGTCACCAGTGACATTGTTGGGTAATTTCAAAGAAGGGAATGGTGGTTGGAAGCCAAAGGGCAGTGGCCGCAGAGTAAATGGGCAGTAAGGAAGGGTAGACAATGAGTAAATGTTACTTTTCTGAGAACATGAATTGTGAATAAAAGTCAAGAAATAAAAAAAAAAAAAAAACATAAGTGAGAAATAATAAGGGACCTAAAGAGAATTTTAAAATATGTGTTTGCCTTCAGTAGATAAATGGATAAATAAACTATGGTACCTCCAGACAATGGAATATTATTTAGCACCAAAAACAAATAAGTAATCAAGCCAAAAAAAGGACTTAGAGGGACCTTAAAGGCATATTACTAAGTGAAAGAAGCCAATCTGAGAAAGCTGACTACTGTATGATTTCAAATATATAACATCCTGGAAAAGCCAAAATTATGGAGACAATAAAAAGATCAGTGGTTTCAGGGGGAAGGATTTCAGTGTTGACTTGAAGGATCCCTAGAACCACTTCTTTTGGTAGTGGGTAAGAGGCTTAGTATCCTGCAGTTCCCATCAAACAAATTCTCTCCTGAAAATGGATTACTTTACCATCCTCAGAGATGAGGGGTATTTAAATGTCATGAAATTACTTTCACTCTTTTTTTTGAAAAGTTGAATTTTGGCTAACACTTTACCCTGGGATTTTTAGCTCCATCATCTCCTGGTACCTCAAGTTAAAGTTACAATTTAATATCCTTTTAACCTGCTTGTATAATGTTTTAAGTGAGCCTTGGTACATAACTGAAAAACACCACGATGGAGAACATTCCGATTTAGATTTTTCAGGCAAGTAGTGTAGGCACATGAGACTTGGATGTGTTCCCAAAGGGGTGACTTTATTGAAGGAACTTAGGATCCCAGCTGGACAATAAGAATAACAAGACAGGAGAGGACCGATGGGTGGTGAGGAATTGGATGCATGGAAGGTTACAATGAGATTGAAGAATGTTGTATTGGAAGTACTTGCCCAATGGCCCAGACAGAGAGGAGGTGGTGGTTAGAGTGGATTATCTACTCTTGATGGTAAGGGTCAAAAAATGACCACAGGAGACATGGCAGAGACAGAATGGAGAAAAAGATGGTCAAGTAATGAGAAGCCAGAGTGATCGATGGCTCATCTTCAGGTTGTTGCAGTCTGTGTGATTGCTGTGTTGGGAATAGACAGAAAAACTGAACCAGAAGTAAACTTCCTGAGTGAACAGGGGAGTAACCACAAGGTTGGTAGAAAATCCAAAGAGATATGAGGAAGAGGGTAAACTATTTGCATGGTGTGAGGCATAAAAGAACAGTGATTTTTATAAGACTGAAGGAGAAGAATGGTAGAAGTAAAAAAGGGGTGCTAGGGTGATACCAACAAGATGCCTCTGAAGAAAAATTTTAATGCCATTATGCCTTGTAATTTGTGAAATGAGTATATACTGCAAGAGAGAAAGGTCCGCTGTAGTAGCAAGGGCACAGACACAGCCAGGAAACTGGATTACTGCAGATTATGCTGTTTTTACAAATAACTGACTGTACAATCTGGGACAAGTCACTTAACCCTGAATGCCAACACATACATTGAAAGAGCAGTTTACAAAGCACTTTTACAATCAAGTCAAACTATCATTTTGTAGGAATACCTATTCTGTGTGTTAACTTTATTTCCTCCTTTTACAATTAAGAATTTAAGGTGCAGAAGCATTAACTGAATTGCTGAAAAAGTAGGCTTGGACGTGGATGCAGTTATTTTGGTTCCAAGCCATGTGCCATCTGTTTCTACACTGTAGCCATCCTGTCCCCTTTCTCTCTAGCCTCAGCACTGCCCATGTGGGCTAGTAAAATGTCTCTTGAGGAAAAAAATAGTAATTTTTAAAATTGATGTGGTTAGTCCTAAACACAGGGTTTTTTTCTTGTTTTAAACACAATTTTAACTTCAGTTCAAACATATTTGTTAATAATTTATTTGCGAGTCAATCTTTTTATATTAATGATTTATCTGGTGATATAATGCCTATGTTTAAACAAACAGCAATCTAGTTTTGCCTTACCCACAGAGGTTACTTGACATCTTGAGCTGACCGCTCTCCTGGAAGAAAAGAAAACTTTGTACAACTTGTTAATGTGTCTACAGCTTGCCACTTTGAGTGTGAAGGACTTAGGGAAGTCTAGTCTATCAGAATTAGTGGGCAGAGAATTAATGTGGTCCCAGAGTGAAAACTACTCTTTTAATCCTGAAGACTACTGAGATGCCAGCCAATCTAGTACCGATGGCTATATGTCGCCGAATATATGATTACTGTTTCTTTTCATGTTTATGTTTTATTGTGAAAGAGTATCTTTTATTTCAAGCTTGTAACACAAATAATTCTTTCTCATTTTTTTCTGCCTTATATTACTCTCACTTTATAAAACATTTCCAATCTTTAGGAACAGTTAACCATCCTACAACTGACTTTGCACACAAGAGTACTCAGTAGTCCTATTAAACATTTAACAAGCCTTTGTGAAAACTGTATGCAGGTGGATCAGAGCAAAACTTCTTAAAATCAGCATATCCGAATGACACATATTTGCATATTTTTTTGTATCCAGTGCATTTGTCACTTGGCCAAGCTTTTTAAAGTAACTAAAATAAGAAATAGAATTAAATAATGAAAAAATGACTTTCTCATTTTATTCCTATTTCTACCAAACTGAAGAACAAAAGTAGAATCCCTGATTTTTGTTTATTTTCATTTTTGATATAATTGTCATCATTTTGTTTTTAAAGATTATGAAACAAAATTATTTAAGTGGTATCTGTATTATTTTAACCAGTTGTTTATTTCTTTCTTAAATTTATTAATTAATTTTAGAGAGAGGGGAAGGAAGAGAGAGAGAGACAGACATACAGAAAGTAACATCAATCTATTCTTGTATGAGCCCTGATTGGATATCAAACCTGCAACTCTTGCATAACGGAACAACGCTCTAAGCAACTGAGCTTTCCAGCCAGGGCTTAATCAGTTGTTTTAATTCAGTAAAGAAAAACTATACACCTGTGAAAACACAAAGATCTACAATCACAGATAAACTCAAGAAAAATTCTGGATGCACTTACTGCATAAGTACAAGGTTAAGATTATTGAAGAGTTTATTATATTATAAAGGTTATAAATAAATAGTTTAAAATTTGTTAAACTGCTTTTACTTTCTTAGGATAGAGTCATTCTTTCTGAATATATTTGTTGGAGGATTTTGTAACAAAAACATAGCACGAGTAAGCATATTTTAATTGCAGTTATTTTAATGTTGAAATTGAATTCACACTCTTTAGGACAGCAGCCTTACATAAGGGTATCTAAATACATTTATTTTGTCAAATAACATATAGAGGATAAAGAGGGTAAAACTGAATATGTGCTCATTGTAAGTTTTGAAGGCATAGACAGTGTATACAAAGGTGGAGATTTGTAGTTTAATTAATTATGTTCACCTAAATTGATCCCCATTTTAAGCTACATATGCATACCTAAGACACATACTGGCTGACCTTCACTGGCCCATACTTGAAGCCTCTCCAAAGCAGGCAACCCTCAAAGTTTTACACAAATCCCTGTACTTTTGTTCTGTCTCTGCAAAGTCTCCTGCTGAAGGCTGAAAAATGTTGGGCTTGTTCGTCCAATGTCCCTTTGCGAGCTGATATGAAGGAGGTGAAAGAAGAAGTGGAGAAAGAGAAGAGATAAAGAAGGAAGAAGCAGAAGAGGTTAAGGAACCAAGGAAGAGTTTGGCCTCCATCATCTAAAAATCCTTAAATGACTGAGGACATGAGAAAATTGTGATAAGGAGGTAGAAACACCCATAATTTGAAGTGAAAAACAGTGTGACCACTTAGAAAATGATATTTCACAATTTATATTGCCAGAAACTTGGACTCTGATACAATCAATTACTAAGCAAAATATTATTAGATAAGAGTTGAATAAATGGAGAAATTAAATGCAAGTCTTTACTGCAGTCATGTTATATATAGGCAAGTATATGTAACATAAGACTTGAGACCAATAAAAAAGGCTTTTTTTTTAAGGACTTGCGACCAAACATGGAATTTTGTAATTTTTAGTTAGATTACTAGTCAAGACAACATGTAAGGTCCTTAGAACCACTAAGACTGTGATAGACTGATTAGTCTGTGAGAATTGGAAAGACAGTGGTAAGTGTAGGCTCAGGCACTTTAAATCAGGTTTTTCTTGTGTAACTTTAAGACTCAAGGTACAAACGCTGTAACACTGAAGTGGTATCTCAAGATACCCATCTAAAATTCTCTAAAGTCATTGAGAAGAAAGTTATTGTGCTAAGAAATCTTTCAATGCCAACAAGACTAGGCTTTTCTGGATAAAAATGCCCATAAGCTTGACTATGGCATGCATCACCCAAGAAAAATCTATGTCTGGTTTTAATGTTGATATTTAGCCTTTGGCTTGGTTCAAATGCTGTAGGTAATTTCAGGCTTAAGTCCTTGCTTGTGTAAAGCTCTGAAAATCTCACAGTACTTAAGGGTTATTGAAAGACAGACCTGCAGTCATCTGGAATTCTCATTCTAAACCTGGTATAACCAGGGCTCTTTATGAGAATCAATTTGCTCTTCTGTGCCTGCTATTTAGAATTGTGCGAAAAACCTTGTCCATAAGACATTCATTTGAAACCATGTTTCTGGATATTCAGCATAACTTGTAAATATTATTCCTGACATTAAGGTTAGCACCCCCCCCTGCCAATATAACATTTCTGTTCTAGCCCTAAAAATTGGGTCCTTCTTCTTTTGTAGGGTTCACTACCTTAGGCAGTGGTCCTGAATTTTCTGTACTCAGAGAATTCGAATGGGAGTCAGTAAAGATGAAATAAAACATTCTGAAAATTAAGGGAGACCAATTAAAATATTTGTCATGGAAAAATACTTGCTTCTAATTCCCAAAGAGAAGACTCCTCTCACCAATTTCCCATCATAAGCAAGCTCCCCTGCTTCCCTAACCACTTCACAGAGTAAGCTCTAGTTTCTTTCTCTTGCTAACCCCAAGTCTTTTGTTGTTGTTTGTTGATTGCCATTCTGACAGCTGTGAGATGATATCTTTTTTTATTGAGGTTATTGGGATTATGTTGGTTAATTAAATAAGTTTCAAGTACAATTCTATAATACATCATCTGTATATTGTATTGTGTGTTCACCAGCCATAGTCTAGTCTTCTGTCATTGTTTATTTTATCCCCCTTTACCCTCTTCTTCTTCCCCCCATGCCCCCCCTTCTTTCTGGTAATCACCATACTGATGTCTGTCTATGAGATTTTTTTTATTAATCCCTTCACCTATTCTACCCAGCACAACCCCAACTGCCCCTACACCCCCATCCCACCATGGACAGCTGTCAGTCTGTTCCCTGTATCTATAACTCTGTTTCTACTTTGTTTATTTTGTTCATTAGATTCCACATATAAGTAAAATCATATGGTTCATGTCTTTGACTTGCTTATTTCATTTAGCATAATACTCTAGGTCCATACATGCTGTTGCAAAAGGTAAAATTTCTTTTCCTTTTTATGACAGTAGTATTATATTGTGTAAATATACTATAACATTTTTATTCACTCATTTACTGATGGGCACTTGGGCTGCTTTCATATCTTGGCTATTGTAAATAACGCTGCAGTGAACATAGAGGTGCACATACTCTTTCGAATCTGTGTTTCAGGTTTCTTTGCATCTGTTCCCAGAAGAAGAATTTCTAGGTCATAAGGCAGTTTCACTTTTAATTTTTTGAGGTAACTCCATACTGCTTTTCACAGTGGCTGCCCCAATCTGCATTCCCACCAACAGTGCACAAGGATTCCCTTCTCTCCACACCCTCACCAACACATATTATTTGTAAATATATTGATGACAACCATTTTGACAGGTGTGAGGTGGTGGCTCATTGTAGTTTTAATTTGCATTTCTCTGATGATTAGTGACATTAAGCATTTTTTATATGTTTATTGACCATCTATAAATCCTCTTTGAAGAAGTCTATTCAGGTCATTTGCCCATTTTTAAATTGGATTGTTTGTCTTCCTGGTGTTCAGTTTTGTAAGTTCTTTCTAAATTTTGGATATTAATCCCTTATCAGATGTATCATTGGCAAATATGTTTTCCCATTCAGTGGATTGTCTTTTCATTCTGTTGATGGTTTCCTTTGCTGTGCAAAAAAAATTTTTAGTTTGATATAGTTCCATTTATTTGTTTTTTCTTTTGTTTCCCTTATCCAAGGAGATATATCAGGAAAAAAACCAACTATTCCTATGAGATTATGTCTGAGATATTACTACGTATGTTTGCTTTTAGGATTTTTATGGTTTCAAGTCTTACATTTGCATCTTTAATTAATTAAATTTGAGTTAATTCTTTTGTATGGTGTAAGAAGATGGTTTTATTTTATTTTAAGTTTTTGCATGTATCTGTCCAATTTTCCCAACACCATTAATCAAATAGATTGTTTTTAGCCCATTATATGTTCTTACCTCCTTTTTCAAATATTATTTCTGAGTTCTCTGTTCTGTTTCATTGATTTATGTATCTGTTTTTATGCCAGTACTGTTTTGATTACTATGGCCCTGTAGTATAGTGTGATATTAGGTAGCATTATACTTCCAACATTGTTCTTCTTTCTCAAGATTGTTGTGGCTGTTTGGGGTCTTTTTTGGTTCCATATAAATTTTTGTAATATTTGTTCTAGTTTTTTGAAACATACTATTGTTATCTTGATAGGAGTTGCATTGAATCTATAGATTGCTTTGAGTAGTATGAACGTTTTAGTGATGTTAATTCTTTCTATTCATGAACCTGATATATGTTTCCACTTATTTGTATCTTCCTCAATTTCTTTCATCGGTATTTTATTATTTTCTGAGTACAGATCTTTTACCTCCTTGGTTAAATTTATTCCTGGTTACCTTTATTTGTTGTTGTAATTGTAAATGGATTTTTAAAATTTTTTTCTTTCTGATAGTTTATTATTGGTGTATAAAAATGTTGTTGATTTTTTATTATTAATTTTATATCATGCTAATTTATGGAACTCATTTATCAGCTTTGTTAGTTTTTTGATGGAATCTTTATGGTTTTTTTATACATAATACCATGTCTCTTTAAATAATGACAATTTTACTTCTTCATTTCCAATTTGGATGCTTTTTTTTTTTTTTTTCTTGTCTTATTGCTGTGGCTAGAATTTTCAGTACTGTGTTGAATAGGAGTAGTGAAAGCAAACATTCCCTGTCTTGTTCTCGATCTTAAAGGAAACACTTAGATTTTCCAATGGCACAAGATATTGGCTATGGGTTTGTCATATATGGCCCCTATTTTGTTAAGGTATATTTCCTCTATTTCCACTTCGCTGAGACTTATCTTGGAATACTGTTTCCCATACAGGTTATGTGAGTGTGTTGAGCTCTTTATATCTGATGATCAGGAGGGAATGAAGGGATTCTCTTAGCTTTTTGTCAGTGTTAAAATTATAGCCAAATCAAAGCTGTGAAGAAAATTGATTTGTTACAACATACAGCTCAAGCTGTCTTTCTCACGTATCCCTCTCTCCTTTTCTCCCTCCTCCTGCCTTTCTTTCTTCCAAGTGCCAAACAGTATTCTAGATATTGGAGACACAGGAATGAACAAAACATACATGCAAGAATCCTTGTCATCATGTAACTTACATTATGGTCAGGTGAGGCAGAAATATACATGAGTAAATATGTATTTTATTAGAGGAAGCTAAGATAAAAATAAAGCAGGCAAGGAGGAGAGGGAGTGAAGGGAGAAGAGAACTCCAATTTTAAATTGGGTAATTTGTTAAGACTTTACTAACCTGACATTTGAGCAAACCATTGCAGTGTCTGGAAGAAGCGTGTTCAAAGTTGGGAAACAGCAACCAGTACCTGCCCATTTGCTGAGTTGGGAGCATGCTGGTGTGTTTGAGAGAGAACAGGGAGGTGGTGAGACTAGAGTGCAATGAGAGAAAATTAATAGAAAACATGCTGAGTGAGGGCCAGGTTATATAATACCCTGTAGACTTTGTGTTTTTTTCACTCTCAATAAGATGAGAGCTCTTTGGAAACAATAGAGCAACTAATGCCCAGACTGCCTGGGTTTGAATCTCAGCTTTGTCACTTACCAGCCGTGTGAACTTGGGCACACCTTTTTGGACCACAGTTGCCTCCTTTGCAGATAAGGGTCACGATAGTACCTTCTTCATAGAGTTGTGATGATGAAATGAGTTAATATAAGTAAAGCACTTTGTACAGTCCCTAATATACTATAAGCATTCTATATGTGTTCACTGGCTGGTTGGACTTTGGAATCACTGGCTTGAAGAAGTGACTGTACGGGGATCAATGACAGGAGCAGGGACAGCACTTAGGAGGCTATTTGTGTAATGCAGGCAAGAAATGACAAAAGCCCAGACCAGGGAAGTAGGAGAGGAGGTGGTGTGAAATGATTATATTAGAGATATGTTTTGAAAGTTGAATTGATGAGGTCAGCTATGAGATTGGATGTGAAGTGTGAGAGGAAGGGCAGAGTGAAGCAGGGCTCCAAGCTTTTGCCCTCAACAAACTGTCATTTGCCAAAAGGGAAGAAGAATAGGTAAGAACCATTTTTTGGTAGAAAATCAGAAATTCCCTTTATAGCCATGTTAAGTTTGATGTGCTTATTGGTCATCTAAGTGGAGTTGCCCGAGCAGAGGCTGCTTGCATTACTGAGCAAAGCAGGCATCAGATGGAGTCTAGACTGAGGGAAGAGTGGATCTCCCCAGAAAGAGGGACCACCAAATAGAATTACAATTACAGTTTGGAGGATTAGAGTCAAACTTTAAATAAACCAGAATAACATGAATTCTATTGCCTGCGCTTGGTACAACGGACTTATAATGAATAAAAAAAGCAAATAAACAGTCAAAATCAAAATTTTTAAGACACATCAAATAATTTTAAATCCCTTTCAAAGTTAGATCAGAATCTCCCCAATGCTGCCTCTCTGAATGCCATGACTATGATAAGCACATTCTTCTACCTTCTGATTTATTGCTGTAAAAATAAAAGATATTATGCAGTAAGATAAGAACTTGTATGGCACACTCTGATATACAACACAGTAGATACAATCTTAAATGATTGGTAACTATGTTTCTTAATTGATTTATGTGTACATTAGAAAGCTTTCAAGTGATTTTATATGTTAAAAATAGCTACAGTTGATTAAAAACTGCCTATGACACTTTCTGTAAAAATTTGAGAATTGGTCCTTGTTAAGGCTAAACTATGTTTTAATTTTTCATGTGTTAGCTTTATTTTTAAACTTAATTTAAAGTACTTTGAAAACAGTGCATATTTATGTTTTTCATATTCAGAACTTAAGATTTTGATGGCTTATGACTTATAATTGCTTGCAATTTTAAGAAAACTCAAACCCTCTCTTCACTGACTCCTTGAATACTTTTAAAAAATAAAAAGCTTTTAGCTAAAAATAGTTTATGCTTAATTTTATTTCGAGTCACTCTCTTCAGAAAAGTTTTAGCAAAATACATTTTGCAATGGATATATTTTATAAAGGAAAATAAACTTTTCTAAACTTTAAAAGATGTTAAATCTATTAAGTTTGTGCATGGAAAATTCTTGAACTGATAAACTATAGGTTGGAAATATTCATGTGTTTAGCTAGTTTTTAATGAAAAATTGTGGGTCACTTAAAGTGAAACAATGCAAAAGTAGTAAGTTCTACAAATCAGCATGAAGTAACCTAAATTTAAAAAAATTTTATCTGTGTCTTTTTTAAATTGAACCTATTGGGGTGACATTGTTCAAAAAAAAATTACAAAGGTTTTGAGTGCACGTGTCTTTATAAAACATACCTTTTTATTCATATATGTAGAACCATGTTATATAGTTTTAAAATTGCATTTTATGATAGAACTTTCAAAGTAATATAATGGTACAGCTGCTTTGGAAAATGGTATGACAATTTATATAAAAAAATAAAACAATTATCATATGATCCTACAATCTATTTCTGGATATATACCTAAAATATTTGCAAGTAGGGATTCAAAGAAATATTTGTACATCCACGTTCATGGCAGCATTATTCACAATAACCCCCCGAAATGAAATCAACTTAGTGTCCATTAATAAATTGAATGTATAAACAAACCATGGAATATTATTCAGCCTTAAAAAGGAAGGAAATTCAGGATCAGGCTATGACATAAATGAACCTTGAAGACAGTGTACAAAAGCATAGGGAAAAGATAGAGAGAGATTATCTCCCTGGAGAAATCAGGGAAGCTTCAGAGAGGAAGTGACATTTATATCAGGTCATAACAGTTGAGTGGACCTTGTCAGGCAGATGATAGTGGCAAATCTTCCCAGGTAGAGAAAATAGCTTAAGTAGTAGTTGATTATAGGGAAACGTTGTATGCGTGCACATAGAAATTTGTTCCAAAGTCAAACATGAATAATTTGGGATTGTCTGCTATCTTTGGTGCACACCACTACTTTTTTCTTAATATGGATAATTGAGAAATGATTATAATGACATAGGAGCTTTTAGAATAAGCTTTTACACCTGGCATTTGCACGTCGAATTTACCCAGTCTTTTCCCAATGCTCATGGTCCAAGGGGCTCCTAGTAAGGAATTTTTCATTTGCTCTAGAATCACCCAGTTCCACCTCCCACAAAGATAGTCTGGTCAGGATACTTTAGGGCCACCAACAGAATAGCAAGTTGCCAAAATAAATGTTTTCCATCAAGATTTCACACTTGCATTTAATGAAATAGACGTTTTCCAAATGGGTTCTTTAGAGCTAAGTTTTTCTTTAAGATTTGTAATGAAAATATTTCATGACCTGTTGACATATTCATATGGTGATTTTCAAAAGGCAGATTTCGTTTACAAAATGGACTTGGCAACAAGTAGGAATATCTGGGAAGTTGAACAAGGCTGTTGACAGGAAAAATTAGAGCTGAATCATAACTGACATTGTTTTGCAGCTGTGCCATATTTTAAGATTGACCAATAAGACAGTCCTCATGGTAATAATGTCTAGCTAATGACCATGCATAATGAAACTGCATAGGTAGTAGCTGACAAGTACAGAAAAATTAACTCCTGTAACTGATTTTTCTTAGTAAATACTGAAGAAAAAATTATACCATTCAGAAAAAGAGAGAGTAAAGAAGAATTTTTCAAAGGAGTAGACTTTTAAAATTCAGAAAAAAAATTTGTACTCTTTGTTTAATTTTTTAAATCTTGTGTTATCTCGTTAGCTCTTTTGTTGATTGAACTAATTGACTAACATATCTAATTTAAATTTATAGTTGCAGTGCAGTTTTCAGTAGAATATATTCTGTTCTCTCCAGTAGTTGAAGATTAACAAGTAGTGTTCAAACTGAGATGACAAAAGGCAGAAATGAAAATAGTTTTTGAAAATAATCAGTTTCACCTATTCATTTAGGTTCACAAAATTTATATTATATCCTCATTGTTCTAAGTTTCTGCTCCTCATATCAGCAGGCTACAAGATATAAGAAAAATATAAATATATTTACAAAAATTTAATCAAATATTTTAGGGACTGAGAAATAGGTGTGTCTAAAGCTTTTAGCCATTCCTGGAAGTGCTATCATAGGATTTTGCAAAGAATGTGGTATTTGAGCTTTGATGAAATCACTCTCCAGTGAGAAAGAGGTCACAGAGGGCTTCTTGGAGAAAGTGATATTTGAATCAGGCTTTATATAGAGAGGGTGGGACTAGGATATGATGGGATTCACTAGGGAGAGACATATGGGAAGGTCATTGTAAAATGTGGCAACTCCAAGAGGAAAGGACAAACGGAAGGTAATTATAAGACATGAAGGAAAGGTAAGAAGGTTCCAAGTAGAATTTCAGGGTTGGAAGTTGATATAGCCATGGCCGGTTGGTTCAGTGGTAGAGCATTGGCTGGGCGAGTGGAAGTCCTGGGTTTGATTTCCGGTCAGGGCACACAGGAGAAGTGATCATTTGCTTCACCATCCCCCCTCCTCCCTTCCTCCCCCTCTTACTCTCTTGCAGCCATGCCTCGAATGGTTTGAGCAAGTTGGCCCCGGGATGGCTCCATGGCCTTGCCTCAGACACTGAAATAGCTCAGTTGCTGCCAAGCAACAAAGCAGTGACCCCAGATGGGCAGAGCCTTGCCCTGTAGGGGGCTTGCTGAGTGGATTCCAGTCCGGGCATATGCAGGAGTCTGTCTCTGCCTCCTTGCCTCCCTGCCCACCTCATATAATGTGTGTGTGTGTGTGTGTGTGTGTGTGTGTGTGTGTGTGTGTGTATGTCATTTTTTCAGGTACTGGGGAATTGTTGAGAGTGTAGTTTTCATTGGATAATGTGCATAATTATCCAATTTTCATTGGATATTATATTTCAGAAGTTAGAAACTAGAGGCCAGGAAACCTATGAGTAATACTTACCATTTTTAATTGTCTATTAAGTACTACTCACTGTAATACAAAATTTGGGTGTATTTTTAAAACCCTTTAAAGTATTTATTTTGATTTTTATAGATGAAGAATTTAAGGCCTAGAAATAATAGATTTCTAATCTATGGTCACTGAGCTAGTAGGTGATGGACTAAGGCAACAGCTTTATCTGACTCCATCACTGTGCCCCTGACTACCAGATATACTACCACAATGAGACTCTTTAGTTATAAGATAATGTTATACTTCCTTGCCTACTTCATTTCTTCTTTCCCTCTGTACTTTTTACCTAGGCATTTTATTGTTGTCCACTTGATTTTTCCAACTTTATTGAGATATAATCGACATGTAATATTATGAAAGTTTAAAGTGTACAATATAATTATTTGATACATGTATAATATATACTGTGAAACCATTATCACATAATGTTAAACTCTATTATCATGTAATTACCTTTCTCTGTGTGTTTGTGCACGTGTGTGGTAAGAACATAAAGATGTACTCTCTCAGAAATTTTCAAGTACTGTATATAATACAGTATAGTTAACTATAGTCAACCTGCTCTACATTATATCCCCAGAACCTATTAATCTTATAAGTGGAAATTTGTAGAATTTGACCAATATTTCCCCATTTCCCATATTCCTTAGCCACTGCCAATCAGGATTCTACTCTCTCTGTTTCTATGAATTTGGCTTTTTTATTTTTTAAATTATTTTTTGAGAATGTTGAGAAAAATTTTATTTATAACAACCAGAAACTGGAAACAATACTAAAGCTCATCAATAGGTGAATGAATAGTCCAATTAGGGTATAGTGAATACAATTAAATATTCTTCAACAACTTACATATCACAACATAGATGAATCTCAAAAACATGTTGAGTAAAAGAAGTTGGACACAAATGAATACATACTAGAGGGAGTCCATGATAAGACTGTTGATAAAAATCTGATCAACAGGAATAGAGAAAAGAGGGGTTGCTGGTCATTGTTAACTGCCAAGGAGAATGAGGCGAGAGAAGTGTTCTATATTTATTTGTTTATTTATCTATTGGCTTTATTGGGGAGACATTGGTTAATAAAATTAGATAGATTTTAGTGTACAATTCTATAATACATCATCTGTATACTGTATTGTGTGTTCACCGCCCAAAGTCAAGTCTCCCTCCATCACCATTTATCCTCCCTTAACCCTCTTCTATCTCGCCCACCCCTCTTTCCCTCTGGTAACCACTCTATTGTCTGTATCTATGAGATTTTTTGTTGTTGTTTAATCCCTTCACCTTTTTCACCCAACTCTCCAACAGTCCTACTCTCTGACAGCTGTCAGTCTGTTGTCTGTATCTACATGTCAGTTTCAATATTTTTGTTGTTAATTTACTTTGTTCCTTAGATTCCACATATAAATGAGATCATATGGTATTTGTGTTTCTCTGATTGGCCTATTTCACTTAGCATAATACCCCCTAGGTCCATCCATAGTGTTGCAAAAGGTAAGATTTCTATTTTTTTTAAGGCTGAGTAGTATTCCATCGTGTAATTCATTCTACTGATGGTACCAAGGCTGCTTCCAAATCTTGGCTATTGTAAATAGCACTGCAATGAACATGGGGGTGCATATATTCTTTTGAATAATAATTTCAGGTTCTTTAATATATTCCTAGAAATGGAATTGCTGAGTCATAGCACATTTCATTTTTAATTTTTTGAGGTAACTCTATACTGCTATCCAAAGTGGGCACACCAATCTGCATTCCCACCAACAGTGCAGGAGAGTTTATATTTTATATACAAGTGAGACCATAGTATTTATATTTCTCTGTTTGACTTACTGCACTCAGCATATTGCCCTCATGATCCATCCATGTTTTTGCAAATGGCAGGATTTTCTTCTTTTTATGGCTGAATAGTACGCTATTGTATCTATACAACACGTTTTCTTTGTATTTATATTTATTGTTGATGAACACTTAGATTGTTCCATGTCTTGGCTATTATTATAAATAATGCTGCAGTTAACATGAGAGTGCACGTATCTTTTCAAGATAGTTAATTTCTTTCAATTATATAACCGATTGTAGTATTGCTGGATCATATTGGTAGTTATATTTTTATTTATTTGAGGAGCCTCCATACTTTTTTCCAGAGGCTTCATCAATTTACATTCCCACGAACAGTGCACAAGTGTTCCCTTCTTCACATCCTTGTCATCGCTTCTTTCTTGGATTTTTGTGAATAATCATTCTAATACATATGAAATGACATTGTATTATGGTTTTGATTTGCATTTCCCTGATGATTAATGATGATGATTACCTACTCATGTACCTGTTAGCCATTTCTGTGTCTTCTTTGGAAATTTTTTAGTGGGATTATTTGTTTTACCCATTTTTCAGTTGGGTTATTTGTTTTAATTTTTATTTGCTATTGATTTGTAAGAGTTCCTTATATATTTTAATATTAGCCCCTTATCAGATATGTTTTTGCAGATATTTTCTCCCATTACATAGCTTGCTTTTTCATTTAGTTGATTGTTTCTTTTGACATGTAGAAGATACTTATTTTGATGCAAAGCAATCTTTTTATTTTAGCTTATGTTGCTTGTACTTTTAGGGTCATATGCAAAAAGTCATTGCCAAGACCTGTGTCTAGGAGCTTTACCGCTATTTGTCTTCCTGGAGTTTTACAATTTCAGGTATAAATTTAAGTCTAATCCATATTGAGTTAATCTTTGTGAGTAGTGTTAGGAGTTTGATTTCATCCTTTTGTATGTGAATATCCAATTTTCCTATTGAGTATTTTTGGCTTTCTTATCAAAAAGTGGGGGTTTATTTCTGGATTCTTGATTCTGTTCCATTGGTCTATGTGTCTCTGTGTCAGCGGCATTCTATTTTGGCTACTATAGCCTTGTAATATTTTTTGAAATCAGGAAGTGTGATGCCTTCAGCTTTGTTCTTTTTCTTCAGGATTTCTTTGGCTATTCAGTATCTTTGTGATTCCATATTAATTTTAAAATTATTTTGTCTCTTTGAAATATGCTATTGGAATTTTGATAGCAATTGCACTGAATATACAGATGGCTTTGGGTTGTATGGACATTTTAACAATATTCTTCAGTGTTTGAGTACAGAGTATCTTTCAACTTATTTCTGTCTTCTTCAATTTCTTTTATCAGTATCTGTAGATTTTTTTTTTTTTTTTTTTGTATTTTTCTGAAGCTGGACACGGAGAGGCAGTCAGACAGACTCCCGCATGCGCCCGACCAGGATCCACCCGGTATGTCCATCAGGGGGCGATGCTCTGCCCATCTGGGGTGTTGCTCTGCTGCAACCAGAGCCATTCTAGTGCCTGAGGCAGAGGCCACAGAGCCATCCTCAGTGCCCGGGCCATCTTTGCTCCAATGGAGCCTCGGCTGCGGGAGGGGAAGAGAGAGACAGAGAGGAAGGAGAGGGAGAGGGGTGGAGAAGCAGATGGGCGCTTCTCCTGTGTGCCCTGGCCAGGAATCGAAGCTGGGACTCCTGCACACCAGGCCGATGCTCTACCACTGAGCCAACTGGCCAGGGCCAGTATCTGTAGATTTTAATATACAGGTTTTTACATACTTGGTTAAATTTGTTTCAGGTATTTTATTCTTTTTGGTGATATTGTATAGGGGATTTAAAATTTTTTTAGATAGTTTGTCTTTAGTGTATAGAAATACAACTGATTTATTTTTTATCCTGCTACTTTACTGAATTTATTATTTCTAACAGTTTTTTGGTGGGGTCTTTCTTTTATTTTACCATCTAAAAATAGTGACAGTTTTACTTCTTCCTTTTTCATTTGGATGCCTTTTATGTCTTTTTTATGCCTAATTGCTCTGACTAGGACTTCCAGTACTGTGTCAAATAAAAGTGGCAAGAGTGGGCCTCCTTGTCTTATTCCCGATCTTTAAGAAAAAGCTTGCAATATTTTACCATTGAGTATGATGTTAACTGTAGGTTTGTCAGATGTGACCCTTATTATGTTGAAGATTATTCCTTCTATACCCTATTTGTTGAGAGTTTTTAGTCATGAAAGGATGGTGAATTTGTCAAATGCTTTTAACCATTTAGTGAAATAATCATATGATTTCTAGCTTTTTCTCCATTAATGTGGTAAATCAACATTTATTGATTTGCATATGTTGAAATCATCTTTGCATTGCAGGGATAAATCCCACTTGGTCATACTACATGATACTTGTAATGTGCTATTGAATTTTAATGTGCATTTTGTCAAGAAATTGTTGCATTTATGGTCATCAGGAATATTGGCCTGTAGTTTTCTTTTCTTGTAGTGTTCTTATCTCACTTTGTTATCATGGTAATGCTGGCTTTGTAAAATGAGTTTTGAAGTGTTCTGTCCTCTTCAATTTTTGGAAAGAGTTTGAGAAGAATTGCCATTAATTCTTCTTTTAATGGTTCATAGAATTCCCCAGAAAAATCAAATTGGTCCAGGGCTTTTCCTTCTTGTGAGGTTTTAATTACTGATTTAATCTTTTTATTCAATATTGGTCTGTTCAGATTTTCTATTTCTTTGTGATTTAGTATTGTTAGGTTATATTTTTCTTTAGGTTATTCGATTTGTTAAAGTGTGATTGTTTATAGTAGTCTCTTATGAGTCCTTTGTATTTTGTGGTATCAGTTCTGTTTCTTCTTTTAGTTCTGATATTATTTATTTGAGTCTTCTTTCTTGCTCACTGGAACAATAGTTCCTAAGGGTTTTCTTTTTCTTTTTAATAATATTTTTCTGAAGTATAATTTGTATAAGATGCCAGAATAAAAATTCACTTTAATGGGTTTTGACATATATAGTATAATCATTACCAAATCAGGGTTAGGATATCTTTGTCACTCTAGAAAGTTCTCAAGTGTCCCTTTACAGTTCATTTCTCTTTCCTCTTGTTACAAATAACCACTTACATAATTTATATCATTATAAATTAGTTTTATCACTTCTAAAAACTTTACATCTATAAATGGAATAATATGGTGTGTACTTATTACTTATTTTATGTCAGCTTCTTTTACTCAGCTTGTTTATAAATGAACTTTGTTGAGGTATAATGTTTATATAATAAAAGATACCCATTTTCAGTATACACTGTGATGAGTTTGACAAATGTATCTACTTATATATCAGATGATATATAGCATTTTCTTTTCATTAGAAAGATATACTAGAATTTAATATCATCCCTTTTTTAAAATTTTTATTGATTTTAATTTATTGTGTTTACATAGATTCAAGTGTCCCACCGAATATATCTCTCTCCACTCCCACTTTCCCCTCAACACCCCCCTTGCCCCCCCCTCTCCCCTACACACCGCTTCCTCCAGGACCTGCCCTCCTGCTCTCTATAACGCTGTGTTATGTATATATAGTTTCACCAATCTCTTTCCCTTCTTTGATTCCATTCTCTCATCCCCTTTTTCTATGTCCGTTTTTCCTCTATTCCCTTTGATCCCACCTCTGTCTCTATTCTGCTCCTCAGCTCACATTGTTCATTAGGTTCCTCAAATGAATGAGGTCAAATGATATTTTTCTTTCTCTGACTCACTTATTTCACTTAGCATCATAGTTTACAGGTCCATCCATGTTGTCAAAAAAGGTAAGATTTCCTTCTTTTACATGGCTGTATAGTATTCCATTGTGTAAATGTACCACTGCTTTTTTTTAATCCACTCATTTACTGATGGGCACTTGGGCTGTTTCCAGATCTTGGCTATTGTAAATAACAGTTCAGTGAACATAGGGGTGCATATATTCTATAAAATTAATGTTTTAAAATTCTTAGGATATATTCCCACAAGTGGGATTTCTGAGTCTAAAGACAGTGACATTTTAAAATTTTTGTGACAACTTTATACTGTTTTCCACAGTGGCTATACCAATCTGCATTCCCACCAATAGTGCACAATGGTCCCTTTTCTCTATACCCTTGCCAGCACTTGTTGTTTGTTGATTTATTGCTATAGCCATTCTGACAGGTGTGAGGTGATATCTCATTGTATGATTTTAATTTGCTTTTCTCTGATGATTATTAATGTTGAGCATTTCTTTATATGTTTATTGGTATCTATATGTCCTCTTTAGAAAAGTGTCTATTCAGGTCCTTTGCCCAGTTTTTAATTGGATAGTTTGTTTTTGTGTTGTTGAGTTTTTTAGTTCTTTATAAATTTTGGATATTAATTCCTTATCAGATGAATCAACAAATATGTTCTCCCCTTCAATGGGTTGTCTCTTCATTTTGTTGATAGTTTCCTTTGCTGTACAAAAATTTTTTAGTTTGATGTAGTACTATTTGTTTAACTTTTCTTTTGTTTCCCTTGCATGAGGAGATATATCAGGAGAAATCTTGCTACAAGAAATGTCCTAGATTTTACAGCTTATATTTTATTCTAGACTTTTTATAGTTTTGTGCCTAGTACTTAAGTCTTTGCTCCATTTTGAGTTTATTCTTGTGTATGGTGTAAAAAGGTGCTCTAGTTTCATTTTTTTATTTGTTTAGTTTTCTGAACACCATTTATTGAGTAGACTGTCTTTTCCCCATTGTATGTTCTTGCTTCCTTTGTCAAATATTAATTGACTGTATAGGTCTGGGTTGACTTCTGGGCTTTCTATTATGTGCCATTGATCTATATGTCTATTCTTATGCTTGTATCATGCTGTTTTGCTTAGTATGGCCTTGTAGTATAGTTTGATATCAGGTAGCATGATTCCTCCAACTTTGTCCTTCAATCTCAAGATTTCTCTGGCTATTCAGGGTCTTTTGTGGTTTTATATAAAGTTTTAGAATATTTGTTATAGTTATGTGAAATACACCATTAATATCTTGATAGGAATTGCATTGAATCTATAGATTGCTTTGGGTGATGTGGACATTTTAATGACAATTTTTCCAACCCATGAACACAGTATATACTTTTAATTTTTTTTATCTTCTTCAATTTCTTTCTTCAGTGTCTTATAGTTTTCTGAGAATAGGTTGTTTACATCCTTGGTTAAATTTATTCCTAGGTATTTTATTCTTTTTTGCAGAAATTGTGAATGTTATTTGTTTTTGTGTTTTCCCTTTCTGATAGACCATTACTTGTGTATAAAAATGCAACTGATTTCTGAATGTCTATTTTGTATCCTGCTACTCTATGGAATTCATTAATCAATTCTAGTAGTTTTGGTGGAATCTTTAGTGTTCTCTATATGCAATATTATGTTATCTGCAAATAAAGACAGTTTTACTTCTTCCTTTCCAACTTGGATGCCTTTTATTTCCTCTTCTTGTCTGATTGCTGTGGCTAGGTCTTCCAGTACAATACTGAATAAAAGTGATAATAGTGACATCTTGTCTTATTCCTGACCTTAAGGGAAACACTTGTTGTTTCTGTCTATTCAGTATGATGTTGGCTATGGGTTTGTCAAAAATGGCCATTATTATGTTGAGGTATATTCCCTGAGTTCCCACCTTGGTGAGAGTTTTTAGCATAAATGGGTGCTGGATTTATCGAATTGCTTTTCTGCATTTACTTATAAGATTATAATTTTATTCTTCATTTTGTTTATGTGATATATCATGTTTATTGATTTGTGGATGTTGTTCAAGCCTTGCATCCCCAGAATAAATACCACTTGACTATAATATATGATTTTCTTAATGTATTGCTGGATCCGGTTTGCTAACATTTTGTTAAGGATTTTAGCATCAATGTTCATCAGGGATATTGGCCTAAAATTTTCCTTTTTGTAGTGTCTGTATCTGGCCCTGTAAAATGAGTTTTGGAGTCTTTCTTCTTGTTGAATTTTTTGTGATATTTTGAGAAGGATAGGTGTCAATTCTCCTTTTAATATTTGGTAAAGTTCACTTGTGAAGCCATCCATTAGGGACTTTTGTTTGTTGGGAGTGTTTTGATTACTGCTTTAACTTTACTGTCTGTATTTTGTGTATTCAGATTTTCTGATTCTTTTTTTATTCTGTTTCTAGAAATTTACTCATTTTATCTAGATTGTCCAATTTGTTGGCATATAGTTGTTTAAAATGTTTTCTTACAATGCTTTGTATTTCTTTGGTTTTGGTTGTTACTTCTATTTCGTCTCTGATTTAATTTATTTGGATCCTCTCTCTTTTTCTTGATGAATCTGGTTAGAGGTTTGTCAATCTTGTTTATCTTTTCAAAGAACCAACTCTTGGTTTCATTGATCTTTTGTATTTTTTTTATCTTTATCTTGTTTATTTCTGCTTTGATCTTTATTATTTTCTTCCTTCTAATCACTTTGGGCTTTGTTTGTTGTTCTTTTTCAAGTTCCTTAAATTGTAAAGTCAGATTGTTCATTTGAGATTTTTCTTGTTTCTTGAGGTAGGCCTGTAAATGTTATAAATTTCCCTCTTAGAACCACTTTCTTTGTGTCCATAGATTTTGAGTTGTGGTGTTCTCATTTTTGTTTCCGGTATCCTTTGATTTGTTTCTTTATCTCTTTGTTAACCCAGTTATTGTTTAGTAAAATATCATTTAGCCCTCACATCTTTGTGTGCTTTTCAGTTCTTTTCTTGTGATTGATTTCTAGTTTCACACCATTATGATTAGAAAGATGCTTCATATAATTTTGTCTTCTTTGTCCTAACATGAGGTCTATCCTAGAAAATGTTACATGTACACTTGAAAAGAATGTATATGCAGCTGCTTTGGGGTGAAATGCTCTGAAGCTTTTAAATCTATCTTATCTAATAAGTTGCTTAAGGCCGTCATTTCCTCATTGAGTTTCTGTATGGAAGATCTGATGTCAGTGGGATATTAAAATGCTCTGCTATGACTGTATAGCTATCAATATTTCTCTTTATATTAATCAAGATTGGCCTTACATATTTAGGTGATTCTACATTGGGTGTGTAAATGTTTACAAGGTTTATATCCCATTGTTAGATTGCTCCCTTTATCATTATGTAGTGTCCTTCCTTTATCTGTTATTATATCATTTATTTTAAAATCTGTTTGATCAGATATAAGTATTGCTACTCCAGCTTTTTTCCATTTTAATTTTCATGAAATATCTTTTCACCCCTTTAATGTTAGCAGTCTGACGGGATCTTTCATTCTGAAGTGTGTATCTTATAGACAGCATACACATGTGTCTTGTTCTTATTCATTCCACCACACTATGTCTTTTGATTGGAACATTTAAGCCATTTATGTTTAATGTGATTATTGATAGGTATGTATTTATTTCTGTTTTATCCTTTTAACTATGTTCCTCTGCTTCTCCTCAACCTCTTCTTCCTCCCTTCTCTTCCTACTCCTCTTCTTTCCCCTCTGCCTCCCCCACTGTGTCTCTCTCAAGAGCTGCACAGTTTAGACTTTCCTCATGCATCTCTAGTCTACTCAACCCTGCCTCAGCTGAAGCCCAGGATAAGTGGCTGTGTTTCTATGGACAGATAGAAACCTTGCCACTTTTCATAGCCAACTGCTATGTGGGTGCCTCTTCTTGGCTCTGGTGCTCTAGGCTGGGGAGACTGGCTTAGGATTTAAGCCCCAGCCACTCATGGGAATGAGGCCACCCCTTTGTGCATCCCTGCTCTTCTTACCAGTCTTGATGTGGCTTCTTCTGTGAATCCTTGGTTATAAGACTCTTCTTCATTTAGTCTTGCATTGGTTTTTCAGTATAATTGCTCTTAAATTAGTTATAACTTCCATTTGGTCCTGGGAGGAGGTGAGAGTGTAACAACCACCCATTGCACTGCCATCCTGGATCCTTGCTGGCCTACTTTATATGGCATTTCCATCATCAAAAAATACTCCCTTGTTCACTTTCCTAGTCAGTTACGTATCCATACCCAAAGCAAATACTGATATGCTTTGTCACTCTAGATTAGATTTGTCTTTTCTACAATAGAATTGTATATAAATAAAATTTTGTAGTATATATATTCTTTTGGGTCTGACTTATTTGGCATAGCATAACATTTCTGAACACTGTCAATTTTGCTGTGTAGCATTCTATTGGGGCACATATCCCAATTTGTTGATCCAGTTACTTTTTGATAGATATTTGTGTGTTTCTAGGTTTTGGTTATTATGAATAACACTGCTATAAACTTTATAATATTTTCACAGCCATATATTTTCACATCTTCTGGGTAAATTCTAAGGCATTAAACTGCTGGGACAAGAAAATTGTTTATTTAACTGTATAAGAAACTTCTAGACTACTTTTCATAGTGAGGGCACCCATTTTATATTCCGACTAGAAATGAATGAGTTTGATTGCTCTACATTCTTACTGACACTTTATGTGGTAACTCTTTTAAATTTTAGTCAGTAAGGGTGTGTTGTGGTATCTCATTGTGGTTTTAGTTGGCATTTTCCTGATTAATGATGTTGAGCATCTTTTCAAATAATTTTTTGCCATTCATATATCTTCTTTTGTGAGTCTTTTCCAGATTTTTAAAATTTAGTTTTTTCTTCCCATTACTGAGTTGTAAGAATTCCTTACACATTCTGGTTATATACTTCATCAAATATATTTTTATAAATTTTTAGTACTTTTTGTGTACTGAGAAATCTCTGCATACTTTCAAGATGGTGAAGAATTTCTCTTACATTTTTTCCAGAAATTTTATAATTTTTGCTTTTAAATTTAGGTCTGTGATCCATTTTGAATTAATTTTTGTATATGATGTAAGCAAAGGTCAGGTTTATTTTTTTCTTCAGATTGATATCAGTTTTTACTGAATTTATTGAAAAGATGTTTCAATCTCTTATTGAATTAATTACATTAGTGTCTTTGTCAAAAATTGTATGGGTCATTTCTGAAATCCATTTTGTTCTATGTATCTATATGTTCACCTTTATTCTAATACCAAACTGACTTAACTAGTATTATTTTATAGTAAGTCTTGAAACTAGGTTGTGTAACTTCTCCAACTTTGTTCTTCCCTTTTCAAGATTGTTTTCACTGCTCTAAGTCCTTTGTATTTTTATATGAGGTTATAATCAACTTGTCAATTTAGTCAAGTTCTGCTGAGAATGTAATTGGGATTGTGTTGAATCCCTTGGTGAATTTATAGGGAAATTAAATCTTAACACTTTTGCATCTTCCAATTCATGAACATGATATACCTGTCTTTTAATTTAGACCTTCTTTAATTTCTTGTAGCATTATGCTGTAGTTTTCAGTGTAGAGAGCTTGAACATCTTTTGATATATTTATTCCTGATTCCTTATTTTTGTTGATGCTATTATAAGTGGTATGGTATTTAAAATTGATTGTTACAGATGGCGTTGCTAGTCTTGAGACATGCAACTGATTTCTGTGTATTAACCTTGTATGATGCAGGTTTGCTGAATTAGCTTATTAAATTGAATAATTTATTTTTATAAATTTCCTTAGTGTTATTTATGTACACAATGATGTTATCTGCAAACAGGACAGTTTAATGTCTTTTTCTATTTCTGAGCCTTTTATTTCTGTATCTTGCCCTGTTGCATTGGTTAGAACCTCCAGAGTAGAATGTTGAATATTAATGGAGAGAGCAGATAATTCTTGCTTTTTGTTCTTTATCTTAGAGGAAAGCAGTATTTTATTAAGTATGATATTAGTTGTTAGTTTCTTTGGAGATATATCAGGATAGAAAAAGCTTTTATTTATTCCAAGTTTGCTGTGATCTTTTCCATAAAGAGGCATTGAATTTTGTTACATTTCCCCTCTATAACTGCTGAGGAGATTCTTTTGTATTTTGATAAGGTAATTATCTTAATATTTAATTACTTTAATTGATTTTGTGCATTCCTGAGATAGACTTTATTTTCATGCTGTATGATTTTTTAATATATAGCTAAATTCTATTAATTAATTTTCTGAAGAATTTTAGCATTAATGTTTATGGGAGATTCTGGTCTGTAAATTTTATTTCTTTATAATATTGTTTTCAGATTTTGGTATAAAGATCTACTTTCATTCATAAAATCAGTTGGGATACATCCCTTCCTTCTCTATTTTCTGCATAAGTTTATGTAAAACAAATATTTGCTCAAATTCCCTATTAAAATAACCTGGGCTTAGAGTTTTTGGGGAGAGCACTTTGATAATGAATTCAATTTTCTTTAGTAGATAGAGTTTTGAGATCTTCTAAGTATTTTGTGTTTTCTCTCGTTTATTTATCTTGTTAGGGTTTATCACTTTTACTAATATTTCAAATAATCCACTTTTGTTATATTTTTCCATTGTTTTCTATTTTATCGAGTTTTGCTCTCATCTTTATTATTTCTTTTCTTCTTATTTTGGTCATAATCTGCTCTTTAGATTTATTTTCTAGCTTTTTAATGTAGTATCTTAAAAATGATTATGGTGATCATTAATTTTAAACTTGCTTTTCTAATATAAATATTTAAAGTCGTGTATTTTTCGATATACTGTTTTGGCTGTGTCTCATAGGTCTTGATATTTTTCATTTTCATTAAATTGGAATATTCTCAAATATACGCTGTAAATTCTTATTTAACCTGTGGTAGAGGTGTTATTTAGTTTCTGGACATTTGAACATTTTCTAGATACCTTATTTTTGTTGATTTCTAATTTAATTCTGTTGTGATCAGAATATGTATTAAGGTCCATTTTAGGACTCAGCATATGGCCTATTCTGATGTACATTACTGGATTAGCCTCATATAGTTTCTCTCTGCACATGCACAGTCTAGCTCTTGGCCAAGAACTACAGAGAAACCCCCCCATCTCACCCCCCCTCACCACCACATTTATAGAATTCTGGTTATGCTCTTTGTGCCTCTCTCTCCTTTCTGCTGTTCTGCCCTGGGGATTCCAGCCAATTCACCTACTTTGAACTCTAATCCATTCCTTGTAATCTCTGTAGGACCGCAATACTCAGCTGGGACTCTAGCTCACTAAACTGTCATAGGGTTTTGAGAAATGTCTCTAAACAGAGTCAGGTCACTTCCAGGGCTCACTTTGTGAGCTTCCCTTCTCTTGGGGATCACAGTTTTATTCTGTCTGTTGAATAACATATGAAAATTGTTGCCTTATATAAACTTTTTCTGTTTTATCATTTACCATGGAAGGACTAATTTATTTGTCCCATCATACCTGGAAGCCAAAGTTCATCCATGTTGATAACGGTTTTTTTTACATACCCTTAATATTCACAAGTCAGTCTTGCTGGATATGAAATCCTTGGCTCATATTTTCTGTTCTTGAGTATTTAAATGTTACCTGATTTCTTCTGGCATAACGTGCTGCTCTTGAAAAAGGTCTCATGATAATTTTATTTAATTTTGTTTCCCACATAAATCACTGGCTATTTTTGCTTTGATGCCAAAGATATTTTTAACTCTTAAAGTCCAGGAATTTTATAAGTATATATTCTGGTTTTGTTTATCCTGAAATTTGATATTCTCCAATATGGGATATGTTCTTTCAATAGGAAGCTTCCATATTGTCCCTAATTTCAGGAACTTTTGTTGTAAACTATAGGTTAGTATTTTTTAAATTTTATTTCACTTATTGACTTTAGTGAGAGAGGAAGGAAGAGAGAGAGAGACATTCATCTGTTCCTGTATGTGCCCTGACCAGGAATCAAACCAGCAACCTCTGTGCTGCAGGATGATGCTCTAACCAACTGAGCTATCCAGCCAGGGCAAAGATTTTATTCATTTTAGAGAGAGGGGAGGGGGGCAGGAGCAGGAAACATCAACTCCCACATGTGCCTTGACTAGGCAAACCCAGGGTTTCAAACCAGCGACCTCATCATTCCAGGTTGACACTTTATCCACTGAGCTACCACAGGTCAGGCCCTCTGTTTTCTCTTTTATTAATGTGTATTTTATTTATTTTTAATTGACTTTAATTTATTATGTTTACATAGATTCTAGTGTTGCCCCAAATGTATCCCCCCACCCCTGTATTCCCCTCAACATCTCCCTTGCCCCCTTCCCCCTACCGCCCTCCCCCCTTACCTTCAGGTTTATCCTATCCCGTCATCCCCTTCCCCTCTGTCCTCTTTTCCTCTGGTCCCTTTGATCTCTCCACTGTCTCAATTCCCTTCCTCAGTTCACATTGTTCATTGGATTCCTCAAATAAGTGAGGTCATATGATATATTTTTTTTCTGTCTGGCTTATTTCACTTAACATAATAGTTTTCAGGTCCATCCCTGTTGTCACAAAAGGTAAGATTTCCTTCTTTTTCGTGGCCCCATAGTATTCCATAGTATATATGTACCACTCATACATATATACATTTTTAATCCACTCATACACTGACGGACACTTGGGCTGTTTCCAGATCTTCGCTATTATGGACAATGCTGCCATAACCATGTGGGTGCATTTCTTCTTTTGAAACAGTGCTATGGTGTTCTTGGGGTATATTCCTAAAAGTGGGAGAGCTGGGTCAAAAGGCAGTTCGATTTTTAATTTTTTGAGGAATCTCCATACTGTTTTCCACAGTGGCTGCACCAGTCTGCATTCCCACCAGCAGTGCAGGAGGGTTCCCTTTTCTCCACATCCTCGCCAGCAGTTATTCTGTGTTGTTTTGTTGATGAGCACCATTCTGACTGGTGTGAGGTGATATCTCATGATGGTTTTAATTTGCATTTCTCTAATGATTAGTGATGTTGAGCATTTTTTCGTATGCCTATTGGCCATCTATAGGTCCTCTTTAGAGAAGTGTCTATGCATTTCTTTTGCCCATTTTTTGATTGGACTGTTTATCTTCCTGGTGTTGAGTTTTACAAGTTCTTTATACATTTTGGTTATTAACCCCTTATCAGACGTATTGTCCAATATGTTCCCCCATTATGTAGTTTGTCTTTTTATTCTATTCTTATTGTCCTTAGCTGTGCAAAATTTTTTTAGTTTGACATAGTCCCATTTGTTTATCTTGTCTTTTATTTCACTTGCCTGTGGAGATAAAACAGCAAATATATTGCTGCGAGAGATGTCGAAGAGCTTACTGCCTATATTTTCTTCTAAGATGCTTATGGTTTCATGACTTACATTTAAGTCTTTTATCCATTTTGAGTTTATTTTTGTGAATGGTGTAAGTTGGTGGTCTAGTTTCATTTTTTTGCAGGTAGCTGTCCAATTTTCCCAACACCATTTGTTGAAGAGGCTGTCCTTACTCCAATGTATGCTCTTTCCTCCTTTGTCAAATATCAGTTGTCCATAAAGGTGTGGGTTTATTTCTGGGTTTTTTGTTCTGTTCCATTGATCTATATGCCTGTTCTTATGCCAGTACCAAGCTGTTTTGAGTACAATGGCCTTGTAGTATAACTTGATATCAGGAAGTGTGATACCTCCCATTTTATTAATCCTTTTCAAGATTGCTGAGGCTATTCGTGTTCTTTTTTGGTTCTATATAAATTTTTGGAATATGTGTTCTATATCTTTGAAGTATGTCATTGGTATTTTAATTGGTATTGCATTGAATTTATAAATTGTTTTAGATATAGACATTTTAATGATGTTTATTCTTCCTACCCATGAGCATGGTATATGCTTCCACTTGTTTGTATCTTCCTTGATTTCTTTTATCAATATTTTATAATTTTCAAAGTACAAGTCTTTAACCTTTTTGGTTATATTTACTCCCTGGTACTGTATTATTTTGTTGTTGTATTTGCAATAGTGAAGGGTATTGTTTTCTTAATTTCTCTTTCAAACAGTTAATTGTTGGTGTTTAAAAATGCTTCTGATTCCTGAATATTAATTTTATACCCTGCCACCTTACTAAATTTATTTATCAGGTCCAGTAGTTCTTTGACTGAGACTTTAGGGTTTCATATGTACAGTATCATATCATCAGCAAATAATGATAATTTTATTTTTTCTTTTCCAATTTAGATGCCTTTTATTTCATCTTCTTGTCTGATTGCTGTGGCTAGGACTTCCAGAACTATGTTGAATAAGAGTGGTGAAAGAGGGCACCTCTGCTTTGTTCCTGATCTTAAGGAGATTGCTTTTCATTTTTCTCCATTGATTTTGATGTTGTCTGTGGGTTTGTCATAGATGGCCTTTATCATGTTGAGGTATGTTTTCTGTATTCCTACTTTGCTGAGAGTTTTGATCGTGAGTGGGTGCTGGATTTTATCAAATGCTTTTTCTGCATCTATTGAAATTATCATGTGTTTTTTCTCCTTCCTTTTGTTTATGTGATGAATCACATTGATTGATTTGAAAATATTGTACCAGCCTTGCCTCCCCAGAATAAATCCCACTTGATTATGGTGTATGTTTTGTTTCATATTTGCTGGATCTGGTTGGCTAATATTTTGTTGAGGACTTTAGCATCTAGGTTTATCAGGGTATTGGCCTATAATTTTTGTGTGTGTGTGTTGTCTTTGCCTGGTTTTGGAATCAGAATTATGCTTGCCTCAAAAAGGAGCTTGGAAATCTTCCTTCCTCTTAAATTTTTTGAAATAACTTGAGCAGGATAGGAGTTAGTTCTCCTTTGAATATTTGGTAGAATTCACTTGTGAAGCCATCAGGCCCTGGGCTTTTGTTTGTTAAGAGTCTTTTGATAACTGTTTTGATCTCATTTGTTTTAATCTGTCTGTTTAGGTTTTCTGATTCTTCCAAATTGATTTTTAAAATATTATATCTTTCAAGGAATTTGTCCATTTCATCAAGGTTGTCTAATTTTTTGGCACATAGTTCTTTGTAGTATTTTCTTACGATCCTTTGTATTTCTGTTGTGTCAGTTGTTACCTCTCCACTCTCATTTCTAATTTTATTTATTTGAGTCCTCTCTCTTTATTGCTCTGTGAGTCTGGCTAAAGATCTTGTTTACCTTTTCAAAGAACCAGCTTTTTGTTTCATTGATCCTCTGTATTGTTTATTTAGCTTCTATGTCATTTATTTTTGCTCTGATCTTTATTATTTTTTTTTCTTCTACTTCTTCTGGTCTTTACTTGCTGTTCTTTTTCTAATTCTTTTAGATGCAGGGTCAAGTTGTTTATTTGAGCTTTTTCTAGTTTCTGAAAGTGTGCCTGTAGTGCTATGAACTTCTCTCTCAGCACTGCTTTTGCTGTGTTCCATAAATTTTGAGTTGTTGTATGCTCATTATCATTCATTTTTAGGAATTTTTTTATTTCTTCCTTTATCTCATTGTTAACCCATTCATTATTTAATAACATGCTATTTAGTTTCCAAGTGTTTGAGTATTTTTCAGTTTTTGTGTTGTGGTTGATTTCTAATTTTATGCCATTGTGATCAGAGAAAATGCTTGATATGATTTCCAGCTTCTTAAATTTGTTCAGACTGCTTTTGTGTCCTAACATGTGGTCTATCCTAGAGAATGTACTATGAGCACTTGAAAAGAATGTATATTCTGCTGCTTTAGAGTGAAAGGTTCTAAAGATATCTATTAAATCGAGCTGATCTAGTGTGTCCTTTAAGTCTGCTGTTTCTTTGTTAATTTTCTTTCTTGAGGATATATCTAGTAATGTTAGTGGAGTATTGAAGTCCCCTACTATTATGGTATTGCTGTTGATCTCACTCTTTATATCCATCAAAGTCTGCTTTATATATTTAGGTGCTCCTATATTAGGTGCGTAGATATTTATAATGGTTATACCTTCCTGTTGGGTTGCTCCCTTTATCATTATGTAATGGCCTTCTTTATCTCTTACTATAGTCTTTATTTTAAAGTCCATTTTGTCTGATATAAGTATTGCTACCCCAGCTTTTTTTTGTTTTGTTTTGTATTTTTCTGAAGCTGGAAACGGGGAGAGACAGCCAGACAGACTCCTGCATGCACCGGACCGGGATCCACCCGGCACGCCCACCAGGGGCGACGCTCTGCCCACCAGGGGGCAATGCTCTGCCCCTATGGGGCGTTGCCCTGCCGCAACCAGAGCCACTCTAGCGCCTGGGGCAGAGGTCAAGAAGCCATCCCCAGCGCCCGGGTCATCTCTGCTCCAATGGAGCCCTGGCTGCGGGAGGGGAAGAGAGAGACAGAGAGGAAGGAGGGGGGGTGGAGAAGCAAATGGGCGCCTCTCCTATGTGCCCTGGCCGGGAATCGAACCCAGGTCCCCCGCATGCCAGGCTGACGCTCTACTGCTGAGCCAACCGGCCAGGGTCACCCCAGCTTTTTTTAATCATTTCCATTTGCATGAAATATTTTTTTTCCATCCTTTTACCTTCAGTCTATGTGCATCTTTTGTTTTAAGGTGTGTCTCTTGTAAACACGTTATGTATGGGTCCTATTTTCTTATCCATGCAGCTACCCTATGTCTTTTGATTGGATCATTTAACCATTTACATTTAAGGTTATTATTGAAATGTAGTTGTTTATTGCCATTTTAAATTTAAAGCTGTATTCCTCTTTTGCTATATTCTTTCCCTCCTTTGATCTGTTTACAACAGGCCCCTTAACATTTCTTGCAGCATTGGTTTGGTTTTAGTGAGTTCTTTGTGTTGTTTTTTTTTGTCTGTGAAGTTTTTTATTTCTCCATCAATTTTAAATTATAGTCTTGCTGGATAAAGTAGTATTGGTTGTAGGCTCTTGTTCTGCATTACTTTGAATGTTTCTTGCCATTCCCTTCTGGCCTCAAGTGTTTCTGTTGAGAAGTTGGATGTCATCCTTATGGGGGCTCCTTTTTAGGCGATAGCCTTTTTTTCTCTAGCAGCTTTTAATATTTTCTCTTTATCATTTAGCTTTGATATTTTAATTATGATGTGTCTTGGAGTAGATTTCTCTGGGTTTCTCTTTATTGGAGTTCTCTGTGCTTCCTGAACTTGTGAGACTTTTTTCTGCATTAATTTAGGGAAATTTTCAGCTATGATATAACTGAACAGTCTCTATCCCTTGTTCTTTCTCTTCATCCTCAGGAACCCCTATGATGCAGATGTTATTTCTCTTTATATTGTCACAGAGCTCTCTTAGATTTTCCTCAGACTTTTTGAGGCTCTTTTCTTTTTTCTGCTCTGCTTCCATGCCTTTATTTATCTTGTCCTCTAACTAGCTGATTCAATCCTCAGCTTCATTTATCCTGATTTTAATTTCTTTCATTGTGGTCTTCATTTCTGATATTGTATTTGTCATTTCTGACTGATTCTTTTTATTATTTCAATGTCTTTTTTTATATTTGCTATCTCTTTATTTAGGTGTTCATAATGACCATCTATTTTTGTTCTAAGATCTTTGAACATCCTAAAAATCATTATTTTAAACCCTGCATCTGGTAATATAGTTATATCTGACTCATTCAGGTTTTTTTGGGGGGATTTCTCTTGATTCATTTGGGTTACATTTCTCGCCTTCCCATTTTGTCTGTGTATAAGAAGGTTTTGGCCCTGTAGTACAGTGGGTGTGGCCTCTGTGTTCCCTAGGTGTGGTCTGTCTGCAGGTCTGCCACCCCTTCTGCTGCTGCTGCCTAGGGCATTTGGGTATCAGGCCTTCTGTTTTCTTGTTGTGGTTTTCTTCAGGAACTCATCTGCATTTAGATTTTTTTTTGCCTATTATCAATATTTTTCACTTTTTTCAAATTCTTTTTATTTATTCCTTCCTTTTAAAAAAGTTTTCTCTTTTTTACCTCCTATTTACATTAAGGCATTAATCTCATGTTTCTCTTAATTTATTTTCTTTTTGATATAATTTTTCTTATATTTCTAATTCTTTTCTGATGCAATTTTATTTCTGAATTTTTCTCACTCAGATTTATGTTAACCTTTGTGTATTGCATCATTTTCTTAATGTGCTTAAGTTAAATATATAGCCTGGTTAGTTATATAGGATGTTACAATTTAAAACTATTCTATGATTATGTCCTTCAGGCTTATTTTTTTTTCTCCATAAGAGTATCATTCAGTTTCTTCATCCTCATTTTTTTTCAATAACTTTGCATGGGAGTTAGCCATAATCTTTTTATGTTATTACTTTTTTTCCTTTATTTCTTTTCTCTATTTTTATTTTTTATTAATTTTAAATGGGGTGACATTGGTAAATCAGGGTACATATGTTCAGAGAAAACATCTCCAGGTTATTTTGACATTTGATTATGTTGCATACCCCTCACCCAAAGTCAAAATATCTTCTGTCAACTTCTATCTGGTTTTCTTTGTGCCCCTCCCCTCCCCCACTCCCTCTCCGCCCCTGTAGCCACAACACTATTGTCCATGTCTCTGAGTCTCATTTTTATGTCCCACTTATGTATGGAATCATATAGTTCTTAGTTTTTTCTGATTTACTTATTTCACTCAGTATAATGTTATCAAGGTCCATCCATATTGTTGTAAATGATCTGATGTCATCATTTCTTATGGCTGAGTAGTATTCCATAGTAACTATGTACCAAAGCTTTTTAATCCACTCTTCCACAGATGGACACTTGGGCTGTTTCCAGATCTTCGCTATTTTGAACAATGCTGCCATAAACATTTTATGTTACTAATTTTTATGTGAATTTCATTTCCTTGAACTATTAGAAGAACCATTAAGGTAGTTTTTTAACTTCAAAGAACTCTATCTTCTGTTATTTATTTTTAATGTGCTATTTAAAGATATGGCAAAAATACACGTGAAAGACAGGACTAGTAAACTGACTTGGGGGCTATTTGCATAGAGGTATTAGCTGAAATGCTTTGGATGGATGAACTCTCTAAGGAGCAACTGAGAAAAAGAATAAAGGTCTAAAAGTAGGAATTGCTGAAAATCTACACTCTTTGGCAAAAGGTGGGGAAAAGAAAACCTTTAGAAAGAAGGTATTCCTAGAGTTAAGAGAAATCATATGGTGCCTTGGAAGTTAAGAGGAGACTGGCTGAATAGAGAAGTCTATAAATTTGAAAGGACAGAAAACAGGTTAGTAAAATTAGGGATAAGTAAAATCACCGATTTGGTGATTTGAAGGGGTGAGAGTATCAGATATGAAATACTAATTTGACAAATTTAGGGAAGGAGTTAATGTGAATAGAAGAGTTGAATAAAGGATTTTGTTCCAAAATGATTGAAATCTGATTGTGTTTGGAAGGCAAGAGGAAAAAAATCTGGGAAGACAGGAAAATTGAAGATGCTAAAGAGAGAAGACAAATGAAGGAATAAAACTATACTTTATTTGATATAAAAGTCTGAGTATTCATTTATTTTTGAAAATATTATTTACCAAGTGCCTGAGGTAAAGCCATGGTGTATCATGGTCTTCTCTCATTGATCATAACAAACAGAGCAGATGACAAATGCTTCAAAAAACTGTTCAGATTGGGAAGGGGTTTTTTGTTAGTTAGTGGTCACATATACATGAAGCAAACACAACAGTTAATAAAAGAGTTGGGAGTGAGGAATGCTTTAGATGATGAATGAGATTTTGACCAGCAGCAAATGGAAATGGGGAATGAAGAAAGAGGAGAGCAGCCCCTCTAGCAGGAGAAGCTGACCTGAACAAATTATCAAGGAGGAAGGGATAGGGCATGTCTAGGCAAAGCCAAATGGACCAGTTTGGCTAGAATGTATGACATGTATAAAGAATTTGTGAGAACAAGCCTAGAAGGCGTATTCATATTCTCAAGGGATGAATGGCTGATAGAGGAATCTGTACTTAATTTTGTAGCTAAAGGGATTCTTTAAGTTTTCAAAATAGATTTATGTAATCCGAGCTAGCAGATGACTCTGTGTGGAGGGTGGGTCAGAGAGGAGAGTACAGAGGTAAGGAGCCCTCAGTTATGATACCTTTGGACTTGATTATGACAAAGCTGGTTGTTTTGTTTAAATCTGAACTGATGCCCTTGACTCAGTGTTCTCTTCTCCCTGTGTGTATGTACATATGTCATTTTTATATCTGTTGTTTGAAAAATAGGCTGTTTAGTGAGAAATTGTTTCTCTATATTCCTGGGCCATTTCATAATAAGCAGAGATGCCAGAAATTTCCAGGATAAAGAAGTATTTAATGGTATATAACAAATTAGATTGTAAAAAGGTCAGAAAAATACTTTTTTTGTTGTTGAAAATTAAAGACATATGGACTTTCTATTGTAAATATTTTACGTGCTTAGAATTAGGCTAACTGATGATTTGGGGGACAATTTGAGGTAACATATATGACTTTTTAAGCTCATTACATGCTACATATTTTTAAAAATCTGAATTGGATACCTATAACTGTGTTCTCTCAAGAGACAATAATTTTTTCTGAAGATTTTTATGGTGTCAAGAATATGAATGTATTTTAAGAAAGAATCTAAGGAAAAGAATAGAGCTCAACTTTTTAATTTTTTTCCTCTTCAACACTACAAATTGAAAGGGAATTCAACTTTTTTATTTTTTCCCTCTTCAACACTACAAATTGAGAGGGAATCTGAGAATGATCTGTATTCTCAGATCATTCTCAGATTCCCTTAGAAAGTAGGAATTATAGGAACATATTCTCTGCTTGATCAGCAATTTTAAAGTGGGAGAATTGCACATATTAGGCTTGTTAGCTATAAAGTATTTATCATTGTAATTTTTAGTAGCCACTATAAAAAGAGCAATGTTGTATGTGATGTGGGCATTTTTTTGAAATAGAATTTAGATTCTTCAACCTACATTACATGAAATCATATTTAAGAGTTTAAGAGCTGGAGAGGACTTTAGATAACCTCTAAACCAGTGTTGCTGGGAACACCAGTCCTATAGATAGTCTGTAAATAAGGATTCCTGAGGGAAGTTGCTGCAAACTATGCACCTCACCCTGGGGAAGCACATGCTTAGTAGGATATTGAAGATTCTGAAATTTCCCCAGTGATGAAGCCAGTTTGATTTTTATAATCTAAAGTTTCTTAAATGTATTTAATTAAGCATTGTATATATATGTTTGTGTGGGTATATATATATATGTATGAATATATGTATGTGTGTGTATGTGTGCATGTGCATGCACTTAATAAATATTAACATTCTGTGGAACTTATGCTGCCTAGAATATGCTCTGGGAAATAATTGTTCAATCTCTTCATCCTGGGGGAAACAGACCTAAGAAGACTTATTCCATTTCCTCAGGTCACACAACTCTTGGCCATATTGTGGACCGTGTTTCCCAATTCCCACATTCCCACTTCTTTTTTCAGTGATCTCATTGATCCATTTGTGATGTGCCTTAACAGTGTTGTGATTATTCTTTTCTTTTTTCCCTAGTTTATGTAAACTTCCCTTCTACTGATAATTTTTTCACTCAAATAGACAATCAAAGTCAAGGCTGAGGAACTCCATCTTAATTACAGAGCCTTTGACTTGATTCCATGGTGCTTAGTCTCCATCATCTCCGTTTTGGTTCTTTTCCTGACCTGCGTTCTTTAAACTACCACCTTTATCCTGCCTGTGAACACTGTCATAGTATTGACTACGTCTTTAATTGGTGAAGATAATGATACATGCCTTGTGTATCTCATTTATGAATCACTGTACCCCATGTTTTCTTTATCCACCTGTGCCTGTTTGTCATTTTGTCACTTACATGATTATTCAAACTAAGGGAGAATAGGAGTGAAGTAGGGCAACTTATACTTGGAAGGGTATGTTAGAGTCAACTCAGTAACTATGCCCCTAAGAACCTTTATTTTTGGGAAAGAGGGCAAGATTGTATGTTAAAATGAATGAATGAATGAATGAATGAATGACCTATAAAAATAAGTAATGGGAGAGAGTGAAAAGAGGGGTAAACTGAGGCAGAAACTGTTCTATTCTAAGCTCTACCCCTTATTAAGTATATAAATTTGTTCAAGACACTTAATCTGTTTTACCTTGGTTATCCTTCTTGTTTTATCCTGTAAAACAGGTGGGTTGGACTAAATGCCCTCTCACTTCCCATCTAGCTCTAACTTTCTGTGAGTGTATGATCTGTGAGTATTAAATTGCCATGACTTGATTACTATGGATAATCAAGATTTGGCTGCCCTTGTTCAAACTGACAGTAACTTGATAGAATGATCTAGATAAAGATGGAAAATTAGAATCTCTGTTCATGTTTTCACAGCCTTCCAAGCTATACATTTGATATTTCACTTAATATTATCAAATTCAAATCACCATCTTGTTTATGATAGAGTGTTTAAAGCCCTTTATTTTATAAGATATCATCCTCTTAATTTTTATAGTATTCTGGCTGGGACAGACAGATACAGTTCTTGAAAGAATACTGTTGTACTGGCGAAATCACATAGCAACAAGAAAGCAGAGAGTAAACTGGCCTCCCAGAGAGTTCGTTGCAGACCTTACCCATAATGCCAAATACAATAAAGAACATGAACTGTTTCCATGGGGAAGATGTTGTAGAAAGATACAACCTTATTAGAATGTATACATAGACATAATTCTATTTAAGTTAGTGACATCTTATACTACATAGTCATTTTTCTTTTTGGAAGAACTGCACTGACAAATTAGTCAAGTAATCCTCCCTGGAGATTTCAATAAAAACACAAGCCCTCTGGACCTTGTCGGGGCTCTGAAAATTAGGGAAGCTCATCAAACCAGTTGGCTGTGGGACAGGTTTAGTATAGCAGTTGGATGCTCATTTCTATAATTGAACTCAAGCTCAATTGTGTAACATTCATCAGGAGGTTCTTGGTTTATTCTCTGTCCAAATATTTCTTATCTTTGAACCCCGAGGGTGACTCTCATCGCCTCCTTTTTTTCCCTGTGAGCTTCCTACAGGACTAGCCTGTCTGTTACTGAGCAGGCCTATGGTGAGAGGCTGGCTGGTGCTTAAAGGGAAGCAGAATCATACTGCTTAAAGCTAGCATCTCACTTTAGCCCCCTTACTCCACATCTAGTTCTTCCAGCTTCTCAATGAAAGCAGCTAACTAGGAGAGAGAGTCTAACATGAATAGGCATTTGTTTTCACAGAGAATGCTAAACAGGAATTGCTAGCCCATGCTGTTTTGCATCAGCAGATGCTTTAAGAACGCAGTGAAAACATCTTATAAAGTGAAAACCTATCATTTGTAAAGCTGCAAAGAGAGAGCTTTGTTTGCCCACACAGCATTTTTCAATGGAACCCTAAGGCCATGAGTTTTTCAGGACAAGTTTCAACTCTGCTTAGTGCACATTCATTGTGCTAAAGAGAAAAGGCCTAAAGAAGCAAGCAGGGTTACTATTGTGAATCTTGTAAAGACTGCATCAGTTTTAAGATCTGTCTGTCTGTCTTTGAACTAGAGCCAATTTATAATTACCTGTGATCAAAAAGAGTGTAGAGAAATTAAAATGGAATCCACATAATCTCTTTTTGACTTTGAAAATGCCACCCTCACCTTCACTTGTTTGGTTATTTGCAACAGAGCAGCTTGCAAGTAGCAACATTGTACATCTAAGTTTTTATAGATAGGTTCTAGCCAACAGGAAAAAATAAGTTTAAATAATAAGAATAGGCCTGGATATCTAATTCAAATATCATTAAATAGACTGTATATTGCCAGGGCAATTTTTTTTTAAAAGGAAGAAATTTCACAAAAATTTGGTAATACCCACATTAAAATGTTCTTAATTGACTAACAAGAATACCACATAGATTTGGATTCTTTTTAAATCAACTTCTCCCAGACATTTGGGAATAGAATTTTATATTTGTTCACTATTCTTGTGCATTTCTGCTACCTTTATTTTTTTGAAATTTAAAGAAAAAATTTATTGAAGATCTGAATAATACCTAAAAGATTGGCTTTTCCAGGAAGCTATAACTACACAATGCATGGCGTCTATCATGTTAAAATATGCTTTAGACACAAATATAAAAACCACACACAAGCCACCACTATTCAACAATCTGAGCAAAGATACAATGCCTAAGAAACATGTGAATGACCTGCAAAGTATATGCTCTTTACTTTAATCACCAATTAAAAAAGAAAAAGGAGCACAAATAGATGAGCGTGATCAGTTATATACACTGAATTGAACCTTTGGCACTAGGATTCAGAGCATTTTGTCATTTAGCATTAACACATATTACAAAGGAGATGTAACTAACCCCTTTTACTTTCTCTGTTTAAAGTCAAACAAAGCAAACATCAATTCTGTTATACACTAACATTTTTAAAGTACAAGAGAAGTACTAAGAACAGAAAGATGTTACAGAGATTTAAACATAAATGTAAGTAAGCACCTCACATGGCTTTTTGGTGGTATTCACTGGCGCTAATCAAAGTTGCAGAATTCTTTGCCAGGTATTTTAGGAAATCATGAAGATAATTCAGTAATAAAACAAGGTTCTTCTCATCCAGAGTTGTACAGCCCAACATCATCCTGTTCGTACACAGAATCCCAGTACATGTGGTGCTCCATTCACCTGGGACATGGGTACATCAAGGTGTCCTGTGAGGATTTCAGCATGCTACGGTCTCTCAAATTTGTAGAGTAGCATTACACTGAAGTACTCCTTTACCCCTTCATTACACTGAAATACTCCTTTACCCCTTCATTACACTGAAGTACTCCTTTACCCCTTCCACAACTTCATTAACAGCATACTCCTTATTATCTCTGTTTTCTTGAGATTTCTTGTCATCTGTATAATCCTCCAGGATGGAACCCATGTTCTTCTTGGCAGGAAGATAAAAGGGCCTTTCCTGTCAGGTAATAAGTCCCAGTACCAGCAAGTCATCGTTTTAGTTCTTCAGGAATCTTTACTTTAACTTCAACTCTTTTCCTGAATGTTTTCTCATTTTCAACAGTCTGATCTGCTTTTTCAGTGGTAGGATCTGCTCAAGCTCTTTTCTCGCCAGGAGGCTGCAGTGTCTCACTGGTACTGCTACCATTCATCTCCATTTCCAGGTGTTTTTTGTTCTTTTTTATTTTTACTCCAACTTTTTGTTTTCTGTTGCAGACCAGATGTCTTCTTGACTGGGGCAGCCTCTCTCATCTTCCCCTGTTCATACTGCTCCTGATTGGCTTTCTGAAGTCCTTGCGGTTTCTGCAGATTGGTGTCCCCATATTTGAGTACTCTGCTTTCTGGAACCCATTCATGCCAATTTATATTCCATCCACTGTAATGTATAAAGAATTTCACTTGTTTGTCCTTTATGGCAACCCTTACACACTTTGGTTAATAAAGAATAAGCCCATGAAAGCACAGCACTCACTCATTGTCCTCGAATTTAGGCTTTGAGTCCTGCTTTGGCGCCATTTATAGAGGTTTGCTGCTGCCTCCTCCTCCTCCCAACACACCACTATCACCCCCCAACCCATGACTCACCATTCCACCTAGCTCCACATCAGATGCTGTGGGCAGCCTCTTCTGTCTTTCCTTAACCTTACATCTAGTCTTTCTTGTACAACTGCAGCACTATACAGATCCTAAGGGATTAGATATTGTAAGTTAGTCTTGTGATTTGGAGATAGAATCAATCCAATCAGAGGGCTATAACCCTTCATTTCCCTTCATTATCTGTGAGCTGGCTGGCTCTCAGTCTAGCAGTTTTATGTTGATTGGCTCCATGTGCATGCATTTTGCAATTTCCAGGACCTAAATGCAGTTTTGAATTATATCAGTATAAGAATTTACCTCCATCTCATGCCTGGATGCATTTTCTTGCATGCATGAAGCTGACACAGAACTTCCTTGGTGGAAATCTACAGTGAGACAGCATTAAATGAGATTGATGTTTGGTTTTAGCCCTGAACAATGGCAGTATTTTGGGCAAAGAGGCACTGAAGTTCTAGATGGATATGAAAATAACATGATATTTATAGCCAAACTCTGGTACTTGAGGAGAATATAAAATAATAATAATAATAAATGACTAGAAAAGAAATAATAGTTTGGAGACTCAAAGATAATTTAAGCAAATAAAAAATAAATAAAACAAAAAACAAATACCCATTTCCTTGAGCTTCAGACCAGATTCATGAAGTCCAGGTTATGTTTCCTGTGCTGCTCCCCCACACCCCCTCAAAAAAAACATTAAATTATCATTGTGATTATGATGTCAGTAGCATACCTGAAGACAATAATGGTAAATCAGGCATGTAACCTGGTACAGATTAGAAAGTTGTACCCTCAGGTGTACAATGCTGAGCAAGGGGTGTGTTTGCATTAGCCTAGCTCTTCATGCCCAGAGCACCAAGCCTCTAGTGCGGTTTCCTGCCACCAAATCACTGCTGCTTTCTGGTGGGCAATAGAATAAAATAATGCCTGAAAGAACCATGTCTCTAAAATACATGGCAAGTGGCTTTATATTTAGCGGTTTTAGAAAGCATGTTTTTATTAGACTAGAGCAAAGGATTTTCATAGCTAAAGTCTCTTTTGAAGAGAGAATTTCGGGTGTTTACATTCCTCTAGGACCCCAAAATCTTAACTTTGAGAGATATGTACAAAAATATTCATATTCACTTTTAAATGCAAGAGATTTGAGAATGGTGATCTTACAGATTTTTGGAGGTCAGATCACGGAGAACATAAAAATAAAAAATATTGGTTTGTGCTTAGTAACTAGGAGGTTGCAGAGCCCCTGTAGTTCTAGCCTAGCTTCTTGTATTTGTTTAAAAAAATGAATCCTCAATATCAAGGATATTTTGAGCTATTGTTAATTTTACTCTTAAAATCTACTTGAACATTAGTAAGTAAAACTCAGCTAGATGGATGAACTGTTTAATATCCCATTATAAAATTTGGATGAGAGGTTTATCTAGAATTTTTCTTTAATATTGTGTAATTTATTATTGATTATTATTGTATAATTTAAACTATTTCAGTATTACAATAAAAATTATAAGAATGCATTTGCAATTTAATTCATTATCAGTTGCCCATGAAAAGTGTTGGTGTGTGCATGTGGGTAAGGGGATACATTTAATTTTTTTTCCCCTGAAAATGGTATAGAATTATTAAATGTTTAGGGCTATAATTAATTGATCAATAATGCTCAATCCTACAGTCCTTTCACAACCCATCATCAATTTTATAAAATGACTTAAGAGGAAGGATTATGAAAGACTCTTCTCAATTGGCTATATCAGTGGTCAGCCAATCGTGGCTCCCGAGCCACATGTGGCTCTTTGGCCCCTTGAGTGTGGCCAGCTTAGGAGTACCCTAATTAAGTTAATAACAGTGTACCTACCTATATATTTAAATTTAAAAAATTTGGCTCTCAAAGGAAATTTCAATCATTGTACTGTTGATATTTGGCTCTGTTGACTAATGAGTTTGCTGACCACGGGCCTATATCAATACTAGAAGTTTAGGGCTTGTTAAATAAAAAAAAATTTTTTTGTTTGAACACATTTCTATTCCTCACTTAATTTGCAGTTTATTGAAAGAAAGAAATTCCCATTATAATCTTTTCTTCCTTACATTCTTAGCTGTTTATTTCTATGCTTTGTACCTTTGTGTTCTCTCTTTCTCTTCTTTACTTGTAAGAAGTCTGGGATTCTATAGATGTGCAGTGATTGGAAGGGCTCCAGGGCTCCAGAAAGCATAGCTAGTAATCACTTGGAAACATTCAGTTGTTTCTTCCTACAGAGCAGGTTATCCGGAAAGAGTTTGGACCCTGGAAACATTAACTCAGGGCACAGTTGACTGCAGTGCTACCTTGGATCATATGGTTGGCCAGTTCGGGGACATTCTGAAGAATATAGGGTCCTCAGGCAAGGAGTCATTCTCCTGTTTCTTTCACATGACTTCAGTTTAGGACTCATGCCTTTCCTCTTTCCTGAAGGTAAACTTAAGTCATAGCCAGGTGGTCTCTTGACCAAGTCTTTAAAATTCAAAGGGTATGAATAAAAGGATATCTTTGCCTCAGAACTACTTGGAGTCCCTGAGACAAACAGATCGATGATAATATCAGTAAAACACACATCTGAAGTTCTTTTTTGCCTCCTCCCCCTTTACTAAAAATATGTAGCCAAGGCTTTGACACTGTGAAGTCCGGGTCCCTGAGAATTCTTAGTTGTTGGCAGCGTGGTACCACTCTTGCAATTTCAGTGCCCACAGTCCTCTGACATGTACATTGGAGTGACTTATAGTTACACTTGTAACCAAACACCGCTGCCCATAAAACCAAAGAGCAGAGAGAGTGACAGACTGATATCAAATTTACTTTCATTAGCAGTTTCACCTTCCACTGCTCTGTGCAAAGTGATTTGGTTTATATCATATAAGGAGTAGAGCATACTCTTGAAGAGAGAAGGAGGAACATGAGCAAGAAAGGAGGTTAAACTGTTTCCAGGTCCCAGCCACTCAAGGCAGGCAGTGAGCCCTGGCTTCCAGATGCCTTTTCTTTATCCATTAATACTTTCCTTTCCTCTTTCCCTAGAGACCACTTTCAGTTACTCAATTTTCCTTGAATTGTGTTCTCCCCACTGGTGCCTGAGGGCTCTATTTCTTTGAACATTTTCCATAGGCATCTGTTGTTTGTGTATGTCCTGGAGCTGAGGACAGTTGGTTGTACAGCATCTAGTTCTCAGCTCTCAGGCATGTCATGGCCCATGAAGGCTTATCCATGATCAATCTTCTTCACTTCAGATGGATTCCAGGTTAGTCAGGGATCCTCAAAAAGGAACTGGTGCTAAGAACTGTGGCCCAGAGAATGCTGAGGGTAAAGAAGGGATAAGAATACAGAGATATAGAAAATCTCCAAGAATTTAGGCCACTAGGGTCTAGCACTAGATTCAAGATCCTCAGTTCAGGGGATGAAGCTTAAAACGATGATTTCCTGAGACCCCATTTCTTTGCCCTGTTTTTGAAACAGCCACAACTTCAGCTGGGACATCCTATGTCAGAAGCTTTTAGAGGTCTAAATTTGTGCCAGACATTCATTATGTCTCTTTTTCAGGAGAAATAGTGGCAGGATGAAATTGTGGCAATGGCCATATTTTTCAAGGAGACGAGCTTTGGCTCAGGCATGAGAAGTTTTTGGCTATATGGAAATAGGTTCTTTATGTTTACTGCAAAGCTACTAGTTTACACAGGAGCCACTTAGGTAGGCCCCAGATCTAAGTTTCTCTTTTGATCTTACTTTGCTATGGTCACTCATAGGTGATAGTTAAACTGAGTCTGGACACATGAGCAGGATTAGGTAACCCAAGCTGTCACTCCCATAATATGTACCAGTTGAATTGAAGGACAATTAAAACCTAGTTTTTGATCAATTTTGTTTAACAAACTTAAGTGAAAAAAATACCCCTCTTATCTTCTCATCATCTGTAAATTATAATGTGAAAAGGGTAGTGACAGTACCAATTTCATTCTCTAAAATGATGCCTTTCTGTGTGTTCATTTTTTCGGAGTAAAGAACAAAAATTTGTTCCTTTAAGCTTCCCTTGCTAAAAATAACAGCAAGAAAATTGACCTTTTTGCTTTTAAATGAGACTGAGGAATTTTCTCTATCCCACATCAAAGTTGAATTCTCATAACTGTCTATCGATACTATCTTCCCAATCATTCCTAGGACGAGTATTATTTTTTAAATGAAGAGCTTATACTCAAGCTAGACACATTGAATTGTAATTTGTTTTAATATCCAAAACTAAAAATAATTTTGCAATGGGCAATACTCCAGATGTGTTTTGTCAGTTTCTTGTTCACTTAATGTCTAAAGCTTTATGTTTTTAAGGAAAATGTTATCCATGTGTTTCTCATTTATTTACACTTAACTCATCAGTATGTTTAGTATGAGTTATTTGATGTTCAAAAGCCTTTTTAACTATTTTATGTGCTTGTTTTATATGCCTGTGAAATGGGAAGTTACTTATGCCAAGAAAGCAAACTGTGCAAAGCCTGTATCACCATCATCATTGTCAATAAATATTTATCCTTAAAATTTCAAGATTGATTTAAAAATCTGAAAAAGAAATTTCTGAGTATTTCTAGATAAGTCAACATAAAACTTACAACTCTTTCTTGATTTCATTTGTGAGCCCACCTCATCAGTAGCATGCATCTTTTCAAATATCATCTTAGTCTGCTCGGGCTGCCATACTAAAATACCTCAGATTGGGAGGCTAAAACAACAGGAATTTATTTCTCACAGTTCTGGTAGTTGGAAAGTCCAATATCAAGATAATGGTTGGCCCTGGCCAGTTGGTCCAGTGTGTGGACATCCCAAATTCGATCCCTGATCAGGGCACACATGAGAAGCAACCATCTACTTCTCTTCCCCCCTGTCTCCCCCTTCTCTCTCTCTTCCCCCTTTCACAGTCAGTGGCTCAGTCAGTTTGAATATTGGCCCTGGGCCCTGAGGATAGCTCAGGTGATTCAAGCATCGGCTCTAGACAGGGGTTGCTGGGTGGATCCCAGTCTGGAGTCTGGGTGCATGCAGGAGTCAGTCTCTCTAGCTTCTCTCCTCTCACTTAAAAAAAAAGAAAAGAAAAAGATATTGCAGGATTGGTCTCTGAAGAGAGCCTTTTCTGCCTTACAGACATCTGCCTTCTCACTGTGTCCTTATACGGTAGAGAGAAAGCTTGGGCAACATTTTGGACTCTCCTCTTATAAGGACACTAACCTTTTGGATCCGAGCCCATTACCTTTATGACCCCATTTACACTTAATTATCTTTATAAAGGAGCTATTTTAAAATATAGTCACTTTGGGGTTTGAATCTTCAACATATCAATGGGTAGGGGGGCAGTGCACAAATCTTCAATCCATAGCAGTGGTTAGAAAGAAAGAAATCTTTTCAGGTATATAATCAATGTGTTTCATAGCTGGTATTTCACCAAGAAAACTGTTTCCCCAGAGGCACATTAAGGTCGATTCAGGCCTGGGCACAGAGGAAAATATTGGGCCCCTCACTTTAGAAAAAAATATAAAGTTTGGGTTTTGCAGGGCCCTTCAGAAGTTGGGGCCCAGGGTGCGAGCCTGGTATGCCCACTGTTAAATCCGCCTCTGTGTTTTCCCAGTAGATGCCTCCTCATCTGTAGCATCTTAGCCTTCGGTATTACAGAGCAACAGAAATCTGCTAAAATATTTATTTTATCATATTGATATAGTGGAGATTTGTCTATTCATTCAATACACTGATTGAGTGGACACTCTGCCCTGGGCACTCTCGTAAGCCCTAGGAATAGGAAGATGGGTAATGTGTATTTCTTGTGAGGCTCAGGCTGGTAGGGGAACTGGACGGTATAGGCAATGTTATTGAGGTCCCACCTATTGCTGCCTTGGTCCACCTGCACTGACCCACATGCAAGTGCAACCTGGAAGTGCCATGGAGTTAATGTTCCCAAGGGGCCATGTTTTATTAATAGGGATGGAGTTGCACCAGTTCTGACTGTATCTGGTGTGATGATTCTAAGATATGTTCCCTACTATATCTTAGAGGGATTTCAGGGAGTTGGCCATAGTAGCCATCTACTCATTATATAATAAGAGGTACCTTATTATACTTCTCTTCTTTCTTGTCTTAATTCTCTTCATCTGTGCTTCCTGAGATCATCCACCAAATAAGCCACCTCCACCCCAGTCCTTGTCTCATCATTTCTTTTGGGGACAAACCTAAACTAAAACACAGAAAACCAGGAAGAGGTTGTAGCAGAACACAGACCAGTTTTGGTAGAGACTTGTGGGGAATTGACTAGCTCAAAGTCTGCAAGTCAACATCTCCCCTACTATATAAGCATTACAAAGGCAGGGCCATCACCTATTCACTGCACTATCCCTAGAGACTAGCACAAATCTGGCATAGAAGAGTTTAGCACTTCTTTATTGACTTAGTGACAAAGGGAAAACAGAGGGGTTTAGAAGGGTATTAAATCACATTTGTTTTAATGTCCAGTTCAGGGCTTGTCCCCCAAATAACTTTAAAAATATAAAGAGTTAGTTAGCAGACTATGGGGATTAGAAAGTTGGATAGTGTATATGAAGACTGAGTTCTGAGCAATTATGGTGTACTTGGGAAAAACAAAAGTCATTTAGATGTGGTTGGATTGTAGAAGGTGAATGTTTGCTGGAAAAACAGAGATGAAAGACAGTAAGTTGGTCAAGGAGGAAGACATGGTAGACCATACTAAGGCACTTGGGGTCTCACTGAAAAATGATGGTGGTAAAGGTAGGGGATCATGAAAGAATTTTCACTGGGGACAATATTTAATTAGAGAGAACTCTTGGAAAGAAAATTCTAAGTTTTCTCCTCTGCAGTGAAGAGGATAGATGGAGCTGGACAAGATTGGATATATCAGGATGCAGTCTAAATATGTCTAAGAAAGTGAATTAACAGCATCTGTGTGAAATAACAGAATTTATGGTGAGAGTGTAAGCTGAGGCAGAAAATATAATCAAGGACAATGTCCTGGCATAGGCAACTGGATGATGCCAACTCTTGAAACAGAGCATGGAAGAAGATTAGATTATGAAAGCTGATATATCTTGATGTATTCACGAAACCTCCAGGTGAGAATGTCTGGGTTCTAGAGGAAGAGATCTTGGTTGAAAATGTAGGTCTGGAGAGTCACCAGCACATGGATAATAATTTGAAGACATGAGATTTAATGAAAAAAAATTAAACACTTTCACTGTGCTTATTATATATTAATCACTGATCTTACTTACAGATATTAACTTACAGAGTACTTATAGATATTAACTCTATTAAGTATACTTAATATTAAAAACTTAATATTAAGTATTAAGTAGCTCTATTTACCTATTTATAACCATACTTAAAGGATAAGATAGTAAATATTAACTCAGTACAGTATCTAACTCAGCAACCTTATGAAGTAGATACTGTTATTCCACTTTGTGGATGAGAAAACTTAGGCACAAAGAAGCTAAATAACTTTCTCCAAGTCACACAGCTAGTGAGTAATAGAGCTGGGATCATTTAGTTCATGGAACTGAGAAAGAAAAGGCAAGTGTCATGACTCCATGGAATGAAAGAGGAGCTTGAGATTAATTAAGACAATTAAGAAGCATCATGAGAGGTAAGAGAAATACAAGGCAAAAGGTGCAATTTAAGAACTTGAAAAGGAGAAGACTTCACTTGGGTCACATACCGCTGAGAGATCAACCTACAAGGTAAAGAAACAGTCATTGTAATTCACATTAAAAAATGTCACCAGTAATAGCGGTTTTAATGAAATGATTCAGGTTGGTCCTTCAACTCGATTACTCTCCCTGGAGGTATCGATTCTGGAGAATGAGTTTGCCCTGACAAGTTTGTGCTGCAGACATTGAAGGAGGAAATTGAAAAGGTGCCAAACTTTCTGGAGGCTGGAACTACCTACCCTGATACCAGAATGGGCAAGTCTTAAACAGCATTCATGCAAAAAAAAAAAAAAAAGGAAGGAAAGGAAAATCTAAGTAAAATATGAAAATTGAAGATTCTCTCATAAAGAATATCTTGAAATTATTATTTGGAAGACCCAACATTTTTGCACTTGATGTTGCTCATATGTAAAGAAATAAAAGTGTTACATCAGACTCTGGAACTCAGAATATCGAGAATACAGAGAAGATTCATGTTAAATCCCTCGCTGATGGATATTGGCAGCCTCCAAGAAACATGTGGGAGACGTTCTCAAGCTTAGAGCACAAGTGGAATGACTTTTGCACATGTCATTTGTCAAGCCTGTCCAAAGATAGTGGTGAAGGCTGAAGGAACTGTGGGAGTTAGAAATCGGTGTAGGCAGGCCTAATGAGGTGGAGACAATTCTTTCCTCAGTCATGTTTTAAGGCAAGTCAGAAGTGTTTGGACATAAGCTGCTGTGGTCAGCTTTGTCCGTAAGGGACTTTTACTGATACCTACAGTGAATTCATTAGTTGTCAATGATAATTGAATCAATTTGGGGTGTTTGCCTGGAAGAGACTCTACTTTCATTCTGACTTGCCAGATTTTAAACAACAAGGCTTTAAATCGGTCAACTGAGATTGGTTTATAAATTGCTAGAAATCCCCAGACAGATTTCCATCAATTCAAAACATCACAGACAATCCTGTATTTGCAGTGGGCTTTGAGTTATTCATGAAATCCTATTGAACATCTTTTTTGCATTAATTTAGTGATATTTCTCACTGACGTCAAGGTGATGAAAAATAACACTAAACCTTACTTGGCTGACTGTGGAGAACTTGGAACCCCACCAGGCATGCTGCAGGCAATTTCTGGAAGGCAGGCAGTGGGACCGGCATGCCTCGGAAACTACCTCAGAGATGAGTCGTGGAGATGAACGAGTCTACAATTATGGGAATAAAGCTCAAAAGTATGTAACTGCTGCCGGCAGATTCCAAAAAGTTATTAAAAATATGAAAAACATGCACCAATGGCAGAGGTAAGCAGAAGGAAGTATATTAGAAAAAAGAAAAATCAACATTTTATTTATTTACTAAAAACTTTTGTAGGGTTCATTACTTTCCGGGAACTTTTAAAATGACTTTATCAATATTATTTTATTTAGTATTCTTGACAACAAGAATACTAGCTCATGGTAGCTTGCTCATGGTCACACAGCTGGTCCTGGGCTAGGATGGAAATTTAGGGCATCTGGCTCAAGATTCTCTGGATTTAGTTAGCTTCCGGGTGTGCTCCCTCTCATACAGGAAAGCAAAGGAAACAGCTTTTCCTTTCAAGAGTCTAAAACTGTTTTGTCTAATAATACTCAGAATGACCTTCACACATGGTAGCTTCCTCTTGATTCTGGTTTGACTCCACTGCTCCTTACAAAACTGTCTTCTGGTATCGGGGAGCTAGCCATCTCCAACGGCATACCAGCACCATGAGAGGAAGCAGAGATGTGACGTTGATGATCTCACATAGCAGGAGGTGGGGGCTTCCTTCTCTGTGCAGTACAGATCTTGACTCTAGCATGTGCTGAAAGATTATAAATGGGAATAATTTCCACTGCATAACCTGTGAACACAGACATTTATGGGCCATTTATGGACTACATAGTTCTAACAGATTGCCTTCAGACATTCCGTAGTTTCAAGAAATGGTGAAAAGCAGAAATGAGAGGGGGGAAATGTGAATTGCTTTCGCACAGCATTTTTCTCTTGACACATTTTTAGAGCAAAATTACTACGTTTGTATAAAGTATATTATTTTCAACAATATTTGTGTTTCTGATATGAAGACTCTTGGTTACTGGGTTTTTGTTTTACACAAATATCTGTCCATCTGATGGATTACACGCCTGAGAAACTAGGTTCTTCATGTATTATCATGAGTCTCTGTCAATTCTTTCTATCCAGTGAAGTTCCCCCAGGAGCCATATGGATCATATGAGGTAGACTTACACTTCTCATAGTAGATGTCTTATCTAGTGGCCAAAACAATAGGCTATTTTTATTAAACTACCTCCAGTCCAACTTCTCTCCTCAGACTCTGGTATCCAACTACCTATTCAATTCCACTTAGGCTTCTAATTCATATCTCAAATTTAAAATGTCTACAATTACCATCCTTCCTCACCTTAATTGAAGAAATTCCATTCTTCAAATTGCTGAAGCCTACACCCTCAGAGGCATCTTGCTTTAGCTTTGCTCGCCCCGTCAGCCAATGCAGCAATGAGTTTTGGCTCTGCTTTCAGACATCTAAAGTCCGCTCCATCCTCCTTCTACTTCCTGGGCCACTGTTTGGAGTTACCATCTTCTCAAACTTAGATTGCTGCAATATTCTGCTAATGGTGCCTCTCCTCTTGTCCCTACATAGCAGCCAAAGTGATCCACTAAAAATATCAATTGACAAATGTCACTACTCTCCTAAAAACCCTGTGGTTGGTCTCCTTCAGAGGGAAGGTTGAAGCCCTTTGAATGCCCTCTGTTATCCCCACCCCCACCCTGTCTGCCTTCACCCTTGCTGCTCCGCCCCAGCCACCCAGCACACTGCTGGTTCTCGTACATCAGGCACTCTCCTGCCTCAGAGCCTTGTGTTGGCTGTTTCTACTTACTGGAAAATTCTTCCATATATCACTATGAAAAATTCTTTCAGCCTCTTTAAAGTCTTACCTGAAATATCAGTTTCTTAACGAAGCTCATCCTGACCACTTTATTAAAATAGGACTCCTCTCCTTCCACCCCCCCACCAACGTATTTTTCCCCCTCCATGACACTTGGCCCCTAACAAATGCTAGAATTTACCTATTACATTTATAGTTAGTGTCTGTCTCCTCGACTAGAAAGAATATTTCTCAGGGGCAAGGATCTGTCTACTTTGTCACTGAAACATCCAAAGTGTGGAGTCTAGAATAGAATCCGACCCACAGTAATGCTCAATAAATACTTGCCAAGTAAATCAATGAAAGGATGGGCTTAAAAATGTGTACTACATTGGACCTCTCTAATGAAACTGTCCTTACCCACCCTGCTTTTCCTCCCCATGATGAGCCACACAAGTGTTCTAAATATGTACTAACTATACATTTTGCTTCAACTCTTAACTATTTAAAACTTCACAGTCTTTAAACTTCCATTTAGTATACTTATTTACAACACAGTTCTAAAAGAGCACCCACCATTTTAATTAAATCCATCATGAATGTATCATTATCTAAAACACAAAAGTAAACTCTTCGAGAAATATCTGGCTGGTAGGGCTGAATTTGCTATCATTGTGTGAGTTTCCTAAATTGTCTTTCTATTCTAAGAGTAAAAAGGATCATTTTCCTCTTGAATAAAATAAAAGAAAAGTAATCGCTGCTATTCAGAAATGGAGAGGATGGGCAACAATTCTGGTTCACTCAGTGACTCTTATTAAAGACCAGATGGGCTGTGAAAGGAGCCTCACCTTGCCTTCGGAGCTGTGCTCTAGAAACAGAGGACCCAGGGTAAAAACTTCCTTCTATTTTGATTTAAGATTCTAGGCAATAAATAGCCCTTAAAGCTACCAGTATCCAAGGACACAGATCTAGTGTTTTCTACCTTGTTTGAATGTTCAGTTTAGGCAACACATGGCAGTTGGACTCAGTCCTGTTGTTAGGAACATCCCTAAAGGAAAGTGCCCAGTCATTATTCATGATCCGACTGGTATGCTTAGAGAAGTGGGCCAGCCAGCTTTCAGTCTGAGATCACCTTTAATGGGGGAGAGAGGGAAAACTTTGGAACAAAGAGGTAGAAAACAAAGATAAACATAGAAACAGCATGGCCAAGTGTTAAAATCACAAAATGCAGATGGGACTGTTTTATCTTCTTATGCTCAGCAGTTAGGATTAGGTGGGACTTAGAAAGCCGCTGTTTCATCTGCACTGTCAGTTTGACACAGTGAAAGTAATTGCTCATAAGCCCCTCTGGATTCATATGCCTTTATTCAAAATTGTACTTGATTGGAAGGCATCACTATTTCCACATTGTCTAGAATTAGAATCACTGTGTTTCTTAACCAAGAGCCTAAATAGTGAAAGCACGTCACTTTGACTTTTACCTTGATATTTGAATTAATAGCTTTTATTGTAGTAAGTGGACTTGTCATTTATCAGGGCCAGTACAGAGAGATTGACAGCATGGTCCCTGGCTCCAGACTGGCCCCAAAATAACTTGCTGTGTGTGACTTTAAGCAATTTACTTATCATTTCTTCATCTGTAAAATGGGAATTATCACTGCCCCTACCTTGTGAATTTGTGAGGATGACAGGAGTTAATATATAAAAAGAGGTCAGCACAATGATACTAAACCTTTGCTAAGCAGTTGCTATTATCCCAGTGAACAATCATTGTCATTATAATGCTCTTACTTTTGATGTATGCTTGACATTGTTATTTTTACATGAGAATTAGTTCTAACCTTTCAAGATAACTTTAAGATAAGGTGGTTTTTCTTCCTTGGCATGATGTGTTATGAATAAGGTGGAGAGCTGCTTCCTACTACTTTAAATCACAGTTCAGTTTCCCGCGGAGTCAGGCCAGGCTGCTGAGTTGGGAGAATGCAGTGATAACCCTAACCGAGTGTGGAGCTCAGGACATGTGTGTGAGGAGGGGCTGGCTTCACTCTCACCTTGTTCCAACACTGCTCTGTGAGTGACAGAGACAGAAAGAGATTGGTCAGTCATCCTAAACCGTTATACTGCATGTTTGCTTAACCACGGGAGGTCAAAAAATTCCTAATAATTTATTAATGATATTAATAAAAAATGTATGAGTTCTAGAAACAGACCAATTTTTGGTCTGTTTTGGATTCATTGCTATACATTTTACTTTGGCTCATGTATTTGTTGGCTGTTGCTATGTATGTGCCCCACAACTTGGTAGCTTAAAACAATAATTTTTCATAAACCTACAGTTTCTGAGGGTCAAGAGTCTAGCAGTAGCTAAGTGATTATAGATCAGGATGTTTCTAAGGTTGCAGCCAAGAGATAGACTGGGCTATCATCATCTGAAAAGTTGACTGGCTGAAGGATCTCCCTTCATGTTCATTCACATGGCTGTTGGCAGGAGATCTCGGTTCTTCCCCTCAGAGGGCTCTCCCGAGGGCTGCTCATACACACCACACCAACCAGCTTCCCTCAGGGTGAGTGATCCAGAGGGTATGCAAGAGGCCAAGGTAGAAGCCACCGGGTCTTTTACCACCTTATCTTAGACATGATCTAGCAACACTTTTGATCAATCCTACTGATACCAATCCTGACACAGTATGGCAGGGGACTGTAGGAGGGTACTGGGGGCAGGGATCACTGAGGGGCCGTCTTGGAGACTGCCTGCCACAGCCATATTTAACTTTTTAAGAGGAATTCATACCTCCCCTTTTTTTAAATGAATGAGGCTATAGCCATAGAATAGACTGCCTTAGAAATAAAATGGCAAAGTTATATCTAACCCAGGTATTCTTCATTAAACATTATAATTTTATCCCTATATGCATACCATGATGTATGTACATATACTCACACCTACTAGAAATGCATTATCTCTGCTCAGACCTACTGACTTAGAATCTACATTTCAACCAAAACCCCAGATAATTTATATGCACATTACATTTGAGAAACACCTGTATAGAATATATTTAAATGTTTTCAATCATAAAACCTAATATATCCTAAAAGTTAATAATGGAATAGAGCTAACAAAATTATCTATTAAATTAATGTTTGATACTAAAGCTCTCTGTTCTCTTTCCCCTCCCCTCCACCTTGATTTCTTTCTTATACACTCTCTACACAGAAATACAGTCTGGCCCTCCAGAATGTGAGAGTCAACCGAAGCTTTTTTTTTTCCTTCCCTCACAAGAAAATAGGTGGAGTACTGCAATGACATTTCAAACAACCATGTTATGAGATAAAGTTTGTTTTTATTGATGGCAGATGGGAATAGACTTCCAAAGGATACAGTTGGCTCTAGGAAAAAGAAATAGTTTTGAAAATCATCAACTGGTATTTGCAAAATGTCATCAGAGACTTTCTTTTCCCTTTGCCTAAAACAAATGCAGACAATTCTACATAAAGAGCAAGCCTGTGTATAAAATTTAGCCATGTGTTTGAAATGATTCCATTTTTATAAGACAGCTTGAAGTACCATGACAGTTGTGCAGACAAAAACTCAAACTAATTTGTTTTTGTGGTATTAATGAATTTGTATTGGTCTTGTTGCCATTGGCATTAATACCCACCCACTAGTAAATTACAGGGTCAGTCCCTAGAGGGGAAAACCTTGAAGTAAAAGCAATTATGTGGCCTGAAGCATGTTCAAAAAAATCATTAAGCTGTATTTTTCTCTGATTATGAAAGGAATACAAAGTCATTATAAAACATTTCAGAAATACAAAAAAAAACGATAAATAAAATAAAGATTTTTCAAATCTCACTGAAAGAAAGCTTCTAAAAAAGAGGTAACTTCTCTTTATTCCCTGTAGTCCTTTTTTATGGTATGTCTATGGTATGCCTTATATATGTGTGTATCATATGATGACATATATGCACTTTAGACATGTATTATACAAGAAGAAAATATGTTAAGACTCCTGCATGAAGAAACAGAAAACTAAAACAGTAGCATATTATTTACCTCTAAAACAGTGGTGAGTTTCTGGGTGATCATTTCTTTCTATCTGTACACGGTCAAACTGTCTTTGCATACAATGTTTGCAACTATCACCACTCTTAAAACTCTTTAGAACATTTTCATCACCTAAAAAAGAAATCTCATACCAACTAACAGTTATTCTCCATTTTCTCCAGCCCCAGTTCAAAGAGAAGTAACCTACTTTCTGCCTCTGGGGTTTTGCCTATTCTGGATGTTTCATTTTAATAGAATCCATATGATATGTGGTCTTTTGTGTCAGGTTCCTTTCACTTAGCGTAATGTTTTCAAGGTTCATCCATGTTGTACATGAATCACTACTTTGGTCTTTTTTATGCAAGAATACTATACCATTATGTGTATATACCACATTTCATATATCCACTCACGAGTTTGTGGACATATGAGTTTTTTCTATTATTTTGTCTATATAAATAATAACGCTACAAACATTTATTTACAAATTTTGGTATAAACATAGCTTTTACATTTTTTTGCATGTGTGTGTATATGCCTACAAGTATAATTACTGTGTCATATTAAACTCCATCTTCAAAGGGACCCCACATTAAACTTCATGTTTAACTGTTTAAGAAACTGCCACATTGTTTTCCAAAATGATTGCACAGTTTTGCATTCTCACCGGCAGAATATGAAGGTTCCCATTTCTCTACATTCTTGCCAAGCTTTCTTATCGTCTGTCTTTTTTATTTTAGCCATTCTACTGGGTGTGATGTGGCATTTCATTGAGGTTTTGATTTGTATTTTCCTAATGACTAATAATGTTGAGCATCTTTTCATGTACTTATTGACCATTTGTACATTCTCTTTGGAAAAAATTGATTCAAATCCTCTGCTGAATTGTATTTGCCTTTTTATTGTTGAGTTGTAATCGTTTTTTATACTATATTCTGGTTACTAGACCTTATCAGATTTATGATTTGCAAGTATTTTTTTCTATTCTGTGGGGTTTATTTTTACTTTATGTCCTTTGCACATTTTAAATTTTGATCTAGTCCAATTGCATAGGCCTGATATTTGTGATATGACATATGGGTGACACACACACACACACACACACACACACACACACATGTATGGAAAAATAGGACCTTAAAAAATCAATTATATGAATTGAATTTCTGAGCACTTAAAACTATTTCAGAGAAAAAAATGGAAAGGCATTTTAAGGCAAGGAACACTTGATTCCTTTACAATCCAAAAAGGCAACTCAATAAATTCAAACATTTCCTAATGATTTCAAAAAAGAGCTTTCTGGTCCTCTTTCTAAATATTCTCTATTTTGAACATAAAAGAGTAATTCCTAGTGTCTAATGCTGAAAATATTCTTGAACTCCAGATAGTAAATTCTCATGAATCTGTTGAAGGGACTCATTATCCAGTTAGGTATTACTTGGAGAGGAAAATGTTTCAAATTCTCATAGTAGGTTACATCTCTTGTTTAAAATAAAATCAAATGAAAGTACAATTAATATTTTATTTCTTTGGTTGTTTGTGCTTTTTCATGTTATATCTAATAAGTCATTGCCTAATCCAAGGTCATGAAGATTTACCCTTACATTTTCTTCTAAGTTTTGTAGTTTTGATCCATTTGAGTGAAATTTTCTCTATGATAAGGTAGGGTTCCAAGGTCATGCTTTTGCCTGGGGATATCCAGTTGTTTCAAGATCATTTGTTGAAAAGACTGCTATTAACTCATTTAATTGTCTTGACACCTTAGTTGAAAATCCATCAACCATAAAATTAATGGCTTGGCCCTGGCCTGTTGGCTCAGTGGTGGAGCATTGGCTGGCGTGTGGATGTTCCGGGTTTGATTCCCAACCAGGGCACACAGGAGAAGTGCCCATCTGCTTCTCCGCTCTTCCCCCATCCTTTCTCTCTCTCTCTCTCTTCCCCTCCCACAGCCAAGGCTCCATTGGAACAAAGTTGGCCCCAGCACTGAGGACGGCTCCATGGCCTCTGCCTCAGGTGCTAGAATGGCTCCAGCCACAAAGGAGCAATGCCCCAGCTGGGCAGAGCATCGCTCCTGGTGGGCATGCCGGGTGGATCCTGGTCAGGCATATGCAGGAGCCTGTCTCTCTGCCTCCCTGCTTCTCACTATCAAAAAATACAAAAATAAAAAAAAGTAATGGCTTTTCTATATCGAATCTTTTCTCCACACTGTTGCCAGTGGTTATTCTAAACTATAGATGTGATCATAGTTTTCAGCTACTGAAATGTCTTCAGTGGCTTCCACAGATTATAAGAAAAAGACTAAATCTGGCTCTGTGCAGTGTGCTACTGTGGAATATGCACAGTTAGCTCAATGTTTTGTGAAAACTTTTACCTAGGACAAATTACTGAGTTGCAGTTAGAGTGTAAACTTCACACTGGCAGTGACATTGCCTGAATTGCTCACTACCAAATGTCTAGTATGATCACAGAGCCCCGTGTATTGCCCACATTCAGAAAATACTCATTCAGTGGTGAATGAATCTCAGTTTCCTCATCTACAGAATCAAGATTATTGTCACTGTTTCATAAGGTTCTGATCAATGTTAAATTACATCAGGTACCTGAGTGATCTTTTAAAATTGTTTTTCTTAAATGCAAAATACTTTCAGAAAAGTGCCTAAATCATGACTGTGTGATGGATTAAAGCAATGTGAACACACTCATGTGACCACACCCGGATCAGGCACCCTCAATCCTCTCCCATGAACCCCTTCTTATTGCTGCTCTAGCCCTCTTTCCTATATGCAGCCAGGTCCTTTAAGCTTTAGTCCCAGCATTATGTTCCACTTGCACATCCCTCTTGAGCCATCCTTATGGGTTGCGATACCTTTCTGTATGCTTCCAAAGCTCCTTTGGCATAGTCCTTATCACTCTGTGTTGGTGCCATCTGTCTCCCAATATATTGTTGCATTCACCACACATAGCTGAGTATCCACCCATTATAGTCGGTATTCAATAAATGCTTGGGGAGTGAAATCAGCTAATGTCATTTTGAGTCTGGGGAGACAAAAACTAATTTTAAGCTATTGTAGTATTTTATAAATGGTAAAGCAAACAGCAGATTGACAGAATAACATAGAAATAGAAGAAGACTGGATAAACTAATGACTTGGGAAAGTCTATTATTAAGCAGTTATCCAAACAATTCAACATGGATTTTAATTAGTTATCTCCTAATCTTAAAAAAAAAAAAAAAAAAAAAAAAAAAAGAAATGTGTCTATGGTGACACCTGTGGATGCAAAAGCAGCGTGTTGAAAACCCAGATTGCAATAAAATAGCTGCTATGTGAGAAGACAGAGAGCATTTCCTGCACGAGCCTGTTCAGTTTATCGGCAGCACGCGTGATTGCAACCTGTATGACTTATGCTAACCTGGGTGGAAGGAGGAGTGGCAAGGGCGGGGCAATCTTCTAAACTGTGTGTCCACGGAGTGCATGGCAGCCCGCAGGGAGGCATCTATGAGTCGTAAAGACAGCGTTGCTGTGTGCAACTATCTTTGTGAATCATGTGTGACAGAGGACATGGCTGTGGGGATTTTGTGCCAGGCAGGGTGAGTGAGTAGGAAAGCGTGTGTGGCTAATAGGAAGAACACAGGTGATAAAGCTATTTTCCTTCACGGCACAGGGAAATCACTTTGTGACTCACGATCTAGGCCACCAGATGAATTATACCATACTGCTTCCCCGAGACAGCATTTTCTGATGAAATAGCAGTGCAAAATGGGTGTGGGTGTATGTGAGTGGAGTGGGAGTGGACTGAGGGAAAATTAAAAGGAATTTTTAACAAATGGAGTGTGTGGAGTATGTGAATGTGCGCGCACATACACACACTTTAATAGGAGATTACAAACATTTTTACCAGTGCCAAAATGTTCCTCTAGCTTGGTGGGCTTGAAAAGTAATATGTCCAAATTAGATGTTTGGCATGCTTCATGTGGAAAGTTTTCACGTTTTGTCATCCTTGTTTTTAAGGAGTCTTCACTATCAGCGCTGAGAAGGTTAGTGACCTCGTGCCTGGGTGGGGAGAAAGGAGAGGCGCGTGTCAGCTTGGCTGCTGACAGCGAGCCTGAGATGGTCACCAGGAAACTCGCCGCAGTTTCAGAAGTGCAGTTTAAAGCAAAGACTCAAAGCACACCACTATTTCATTTCCTTTTTTTTTTTCTTTTTCTCACAGGGCAGAAGCCTTACCTTTGTTTCCCTCATGTTTCTATGGCAACATTCTGGCCAGTCTATTAAGAGTGTATTTTTACCTTTATTTAGAAGCATTTGCAATTAGATTAGGGCTTAAGTAGACAATTGATTTGAGACGTTTTCATTAAGGGCTGACAGTTGCCTGATGATTGCTTGGTTTTATGTAAATTTGTGGCCAGAAGATGACTTAGATACATAAATTGTCAAGTGGTTTGTGTCTGGAAGAGGTTTAGTGAGGTAGAAAGACATCTAAATATACAAAGTCTCAAATTGAGTTTAAATTTTGTGAGAATTCTATTAGACTATGATTTTGGTGAGATGTGATCATGGAAAACCAGCAAATTGCTTTATATTTCCTGTTAAGCTATTAATGGGCCCCCAGGGTAATGAGATTTGCATTTATAAACATAGTACCAATGATTGCATTTCTGGATGTCTTCTGTGTTGGTAGAAACACCCTCAAGTTGAAGAATTTGAATTAAAGTATTAGACATATTACATAAATCACCATCTCTAATGAAATTGGGAATCACTAGGACTTCACAAATTCAGCAGTTCAACTATGAACAGAAATTAAGGATCTCCATCTCTCTCTCCTCCACCACTCTCCTCGCTCCTTTTCTCCTTCACTCTCCCTTCCCCCTTCAGTCCTAATCTCTCTTTTTTATATTGGCTCAGCAAATAGTTAAGAAAGTAGACATTTAGGCTATATGATAAGTATAACATACAGATAACCGTGATAAACAAGAGTGAAGGAAGATAACCATAAAAGACTTTCATGGATCTTATTTAAAAAATACCAAGGTGTAAAATTATTTATTTTTAAAAAGGAGGAAGCTATATTTTATATGCATTGCAATAAAACCAGAGCTACTCTATAAAAGTTTTCATAAAACAGACCATAAAAACATTAGGATTATAAGCATATCTCCCTATTGTTTTTTCCAAATAATGTATAGAAATGTCTTATTTTAATAATGCATTATGATAGTAGTATAATTGGTGTTATATCTGTGTCCAGGGAAGAATAACTCTGGTCAGCCTAGCATAATATTATGTTTAAAGGAGACAGAAGGCTCACCTGCTTAATGTATTTCTTTTGAATGCAGTTCTTACTGGTGTTAAACTGTGAAATCCTAAAAGCCTCTTGAGAGCAAATATGTTTCCTAGAAGTTCGTATTATTGTAAGAATGAGGTTCAGAATCTTAAACTGATAGACCTGGAGGAGAATTGGGAAGCAATCTTGCACTACACCCCTTTTGCAGATGAGAATGTTGCAGTCCCAAGGAGAACAGGGCTTATCCTAGGTCATATGGTTTTCTGGGGCAGAGCTGGGACTGGACAAAAGTTTCCTGAAAGAACTCAGAACTCCCATAGAGCCCTTCTCTCCCTGCCTGGGTCTCTCCTCATTATCTTTTCAATCTCGTCCCTTTCCGCAGGTGTTTGTCTTTTGTTTGTATGAATTGGTAGATGAGGGCTGGGCCCCTAAGAAAGAAAACATAAGGATGGATACATTTTTTTAAACTTTTATATTTTTACTAAGTTAATCATATTTATAGTAAAATAACAGAATCTGAAGTATATCATAAACAGAAAAGTACCTGTCTTCCATGTAACACCTGCCTTTTTCCACGACAGGGTGGATGACTGTGAGTTCCTTTTCAACCCTGAGATTCTGGAATTCTCAGTCAGAGCTGTGAAATGGCTAGCATAGGGGGTGTTACCTGGAATGAGGTTCACAGCCAGCAGGAACTAATTTGAGGTCTAGAAATCTTTCCTGTTCCCTAAGAAAACAGGGAGAGGAAGGGAATGTTTATCTAAGGAGGTACTTCCAGGAACCATGTCTTGTCTACACTCATTACTCTGAGTTACCCCATTGCAGTCTCACATTGGCTGCTGTAGGTCCCATGCACTGGAAGTCCTTTACAGGGCGGATTGTCCCTTGTGCACATATATGGTGCAGCCCCTCATCCCACCACAGTCACTGGCTCAGAGAATACCCCCCCCCCCGGGAACTCACAGCCTCCTGTCTGGCTTCCTGCCATCACAGTACCCCCACAGCTGCTCCCCTCCTTACTGACACCCCCCCTCCCGCCTCCTCAGGCCATCTTTACCTTGCATCACCTCTTCTGGGAGAGCCTGAAGCACCACGGCCATCAAGTAGTCTTTGCTTTCTGGCCATTTTTTTTTTTTTTTTTTTGAAATGGAGAAAATAAGTTTTTCAAAGAGAATAAATAGATGGTACTACCTAAGAAATGCTACTACTGCATTCTCTTATTCTGTGGCTTTCGTTTCCTTAGACCTTTTAAACAGTTGTCATGCTGTTGTTTCTTATGGAAGCCTAACCAGCTCTATACGTATACACATTCAGCATGCCCTGCTGGGTGGGATCAGGCTGGCAGGGGCTGGGACAGAGCTTTCATTCAGTTGTCCAGTGAGGGTCAAGACTTTAGTAGGCCTAACTGCATGATTTTTTTCTATTACACAATTTATGTTTATGGAGAGAAGCTAGCAAATTTTTAAATAACACTGGTTAAGTGACCACCTTAGATGATCAAGAAAATACATTATTAAAGTATTTAGAGAAAATAGGAATACAAACTACTAAATAAGATCTAAAACCAAGCATTTCCACCAGACACGTAGGGAACATTTTTCTTCCAGTGATCCGGGGTCTCCTCTAACTCTCTCATGTACAATGAATATTGTAAGGCTCCTCTATCACAGCCTTAGAATATGAGCAGAGATAGCACCCACAAGGGCTGTCTCTCCACGGTCGGGCAGTTCACGTATCCATCATCAACCTCTTTGGTCTTTCTTGAAAAGTCATTGTCATTCCTGGTTCATGGTTTTCCCCAGTTCTTCCAGAAACTAGAACCTGGGTGGCCTGGAAGCCTCATGAGTATGTGATAGAACCAGAGAAACCAATGTTGCCAGGGGATAACCAGTCACAGAACTAGAAACTGCCTCTGAAAGGGAGTTGGGCGTGGCACTCTCCTGTCCTTAAGAAAGGCCCCATTTGTCTCTAACTCCCATTTTCTTTCTACAACGCCACTCTACTAAAGGCATAAGTCTTTGTGTCTGGCAATTCTGGGGTCTTATTTATTTTGACTAAGTTATTTAAGAAAGTTTTGTAAATTATTTTAACTTTTCTCCCTACATTTTATGGTGTAGAGGTCATTTGGGGATTCTCTGGGAACAAAACCCCAAATTATGCCAATATTTCTATGGAAAATTGGTCTGTGAATAATATTGTTTTAAATAAACTGACATCTCCAAGAACATGACTGCAGCATTATTGAAGTAAAGATTGTACGAATGCCAAGGAATCCTGAGCAGAGGTGTGGTCATCCTTTGTGAAGGTTGTTTGGAGAAGGTCAATGTCATGTGATGTGTGTGGGCATCAAGTCACTGGAGGATTAGTAGAAATGAGGCAGGAGGCCCTGGCCAGTTGGCTCAGTGGTGGAGTGTTGGCCAGGCATGTGGATGTCCAGGTTTGATTCCCGGTCAGGGCACACAGGAGAATCGACTATCTGCTTCTTCACCAATCCCCCTCCCTTTCCCTTCTCTCTCTCTGTCTCTTTCTTCTCCTCCTGCAGCCATAGCTCAGTTGGAGCAAATTGGTCCCAGGGGCTGAGGATGGTTCCATGGCCTTGCCTCTGGCACTAAAATAGCTCAGTTGCCAAGCAACAGAGCAATGGCCCAGATGGGCAGAGCATCGCCCCATAGGGGGCTTGATGAATGGATCACAGTCAGGGCGCATGCAGGAGTCTGTCTTTCTGCTTCTCCACTTCTCACTTAAAAAGAAAAAAGGAAAGAGAAAGAAATGAGACAGGAGGTTCTTTTCTGAGCTTTCACTTTGACATTCCAAGATCACTCTCTTCTTGATGTTCTTTCCACTCGTCTCCCATAGATGCTCTAAGGCTTCTCATTTATTCTTATCTTTCACTGGACCCTGTTGTGGCCATTATATGTAGTAATTGTCACCCCTCTTATCTGGTCCATTTTTCTGTCATTTTATGTTCTTACCAAATCTAGGATTACCAGTCCAGAATAAATAAAATGGAACAGAAAGACCATTGAGTTGGGCTTCAGAAAGCCTAGTTTATTCTCTGGGTGAATTTGTATGGACCAGCTTACCTCCCTCAGGCTTGGCTTCCTCATCTTTAAAAGCGAACAGCTAAGATAGATGATCCAAGTGAGTTCTTCAGAAGGAAAGTGGAGCACCTCACCTCTAGGCTTCCATTTTGTAACTTCAGTAGTAATTTCTGAATTTATAGAATCACTTCTTTTCATCTACTAAGAAACAGGTATTTTTTTTCCTTCTGTGTTCTTCCAGCCCCAAAATGCAGAATCTCCACTATTGCGACCAAGGTCTTGCCACTAAACAAGATTCCACTAATATCACTCCCTATTTTCCAAATTGTCATCTCCAGGCACCCAGCAAAAAGCCTCATGGTCTTTGTTGAATCATGTTTGCCCTTTACCCGGTACATCCTATCAGTTATCTGGTCTATCTCCTATTTCTTTTACACTATATTATGTGTTTATTTCTTCCTGTTTATTCTCTGTGTGTGTTTGTATAAAAATATACATAACACATAATTTAAATCCTTTCTAAATGTGCAATTAACTGGCATTAAGCACATTCACACTGTGTGTAACCATCCGTGCTACCCATCTCCAGAACTTTTCCATCATCCCAAAATGAAACTCTATATCCATTATATCCATTAAACAATATCTTCATGTCTACTCTTTTTTAATTTTTTTAATTTTTCCATTGATGAGAGGGTGGGGGGAAGGAGAGAAAGGGGAAAGGAGAAAGAAAGAGAGAGAGAGACAAGCATTAACTCACTGTTCCACTTAGTTGTTCTATTTACTTGTGCTCTCATTGTCTGCTTCTTGTATGTGTCCTGACTGAGGATTGAATGCATGACCTTGGCATGTGAGAACAATGTTCTATCCACTGAACAACTCGACCAGGGCTTCATATCTAGTCTTAAATGGCATGCTAGAGCACCTGGGAATGCCAGAGAAAAATAGATTCTTCAAGAACATCTACCACAATCCTTTATTTGACAGGTGACACAGGTAACCACAGCCCGGATGGGCTAAACCATGGAGGTTTGGCTTTTATTCTGCTCCTGGATTGCATTACTGCTCTCCTCACTGGCATCTTTGCCTCTGGCAACTCCAGCTTCCCATCCATCATGTACATTTCTTCAAATGGAATCTATTTCTTTTTTTTTTTTTTGTATTTTTCTGAAGCTGGAAACGGGGAGAGACAGTCAGACTCCCGCATGCGCCCGACCGGGATCCACCCGGCACGCCCACCAGGGGCGACGCTCTGACCACCAGGGGGCGATGCTCTGCCCCTCCGGGGCGTCGCTCTGCCGTGACCAGAGCCACTCTAGCGCCTGGGGCAGAGGCCAAGGAGCCATCCCCAGTGCCCGGGCCATCTTTGCTCTGATGGAGCCTTGGCTGCGGGAGGGGAAGAGAGAGACAGAGAGGAAGGGGGGGGGGGTGGAGAAGCAAATGGGTGCTTCTCCTATGTGCCCTGGCCGGGAATCAAACCCGGGTCCCCCGCATGCCAGGCCGACGCTCTACCGCTGAGCCAACCGGCCAGGGCCTGGAATCTATTTCTTACCCACTTTTTTTCCTTTCACTCTCTCCTCAAAGACTGGAAGCTGCACACTCACATCTCACCCACACACCCAGTCTCATTTCCTACAACTTTTATTACATACCTACATATATATACACATATACAAATATATACATACACTTTTTGGGTTTATTTTGTTTTTTGGTGTATATAACCCATTTACTTTTTGTCCCTCTTAGATTCAGACAGGTTCAGGAACTTGCCTGGGATTTCAGAGACAGGGTTCTGATGCTCTCCCAGAGGTCCCTGGTTAGGCCAGCACCTCACCTGATGCAGTGAGGTCATGACAAAGATCAGCAGTGTAGGGCCACCTCAGTCAGTTCCCCTCTGCCTTCAGATGGTCACTCCAGCTGTAGTCACTGCCTCTTCTTTAGTTTCTGCCCTAGAGACAATAACTACCACCATTATTGAGCTGTGGGCCAGGGTTCTGGGCTATCCCTTTTTCATTGGGTATTTTATTAAATTCTCATAGTTCTCTCCATTTTAAAAATCCAACAACTAAGTATTAGAATAGTAAATTTCAGTCCTGTCTGCACACTAAAATCACCTGGGGTGCTATTAAATAACTGATGTTGCCCTGGCTGGATAGCTCATGTCCCCAATATGCAGAGGTTGCCAGTTCAGTCCCCAGTCAGGACATATGTGGAAATAGATGAATGTTTCTGTGTCTCTCTCTCATTCTCCCTTCCTCTATTTCTATAATTTAAAAAAAAAATTACCAATATTCAGGCTTCACTGCTTGAGCTTTCGAGTCTATAGTTCTGGGGTGAGACCCAGAAGCAGTGTAAGTTTTTCACAGTCACACAGTCAGTAATGGTGGAACCTGCATGCAAACCTAGGTCTCCGTGGCTTCAGAACTCAAGCTGTGAATCCAGGGTTATCAATACCTGTGAATCTGTAATTTGCAGAAATGGAGATATTATGATGAGTATAGGGTAAGAGAGACCTATAATATTAAGAAAAGAAGCAAATACACAAAAATAACTCCTTAGATAACTCTAATGGTCAACTAAATTTATATAACTGGACTTTTTATAGGACCCTTAGCCATGACGAATAACTCATTTCTTTGGATCTGATTCAACAAATACGTGATATCTTCATCTATGAATAAAAAGGCATTTGTGGGCAGGGTGGCATGTTTGAAAGGGTTGGGAGAAGATGGAATAACAGTGATGATATTGTATTGTTGACTATTAAAGAATAAAAATGGGACATGTAATTCTTTAAGTAACCTACATTTGCAAGCCATTATTTGAAATAAACTCCCATTAAACCATATCATTGCAAGCACAATGCAATTCTGATCATTTAACAGGAACTCCACATATGGAAGCAAGTATCCACAGTGAAAGGAAATAGGCCTATGACCTGAGAGCTTTCAGTGTAAAGATTTGTGATGCTCTGAATGCAGGAATTGACAAGGACGTCCAGTGTGTGGCTACTTATTAGAAATTCTACAGAGGCGAGTTTGTTGTTGCTGCATGTCATGGATACCACTCGATTATTAATATCATTAAGCTGATGTCTTGGGAGCACAGCCATTATCCCATCTTGGCTTCAGATTTAATTCTGGTTATTGGCGAACGGTGGGATGGGAGCAGAGGCTGACTTTGCTGCAGGAAAGAGGCTGTACGAGTATGAGGTCTCTAAGGGCCCTGTAAAAAGTGCAGTTATATAATTTGTTGAGATGAGTTAAGTGGTAGTCATCCTAATGTTTGACATTTACAGATTCTTCCCATAGTACTAGACGTTCAATTTAAGCAGACATTTGACACTGAAGAAGTACTGTTCTATGTAATGTACTCAGAACTTGTCAGTGGGTGTGGTGGCTTTTTCCTTAAAGTAAACAAACAGCCTGAGGTTTACCAAAGTCATTATAGAATACAGGGAAATGAATTCACTAGAGGAATGAAGACCAAGCATCAGAAATGATACTTTGGTCTTCAAAATAGGAAGCAGGCTGGTAGGCGTTGTTGTGGAGACAGACACCTCTTCCAGCGGTGACAGCAAGGGCATCAGCCAACATAGGGAGACTGAACATGCTACAGTCACACCAAAAACTGTAGAGCAGACAGTGTCAATACAAAGTTACACCAGTATTTTATGTAGTTTATTACACCGCTCTTTTCACTTAGGGAAAAGTCATGACCAGGCAGGGAAGCAATGATGTTTGTTCTTGCCTTTCCTTCTGTCATCATTGGGAGTGCCTGGTTTTCACCATTCTGTCTCTGTTTATTGTCTGATTAAATGAGATATTTCAGTATTGCTGATTACAAACATCTGATTTAAAGCTGGCCTGCATGTAGAACTCCATCTATGGGATCTACTCTGGTTCAGTGATGAAAATAAAACAGTGCAGGTGAAAATAGGTCACAACTGAATTTTTATCATCGAGCACTTCATACATAGTATACATTCAGATCAACTGTTCTAAGATAAACTTCAGTACAAAAACAGTGTTTAATACCATTCACGAGACCATCAGGAGAGCAACTATTGCAGAATGTAAGACCAGAGACTCATAATGTAAAGTGCCTTTGAAAAAATTTATTTTCTAAGGGACTATATTGCAGGAAAGGAAGGAGGGCAGTGCCCACTTGTTTGAATCTTATTACAACAATAAGAACAAGCAAATATTTAAGGTCAGCTAACAGTGGGATAGATAATAATAAACATAATTTTAAAACAGAATAGTGAATATTTAAATAATGGACTACAGTTTAAAGAACACGTTTCTTATTAACAACATTGTGGGGCAGCTGTGTTAGGCTTGCTCTCTGGTTTACCAGCTCCAAGTACTCTGTCTGATTGGTGTGTGAGCGCGTGGCTGCACCTGTGAGTCTGGCCTGTGTAAGGCTATGGGTGCTTGCATTCGGAGATCGTGGATGGCTATTTTGCTGTCTGTTTGCCTGAGAAGCTGTTTTCCCTAATTGTGTGCTCGTTCGCTGTTGTGAGGCTCTATTCAATGGAATGGCCCAACACTTTCCGGCTCCACAGTTTCTCTACCGTCTGCCGGAATCTAATGTGAACCTGAGTGGCCTCAGCCACCAGCATTACAAACATCTTACTTGATATTTCTTCCATTGATGGACAAAGCACTTAATCATTGCTTACAGAAATTTAAGATGTATTTCAGTTTGATCCAGGCTATTAAATTTCAACTTGTCATGTGGACCCTCTGTAGGTTATTAATGTGTGGTTACTCGAGCCTTGATTTTCCTGCCGCCTAACGGTACACTATGCAGAGATGTTTGTTCACAGGCAGGGGACAGTGGCAGCTGGGAGATGGTGACAATATACTCCTCCTTTCCCTCCTTTTTTCCCTCCTCCCTTTGTTTGTCTTCCTCTTTCCCCACAATCTTCATTGCCTCTGTCCCTTCCAGCTCTTGGATTGTGTACAACTTTGTCAGATTTTACAGAAAATGTTACAGAATGCAACTATTTCAGGAAAGCAACTCTTGTGGAATATAAGACCAGTGAGTCAAAATGCCCTACTTTTGAAGATGTTCATTTACTATGAGCTATAATGCAGGAAGGAAGGATGGCAGGGCTCGCAGGCCAAAAGTGTACAGTCACAGCATCAGTTACACAGCAGGAATGCAGGGATTTCTTTTATAGAGAGTGAGCTTTCATACATATGTGACCCACAGGAGAGAAGCAGGCTCAGACACTCGGGAAATACCTGGTAGCACTCAGGAAGGGAGCGAGATTGGGCATCCTCGGTGCTCAACGAGCACATCTCTAAAAGGCTGTTTGCACGGTGTGATGAAATAATACCTTTGAAAAGGGTCACTGTATTTGTATTTGTCCATTAGAATAATAGGAGTATATTGTTTTGTTACAATTGCCACTCTCTTTCTCTAACTATGGACATGTAGTGCTATGGTCCTAAGGAGGGACCAAATATTATCACAGCTCACATGTAAGCAGTGTCTTCTGTTCACAAGATGCTACACTAAGGGCTGTCCACTCACAGGCAGTGGCCTGAGAGAGATAGAATTTCTTTCATTTAAAACAAAAAACTGAAGGCTCAGGTTAGTTCATTTATTTGCTCAGGAATCACATAGCTAGGATATACAGCGCCAAGATTCAAACTGTCTTACCCTGTCATTCCTGCCCTGCATGGCCTATCTCTCAGTCACATAATACTGACGTGCAAGAAGCAGGTGGAGCAGTTACAAGACTCAGCAAATCAAGTAAGTTGCACAGTGGTTTGTAAATCTGGCTATATCAGAATCATTTGGTAAGCTTATTAAGAATAAAGATTTCCAAGGAATACCCTTAGAGAGTCTGATTAAGAAAGTCAAACGTATGTCTTGGGAATCATGTTCATAATCAAGCCCAGGTGATTCGGCTATAAGCCATCAACACAGCACTCAGAAAGCACTGGATTAGACTGTTCCATTTAGGCAAGGAGGCTGCGTTCTCTAAAAACACTGTATTCAAAATGTATGTGGGTATTAGAGACATAAAGGAAATACTGAAAACAACCTCTGACGTGATGGTATGTTAGGAGAGACAGACTGGTAAACAGGTAACTAGAGTGTACAGGTTCAGTGCTTCAACTGACATAGGCAAAGGAAAGAGTATAGCCTCTATGTACAGAAGTCAGCAAAGGCTTTGCAGAGCAGGTACCTTTTTTTTTTTTTTTTTTTTTTACTTCAGCAACCATGAAATCATTTATTTTCTAAAAGCTGTTCTTTTTTTTTATTTTTAAATTAAATTTAGTGGGTTGACATTGGTCCATAAGAACACCTGGGTTTCAGGTAAACATCTCTAGAGTATTTGAACTATTGATTGCATTGTGTGCCCATCACACAAAGTTAAATCATTTTCCATCACCTTCTTTATCCTTCTTTGCTCCCCTCCCTCCCAAAGCCCTCCCTCTGGAAACCACTTCACTTTTGTCTATGTCCATGAGTCTCAGTTTTATATCCCACCTATGTGTGAAATCATACCATTCTTAGCATTTTCTGATTTACTTATTTCACTTAGTATAACGTTCTCAAGGTCCATCCATGTTGTCATAAATGTTACAATGTCATCATTTCTTATGACTGAGTAGTATTCCATTGTATATATGTACCACATCTTTTTTATCCAATCCTCAACCAAAGTGTCCCTCTATAGAGGAGGGGGTAACATTTAAGTGGAACTTTGCATTGTTTCTTTAAAGAGAAAGGAAGGAAGGAAGGAAGGGATGGCATTTCAGGCAGAAAGCTGTGAGGTCAAAGGCCGGGAAGCAGCTATTTGGGTAGCAGCTCGGAGTTGTAGTGTGGTTGGCCCTGTGTGCTATGGCGAGAAGCGAGAACTTGTCGTGTTATCCACCAACCACTAGCATATTTAAACAAGATCATAAAGCCTAACGGCTGTGTTTGAAAAAGATCACTGTGGATACAGTGTGGGTTGGCTTAAAGGAAATGAGGTGGAGGAGAGGCAAAGCAGGAGTTAAGATGAAATAGGATAAGGCTCTAACTGAGGCAAGATGAATGAGTTTGGCGAGAAGGGAGAGGGTTAAAGCAACACCTCTGAGACAACATGTGCAGAAAATGAAAACAAATTAGGTGGGGTGGGCAGTGAAAAAAAATGAGGAGTTGGTGATGAGACAGGGATTTCTAGGTTAGCCCATGTTTCTGGGAGAAATATCTGCTGATGGAGATGCTAGGTCTAATCCTAGGGTATTGGTATTATTATTATTATTATTATTATTGGCAGAGTTCATCATTTTAAATTGAAATTAAATTAATATAAGTTTGAAGACAGTAATATAAATAATTTTATTATAGAAATGATTATAATAATTATAGAAAGGGAAATGTGTTCTGTATAGTTTTATTCATGATAAATTGGGACTGTCAAAGCCTTGGGCCTTTAATATTCATCTTTGAAAAACACATGGATATCTTTAAAAAAGTTTTTTTTTATATTTTCGATAGATTAATATTGAAAGCCCAGGCTCCATTAGTCCCAGTGGCCAAACCTAAATCTCTTAATGTGTAAGTCTTTCTATAGTTGCTTTTCAGTAATAAAGTGGGTGATGGAATTTTTAAGAAAACACTTTATGGCTCTGCAATAGATGAATTTTTCCACTGGGGTTTATATAATGACTTTAGAGAAAGCTAAAACAATGTATAAAATAAAACCCTGTGGAAGAAAAAATAATTATAAAGAATTCCCACCTGAAATGATGGAATGCCTATAGTTGTAGAGTTCTATATTTTGTTTCAATATCTACTTAATAACAAATGGACCCTTTGGTAACCAGAAGTCCCATTTTAAAGCACTTTATTCTAGGGTACTAAGAATTCCACTGGTAGAGAGTGGTAAGTTTTTCCAAATGTAGGGAGAAAAACATGCAAAAATGAAGCATCGTTAGTCTGAGACTCACTCAAGTGAATAGATTGGGAGGATCTTCCTTGTTGGGTGGAGGGTTTCTTGAGGCAGGATCACCTAGTGGACAGCTGGCCCCAAATCAAGACGTCCTGACATATAAAATTTATGGCTCTGTTTTGAAATGCTAGAGTTGGGTTTGGGTTCCTGCTGTGCCTCTTGCTGGCTACACGTTCTTGGGCAATCAACTTAAATTTTCCCAACCTCATTTTCCTTCTTTGTGAGATAGGGGTGATAAAACATGCCTAATGGGAGTATTGTCAAAACCATTAAATGAAATGAGGTAATTTGTTCAAATTGCTTTGTAACTTGGAGAGACTTATGTAATTATAATTATTATAGTTCCAGAGCTTTCTTAAAATAAATCAAAATCATGTTTATGTTTTAAAATAAAACAATTATATTTTTCCTAGATAGATATCTCTCTGATTACTTCTTCTTCTTCACCCATGTAACTAGCACCTAATGTTTTTAAGGTAGGCTATGTTAAATTTAGGGAATAATGAATGTGAGGAGGCTTTCAGTTTGTGTTACTTGCTTTTTCAAAATAAGTTTTTTGAAGTTTTTAATAAAACTAGCAACCTCCAGCTATAGAGAATACAAAGAAGCTGTGTCTGGCTACTCATGTGAACCACAGCTTCTGCTGGGAGGGTCCACCTGTGAGAAACTGGCTTTGAAAACAAGTGTTTTCATATTATGAGTGTTTTCAATATACCTGGATAAGAAAAGGAGGCACAGCAGAGATAGAGCAAGCCAGTTAGGCATCCCAGGGAAGGAAGGAGGTGGAGCTGTGCTTTTGGCAGCATCCTCATTAACTCCTGCCGGAGTACCAGTTTTCCAGTGAGATTGTTTAGTTTAAAGTGTTCTTGTCATGAGTGGTCAAATTGCCAAACCTTAGAGCTAACACTGCCTCAAATGGTTTGCACCATAGCCTTGAACCTGTTCTCATGAGTATGGTGTGTGTACCGTTGAGAGTGTGTATGTATTGCGTGTGTGTGTGTGTGTGTGTGTGTGTACGTGTGCATATATGTGTATGCACTAAAACACTTAGCACCTGGAGTCATGGATGCTACTCTAATACTTGTCACTAAGGAACTACGAAACTTTGGGGGAAATCATCTCATCTGTTTGAATCTCAGTTCTTCTCTTAGCTGAAAGATAAAGGGCAAGATAAGATGCTCTAACATTTTATGGTCTTGTGACCAACTGACTCACTGATGCAGCAAAACTTGGATCTAATGATATTTTCATTCTAAATGCGGTGTTGGAAGGCAGACTTCTGTCCACCGGGTTTCTGTGTTCAGTATTCAGAAGGCATAGACTCCTCCCTAAGTTAATATTAGAGTTTTTCTTCTCCCCTCATGGCAGGAAAGGGAGAACTTGGGCATGTACACCCAATTCTACACAGTCCCTGTACCTTAAAGCAAAACTGATGACATCACTTGTCAGAGAATTAAAAGCATTAAGAATGTCTTCATTGTGATGGAAGAAAGCTTCCTAACTTGTTAATATAGAGTAGCGTCAAATAAAAGTGAAGCCAACCTTCTTCTGTTGCCTTCTTCTAATCTCCCTATTCTGATAAACCCCTTGAACATCCATAGAAGAGTTTTTAATCCTATTTGATGAGAATCCTCCTAAGGAAAGAAATTCTGTCCAACTTTTACATGACCAGGAAATCATGAATTAATAGATACTGAATATATGTTATATAACCCTTCTAAAAATGATAAATCTAGTTATTTTATGTACTTGCTGTGTGGGCAATATCTTAACTGTAAAAACTTCATGACTCAAGACAAGCTCTCTGCAGGAGATAACAATTTCTGCCCACTGAGATTAGGCTGAAGTTTAAAATTTGAGTTCTACATAAGAAAGTTTCAAAAATAAATCCTGCATTTCTTCCTCTACATTGAAATGTGATTCTTCCTTATTTATTTCTTATGGTCTTCAGCTAATCACACAAGTTTGTATCTTTTTCTGTCCCTGGATACTTATGGAATTTTTAGTTTCTGGAAGTTTAGAAGATGCTAATGATCTCACATTCATACAGATCAAATATGTATGAATTTTGAACCAGGCATTGTAATTGAAGAAAATATCTAAGTGGCATTCATCTATTTATGTACCAATTTTCAATAGATATATTCTTTGTGTAAGGCACTGAGCTGGGTGACAGAGAGCTGAATAAAGCTCCAGCCTACTCTTAAGGAATCAATAACCTTATAGGGAGGTTAGGCTTGGACAATAATGACCAAAGTGCTGAATAAAAGTCTGAGGCCAAAGAGGAATACAGTTGACTTTGGAAAATTTTCTAAGATTTTAGAAAAGTTTTTTATTTTTTTCCTTCAAACTATGTATTGGGGATTCCCAAGACAATTCTCAGATTTGATGATTTGCTAGAACTCACAGAACCCAGCATTTGATCGTACTCACAGCTGTGCTACAAGTAAAGTTAATAAGGAGAAAAGGTGTATCTGGCAAAGTCCAGAGGAAGACAGGAGCAAACTTCCAAGAGTCTTCTCTCCCAATGGAGTCACACAGGATGAGCTGAATTCTTCCAGCAACAAGTAGTGAAACATATGAAATATTGTCTTCCAGGAAAGTCCTGTAGATACTTCAGCATCAAAGGATTTTTAGTGGGGGTCAATCATGTAGGCTCCCTCTGCTAACACATACTAGAAATCACATTGTTTGTACAAACAACTTGAGTACAGTGAGTCCTTTTTAATTACAGCAGGGGTCTAGCAAACCCATGGTGAAATCTTGGGATGGCTACACTCTAAGTGTAACTCTTTTCCATCTTGAAGACTGAAGCTAGGATTATGATGTTCTCTTATGATGCAGTCCAGCCCCCATCCCTAGATTGCTAGAGTTGTTTTCTGTCCCACTTGCTGCTGACACAACCATGAGCAGGAGTGTTAACAAATGATGCAATCCTAGTTCATTTTCAGTGCAATGGTTCTCTGTATAACCTAGTGAAGCTGGTTGGATCCTTGAGAATGGTTCTGTGTAAGCATTCTTTTTTTTAATTTTTTTATTAAAATATTTTATTTATTGATTTTTAGAGAGAGAGGAGAGAGAGAGAGAGAGAGAGAGAGAGAAGGGGGGAGGAGCAGGAAGCATCAACTCCCATATGTGCCTTTGACCAGGCAAGCCCAAGGTTTTGAACCGGCAACCTCAGTGTTCCAGGTCGACGCTTTACCCCACTGCGCCACCACAGGTCAGGCTGTGTAAGCATTCTTAATCCCAATTGTTTTGGGTGGGGTTTGAGGAGGGGGTGGTGGTGGTAAGAGCAAGTACTAAGTTAAAGCCAAACTGGTGATATTTGTCAGGCTGCATGCATGTTAATCTTGATTACAATAAAAATTAAATAACAAACTAGCATGAATGGCTTTTGGTTCATCTTGACTCAACCGGTATATTTTTATGGGAAAGGTTCCCTCCTCCTCGACGATTTGAAGTGTGACTGACTGACTGACCTCAAACGTAGCTGGGAATGTAGTCAAGAGAGAAACATGACCCAAGAGAAAGGGGAGTGATTGAGCATTGGGGATTATGGGTTGCGTTTAGTCTGACTATTGATTTAACCTCTAAGCAAGTTACTTAACCTCTTGTCCTCAGGAACTCTTCCTCACTTCTTGTATAATAATTCTTGACTAACAGATGTTTTAACAACAATGTAAAATAAATTGGCAAGATGATTGCCTGACTCCAAATTGATTGGCTCTGTCCACAAGTGTAGCTCCGGACCGTCAGACCTTCAAAGCAATGACATGACAGGACTAAGCTGGTGCTGGTATTTTCCAACTTTCTCTATAAAATCTGTGCTTTTTTGGTAATACATTATGCTTTTCTCTCAGAAAACCCTGAGCATCAGGAGTGATTTTCTCCACTTTGCTATGACTTGTCCCTTTTTTCATCAGATTCATAGAAGGCAGACAATAAGAACAAACATATCATAAGTGCCTTCTACGTGCCAGGTGCCGACCTAGTGGCTTCGAACTCAGCCATTCATTCCAGTCTCACATACAACTTGTAAAGTGGATGCAGCTTAGGAAACTGAGGCACAAAGAAGATAAAAACTAGCCAAAATTCCTCAGCTAGCAAGAGGCTGAGCTAGGTTTTGAAACAAGGGAGCCTAGAATCTATGAACTTACCTGCATCACTGTACTACATTTCTAAAAAGAAAACCACAATGAAGTCACCTTCCTAACAGATGACCAATGCCAGGGACTCATGCTACAAGGTATAGGAGTGTAAGAAACTCCAAACTTTGGAATGAGATATGCATGAATTCGGATCCTGCCCTAGCTAGTTCTTATCCTAAACTTCCTGAGCATTAGTTTTCTAATCTATAACATTGGACAAATAATGCTTACTTCTGGTATGATTTTGAAGATGAAATGAGCCAAGGTCCATGAAGCACTAGTGTAGTTCTGGAATCCAGCAGGGGCTCAGTAAATACTGGCTGGGATGAAGATGATGATGTCTGCAGGTGGCAGTTTCAGTTTCACTTTAACTTTGGGTGGCACTGAACCTGGATATAGGAGAATTGATTATGGTCAATCAAGTTTGTCATAGAGGGTTTTAACCACACCATCCACTCTCTGCTGCCTTCTGGGAGAATGGAGCCAGAGCCACCAGTTCACGCTCATTATGCTGATACTCAGGATTGCCGTCTTCCACCTACAGCATGTGCTCAGAGGGTCCCTGGTGTGCCTCAGAAGCAAGTCCCCTTCTCCTTCATTTAGCAATTACTTATGCGCTCGGGTCAACTGGCTCTAACTGAAAGATTGGAAAGAGCAGGTTTGCAGCTTCTCCCCATCCTGAGTCCATCTTCCTTTCCCACAGTCAGTAATTTCACGTCACTTTATTTTCTATGGTGGTGGGGCGTAGGGGCTGGGCAGCAGGGCAATGTTGCTTAGCAGCAAATCTCAGAGCTGCCATGTGCTTTTGTGTTTTTCCAAGCCGGGTTTTGTCACCCTGGCCAAAAGAATCATATTGGCGTTCTCCCTTGTTCAAACCCATGGGTCAAGGGTAGGCGTGTGCATGCTTTATAGAAGGGTCCCATTCCTGCCCTGTGTCTGCTCAAGAGGATGGTTGCTGCTGGTTTTGTTTAACAGACACTTCATGCTGCAAATTCTCAAGTGCAAATCACCTTTTGTTTCTTTTATTCCCGGCAATAATGAAGGGCTGAACTGGAGCTTAAATAATTCTTTCAATGAATACATTAAACAGACTCTTTCATTATAGATGTTAGAGGAATGAAAATAATCTGCACAAAGCCACATTTCCTTCAGAGTTTTAAAAGAAGTGAGGGAGCTGCCATTGAGGGGACAGTTAATTTGATTTCTATAGGAAAACGGGGAAGGGGAAGATGAAATATGTTTTATGACTATCGAAAAGATTTCTGGTGGGAATATTTAACAGCTGAGTAAAAGATTCCTTGGGGAAAGACAGTGCTATTTGGATCTGTGTGTTGTGCAACTTCTTATCATCTTGTGAGCAGACAAAAGAATAGAATTACTCCTGCTTTTGAGAGTTAGAACTTCCTACAAAGACAAATTTGGAGAATGGAGTTTCTGCGAAGGTGTGGAAGCGATGTCATGTGTCATTATATTGTATGTATCTCTTTATGGCTGACCTTAGACAAACGTGGCTATTTCAACCCTCTTTCTCCTAGTTCAATGCCCCTTTCATCCTTCCTACTGTTTTCTTACTCCCAGGTGTTTTCCCACTGTTTACTTTTATTTTTGGTTCTTTAACACTATTTTTTTTTGTGTGTGTGCAAATTTACTAGCTGTTTTAGAAGCAGAGAATTTGAAAGCTTTGTTATAAATGACTGAATTAAGACTATGGGGACAAAATGCACCAGCTCAGGCCGGTACCTAGGGAGCTTTCATTTAGTCGGTGCTCCTTCCAAATACCAGGCTGAGGATGTTCTCTGTGTTTAGGAATGATTGGACTTTGGTGGCATCACATGGAGATGAACTCTGACTCAATGTGATAATAAATGTATTTCCCCCCTCATATTTGGAGCTGGCAGGTCAGCCGGCTGCCTCCTGAGGACACAAACCCATAGATAATAGGGGTGTCCCAACAGAGGCTGCGAGAGCCGCTTTTCAAGTTAGAAGAGGCATGAGCCTCACCGTGGCTGGATAGCTCAGTTTGTTCAGGTGTTGTCCTGAGCCCAGAGATTGCTGCTTTAATTCCCAGACAGGATACATATAGGAACAGATTGACATTCCTGTCTCTCTCCCTCTCTCCCTCTCTTCCTCTCTCTTTCTCTCTAAAATCAATTAATCAATAAAATTTTTTTTAAAAAAAGAAAAAGAAAAGGCATGAGCCTCATTCTAGCTAAGGGTTTACAATGCTAAGTTGTTTAGGCATATCCTGATTATTTTAACAACCAAAGAGGTGAAAGAGCTCTCAGTGGTATGTGTATGTTAAAGTGGCGTGTTGAGGACAGAAAAGACTAGAAGACAAACAAAACTGTGAAGTGTAGTAGTAACAAAGAACTTGAGCCTTCTTGAATAATAGGTATTATGTGTTATGTATAGTAACCACTGCCACCATTTTCAGTTCTTTGAGAACCAGGTATGGCTGGCTTTAGTAAATCATTACATTTCCTGAGCCTCAGTTTCTTTTTAAATGGCTTATGTTAATGCCTCCTAGTGCTTTACAAACACAGCGACATTTTAATAATCATATTGGTTTTATTTATTAATATATTAATAACTATTTATAACCCACAACAATTTCTTCATTCTACTCATACTAACATTGGATTATATGTCCATATGTAGCAAATGAACCCAGACACAGACCTCACAAAAATTAACTCTAAAAGGGTCATAGACCTAAATATTAAATGCAGAATTATGAAGTTCTAGATTAAAACTTCCAAGACAAGCTATGTGACCTGTGCTTAGTGATAAGTTTTTTGATATAACATAGAAAGCATAGTCCATGAAAGAAAACACTGATAAGCAGGGTTTTGTTAAAATAAAAGCTTCTGCTCTACAGAACACACTGCTGAAGGAATCTAAAAACAAAGCAAAGACTACGAGAAAATATTTGCAAAACATACATCTGATAAAGGACTTAAATCTAAAATGTGTGAAAAGCACTTAAAACTCAACATAAATGTGCTAAAGCTCTGAATAGACATCACACAGAAAATATATACAAATTGCAAATAAGCATATGAAAAGACGTTCAGCATTATTTGTCCTTAGAGAAAAGCAAATTAAAACTGAGCTATACTACGCACCTATTAGAATGACTGAAATAAACAAATCAAACAATAGCAATTGTTGAAGAGGCTGCGAATCAACAGGAACCCTCCTTCTCTGCTAGTAGGAAGGCAAACTATAGCAGCAATTTTGAAAGACTGGCAGTTTCTTACAAAGCTACACAGAGTCTTACTGTATGATCCAGTGATCACGCTTCTAGATATTTACCCAATCCATTTGAAAATTTATGTCCACATGAAAATCTACAGATGAGTCTTTATAGCAGCTTTATCCATAGTTGTCAAAATCTGGGAGCAACTGCTAAATCCTTCAATAGGTGGATGGAAAATAGTTCAGCAATAAAAAAATATGAGCTTTCAAGCCATGCAGAAACATTGATGACTCTTACATGCCTATTTCTAAGTGAAAGAAGCCAATCTAAAAAGGCTAAATATTGTGATTCTATTTATATAGCATTCTCCAAAAGGCAAAAGTGTAAAAATTGGCAGACAAATCAATAGTTACTAGGGGTTTTGGTGGAGGGCGAGGGTTGAATAGGTAAAGCACAGGGGATATTTTAAGTTTGTGTATTCTATATAATACTATAATGGTGGATACACCACAATGAGACCAAATAATTTTTGATCATGTGCTATCTGCAAATAATGAAGTTCTAGGATTCAAGTCTTTTGGAGATTTCTACTTTTAATCTCTATATGCTTCTATATTATTGAAAACAATTTATAAAAATGTCCTTTTATATTATATATATTAAAACAAAATTTAGTGTGTAGCTTTTTATGGTGATTTAGTACAAAAACAAAGCAAATTGGGAACACCTCCCTATTCCCCTTCATTTTTTACATTCTATTTCTTTGAGAGCAGGGATCTTACCTTAGAATTATTTACAGCTTCTGTCAGTGTTTTCAGGTACTTAGGTGTTCAGGAGTGTTTATTTAAGTGAACATTATGCCTTAATTTCTAAGAAAAACACAATCCTGTATTCAAACCCAGCTGTACTGTTATACAAGGTATATAACATTTCTGAAACTTATTTTTATCAACTATAAAACAAAATAATAGTACTAAAACTGTTTGGATCATTTGTAGGGATTTGAAAAGATTCTAATTGTATAATGCTGAGACCGATTTTTGATGTAAGTTAGAAATCCAATAAATAGTCTTGAAGAAAGTAGTGACTACAGATTGAAAAGAGATGGCAAAGTATTTCAGTTAATCCGGGGAGAAAAAGTTTCAGTAACCAGAACAAGAAAGGTGGTAGATAGTAGAATGAGGAGGTAGAATAGCTCATCATCAAGCACCTCTTGGACAGTGTTGGTTTCCATCAGTGCATTCATTGCCTGTGACTAAGTTGCAGTCAGTCTACCTGTATTATTATAGAACAAACATACTTGTTGGGAGTTTCCTTTTCCTAACTGCTGTTGACACTGGAAGGTACCCAAGAAATGGATATGCTTGACCTTTCATAAGTCTCATTTTCGCAGTCACCCAGCAAGTGGAATAGGACTTTCCATAGAGTGTGTATAGGACTTTCTTATACACAGAGTGGAGGCTCAGTTGCTATTTGTTGATTCACCGATCCCTGATATCATTCCAAAAGACCAAAGCAATCAAAGAAATTGTTATCTTGAGGCTGTTCTACTCATCATTTGGGCTTCAGACATATATGTGAGTAAGTCTGCTAATGAAAATGATGCTTGGCAGTTCTCAGAGGACATGCCAACATCCTTTAAATTACTCCATTTCTTTATTTTATATAGATCTAAGGTATGGTGCTTTTATCTCCATATAGCAGATTTTCCTTTTTTTTATTTTTTATTTTTTTTAGCATTTTGTTATTACTATGCCTTAAGGAAATGCAAATGAAAACCAATAAAGTATAATTACACACCTACCATGGTCACCTACCATTATGTCTCCTACTAGACTGTAAGGGTATAAGATCATGGTCTACTCCCCCTAGTACCTGGCATGGCTCTCGCAACATAGAAGAAGCTACATAAATATCTGTTGAAACAAATAAGGTAGTAAAGAATGAAAATCTGTTTCACTAATGTAATGAAGGCTTAAAATCTTTCATGATATTGCAGCTTTTTCACAACAGAAAACATGACAAACTCTAAGCTTAAAAAAATATATAGTTTTGAAAATGAAGGGAGTGGGCTTTTTGAAACTAAAAAGAAAAAACTCACATTTTTTCATGTTTACATAGTATAAACAAATGGAACATCCTATTTTCAGTTTGCATTTGAAAAAGAATGTTTATTTAACATTCAGTCATCCACACTTCACTAACAGAACAAAAAAATGATTAACAGAGTACAGGAATTTATTTGGTAGTTATGAAGCAAAAATGCCTCTTAAAGTCAAGGTCAGATACTAACGTTAAGTCAAATGGGATCTGCAAAAATATAATTAAAATATGCAACATTTATGAAGAGTGAGCAAAATGCTGGAAGCATCCATGAGTTCTGTCTAAGAAAGACAGGAAAGGCCAATTATGACATTCTAAGGAATCTTACTTTTAATAAGAAAATAAGTATTTACTTTTTTCACTTTTTTTTAGGGCATTGATAATAGTTGATGATTAGATTCCAGGCAATGGAGCTGTAACAATTAATAAGCAGAACCTTCAAATGACTCATTAGCTAACCCTTCACTATTATCCATTTTGTAATGGGTGACACATTTAACACATTTAGTAATATACTCAGGGGGCACATATAAATGAAAGATTTTGGTGAAGCAATTTGAAAAACATGAAAATATTTTTATTAGTGATAAATTTGTCTAAATTCTAGTTGATTCAATATAAGATAGGCTCTAACTCTATATGCAGTTTGTGTTTATAGTATAGACCTTTTCCTCATCTACTCCCACTGTAGAATTTGTTTCAACCTCTGAAAAAAATATATACTCATCTCATTGAGTTTTTTGTTTATGATTATTAACATGTTCTCCACAAGAATTGTGTAAGGAGCAATGGAAATTTTAAGAGGCTTCTGCTATAGACAAATAGAACTGGTGAGTTGCACCTCAAGGCTGGGATACTCTACTGGGTTAGGCCCTCGAATATGAACCAGACTGCTCTCTCGGGGATCTCCTGGTCTGGTGGGGAGACAAACTTGCCAAAATAGAGTTCAGCTAAGTAGCAATCAACCAACAGACTTTTATAGGTGGGCATGCAGAGCAAATGGAACTGAGTGTAGGTATATGGAGGATTGTGTTGTGTTTGGAAAGTCACAGGCCATTTTGTGTTGCTGGAGCATTAAAAGCAAAGAAGAAAGAATTGGAGAAGAGGCTACAGTGGTAATTAGAGGACCAACAAAAAGGCTTTGGGTGACTTAAAAATGAGGTTGGGTTATAATCTGTGGAACCTTGCTACCGAAAATATGAGCACTGGATCACAGACTCGGCATCATCAGGGAGTGTGTTAGAAATACAGAACCTGGCCAGTTGCCTCAGCAGAACATCAACCCCGCATGTGGAAGTCCCAGGTACGATTCCTGGTCAGGCACACAGGAGAAGTGACCATCTGCTTCTCAACCTCTTTCCCTTCTCTCTCTCTCTCTCTCTCTCTCTCTTTCTCTCTCTCTCTTTCCCTCCTGCAACCATGGCTCAAGTAGTTTGAGTGAGTTGGCCTTGGGCACTGAGGATGGCTCCATGGCCTCTGCCTCAGGTGCTAAAATGGCTTGGTTGTCAGGAATGGAGCAGCAGCCCTGAACAAGCAGAGCATCGCCCCTTAGTGGGCTTGCTGGGTGGATCCTGGCCAGAGCTTATGTGGGAGTCTGTCTCTGCCTCCCCGCCTCTCACATAATAATACAAATAAAAAGAAAGAAATGCAGAACCTCAGGTCCCAACCAGACCTCCTAAACTTCCTATATTATAATTAGACCTCTGATCAGCTTTAAAAGTTGAGAATCTGCATGTAGAAGGTAATGAATTGTGAAGTATGTCATGCCAGAGAGAGATATGCTCAGAATTGATTTTTAGAAAACTCACTCTAGCATCAGTGCAGGTGTTGGACTGAAAAAGAAATAGGATTAAAAACACAGAGACTACTGAGAAGAGTGGTACTCTAGGGGACAAGTCGCCAAACCTGGAGATGGAGAGGCTAAGTAGGAAAAGACATTCAGAGGAGAGCAATGTCGAATTTGGCAATCAGTGTAATATAGGGGAAAGAAAAAAAAGATTCTAGACAGACTGAAAGGTTTTTGGCTTGGGACACATGGGAGGATGTGGTGCCAGTATAGGCAAAGTTTTCTGGAGGAGTATATTTGGAAGAGGTAGACACAATGATGACTTCTCTTTGAAATATTCTGTTGGAGGTACCTATGGGACATTTGATTGGAGATTCTTAATAGGTAACTGGGTGCATGTGTTTGAATTTTGGGCTACAGATACATATATTTAAAAGTTGTGAAACACATACATAGAGATCAGGCAGACAGCTATGGGGAGGGGGCCATGGGGAGGCTGGTTCAGAGAGGAGGAGGAGGGATGAGCACAAAAGGACAAAAAAAAAACAACCTCATGGACAAGGACATCAGTTTGACGATTGTGGGAGCAGGGGAGGTAGAGGGGATGGAGGAGGGTGTGGGGGCACAAATGATGATGGATAAAGACTTGACTTGAGCGGTGAACACACAGTGTACAGAGATGTATTGTATAACTGGGCACCTGAAATCTATATAGTTATGTTAACTAGTGTCACCTTAATAAATTCAATTTTTAAAAAATGGGCAGAGGATCTGAACAGACACTTCTCAGAAAAAAAAGTTTTCATTTCATTAGAGCTGTCTAAATCCATCATCATAAAAAAGCTTACAGAAAAAAACTTGTAGAATAAGACACAAGGATTGAAGAGATCGGTAGATGAGTATTAAAACATGGAGGAGATTGAGAAGAATTTGAAGGATTTGCAGTCATGAAAAGTAAAACAGAAGATAGTTTCAAGCTAACCAGGTCATGATTCATGAATGTAACTTGAAGACTGGAAAAAGCCTATTATATTTGGTACCTAGAAAGTCATTGATAACCTTGGCCTGAGAAATTTCAGTTGAGTAATATTGAAATCCAGGGTTGCTGTCTATCAAGCTTGTGGAGCCATTAAGTGTAATGAAAACTTGTTTATAGAAAAGAGGCTGTGAGAAGAATGAAAAATGTTGAATACTAGATACAAGAGTACAGTCAAGAAGAGACATATTTTCCCTCTCTCATTTGTCCTTTCTTTTCCTTCTCCTTCTCTTAAATATCTCTGAACACAGAGAGGAAAGAGTCAATTGAAGATAAATAATGACACTGTGTGGGGGATAGGGAGAAGAAAGAGTAATAAACAATGGAACACAATCCCTATGGGGACAACAGTGGATGGAATTCAGGGTATAGGTTGAGGAGAGTCTTCTAAGCCAAGAGGAAAGACATGTTAATGTATGAGACCAAAGGGAACATGGGGACAGGGGCATGTAATTTTGGAAGGCAGTCATTTTAGAGTATTTGCATATAGGGGACTTATTTTTTTCTGTTAAAAAGAAAACAATGGCATTCATGTAGAAGGGAAAGTGACTGGTTGAAATGGGAGCCCCAGAGGAGAATAAGAAAAAAGGCTGACCAAATATGAAATGTGGGTTCAGGGGTCAGCATTAAAATCATTCAACTCAGAATCTTTAAGTATAGATAGTATATTATAGTATTGTCTGCATTAGCTAGTCCATGTATTTAATGAATAAATAGATTCAAAGGTATGTGAATTATCCATCATCTGTGATACCAACACATGATCAAAGACGCCACATTATTCAGATGCCTAGAAATGAGAAAATGCTCCAAAGATGCAAGAACAAAATAAAACAAAAATTAAACAAACAAACACAAAAACAAAACAAAACAAAAAATACCTTTGCAAGGCTGTGGTGTAGGGAAAGTAATTGTTGCCACCATTGCTGAACACCTATGTCTATGATTACAGAGTAGGTAGGGAATGACAGCAGAAATAATTGCATAAATTTAAGCTAATTAATCCAAAGATTTGCTAGAAGCACTCTCAGAATTCATCTAAGTGTTTTCTTTAACTCCTGGGTGAATGCTTACAGTGCGAGTCTTTGTTAACTACCAAGTTGCCAATTCCGTGCTCAAGACACCATATTTAATCGTTTGGAGAAAAAAAAAAAATCTGTTTTTATCGGAATAAGTTATGGCTGATTTTCACTTTCCTGGAATTAGATATGCCAATTTATTTTCATTTACTTCAACAAATATTGTACACATACTAAGTTCAAGGTATTATTTTTGAACTTGCAGGATTATCAATAGGTTAGGATCACTGACCTTAATATTTTTACAGCCCAGTTGAAGATGTAAGACAAGGTCCCAAATGACAACAAGAGAGATAAAAATGCATGCCATTACAGAAGTAATAATATGCTGTTTTTGTTTAAAAATGAGGTGCCAAGACTCATATCTCAATAAATTATGACATGTGTCTCCTACACCCCCTCCCCAAACCTGTTTATATTGGAGTGTCCACATGTTTTTCCAGCCAAGAGTGTAAGTCAAGATGAATATGTTAATTTATTTGACTGGACATACTCTGCTAGCTCGTACTGTCAAAAAACTCCCTTGTAGTAATGATACTACCAAACTCTGTTTGTAAAGCAATTTATAGTCTACAAATCACTTTTCATATGTTAGCCCATGTGATCATCACAACTCTGTAAAGAAAGTAGTAATATACTCCCCCATTCACATACAGGACCTAAGTTCCCGTTTAAGTAATTTACCCAAATCAAATAGCAGTAGGGTTAAGCTAAGGCAACCAGGTCCCATGATTCTATATCTCAACTATAAGAGCAGGATCTTTGTGGGTTCAGTGGGATTATAGGTGCTGAAAGAGGATGAGGAGGAGGCATAAAAAAGTATTCTTTAAGGATTGATGCAATTTTTGTACAAGGAAATAGAAAGAGGGCATTCCAAGAAGAAGGCACCCCAAAGTTCAAAGTATAGATGCAGCTGAACATGCTTATGTAACAGCCATGGTTCTTTATATGGTTTTGAAATCATCTGTCCAGAAGTGATGGCTGACTCTCTGATAGCTAACTAGAATCCTACGCAGGAAACAAAAGAGAGAAGAAAAGATGCTTATGGACAGAGCTCGGGATCACCTATGGCTATTGGGTGAGGGGCAAAGAATGAGCCACCAAATGAGAAACCAAAGGAATGGCAAGAGGATTAAAAAAAATTATTCCCAATGATATAAACCAAAGAAAGAGACTTTCAGAGAACATGTACTCATCAGGGATAAAGACAAAGGACAAGTGGGTGAAAGACCAGTCTTGGAAGCTTGGAGAGAGCAGAAAAGTCAGATGTCAGAATGTAAGGAGCAAGTAGGTGGAAAGAAAATAAACATCAGGAAAGGTTGAGGACTGGACCTAGGCAGGTAAATTTCTGCTGTCTCAGAAGCCACCCTTCAGGCACCACTATCAAATCTTCTCCTTCCTGCTGTCAGTCAAAATGCTCTTAATTAATTCAGCTGATTGTCATATACTTTCCAGATAGGCACCATCATGCATTCTTTCTTTAGGAATTGTTGGTAAGTCAGTTATCCTCTTGAATTTGGCATCCAGAAATGAACTCTTTACCCCATGTTTATGGTCTGTTGAGCATGTAGGAGAAGAAAGCTATCGGATATTTTGTTCCTGCACTGTGTTTTCAGTAGCAGCCCACTTTGAAAAATGGCTACATTTCACTGCTGGTTTGTTGAGTTTGTGGCCAGTTTTGATTTCTTATGATTTCTGTACTTGCCAATATGCAGGGAGATAACCCAAACAGGGGAGAGGAACACTGGAACCATGAGGTGGACAGGGCATGGGACTAGCATCCAGAAATCTACATTTTGGTCTGGGCTTTGATATTTACTAAATATATGTTCTAAATATATGTTGGGAAAGTCAGTCTGCTTGCTTCTCTCTGGACTCCAGAGGGAGCAAGATTGGATAATTTCTAAACTTTCTAGCTCTGAAATTCTGAAATTAATAACTAAAAAAAAGGCCTTCATTAATTTACTAGTCAGATATATATAGAACTCAGTCCTGTGCCAGGCATAGGCTAGGATTTCAGTCTATAGTGGAAAATAAAACAGAGGTGGTCCTGATCCATGGAGCTTAAATGGTGAGTTTCAGGCTGAAAATACTTGTTTTAATACAAGGAAGGATGCATGAAGAACAAAGACACAGATTGTGCTATTAAATTATTTCATGCCAAAAGGTGTGCAAATGGGCAGTGGCCTGGAGGATTTTTAAAGTATGGAATGCAAAATAAAGCCTCTACATTTGTAATAATAGCCAGAAGTAATTACTTTATATCTTTTAATAACCATACAAATTATATGTGGAATAACATGGTGAACAAGAGACTAGAAGAGTATAGTACTAAAACTTTTTCCAGGGACCTAGTATTTACAGGAACTATATTTATTTACATTGGGAAGGAAGATGTTAATAAATACACCATCTATGATATGGCAACATCAATCATCTGGTTTTGATGTTATCTACCTTAAACATAAAATTAGTGAAGCATTCATGAAAATTTTAGCAACAGGCAATCTTGACATTTATAGCATGAGACACCAAATTAGAGGGGTCTACTAAAAGATCATCATTTTTCCCAGAGAATGCTAACTGGAGATCAACACCTACGATGATCTTAAAATTCCATTTTTTCAACAGATATGGGCAACCTAAAAAAAGAAAAACACCTCCTTTGTGTGCCTCTGAAAGCAAATATGGGCTGAGAAGATGAATTCCTCCCTCCCCTATCAACCTACATTACCACAGTATTTCAGTCACCCATTAAGTAAACTAATCCAAAATGTAATTGTTTAAAAAAACTGTGTTATTATTACTTCTCATAGTTTTGTGAGTTGACTGGGCTCAACTGGATGATTATTCTACTCCATGTGACATCAGCTGGGTTGCACTTGTCTAGGAACTTAAATGAACTAGAATGTCCAACATGGTTTAGTCATATGTCTAGTACTCCAGCAAAGACAGCTAGAAGGTTGGGCTTGGTTGGGATGCTGGAATACTTGAGTCTTTCTAGGGACAGCCTTAAGATTTTTCCTATTTCATATGGCTTTGTCATTTGATTGCTGCATGTTGCCTGTTTAGGTGGATGCTGAGCACTCTTATTGGTCCATGCCACCAACACACCAAAACTTGAGGTGTCAGAGCTCTTACCTAGTAGGATGGGGAAGCAGGCTTCCATATTCTGTTAGAAGGTTTTGTAGCACATTTTTTTTTTAAAGAATCCCCTACTAGGTGGAATCTGAATAATTAATAATCACTATGCTGAGAGTAGTATTGCTCTTTCTTTCTTTGATATCCCAGATTCTGGAGCTAGTTCAAGCTGGCATGAGTTCTCTCTCAAGAGGCTCCTTCATTCCTCATGCAAATAGACCCACCATCTATTGGATATGCCTAGGGCTCACCATTTAGAGTTACAGTGAGATTTCCACAAACACTTACACGCACATATACATTTATACATCAGTAGACATATACAACTATGTGCCTGTAAAGCACTTTCATTTCTATACAGAGATCATACTTCTTTAATAGGAACAAATTATTAATATAAAAGAATGACAATACACAAATATATTCAGCATTCCACTTCTCTTTCCCCAAGAAATACATGGGCTGAATTTTAGAAATAACTTGGGAGTTGAGATACAAAAGGTTTTAAAGAACCAGCTGCCATCTGGGTGAAGTACATTGAGAATGACAGAAATGGGTGAGGAGAAAAGAGTGGACATTTAAGAATGCTTGCTATGCATTAAGTATAAACCTCGCCACTTCTTGGGAATTTTTTTGAGATACTGAGTAAATATTTGAAATTCTTTAAGTTACATATAAAATTTAAATAGCAATTACATTTCTCGCAAGTTTTTATGTTTACATTTTTCAGGGACTGGGCCATAGGGTGTGTGTGTTGGGAGGGGGTCAAGCATGATGAGGTAGGTCACATATATCTGAGTTACACTAGTGACGCTATTAAAGCACTATCTGTACTATTGTGCTTTGAATATTTTCTAAATAGATAAAACATCTGCATGGGTCCAAACTATCCTATTTTTTTCCACTGAATTATTGGCACATGTTGGTAAGATTCAGCCAGGAAGATCAGTAAGAGAAACTTCTAGAGTTTGTGAAACAATAAAAGCTAACTTGTTCACCAAATGTTATCATTTATTACCTTGACTTTTGTAATTAAAACCATTGAGCCAATAGAGTAGAGTGAGCTTGTAATGTACATCTGCATTTCAGTGTTAGGATGGAGAGGCACACTAGAATAGGGGTGAACCTGGATCTAGGTATGGGCAGTCTTGGTGAGAATCGTAGGGGCATAATCAGAGTGGTCTCTCATCTACCATTTTTTTTTTTTTTTTTTTGCATTTTTCTGAAGCTGGAAACAGGGAGAGACAGTCAGACAGACTCCCGCATGCGCCCTACCGGGATCCACCCGGCACGCCCACCAGGGGGCGACGCTCTGCCCATCCTGGGCGTCGCCATGTTGCGACCAGAGCCACTCTAGCGCCTGGGGCAGAGGCCACAGAGCCATCCCCAGTGCCCGGGCCATCTTTGCTCCAATGGAGCCTTGGCTGCGGGAGGGGAAGAGAGAGAGAGGAAGGCGCGGCGGAGGGGTGGAGAAGCAAACGGGCGCCTCTCCCGTGTGCCCTGGCCGGGAATCGAACCCGGGGCCTCCGCACGCTAGGCCGACGCTCCACCGCTGAGCCATCTACCATTTCTGATCAGTGTTCCCAGTACAGTAGAGAATTAACTGGTATCTCAATGCAGAAAGTGGAGAAAAAAGCTCTAACAGTGTTTCTATTTCTGGGGCAACAAGGAGATTGGGTGACTCCTGTGTCAGTTAAGCTCTCTGCAGCAGGAGGTCTCAGGAACACATCTTTATGTCCCAAAAGGAGCTAATATATATTAAGCAAGAGTGATGAAAAAGCCTCCTGCTCCGATTATTTTTCATTCTAATTTAGAATATGAGAGGCATCTTAACTTCCAATTCCTCTTAGCTAAGCAACTCACTTTATAAAAGCTTAATAATAATACTGATGTAAGTAAACATTTGCTAACCATACAATCAAAAACAGGTTGATTTCTACCACTGCACATATACCTTGACATCTTTAGGCCCTTTTCCCATATTTTCTTCATCTTAAAATTCTCTCACTATAGCCTGACCAGGCGGTGGCGCAGTGAATAGAGCAGGGGTCCCCAAACTACGGCCCGCAGGTCACATGCGGCCCCTGGAGGCCATTTATCTGGCCCCACCACACTTCCGGAAGGGGCACCTCTTTCATTGGTGGTCAGTGAGAGGAGCATAGTTCTCATTGAAATACTGGTCAGTTTGTTGATTTAAATTTACTTGTTCTTTATTTTAAATATTGAATTTGTTCCTGTTTTGTTTTTTTACTTTAAAATAAGATATGTGCAGTGTGCATAGGGATTTGTTCATAGTTTTTTTTTATAGTCTGGCCCTCCAATGGTCTGAGGGACAGTGAACTGGCCCCCTGTATAAAAAGTTTGGGGACCCCTGGGATAGAGCATTGGACTAAGATGCTGAGGACCCTGGTTTGAGACCCTGAGGTCGCCAACTTGAGCGTGGGTTCATCTGGTTTGAGCAAAGGTCACCAGCTTGGACCCAAGGTCGCTGGCTCGAGCAAGGGGTTACTCGGTCTGCTGAAGGCCCGTGGTCAAGGCACATATGAGAAAGCAATCAATGAACAACTAAGGTGTAGCAATGCGCAGTGAAAAACTAATGATTGATGCTTCTCATCTCTCATTTCCTGTCTGTCTGTCCCTATCTATCCCTCTCTCTGACTCTCTCTCTCTCTGTAAAAAAAAAAAAAAAAAAAAAAAAAAAAATTCTCTCACTACAAAGAAAAAAACAACCCCCCCAAAAAACCTTTAACTGCATAACTCTTTCCCTTAATTTTTTACATTACTGAGTGTTTCATATAAGATTTAAAGTACACATGCACAGAAGCAATTTGAAGACCATTTCTGTTTCTCTTTGTCATTAGAACATGTGACAATAATGTGCTCATCCATCTATGAGTAGAGTACAAAGGATCCCACTCTTGTGTTTCATATGTTCTTTTTTTTTTTTGTCTAAGTGTAGGTCTGAATCAAAGCTGTTTCCAGCTTTCTGAAGCCAAGTGTCTTTAGAACTCTGGAACTGTACTCTGTTTCCCTCTTGATAGGAATGGTGTAAAATGTGTCTTAGCATATTCAAGGAAGATAAGAAAAAAGAAAGTTTGCTATATATTTTGGAGAAGTTGCTGCTTTTCTTGAGTTAGTTGGCTGTTTTGCCATCTTATATATTTCAAGGGAGATGTCTTAAAACCCTCCCATTTTCTCTAGGAGGGCATTTTTTGTTCTTCCTCATTGGAAAATGTCGGAGCTTGGTGAAGATGGTCTCTAAGTTCTTCCTAGCACTTCCACTTCAGTGCCTTGTGCTTATAACAAGTTATGGGAATGCCACAGGTTATCACGTTATACACAGAGCATACCGTCTGATGGAATTCCTTTTGCTTCTTTTTCTTTATACATTTTCTGTGAAGGTAAACTTCTCTACATTTAAATTTTTTATTTCATTATTTTTTAAAGAATCATTTTCTTGTCAAGGTAGCCATCAATGTACTTTAAAGATAAAGTAGATATTTTTTATGCATTTTTTAAAGCTCCTCCACCCCCATAAAGGTTATTTTGCTAGGGTAATGGTGTTTCTTTTCATTGACATTCTGGGACAGATCTTTAAATTCAGCTACATCTGGTCACCTTGCCTCAAACCATATTATAGCTGTTTCTCTAAATCAGACCTGAACTAAGCAGGACCATCTGTACCAAGAGTTATGAGGCCCAGCTGAACATTTTGGACCAGCATGTTCCATCTCACGTCTTTCTGCGCTAACCTTTTAGCAATTATCTTTACAATCCTTAGAAATGGTAATTAAAGTTGGTAGAAGAACAAACAGAATACTGAAATGTTTTCAAGCTCCAAACACCAGGTACATAAATGTCAGTGACTTAAATATGGTTATAAGAATGTTTTTATTAACAACCCCCACTGATCTTCTTGAGGATCATATTTAGACTTTCCTTCAGGGAGTAGAATGCTGCTAATCAGCTTGCCTTGTTGGCAGCCATTATGGGGACACCTGAAGCCACTTCAAGAATCTTTTCATTTTCCCAATCAAGCGTGCTGAAGCAGCAGGCATGGATAGGTACTGGCATTACAGAATCTCTGTCTATAGAGATTTAGTCACTCACCAATACACAACCGAAAATATAAGGTCTACCGGAAAGTTCTGTCCATTTTTGGAATAAAACAAAATAAAATTTTTCTTACCCTCAATAAACTTTAGTAAATAATATAATTGCCATTATTATTAATGATTTCTTGCCAATGCGAGGGCAATTTGTATATCCCATTTTTGAAAAATGTTTTATCTTTTGATGCGAAAAATTGAACCAGTACTTGTTTGATATCTTCTTCATTTTTGAATTTTTTTGTCCTTCAAAAAATTTTGTAAGGACAAAAACAAGTGATAGTCAGAGGGTGCTAAGTCCGGAGAATATGATGGATGTGACAGAATTTCCCAGCCTAGTTCTGCAATTTTTTGACGAATCCCCAAAGCAGCATGTGGCCTGGCATTATCATGATGCAGTATGATGTTCTTCCTATTGAACATCGCTGGCCTCTTTTCTAAACTTTGTTTTAGTTAATTTGCTACGTCAGTATGTATACATTAAGTGATAAAAATAGAGAGGCACACATGCGCTAAATAAACATGTGCTTATGTGTCGAAACTCGTTGTGATAGAAATGGACAGAAATTTCCGGTAGACCTTAACTTCCAAAGATGAGCAGATAGTCTCCTAAGTGGATCCTTTCGACATTGAAAGCAGTGTGTTCAGAGAATCTTGCCTCCTGGTTCTCTGTAAATGTGTGAATGTGTGAAGACAGACTTGCTGATTCTTACACAAGAAGCTGGTTAAACCTCTTCTGATTGGTGACTGTGAGGTTGGAAACATTTATAATATTATTTTGGTACTTATTCTCATAAACCTCTGAAATACTTCTCCTTCTGCATTATAGCAAAGAAATTTCTTTGATAAGATATTATGCTCATTTTTCCCCCCATCCTTTACAGTTGAAACACTGTTCACTTCTTTCTCCATCTCATTACATCAGAATATTCCAACCAGGAATGAGATTATTTGGGTTAAAAGATAGGAGACTGAGAGAAGACTGGGTTTTGGTATTTTGTTTTTTCATAGCATTTGGGTTCATTAGAATAGCCCTACCAGGAACAGGCTGCCAAATGACCAATTCTCCTCCAAAAATCAGAGGCCCTTTTTTTACCTAGTGTAATTTACTAATATTAGGCAAAATCAGTTATTGGTACCAAATGTTAGGACATTTAATGAAGCTATAAATATCTATAGTTATTTTTATTTAGAATCTATTTTTTAAAAAGATTGGAAATTTTTTAAAATTTAATTTGGGACTATTCTTATTTTTTGGCTTAGCATATTGATACTTTAAGGGTTAGTGATAACATATCGATCCTTTGGCTCCATTTTCTTCAAACCAGAAATTACTTATGCTTTCGCATTGGAAACATTTTCTCTTCTTTTCCTTGGTCTCTGAGTCACTGATTTTTTTAGGATCAGAAGGTAATGATATTGAATGTCAGGGCTAGATTGGGGCTCTTTGAATCTATGTACATTCTCATCATTTCCTCTTATTACTTAATAGCAATTCTCAGAACTGGAGCCAGAGACTTTTGCCCCTCCCCCAACTTTCTATTTAGCTATTTATTTAATAAACACTGGAGTGTCCCTTTGAATTCATAACCCTGACATCAGTCATTTCACTTTCTCTGGTATTGAATATGGGTCTAAATATAGATGAAATGGTGGCCAGTTGTTTAAGTTGTTCAAATCATTTTTCTAATCTTATGAGCATTTACAGTTTTACTATCTTAATTCTTAGTAAACTATGAACCAAAATAAGGGCATAAATATAACTTTCAAAAACGTTTGGTAGGAAAAAAAATTAATAATGTGGTTTTCAGCACTATAATTTGTAAGTAATATTGAAAACTAAATCCTACCCTGGGAACAAAATCTTGGCTACATTTCAGTTTTCACAGCAAAAATAAATAAAGAATGAAGAACAATGAACTGATAATTTGAGGGCATGTTTGTATATTTAAGCTTCTATATTATTTCTACAGTCTTTTCACCCAGCCTGGCTATACATGGCTGCCTCACCCAGAGTTATAAGGACATTATAGTCGCTTGAAAGCTCCAGACATAATCCACTCCCACCATCAGTATCTATTTCTCTAGAAATTATGCTTCTTCCTCAAAGATGGTAGAGATTTCAAAATGTGAACCAATTGCTTTGTATTATAGTTTTCCAAATTCTAGTCACAAGTCATAGAGCAAACCTGTAGGTAGCAAGTTCTGAAGGGGTATTTTTCTCTTTCACCAAACAAGTTTGTTGTGAGCAGATGAATCAGAATCCTAACCAGTATTCTCTGAAGCCACTGAAAGTCAGATGAGTGAGGGGATGGTTGGTGCCAGGTCATGATGGGAGCAAGTGGGAAGCAGAAGACCAAAGTGTACATAGACATAGTTTGAGATGGTCTCCCATAGCCAAATTCGAAAGCTTTTCTTATTATTCAGTGGCTTTTGTTTTGTTTTGGCTTTCAACTACCTTTTCCAGCTAATGGGGTAGAGAATAGAGAATTATTTGAAAGGCTTCCTTGTTTCCTGTATTTACCTATGTCCCTCTTTATAATATCTATATGGCTGATCACTCAGCCCCATTAGAGAGAACATATACCACAACAATAAATTGTTTTCATGCCTTCCTGGAACTAATGAGATTCCATTCTGAGCGGGTATTTCTACATTCCTGGGTTCTCTAGGAGTACTTTGGTGTGCCAACGATCAGAAGGAGGAGTCACTGGTTGAAGGAGGAAATCAGACTGTACTTGGAGAAGCAATCTTCATCACAGGGTACAAATTCTAGCACATGTCAGTTTTCATGATTCCTGGGGAGCAGGCCTTCAGAGTCTAGAAATCCTATAGGAGCAGATAGGTGTCTCAGTAGTGATTACTTGTTTCTTGCCCTATTCCTGTGGGTGAACGTTTGGGTTTGAATTCAGTGGAGATGAGTTTTTAAGAGACACTCTCTCTGGTATCTGACATAGGCACTGGCCATGAACAATATTCCTCCACTTCTCATAGTTCTGTTTTACCATCTGCAAAACTAATACCACTAAACCATAAGACACAATAATGGGGAGCTGGTTTTGATGAATTTTTATGGTATACTAACTACCATATAACTGCAAGGGGAGTTTTGACATATCAAATATAAAGTAGCCATGTTTATCAAGCCAAAAGTCAGGAAACCTAGTCTGACCATGGGAAATAGAATTTTTAAAATATGATTTTTAGTCAAAGTTTAGTTGCATTCAGGGGCTGGGGGTGATAACCTAATGAGCCATGATCTCTGTCCTCAAGGAACTAATTGTCTGTTATAAATTTGATAAAATGTTGTCACAAATGTATTTTCATAGAGAAACAATACGGAAGATTAAGAATGATGAAAATCAGTATAAGCCTGGATTCTCTTTGTTAATACATTCTGTTGGCATAAACAGACCATTAAAGATGGACCCATTTACGTGTTAAATATCACCCCCCCCCCGGGTCTTATCTCAGCTTTTATAACTTCTCATTCTTCTTTCTTTCCACTTAGCAAATTTATCCATGCCAAGTATCATCTACTTCTAATATGATGTCAACACATATCATCTCTATGCTAGTCTCTTTCCTATGCATGAAACTCATCTTTCTCTGCCCAAGGCACCCCAGGCTCCACTTCTCTGGAACCAAACACCTCTTTTAACCCATATACTTGGCCCTCCTCTTATATTTTCTATTTTGTTGAATATACTACTGTTTACTCTGCTCTTCTACTCAAGTTCAGGCAGAAAATACAAATATAACCTGAGACTTATTCCCTGCAATCAGTTGACCACCAAATTATATGATCCTTTCCTTCCTTCCCAGTCCTCATAAGTTCTTGTCTGAATAATTAAAGTGATCAGAAAACCAGTCACCCCATCTCCAGTCTTACCTCCTCAGATCCACCAGAGTGCTTTTCCAAAGTCACAAGTCCAAGCAAGACTCTGGTTTAAGTCTTCCAGTGACCATGATTCATAATCTGACCCCTTTCCACTATACAAATTCAGTTCTCATGTCTTGCCCTCATGTACTCTACACTCTTGCCATTTTAGACTACTTAAAGCATACCAAACAAAACAAAATATCTCAAGCCTCCATGCCTTTGCCCAGGCTGTTAACCTCTTCCCAGAACAGGAATCTTCCCTTCTTCATTCCTGTTCTCCTTGTCCAGCTGGTAAGTCTTACTCTCCCTTTAACCTCATTTTAAAGCCTCTCATAATTCCTCCTGGGAATATCCTTGCTCTATATTCCTATAGCATCCTGTGCTCACTTAGATTTTTGCATTGTATTAATTAGGGTAGTTTAACCATAGTAACAAATAAAATACATAATGGTTCAAACACAGTAGTAGACTGTTACTTTTTGATCACTTAACAGTATTAAGTAAATGAAGAGTTTATGGAGTGGTCCCTATATGCAATTATTCTGGGAGCCAAGCTAATGGAGCCTCTTCCAACTTTAGCAATTGATTTCAGGATTTCCCTGAGGCTGTCTCATTCCAAACAGATCTGGGGGTAAAAGATAATGAGGGAGGGGATGTAGGAGGTTTTTATGGACCAAACCTGGTAGCAGCACCCATTAATTACACCAGCTAAGGCTCTGTCATGAGCACCTTAACTGAAAAGAAGGCTTGGAAATGTACTTCAGGCATATACCAAAGATGAGAAAATGATGGCTTTGGTGAGCATCTAGAAGTATGTCCTATACTGAAGCTCCTGGCAATTGATATGACTTGAGTAAAAATGTATAGAAGTGAACTAAATAATGAATGAGTAAAAGTACTACTTTAAATTTAAATAATTTTTAAAAACAGCTTGAAAGAGAAGTATAAGATTTATATATTTATGTATCTTGATATCTCTTCTTCATTATAATAATGTTTTTAAAACACACAAAATATAATTTTCATTCATGGTTAATAGATCTAGACATTCAAAACTAACTTAATATGGACCAAAGTAATTTGGTTTTTTATTACCTAATTTTATATTGCCTAATTAGTAATTGTGTCCATGGGTATAAATTAAATTAGAAACAGATATACACAAGATATCTGTAAGGGTAAAATGGTTATAATTACATTTATTTAACATTCACATTCTTATCTGTTCTCATGATTAAATTTAATTTTAATTTAATTAAAACCCTCTGCCATAATATCACATAAAAGTATTTAATAAATTGAGCATATTGGTGAGAATTGTGGGACCTATAAAATGTCAACATTCTTGAAAAAACAAATAGGCATATTTTTTTTAAAAAACAAATATACAGTAAGATTGAGAATTAAAGAATAAACCAAATGGAGAAAGTGTTGATTATCCTTCATTGTTGTCAGAATTAGTGAGCTAGTCCTTATATTTGACATCTTATTGTCTCTTCTGAAAGAGATTTGAGTCATTTTTGTGTATTTCTTTAATCAGTTCAATAAAATAAGTTTCCCACAGGCACTAAGGTTTTTACAAAGAAAATGTACCTACTAAGTTTATTAGTCTACTTTTCAGACATTAGCTTTTAATAACTCTGGCATTGAATGACTAAAGGTGACCACCATTTTGAACAATAGAGTTAGAATTCAAGATAGCCTAGGATTTTTGGAGAAATAATTTATAAAATATGAATTTCAGTAGCAATCACCATATGTTAGTCCTTTTGAAAACAATACATTAAAACACATAAATTCCAGCTCACTCTAAACTAAGTTCTTGATCATTTTCAGAGTTCCATAAGTGCAATACTTCTTATTTGGGACTTGAAGAGCTGTCAAAGGTTTTAAATACCAAGCCCAAGAATTTAGAATATACCCAGCAAGGAGTGGGGAATCCCTGAAGGTTTCTGAGCAGGGACATAAAATGGTCAAGACAGGTTTTGAGACGTATTTAACTATAGACTGCAGGACTGATTGACCTTGAGCAAAAAGAAGAGAAAATTAATCTTAAATATAGCAGGGTAGTGCAATGGATAAAACATTGACTTGGAATGCTGAGGTCACCACTTTGAAACCCTGTGCTTGCCTGGTCAAAGCACATAAGGGACTTGATGCTTCCTGTTCATCCTTCACTTCTCTCTCTCTCTCTCCTTTCTCTCTAAACTGAATAAGGACCCCCCTCCCAAATGTAACAGTAATAAATTATCTAGAAGGATACATTTCCAAGAATAGTTCTTGCATATTCTACCTCTGCTTGTTAATTCTTAGGAAACTTAATACAGTATAGGAGAAGAAACAAGATAACCTCTTATGTCACCCTGCTTCTTGATGATTATATCAGGTTTCTATTGCTGCCGTTGACTACCACAGATTTAATGGCTTAAAACAGTATGAAAATATTATCTCACAATTTCTGCAGGTCAGAAGTCTAGCAAGGTATGGCCATATTCTCTTCTCAGAGTCTCACTGGGCTAAAAATCCAATTAATGGCATGAGATATAGTTCTCATCTAGGGCGCAGGTCCTCTTCTAAATGCACTCATTGGCAGAACTCGTTTCCTTTTCACACTCCCCACATGCCCCTCTCCATCTTCAAGCCAACAGCATGGTGACTCAAGTCCTTTTCATTCTTTGGCTCTGTGACTTCCTCTTCTGCCCTCAGCCCACTGAAATGTCTGCTTAAGGCCATATGTGATTACACTGGGCTTACCTCAGCAATGCAGGATACTCAGCCTATCTTGAAGCCAATGATTAGGTAAACTCAACTATATCTGCAGAGTTTCTTTTGCGGTGTTAAGACATATATCCATCAATATGACAATAGGGAATGAAAAGGCCCAAGATTCTGTTTACTACAACAATACTGACTACAATGTATATCAACAGAGGCCATTTACATATGAATTAGAGAATATCATAATCCTTTCCAAAAGACTTAAGGCTTAAAATGATTTTAATTATTATAAATTATTGTAGACTTTCAAGATGGTATTAATGTAATGAATAACCACATAGTCTTACTAATATTACAAATACTGTAAAAAGGTATAAAATTCAGAGTGTATAAAAGTTGAAAGTTAAAACAATATAAAGACAATGTGAAGGTAATGTAATACCCATTTGTAATGTCCATTACAAATATAAATATGGTCAAAGAACTTTATGTATATTATTAAAAGCTTAGACTTAGATTTTTACTTATGTCTTGAGCAGAATATGCTTTTGTTAATGATGGCTGTTATTTATTGAATACTCACTATATGCAAGTCACTGCACTAAGTACTTTACATATATTATGTCCTATTTTCGCAGGACTCCAATGATGCTACTATCATTCCTATTTTATGATGAGTACACAGGTTCAGAGAGATAGTAGGAGTCCTTGGTGAATTGATTATTCCTTGAATTTATAGGAGTTACTTAATAGTTTGTCTTTCACCAGAGGAGGTTTGAGTAGTTCAGTAGCAAAATGATATAATGAAAAGAGTTTTAGAGTCAGACCTGTGTTTGAATGCTGATTTCAACACTTACTAACTTGGCAAATTCCTGAAACCCTTTGTGCCTTCAGTTCCTAATTTGTAAAGTGTGGCTAATAACAGACACCTCCTGGGGGCATGATAACATGTGTAAAGAACCTGGTATGTGATAAATTCTAGATAAGTTCTCCTATACCTCCCCCTAGAGTAGCTAAAGTGCATCTGGTTCTAACGCACTTGAAGAGCTCAGGAAGTCAGTCCTGGGCTCAGGCCAGCTCCTCCTATCCCAGATATCATATCCTAGATAGTGAATAGGACATCGAGATCCACCTGATGCTGAGATTTTTGGGACTCAAATCTATGTGACTAGGGCTAGACCCTTGTGGGTCCAAGACCCCTATGTGACACATACATCTGGGTGGATAGCCCAGTAGAATAAATCTAGAAGCCTGATCACACTGGAAATGGCCACAAAGATAACTTGGAATCACCAAATTTGGACATGTGCACCAGTCAGTTAAAAGGCACCAACTTAGCAGGGGACTTTCCTGGCATTTGACCAAGGCTTAGCCACATGTCAGAATATTTTAGTGGCTCTCACATTAATATGTATTTGCACGCATAGTTTTTGATTGCTCTAATCAGAGTTGAAATGAATCCAAGAAGTTCCTACGACTCTGAGACATTAATTCCTCAGCACCACCCCCCCCCCCGCCCCCCACTCCAGGCTCTGTCTGAAGGCTTAACTTGGCTATCTTATCTCTCTAGGTATTCGGAGACCAAAATGATGGGCTTGTTTTCCTGAGGGAATTTCCACTGGTTCGAAGAGAGGACTTTTATGAAGATTTTCTGTCTGACCTAATGAATAGTGACAAAACTGAAGATCCGGTACTGTGCCCTTTCTGTTTATTCTTAGAAACACAGAAGTTTGATGGCTAACTCTGACTTGTGGTGGTGGATGGTTTTAGCAAATCTGAAGAGGTTTGGATGAGAATTTTTTCATATCTGTGATAGGGTCATGGACAGACTGCACAGGGCATCTTTCTGACTTTTCCCGTGTCTGGCAAGCTTCAAACATCATGCTTGAGTGTTACAGTTTGTTTGGGGCAGCATGTGAAGAATTCACATGAAAATAACTGATGTTTTGCCAGTGAGTCTAAACATGAAATGGTAATAATTTAAATGAGTGAGAAAAAAAAAAGAGATTTATATGTAAAACCCAAATTGTTTTATGGGTCAATGGAAATTCGACTGTCTTCCAATCCTAGTTGTTTTTGTGGATATTTTTACTTCAAAGTGTTAGTTATATTTATTTTATAAAAGTTTGTTTCTCTGGTGGTGGTTTGAGGGGGTAAAGTCTAGAAAAATGAGCTCTCAAATGGAAATAAGTAGTATCATTGACTGGAGAGGTCAAGATGCAGGTCTTCTTACTTGCAAATCAAACTGTGATTTGTAATTTGTATTTTATTGTGAGAACTGGATTGGATTGGCAACTTCTGAAAGTTCTCAGTGTAGCTCTTCCTGGTGGTGACCTTGTGCTCAGCAGTGCTCACATTGCAACTAGAGGATGCTCTAGAACCATAGAATCAGAAGGGATGCTCAAGACAGTGATTTCTTGTTCAATCCTAAAATGGCAGGATCACAGGAGAGAATGCCTTACTAAGGCTTAGGGTTCCTTCAGAGCAAACACTTTTCTTTATTTCTACCTCCTCTACTTTTCCTCCTTATAACCCTCTCTGGAGTGATTGTTTTATTGCATATCTCTCTTCCAGGCACTGAGTAAATTAGCTTTCTCAGCCACTCATAGGCCAGCTCTCATTGTTTTTGTCATTTCTGTCCTCTCTATGACAGATACACATGTCCTTCTCAGAGCTTGTGCCTGGTATGGACAGAAGCAGTGGTGAAGTTTCCTAAGGGTACTGTGATTAATTTTCCTGTGTGTGTGTGTGTGTGTGTGTGTGTGTGTGTGTGTGTGTGTGTGTACTTCTTAGTAAACTCTGAAAATGTAGAACCTACCTTTCAAACTTCTGTTGTTTGCTCAAGGCATTTTTTTTGTGACCTACTATGGTCCACACACATTGCCACCTAAGTTTTATTCCTCCTTTATGTGAACAGTATTTTATAGTTATATTTTAAATTTGTCCCATTTGATGTATGAAAAAATTGAAATATGTTAGCTCATTTTGGATTTGGTTTATTCAAAGTCCTGGAAAGTGTTGTTCATGGATGTACTACATTCAAACTTTATAAGCTCGTCTAATCATTACATAATTTACACTGTAAAGGAAATCAAATAATAGAAACTAATTATGAACATAATGGAATTGTTATGATGGTGCCACTAAAAACAATTTTTGTCACTTGGCAAGCACTGAAGGTTGTCATGAACATTATTATTACAGGGTACTACATTGATTTACATCATCATAAAAGCTGTGCATGCCGCTGAATTTCCTGAAACCTACTGAGGTCATAAGTAATTGAGGGGGTGGAAGCATTAAACCTGTAAGAGGAATTAGCTACAACAGTTAGAACTGGCGTTACACAAGAAAATATGAGGGAAAAGGAAAGATCAAAGCTTCCTAAATACCAGAAGCTAATTCAACCTCCTAATACGTTTGTGAAATTCTAACAATTTCTGTGCAAGGTGTGTCTCTCTATCTGAGCACTTCATTTGGGCCAGAGGATATAAAACTTTTAAAGTGTAACTTTATTTTCTAAATAGACATTAAAAGATGAATCACCATCTTCTCTGTATTTGTCTAAGGGGGAAGAATTTAAACATGAGTTGTTACTTGCATTAATAGCCAGAAAAGTGGAAATTCCTTTTGTGCCCCTTGTTTATGAACTTCTGCTCTATTGGGCGGAGACTCTTTAGCAGAATGGGAGAATCATCCAGAAACCTTCCTGGTATAGGTCACAAACACCACCTGCAAAGTGCAGGTGAGTGAGGGAAAAAATAGTTGAGCAACATAATCTGTACAATTCTATCTGCTTTCAAGCAAGTCCTCTCTAGCATCTTAAACATTTATGCACTTATTTTACGTTTCCTACTGGATGAGTAGCTCTGCTCCTTGAAGTGGGGATCCATGTTGATTTTCACCTCCCTAGCATCTAGTCCTGCCCTTGAATATAATGACAGCTCAGTTGTGTTAAATGTTGATGGAGAAAACCCACCGGGACTATTCACGATTGGTTTGTTAGTATTTTATATTGAAAACACTGTAAGAATCCTATCACAGACTACACATGAAATGGACCTTAAAATTTGAAAATTTTTCTAAATATAGAGCATTATTGTTAAAATAGTACAAATGACTTGTTTTTCATGAGGTGAGAAAAGAATATTGGGGGCTATCTCCATGATGTCCTTTCAAGACGGTAAAAGGTTTATAGTAAAGATGTGGAAGTAACAAATTTATCCCCAATCCATATAACATTTAGAACAGAAGTAGCATTCACTTCAAAAAACATCTTGTCACATTTCTGGGTAAATTATTGTTACCCTCTTTATAGATCTTTAATTTTTCTTCTTTATATCCTTTCTTTATCCTTTCAAATAATTTTTGAAGAACAAAACGGTCTAACTTATTTGTGAAACTCTTTCACCTAAAGTTTAATTTTATTTGGGGGGGGACTGGTCATTTTTGATTTTTTAATGACACTTCCTCAACTCCTTCTCAATTAGATCCTTTAGGCATAAATTAAATTTTACATTGCATTAGAGAAACTTCTAGTTAGCTTCTTCTCAGATGGCTAATTCCATTCATTCCCCACACTGTGGAAAGCAATCTGAGCGAGCCATTTGTCTAGAATCCAGTGCAGGCAACTAAACTTCTAAGCATTGCCTGAAACTCTGCATGTATGTGATTTGCATTGTTTACAGAAATAGGATGTTTGTCAAAGGCTGGTATTCATTCTTGGAATAGTTGAGAAACAGATCGAGTTGTTTTTGGTTGTCAGCCAGAATCAAAATCAGGATAATAATTAATGTGAAATTCATTACAAAATAGTATTTTCTTTAGTGTATAATTAGTGCAAACCTCACTTGTCAGTAGCTTCGTGGTTCATAAAGCATTTATTTAAGCCACTATTGTACCTTGGTAGAAAAGAAAAGTTATTTAAATATTTATTCCAATTGAGGGTAGAGTGATCCTTTTAATGACTAGTAAAAGAGAGGTGTCTTTTGTGGAATAGAGGTGAGTTTTCAGGTGGGGAATCCTCAGAAATGCTTGTCTTTAAAAATTGAATGTGAAAAGATGGAGTTTTTCTCTAAGTCAAATCAGTAATTCTCGGAAGCTCAACTAAAACAAAGATGCCGTTTATTAAGAATGATTCTGCTTTCAATCCTTTTTTTCCCCTCCCTCAGTTTGATAGGGGTGGCAGGGCGAGGTCTGGGGGCAAGTATTATTTCTATGAACTGAAAAATTAGTTCAACCAACACACATATACTTATGTAAAATGGAATATAACTATTTCCATATGTTTTCAAGATGTTCACTAACCTCCTCCCCAACACTGCCAATGGAAAGGATACATTATAATTTAACTGATACCATCTGAGGATAATAACTTAATTAGCTTAATTATACTTCTATGTTGGCTACTATTTTGGAGAATTTAGTGGACTTAAATACAAAGAAGTAGCGGTGTGTCAAGAACATTTCTGTTACTGAAGAATGACTTACCTTGTTGCTCTCTCATTAGCATCTTATCACCTGAATTCATTCAGCAGGCTCTTGACAGAATTACATTTTCCCAAAACAAAAGTTTGATCTGTTTGTTCTTCATTAGTGTTTGTAGAACAAAGAGAAGAAGAAATTGACATTTAATTGCAAAAGCACACATGTTCAAAGCTGCCTATAGTTTCATAAAGCCTTATTGATTAGTGGTCGCTATATTTTTTATTAACTGATTTTATGGAAAAGAAAATAAATGTGCAATGGGTATTGAAGGAGCCAGATGTTTTGAAGAGAAAGAACGTTCCAATTTAGTCTTTGATTTTTGTGGCACGCTTACAGCTATAAATTAATTGGCTATCAAAATTCCTCCTTGGGAAATATATTGAGACTAGAAGACTAGATTTAGATTCTAGTACATTTGCTACTTTGAGTTAAAAAATAAAATATCAGAATAAAAAATCAGAACACCCTACCCGGTATATGTACTATGTCTGTCACCCTGTGAAGGTTTTAAATGTTATTTGCCTGTGTTTTTAGAAGACTTATCCAATGCATTATGACTCTATCAATCACGAACTATTTAAAAAAAATACTTTGTTTGACATGTAAAGATTTTATGTAACTTTAGATTTTCTGATTATCTTTTGGTATTCTAAACTAAGACTCTACAATCATTTCTAAATTTAGCTGGAAAGCCAGAGAAAGCTTAGAGAAGGCCTGATATGCACCAAGCACTTATTAAGGGATTTATACAAATTTCTCAGAACAAGCTAAGATAGGCATTGATAGCTTCATATTGCAGTAGTAATAATCAATTGGAAATATAATTTTTGAAAGATCCCCATCCATGATTGTAGCAAAACTATAAGAATATAGGTCTGAAAGAGATACAACATCGGAATAGAGTATCAATGAAAGAGATAAACAGTTTCTTAAAATCTGTTATTCACTTGTATATAAAAGAAGCTAATGGGACCAAAAACTGGTTTTTAGCTAAGAAAGGTAATAAGATTTAAAAAGGAGACAGAGAAAAGTGGGGGAGGGGGATTTTAGATTTTTTTTTTTTTTGCAACAGCAAATCATGTTTTCTACATCTTAATATTTGAAATAATAAGTTGCTATTAGCTGACAGCTACCAAAAAGGTCAACCAGTCTTCAGGCTTGAATGCCTAATGGGGTCATCAGAGTAAACCATGTCAGTTGTCTATGGATTCTCTAAGAGAATTTGAGGGTTTAACTGTGTGTATATATGACAAGCATTCTCTGTACTAGCAGTCAAATTTCTATACTATTGCCTCTACTTCATTATGCCAGGACTACATCATATCCCTTATCAAAATATCTTAAGGTAAAAATGATAAATCTTGACCGAAGGAATAAAAAAGACTTACATGAAGAGATAGACAATTTTCACGAATGGGAAGTCATATATCATAAAGATGCCTATCTTCCCACAAATTAACCCACATATTCAGTGTAACAATAATTTTTAAAGAGAAAGAGATGTGCTCTACAAGTAAAAATTTATTGCAAAACTATAAGACTTAATGTGATTTTAAAAGAGACAAATAGACTAACATAGATAAATGAAAAACATAAATAGACACACATAAAAGAGAAATTGATATATGACAAAGGCAGTATTGCAAATAATTGGGAAAGGATGTATTTAACAAATGGTCACTATATGTAAAAATCAATTCTAGATGGATTGAAAGCCTTTATGTGCAAAGCATGACTTTAAAACTTATAGATGAAAATGTAGAAGACTGTTTATAACTTCTGAATTGGGAAGTTTTTCTTAAGGCATAAAGAGTCCAAATTATAAAGGAAAATATCGATTCTTTAAATTATATTAAAATTTAACATGCCGTTAAACATTTAATGTCTAAAAATTCCATGGACAAAGTAAAAGTACAAGACACAGCTGGGAGACATTATTGGCAATGTAAATAAGTGGCAAAAAAATCTATATTATTTAAAGAGCTCCTAGAAATTATGTTTAAAAAGACAAACAGCACAATGGGAAAAAAAATGGATCATCAGACATGAATGCCTAAGACAAATAAAGATGTAACCTTACTAGTCATCAGGGATTTACAAATTAAAATAGCAAGGTATGGCATTTGATAACCATCTGATTGGCAAAAAATTAAAAGAACTGACAAAGGCAAGTGTCAGTAAGAAAGAAAGATAATGAAAGACACTTCTATGTTGCTGTTTAGTATAAATTGGTATAACCACTTTAAAGAACAACTTGCTAATGTCTGTAAAGCTGAATATGTATGTATGTGTCCTAAATCCACCGATTTCACTTTATAAATCATCCTAGAGAAACATTTACACATATGTATATATTCAATGAACCACTGAATGCTATAGCCTCAAATTGAAAGAAAATCTTAAATATCCATCAGAAGGTAAATGGATGAACTTACAGTTTATTAATAAAATGAAATATAGAAGCAATGAAAGTAAATAACTAGATCTACATACATTAGTATAGATATAGCTCAAAAATATAACGTTGAGGGGAAAATGATACCATTTTATAACATGACACATTTATATCAATTTTAATATTACATACATGTTTGCAGGTAGTTTAGAGAAAGTGATTTCATATAAAAACAGGTGGAAAAATATGTTCCAATTTTGTAATGTTGGTTAACCAATGGATAGTGTGAAAAGAAGGGAAATTGGATTAGGGAAATGGACGTTGTGTACTTTAAACATGTCTATAATATTTTTTATAATTAATGTGGTTAAATGTTAATATATATTTAAAAAGCTAGTGGTTACAGAGAGGTTTATTATTTACTGAAGTTGTGATGATTGAAATATTTTTAAATATATACATAATAAAACTTTCAGTTTAATGTCTGACAAATAATCAGTGCAAAATAAATGCTGTTTTTATTAGCAGTGGTTAAACTGGCATGAAGTGACAAAGCTCAATGTCCAAGATTTAATATATACACTATTCACATTTTTACCTCACAGTATAATTAAAGAGTAGTCAAATGTATGACAACAGAATGCATGATCATGAGGCCTCCTATCAGTTCATGAACTGCGACTCTAGTAAATAATGTCAGGATGATGAATTCAGTATTTAAGGAGAAGGACTACATTTTTACATTTGACCTTTGGAATTTACTGAGAAAACCATTATCCCTTAAGGGAAAAAAATATGTATTTTTCTTTATCAAGTTTTAATTTCGTTACAGCTTATAGAGTTCCTATCTGTTGTTTATGAGATGTCCACTATTTGCTAAGATTCTGTCATTTATCCCAAATAACAAATTGATATCAAGATTAATTATCTAAAAGACACTGGAAGTAATAAAACATAAAGCATTAAACATCCCAACACTCATGCAAGCAGACTTTTAAGGTCAAACAACCTCTCAAAATATATAATTCTGTTAAAAAATTTAACATCAGTTAGAAATATTTGAAAAACATGTACATTTTAGGACTCATTTTGAGCATATCTTCAGGTTTCACATTGTGAGATCCTGCCCAAAGAGAACTTTGTCAGTAATGGTGAAATTTCAAAACTAAATAAATTCTTCCTAGGCATGGACTCCATCTTTGTTCCTTTAAGTTACCATTTAAATTCCTGAGATAGTCTCTGCTTATAGTTATCCTAAAGTAAACTAGCATACTTCAAAATGTATGTCAAGTATCTTTAGTAAAAGTTATAAATGTGAGAAGCTATTTGCTGCTTAACTTTCAACTTTTCCTAATAAGCATAAACTAACTCTACAGAGTGTGACTTAACATTCATGCACTTTTCTCTATGCATGATAACTTTAGTAAGAAGTCTAAAAGGTAAAATTAAAAAAAGACTTGCACCAACAGAAAATTACTTCGGGCACCAGAGAGTAACATATTGCTTCCTTGTACTAAATATCCTTAGTATAAAAAAAATAATTCATCTCATGGAAAGACAAATAACTTTCAAAATTTTTGTAGTTACTTATAAGGCAGAATTGAAGTGATCAGCCTCAGATGGTTAGAGCATCATCCCAATATGCCAAGGCTGAGGGTTCGATCCAATGAATCAACCAACGAATGCATAAATAAATGGAACAATAAATCTATGTTTCTCTCTCTCCCTCTCTTCCCCACTTCCTCTCCCCCTTCTTCTCTCTCTAAAATCAATAAATTTTAAAAAAATTAATGTGTATATTTAGTAGGCCATTTATGGCCTAGGTGTACATAGAGGCATTGTCTGTCAGTAGCTGAAGGCAGCTAGAGAGAAATGGCTGCTGGCAAATCTAGCAGCCAGCCAAGGTCATTTGGCACCAGATGTCTGTCACCTAAATTTAAAAAAATGTGAGAGGATACGATGGGGTGTAGACATGGACAACATGTCCCTTTGAGGCAGCACATTCTCTTAGAGTTTATTTTTTTAATCTTTTATTTTGTATAGGCATATTTTTAAAAGGAGATGCTATTTCAGAGTAGGTAAAAATATAGGCCTTTAAACTGAGATAGTAATTGATTTGGCTAATTGATGCAAACCATTAACAAGACATTATTTACTAACATAATATTATCAAGTGGATTTAATCTCTAAATATTGATTTTAAAATTCTGTATACCATTTTACCTTTGTTAATAGCAACTTTTAAGTAAGAATAAGAATGTCATTTTTTTATTTAATTAGAAAGTAATAGCATTATCATCAATGGAAAGTTTTGAAAAGGAACACATTTTAGCTTTTCTTTGTGCGTTTTATTAAGATTGATTTCAACTTGATGTTGACAAAGAGGAAAATGAGTATTAAAAAAAAGAATAAATGTCTAGAGTACTCCAATATGCACATATCACCTTTGCTAAGAGAAAATATCTTTATCTAAAATTGAATTGTTTTACCAAGAGTAGAAATGTGAGATTTGATGTGGAAGTGTCACTTGTTAAGCCTAAAACCTGAGGAGTGGTGTTGTCAGGTCGGGACTGGGAGATACCAAGCAAGTCATACAACTTTCTGAACCTTGTTTTCCTGACCTTTAAAATAAACATATTGTCTGACCTGTGGTGGTGCAGTGGATAAAGTGTCGACCTGGGAACACTGAGGTCGCCGGTTCAAAACCCTGGGCTTGCCTGGCCAAGGCACATATGAGAGTTGATGCTTTCTGCTCTTCTCCCTTCTCTTCTTCTCTCTCTCTCTCTGTCTCTCTAAAAAAAACTGAATAAAGTTAAAAAAATAAAATATTTTTAAAAATAAATAAAAAAATAAAATAAAATAAACATATTCTAAATGATCTTACAGTCCTAGAATACTGTTTCATATTAGATATTTAATGGATATTCAAATTCATTACAATTGCTATTTGATGAACTTCCTTGATTTATGTGTGTGTGTGTGTGATAGAGACAGAGAGAGGGACAAAGAGAAGGACAGATAGGGACAGACAGATAAGAAGGGAGAGAGATGAGAAGCATCAATTCTTTATTGCAGCACCTTAGTAGTTTATTGTTTGCCTTCTCATATGTGCCTTGACCCAAGCGCTACAGCAGAGCAAGTGACCCTTGCTCAGCCAGTGACCTTGCGCTCAAGCTAATAACCTTGGGTTTCAAGACAGTGACCTTTGGGGTCAAGCCAGAGACCATGGGGTAACATCTGTGATCCCACGCTCAAGCCAGTCACCTTACATTCAAGCTGGTGAGCCTGCACTCAAGCCGGATGAGCCCACGCTCAAGCTAGTGACCTTGGGATTTTTGAACCTGGGTCTTCTGTGTCCCAGATTGATGTTCTATCCACTATACCACCACCTGATCAGGCGAAGTTTTTTGATTTCTACTCAAGTAATGTTTTATGTTAATATAAATTATGTGTTTCTGAAGTCAGACATTCCCACCTATAGCAGACTTACCTTCCTTTCTAATTCTCCACAAACATCGAGTGGCTGCCCATTCATTTCATATGGACCTGTACCAATGTCATATCCCTAAAGCTCCACTTTGCCCTTCACACAATGAGTTCTTATATGTCAAAGCCAATTAGGTGTTTCTGGAAATTCACATTCCTCAAACAGTTTACTGTCAAAACCCCTTAGTCTGGCCCCTACCTACTTAACTCTAACCGTGTTCCTGACATCCTTTTGGACTTCTTCACTCCAGCGTGTGGAGACCATGCTTTGTTCCCACGTAAAATTATCAGGTCACACAGCTTTTTCTGCCTGGCATGTCTTTCTTTTCTCTTCTCTAAATCTTCTTTTATTAAACCCAATTCAGGTCTTACCTGCTCCAGTAAGCTGGCCTCAGGCTTGTCTTCGAGGTGAGCTTGTCACTGTGAACTCCTGTAGCAGTCACTGGCTTTGCTCATGGAACCAGCCAGTGCCCGGCCTTCTCAGCTGCCCAGAGGACCCTCCACAGATGTGGAAAGTCCGCGACTAGGCTCTTAATTGGCAGGGATGACCAGCCAAAAGTGGAATATTAGAGGCAGTCTGAGAAAAGAAGTAGGAAATCATGAGATCACAGGGGGTGGAATATAGTAAAGGGACCAAGAAAGGAGGGGGCTAGGCAGTCAGCATGCGGATGGATGCAGGCAGTCAAGTTCAGACTAGGAATTAATTCTGAAATCCAGTTCCAAGAATGTGGTGCATTTGTTGTGGCATCCTTTCTACTTTGCATCTTTTTTTTTTTTTTTTTTTTTTTACAAAGACAGAGAGAGTTGGAGACAGAGAAAGGGACAGATAGGGACAGACAGAAAGGGAGAGAGATGAGAAGCATCAATTCTTTGTTGTGGCATCTTAGTTGTTTATTGTTTGCTTTCTCATATGTGCCTTGCTGGGGGGGGGGGGCTACAGCAGAGTGAGTGATCCCTTGCTCAAGCTAGTGACCTTGGGCTCAAGCCAGCCACCTTGGGCTTCAAGCCAGTGACCCCGTGCTCAAGCTGGTGAGCCCGCACTCAAGCCAGATGAGCCCGCGCTTAAGCTGGTGACCTTGGGGTATTGAACCTAGGTCCTCCACGTCCCTGTCCGATGATGCTCTATCCACTGCACCACCAGGCCTACTTTGCATCTTTATTTATCTTGTTAACATACTGTAGGCCATTTGTTCTGGACATTTTTAAGCAACAACTATGTTTTATGACACTTTGTTTTCCCAGTATACAGCATAGACTATTAAGCAGAGTAACAACAACAATAACAGCACCACAATAATAAAAATAAAGATAGCAATGATAGTAACAAGGGTAATAACTCTCATTTATTACCTACCTCTTTAGTACCAGGTGCTGCTAAGGTGCTTTGCATACATATGTCATTAATTCTAGTAGATAATATTTCTTCATAACCAATGAAGAAATAGAAAGAAAAGTAATTTTCCCAAAGCCACAAAGCTGATCTTTTACTTAAATGATTAAAATGATACACATTTGGAGAATACTGATTTGTCCCAGGAACCATTTATTGAGCACCTACTATACTCAAAACACTAGTCTAGATAGTACCTGAAGATATAATGATGAGTTCATCAATACTTGCTCTCTAGGAGTTTAGAATATTAATATTTTAATTCTCGCTATTGAAATGTTTTTACTTTAATGTAAGCTTATCAAAGTAATGGCAGAGTATTTATATTACAAGTATCATTTTAGGATAGCTCATTCTTTTAATAGGAAAGTCTTCAGAAATAACATTTGATTTATTATTATTCTTTTTAGAAGGTTGAACTTGATTACATATAAAGCAGACTCAAAGGAGCTGCTGAACACATTTCAGGTGGAACTTATTTTAGTTTGTATTGAGATTTGCACATGAGTTATTGCTTTGCACACTCCATTAACCTTTACTGGATTAAAATGTGGATATAGGTGTGTTCACACAGCTGTTTGTCACCAGTTTGAAAGTACAATTTAGTATATTGGTTTGAAGTATGACCAGTTACCCCTATAGGTAAGTATTCCAAGTTTTTATGGGGATCATTGATTTTCACATATTACATATGCCCCAAATATAGTAAGTTTGTGGAGAATATATGTAGGAAGCAAAGTTAAATTAGTTGCTAAAATTATGGTGTTCCGTGAGGAACTGCAATTTGGTGTAATTCTTAGGAAGAATGAAAGAAATTGATGTTAGCTTTTCAAGTACCCTACCTTCTGAGCCATTCATAATGTATGACACTGGCTAAAAGGTTATGCCATTTAGTATTAAGTGCACAGTATGTTACTGAACCCTCCCAAACTAGTGACATAAACATAGACCTTTGCTTCTCTCCTATATAAAAGATGTTTTCCAGGGACAGAAATTTCAGGGCTTGTATGATCGAAGATGCCAGGGATCCAGGCTCATCCTGATTTTCTCCTAAACCATTGTAGACTCTGACTGCCATTCTCAAGGACACCTTGTCATCCAAAGTGGCTACCAGAACTTCAGCAATGGCAACCCATATTCGAGGCAATGGCATTGGAGAAGGAAGAAACAGTTACTGGTAATGGAGAAAAAGGCATACAGCAGCTGGCTAATGAGGACTTTTTCAGAAGCTGTCACGCAGTACATCCTTTTTTTTGTGTGTGTGTGTATTTTTCTGAAGCTGGAAACGGGGAGGCAGTCAGACAAACTCCTGCATGCGCCCGACCGGGATCCACCTGGCACGCCCACCAGGGGGCGATGCTCTGCCCACCCGGGGCATCACTCTGTGGAGACCAGAGCCACTCTAGCGCCTGGGGCAGAGGCCAAGGAGCCATCCCCAGCACCCGGGCCATCTTTTGCTCCAATGGAGCCTCAGCTGCGGGAGGGGAAGAAAGAGACAGAGAGGAAGGAGAGGGGGAGGGGTGGAGAAGCAGATGGGCACCTCTCCTGTGTGCCCTGGCCGGGAATCGAACCCAGGATTTCCGCACGCCAGGCCGATGCTCTACCACTGAGCCAACCGGCCAGGGCCCACAGTACATCTTTTAATAGTTTATTGGCAAGAGCTTAGTTACATAGCCATTTCTAAGCTCAGAGGAATCTAGGCCATGCAGTTTTTATCCTGGGCAGCCACATACCTAGATTAAGGGGAGAGGGGGAATAAATTTGTGAAAAGCTGACAGTTTGTCCCACACTGATAACAATAATTAAACTTAATGCCCAAAGTTTGTGTGCTAAATTCAAAATTCATTTTCCAGTGGCTTTAAGATTTGGTTGGATACCCTGGCCATCTAGCTGAGATTGTCAGAGCATCATCCCAATATGCCAAGGTTGTGGTTTTGGTCCCCGGTCAGAGGACATACAAGAATCAACCAATAAATGCATAAATAAGTGGAACAAAAGTTGATGTTTCTCTCTCTTTCTCATCCTTTTCTTTCTCTTTAAAGTCACTCTATAAACAAAATATATATATATTTCAGGAGTGATGAAAATGTTCCAGGATTAAATGGTGGTTGCATAACATTGAAGTTATATACTATAAAAGGGTGAATTTCATGGTATATGAATTGCATTTTAATTAAAAAAACAACTCTGTAGTCTATAAAGTTTCAATCTAAGAGGAGAGGAGAAAGATGCAAAACATCTTTATTCCCATGAATGGAAGGAGGGCAGCTCAAAAGAGAGAGCTAAGTTTATCATAACATATTTCAGTGGTCTTCTTTATAGAAAGAGAACTGCCTCTAGCCCAGTACCTCCCTCCTGAAGCTGGGGTCTAAGGGGAACTGAACTGTGGAGCAGCTGGTGGCGATGGTGACGGCAGTGAGAAGAGCAGCAGCCAACCTTTGTCAGCACCAGAGACTGGCTAAATCTGTTGCATAGATGATAATGAGAATGGCAAACACTTCAGAAGATGTAAGGATAATTTGATGAGAACACTGAGGCACAGACTGGTTAGCTAACTTGTCCAGGTCACCCCCTTCATAAGCAGTGGGGCCCAGGTTTGAATCCAGCAGTCCCGCTCCTAGCTGCTGCACTCACTCACAGGTTTTCTCTTGTTATCCAAAGTGATCCCTCTGGCTTGGAAGAAAAAGTCATCTTTTATGAATTTGATGTTTTTTTATAATATATAACTTTAAAATTAAGTTTGATAATAGTAATTCAAGTGATTTTATAAAGTAGGACAGGACATCTGTTCCAGGGTTCCCTCATTCATTCATACTAAAATGCTTTCCTGGACTAATTAAAAACATGATGTCAATGATCAAGACACACACACACACACACACACACACACACACACACACACACACGGCCATAAAAGGTGACCTGCTTTATTAAGCTTATGTTTACTTAGATATTTAAAGCACCTATTTTTTTTTTGTCAAAACCCATATGAAGCAATAAGACAAATTTCCTTCATTTTTTTCCCCCATAGATGATTCCATATGGTCCTGGTAAGTGTATGGCTTACTTTTATAGTCATAATATCTTTTTGAAAAACTGGATTGAAGTTGTTTGCAGTTTTTGACCATTTAACGGTATAGATGTTTATTGTACTTTTATTATACAATTAAACAATACATGTGAATCTGAAGAGTTTATTTTTCAAGGCAATTCAAAGTTTAGGCAGTCATACCTTAGAGCAGAAATATTCTCTTTCAAAATGTGTGTACATGAGACCCTTCTGTATGTAATCAGTATACGTGTTATGTGCAACACACATTAAAACTTGGAGAAATTTACATTCATGGGATTTTCCTGGTTTCCTCTTTAGTTGAGTTCTGCCTTATACCCATGAAAATAGGATGTTCTTGTATACTAATGGCTTATCTGATTCTATACCATAATTTTCTCTATTCTCTGACTTTGTTAGGGTCAATCTTGGAGCAAAAATTTTCCAATTCTCTTAATTGCAAGACCAAAATCACATAAAGGAGCATGTGGTCTCGAAAGAGATATAATAAAAGTCTCGTTTTAATGGGAAGACGGTAGGAATCTACCTGGCTTCTTTAAATTTAATGAATATTCATTATCTCCAAAGAAATAGAACTATTATCATATATTTTAAAAAGCATTTTAAAAAAAATTGTATTTCAGAAGTTATAACTTGCCCACTCAAGCATAGATGTAGAGATATAAATGTCAACCACATACTTAGGTATACAGAAGAGTGACTTTAGTTCTTTTTTAATCAAATATAATTTCTGTTTTAACCCCTACCCCAACTTATTTGTCCTGATGCAGGAAGTTACTTTAGTTCCTTCCAAGTAAATTTAATCCATCAGTTATTTGGGTTCAGGATTGTTTGTCTGTTGTATATACTCCTCACTCTCTACCCCCAGTTGTTTGGGAAGTGTGTGAAAAGGCCACCACAGAGAAGAGGGGAAAGGTGTGTGATTGTAACCTGGCCTCTCACTCACAGTGTTGCCCAGGCTCTGGACACTTGTTATAATTGACCTGCTGAGTAGCAGCCTCATCGATCAGATTCCTGGTGGGAAGAGCCCAGGCCTGTCCATCTGACTAAGATTGTCAGTGATGAACATTCTGGCAGACAGGCCATCTCCCCCCCCCCTTTTTTATGATAATTCCTGAGTCCCTCTGGAATCCATAGACTCCTCTCAAGCCAAGGAAAACCAGAGCTGAGGGTGTGGAAGTGTGCATTTGGAGTCTCTCTCATGCTAGAGTTGTATGTCATGTCACCAGGGTACCATGAATGACTTATCTCTGAAGCTTGACTAACCCTTCCACTAAGACAAAGTAGGCAATGTCTTTTCATCTTTAAGACCCCAAAACATTAAACTTAATTAGAGGTACATGCTTCTCTTTTCCCCAAGCAAGACTCTTCTGGTGGGTGACAAGGGCATTCAGTTTCTAGATTTGTCTATCTTGAATTCTCTCCATATCTCCTCAGCTTCCATAGATTCTTAAAACATGGAGGTAGTCAGGAGATGTATGCACGGGGAAAAAATGCTGTGATATATTGTATTTACTATCAAATAATTGATTTTTAATCTTCATCAGCATTTGAACTTTGAGCTCAGTTTCTTTGTTGTATGGCCTGATCTGATAACCTCTTCCTTGTGGTTAATGGTGAGCTCCCATACCTTGTGGAGCAAATGTAAAAAATCAGTTCCTACCTCAAATAATTATTTTACCATACTAACTTATGTGTTACATTCAGTAAATTATACAAAATGAATAATCCAAGCTTTATAGATTGGGTGAATTTGGGCACAATTTCATTGCTTCAGTTGCAGTTTTGAAGATTCTACTACTAAACTCTTTTTTAAAGATGTTTACTTTATTGATTTTAGAGAGAAGAAGGGAGAGAGTGAGAGAGACAGGATCATTGATCTGTCCCATGTGTGTGCCCTTATTGGAGATCAAACTAGCAACCTCTGCACTTTGGGATGATGCTCTAACCAGCTGGGCTATTTGGCCAGGGCTAAACTTTTATTATTTTGAATCTACACTACAGAAATACATTTTACATAGTTATAACAAGCACATGGTAGTTAAATGCCATGACTAGGGCAAAAGAAGTTTTCATTGTGATTTAAAATAAGAGCTATTGTTTTTCAGGTAAGATTTGGTCATAGAATCAACTCACCCTGTTGCCTTATTTCCCAGTGCTGTCTAAAAGAGGGAGAAATTATTTCATCATCCAAAAAACAATTTCTAAATGTAACCAATGCTGACAGAAGTGACAAGTATTTGATTTTCTTTGAATGAATTCCAAAGTTTATTCCACTTGCTGCATACGTTTCTTGTTCTCCAAATAACTGTTCAAAAAAAAGCTTAAATTCTGATTGCAACGTTGGTCTGAAGTAGTTAAGCACACTAAATATGATGCCTACGATCTCTGCTTCCTGGCACTGGGAAAAGCATAGGGAGCTGACATTTTAATCCGTGGAAGAAGAAACTAGTTCAAACAAGTTCCAGACCAGTAGGTATAGTGAAGGACATATCAACTTTGTTCAAGTTTATCTAAGATTGTTGAAGTATTTCCTACACGGAACTTTTACAAGAATTAAAAAAACCCATCAATATCAAAACATTCTATAAACATTCAAATATCACAGGGCTTAAGAGGATAAGTGTTCATTCCTTTCTCTGGACATCAGAGAGAAAGGAAGATGTCCACTATCACTTTGCCTATCATCATGGGAATTTCACCATAGAAAATGCTTAGTCCTGACCTACTTCAGGGGTTTGGCAGTCTTTAGTTATGGAGCAGTAGCCAGAGACAAACTCAATCTACTTAATAACAAACAATTTTAATGTAGCAATGACCATGAGTTGACCACCATTTTCACAACCCATGTGGACACAAATGAAAAGAGGAGGCAACATTGTTGTTACTTGAGAGTTAGGACCTTCAGCTTGGGAACTCATCCATACATCTAAAACTGACATATCATATAGCTTGGACTACCCAGAGTTAGTCAAGATTCAGAAAGTAATTAAAATGGAAGTCATAAAAGTAGTTATAGTTAACTTAAAAAGGCCCCTTGGTCTCTTGTTCTGGGTTTATTACTCAAACTTTTATTCAGTTCTAAGTGGATTAGCTGATATAGCTGACATATTTGTAAGGTAGTCCCCTCCACAAATCCCCACCTTCTGGTATTTGTGGCCTTAAATTTTGGGCGGGACCTGTGACTTGCTTCTAACCAATAGAATATGGTAAAAGCGATTGGGTATCATTTCTGTGATTGCATTATGCTAGACTCCATCTTGCTAGAAAAATTACTTGAGAGGCTTTCTCTCCCTCCTGTTGGCTCTGAAGAGACAAATACTGAGTTCTAAAGACACAGGAAATGCATTCTACTAACAGCCTGTAAACTCAGAAGTGGACCCTTCCCCTGATAAGCCACTGGGTGAGAACCTAGCCCTGGCTGGCACTTTACCACCTTACAGAATACCCAGCAAGGTTGCACCAGACCCCTAACCCATAGGAACTGTGCAGTAAAAAAATCTGTTGTTTTTAGCCTTTGAGTTTGTGGTAGTTTATTATGCAGCACAGAAAACTAACACACTGGTTTCCTAAACTATAAAAGAGAGCAATTGCCCTTTAAATCAGGTGTTGATTAGCAACAAGAGAAGATACTACCGACAAGGAGATAGACACATAAAAACAGAAGGTATAAGTCAAAACAATCACATAGCTGTCTGAACCCATTCAGCATAGAAACTAGTAGCCTTATATACCAGCATAATCTCTCACAGCATACCTGAACAATAAATGGTATTTGTAACTATGAATTGATTCCACAAGCAGTAGATTTATCTGGCAAAGTACATTCTGTGTCAGAAGGTAGAGATCTATGTAATACAACTGAAAAAAATTATAATTATTGACATAGCATTAGATGTGTATGACCTTGCATCTTGAAATTGAGAATTTGGTATTCTATAATTAATTCAAAAAGATCATAAAATAACTAAATAGAAATTTCAAAGGTTATACATGCCTTTCTCACAGTGTCAATGCTTATAGAATCTACAGTGAGAATTTTGTTATAAGTAAATGCTTGCAGTGAAAATTCAAGTTATCACTTCCTTCCTTTTCCATGCAGCTTGTACCAGCGTGGCCTCTGCGTCCGAGCAGGAGAGACACCTGGAATTGGAAACAAAGATTAGCTGATAATCATTCTATAAATACAATTAAAGTTTATTTTTATGGCTTTCTCTGCATCTCATCAGCTTTAGAGTAGGAAGAGGTCATGTGAGTAAATACTGGAAATTCCCTGGGTGCTGTAGAAATTTGAAGCCCTGGTCTCTAGTTCTAGCTCAAGCACACACTAGTCATGTCACTTGCCCGAGATTTAGTTTTACCAATTGTAAAATGGGAATAATATTCCTTACTATAAAAGCAGACTATGTACCATGAACCCCTTTGATAGACCCATTTGTAGGAAATTTTTTTTGCATTTTTTTGGTCACTGGTGCTGACTAAAAAGAAAAAGCTACCTAACATGTTTATGACATCCATAAGATGAATTTTGAGAAGCTCTTTATGTAATTTGGGTATGGGATTTCATGTCACAATTTATAAATCACTTTTCCTTGCATTCAATCATTTGATCTTCCTGGTCATCCTGGGAGGCAGGAATTATCATGTGTCTGCAGTGCCTGCTCACTGCTAGATAACACTCCCCTCCTCACAGTAGTGATTATTGAAGGATGGAGTTGCCCAGTGTCCCATGCTGGTGAATGGTGGAACCAGGACTGGCACCAGGGATTTTTGACTCTAAATATCATATCTAATTCTAATATTTCAGTGAAAAAATAGCACTTGCCTAGAAGCAGAAGTAGACATTTCTTGGGAGCAGAGGTACTTCTGAGCCACTCTCCTGCCTTTTCTTCAGCCGCTGTTACGTCCTGTCCCCAGTTACTGACTCACACTTGGGAGTAATGCAGCAGCTCAATCCACAGCCTAATTTCTCTTCCATGTTGCATTCCAGGTGAGCAAAGCAGCTCTTGTCCTCATCCTCTTTCTGGTAACTCTTCTTAGTGGAGTCCATTCCTCACAGAAAATAGTAAAACATGGATTTTAACCTTGTCCCTGGAGTCTTGAAACTAACTCCCATTAAAAGTATTGTTACTCCATGAGAAACTACATTGGATTTTAAACAAGGAACAAAAGTTTAAACACAACCTGTCCATAAAGATTATTCATTCTTTAACTTATTTGTTTCAAGATCTAAAGGGTTTAAATAACAATAAGAAAGATGAATGGAAAAAAAAGGGAAGAAAGGAAGGAAAATGAACAATCATTCTCACAGCTGATGTGGACCTCATTTGTTAACTCAGATATAATTTATTTTGTTTGTCATTATGAAGGAAGTGTGAATATGTTGTGTATAATTAGCCAGTGTCTTTATCCTGTTAAATTGCTTTAAAAGTCATGCATTTTCTGTGATATCTATAGCTTACGTTACTAAACTTTTTTTTTTTAAGTGAGAGGAGGGGAGATAATGAGACAGACTCCCACATGCACCCCAACTGGGATTTACCCAGCAATTCCTGTATGGGGCCAATGCTTAAATCAAGAGAGCTATCCTTAATGCCTGAAGCTGACACTCAGTCCAGCCATGATATCCTCAGCCCCTGGGCCGATGCTCAAACCAATTGAGCCACTGGCTGTGGGAAGGGAAGAGAGAGAGAAAGGGGAGAGGGCTGGGGAGAGAAGCAGATGGGTGCTTCTCCTTTGTGCCTTGACCAGGAACTGAACCTGGGATGTCCATATGCTGGGTTGATGTTCTGTCCACTGAGCCAACCAAACAGGGACTGAAATTTTAGAACATGAAGTTTTGGTGGACACTGGGCAGTGTGTAAAATGTCTGATAAAACCATTCAGTAATTGATTCTTGCAGCACAGTGCAGGGGAACACGGGATGAATGCAATACAATCCTAGCTTTGGGTCGGGAAAGACCTAAGAACTCATAGGCCATTAACAGAGATGTTAAATTGTTGGCTCTCTTGCCCCCTCTGCATTCTCACCCCTCATTTAAAAGTCTCTAACTGACTGTGTTGCTCTGCTACTGAGCCAGAGCATCCTCGGGTTCCTTCCCCACCCTAGCAGCAGCCGTCAGGACTTGGTTGGCACTGGCATTCAGTCTGCTGTAAAATTTAAAAGTTCTTAGGGATTTGAAGTCTACAGAGTCTTTCCATTTGGCTTCTCATTTGTGCTTTCTCGCTGGCACATGAAAACAAACTATATAAGTGACCTTCCATGAAAAAATATCTGGGGACATGATAACTGTCTACCAAATAGCTATAATGTAGACAAATTTGACTTTACTGGATACCAAGGGGGATGAATGAGTAAAAGTCAATGGGAGACACCTTTTAGAGATTTTGAGATTTATTTCTAAGCAAAATAGTGAAATAATTAGAGCTGACCTATAGGAGGCAGTGAGCTCTCTTTTGCCAAAGCTATTTTAATGGATCTTGGTGATGAACTTCCAGGAATGTTGTAGAGGAGGCTTAACCCTCTTTGGTGCTTTCACTGCATCTTGCCCTTCATGGTTTCTTCATTTCCTTATTGGGTAATAAATTGTTTATCTGTTTACTTGCCTATTACATGATAATAATTGAGTCATTGAACACTGTTATGAGCCTGGCAGCCCTAAGTGCTGATGTCATTTTTTTTTCCAGTTAACATTAATAGTAAGAGTATGCAACAGAAAAGATCCCCCTTTGATAAGTGAGGAAGCTGGGGTGTAAGAAGTTTCAGTGACTTGCTTAGGTCATGGTGCTGGCAACTCTGTGCTCTTTACCACTGCAGTGCAGCTTCCCAAGACAATTAGCGGCTGAGTGATGCTTGGATGAGAATGGTAATAGGCTTGAATAAGTGGGAAAAGCTGTCTCTTAAGTAAATCATTTCTATTTCCCACCAGCTAATTGGAGACAGGCGTTAAGAGGAAGGAATTAGTTCCACTCCACAGTTCCAGGCTGAGCCCTGTATTGCCTCCAACAGAGGTGGGGGACCCAGGGGCATGAGAACATTGTTCTAATTGAGATCCTAGAGGAAATTGCTCTTGAAATGGCTGTGAATAGCTATATTGAAATCTAATTTGATATAACTTTGTTAATTTACAAAGCATAATTATTAGGTAAATTTTGCCATTGAAATTCACAAAGCATCAGATTTCCCAGTTGATCGAAGCTTGCTGTAGAGTAGGACCGGTGATGTCTATATAAGATTTTTCTCTAGATGCCAACCAAATACAAGTCTTTATACTGAGCCAGGTCCTGCAACTAAGAAGTCTTTTTATACTACTTGAGAGGGCAGAATTGAATGCCTGTTTTTCCCTTATTTTATTTTATAAATCAATAAAAAATGTTATGAATATTACATAGTTCAAACTATGTATGCTCTTCCCATTTACCATGCACCAGGTCCCTGCAACTGTGCATAAAAGCCTGCAATAAACTAATTTTTCTTAGAAATTAACTCTTTTGGCTCCTAGAAGTATCCATGGCTTTTTACTCTTTTATAGAACTGTTTGGCAAGATAAGAATTCTTTTTTCTTTTTAACTTCTCAGGTTTCTTTTTTCTTCTTTTTTTAATGCAAGCTAGTTTTGTGGACTTTTAAACTCTGTGAGAGCTGCCCTTTGAAAGGTTTTGTACTCTCTCTATCAAGTATTATTCAATAAATCATTCTCAACAAGAAAGTCAAATAAGCGAATTAGTCTATGTGTTGCATTTAAACAGGCCTGTTAAACTGGCTGCATTTTGGCAGTTTGCCCAATTAAAGGTTGTCATAATGCATCTATCTAGAACAGGAATGAGCCCGATCAGGTTTCAGATGAAATGTATGTTTTTGTGTAAGTAACCTCTGAGGGACTCCAGCACTGCAAATTGTATAATGTGATACAATAGTCGCAGAAGCTCAGAAATTCAGTGGAAGGAAGGGCGGCATTGCTTCCAACTATGTCATATATTAATCACCATGGTTTAGTGTCAGCTTTTGCTTTTAAATTCCAATGACTAAGAAGACAGCTTATTTTCATAAGGATATCAGGATGTGTATGTGTATTTTAAGTGGAATGCTATATGAATGAGTTACACTTGTCCAACTGACTCCTTTTAATCCTTGACCGTTTAAATGGAAAAGCCATCTAAACTGACTTTATTCCATGGAAGTCACTTTTCAGGGGGCGAGATTAGGAACTGTCATTGTGACCAGCAGGCTCTTTCTTGCACTTTAAACAGTGAGCTGTTATTATGCTCGCCTGAATTTTATCCTTTATTTTGTTAATTAGAGTAGCTATTTCAACCAGCTTTAAAGCCAGGCTTTTATTGATTGTTCCCAAGCATGGATGAAATTCAGCTATTTACAAACTAAGAATTAATTTCTAGCCCCGAGTATAGCAACAGCTTTCTCTGGAGTTGATCTCATTAAATAAATCACGGGGGTCCTGACGAAGAATTACAATTGTTATTTGAAATTTGGCCAAAATAGTTTTTATTGCATATTAATTTTTAAATTAAGCTTACAGTATTCAGTTTTTCCAACCCCTCTCCTTGGTTTAAACAGAATGCTGGTTCTTCTCATCAGTGCGCGTTAACCCTGTGGCAAGACTGAAAGGAACAGTTCTGATATTCTACCACGAGGGGGCATTATGCTCTTGCCATTCCAGAGTACGGTGGAGGGATTTGCTCTAACATACCCCCAGGGCAAATGTGCCTTCCCATTTTCTTACTGACGGGTTTGCAGGTGTCAAAATAATCCAAATTTCCACATGAAATCTGGGATGATGTTACAAATAAGCAGATGAAAATTATCCTCTTATAATCGTTTTTACAGTGGTAAAGGGAACAGGAGAGGACTCCAAAAGAAATATTTAGGTCATATATTTCTGCTGGAAGGTGCCAGTTGAAGACTGGGTTCAGTAAGGAATGCTTATGAACCGGCCTTGATAGTTTGTCTAGGTGGATGCCCGCCAGGCCATCATCTGGCCTGACAGATGAGGGTGAGAGAAAAAAGAAATTAGCTTGTCCATCCCTTGCGTGAACCTTCTGAAATTGCTAGTAGGAGCTTCTGTTGATATGCCCTGGAGCTCTGGAGTTCCCTCTCCTAAAGATGGCTTGGACTAGGAGCTCCAAGCAACATGGCCGAGAGACTGGTGGCTTCTGTGGCAACAGGGTGCATTCATACAAGGCCACTATTGTCCTCAATCCCTAGAGACACAAACCTCATGAGGGACTCTGGCAGGTTTAGACACAGCCTGGAGAAAGTGGCCTGTCACCTGGGACAGAGCAGTGGTTCTTAGCTGAGTATCAGAAACCAGTGTCACCCCAATAAATTCAATTTCAAGAAAAAAAAAAAAAAAGAATCCAGAGCTCAAAAATTGCTCCTTAAAGGCTCTGCAGGAAAGCTTCTTCATTGAATCTAATTACCAGCTGAAAACACACTTGCCAGCCCAAAGACCCAGCTTTCATGAATTTCCAGGACTGCTTATTAAGATGTCACTTCAGACTGCAAATAATTGTGGTAACTGGCACCAATTCTTAGAGGGATTTGTGAAGATTATTATTCCAGAAACTTGTCTTACTCTATTTCTTGACATATTTTATTATGCTCATATTCTCTTTCCATTTCTTGAGGTTATAATATACCATTTCAAGGGAGGCTTTGAAAGAAGAGAGTAATAAAAGGGATTCTTAGGATTTTGCAATGGAAATCTTGTTGTTATTTTAGTTATAATTGCATAATGGGCTCTATGATAAATGCAATTAAGGTCTACTTGTGATGAAGTAAAATGGGTATTGGACTCATGATGTTTGATATTGATAGTTTATTCTTTCCTGAAAATGATGTATTTTTTTATTATTTAGAAAATTAAGTTTAATGGGGTGACATTGATCTATATGAGTACATAGGTTTCAGGTAAACATCTCTATATAGCATTTGAACTGTTGATTGTGCAGTGTGCCTGTTACTCAAAGTCAAGACACTCTCTGTCACTGCATATGTGTCCCTATTGACTCCCCTCCCCTACGCCTTTCTCCTGTTCTTTTTTACCTACAAGGTTTCAGATACTGCTATAATGTCCAAATGTAGTTGTGAGGGACTAAAAGGAAGAGGGGTCAACAAAATTGAAGAGCTAATGGAGAAAATGGAAGGAAAAACAGAATTGCAGTTTGCCACACACATCGAAAGAGAAGAAGAATCAGGCCTGTGTATTTGGATAGTCCTCTTGCAGAGTGGCTTTCACAAGTTTCTTGCCATTGACGGGGCCCCCAGCATGGGACCTGGACAGAGCTTACTTTATGACTAGCCCCGGCGGATTCTGAGGGAGGACTGAATATCCATCTCTTTCCTCCCAGCCTCTACTGTTTCAGCCCTTAGATTAAAAGTGTTTGCACTCACTTAACTTTGATCATATTTTAATGTGAGAATGAAGACTATACCTATTTGTTACTGTGTCCCCTTTACTGAATACACTGCTTAATGGTATTCAATGGTTACTTATTGCTGTGGATCATAATAGCAGCCATTGTTATAGCAGGGAAGAGCTATTGGGTTTGGTTAGGAAAAATGTGATTGTTAAATCTAGTGAAGAGGATAGTTGAAACAACAATAAAATTGTAATTAACAAATAAATAAAGTGCTAAGAAATGAGGTGAGTGGGGAAAATAAGGCCATTTATTTGACCACAGATTCCTGCTGAGGCCAAAGGGGGAAAAACACAATATAAATCCTGGTAGAGAAGGAGTGGGAGAGTCAGATGGTATTTTTAAAATAACAGATTAAAACATATTTAAAGGCAGAAAAGGAGACACACTAGAAAAGAGTCTTACAATGTTGGCAGGGGAGTGAGTGGTTATTATAGCGGGAGATGAACTGAATAGAAATTTAACAAAAGCAACAAGTGCACCCTAGGCACTGTTCTGTCTCTTTGACCCCACACATCTCATGGCCCACTCCACTAGTCCCCCTTCCTGGGCCAGTGATAACATGGACATGTTTTGCTTTCTCACTCCAGCTATCCACTTCCCCCAACCCAAGTGGATGTGGTGTGCTGAAGGAAGGGGGAAGCATTCGTCCAAGAGGATCAGAGACTCCCGAAGAGCAGTCGTGTTGCCCTCCGCTGCAGAGGTGACCCTCTCTGTGCTCTTTCTTCCCTGGGCTTTTCCACGAGCCCTGGCAGCACACATGCCTTACAGCCAGCTCTCAAGGACTGTATAAAAATGACGTTGGTAGAATACTGGTACCTGAGCCAAAATGGCAAAAGTGCTTCCCTTGTGCTCCTCCTGCCCCCTCCTTCCTCCACCCCCCATCCCGTGCTGCCCACTCCCCTTACACCCAAACTCTATTTACTCCCTGCCAAGTCCAAGCTTCTGATGACTTCCTTAGTGGGGGTGTTATCTGATTAGTATTTGACACTAAAGAGTGAGTGACATATGAGCTTAATCTTCTCAGGAGTGATTAGCTTCACTAAAAAATAACATTGCTACCCTTTTCTCCTTTGCAGTGTTCAATTTAAGAATGCCTGCAATACTAGTAACCAGTTATTCCTTGTTTAACAATAATATCTGTAAATTGCGGGGATTAAGTTAAATAACACATACAAACACTTAATATGGTACCTGGCATATGGTAAGCACTCGATAGAAGTTCGCTGTTATTATTTATATTATTTTATATATATTTTTTGAGGCAGGGAGTCAAATACATAGTCAGAAAACTTGACTTCACTAGTTCTTCACTTCTGAAGTGGTTCTACCCTCCAGTAGCCTGTGTCTAGTCCTTACTGTGGCTGGGACCAACAACATTCAAGCATCCGAGCAGGGAGGCCTCAGTGCAGCTCCAGCACTGCCTTGTCTGTGGTGCTCAGGATCCAGATTGCCTCTGGGAAGGCCTTCCATGTGCCAGGCTGTGTGTCAGGATGCAATCATCCTTCTGACAACCTCAAAAAACAGGTCATCAGAGCTTCCTTTTAGAGATGAGGAACTGGGGTCAAAAGGCTAAGTGACATACTAGTAAGTGGCAGGACTGGGAACAAACACAAGTGTTCTGACTCCAAGTCTCGTGCTATTTCTTAGCACATGGTTGAAAGTTTAAAAATGGTTCTGAAGAAGTAATGATGCATTCTCATGGAGACATTTGTCTTAGTGGTGTTTACTTTGGCTTTATAATCTCAAAAGAGCTGGTACTTGTTGATCTTTCTTTGATAGTTAAAAATCCATCACTGTAAGATAATTTATGTACAAGCAATTGCCATGAGCCATAGCCTTATTTGTAATGGGCATAAGACATTAGCTTCACACTTGAAAACTTGTTTATCTCAATACCCTTTTAAGTTATTTCTATTTCCTTTGCAGAAATGGAAGTCATATGTTCATTTGTTAAGATGTTTAACAGATTTTTAATTGGATGCCTATACAGGGTGATTTTTTCCCCATATTTTCTGTCTTGGAAACAATTTCAGCTGATTCAGATTGTCCTATAAAAAGTTGAAAGCACATTTTTGAATCTTGGAACAAAAAAATAATTTATATATAACTTTAGTTTTGTTTTGTTTTGAGAGGAAGACAGAAAAGGAGGAAGTAGATTTTTTTTATTATTTGTTTCTTATACATATCTTAACTAGGGAGCTCCAGCTGACCAGTGAGCCCTTGCATAAGCCAGTGACCTTGGGCTTTAAGCCAGTGACTTTGGACTTTAAGCCAGTGAACTTGGGATCAAGCCAGCAGCCTTGGGATCATGTTGATGATCCTGTGCTCAAGCCAATGAGCTCGTGCTCAAGCCAGCGATCTTGGGATTCCCAACCAAGGCCCTCAGCATTCCTGGCTGACAGTCCACTGTACCACCACCAGTCAGGCTCATATATAACTTTTGATTTTATATTTTGGACGAGTCAAATAAGTTTGTGTATTTTAGGGTATCGAATCTGACATACCCTGGGTGGAAGTTTTGTAACAAAACTCCAGTCTCAGGAACTTTGTTTTTTATCCGCAGCCTAGAGCTTTGGTTCTGTTGCATCTTCTGTGAAGCTAGAGAATCTCCAGGTTTGCATTCCTCTATCTACACACTCCTTTTCGAGTTAAATGCTCTCACATACATTCAGGTGGCTTGGGAAATAGATGAACTATGGATGTGAGTAATTTAAGAAAGATAATTTTCAGGTGTGTATGTGGATGTGTGTTGTTTTATTCTTGGCTTTATCATAAAAGAAGCATTTGTGAAGTTAGAGTTCTGGGAAACCAAATCAGAGATATTTATGGAATAGATGTAGTCAAGCTCAATTGTAGAAACCTGGCTGTTAAATCCAATCAAACTAAGTAGATGGGCCTCCTGGGGGATTCCTCGATAAAATTTGGGAAAAGTAACCTGGTGTGACAGGGATGCAAAACTCTGAGATCATGAAAAATACCTGCCTGGGAGATTCTGTGATGCTTTTGCTAAATTTTTTTTTACAAAAACTCTTAAGTAGGTTTCGCTTCAGTTTCTTCAATGGTTAAAATCTCTTTAGTTATTTCTCATAAAAAGCTTATAGATGTTATTGAAATATTGGTTAGTGTATATATATATATTATTAAAAATGCTAAATTTATTCTGGGAAGTGATCTATCCTGAGAAATTATGATAAAAAAAGCCCTAAAAGTTATACCAAAGAAAACAAGCCCATACGGCTTTCTTGATCTGTACTGTTATTTAATTTGGAGCAAATATGGCTTATCGTATGTATCACATGACTCTGAATGATATGCTTCAGTAATTGTTCACTCAGGTAGTACAGTCTACCTCTCTTGCCTTTCCTCCTTAGGCAAACATTGCAACATGTAAATAAATGTAAATTAATAGAGTACTGCTTCAGGGTACCGTTTCCAAATGAATAATGGGCTCAGCTGAAAATTAGTAGGTTTACTGTATATAAAAATATTCACATATCTCTTTTTCTTCTTCTTCATGCAATCCTAGCAAAAGCATAAGAAAGCAAATAAAATAGAAGAGCTAATTAGGGAGAAATTGTTATGATGTCTTCTTAGAATATACTTTTCTTATGCTCTGGAAATAAAGATGATGGCCCACATCAAGACTACATAATTTGCATGAACTTGAAACTTGGCAATCTCTAATGCTAGAGATTTAGTCTTCACTTCTGTTGATTTTTTCAACACTGAGAAACTTTATCAACCTATGAAATATTTAATCTGGAAAAATTCCTGATTGTGTCCCTCTGAAATTTCATCTATGTACTTGGTGTACTATAACTTAAGATGTCATTTTTTTTTTTTTTTTTTACCAAAAGCATAGACAGTTTATCAAACAGTGTTTTGCAATTTGAGGAAAGAAATTGATTTCCCACAGAGAGTAAAATTTGGTCCAGAAATGAATTCAGCACATTGGCTTTGTTAAGGAAATGCTTGGCTGTATGCATTTGGGAATTTCCTTGAGCAATAAATTCGATGATTTAGCCTTGTACCTTCCAGTATGTCTACTGTGTTGGATGATGTTGAGTTATCTCTGATTAAGGAGAGCATGCTTCGTTATGCTCAGTTGCTTTTATTATCATTCATTTTTTAGCCTTTTTCATGTATTCTCCTGATATTCTCTCATTAATAATAAGAGTCCACTTGGATTTTGCCAAACATTTTTGGAAATTTCCTAAGAACATTCCTCCTTCACTTTTTCTTTCTCCCACCTTTCCAACTACAGAATATACAGTATCATGTCCTTAGAAAGAGCAGAGGACTCAAAAATTTCTCTTCTTCTTTTATTGAGATAAAAACAGGAATTTAAAGGTACTAGCCCATGACTCTGTATATATAAAACCAATTGGTAATGGGAAGAAGGCCAATTTGTTCTGCCTTAGTCTTGCTCTTACAGTATAATATGTAAGTGAGTGCAGTTTGGGATCTTGAAGACCTCAATTTAAATTCCGGCTTTGCAGTTTATTGCTTGTATGCCTTAGGAAAAGTCATGAAACCTATGACTCCTTAGTTTCTTCATCTATGAAACAGGAATACTAATATGCATATCACTATATGGCTTTGAGAATTCATTGTGGTAAATGTAGAAGAAGCACCTAGGAATATAGGACGTGTATTCATTTAGCAAAAGTGGATTTTGCCTCTTTTAAAAAATCTCATACATCAAGTTGGTTTACCTTCTAAGAATATTTCAGAAGGAAATCATACAGTAGGATTTGCTGTTAACATATTATCAGGACTATGATTGTGACTGTTATGATAGATGAAGTAAAGTGGGTTATAAAAAAATAAAGTCCACGTGTCTCCCAGACAAACATGAAGTTATAGAGGAAAACTATGAATGCAGCTTCAGACAGAACTGGATTAAATGTTTGCTTTTAACGTATTAAAGCTGTGTGACCAAGAAAAATTTCAATAGGTTTCTTCAATTTGAAAAAGCAAAAAACAATATAGCTGTATAAAACCCAAAGAATTAAAGATAAAATATGTTAAATACTCAGTGTTTGGGTGACATTTGGGACTTCATATAGAACTCAGTTAATGTTAATATCCTTTCAATATATCCACTCAATCTTCAGTGGAGACAGTGTCCAGTCCTACAAACAATGATCCATGAAGTATTTTAATTATCTTTCAAATGGTCTTATCATTGGACTTTATATATTGCTTTAGAGCCATCTGCCTACCAGATATTTTCTGTGTTCCGTACCTTTCATGCCCAACCTGCTGACACTACCTTCTCGGTCAAGACTCGGACAAAGGTTTTCCTGACTCCCTCTGGAGTGGATGACTCCTTTTCTATGCCTTTACTGAACCCAGATCCTTATCCCAGCACTTGTAACACTTTTGTCCCCTTATTCATTTGCATATATGCTTCCCTCTTCAAGGCAGAATGCATTCCTTGGAGGTCAGGATCATGTCTTGTCTGGTTTTGGCTCAAGTGCTTGGAACAGAGTAGACATTCAGTCTTCTGTTGAGTGGGTTAAGTGGGTGGATGAATGGCTGGAAAGAGAAATAATCCAATTGTCAGATAAATGACCCTGAGAGCTCTTTCTAGAGTGCCTAGAAATTAGCTAAATGGAACTGAAGATGCTGCCTTCCAACAGGAGTGGTTATACACAAACACAGTTTTCATGGTCCACAAAATTCTGGGGTTGCCAAGGTCACCAGCCATCAGCTCTTCCCTGACCAGGTTACATCTCAGATTTTGGTTCCAAAGCAGGTCATAAATTCCAAAAGGCCACACAGATCCTTATTTTCTAAAAAGAGGACAGTGAACTCAGCTGGGGGCCTCCTTCTGAAACCTAGCACCCTAGTACATCCAGCTTCATGCCAGCTCTAGTTGCCTCTAATGAGATGCCAAGAGTATGGGGAGACACTGCATCCACCTGCCAATGCCTCTTCCTAGGCATGAGTTCCAGGCTGTACTAAGTGACATTGTTGGTGCTCTCACCAAGTCCCTATAAAGATAGACTAGTTGGTTGACAAAGGCATACATACTGCATCTATTAAATGATAATTAAAGAATATAGGGTCAATGTGATTAAGTTGTTTGGGTGATATAGAAAGACAGAGAGATAATTGTACAAAAAGAAAAGTAGGCTCAGGATCAATACTAGATTGGAATAGAAATTTGAGCATTGGGATTCCTAAAACATAAGGTCCAAGTGCTGAGCCCTCAAGAAAATAAAACATATTAAATTATATACTTGTGCACATACATGTGTATTTACAAAGGATTTGAGGAAGCTCACAAGTTCACATATAAGATAGAAAAATGTGAAATAATGGAAAATCAACAGGAAGAATACAGACTACAGTTGTCCCTCGCCATATCGCAGTTCACTTTTCAAGGTCTCGCTGTATCGTGGATTTTTAAATTGTATATATCTAATTTTGTATCACAGGTTTTTCACTATATTGCAGGATTTTGCGGTATATAGGTATTTTTATATATTATTTCAATTATTTTTGCAGTAAAATAAGTATTTTCTAGCCTAAAAATTGAAAACAATATAAAAATATTAATTAAAACATATTAAAAGAATATTAAATTGAAATAAAGCCTAAAATATATATAAGTAATAAAATAAATATAAGGTCACTACTTCGAGGATTTTTACCTATGGGAGGATTTGAAACCTAACCCCCACGATAGACGAGGGACCACTGTATTCTGAAAGGTGAGTGTAGAGAAGAATGAGAATGAAGTTATGTAGACCAGTGGTCCCTAATCCCCGGGCCGGAGACCAGTACCGGTCTGTGGGCCATTTGGTACTGGTCCGCAGAGAAAGAATAAATGACTTACATTATTTCCATTTTATTTATATTTAAGTCTGAACGATGTTTTATTTTTTAAAAATGACCGGATTCCCTCTGTTACATCCGTTTAAGACTCACTCTTGACACTTGTCTCTGTCACGTGATACATTTATCCATCCCACCCTAAAGGCCGGTCCGTGAAAATATTTTCTGACATTAAACCTGTCCATGGCCCAAAAAAGGTTGGGGACCACTGCTGTAGACCATAGGGTCAGAGGTGGTTAACACAGTGTGACTCAGATTCAGCCCAAGCTTTATAGACAAACATTGTCAGTGAAAGAATCTAATCTAAAAGGAGAGATTGTCCTACATTTATGTCTTAGAAATACAGTTGAGAGGGAAGAAGATCTCTCTGTCCTTCATGGTTGCCACATTAGAAAAAAAAAAAAAGGCCCTAATTTTGGCAGGAGGGAGGAGGAAGCAGTGTGACTTACTGAAGGTTCCACAGATGTGAGCAGGAGAATCTGAAAGCCTGTCACCTTGAGATGGGCACTATCTCAAGTTTCATGTCTGATAATAGAACATATAACAATATTAATAATACTATTTAGTATTTACTTCAGGCTAACTGCCCTTTGGAATTTTCTCATGTCTTCCTTAAAGAACCCTATGTGACAGATACAAAATGAACTTGAGAAAATTGAGAGGTCCAGTGATTTCCATGCATAGCAAGTAGACGTCTAGAGATCTGCAAGTTTCTTAAGCCTTCCTATTCACATCAAACCACAATGCTTCCCGGTCGACCCATCCGAGTATCTAAAGACTGATTTGCCAGATGCCTCATATCGCTCAGGATGATGTTTGGGTTCACCAGAAATTCAGAAAGGAAAGAGAACCTATGGGTTATAATAAAACAAATGACATCCAAAGCCTGTAGACTGATTGTCCTGGACAACAATTTTAACTTAAACTTGAGAAGTACCATCTGTTTAGACCTGTTTGTTCTAGAACAAGCTTATGAGAACATCTCTGTTCATTTGTATCCACTGTATGTTGTGGCACTGGTAAGGAGTAATGAGTGTCGTCAGGCATTACAACAGTCAAAATGCCACAGGTGCAGTCCTACCAAAATCACCTTTTGTAAGGTTCCCACAGGCTGACAAGAGTGGGACCAAATCCACAGTGGAGCTGCTGACATGAGTCGTGGACCCGCCTTACCTCTCATCACAGGGCGTCTTCCAAGCACAGATCAAGCTCAGTCCTGTTTTGTTAATGAGATCTGACAGAATTATTGCCTAGGGTAGTATATAAACACTGATTTTATTCTTTTAAAACAATTAAAAAGCCATCAAAAGACTTTAAGCATTAGTTATAATTATATACACTATATTGCTCTTAGAAATACGATTTACCAGTTTAATTGATCTCAGAACTAAGAAAGGTGAAAATGAAAATACACAATAACTGCTTAGGATATGACTTTACAGTTCTCAGTATTTGTATTTTCAAAACAAACCTTTCTTTTACTGTTATTTTAAGTAAATACAATAATGGATTTATGTGCTCCTTTTCTGTTTTGAGTTAGCCTCAATAAAATGTTCTAGTGTTTCTTATATCCATATTTCATTTCAACTAGGTGATTTCCCATTACTGGGCTTAATTCTACATCAACCTTGAACACTTTGAGCACAGAGGTTGTCAGGAAACATGGTCAAGGTTCCACAGGGAAAAAACAAACCGAGGTCTCCCTGGTTCTAAAGCCTATACTCTCCCCAATACTGTTCTCTTCTCTCTTGTGAATTTATTCACGTTTTCTGAAGCAAGTAAATTCTAGCACTCACTTCTGAAATTGTAGTATCATGAGATTGGGATCAAGAGGCTTCTTCACAAATGCCAGGTTCTTACATTTTTACATGGAAATGTCCCAGCATTAGTTTTGTGATATTTTAGCATTTGCTTAGGATCATCTTTTCAGTGCAGAAGCCAAAAGTCGGGACCTCTGCTCAGGAAGGTATTTGTCAGAACATACTTTTTGTCCTTGACCCCTGCCTTCTTTGACTCAAGGCATTTGCCATGTATAATATTCAGTTTACTTGTCAGAGCTGTGGTCGCGATTGACACAGAGCCGAGGGAGCTGAGAGCCCTGGTGTGAGTTCACCGGTCGTGGGTCCTGTCAGTACAGGACCCCTCTGTCCTCTCTGTTTACTTCCCTCCTTTCTTAAGCTGCTTCTCTTTAATAAAGCTCCTAGTAAAAATCTGCTTTATATCTGTTCTCTTTTGCCTTCACAGAGTACCAGTTGCCATATTTCCTTATTGCTTTATATCTCATCTCCATGCTCCAGAAACCCTGTGCAGACTCGAGCCTGGGGTTCACCGTAGCATGCTGTCAGAATGACCTCGTCACCAGGCATCTCATACTGCTTTCTCCATTCTCCTATCCCCATATTTAAGGCATTAAAAATATTTGTTCACTCCATAATAAGAATATGAAATTCCTTTTTTTAAAAAAAAAAAAAAACCTCCATACTTACTTATTTTGCATTCCCACTTTTCCTTAGATAGTACTTGGCTGTCTTAGGTAGTACTTTAAAGTTGGTCCCTAAGGTAGCTAGAAATTTCTGCACTTGGGTGGAATTGAATCCTGTATGTGATCAGCTGGGAAGAGAAAAGATGGAAAAGGAAGGGAAAGAAAGAAGGTGGGAGAGAAAAAGAGAGGAAAAGGGAAGAGAGGAAAGAAGAAATAAGAGATTTCAAGAATTATCATGATAACAATATCAAGTATTGAGTTTTTATTATGTTATTTGTTAGATAGTGTACTTTACAATATAGTACTTCATTTAATGCTCTCAATTACCATGTAAAAGAAATACTATTTTATAGGTAAGCACAGCTAACTCACCTAAAATCAAACACCTGGTTACTGGCCAAACTGAGATTAGAACTCAGGTATGTTTGGCTAGTTAATGGTGGTTTTTTAATAGTTCAAAACCACTCTATTCAATAGTAACTAGTATGTGCCTAAGTATGTATCATATTGGGAGTATGCATGATCTTAATATTGCATGATTCTCCCTCAGTAGATGAGAAGAAGTGAAGTTCTTCAGTGCTGATGAGAAGTTGAATTCATGGTCCAATGCTAGTTATTTTACATCTCTTGTAGCATGTGCTTTGTAGGACAACTATTTAATCTGGCCAGAACTCTATTTTCTCTTTCCTGTTTTTCATCCCCTTAGAAAATTTGTATTTAGTTTATATATTTGTTTAAGAAGTCTTAGTTTGTTTTGAAACAATATAGAGTAAAACAAAAATAAGATAAATTTGGTTTTGTTTTGGGATAAAACAAGATAGGATAAATAAATACTGCATGAATTGGCCCTAAGAGGAAGCACTATGTGATGTCATGGGCCTAAATTGGAATCAGACAGCACCTGTGAACCATCTGAATGTTGCTTTTACAACTTCTTCTGTTTCTTTGGATAAACTAACTTCTCAGAGTCTCACTTATTAAATGGAGGCAATGATGCATACTTTGTAAGGAGAACTAAGATTGCTGAAAACACTTAGCACAAGGTTTGCATGTAGTAGGGGCTCAATTAGCAGCAACTGCTGTTATTCACAACAAATTGAAATATAAAAGAATGTAGCTTCTTGAAATATATAATTATTACTGCAGGTCAGGAAGAGGCTATGAATCCAAAAGGGAGAGTTCTTCTGTGTTCTTGGGTAAGATGCCATGAAATTGCTCAATGAAGTGTAGAGATGGGTCTTTGAGACTCCTGGCGGCAGGATTCCCGAGGATGTGTGGGCTTTGAGGCTGGAAGCTCTGTCCTGAATGTGGAGTTGCACCTGCAGCACATGAATCACTATGTGCATGACCATGAGCGAGTGTCCAGGTCGTCAACCAGGCACTCAGGATCAACGTGTTACTTTGCCAAGCTGAAATTTGAAGAATTTTACTTTCATTTCCTATGTGGCAGACACTGTTTCAAGCACTTCATAAATATTTAAATACTTAGACAACACTATGCGATAGGTGATGTTGTTATCCCCAATTTGTAGCTGGTGATACAGGGACAGAGAGGTTAAGTAATTAGACTAAGATCACATAGCTAGTAAGTGGTGGAGCTGGGACTTTTTTCAGGCTTTCTGATTTGTTTTCATCGCAATAACCAATTATATAGCATGATAATTTTGTTTTACCTGGATGAGTCATACAGAGAGAATAAAACATGAAAAATGGAAACAGAAGGCCTCAGTATTGTTCAACTTTGCCTCTTGTCAGTTCTGTGGCTGCAAACGAGACTTCTAACATTGATTTTACCATCTATGAAATGGAGATGGTAACAATGAGTGGGTAGTTAGAGGTGTGAGAGAGACGATGTACTCAAAGATATTTGGTGAATTGTGACATGCTCTGTAAAGGAAAGTATTACTTACTGCTTATAATTTAGGTTTATGTTATAACAAGATGTGTGTGTCCGTGTATCTTGCAAATTCAAATCTGCATTGTGTAAACTTGTAGGAACATTGTACAAGTTCCTTTCTTTTTGCCTTTTTGAAATGTTTGTTATGTTTTCCTACCATTGGAGGGAAAAAAACCTTTGAGATAAAAATGCATATAAAATCCGTGCCAGACAGAACTGATTGTGATGACTGAAGGAAACCACTTGGGTTTATCATCATACATTATATCGTCATTAGAACCTGCACTGTTGTTCTGCAGAATGTGGCACATTTATGCACTTTAGGTTACTGCTGGAACGTGTAGTACAATGCCTTTTGTTATTGAGTCAGGACCTATTACTCAGAGGTATGTGAACACTCATTTGAGACCTATTATAAATATTTAGACCATGGAGCCAAAATTAAGCTCTGCTCAAACTCTGTGCCCAGATTTAGTAAATGAAACTTAATTTTATAAAGCTATAGAGCAGCCCTGATTACCTTAATTCTTGAAGCTAAATAAACCATAGGAATTCATTTTAATTATCTTAGCTATTCTAATGAAAAGGTTGGTGATCTTTAAGAAATGCAAAACTTAGCTTTGCTGATGTCACTTTTCTTATTATGAAAGATATCCTTCTTCATTTAAAGACACTTCCAATAGCTTTTTGCTGGATAGTACTGACTTTTCACTCTCTCACTTCCTCTTTGAACTACTTGAATGACAGGAAGTGGGTAAATAGTTCATTTTGTTATTTGGTGATTTTGATGATAACTCCGTAGGATTAGGCCAGCGTGCATGTGGACCACGGGAAACATGGACCTCTCCTCTGGGTTATCTCTCTGAGCCTGTGTCAGGCTCTCTGGGCTGTAGGTCCTAAAGATGAAAGTGCCTCGCCTTCACAGAAGGCGTGGAAAGAACACGCATTGGTTCCCACATGTTACAGTTACATTTATGTCTCTGTTTAAAACAATCTGTGTTTCATAAGAGCACTACATTACTACCTCATCTTACACTCATCAAACGGGTCTTCTTTCTGATGTCTTCCTTTTGGCAGACTCTTCCTCTTAACACAACCACAGCCAGGTTGGACCAGTTCTCTAGAATGGTGCTCCATTTTCATTCTTTCCTACTAAGGTATATATTTTCTTTTTAAAAAGAAAACATCATGACTCTTAAGTAGAAGAAAGTGAACCCATGTCAGAGATTTCATACAACTCCTAATGAGAGGAATCAGTAACATGTTACAGTTGGTGGAAAAGAGAACTTCAAAAGGCAATCAGGAATGGTAAGATGCGAAGTTAATAGAAGTTAATAAATGAATTTGTTAATAGTCAATATCAATTGGGTAATAATTACTTATTTACCCAAACCATTTGCATGTTATGGATAAGAATTACTGACAGTATATCAGTTTTCTACAGCTTACAGAGCTGAAAATGACTCAGGCAGTGAACTGCTCGGACAACAACCCAGAGTGATTTACTAGACAGAACACCAAGTATTACTGCTCATCTTAAAATACCTCACAATTTCTTCTGTACTCTCTTTTCCTTGAATATTAATGGGTGCCTGACCAGGAGATATGGAGCAATCAAAGACATAAGTAGAACCTGCCACCATAGAGTTTGAAGCTGATTTAGAAACAAAGGGAGGACATCAGAGAAACACAAATAAATACATAATGACACATTGTGTAAGAGCTATCAGGGAAAGATAAAAGGCAAAATGAGAGTTTAGAATAAGAGGGGCAGCAAGGAAGATCTGAGGGAGCCACATTTAACCCATTTTTTAGAGTGAACCGGGGCTGGCTCAGTGGAGACAGAGGTGAAGACAGCTCAGATTCATGGACCAACACTACTGAATCAATTCTGGAAATATTATTTGATGGTCCCAAATTTTTAAATCCTCTTCAATTCATCTTTCCCCTTTTCTCCAAAGCAGTGAAATGTTCATGTCACCAGTATCTCTATATTCTTAAAATGTCTTTTACTTTCTAGTTCTGTAGCTTTGTGTTAACTTCTAGCTCAGCACTTTTTTCAAATGCTCTGTGATTATGTCCATCCAAACAGAAATACATTGCTTCCCCACATACACAAACTAAAATAGGTTTTTCATAAAATAACATGCTTAGTTTGTGGGGTAGTCTCAGATTTTTTTCCCCCTAACATATTTCATTCTAAAGATGCTAGTGTGAGGACCTACTGAACTGATTTCATAAACCAAATGTGTAACTATTTAAATTTTGAAAACCATTGTTCTCAAACAAAAGTTGTATTTATTTAGCTTCATATCTCTGTCATATAATGTCTTATTGAAAACCAGCATCCAGCCTAACCAGGAGGTGGCGCAGTGGATAGAGCATTGGACTAGGTAGAACATGGAGGACCCAGATTCGCAACCTTGAGGTCAATGGCTTGAGCGCAGGCTCACTAGCTTGAGCATGGGTTACTAGTTTGATCATGGTGTCACTGGCTTGAGTGTAGGATCATAGACATGACCCCATGGTTGCTGGCCTGAGCCCAAAGGTCACTAGCTTGAAGCCCAAGGTCACTGGCTTGACCCAAGGTCGCTGGCTTGAGCAAAGCATCACTGACTCTGCTGTAACCCCCCCAGTCAAGGCACATACGAAAAATCAATCAATGAACAACTAAGGAGCCGCAATGAAGAATTGATGCTTCTTACCTCTCTCCCTTCCTGTCTGTCTGTCCGTCCTTATCTGTCCCTCTCTCCAACTCTCTTCTCTGTCTCTGTCACACACACACACACACTCACCCACACACAAAAAAAAAAAAAAAAAAAAAAAAAAAAAGGAAGAGAGAGAGAAATAGCAACCAAAACAACCCTCTGCAGGCGTCCCCAAACTACGGCCCGCGGGCCGCAATGCGGCCCCCTGAGGCCATTTATCCAGCCCCCACCTGTGTAAAAAGTTTGGAGACCCCTGCTAGGGCCCTATTCTGAACTCTGTCCTCTGGTTCAAAGATTGAGACTGGTTCAAAGATTGAGACTCTTGATCTTTTATCTGCCAGTATCCAGCCTGGATCTTCATACTGAACATTCAGGTACACATCACAGTTCTATGCCTGAGACTAAAAATTTAGCCTTGATGCTAAAAGACCCCCTTTAATTTTAACTTTAGTCCCCAAACATTCTGAGTTTATTTAAATGTCTGTGCATTTGGTCATGCCCTCCGGTCTCCTGGATCCTCCCTACCTGTCATTCCACTGGACAACTTCTACTCCATCTTTCAAGTTCCAGCTCAGGAGACTCTCCCAGTAAGGCCTGGGGCTCCCTCTTGGATGCTTGTTTTGCCCTATTGTAATAGAGCCTCAGAGCCACCTTAATCTTGTACCTTAAATGTCTGTGGACAGGTTGTCTCCCTGGTAAGAACAGTTCTATCAATCTCCCAGTATAATAGGAGAGGGTGGGTTGAAGGCCCCATGGTCCAGCCCTCATACTCAAAGGGCTTCAGAGATCTCACAATTAACTCCAAAGTTCTATATCCAGCCTCAGAGACACAGTAAGAGAATTGAAAGGTGTTGATTATGTAACTGTAGGTCTGTGTCCTTTTACTAGATCTCATGACCTTTTAGGGTGCTATTAATTAATTTTTCTTTCATTCTACAATTATCTCACAAATAGCACAATCATATTGTATTGTATTTTTATACTTTTAATTTATAAAATGTAAAGACCTAAAACATAACACAATTTGGCATTATTCTTATTTATTTTTGAAAATAGGTGTGGGAGCTAAAATACTACTACTACTAATAAAGTAGAAGTGAGCTGGGCCACTGTTCACCTTCCAACAGGTAATATTGTTGAGTGATTGAATGAATGACACATAGATCACGTAAGTATGAGGTTGGGCATGAGGCAAGGATTAGGGCAATGATAAAGAGACATGCTTAATGTTTATTTTCACCTTTCACATATACGACAGCATTTCTGTGTGTGGAGACTATGATTTGACTAACTGGACCAGTGATTTTGTGTGAGGTGTGCCGAAGATTTTAAACTTGGTATAAATCATGTCTGACAAGTGTATTTATGATTAATTTGTGTTGACCCAAAAATTTATAGAAGTAATATTTTACCTATCAGTTTTGTCAAACATCAGATTCATCCTGCTGGTCTTCAAGAAGACTGGCTTGATCAGACTGAAGAGTAAAAAAATTATTTATTGATTTTAGAGAGAAGAGAGAGAGAAAGAGGGGGAGGAGTGGGAAGTATCAACTCTTAGTAGTTGCTTCCCATATGTACCTTGACCAAGCAAGCCTGGGGTCTTGAACAGGTGACCTCAGCATTCCAGGTTGATACTTTATCCACTGCACCACTACAAGTCAAACTGAAGAGTAATTTAAAAAGCTATTTGAATCACCCAATATAATCTTCTCTTTGTAATGTTTTATACAATTTTAAGTATATATGCAAATTAGCATTACTTCTTTTAAAAAATGTGTATAGGCCCTGGCCAGTTGGCTCAGCGGTAGAGCGTCGGCCTGGCGTGCAGGGGACCCGGGTTCGATTCCCGGCCAGAGCACATAGGAGAAGCGCCCATTTGCTTCTCCACTCCCCCTCCTTCCTCTCTGTCTCTCTCTTTCCCTCCCGCAGCCAAGGCTCCATTGGAGCAAAGATGGCCCGGGCACTGGGGATGGCTCCTTGGCCTCTGCCCCAGGCGCTAGAGTGGCTCTGGTCGAGGCAGAGTGTCGCCCCCTGGTGGGCGTGCCGGGTGGATCCCGGTCGGGCGCATGCGGGAGTCTGTCTGACTGTCTCTCCCCGTTTCCAGCTTCAGAAAAATACAAAAAAAAAAAAAAAATGTGTATATATCCAAAGTGCAAGAGGTACTAAATTATACATTTCCTACAGCATGTAGTTAGTTAATATGAGTTGTCTTCCATTCAAAGGTAAGACCACTTCTGGCTCTAGAGCAGAGTTTTATTTCTGTGATGTGGACAGTGCCCCTCAGACAGGCAATGAATGCTGAGACTAGCTGAAACATGCTTCAACATTAAACAAAAAGTTTTCACATCAGTCATAACACTAGAGAGATTTGGACAATTACACCTGAAAGTTATATTTCAATATTTCCTTTTTTTTATATAAGTTGCAGCTCTCATGGTCCTAAGTGCAAATTATCTGCCCTTAGAGATGTTATTATCATGGAAATATACATATAGCATACATATTTTTATATGTATGCTAACAGTATTTTGAAACATCAACTCTGTGTGACTTCAAATAATGCAGTACTTGACCATTTGCACACATTTTTATTTTTTAAATTGCTTTTTAGAGAAAGAGAAAGAGAGAAGAAAGAAAGGATCAAGTCATAGTAGTTGCTTCCTATAGGTGGCAGGATTTTGAACCAGTAACTTCAGTGTTCCAAGTCCACGCTTTATCTGCTGCGCTACCACTGGTCAGGCAAGCAAGCATTTTTAAAGGTAAATGAGTGTTTGATATTTTGGCAATAATTCTCTCCCTCTCTCACTGTCTCACACACACACACTCACATGCTCTCACTCACTTACTTGCCACATTAAAGATTGACTATCCTGCATGATTTGAATGAAAGAAACTATATAAACTACAAGCTCTGTTATTGCCTCATTGCTCTCCTTGGAATCTATTTAATAGATCTTTTTCAAGTGGTTAGATGATAGACTACTGGAGCCAGTGACATTCTTGTTCTCTCCTTTTGAGTTCAGGCAAAACGTATTTATAGGTTCATGATCTTGTTTCATTGGAGCCTTGGTGTTAAGGGACATTTTCACAGACTGAATTAGAGTTGATGTCTGTCAGGTAAAACACTGGGTGTTGCTGGCTGATAAGCTTTTAAATTGCAACCTACTGGCGCCCTCTAGTGTTAGTTCATTCCGAACTCTGCCTGAGCTAAAGCTTTTTCTTTGATTAGTTGCTGAAAAGGAGATTTGGGCTCAAACTTTTGGATCAAGTAGTTTGACCATAAAACATAAAGGTATCTTCTAAATTTATGCTACTCCATATATATAACATGAAAATTAGGATACTCTCTGTCCACCTGGTGGAATTCTAAAGAGTTAAACAGTCTTCCTTATGTTTCTGAAGGAACTTAAAGATTTTAAAGAAAACACATAAGGGAACACCAAGGTTAAAGAAGGCTGTACTTGAGTGACCTAAAAGATAGAATCTGGGTCCAAGGAAATTTAATTGTAATTACAAAATTTTAATTTATTGAATATATTTAGATATTGTTATAAGATAAATAGTTATCTCTTAATTTTGGGGCTAATTTTTTATGGTCAAATTATCAACCCATATTTTTTTTTCTCTTTATAACAACCTAATTCTTCTATTATGTCCATCAATTAACCCAACATTATATTTAAAAAGTAGATGTTAAATTATCTTTTTAAAATGAAATTAATAAGCCATATTTATACTACATGTTATCATAAAATATATTCCAAAATCAAACACAATTTATTTTCAAGTAATTTATATTAAATTACTTAGGGTCTTTTGCAGTTTCTAATGTACTCATCGTGATGGTATTCTTTGGAACAATTCAGCAATTATGTATCATGTTTTGGGGATCTGTTCAAACACAGAATATCTTGAGGAAGTACATACCACAATTGCCTTATAGCCATTTTGGGGCACCTGATGTCTGGCAGTGCCATTCTGTGTTATTAAAATATTTAGATTAAATGTAGAAAAGATACACTAGAGCAGTTATATGCCATCACAAAAATCCATAAATGAAGAGTGACTTGTGGTCTTTTGCAGAAACTAATTTCAAATTTGTGTTGCCTATAGCTATTTGGTGTAAGCTGTTGCTTGCTATTAATAATGTTTGCAAAAATTTTATTCCATAAGAACCCATTAATGTCAAAGTTTGGTAATTTCATTTGCTAAAGGACTTAAAATATTTTGAAGCATTTTAGAAAGAAATGGTTTTACTGAGTAAAAGGAAATTAGGAAACAACCAACAAAAATGGCATTCCAATAATATTATCAATCCCATAGAGGAGAAGATTTGTGTTCATGTAACTCTGAAACTAATTTCTGTAGATATTTTCTTTCTGGCTACCATGGGTCAAGGGATCGTCTTTACTGAAAGAAAATTGTAACAAATTGAGTATTCTACTGCTGTTTTGGGTCTCCTTTATAACTCATCATTGAAAAAAATTGAAAGAAGAAATTCTAAATTCTTTACAGATCTAAGTATTGCTTTAAGAGATAATAGAAGTTGAGTATGAGGTGGCGGTTTAAATTATGAAATTAAAATATTAATTTTCTACACAAATAAAAATGATCATATATGACTGCATTACAGTATTTGAACTTTAAAATGTAAAACAAATAGGTCATTTTAAAATTTGTTTTACTTTAAGAATTTTATTAGCAATTTCAGTAGTTATTGCCTCAGGAAAAGAAAGTTTATCTAAGTTAATGTTAATGACAAGAATATAAGAACTATGATAACTCTAAAAATGAGACTCAGAGACATGAACAAGAATGTGATGGCAACAGGGGTGGGGGGTTGGGGGAGGGGGGAGGGGGTGAAGAAGGAGAGAGGGATTAGGGGAGGGGAGGGGCACAAAGAAAACCAGATAGAAGGTGACAGAAGACAATTTAACTTTGGGGGAGGGGTATACAGCACAATCAAATGTCAAAATAATCTAGAGATATTTTCTCTCAACATATGTACCCTGATTTATCAATGTCACTGCATTAAATTTAATAAAAAATAAATAAAAAAAAGAACTATGATAACTCAAGAAAAATAATCTAATTTAGCTTTACTGTCAGTATAAGAATATCTATGTGAAAATCTTAACTATAATAATCTAATTATTTTTAAAAAACTAAGGCAAGAAAAATTGTTTTATGAAACAAACATATAACTATAAATTATGTGTATTTTTATTTTATGAGTCATCTTAAACATTGCTGGCCTATCTGCAGAACCCGGAAACATTCACAATTTTAATTTATAAAATATCATAGCTTTACACCATTTTAATTTTGTTGCCATGGAGGTTTATTTATCAAGAGGAGAAGGTAGAATATTTTATTTAATGGTTCATTAGCTTGACTTATAATTTTTGAATTGTTTAAATTTGTAGTATGAGAACTCCCATGTTTGCTTTGTTCCTGCCCTTGCGAATGCTAGTGCTGACCTGTAGAGGAAGTTTCTGGGCATGCCACCAAGGCAGGGGCCCTTGCACCTGCTGTCCCCATAGAGAATTCTGATTCACAATTGTCCACATGGGTGAGCTGTTTCAAGAACGAGAGACACACCACAGGTCAGTTTTGTTAATTCACTGAATGTTCAGGTTTGTGAATGCTTCTCTTCCTGAGTGAGAGAGTCAATAATGAGAACAGAGGTAGGATCTCAAATCTCTGACAAAGTTCCTATATACTAGGAAAGATTCTCTGACAAAGTTCTATGACAGCTCCACTTATAACAACACTATCCTGGTAAGACATCCTAATTTATATTTAACATCCCCCCTCCCCCATATTTCATTAATTACTTGAATCAAGTTTTATTTCTTTAGTTAAAAGATCCTCAGTGCAACTACATTAAAAATATATATATATAGGTTTGTACTAAGTGAATAAATGAACTTCACTGTTGGTTGTTCCTTTCCAGAACTCCTTACACACCCTGAGGTGTGTCCTGTTTTGAAGAAAAAGGTTGACTTGAATCTGAGATGGGAACACGCATGAGGTGTAGTCATCTAGTATTTCATTTTGAGTAATTGGCATGTAGAGATGGAAATAGAAATTCTGCCAGGTTATAACTGTTAATTGGACGGGCAGTTTTCATCACAGCCAATTCTTTTACACTTGCATTGGATTCCTCTAAGAGAGACACATACAGAGTATTAACAGGAGAAGATATTAGCATAGGCATGCGAGGAGCAAACACCGTGCTGATTAGAAGGCTGGCAGCCACATCGAGTTCACTCTGACAGTTAAGACTCTAAAGCCAAGACACTGAAGCCCAGACAAGCCAGCACTTCCCCAGACTGATTGGGGGCACGCAGCAGCAACACGCAGCCTAAGCCCTCAGGTGCTAAATCCTGTGTGCCCCCTCCCCTTTTTACAAATATTGTTTTCTTTCAAGACAAGCATTTTATAATTCTATTCCTTTTTCTCTTACTCTCATTCCACACCCTTCTACATCACCCTCTTGGCGAATGATGAATCTAGATATTAACATTTTTGAGTTTGTTAATTTTAAATTCAAATTTTATCCAATTTTTTATTCAATGTAGCATGAGAGTTAAGAGCAAGGATGCTGGAGCCACACTGGCTGGGTTCAAATCCTGTCTTTACGCCTTACTAAATATGTGGCCTGAACTTTTCCTGGACTCAGTTTTCTCACCTGTAAAATGGGAGTACTATAGTACCACCTCATGAGATTGCTGAGAGTTGAGATAGAGCTATGAGGAAAATAAAAGAGCAGGTAGAGAACAGCAGACACTTACTCTAGGTAGGTGATGAGGGAAGACTCTCTAGAGGAATGACATTTAATCTGGGTCTTAACAGAAGAGGAAAGGGACTAGCTCAGGCATGGCCAACATACGGCCCATGGGCCACATCCGGCCCGTGAAATGAGTTTATGTGGCCAGCGATTAAATTTTTAATATTCTCCACACGATGCACTGTGGAAATAAAATAATTGGTACTTTTAAATCGTTATACATAAACTACAATATCTTCAGTAACCTTCAGCTCAACTTATATTTGTGAACAAAGCTTTTCTTTAATGAATCTAAATAAAAGTACAACAAGATCAAGATTGAATGATTTACATTTGGAGGCTGCGTTAAGAATAGCTACTACAAGTATAGAGCCAGATATTAAAAAAATAATAGGCGATGCAAAGCGCCTCGACACGTCACATTAGTTTTTTTGTTAATTTGTACTAAATTACTTATATTAATTCATAAACAAATTACATAATAAAATTTTGTTTACTTAAATGAATCATTTTTATATTTAATATTTTTAAATTTTAATATATCATCTGGCTCATGAAAAAAAATTTTCTAATCTGGTCCGGGGGCAAAAACTGTTGGCCACGCCTGGACTAGCTGCTACAGCTGTCCTGACAGGCATTCCTGTCACCTTGCTGGATATTTTTAATTATTGAGCTCCACCGTCATGAGAGATATTAAGGTGCTTTCACATAGTGTAGCTGTATACCATTTGTTTTTCACAACAACTCAGTGATGTTTAGAGGAGGAAACAGAAGTTCAGAGTGTAGTTCAATGTTTTCCTTGTGTTGTTTCTATGACATTGCCATGGTTCCTCATCCTGAGCATTCTCATACAAATGGTTCTTCCAGTTGTAAGGAAGTAGCAGTACCCTTTCATCCTCCCCTTGCCTCTCACTTTTATAATCTTATATTTTCTTTCCTATTTGGGGGAACCAGCGAAGGATCCCATGGCTTTCTCATTTCAAGACTTAGTTGATCTCCATCTTCCTAAGTCTTATCACTTATTTCTGAGGAGATGTGTGGACATGACCCATGATGTCTAACATGTAGTTTGGTTTCATAGGCATTTAACTGCCCCCCTCTCTCGTCTAATCATTTGCCCCTGACCCTTTGGTCATTGTGCATCATGATCTTAGCCAAGAAGGATGCTGGCTTTATTTAAACAGTGAGGTTTCCAAAAATGGCTGACAGCTGAATTCTTCACAGGAAAGGCTTCCTTTTGATTTAGACACAGAGATGTTTCCTTTCCTGTTCCCTAAGGACATGCAGTGCTGAGAAGCATGTGGAGACCCTCAACTTCAGGAGATCATTATTGCTAATGGCTAGAACTGGACATCCTTCTAGCAACCAACAAATCGTAATCAGTTTGTATTATTGAAGTGGGCAAAGGAATATACAATATTTCCAAGAAATTTCATTTTTATATTTTTATATAAACCTTAATCTTGTTACTTTTCTGACATTTTCAAAATGTTTGCTTAGTATATAAGTGGAAAATAATGCTTTTTCCTTTAATGTCTCCAGCTTCAGCTGTCTTATAATTACTCATGTTCAGAAACTGAATCATAGACTGAAGACCCATATCTTATATAAAAAAGATATGTACTCTTATTTTTTCTGACATAACTAATTCTATAGAAAATATAATATTAGTACCTTTATAATATGTACATACACAGTTTATCTGGCATCACCATTGAAAGAAGTATTGCACTTAATTTTGGATATTAAGTTCATGCTATTTAGTTGCTAATTTTCATAGTAAACATTCACCTGTCACAAACATATTGACTACTTGCTAATTGTCATGATAAAATTAAGCATTACTGCAGTTTTTAAATAAGGGTCAAATGTTACAAAATTATAGACATGAAGTGAAAGGTGAAGTTATAAAGACTTTCTTTGATTACAAATGATTTGAGGAATTTTTATATATTTTTATTGACCATGTTCATTTCTAGTTTTGATTTCTTATTTGTATCTTTTGCCCTTTTTTTAAAAAAAAAATGTTTTGGGTACCATTATCTTATTGATTTGTATCTACGGTTTATATATTTTGGACGCTAATAATTTATTCATATATGAAGAAATCTTCTTTTAGGCTGTGGCTTATTTATTTTTGTCTTTGTAGCATTTGATTATACAAATATTTTTTAATTTAATGGATTCAACTTGTCAGTTTTTTCTATTATGATTCATGCTTTTATCTTTCTTTTTTTAAAACCTTCTCTATTTTGCTTCATAAAAATACCAAAACTTTAAAGTAGTGATTTTTACATTTTTTTAAGTTCAATTAATCTAGTATATACTTAATGAAGAATTTGATATAAAGATTAAATTTACCTCTTCTAATAGGCATTGCCAATCATCCTATCTTCTTGTCTATGTTGATATGTAATTCTACATCTGTGAAAATTCAGCTCCATATTCATATATTCTATTTAGTTCCATTACTCTTACTTGTACCATTATTACACTGTTTTAATTACTATAGGTTTATTGTCATGCTGTGTTTTTTATCCGATTTGTATCATCTCTTTTTTTTAATTATTAATTTTAATGCAGTGACATTGATAAATCAAGGTACATATGTTCAGCGAAAACATCTCTAGGTTATTTTGACATTTGATTATGCTGCATTCCCCTCACCCAAAGTCCAGTTGTCTTTCGTTACCATCTAACTGGTTTTCTTTGTGACCTGCTTTACCCTAACCCCCTCCCTCTACTCACCCTCCCCTGTAACCACCACATTCTTGTCCATGTCTCTGAGTCTAATTTTTATGTCCCACCTATGTATGGAATCATATAGTTCTTAGTTTTTTCTGATTTAATTATTTCACTCAGTATAATGTTATCAAGGTCCATCCATGTTGCTGTAAATGATTCGATGTCATCATTTCTTATGGCTGAGTAGTATTCCATAGTATGTATGTACCAAAGCTTTTTAATCCACTCATTCACTGACAGACACTTGGGCTGTTTCCAGATCTTCGCTATTGTGAACAATGCTGCCATAAACATGGGAGTGCATTTCTCCTTTTCAAACAGTGCTGAGGTGTACTTAGAGTATATTCCTAAAAGTGGTATAGCTGGGTCAAAAAGCAGTTCGATTTTTAATTTTTTGAGGAATCTCCATACTGTTTTCCACAGTCACTGCACCATTCTGCATTCCCACCAGCAGTGCAGGAGGGTTCCCTTTTCTCCACATCCTCATCAGCACTTAATCTGTATTGTTTTATTGATGAGCGCCATTCTGACTGGTGTGAGGTGATATCTCATTGTGGTTTTAATTTGCATTTCTCTAATGATTATGATGTTGAGCATTTTTTCATATGCCTAATGGCCATCTGTATGTCCTCTTTGCAGAAGTGTCTATTCATTTCTTTTGCCCATTTTTTGATTGGATTGTTTATCTTCCTGGTGTTGAGTTTTACAAGTACTTTATAAATTTTGGTTATTAACCCCTTATCAGACGTATTGTCCAATATGTTCTCCCATTGTGTAGTTTGTCTTTTTATTCTGTTCTTATTGTCTTTAGCTGCACAAAAGCTTTTTAGTTTGATAGAGTCCCATTTGTTTATCCTGTCTTTTATTTCACTTGCCCGTGGAGATAAATTGGCAAATATATTGCTGCCAGAGATGTCAGAGAGCTTACTACCTATGTTTTCTTCTAAGAGGCTTATGGTTTTACAGCTCACATTTAAGTCTTTTATCCATTTTGAGTTTATTTTTGTGAATGGTGTAAGTTGGTGGTCTAGTTTCATTTTTTTGCAGGTAGCTGTCCAATTTTCCCAACACCATTTATTAAATAGGCTGTCTTTACTCCATTGTATGCTCTTACCTCCTTTGTCAAATATCAGTTGTCCATAAAAGTGTGGGTTTATTTTTGGGTTCTCTGTTCTGTTCCATTGATCTATATACCTGTTCTTATGCCAGTACCAGGCTGTTTTGAGTACAATGGCCTTGTAGTATAACTTGATATCTGGAAATGTGATACCTCCCCCTTTATTCTTCCTTTTCAAGATGGCTGAGGCTATTTGTGTTCTCTTTTGGTTCCATATAAATTTTTGGAATATATGTTCTATATCTTTGAAGTATATCATTGGTATTTTAATTGGTATTGCATTGAATTTATAAATTTCTTTGGGTAATATAGACATTTTAATGATGTTTATTGTTTCTAACCATGAGCACAGTATATGCTTCCACTTGTTTGTATCTTCCTTGTGCACCCCCATGTTTATAGCAGCATTGTTCACAATAGCAAAGATCTGGAAACAGCCCACGTGTCCGTCAGTAGGCGAGTGGATTAAAAAGCTTTGGTACATATGATATGTACTATGGAATACTACTCAGTCATAAGAAATGATGACATCGGATCATTTACAACAACATGGATGGACCTTGATAACATTATATGGAGTGAAATAAGTAAATCAGAAAAAACTAAGAATTATATGAATCCATACATAGATGGGACATAAAAATGAGACTCAGAGACATGGACAAGAATGTGATGGTAATGGGGGGGTGAGGAAGGAGAGAGGGGGGTGGAGGGAGGGGAGGGGCACAAAGAAAACCAGATAGAAGGTGACGGAAGACAATTTGACTTTGTATGAGGGGTATGCATCATAATCAAATGTCAAAATAATCTGGAGATATTTTCTCTGAACATATGTACCCTGATTTATCAATGTCACTGCATTAAAATTAATAATAAAATAGGAAAAAAATGCATGAAAAAAAAAAGTGAATAGGCATGCCTGACAAGGCATTGGTGCAGTGGATAGAGTGTTGGCCTGGGATGCTGAGGTCACAGGTTCGAAACTGCGAGGTTGCCAGCTTAAGCATGAGCTCACCAGCTTGAGCGCAGGGCCACCTGACCCTGCGTGGATCATAGACCTGACCCCATCGTTGGCTTGAACCTAAAGGTTGATGGCTTTAGTCTAAGGTCACTGGTTTGAGTAAGGGGTCACTTGCTCTGCTGGAGCCCCTGGTCAAGACACATATGAGAAAGCAAGCAATGAACAAAAAGGTGCCACAATGAAGAATTGATGCTTCTCATCTCTCTTCTTGTCTGTCTGACCCTCTCTCTGCCTCTGTATCTCTCATTTAAAAAACAAAAAAAACAAACAACAACAACAAAAAACGTTAATAGACTTTGTGGGAAGATTAAATTCACAGACTCTGTGCATTTGGATGTCACAGAAACCTTTGTAGGTTTTTTCTGCTTTCAGGTTGGCCCACATGGGGAATGTGCCCTAAATAACTTCCTGAACAATGAGACACCTGGTTGAAAAGCAAAGGATATTTTGTAGCTCAGATTGTTAATGTAATTTAGCAGAAACATAAACATAAAGTGAAACCTCATTGGTAGAGGTCCTATTAGGTCATTATATACCATTATGGTAGGCAAAAATTTACCTTGTCCTAACAAGTATCTTCATAATGGAAATAAGTATTGGAAATAAGCATTTCTAAAACTTGGTCCTTGTGAAAGGTACATATTTGTACCTTAGATATACTTGTGTTAAAAAACTTCTCGGCAATTACTTTATATCACAATTTGAATTAATTCTTTGTATTTGAAAACAATAAAATCACATTTTCCTAAAATATTAAAACATGCTGAACTATGACCCATTCAGATGATCCTCAATTATTCTAATCATTGAGTTTCTTAAGTATTAGCTTGGTGGAAATACTGCCTTGTTCAGAAATACTTTAATCATGGTGAGAATATTTAATGAAGAATAAAATTGAGTTTGGCTCCAAGTAGTTAAAGTTAAATATGATCATTTCTGAAATAATTATTTTGCATAGTTAAACTAAAATCCCCTAGATTTCTAGATACTTATCTTGCTTCATTCTTGCATAAGATATATATTAAAAATATATATCTGTGAATTGGAGGAATATATTTTAGTTCTGTTTATGTCTGATTAATAATTTTTCTCTTTTTCTTTCTGTAATTACTTACTATCCCAGACAGGTAGGTGCTGATTTCATAGTAAAATTTATGTTTTGAGAGTAAAAGTTGACGTACGGTAGGCATATAGCTGTTTTCTTTACTTGTGCTTGCATTTTATAAAGAGAATGGTAGCAAGGTCAAAGGAGTGGCAGAGAGCTAAAGAGAGTTTCATTTTTGAGGCAACATAAATTAATAGTGTTTCTAATTTTGGGAATCAATTTATACTCTGAATCTTAGCAGATCCATCATATCCACTCATTCTCTCGACTTTCCTCTCCTGGCTTTGCCATTCTTCTGGTCACCCAGGCTTTAAATGACAGTGATTGTCTGATCTTCTGTCCTCCTCTCCGCATTCAGTCAAGCTTCAGTTCTCTCAGATTCAGTTTCCTTTATAACTCTTTGTACTGTCTGTCAGTGAAGGGTCTCTTACATCTTTCCTGATGGTTGCAATCCTGTCCGAGTTAGTCTTTTTGTTTCCAGAACCTTCCATCTCTTTCTATATATTTTCATCTCCATCTTTTCTTCTCATGGCTCTGATTGTGTCATTCCTCTCTCATAATTCTTTACCTGCCTCCTCTTGACCTTAGCATGGCATTGGACATTCAGCCTTAACCTGTCCTTCCACATATATCTTCATCTGATCTATTCACCCACAGGGCCAACTTACCCACAATGTACAGTGCCTAGGGCCCAAAATTATTTTTAAGGGTATATGAAAATATTTTTATTTAGTTTTAAAATCAGAAGAAAAAATAAATATAATGATAATAAATAATTATGAATCCGCCTGAATGTATTTAGCTGTATACCAACACAGTTATATAATATAATTTTAATATGTTTTAATGGGGGAAAGGGCACACCCATGAGAAAGTGCCTAGGGCACATATAAGTTCTAATGATCTACTTCCGTATGTGAAATGTGACCCTGATTAGATTCCTCACTGTTCTTTACATACCTTTCTTGCTCCCTTGCCATCTCTACTGTTCTTCTCTTTACCTGGAAGTCATATCCAGACTTAACTTGTCATTTTTTTTTCTCTAAAAGGCTGTATCCATACTTTGAAGCACAAATGGCTATTTTCCCCTAAACTTTCCTAATCCCTTATCTGTTTTATTCTATCCTAAATCATACATATTCTTCATTGTCATCCATTTTTAACTTAGCAGTTATCTACTGCACACTTACTATGGGTCAGGCTCTATGCAAGACTCTGGAGTCCGAGAAAAATCAGACACCCAGCTCTCAGTGGTTTCTCATCTTCATGACAACAGGACAAGAAAGCGAGTAACTGATTACTAGAAGATCATTTGATAATGCCATAGCAGAGGTATGTTCAGGATGTTCCTCTCATGTTGTCTGTAGATTGTAAACTCATTGGAGGTAAGCTCATCTTATTCATTAGTGTGGAGATGGTCCTTACCCTGTAAACAAGCTGTGTTCAAAGTTATTTTTAAGCCCATATCTCACTTAATTATTAGATTTGACTCTATACAAGGTGGCCGTCTGTCCCCTGAATGGGCAGCAAATGTGCCTGTGCATTCAAACTTCTGTGTCTTTTTCATGCAGGAATTTATACCTAAAATACTCTCTATGTCATTTGCTGCCTTTTAAAGATACATGTAGCTTGAAAGTCTCTTTGAAACCTTCCCTAACACCCATGTGTTGACAATGATTCCTCCATCTCCTCCATTCCCATAGTGTGTTATATGGCATGTGTTGTAAGACAATATATCATAACTGTTTCATAATGAGGAAGAGAAAGGTGTGCTTAGTAGCTCCTTGAGAACACTGTGTCTTCCTTCAGTTTTGAATCACAGAGTCTGCCCCATAGAAGATGCTTATATTTATTAAGTTGTTGAAAGAATAATAATACCAGTTTTTTGGAACTCAGAATGTATTTTTCCACTTATCCGTAGAAGCATATTATGCAAGGAGTTAGATATTCCAGTTCTGTTTACAATTGAATAACTAATAACACTACTGAAATATAAATCCACTAGTCATGTTCCACCTAAATACCATGGAATGTATAATAATGCTTCTATACAGAAGTTATACAAGATGTTGGTGAAGCATACACACACTCACAAAATTTATCTTCCTTAGAGGAAGAATATTGGCTCTAGCACTTGCTGGCTGGTGGAGGAAGAGAAATGTCTTCTAGATCTTAAATTTTGATGATGGCTTCTGTGGGGTCTATGGTTTTTAACTTTTATACACTTGGGGACCAGTGAAAATAGGAGAATTATTTTGAGGACTGCTAAGGCAGAAATTACCCTGAGCATAAGTAAATTCAACTAAGATCATTGGATCTATAATCTTTCTACAACATCAGGGTGGTTAACTCTTTTGCAGACTGGCACAAGGTTCTGGCAGACCAGTCTACTGACCCATAGTTAAAAAACACTGGTCTGGATGATTTCAAACTCTAAAATAGTTGGCTATGGAAACATGGGCATAGAAGGAACAGAACTCTAGAGCCTTAAGGAAAAGGAAATGGTGGGACCTGGGACTCCTGTTACTTATAAAAAATCCCACACCCACACTCACTCCCCAATATACTACCCCTTGACAAAGGCAAAAGTCGTCTTCTTATTCTGCTCAAATTTGTGTTTCTATATAAATGTTAATTCTACTGCTTCCATTCTTATATCTATCTCAAGAAAGAGATGTATAATTAGAATTGAACAGTTTCATTTTGCCCCCATGCTTGCCTTATGATTAAACCATCTGCTTTAAATAACAAGCATTTGCCTCCTTACTAGGTTACTTTGTTGATAACAAATAAAACTTCAGCATAACAAATAAAATATTTTGAGTGTTCTTAGCACATTTTTTTCAAATCTCAGTCATCTTTATGTGCTTCTACATCTATGTCTGTTTTATATATTTATGCTTCATTATGAATCCCTCCTTCCATTTTTGTAATGTATATTTTTGTGTTTAAATTAGCCACTGATTCCCATGCTAGTATAGAATGTTGTAATCATTGTGATCACCATTAGACCTATCATTTATGACATACCTTTTAGATGCCAGTGCTTAGCAAAGTGCTCCAAATACACCATCTCATTTAATCCTCACCTCAAAGCATAGTTGTCAACTTCCCAGATAAATATCATTTTCTTCCCAAGCTTTCCATAATCCCTCACCTGCTTTATAAATTTATTTTTTATTGAGTATAGTTGACATATAACGTGATACTGTTTTCAGATGTGCAACATAGTGATTCATTATTTTCATATCTTGATCACCACAGTAAGTCTAGTTAGTATTCATCACCATACAGTTACAAGTTTGTTTTTCCTGTGACAAGAATTTTAAGATTTACTCTTAGCAACTTTCAAATATACAATACAGTATTATTAATTATAGTCACCATGATGCACTTTACTTCCTTAGCACATACTTACTTTGTAACTGGAAGTTTCTACCTTTTGACCTCATTCTCTGCTTTATATTATATTTATCCTAAAGCACTTATAATATTCTGCATTGTCATCCATCTTTGGAAAGTCTCCCAGATATTAATATCTAGTAAAGTTGGTTATGGGCACAGAAGGATATAAGGGCCAGAGTACCTCCAAAGTTTTGGAGGAGATGATGAAGACCACTGCCTCTTGTTGCTTGCACCCCCAATCCTTTTCTCCATGCAAAGGACAAGTTCTGTCATCCTAAATGACACTTTACAGACTTGGTGAGGTATTTATAGAGTCCAGAATGATAGCTGGAAGCTGACTGGGAGAAGAGTGGAGAAAAGGCCCCCCAGGTTGAGGAACAAGTGAATAAAGGTCTGGAATCCAGAGAGATAGCATAATTCTTGAGGAACTGCCCTCATGTGGCTGAATGTAGAATACAAGGGAGAAAATGGAGATGAGGAGAGTTCTGACACATAACGGGTGCTTAGTAACTATTAATATATGATATGAATGAGAATGAAGCGAGATGAGGTCCCGTGAAATCCACCTTCCTAAAATCTAGAGAAGTGTTATTGCAAGAGGGATCCTTAGAACCATACCAAATGTCATCTGTAGACTAAAAAGATAATATGGAATGTCTCGAACATATATGTGCTACTTTTTTTCAAACAGTATTGTGATCAGTAAAACATAAATTCAAATAAAAGGATTACTGAACTTGTGGTAGCTTTTTGTCATAAATTTTTAGGCAATAGGTGTTAAAATTGTATCTATTCACCCACAAGTGACTGGGGATATATTTTGTATTAAATGAGAATTTAAAGACTGAAATTTACTAAACTATTGATGTAATTTCCTTCTATTGCTAGTTTATTGAGAGTTTTTATGATGAAAGAGTGTTGAATTTTGTCAACTGCTTTTTCTGCATCTATTGAGATAATCATTTGGTTTTTATTTTTTCATTCTGTTACTGTGGTATGTCATATGAATTGAGTTTTATTGATAAAATCTGGAATAAACATTTGTGTCTAATACTCCACTCCTTTGGGATATTTTCTTATTATTCAACTTGACATCATTTATCAATTTTGTTTAAGTAGCTCTCTGTTTAATGTATCGCTTATATTTCTTCATTAGACTGGGCAGAGCTTCCTCACATCAGACCTCCCATCTCCAGCTACACCATCCTGGATGTGTTTTTGAAACCCCCCAGACAATTTTGTTGCTTTTTCTTCAAGGAACTACTTGGAAATCACCATTGCCCAGTCCATCTACTGTCTACTTCTCTGTACCATTTGATACCAAACCTCCCAAACATCTTCTATACTTGCTATTTCCATTTCTACTCCTCCCTTTCTTAATCTCATCTTGGTCAGGCTTTCACCCCTGCCATCCCACCAAACTGTCCTTTGAAGTCACCAACAATCTTCACATTGTTAAACCTGAAAGTCAGTTTTAAGTCTGTGTATTCTGTGACCTAGCAGTGTCCTATGACCAGTTGACCAATACTTGGCTCCCAGGATGTCACATTCTCATGTTTTTTCTACTACCTCTGAATATTCCTTCAAAAATTTCGTTTGCATTTTTCTTCTCATATCCAGGGCTCTGAACTTGGATTATTTACTCTATCTACACTCACGCCTTTGGGGTCTCAGCCATTCTCATGGCTCAAAATATGAACAATACACTGAGACTTCTAAAATGTCACTCTGCTCTGGACCTCTCCCCTGAACTATTATACACACCTGCCTACCTGCCTGTCTGTTTCTGCAGGATCTCCAAACAACTTGAACTGATTCCTGGCCATCTCCCCATGCTGGTTGGTGGATACTTTTTGCAGTTACTTAGACCCAAAACTTTCAAGTCATGTTTGACTCTTCTTAGCCAGGCCTACAGCAACTCTTATCGGTTCTACCTTCAAAATATATTCTAAATCTTGCTACCCACACCTCTCCCACTCTAGTCTAAGCCAACATCACTTCTGCCAGGATGCAATAGCTTCCTAACTGGTTTCCATGCTTCTACACTCACCTTTGCCCTAGAGCTTGTTCTCAGTACAGCAGCCAGAGTGTAACAGAGAGAAGTTGTCAAAACACAAGTCAGAGCATGTCACCCTGTGCCTCTCCATTTCACTTGAAATAAAAGCCAAGGTTCAAATGGTGGTAATAGGGCCCTGTAGAGGCTGGTCTCCTATTTTTGTTTTTTCTTTTATTTTCTTTTTTCTTTTCTTTTCTTTTCTTTTCTTTTCTTTTCTTTTCTTTTCTTTTCTTTTCTTTCCTTTCCTTTCCTTTCCTTCCTTCCTTCCTTCCTTCCTTCCTTCCTTCCTTCCTTCCTTCCTTCCTTCCTTCCTTCCTTCCTTCCTTCACCTTAAGTGAGGAATAAGGAGACAGAGAGACAGACTCTGGCATGCGCCCTGACTGGGATCCACCTGGCAAGACTCCTATGGGGTGAAACTCTGCCCATCTGGGGACGTTGCTCCATTACTTGGCAACTGAGCTATTTTAGTGCCTAAGACGAGGCCATGAAGTCATCCTCAGTGCCCGGGGCCAATTTTCTCCAACTGATCCATGGCTGTGGGAGAGGAAGAGAGAGATAGAAAGAGAGAAGGGTGAGGGGGACGGATGGAGAAGCAGATGGTTGCTGCTCCTGTGTGCTCTTACCGGGAACTGAACCTGGGACATCCATACACTGGGCCAATACTCTGCCACTGAGCCAACTGGCCAGGGCTCAGTTTCCTATTTTCCTTCTGACTTTTTTCTTTCTGTTCTTCCTCAGCTCTCTCTACTCTACCCATACTGATATATTTAATATTCTTCAAATATTCCAGCTGGTCCTTTCCACTTGCTGTTTGTTCCCTCTACTCAGTTACTCTTCCCCAGATGACCACCTCGCTTGTCCCCTTGCTCAATTCAAATCTTCTTTGGGACATACCTTTTTGATAAAGCCCTCTCTGACGCCACATTTAAATTGCAACTTCCTATTCTGGGCTGGGACTCTCCATCTCCTTTAGTTATATATTTCTCTGTTTATCATTTCTGTATAGTTTACTCAGTTATCTTGTTTGTCCATGCAAGTACAATGTTTGTTCATTGTTTTTAACTGTTGTATATGTAGGGCCCAGAAAAGTACCTAGTGAATAGTTAAAACTTAAAATATCTGTTGATTGAATGAGTGAATTAGACAGAATAGCTATTTGTAGTTAGACCTATAGGGTTTGACTCATTCACATTCTTTTTATTTCCACTCTGAATTGTCCTGCCAGATAGAATGTTTGGGCCAGCAAACCCATCTTCCTCTCTGAATTTACATGACAGCAATGTCATTATTTATTTAGAGAAAGAGCATTTTGATCAATAAGTAGTAGTAACTGATAAAAAAAAAAACTACTCTGGTTACAGAAAACCTGCTTTCTTCATATTTCAGTATATGAATACATTTTATAAATAAGATATTTGCATCTCTTTTGGAAGGTTTTGGTAGCATACAGGCCAAAGGAGGATTTAACAACTAAATGTTATGGTAGTTTATGATTCACCAAAGACAGAGATAGAGCAAGAGTGACTTGTCATCTTCATTTCACATCCAAGGAAACTCGGCAAGCTTTCTGTGTGTCAGCTGCAGAGCAGTCAGTGCCAAAATTAAAATAATAACTTCCGGCTGCAGAAACCATATATGTTACAGATAAATGAACAAGAACCTCCTTAGTTTATAGCACAAAGAAAAGGTTCACTGACCCAAAATGCACCTTATACTTTTTATTATGAATTAATTATTCTATGTTTTAGCACAAGATAATTGTTTTTCTAGTATCAAAGCATTTACTCATTCATGGTACAGAAATGAAAAAGTATAGAAATATATTAAAAAATACTTCTAAGTCCATCAGGAAAAATTAATCACCATAAAATTTTTGGTAAATTTTATCTTTTTTATTTATGTTTCATATGATTTATTTACATAAAATTGGGATCATTCTATGAGTCTGCCTTTTTTAACAGTGTTTTTCAGGAGAATTGAAAGATACCTTACTTACTGATTCATTCATTGATTTAATAAAATGAGAGCTGGCTACATGCCAGGCAATTTTCTAGGCACTGATCTTGTGTTAGTGAATAGAAAGACTATTCTCTTCACAGCAAACAAATAAAGAGATAAAGCATTATATGATAAAACTGAACATGGAACAATTAAAGAGGAAAAACAGGCCTTGAAAATCTTACTAGGAGGGATGATGAGAGAAGCTGCCAATCTGTAAAGGCTGAGAGGTGGTCAGTTGTGGGACATGCTAGGGGAACAGCAGTCCCGACAGAGGGAAGGGCACTTGAGATGAGACTGAGAATGGTCCCGGTGGTACTGGGTGGCTGGTGAGAGGAAGACCAGTATGCTGGGGTACAGGAGTTTTACTTCATGCCAAAAATAGTGAGAAGACCTTGAAGTCTGGTATGAGTGGAAATGACATGCATGCCCCGGTCTTTAAAGCTGTACCCTGGCCAATATCTGGAAAATTGGCTGTGAGAGGCAGGAGAGGAAATGAAACCTATAAAGGCACTAATTATTTGGAATAGGCTGGTGGCAAGGCAGGCGGAAAGAAATGTACAGATCTGAGAAATATCTCCCAGGTAGAAAGGGAAGAGCTTGCTGAATGGTTAGATGTGGAGGATGAGAGTGGGAAAAACGAAGGAGTCAAGGATGACCCCAACATTGCTGGTACGAGCACCTGGGTGTCTGGTGGGCTGCTGGTGCCATTTACTGAATTGGAGAAGTCTAGGAAGAAAATGTGTTGGCAGGAGACGGAGTGTGCAAGGAGGTGTAAGATGAATCAGGAGTTGAGTTTGAAACCTGTTAAATGTGAGATATTTGGAAGACATCCAGGCAGAGATATCAGAGAGGCAGTCCTATGGTAGCAGCTGAAAATAGAAGTAGAAAGGGAGGAAACTGACATTTCTTGAGCATCTGCAGTGCTACATACTGCGTGTGTGTTATTTAATACTCCTCAGAACCTTGAGAGATCAGTTAACCTGTTTTAATAGACACAGAAACTGAAAGTCTGAGTGGTTGCCTTAACTTGTCCCAAATGGTAACAATGTAAATGCCAGAGCCAATACCTGAACCCATTTGCCTGGCTCCACTGTCCACTCTGTTTCCACCCCACTGCAATTGATGATTGTTTTTATTGGCTTAACATTTAATCGAACTAGAATTGGCTCTATGGGCATGCAGGTAACCATGCTTTAGGAGTATTTAAGACTATAGCAGTATATTTATTCATTTAATACGCAGGTTGCAAAATGTTTGCCTGGGGATTATTTAGAGACAGATTTCCCCTCAGGCCATCTCATCATTGCACTTCCTGGTCTTCCATTAAAGGTGTTAGATGTGTTGTCTCAACAGGTTGAGAATCAAATTTTCCATAGAACCTATTTTAAAATAAATGTTTTCCACTAGAGTAGTTTTATATTCATGAAAATATTACAAAGTTAATACAGTTTCCATCTATCTCATACCCAGATAACTCTGTGGATAATATCTTACATTACTATGGTACACTTGTCATGAATAAGGAACCAACATTGGTTTATTATTATTATTAAATTCTAAATTTACTCGAATTTCACTAATTTTCCCCTGATAATTTTTCCCCCCTCTAGTTCAGAATGCCAGCCAGGATATCAGATTATATTTAGACATCCTGTCTCCTTAAGCTCCTCCTGACTAAGACAGATTCTCAGACTTTCCTTGTGTTTTTTTGTTGTTGTTGTTTTGTTTTATGACCATAACAGTTTCGAGGAGAATAGTCAGGTATTTCAGAGAATTTCTACAGTTTGGGTTTGTCTGGCGTTTTTCTCATGAATGGGTTGGCGTTGGGATACTTGGGAGAAGACCACAGAAGGAAGGGCCCTCTTCCCTCCGTATCATATCATGTCGTGTGGCCCTGCTATACGTGAATCTTGATCCCGTGGCTGAGGTGGTGTTCCAGGTTCCTCCGCTGTCAAGTTACTTCCCCCTCTCATGGGGCATATTTTTATTGTCTTGGGTTTCATGTACTTCTGGAGCTGACCTATTGCACCTACGTAGGCATTAGCTCTAATAATTAACAGAATAGTGAGTACTTGCCAAGTACCAGGCATTGGGCTATGGGCCTTTCTTGAAATAAGCCCCAACGTGGTATTAATATTTCCACTTTACATGTGAGGAACAATGTCCACCCAAGCTGGGAGAGGTTTATAACTTGCCCGCTATTGAATAGCAGTCAGTTCTAGGCAGTGCGACTCTGTGCTCATCTTGTAGGGGTAAGACTGACTCCTCACTCTGCCTCCTCCATTGATCTCAACAGAGCCCAGGACAGAGGAGAACGGCTGACCTGACTGACGGACCTGAAGACTTTGCCATTCTCCCATTGAGAGTTTCTTTCTGTCTATGGGGAATCTTAGCCTTTAGTTCTTTGTTCCTTTCCTTTTAGCATCAGTTGTTCATGGCACATTGCTAGAAAGTAACAAAAAAGTGCATTCATGGAGGTGATGGTACTTTTGCAGGTTTCTACTCTTGGAAGTCTAGTTTTTCGCAATCCACTCTTCAGATTCTAATGGAAATGATCTTTTTGAAACTCCCCTTTCCTCCAGTGATTGTCAGTGACTATTGTCTTTTTATTTAAATTTCAAATAATCAGTACTTTTACCCAATATTAATCAGTGGTATTCTGACTGTGTCATCGACACAGTCTTTGCCTAACCACATCTGTATATATCAGACTCCAGGGCCCAGATGAATATCTCTTAATGCAAAGACTCGTACTATTACCATTCATGCTATTTCATCCTTAGCAGCATATAGACCTGCTTCCCTTTTCTGTGATAACAATGGAAAACATATTTGCACTTTCCATCAAACTTGGGAAGAAATTCCATCCAGTTGTTATTTTTAGGTTGTTAAAAGAGATAAAATGTTACAAGTCTGTCTGATAAATTCAGTACCTATTCATACAGCCAAGATTGGATCTATTAATTTAATTTATCTCAGCAGCTCAGGATTTAAATTAAAGCTTTGATATATTTTCAGGGGACTATGAAGATAAACACATCTCATTCATATATATATATATATGTGTATATATATATATAATTAGAAAATGCAATGCAAGGCAAAAATCAATAATCTTGATATTCCACTACTATTCAGATTCCCATAATGTAACAAATCTCTCATCTTAAATAGTCATAAAGGATAGTGTTTAAAAACTTCCAGATTTATATGCAGCTATAATTATAGAAATAATCTCATGTTGTTATATTTTTCATATTTTATTCTAATGTGAGGGTTAGGATCTTCACACACTTAATCTTTCTTCTAGAGGCTGACTCTTGCCTCTACATTTTTAAACTACCTAGTAAATATTTAGTAACAGTTCTGTATCTCCAAGTGGAAGCAGGTCCAGATAATAAACATATATCTCTTTATGTTCATCTTTGACTTTATATGCCTCAGATTTACAAAAAGATGTCATGTGTCAGAAGATGTATTGTGCACGGCAGATCATGAGTTGTCAAATGTGGGCAATGGGCCACCTGCCCATTTATGTCCCTGGAATTTCAGTATTCGTCTTCTATCACTACATAGCCAAGCAGAATCATCTGGCATGGACTATCTGTTTACGAGTTCAGGAGTGACAACCTGACAGTGGTGTTCACAGACATGTGGGGCATCGTGTGCAGAAAGGGGTGATTTACTCCACATTGGCATGTTTAGATCTATTTGCACCTACATTTCTGTTCTTATATTCTCACTGTTCTCGTATTCCAGGCTCTGCTGTTTACCTGGGTTGCTTTTGGCATTTGGGGAATTGTTTGGTATACTTTATATAAATGTTATGGATAAAGAAAGCACTTTAAGCTCTTCAGGGGAAAATCACTATATAAATCTAATAAATCTGAAATATCCACTTGTACAGAAACCTGATACGGACCACCTCTGAGATACATAGATTTGATTTACTTCTTCTATGTCATATAAATGAAACGGTGGTATTTAGAAAAAGTTAAGAAATCAACTGAATCTTTTTTGTTGTTTTTATTGTTGCATCTTGCTGCATTTGAAAGATTCCATAATCCCAATAATGTTTTATTCTACTTTACATAGAGCATTGATACTTAAGGGTATACTGTCTTCTTCTTTTATTAATATTTTTTATTTTATATGTATTTGATGCATCCTTTGTTTAAGATAAAGCAAAATTAAATGTAACTGTTCTGCTAACATCATGATCTCCCCCCCCCCCTCCGCCCTCAATTTATTCTTTGAACCTTTCATGCACTAGGCTGTAAGCCAGGCACACTAAAGCGTGTGTGGGAAGTGGTTAGAATGCAGGATTGGGCCATTGCTCACACTGTACCGCCCTCTAGAGGCCAATGGAAGGAGTTTCAGTCACCTTTCCTGAAGAACTACTTTTTATCTGGAGTCTAAATTATTTCTCTGAAGAAAGTTGCTTTTCATCCTCAATTCTAATTTAGATTCAAAGGCCCAGGAGTTCAAAACTATAGCCCTCCATGGGAATAAATTTGACACTGTTTTCTTTAAGAGATGTTAAATGAATGAGTTTTAAGATTGTGTGGAAATTCTCTAGGATACTCAATATTCTCACTTGTAATTTTGAAATGGGGTAATTGCATTAGGGAAGGAAAAGAATTAGGACCCTGTCATTACACTTACAGTGATTCCACCTTATACTGTTTGCAGTTATTAAGCCACTCATTTATAACAGGGCCCCTTTGGGAAGAGGGGATGTGCATTTTGAACCACACCCCTTATGCAACCAACAGAGTACAGTGGAAGGAGCTGGGCTTTGGGGCCGTACCTGGGCGCAAATCTTGCCTCCATGCTCTAGGTGTTAATCTCACTGGGTGTATTTCACTATCTGTAAAATGGGGATAGAATAGGATCATTAGGAATACTAGATGAGGTTAGTCAGCACAGTGCTTGACTTGTGATAGGTACCAAGAAACTGATCGGTTTTTTTTCCTATCTCTTTTCTAATATTGCAGGAAGAGGGGAGGAGTAAAAGAAAAACAATGATATAACTCTCTAGTGAAGAGAAACGGGAAAAGGGAGCAAATAGCCCATAATATGGTTTGTCTTGAGATTAGCAAGGCTACATATGTCCATTGAGAAGCAAGTATTTGGAAAGAAGTTGTGATTACCTCAAGTGATAAAAAATGTTTGTTCCAGATAAATTAAGCTTATCAGTATTGTTTCCCAATAACAAGTTTGTGTTTCAGAACTGGTCACATATACTAAGAAATAATTAAGGCAGACTTCTAGGGAGTTTAGTTTTTTAATTTATTGAAACTTTAATACATTTAACTTTTTAAAATTAGGTAATATTGGCTTATAGCATTATATAAGGTGCAGGTGTACAACATTCATCATACTCTTTTTTTTTTTACCAATTTTTCCTCTCCCACAACTGATGTTTTAATTTCAGTAGAGATAATAACATCACATAGGAATAAATCTAAGTATTCTAACATAAAGGAGACATAGAGTAATGTTCTTATGGAATTTAGTGAACATTTAGAACACTAATCATAACTTGGTAATGATGTTTTTTAATAGGTGAGTATGTTCTCCAGAGGAGCCAAGCAGTTACAATAAAGTTGGTTAAGACTGCCTTAAACCGTAACAGAGTAAATGGTGATCCCAATAGTAAGATTTGAAGAGAAACCCATATGGCCTCTTTTTTTCTATTATCTCCCCAACTTACGTATAGCAGCCATTTCCATTAGAAAGTCATTCCAGAATTTTTCTCTTTTTAGCATACATTAAAATGAAACAGTTCTTGCCCTGGCCAGATAGCTCAGTTGGTTAGAGCATCACCCCAAAGCGCAGGGGTTGCCAGTTCAATTCCTGGTCAGGACACATACAGGAACAGATTGAGTTCCTGTCTCTTTCTCTCTTCTTTCCTCTCTCACTAAAACCAATAAATAAATTAAAAGAAATGCACCTGACCAGGCAGTGGCGCAGTGGATAAAGTGTCAGACTGGGATGCAAAGGACCCAGGTTCAAAACCCCAAGGTTGCCAGCTTGAGTTTGGGCTCATCTGGTTTGAGCAAGGCTCACCAGCTTGAGGCCTAGGTCTCTGGCTTGAGCAAGGGGTCATTTGTTCTGCTGTAGCCTGCCTGGTCAAGGCACATATGAGAAAGCAATTAATGAACAACTAAGGTGCCACAACGAAGAAGTGATGCTTCTCATCTCTCTCCTTTCCTGTCTGTCTGTCCCTATCTGTCCCTCTCTCTATCTCTCTCTGTCTCTTTCAAGAAAGAAAGAAAGAAAGAAAGAAAGAAAGAAAGAAAGAAAGAAAGAAAGAAAGAAAGAAAGAAAGAAAGAGAGAGAAAGAAAGAAAAAGAAATGCAACAATTCTTGTGGGTATTAGTATTGTGGGTAATTAGTCTTGTGGGTAATAAGGTATTAGTGTTGGTAAGGATTTTTCCAACTCACTTTCTTTTTTTGTTGTTGTTATTTTACAGAGACAGAGAGAGGAATAGACAGGGACAGACAGACAGGAACGGAGAGAGATGAGAAGCATCGATCATTAGTTTTTTTCGTTGCGCATTGCAACACCTTAGTTGTTCATTGACTGCTTTCTCATATGTGCATTGACCGCGGGCCTTCAGCAGACCGAGTAACCCCTTGCTTGAGCCAGCAACCTTGGGTCCAAGCTGGTGAGCTTTTGCTCAAACCAGATGAGCCTGTGCTCAAGCTGGCGACCTTGGGGTCTCGAACCTGGGTCCTCCGCATCCCAGTCCGACGCTTTATTCACTGAGCCACTGCCTGGTCAGGCCCAACTCACTTTCTTATACAAAGCAAAATAGGGGTCGGGAGTGTTATAGTAGAGAAACCCTTTATCAAAAGAGATAAACACTTTATCAAAAGAGATAAACACTTTATCAAAAGAGATAAAGATATCCAGGTATCAAGTTCAGTGCTTGTGGAGCCACAGAATGGGCTTCATATAAATTTATCTATTTTAACCTGTAAAAAGATTGCAAATAATTTCTCTGACCCATGCCTAATGAGGTAGCTAGCTCCTGCATAATGTTTTTACTGCCAGTGACTTTTGGCATTTTTACTATGAAGAAAAGAATGATTTGTTTCAATGCTGTTTGTAAATAGAAAATGTTTGGGAGAAGAATTGAAGAGAACCAATTATTCTATAATGTTTTAATTAAGCAGAATTTAAAACACTTTTTAAATCACACATTTTCATTTTCATCACCCTCCCTTTGAGAGCTATGTAACAGTTTCACTGGCAGAAAACATAGATTGTTACTGATATGGAAATAAGCTGACAAAGTCAATAACCTGGTGAAGGACAGATGAGTAGAATGAACTCTGAGCCTTTTTTCAGTCTAAATTATTATTTAATATTGTAGAAAGTACTTCAATTTCATGTGCATTTTTAAAAAGTTGACTAAACTAGTCTGCCTTTTTGCCACACTTTGAAGTCTGTGTCATTACATGCTTTTGCTCGCTGGCCAGTCCCTTGGCTCAGCTGTGCCCAGGTGCTGGCTGACCAGTGGGCATGTGCTTGGTCAGGCCTTTCTGCTGAGAGCCTGGAGGTGTGTGGGGCTTAAGCCTGAGTAAAGACCCAGCATTTTGTGTTGACAAAATGAGAACATTAGATAATGCTATTTCCAGCAATTAATAAACATGTTGCCCATTTCCTATAGCTTCTACAGCTTAAGTGTTGTGCAGTAATAATAGATAGTCACAGTGATTAGGTCATTCATTAATTCATATATTCAGCAAACATTAATTTCTGTCTTGTCTGCCAGGCTCTGTGATTGAGGATGCAATTCACACCCTAAGGAGCCTGGGTTTTGGAGCCAAGCAGGGCTGAGTTAGAATCTTGGCTCCCATTTACAGAGATTAGTGATAAGTTATTTACCTTCCCCGAGTTGTTAACTCTCCCCCTGTCTTCATTCTACCTCTTTTTCTTCATTACTTGCTTAGACCGTATCTTCTGGCCTCTCCTAATTTCACCCCACTTATGCCCTTGATCTCATTTTAAGCTTCCTGAGTTTTACTCCATCGATGACTCCTTTTCCAGTTTAGCCTTAACCTTGCCCTTTGCAGCAAAACCTTCCTTTTAACCTAGTCATATACTCATTTCAAGTCTTCTGTAGCCTAAAAAAGCCAAAATGCATTCATTTTCTTCTGTAATTTTAAAAAAAGCAATATTCCTTGTTGAGCAGATAAAATGTATTATGCTCACTTTGGAAAAGATAACGCTGCCCACATGAGGCCCTTGCCCAGGTGATATTAATGTGTGTTGAGAATCCTTGTAGCCTGGGGCTTGGTTTTGGGATTAAGCCTTTCCCACCCTTTTTGATGTGGGGTGGTACAATCCAATCATGCCTCAGAGAAGTGTCTGTATTAGAGACTTCCCTATTTTGTATATTGGATTAAAGGTTTAGAATCTACACTATAAAATGGGGGCAGAACAGGAGCTTACGCTCTTGGTTCCTGGGATGATTAGCATGAGAGAGCAGAGGGAACAGAGCAGAGAGCAGAAAGAGGCCATGTGGCCAGGAGAAGCAGCCAAGATGGCGGAGTGCTGAGTGAGATGCCAGTTTGTGCAGAGTTTGTATCTGGGATAAGGAAGGAGATGGGGAACTGAGGAGAATAAGGCTGGTGAGCTAGAAACCTTTGATTCTAGGAAACTCGGATAAGTCAGTGGCTTTGTGAGCACTGAATGTGAGTGGGTTTTGGAGCCCAGTGTGTGTTTTTACTTGCCCGCCGGGTGCAAGCTAGAATGAAAGAAAATGGCCTATCAGTTTGTGGCTCCATTGTTTCTTTACCGACTGTCCGAATCCAATGCAAACCTGCATGGGCCGGGCTGCTGTGATGGTGGTCCTGGCCATGGCTCCTGGCTTTACATTCCTCCTTTTCCCATCCTTTCCTGTTTGCAGTGCTTTGTTGCCCCCCACTGTAGATGACTGCCTTTCTTTCCTGCCTTCTAGAACTCTGAAGACTTTCTCAGAGATTACCATTGATATGCTAATGAACACATTTGGTTGTCTTTTTATCACCTCTAATCACCCTGGCCTCTAGACAAAGAACTTCCTTCTTAAAATTCTCTCCTCTCAATTTCTAGGGCGCTTCATTAGCTTTGTTTTCTCTGGGCCTCTGTGATCACAGGGACATGACCCCTGACCCTTCATCTAGCCACACAAACGTAAGCATGCTCTCAATCCTCTCCTCAGGCCTTCCCCCATCATCCTCAAATGTCAGGCCACCTCTTCCGCTTCGACTTCCCTGGCAGAGATTTCCCAGCGCAGACCCTCTGACCCATCCTTGCTCCACAGCTCCAACATCTCAGCCCAAGGCTTCCTGGGATTTTCCTCCTAAATTAGGTACCCACCACTGCTTCATGTGCAGCACGCAGAAATCAAGTTCCTCATCTTTAAGGGAAGACCGTATCAACAGCACCATTATTATCCTAGTCAAACAGAAATGAAGGATTAGGGCAATCCTATTTCTCCTCTCCCAACGAGTTGCCAAGTGAATACCTTCAACCTCCGAGGTGGTTTTGTATTTTTCCTCCTCTGTGAGCGTTGATAGTACCCTAGTTAAGGGTTCTAACACTTTTGATAACTGAGAGATAGAAAAGCAATTTTCACAGTATTGCAGGTTTGTAGCTTCCGGCAGTTCTGTGTTGGAAAGAACCCAGAGGTTGCTTTTGGCAAAGAGCTCTGTGACTGGCTGGCAGTACTCACCAGGAGTGGGGAAAGGAGGTTGACAGTCTCCCTGGCATAGACGGTTATTTCAAGGCTTTCCTCATTGGACTCCTCACTTCTAGGCGCTCCCTCATTTAACTTTAGCTATGCAGTAGTATTATCGATTACTCTCCCTGAAGCATGGAGCTGACAGCTCACATTGCCTGCCGCATTAAGTGAGACTTGTCAGGCCAAGATCTAGTGTTTTCACGTTCTTATGTCCCAAACTTCTGTCTACCCCTCCAGACTTTTGGCCCCTCTGCTTCAGCCAAACTCAATTACTTGTGCTTTCCAAAATATTCCCTATGCCTCCCTGCCTCCTCCTCTTCGCCCAAACTATACGATCCTTCATTCTTCCACCTCAACCTTTACACATGACTCATTATTTCTTTCTGAGACTTTTTCTGATTTCCTCACTCACCTGGGTTTTCTCTCACTTCTAAATCCTTGTGCTACATTATAACCTGATACAAACAAGCAGTGGGGATGACAGGGTGCTGTACAAGGACAGGGTCACAGCTCCCTCCGAGGGAGCATGCCTCCCCTTCTCTCTCCGAGCTTAGCTCACTTGCCATTCCCCCTCCACTCCTCATCACAGGCAGGAACTGTACCTGTTCCCTGCCTTGCTTTTCTGCAGTCTGTGCAGTGTCTTGTGTAGTTTATTGAATGATGGCATTGGATTGAACTGTCACAAACAACTACTGTAATATAGAATAATGCTGTGTATTGCTTTTTATTTGCATTTCATTTAGAACAGCTGAAATGGAGCTTATATGTGGCAAAAAGCCTGGCCATCAAAGCGGGGGTGAAAAGTTGAGGTTGGATGAATGGCAGGAGTTGGATCTGGGAGTTCCTATCAGCGAAGCAAACAGCCTTAAACTATATGGAAAGCTGAAATCCAAAATGTTATTAAGAGAGTCTAATGCAGTGCTGTCCAGTGGAAATATAATGCAAGCCGTATATGTAATTTAAAATTTTCTAGTGATATGTGTTTAAAAAGTAGAAAGAAACAGGTGAATTTTTTTGTATTTATTTATTTTTATTTATTTATTTATTTATTTATTTATTTATTTATTTATTTATTTTTAACAGAGACAGAGAGAGAGTCAGAGAGAGAAATAGATAGGGACAGACAGACAGGAACGGAGAGAGATGAGAAGCATCAATCATCAGTTTTTTGTTGCGACACCTTAGTTGTTCATTGATTGCTTTCTCATATGTGCCTTGACGATGGGCCTTTAGTAGACCGAGTAACCCCTTGCTCGAGCCAGCAACCTTGGGTCCAAGCTGGTGAGCTTTGCTCAAATCAGATGAGCCTTTGCTCAAACAGGCGACCTCGGGGTCTCGAACCTGAGTCCTCCACATCCCAGTCTGACACTCTATCCACTGTGCCACCTCCTGGTCAGGCGAAATAAATTTTAATAGTAGATTTTATTTAACCTACATTTAAAAAAATTTTTTTTGACATTTAAGCAATTTAAAAATATATTGATAAGATAGTTTATTTTTTTTTCTGTCACAGTAAGTCTTAGAAATCCAGCGTGTATTTTATACTTAACAATACATCTCCATTGGGACCAGTCACATTTCAAGTGTTCCATAGCCACATGTGGCTTGTGATTGACCTCACTGGGCAATGCAGGTCTACAGTATCACCAACCAAAGGCACTAAAGTTTAACATAGAAACTGTAGTTCAGAACTAGAAATCCAGGAATAACGGAGATATGGAAAACTGGATCAGGGTATAAGTGGTGTCCCCTTTGGGAAGTCAGGGTGAAAGAAGTGAGTAGGGTCTTGCAGGCTCAGCTGTGAATTCTTATAACAGTTTGTTCCAGAATTAGTATAGTGACCACAGAAGCAGCTCATTTAACTTTTAAGAATCAAGAAACAAAATTGATCTCAAGCACTGATTCCAAAGTCTGAGGCTCAAGAATGCTGCCCTACTTATGTTTTGCTGGAAGGTCAAAAAAAATTCAGTAAGTGATCATTTTAAGGGTTTCAGGGAATTTAGAACAGAATATTTACAAAGGAACTTGGCCAAATTTTTGGTTGATTAGTTGAAGTTTAAAGGAAGGGTTTAGCGTCTTGATTAAGTTACTTATTTTGTCACAGACATACATTTCTGTATGATTGTAAGTCAGGTTAAGGGAAAAGAAAAGTCATTAAGGGAAATGAAAAAAAATTTTAAAATCCTCCATTTTCCTCACCAACATCACTTTCTCCCACCTACCCCTCCTGTGCAGAGGAAATGAACAATGTCACATACCTCCATGAGTCCCCAGGACCTAGAACAATATCTGTCACAAGATCACAACCTTTTAAAATACACACACACACACACACACACTCCTTTCAGTTACTGAATAACAAAACAAAGCAAAAAACTCTGGTCTGAAGGTCCTTCTCAGACTACGTTTTGAGTAGCCACGTATATTATCATTCTGTTTTTAAAACTTGCATTCAGCATCTCCAAATTTGATTTCTTTCTTGTCCTTTGACATCAATTAGCACCCACCTACCCACCTTAGAAACCTGAGTGACACCATTATTTTATTTTTTGTTCTACATTGAAATCTCCAAATCTTTTAGGACTGATAAAACCAGACTTTTGTTCTGCAAAGAATGGCAAATTGTTGCTATTACCATAAATTAAACTATATTTCACTTCTGTGTCCCTCAACTGGCAGCTGCGGGTAAGTTACAGACACAGATTAGACACAGATTTTGCCCTTGGGGAAGCTATAAACAATCAAGACTTTAATTTTTTTTTTTAATAACTATGTCACCCTAGAGCCATCTGGTGTATATTTAGAGTAATGTAATTTCTACTCTTGTTTGATGATACTGATGTTATGCAGGAAATATATTGCCATTTTGAAGGATAATTCGGTTAATTTCTGCATGTAATCCAACAGTGATTTAATCTTTCAGTCTGTGTGAATTGCAATAAATTCTAAATTAGGTCTATTTTTAGAAAAGTCATAAAGAAAAGAGTACTCTGAACAGCCAATGTGTATTAGTATATGGAGACACAAAATGATTTTTAAAATATGTTCACCTAGTAGGTCACTCTGAGGGTACTCAAATTAAAAGGGAGATGATACATTGGATAAGAGAAAAATGGTATCTAAGCAAGGAGAGTAATAGTTACCTTTGCTGTATGTTTTCCTATGCCAGGTACACAGTACCAAAGAGACTTTACTTACGTCTTCTTTTTTTTCCCCCTTAAAACAGTTCTGTAATGTATATATTATTTTTCTCTTTTTAAAGATAAGGAAAATGAGTCAGGGAAATTAAGTTGCCTGACTGCAGTCTGACAGCGGCAAAGTGATGTAATGACCCTTCAATCCAAGGTCCCCCTACTACTTTTCTATATGTTTTAGTATGTGAGTCCTAGTGGGAATGCAGACACTCACACACTACCACCAACACCACTGTCACCGCCATCAGCCACATCAGAATTCAAATAATACCTCCAGAAAAGGGATGAGTGATTCAGTAGGTTCAATGTAACAAATATATTGTGTGGAAGAAGATTTTCTAATCAATAACTCTGTAAGACAGTACATACAGGGTGAGGCAAAAGTAGATTTACAGTTGTTTGTATGGGAACTACTATAATAATTAATAAATAACATATATGGATACACTGTTTCCTGTCCTTACAACTGTAAATCTATTTTTGTCCCACCCTGTACAGTAGCTCCTTCTAAAGCTCAGTGACAGAAAGCTAAGCTATGGGTGGGCTTGGGAGAGTTCATGAACCCATACATTTTCTATAGAATATAGGTGTGTATGTATTTTTCTGGGTACAGGAGACTATAGATTTAATCAGATTCATAAGACATATGACAACTAACAGGTTAAGAACAGCTATAATAATAGTAAAGAAGAGACAACGTGAAATGCCCTCCTAAAATGTCAGCTGTTTTCACACAGTAACTCCAACACATTGAGCATTTTTTAAGGGAGTGGCCTAATTTCACTAGAGACAAATCTTTAAGAACAGTCATAAAATTGGGCTTTCCATTTCTTATGTCTCCAGATTGACACCTCTTTGTAGTTCAGTGCCTCTGTGTAATTTGCTGGGGTACCCAAAACAGATGGTCCCAACTTTTCTATATAAATGTATCAAGCAAACATTAAATAAATTTCTGGGATATTAAAAAAAAAAAAAAAGAAGAGACAGCATGAGATACCTTGTATAGCTTTTTTATTTCACAGTAATAAAATGTAATGTCAGTTATCCCATGTAATAATGGTAATAGTAACTAGTAATAGCAACTTTATGAATGTCATAGTCATTCATAAATGCTATGATATTCATAAAATGTATTAAGATGCCCTAATGAGAAGCAGGATACAATAGTGATATTATTTACCTAGGTTTTGAAGAAACAAGGATAAAATGCCATCTATTTACCCAGATCTCATTTATTTGTTCAGCAATATGTATGAAGGCTCATGTCCTAGGTCTTTGGAGCACAGCGATACTCTCAAAGTTCTCTTTTGTGGAGTTTACTGTGAAAGAAAGGGCCAGTAAAAATAATACACAACTAATACTTATGTGGTGGGAAATGCTAAAATGGAAATTGAACAGTGAGGTGCAGAGCGTGATTGCAAATGATGGCTGAACATGGTGTAGGGCCTTGCAGGCTTGGTAAGAAATTTGTATTTTATGCTATCGAAAAAGGCAGGTGATAGAGAATTGTGTGCAGAAGGATGACTCAACCTGTCAGACAAGGCAGTAATTTTATTTTTCTTCCCCATGGACAGGGGAAGACATTCCCAAGATAATTTTCATATAGGTGGATAATTTCGAATGTTTCTCCAGTCTGCATTGGCTGAGTGCATTATGGCTACAAGTAAGGCACTCCTGTATGCAAGCTTCAGTTTAATTGAATAGAAAAACTGAGGAAAGCAACTTTGAAAATTTCTAGTTGCTGTCATTTCAGTTTTCTTCAAAAGTAGCAAATCTAAGCACTCACACTGCTCACTATGGGAGGCAGTGCCACATGAAAGCTATCATGGTATCAGATGGGATGGCAGAGCCTGGCACGTGCCCGTCCCTTCTTTCTGAAAGCAGCATTTGGCAGTCAGAGGTGCAGGATTGTGGATTGTGTCATACATAAAAGCTTGGCTTCCAGCGGACTGTTCCAGGTGACCGCATTGGGACCAGTAAGCCAAGGTGATTCAGCCTGTCTGGTTGCCTCCAGGCACTTAGTTTCCGAACACTGTTCTGTGTTATATTCAGAAATGCTAAGTCTGCACATTAACGAATGGCCTGGGTCTCTGTCAATGGTGACCTTTAGTATAAAAAAGAAAATAGCGGCAATTAAATTCTTTAATCAAAGAGAAGGAAAGGGAAGAAAGTGCAGCAGTAGGGTGTAAATATCACAATCAGAAGATTTCAGTACAAATGCAGGGCTTGGACTCTTCCAATATCCTGTCAAGTTCCTGAGCTGCAGCAAACAGGCCCTCCGTTAGGGGGTCTCATAACCCTGCTTTGATGAGTGTGCCTTGTCACTACAAAGAGATTCATATTCTTATGTTCTCTCTCTCTTCCTCCCCCCCCCCCCGCCCTCTCTCCTCTCTGGTTTCTCTACCTCTCTCTTTCTCATTGAAAAATAGGTTAGTGTTATGTTTTATGTATTTATTTTGTTTCCTACATGGTTGTATAATTCTCAACTTTTGAATGAAGAAACAAAGCATTATGTGATACAGCAAGGAAAAATCATGAATGTGTCAACTTTCTTTACATGGTCTCAATAAACATTTATATATCATCAGTGTTTTCAGAATTTCAACATGGATTGAGAGATAATGAACTATTCCGGGGAACCTTAGGTTTGGTAGGGAAGAGCTCTCGGCCCTTGAAGGGGCCCGTTAATGGGGTAGACAGCCAGCCTACTTTATCGCCTTCACCTTCAGACACAGAGCATGGAAGCCAACAAAATGGTGGTTTCATGAATTCTGAGGTAAGAAAAATGAGTCATAAGCAAAAAACTGGAATGATAGAGTATAAGCTGGCCTCTGTGAAAATATTCCTATTTGCTCAAATTACAAATGCGTGTTTTAAATTGGCTGAATAGAAATTAACAGCTTAGAAATGCAGTTTGCACTGTTTGATCCTCAGCTTATTATCTGATTCTACAGAAAGACATCACTTCTGTCAATAACAATCTTTTCAATTGAATACAAAGTACTTGAAACCTACAGAGTAATATAGGGAGGGACATTACAACCACCAATCTGCCTATTCCTAAATATAACAAATCTTAGCATTTTGTCATATTTGCCCTAGGTTCTCTTTTAATAAGGCAAGGCTTCCAGGAAAATATTTAGGCTAGTTTAGCCTACTGCTAATGTTTCATGCCTAGTTAGAAGATTTTATATTTATGGGAAATTCTTATGTGGTATTGCTAAGGCACGGTGAATCAAGAGTAATCGAACATGATATTTCTTGAAAACCCTAAGGATATATAGGTCTCAGGGCTCCTCATGTTACCCTTCACCAAAAGCCAAAACCAAAATGCATGCCTCAGAAACTATTAGACTGAAATATTCTCTGGAAGGAACAGTTCAGGCGGAGAGGTTGACCTGGACTCAGCGAGCAGTGAGGCTGCATTCACGGTCTCAGACGGGATTCTCTCAGGGGCAGTTGCTGAGCTATTTGGAATCCCTGACAGACTCATGTATTGTGAGGCTTCTCAAAAATACATACTTCTTACAAATAAAGTGGCCTACCCAGATTTATCTTCATTAAATAATTAGTATTCAATCTCCTGTCCCTTTGTATGTATAGGGGTGTGAAATAATCATGTAGTAGAAAACTGTTACCAGCTAAGCCTATGTAAATGATCATTCAGAATCTCTGTAACTGGAAGATCACTGTCTGACAAGTAGCACAACTGCTCCCTGTTTGCTCTGTTCAGATCCAATAATGGGACTCCTGAAGAAACAATCGGATGCCTGCTCCTGCCCTTCCCTTGAGGAGGGTGGGAGGGCACTAAGGCGGGTGTGCTTTACTTGGGAACTGCAGGGACTATGCAGGTAAGAACTTCGCTGTCCCTGGTGCCTAGTGAGCACTTAAAAAACTGACACAGAAGAAAAGGTTGTCCTATCCCACGACAAAACAATGACCAGCCTTAGAAACTACCTTCCGATCCCCTCGTAGGCTGAGAATGCCCTCACTTTGAAAGAAGCCTCATCTACCCCGTTTCTCCACATCACCTGGGAAGGCACATTCTATGCTGTCAGTGCCAGAAGTGAGTCCCAGGGAAGGCAGAAGTGTGCTCAGGTCTTGCTAGTGGAAAAAGGGCTGCCTGACCTGCTGAAGCTGACGAGTCGAGTGAGAGTTCATTGTGTCTTTCTGACGCTTAACCATTTGTGAACAGATTCACTGACAGATTGTAGGGGAAGAAGCTACCTGTCTTCCAACCCTGGCCAGTTTGCCACTTCTGGAGTGTTTATAAACCTCAGCCTATGAGAGCTGAAGGAGCCCAGAAACCTGGTCATGAGAGAAGAATGACAACTCAATGAAGAGATGTAGTCTTGGCAGTGTGTGACCACCTTAGAGCCATACATCTCAGTGAAGTAGAACTGATGGGAGAAATAGGAGAGAACCTTAACAAAACACACAGAGAACTGCCAGGAAGAAGTAATGAGGGCACCAAAATTAAATTCTAAAACTAAAAAATAAGCTAATAAATAGACAATTTGATTAGGAGATTGATTATTGTACAGAACTGACTTTGTGATGTAGATGATCAAGAGACAGAAATACCCCAATATGGACTGAAGACCTGAAGAAATTAAAGTCATAAGAAAACAGATAGGAAACTTGGAGGATATATCTCAGAGGCATAACGTCCAATAATAGAAGTCTTGGAACAAAAAAATGGAGGATAGAAGAAAGAGAAATAATTAATAATAGAATAAAAAGTTTCCCTGAGCTGAAGAATGTTTTGAACATCTAGACTAGAGAGATTTTTTGAGTTCTAAAGGAAGATATGTTTCAACATTTGCTAGTAACTTTCTAGAGTCCACAGAGCATTAAAAAAATCTCAGTTTTCCAGACAGAAATCATAGGTTACCAACAAAAGACATGTTCCTAAATGGCAGGAGGTTTTTATATGTGCTTGTTCTTCTTAAATTATTATTTAAATTGAATACATTTTCTAGTAGAACATCAATTGAGGTTTTGTTTTAATTTTTTTTTTTTTTTTGGTATAAAAGGACTGGGTACAATGATTTCAAGGCTCACATAAAAGAAAAGGGGTATAAGAAGAACCAAGAAAATGATGGAAGAACAAATAGTGTGAGGGAATTTGTCTTACTGGACATCAAACATTTCTATAAAGTTTCTAAGAACAAAATAGATTTGGTGCAAGCATAGGCAGAGACGTAAGTACAATATAGTCAATGTGCAGAGAGATAAGCCCAAACATATGTGAGAAATTACATTTGACAAAGATGGCATTTCAGGTCAGTGTGAAAAGTTTGGTTCAGCTAGACAAAATTGGTGTCATTACTGACATAATTGACGATCCGGTATCGAAGAAAACGAAAGCTAAATGTCAATCCCTTTTACAAAATGAATTCCAGATCAATTAAAGGTATAAATATAAAATATGAAATAATTAGAATGTTAGAAAAATTTTCCTAGCAAGATAGCAAACAGTAAAGCCAAAAGAAAAAAAATATTAGACCATGTGACTTTTATTTGTAAAAATGTTATAAGAAGAGAAAAGAAAAATTAGAGACTGGGAGAAAAGTTTCAATGCATATGAAAGACAAAGGGCTAAAAGCCCTAATATGAAAAGAATTTCTAAAATTAAAAAAGATATAACACAACAGAAAAATGGTCAAAGTGTATGGGTGCAAAATACAAATAGCTTATTGTATTTTGAACAAGCTCAATCTTGTAGAAGAAAAGGAAATTAGATTAACAATCAGGTATTTTAAAGTCTAGCACACTGATAAAACTTAAAGAGTAAAAGTATCCATTACTGACAAGAATATTAGAAAATTGGCAGTCATACACATTTCTGGTTGGAGATTCAGTGGTCACCATTTTTGAGTTATTATGCAATATCAAATGAAATTTAAAATATACCTACACGCTGACTAAGCCATTCAACTTTGTAGAATTTCTAGAAAGTGAGCAGTTGGAGGTAAAGATGTATGTTACGGGTCAGTTCCCTCAGTGCTATACACTGGAAACAAAATCAGTTTTCACCAACAAAGAAATATTAGAATTACTTATGACATGTTCATATTATGGGATATTGTGCAGTTATTTAGAAAATATCTTTTACTGATAGCTGTCAACTTGGAGAGATGTTGTAGTGATGACTGAGAAAAGCAAGCTGCAGAAAAATATCTATATGTAGTGCATTTTATTTTCAAAAAATGAGCTCTTGTACATGTCTGTGTATGAGTGTATATGGCTGCATGGTATAGAGAGAGAGGGGAAGGGTGGACACCAGATATTTACACTGGTTTTCTCAGGTAATAACGGGGACTCTGGGTCGATGGAGCTGACTCACTTTCCTTTTATTCATCTTTTAATGGTTTTACTGTTAACAATGACCATGTATTCATTTAGTAATAAAAATAACAAGAAATTAAAAAAATAAAACTAATTGTCCAGTTTTATCAAAGATAATATTAAAAAGCTAGGCCTGTGTTTATTTTATTTTTAATTTAAAATGTTTTTTTATTGATTTTTAGAGAGTGAGTGAGAGAGGAAGTCTCAGCATTACAGGTCAATGCTCTATCCACTGCACCACCACAGAGCAGGCTGTATCTCTTTTCTGGGATTAGAGCTAAAACTCCCACTTTCTCCATTACTGTGGGAATTGCCATTGATTACCCTTTAAATTCTAAGAGCAGAAGCGGCTTGCTTACAAAGAAAAATTAAGAGAATTCTCAATAATCTGGGCCATTATCTATAAAAGAGCCAGAGAAAATGCCTATTTCTAGTGGCTGCCACGCCTCTCTGTAGTTAGGGCTCCATTATTCTCAGCGTGGGTCCAAATGGCCCTTGTTTCTAGCTAGAACTGCTGTTCAGGATTTTCATGTTAACCTGATGGTATACTTTAAAAAATGCTAGCTGATAGAAGCAGCCCCAAAACTTCCCAGAGTTCTCCCCACAAGTTCCCTCTCCACTGGAATCTCGCCTTCTACAGAGCATTAGGGGGAAGACCAGGGCTGTGGTTCATAGGTGAGGGAATGAGGCAAGGAGAAGTATGTATAACAGCACCCCTTTTTCTAGATTGACTTTCATATACAACTTTTCAAAGACATTATAATCCCTATCTTGGTAACAAAATTACATATCAATTTATGTCCTGACTTATCTGTCTAACCTTTCTCTGTAGACTCCATGTTGTATCATTACATTTGAGAAGCAGCATATCCCAGAGTGATTCAGCTCTAGAGTCAGATTTCCTGGGTTTGAATTTCATCTCAACCACTTCTCCGAGCTGTATGGCCTTAGACTCAATTTTTACCCCAATAAAGTAGGGTAGATAATAATGTTTCCATTACTGGTTTGTTATAAGATAATCTCTATAAAACTCTTGGTAGATAATATGTTAATCATCATTATTTGAGGGCTAACATTAATTGAGAGGTAGTCTGGTTTTTTTTTCCCCCTAGTGTCTTAAAGAGACATATTTGTGGACCTACCCTTGACACTCTGATTAATGGACTTACAATAAGGAGAAAGTATGGGAAGAAGAGAAATATGAGAGCAGCACTTTATAACTGATCCACATGCCTCACTTTTAAAGGAAAAACAAACCACTAATAAGATATAATGTCAGTAGCTATGTGACAGAAAGGAGAAAGCTTGATCAGTCCTACTGATGGACTTCACTGTAAAAAGGCTAAGTTTATCACGCTGTCAGAGCAAGGATTAGTCAGCTTTCCTTATCCTGGCACCAGGGACTTAGTTCCTAAAAACCAACTCGCCTTTACCTGGGAATATATAGGTATTTATTTTTCCTTTATTACAAGAATATCCTTGCTGTATTTGTAAGTGACATTGCATTGATAACCATTGCTATAATAAAAACTTATTATAATTGATTAACTGACAGTCATATTTATGGCTTGTATTACTTTTTTCTTTCATTGAAACTTACTATTGTTTGAAGTTTAGTTTGGAAATGTAATATTAAAAAGCCCAAGTTTTAGGTGTTTTGGTGTCCTGGGAGTCTGAAGAAGAAAACTAAAAGGTCCCATCTAATTGCACATTTGTGGACTGTCAGGGAGTTCAACTGGACTCGGTGAACACTAGAGAAGTGAACACAAGGGGGCGCTGCTACATTCCTTACCCTGTGCCGCGCATGTCCGAGTTAGCTAGCATCTTTAGGCTTAACGCATGATGTGTATGCACATACTTAGACAAAAAGAATGAGGCTTTCAGAGCAAAAACAGATGAAACTCTCAGCAGGTTTCACATGTCAGTACTTAATTTTTGCAGAGTCAGAAAGAAGGCTTTGTGTTTTAGGCTGTACTCCTGTGACCAACTACTTATGTTAAGTTCTAGAAAAGCTTTGAGCTTTTCTGAGACTCCCCAGTGCATTTAGCATTTCCTATGTAATAAGAAATAGGCCTTTTACACTACAGGATATGTGTGAATAAAGGTGTGAAATATGAACCAATCATAAATACCATGGTTTCCTCACTAAAGGAAATATCTTTGCAAATCCAGAGACAGGTGAAGAGGAAGACTTTATCTTTTCATATTCTATTATTAAATCTTATTTATTTGAGTGCAATTCATTGTTTCATCAAAATCCCACTGTCTCCCTGCCCACTCTCTCACACTCCCTGACTCTCTTCTGGTCTCTAGCAGGCTCTTGGTAAGCCTGACCATCTATTGTACTACATTTGTCAGAAGACCCATGGAGTCTTTCACAACAAAACTGAGAGGAGATTGTAATGTTTCTATATCCGCTTGTGGACTAGTTTCTCAGATGCCACTGACTATTCTTTCCTCTAAGGGCCCTGTATTTGATTTTTCATATCTGGATAACTATAACATTCTTTTTGGCAAGTTTCCTTTCCCTATGCTAAAATGCTCTTCCAACCAAAAGTATGTTTCCTCTTCCTCTTATTATGAGATTTCATTTCTTAAATCTTCCCTAGTGACGCTATACTTCTGTAAGCATAGTCTATATTCTGCATCTTTGTATTGAAGGTCCTGTCCCCTTCCAACCTTTTCTGGTTTCCATGACACCTCATAAATGGCCTTGAAGATGGTTTTTGTTGAGCTAGAACAAGGTCAAAAGCATCATGCAGGCTGAGAGGTTTAGCTGGTAAAGATTTAGTTTGATAAAGATGTAAGATGCTAGACAGGCAACAGATTAGTTATAGTAAGAAAGAACAACTTGAGCCCTTGAGATATGACAGGCTTGTTAGGATTTCCTCAGAGGCAGGGTGTGAATACAAGAAAGGAAGCCAAATACAAGGTCAAAGGGGCCCTAAGATTACAGTATATACTGTATTTCCCCATGTATAAGACGCACCCTAATTTTGGGGCTTGAAATTTAAAAAAAAAAATAGTATTACATAAAGTTATTGAACTCAAGCATTATTCATCACAAAATTCATACAACTCCTTATCATTGTCAAAACTCCTATCCATTAGTTTGTCCTCATCTGTGTCTGATGATGAATCACTGTCTTCAACAATGAGCACAAAAACAAGCATGAAAAAGTGGGAAATGCAAGTAAAAAAATCTACAAGCACTATATAAAATGCACCCAGTTTTAGACCCCCAATATTTTTTTAAATGTGCACCTTATACATGGGGGAATACGGTAGGTGTTTGATGTCCAAAAGGTCATAGGGAACCATCTCTGTCTGAAACAGTATTCAAGAAGGCAGATGATGAAATAAAAACGAGGTCATGACTTCCAAAGAGATAACAACCCAGTGGGAAAGACCAGAGTGTCAATGTCATGGAAGAGGAGGAACAGGAGGCTAAGAGTTGATTCTGGAAGCTGCCAGACTCAGGCAGTTTACTTCTAGAACCAAGATTCATTGCTTCCATGTGCACCAGATGAGCCAGCGTGTTGCCCTAACACCTAACTTACTATTTTATTACTTAATATGTTTTTACCTTTGACTTATACCTATCCATAATCTACCCAATCTTCTATCAATCAAGCTTATTTGGGGGTACATTTCAAAATAAGTTGCAGATTTTGAGAAATAATTTTTTAACAAATAAAAAATGCTGCCTCATAAAATGTGTAAGTAAGGTTGAGACAGCGGTACTGCTGTTTTGGGGCTTCTCTTGCAGATACAGTATAAGAGCAGAAGTGGGTTACACGTCAGAGGGAGGTTAGCTCCTTTATTTTGAACATGCCTTGATGCAATTTCTTGGGAAAATGAATCAAAGAAAATATTCCCAGGGAATAGGCAGAGTTGGCAGGGTGATGTCACTATTCACAGTTATTTTCCAAAATACTAATATATAATGATGATAACAAAATAAGTTTTGGTGAGGATGTACAGAAACTGGAACACTCATACATTGCTGGTGGGAATTTAAAAGGATGCAGCTACTATAGAAAATAACAGATTTTCAAAGTATTAAACAGAATTACCACAGAATCCAACTTTTCCCCTCCTAAGTATGGACCCAAAAGAACTGAAAGCAGAGATTTACACAGCTAGGTCTACACCCATGTTCAAAGCAGCTTATTCACAATAGCCAAAAAGTAGAAACATCAACAGAGGAATGAACAAACTGTTGTGTATGCAACGCAAGGAGATATTATTTGACCATAAAAGGAATGAAATTCTGACAGATGTTATAGTATGGATAAAACTTAAAAACATTATGCTAAGTAAAATAAGCCTGATATGAAAGGACAAATATTATATGATTCCACATATATAAGCTACCTAGAGTAGCCAGATTCTGAGAGACAGAAAATAGAATGGAGGTTACTAGGGTTGGAGGAAGGGGAAAAGGGGTATTGATTGTTTGGGCTGATGAAATTTTCTAGAAATAGATAGTGGTGATGATTACACAACACTGTGAAGGAATATACTTACTATCACTGATATGTATACTTAAAATGTTAAATTTTATGTCTATTTTACCACGAATTGTTATAAAGGCAGGGAGTTCCTTTTCCAAACATGACGTATACCTAAGAAAAAATTAAATAAAGAGGCAAGGCATTATACTCATATGCAAAGTGAGGTAAATGAGTAATTATCTGAAAGAAAAAAAAAAAAAAGAAAAGAAGCTGGAGACAAAACAGAACACCAAGGAGGAGGTGGTCCCACGCCAGAGATCTGAGCAGAAGCACAGGGCTGGGAAAGGCAGGGAGAGACTTGCCAAGTAAGCTTTTCATGCGCAGCTCTCTGGGTGTTCTCTGTTCTTCCTTCATCTGCCCATCCTTGCCTCTTGCCTTGCAGAGCAGAGGACCCACCTGGCAGATAGAAATCCTTCATGTGTGGCCTGGCTCTCCACACACCTTTCGTGGGAGCGTGGACCCCCAATGATCGTCTCCTGCATCAGTTTCTTCCTGGCTCTTGGATTCTTCCAACAGCACTGAAGTGTACTAAGGTCACTCTCTCAGATGAACAAACAGCAAAGCCTGCAAATCTTTCCTGATCCCCCACCCACCCTCTCATATTTCTCCTACCCTTCAGAACCAGGCATCTTCACTTGTCATCTATATTTGCTTAATTTTTTTTTATTTTTAATTTTTTTTATTTTTTTGTATTTTTCTGAAGCTGGAAACGGGGAGAGACAGTTAGACTCCCGCATGCGCCCCACCGGGATCCACCCGGCACGCCCACCAGGGGCAACGCTCTGCCCACCAGGGGGCGTCGCTCTGCCGCGACCAGAGCCACTCTAGCGCCTGGGGCAGAGGCCAAGGAGCCATCCCCAGCACCCGGGCCATCTTTTGCTCCAATGGAGCCTTGGCTGCGGGAGGGGAAGAGAGAGACAGAGAGGAAGGGGGGGGGGGAGTGGAGAAGCAAATGGGTGCTTCTCCTATGTGCCCTGTCCGGAAATCAAACCCGGGTCCCCCGCACGCCAGGCCGACGCTCTACCGCTGAGCCAACCGGCCAGGGCTATATTTGCTTAATTTTTTTATGTAGTCCTCCACCTATTCTAATTTGGTTTCTCCCCTGATCATTCAGTGGACTTATTATTGCCCAAATCAGCGATGACCTTCATCTCACTAAGTACGGTGAAGACTTCTCAGTCCTTGTCTTATCAAAACTTCCAAGAGCAGTCACCACAGTTGATAGCCCCCTTTTTGAAATATACCCTGCCCGTGGCTTCCTGAGAAGCCTCCTATCTTTCACTCTTGTTTTCACTGCTGGCTTCTTTTTTTGAAACATTTCTTCTGGCTCAATATTATTAAGTCCTCTTCTCTCTCCATTTACTTCAGAGGTCATTTTATTCTCTCCCATGGCTCAAAAAATACCATCCATATGCCTGCCAAAGTCATAGTCCCAGCTCAAACCTTGCTAGAATATGAAGCCCAATAGCAAAGCTGCTCGCTACTCCTCTCCATTCAGATTCCTCAGCTAACACCACGAATCCTCTGTGCTCCGATCACGAGGCACTCTGCTAGCGTACAGCCCTGCGCTTTCTGCCCAACTTCTCCTCCAGCACACATCCTTCCGCTGCCGGGTTTCTGCCGCCATGGCCTCCCTCACTCCCAAACGTTCCAAACTCCCGTTTTCTCTGTCAGTGGCTTTAATAACACCTAACCTGCATGGTTTGGTAAGCTAAAATAAGATGATACATGAGGTGCTTAGAGTAGAGGGCAATGATAAAATCATCACTGTTATTCATGCTGGACTACTCTGGTGAAAAACAAAAAAAGAAAAGCAAAGCAGGACAGTTCACATATCAAATTCATGATTCCACGTTGTTTTCTAGTCACCAAGAAAACAGATCCCCTTGGTAGCTATTTGGCATTTTTAACTCATTCAAGAGGTTGGAATTAATTTCTTCATGCTACCCCCTCTGGAAATCATGGAAATAAGTTTTTATCCATATTTTAAAATTGAGAATACCGAGGCTGGCAATTAGGCCATCAAAGGAATCAGCCAATTCAGGGCAAATAGTCACGCTATTATGTATTGTTTAGCCTTGGGAAAAGCTTTAATTCCATTTCAGCTTTCCAGCTAGCAATGCTGGCATTGTGTAGACACCACCACAGATGCTAAAAACGGTGACTGGCCAATTAAAGCCCCCTGCTGAGTCTTCCACCCACTGAACTGATTCTTTACTCTTTCATGCAGCACAAAGCAAGAATGTTTCAAGTATCAAATCATTTGGCAGTCTTCAATGGCATAAAAAAAACAACTGTTTGTATAGTAAAATATTTTCCAGAGCTAGAAGCCCATAAAGATTATTGCCTTCTTTTTAGTACACAGAAATATCCCACAAACATGACTCTCTCAGCTCTCTGCAATATGGTGCCCAGACGGGAGAAGTCCCTCTCCTCTTCCACCATGGCCTTCTCTACTTTGTCATCGGCTCTCAGGCTACTCGGGTCCAGGACCCTCCACACTGCCTGATCTCTCACAGCCCATCCTCCCACCAGTTGGGCTGACTGTTGGTCACCCCAGCTTAGGGAGAGAGAAAATCCAACTTGGCGAGGCTGGCCCCTCCCGGCCGATGCTGGAGCCTTGGCATTGCTTTTGCTGCCAGTCTGGTTGCTTCCTTGTTGCCTTTGGAAGCCTGCACTTTCTCTGTGGCTTTTGTGGTCGTTTCCATCCGCCAGTGTGGTCCCTTTCAGAGGCACTAGCGTGCCAGACCAGCCTATTTGACTTGGTGCCAGGCCACTTACTGGGGAGGTGAAGCCAAACCCCATATATTTAAAACTGTAATGCTTTGCTTGTCCACCTAGCTCTTGTCTCCTGAAGTCATTAGTTGTGGTTTTACTTTACTGTTAAAACACTCTTCTTTTTTTCCTTTCTCTCAGCTCTGGCTATTTTCAGCTCTATATATTTAGCAAGTTGTATGTAGGTAAAGATTCTGCTGTTTTACTTAAAACTTTCTGTGTGTGTGTGTGTGTGTGTGTGTGTCCCCTAAGGAAAGAATGTGTTTCTTATTAAATGAGGGAGAAGATAGAGCTGACGTTTGACTAGACTAGAAAGTGAGATGACAGTGGCAGTCTGTCCAGGAACACAGGAATAGGGAAGCCCATTCAAGGCCACAGGACAGATGTCATAGCTTATCTTGAATTTCTTCAGGAATAATCGACTACGTTTGCTTGAGAGAGAAGTCTTTTGAGATTCATTGTGCTTGGCATGTTTTAGATACTGAAACTGCACAGGACTCCCTTTGCATTGTAGCATGTCTAAGGTTTTGCAAAGATGGTGCATGAATGTGCAGTGTGAGGCTGATAAATGATAACATTTCCATTCTGCAGCTGAATCAGGGGAGGTAAGCAATTTTCCTGAAATCCCCAAGGAAGCCAGAGACACATCTAGGAGCCTACCATGTGAAGTCCCAGCCTCAGACCTTTTGGCCACGGCCCCATCTCCTTGTCTTTATTTACTCTAGAAATCAGCACATGTGTTTTTCAAGTAAATATTTGGTTCTGGGGAGATTTAGGATGGAACCATCTTCTAACCTTTGCCAGGCAAAGGTGCTGGATTAGCAGCGCTGTAGACCGGAGGCTGCCATTCATCAGTGTGTGGCTGCAGTCTGACGAGCAGCTGTCCCAGCTCTGCAAGGGGCCTGCACTGCAGTCCGGACAGAGCACATATTTACCAAAAGCGAAATGTGTTTTCTGGAAGCACCCTCCATCAAGAATGAAACTCAGAGCATGAAAAGACTATACCCTTCTTATGGTGATTAAAAAAAAAAATCAACAGCTTGCCCATGGTGGGTAAATAAATGCAGGTCTTCCATGAGAGAAGCATGGATTAATGGGTCTCTGACATGAAACTGGTGAAACTCATCTTTGGAAAAAAAAAGATGTGAATTTTCCATCTGGCTTGAAAGGTACCATTACAATATATACGGTACTTTTAGACATGCCAGCATTTATAAAAAGTGTGAATCTGATTAATGTGTTGCATGATAGATATAATATAGCAAATCCTGTAACTTCATTCTGGATGGGTCTTTCCAGATTAAGGTTCACAAATATTTTAAAGAGCCCAGTATGACACTGAGAGTAGTGGCTGGTGGAGGATAAAGGAGCTGTGATGTTAGGGAGTTGTGGAGACTGTGGCAAATCCAAGCACAGGGTCCTTGCAAAGGGTAGTGCCCACAGTTCTAACTAATGCTTGTCAGGCAGGACTGCAGATGCAGTGTGGTCAGATTGTCTGATTTTTCAAAAGAACATGGAAATTAGATTTTATTATAAAAATATCTCAACTTTTAAATGTTAGAAACTAATTTTTAAAAAATTTACAACACGGTGTTGGCCAAAGAAAGCATATTCTACAAGACACACACAGTGAGTAGGCTGCCAGTGAATTTCTTTTCACTTCTGGAAGTGACGATTTATGTGATGAAATACGGGAGCTGGGGGAAGGGAGTTAGCAGCAAATCTGAAAACCAGGGAGAGATGGAATGATTTGATACAAACCAGAGATTCTCATTTGACACCTACAAGAGCAGTACATTGTCACACAAACAACAAATCCAACAAAAGTATTTCAAATAGAAGAAGAAAGGGAACTCAGGGAAGCTCATCAGGGTTTGTGTGCTCAAAAGACAACTGGTTCTGGTCAAGTTCTGCAGGTAGAAGAGAGAGAAGACCACTCGGGACTTCAGGTGACTGTAGAGAGAGTGCTTTCAACCTGAGTACACCTGAGTTCCGTACTGAAAGGATATTTCATTTGAGTAGGTTAGGAGCAAAACTTGGAACTAGGAAGTGAAATATTAGTAACAGCCTGTTACATACCTGATTAATGAGCTGGGATGGGCCAGGCTAGTTAAACCAAAGAGACTGGGCACCAGCACTGCCCTAGTACACACAAGTCTTGGGGTTCAGAGCTTTGTGACATTGGTAAAGGAAGTGTTCACTATGAAGATCTTTGAAGGCAGATGTTACTTACCATTTTTATCACTGCCCCCAGTACAGCGTTTGGGAAAGGAGTAACTTAGTAAATTACTTCTCAGTAAAGAAACCATAACTGCATGACAGCAAACATTGTGTTGAAGAGGACACAGGTTACTAATGACTCACTTGGTACCAGATTTAACAACAGCTACCCTGTTTCCCAGAAAATAAGACATCCCTCAAAAATAAGACCTAGTGCAAATTTTTTTTCAAGCATAGAAATATAAGGCCTCCTCTGAAAGTAAGACCTAGCGTGTCTTTAGGAGAAAAAATTAATATAAGACACAGTATTGTTTTTGGGTAAACAGGGTAGATTGTTGTGCATGAAAATAGAGTCACAAGAAATTCTTCATGGAATTCAGAGTTTGGCTGGTTATGCTGATGTTTGTGGTGACATGACTATAGTATATTAATAAGTGTTGATTTTTTTTGTTCAACAGTAAATGTGAATTCTTGTTCATGGAAAAATAAGACATCCCCTGGAAATAATACCTAGTGTGTCTTTAGGAGCAAAAATTAATATAAGACACTGTCTTATTTTCAGGAAAACACAGTACTTCTCCGTGTACACACAACTTCCAGGAGGAGTTTTTTTTTATTATTCATTTTAGAGAGGAGAGGGAGAGACACAGAGAGAGAGAGAGTTAGGAGAGACAGAGAGAGAGAAGGGGGGGGGGAGCTGGAAGCATCAACTCCCATATGCGCCTTGACAAGGCGAGCCCAGGGTTTCGAACCGATGACCTCAGCATTTCCAGGTTGACGCTTTATCCACTGCGCCACCACAGGTCAGGCCCCAGGAGGAGTTTTGACATCATTCAATCTCCAATCATCGTCTCATGAATATTTTAGCATTCCTCTTTCCTGGCCTAAACTTCACCTTTCTGGGTTTTCAATTTTATTTTCTCTTAATCTAATTTACTGACTACTGCTGCTTCCTCCATGTGCTTCTTCAACGATGGTGTCACCTGGGGGTATAGAACTTGTCAGCCCCACTCTGTCTGCAGTGTTTTTCGGTAATCACATCAACACTTATTGGTTTGGTTCCCATGCATATGCTGACATCCCACATTCCAGCCTGAACTCAAATTAACAGGGAGTGGGGTGGAGGGGTGGGGAAGGGGCGAGGAAAGAGAGGGAGGGAATAGGGGGAGGGTAGGGGCACAAAGAAAACCAGATAGAAGGTGACGGAGGACGATTGGACTTTGAGTGAGGTGTATGCAGCATAATCAAAGGTCAAAATAATCTGGAGATGTTTTCTCGGAACATATGTACCCTGATTTATCAATGTCACTGCATTAAAATTAATAAAAATAAGATTAAAAAAAAATTACCGAACCAAATTTTCAGTTACTATAATATTATGGACCGAAGGTTGTGGCCCCAATTCATATGTTGAAGTCCTAACCCCAATGTGGCTGTTTTTTGGATATGATGCCTCTAAAAAAAGTAATTAAGATGAAATATGTCACAGGTGAGTCTCTGATCTAATTGGATTAGAATCCTTATAAGAAGAGACACCAGAGAGCTTGCTTTTTCTGGACAAGTGAAATGCAGTTGATTAGGCTTGAACTCGCCAAATTCCTATCAAACTCCAAGCCCAGGCTCCTTGAAGATGACTATTGCTGGGTCCTCAGCATTGCAATTGGATTGCTTCTAACTTTTTTCAGTTTTCTTACCTACAGGCACCTTGCACATCAGGGATGAGCTTACTCAGGTACAGAATAGACTGCAGCCCATAGTATCTGCCACTACCTCATTTGACCTGACTTCTATGTGCTTTGCCTAAAAAATTGCAATGGCATCAAGCTGGTCTTCCATGCAGGACATTGTGATGTCATTTTATAATACTTGTCTCCCAAGGGCATTGGAGCTATTTTGAATCATGTCTGGGCTCCAAAGGCCAAGTTAGGTGCAGTGTCATTTGGGGACTATTTTCAGAGGCAATATAGTCAGTCATGCAGTGATTTCTTACCTCATAGTATGGGTATCAGCCAAGCTCAGTTCCAGATGGAATTTAAAAGGTAACGTTTTGAGCTTTTATCTTTTATAGTTCTTACAGGTGAGAGAGCCGGTAAACAGAGGACCTGAGTCTATAAAGTGGTCAAATTGAATTCAGATTAAGTCATACTCAGAAATTTATCAGAAACACTTATTTTTTTGCCACCAGAATAGAGGACAAATAGCAGGAAATGTAAAATTTGTGCATTACCATGCCTCAGCGCATGGCTTACAGAAATGAACCTGTCATTGTATTCGGGTCCATAGGAGTTCTTAGTTAAGGGGCAAGCACACTATGAAAACTAAAGAAAGGATACACAAAATTTGAAGAAATCAATCCCTAAACCATCTTTTTAAGCATGGTTGTTTTATAAAGTTTAGAAAAGTAGTAAGAGATTAAATTATGAATTATAATTACTATTACCCTTTTCAGATAACTCAAAGGCTGTCTACCTTTCCCTTTAAAATTTTTTTTAGTCCTAAAGAAATAAGACAGTGAGTCCAGAAGTCAAGATATTTCTTGTGATGTCTTTGATACCTTCATTCCTCTTTATATAAGATTCCTTAGAAGTCTTTTTATCCTGGGTTCTACTTTCTCATAATCTTACTCATTTCTCTCAAGGTAAACTCTGGAATTAATTTTATTTTTAAATATTTATATGTAACAATTTCTTTTCTTTTCTTTATTAAGTGAGATGGGGAGATGCAGAGACAGACTCCTGCATGCACCCTGAGTGAGATCTACCTGGCAAGTTCCCTACCATGCAATACTCTGTCCATATGGCCGCTGCTCCATTGCTCAGAGCCATCCTCAGTGCCTGGGGCCAACTTTTACTCAAATCATTTGAGCCATGGCTGTGGGAGGAGAAGAAAGAGAGAGATATGGAGGGAGGGGGAGAAGGAGTGGGGGAAAGCAGATGAATGTTTCTCCTGTATGCCCTGACAGGGAATTGAACCCAGACTTCCATACACGGGGCTGATGCTCTACTACTGAGCCAGCTGCCTAGGGCCAGATGTAGCAATTTCTAAGTTGTAGTTTACAAAACAAATGTGCAGATCTTAAAAATTCATGTATTGTACTGAAAACTTAAAACTCATTTAAATAGGAGAGTTATATTTTTATTAAATAAAAAGAAAAGATGTGAACCTTCTGATGGCACAACTTCCCACTTTAAATTATGTCTTTTAACACAAGTTTTGAAAGCTGAATATTCTGCTCAACATTTGCAATTTAGTTTACTAGATGTGTTTGTTCACTGTGTTTATTTTAATATCTCTTATTTCCTGTCATTGATATTTAAAAGTTTGGGGTTGGAGTCACTGGTACCTGTGTTGATTATAGGAGCATACCTCATGAACAAAATAACTTTTTTTTTGGTGTGTATTAGTCCCAAGATTACTGACTTTCCCCCCTCTTGCTAGTTCAATTCTCCTTTAATTTAGTTAATCAGTTTAAAATAACAAAATCGCAGCAGCTCCACAAAAATATACAAGACAGGATCCCAGATTTGCTCTTTTATGTCACTCGGTAAGGTATTAGTCACTTAAAAATATTTGGAGGAAAAAGGAGGAGGGGACATTGACAAGGAAACTATGAGACATGTGTGTAACATTCCTCTCCTCTCTGGGCTAACAATGCTTCTATTCACTCCTGCGGGCCCTGGGGAGTGTGTTCTTCCTTTCTTCTAGGACTGTGGGTTGGCCGGAGAGAAAGAGGAAGAGAGAAGTGCAGTTGAGTCCTCTCTAAATCATCAAATACCTTTTCAGCTGACAGACTAGTTCATTGTCAGTGTGTATTTCAAAAGAAGGAAAGCTGAAATAGGTTCTTTATAAATAGTACATGCTGATTCCTCTGCTAGTGAGATTTTTTTTTGTCTATTTTTTACATTGGAAAACAAGGCAATTGGGTGATAGTTCACTGGATATTTTCTTATGTTCTTTTTTTCTCCAGTAATATATAAAAGTGAATAGCAAAATCATTCAAAATGAACATTTCTCCCTCAATAAGCAAAACTTTCAGTATCACAAAGACCCCGTAACCAGATTTTCCACCTACAAAATGATATTTTTTATAGTTTGGAGATGCTATATAGACATTATATATCTTCTAGGCTATCTATATTATCACATAGATATAAGAGAGGGCAAAAAACCACATGTGTTAAAATGTTTTATGTCAACAGTTACATAACAATCCTTAATAATCCTTTCTGTGCTGTGGCAAATATTCTATAGAATAAAGTAATGAAATAAAATAAATAAATAAAATTTATTTATTTATAAATAAATAAATAAAATTTATAGACTCTGCTTTAGAGTTATTTATATAAATATCATCTCTCTCCATCTATATTGTAAATTTCTTAGCAGAAGGAGTCAATTCAATTTTGTATCTTTCAAAGTCTTGAGCATAGAGTCTCTATGTCACAAACGCCCAATAAACACGTACCAAATGAAGGAAACTGTAGGATGCTTCGGTGTGGATTTCTTGAGACCCTCTCTATATGTCTTTCAAATAAACTTGAAAGTTGGAGTTCTATGAAAGTAATAAAACATCAGATAAATGTACCTGACAATTAAATACCAGGAAAAAAACACCAAAGGTGTTTATGTCAGGGGTCCCCAAAAGGTGTTTTTTTCTTATAGTTTTCCAAGAACAGATAAATGTGGTCTCATTATTGATAAACTTGGCAATAATTTTCCTTTAAAACATAGAAACATTTATAGCGTAATCATCTTGGTCACTAATTGGTTTTGAAAAATGTCTCTTCACATTTTATAACTGAGCCACTAGAAAATGTGGCAAGCCATGAAGGGCCATCCATCTCCTTGGAAGCCCTTGGCAGTTTTCTTTGGATGCTGTTCAAAGTCAGACCCTGAACCTTTCCCAGAACTTGAAACAAATACAAGTGCTACTACAAACCGAAGCGAGAAAACTTAAGAAGACACAGTTTTCACCTCAGATTTATCTTTTCTTTTAAACTTGTGTATTCTAATTACTTATCTAGATATATCCTCTTTCTCATGGATGTGCTGCTAGCTCTGGACAGTGAAATCTCAGGGCCCAGGATTTCAGAACAGCAGCTTTGGGGAGATTTATAATCTGGTGTTGTCTGTCCAAGATTTCTTCCCATAAAAAGCCACAGGGACTTTCAATGGGATAGTTCAACTGAAATAATAAAATCCACAAAGACAAAATTATCTTATTATTTTTTCCTAGAGCCAGAAAGCCTTTGTTGGGGAGCTAAATCTTTGATAAGATCTTTACAGGGTGATAATTGAATGGAATGAATGCTAGCTAAGAGATATGAATACTGATCTAAGAATGACTGACTCCTAGGTACTATTTCTATCATCCAGTTGACCTTTTACCTTACTGAGCCTTTTATCCAAAAATACAAGACCATTATCCTAATGACCTACAGCATATCTACTTTTTAGAGGGGCCACAAGGACAGGTAGTTAACAATCAGAGTTTAGTGTTTCCCTTTTACAGTCTGGAGGATCATGAGGAAGTAACTATCTGTCCATCCAGAGACTGCAATTTCCAGATTCCTTGCATCTAATTATAATATTGTAACTGGTTCTACTGAAAGGAAATATGAGTGGAAGTGACACTTGTCATTTTGGGAAGTGCTGAAGAGTAATATGTATCTTTTATGTCAGGGGTCCCCAAACTACAGCCCGCGGGCCACATGCGGCCCCCTGAGGCCATTTATCTGGCCCTCACAGCACTTCTGGAAGGGGCATCTCTTTCATTGGTGGTCAGTGAGAGGAGCATAGTTCCCATTGAAATACTGGTCAGTTTGTTGATTTAAATTTACTTGTTCTTTATTTTAAATATTGTATTTGTTCCTGTTTTGTTTTTTACTTTAAATAAGATATGTGCAGTGTGCATAGGGATTTTTTTTTTCTTTTTTCTGAAGCTGGAAACGGGGAGAGACAGTCAGACAGACTCCCGCATGCGCCCGACCAGGATCCACCCAGCATGCCCACCAGGGGCGACGCTCTGCCCACCAGGGGGCGATGCTTTGCCCCTCCGGGGCGTCGCTCTGCCATGACCAGAGCCACTCTAGCGCCTGGGGCAGAGGCCAAGGAGCCATCCCCAGCACCCGGGCCATCTTTGCTCCAATGGAGCCTTGGCTGCGGGAGGGGAAGAGAGAGACAGAGAGGAAGGAGGGGGTGGGGGTGGAGAAGCAAATGGGCGCTTCTCCTATGTGCCCTGGCCGGGAATCGAACCCAGGTCCCCCACACGCCAGGCCGACGCTCTACCGCTGAGCCAACCGGCCAGGGCCCATAGGGATTTGTTCATAGTTTTTTTTTATAGTCCGGCCCTCCAACGGTCTGAGGGACAGTGAACTGGCCCCCTGTGTAAAAAGTTTGAGGACTCCTGTTTTATGTGGTCTCTTCCCCTGTTCTGAATGAAGAGGACTCTAAGACCCTACAAGATAGATAGAGCTCAAGTTTCAAAATGACCATGTGGGGTGTAGGGGATAGGCCACCCAACTGGGAATATCAATATTTGTCTGTATTATAAATAATATATAAATATTTATCGTGTTAATACAATTTTGGGGGTGTGGGGGCCATGTCTGTTCCAGCATCTAGCATGATTTTAACAAACACAGGAGATAAATAAAAATGTCCCCAGAAAATGTTATTGTAAAGTAGCAAATTTGTTCCTATTCTCTATTTATGCTAAAAGTTTAAGATTTGTTCAAGTGAAGGTAACTATTGAGAATCATATAAAAACTTCATGATATGTAGATGAAGAAGGCACACACTTATATGAATGCTGACCCATTCCTATCTGCCCCTTCCCAGAAAAGGGTTTTCCTAGAAGTCCTTAAGGCCATCCTAGATATTCATCGTACTTTTATCTACCTGTTGCACTCTTACTCATATTCCACTTAATTCTCACTTTCTCCATGAAGCTTTCCCTTACCACTGAAGGAATCATTTCTTTCTTTGAGTTTATAGCAATTATAATCTATACAAATCTTTGTACTGCCTCATATTCTGCCTAGTAAGAGCACTTACTTATTACATTATTTTCGATAAGTAAAGGCAGCATTGGTCCAAATTGTAAGTTAATGGAGGGGAGAGATAATTTATTTAAAAAAAAATGAAATTTGAATACTGGAAATAGACACACTTCTCCTTTCATGTAGCAAGATGAGTACGGGGGAAAGGTCCCAGAACACATACCTACTGCGATATTGACCTCTATGGTAGAGCACTTTTTGCCTTACATTCAAAAAGAGATATAGCAGTTAGAGCCTTTTACTTTCTTGCAAAAATTAAGGCATTTATTCATAAGCAGAGAAGTAGAAAATTGGTCAGGAGTAATGTAGGCATCTCTAGTAATTTTGGTTATGCAGGCCCCCTGTTTAGTCATCTTATAAATTTGCGAGCATATTTTTAGCTAATTTAGTTCTTGGCATCAATCTTATTCTACCAGCAAGAGTGTTAATTGCAATACCATTGGGATGGCAAGTTTAGTGCACTGATCCTACGTGAAACTTGAAACCAGATTCATTCCACCCACAGTGCCAGCCATGTGGTAAATCCCATCAGTTCCTTAGATGGGACCTAGATTTCAATGGACAAAATGTAATGTGAAGGCTCCACATCCTGTTATCCAATTTTTTAGTGATCAGTCCTCCACAGTTGAGTATCAAATGTCTACATTTATCATACCAGATCTTAATCACTGTCAACTGTGCAGAAAGACCCTTAGAGATTTTCTTGTGCACTAAATTCAGGAAATTCTCAGGTATGCTTCTCCTGACAATGTAAGCCATGCCCCTGTGTGCACACATACAAATCATAATTTCAAAGACAATTTTACATTTAGGGTTAAATAATTTGGAGGGCGAGTCCAAGATGAAGCCATGGAAGAGAAACTTTGAGTGAAGGGCTCAAGATATCTTCATACTTGTATTGCAAAAGTAAGAACAATGAATTTTCTTTCATGTGGTGTAGTCCAATTAGTTCAAGTAGTTACAGAAAAGCTTTAATTATTAACCCTATCTCTAGACATGGTTTATTTGAGGCACTTTAAAAAAAGGTACATAATATCTAGTGCTCTTTCTTCTCACATGTTAAGCTTCAGTGTAACATATGGTAATAATGCAGCATTGTTTAGTTGTCTAGTTCTTCATAAAGCATGAAATATAGAGTACAAAAGCACACATGTACAAACAGAGCTAATATTTCTTTCACTGAAATAAGTAACAATTATTCATCTAGATTCTTTTCAATTATAGAAATTGATGATATCTTCATGAAAGGAACTAGTAGTTTAAAAATAATTCTACAAAGCTTGAGTTATTTAATAGGACAACAGAAATGAGACAAAATAAAAAGAGAGAATTTACTTGACATAAAATTTTTTTCCTGCCAATGTAGAGAGAGAGAAAAAAGTCTGAAAAGTTTCAGCCCCAAGGTTAATTTTTATTAGATAATGAGTGCATAAAAACAAAGTTTGGAAAAAATGTGATTTACAGCCATTTTTTTAGTATAACTCTGCAATAACAAAAACTAAAGGGAATTGAATTGTTGCAAAGGAAGGAGACTATCCTAAGCATCTGAGTAGATTTACCCACCATTTATTGTATCATCCCATTTTCAGTGCTACATTCGAGATTGTGTCAGTACTCCCATTATAAGCCTGTACTTGAAGGAATTTGGAATTTGGCCAATAAAAGATCATTCTGAACTAAAAGTTGGCACAGAAAGTTTCCTCCCATGAGCAAAAGTTGTTTTCATTACTTCTACATTGTTGTCTTCTTTTTTTCTCCTCCTCTTACAAAATTCCATAAAACTTCATCTGGTTGCTTTTAAACCTGGATATCTGAAGAAAAAGTTATGTATAAGAGAGCCAACCCAGTGGTTTGAAGACAATACATCTTTTGTCCATCTGGGCAGAAATTGTACTATTTGGTATTTTATATGAAGAAACCAATACTGTTCAGTTGGGAGTGTTTAGTGAAAGAGTAAAAACTAATTTCAAAAGACCTTTTGGTCATGCCTCTGATAATGAAGTTAAAAGCAAAGAAATGAGGATGAGAGAGAACTTAGTTACTTATTCACATTACTTGCGCACATTACTTTATAGCTATTTATAAAATCTTTTCTTCACAGCACTACTGATAGTTTTACACCCATATATTTTACTGTTTTATTGATGTTTCATTTATATACAAATATAATAAAATCAACCCATTTTAAGTATAAACTTCTATGAGTATTTTTAAGAGTTTTTATTTATTGATTGATTTTAGAGAGAGAGGAAGGGAAAGAGAGTGAAAGACAGAAACATCAGTTTGTTGTTCTATTCATTCATGCATTTGTTAGTTGGTTCTCGTATGTGTCCTGACCGGGGATCAAACCTGCAACTTTGGCATATCAGAGTGATGCTCTAATCGACTGATCTACCCAGCTAGACAAAAAGTTCTATGAGTTTTGCAAATGTATGTATTCATTCAACTACCACCAATTACAATTAAGTTTCAGGGCAATTTCTTCACCATAAAAATATTCTTGTTCCACTTGGCAGATGTTTCCCACCCCCAGCCCCAGCCCAGCCGTGCCCCAGGTAACCACTGATCTTTCTTTCATTATAGACTTGCCTTTTAAAGAGTTTTAAATACATAGTATCACATAATATATAATTTTTATATCTATATCTGACTTAAATAGCATGATATTTTTCAGGGTTATTCATGTTCTTGCGAGTAACAGAAGTCCCATTTTTTATTGCTGAGTAGTGTTATTGCATGGATATACCATTATCTGTTGTTAGTCCACTCCTGAGTCCTGGACATTTGAAGCTGTTTCCAGTTGGGCATTATAAATAAAACTTTTGTACATATTTGCATACAGGTCTTTATGTAGGAGTGTTTTCCTTTTTTTTTTATAAGTTGGCCACCTTATTTTAAAGCTTTTATTTTATTTATTTATTTAATTATTTAATTATTTAATTATTTATTTATTCATTTTAGAGGTGTGTGAGAGAGAGAGAAGGGGGGAGGAGCAGGAAGCAGCAATTCCCATATATGCCTTGACCAGACAAGTCCAAGATTTTGAACCAGCGACCTCAGTGTTCCAGGTTGACGCTTGATCCACTGCGCCACCCCAGGTCAGGCAGGAGTGTTTTCATTTCTCTTGAGATAACTGGGAATAAGATTGCGGGGTCTTATGATAAGTTTATGTTTAACATTATATGGAATAGCTATTTGCCAAATGGTTCTGTCATTTTGCATTTCCACCAACAATGTGTGAGAATTCCAGTTTCTCTACTAGCTTACCAACAGTCTTCTTTGAGCTGTTCTAGTGAGTATGTAACTGATACATCACTTTGCTTATTTGCCATTTGTATATTTTCTTTGGAGAGTTGTTTTTTCAAATCTATCCCCTTCCTTTTGTATTGGGTATTTGTGTTTTTATTACTCAGTTATGTATTTTGGAAATTATTTCTTTGTCAGACATATGTTTAGCAGATACTTTATCTCAAAATGTGGTTTGCCTTCTTATTTATTAATGGTAGTTTTTGATGAGCAAAGTTTTTAAAATTTGAATTCCCATTTATAAATCTTTTTTCTTTCATGTTTTATTTATTTTTGTATCCTAAGAAATCCTTTTCTGACCTAAGGTCTGTAAGATTTTTCCTGTGGGTTTTTTTTAGAAGTTTTATAGTTTTAGATGTTAGGGTTGGGTCTCTGTTCTATTTCAAGTTAATGTTTATGGTGTGAGGTAAGGGTTTCAGTCTTTTTCCCCATAGAATATACAGTCTTTTCAGCAGTACTAATTGAAGAGACTATACTATCAACATTAAATTACCTTAGCATCTTTATCAATAAACATTTCATCTATCAAATCAAGTATGAGTCTATTTCTTGACCTTAGTTACTGTTTCATGTATATATAAGTCTTCATTCTAAAGCAACACTTACTTGATTACAGTAGCTTTATAATAGATCTTTAAATCAGGTAGTGCAAGTCTCCTGACTCTGCTCTTTTTAAATATTATTTTGCCTATTCTAGTCTTCTGGATTTCCATATAAAGTTTAGAGTCAGCTTGTTTATTTCTACACACACACACACACACACACACACACACACACACACACACACACACACATTATGAGAATGGTAATTGGGATTGCATTGTATTTATACATCAGTTTGTCAAGAATTGCCATCTGAACAATGTTGCATCTTCTAATCCATGAACATGGTAAACCTTTCTATTTATTTAGATCTTTAATTTATCTCATCAATGATTAGTAGATTTCATTGTTCAGGTCTTACACATCAATTTTAAGTTATTTCTAAGTTTTTTGATGGTGTTATGAATGGATTTTATTATCAGATTGATCTTGATACTGAGTAAGAATATAATTGACTTATCAACATTTTAATCTGTCACCTAAACTCTCTTGATAGTTTGAGTTGGTTTTTGTAGAATTTTTTAAGATTTCCTAATACAGACATTTAAGCACAAGTTTGAGTATATGTTTTATAGTCTGTCGATTTAATAGAGTTTTTTGTTTCTTCTTTGCTCCTTGGGTTAGTTTGAATTATGGGAATATATGGAAATTTCTCAGATTTATTTTAATTAAATTCTGTTGTGATTAGCAAATATAATTGCAGCTCTTTAAATATATTCAGACTTACTTTATGACCTAGCCTATGGTGAATGTTCCATGTGCACTTCAAAAGAAAATCTATCTGTTGTTACCTGAAGTTTTCCATAGATGTCAATTAGGTTAGGGGGTTAATAGGGTTTTAAAGTCTTCTGTAGTTTTATTGACTTTATCTCTACTTGTTCTAACAATTGCTTATAGGGAATTAAAATATTCAGTTGACTTGTCAATTTTAATTTTTAATTTATTTTTTGCTTTATTTGTTTTGGAGCTCTGTGGTTAGGTATATAGAACATATACATTTATATTGGTATATGTTTGGTTGACACTTTTATTATTATTAAATAGTCTTCTTATTCTTTAGCAGTATTTTTTTGTCTTAAAGTTTATTTTGTCTGATATTAAGATAGATAGCCTCTCCAGCTATTTTGTGATTGTCCTTTATGTGGTATATTTCCCCATCATTTTACTTAAAATTCATCTTTTTCTATATTTAAAGTACATCTGTTTAGACAACATATATTCAGATCTTGCTTTTTGAAAAATCTAGTCTGACAATCTCTATTTTTTGATTGAAATGTTTAGTCAATTTACATTTTAATGCTATTGGTATGATTAGAGTTAAGTCTGACATTTTGCTATTTTCTTTTATTGACCCTCTGTTTCTCCTTTATATCATTGTTTTCTATTAAACAAATACTTTCAGTATGCCATTTTAGCTATATTTCTTTGATTTAGTTTTTGTGGTTGCTCTAAAGATTACAATTTACATTCTTCACTTATCATAACCTACTCAAAGTTAACTGACTTCTGTTAAAATACAGGAACTATGTGTCAGTATAGCTCTTTCCTTCACTTTGTATGATCTTTATTATTTTATTACATCTATATAAATAATAAGCCCTACATTACAATGCTATAATTAATAAACAGTAATATATTTATATACATATACATGTGTACACACACACATACAACATTTCTGGTATTTTTTATTCTTGTCTGTGAGTCTAAGTTACAATTTGTTGGCATTTCCTTCCACCTTGAAAATTTATTTCAACATTTCTCATAGCATAGGTCTGCTAGTGACAAAGTCTCTTATCTCAAAATGTCTGTATTTCACCTTCCTCTTTCTAGGATGGATTCAATGGATATTGAATTTCTGGTTGACATTTATTTTATTCTTAAGCACTTTGAATATGTAATACTAATGTCTTCTGGCATCTGTTATGTCTGACGAAGAGTAAGATTTAGTTATATCAGTGTTTCTTTTATATAATATATTATTCTTCCCTACATGCTTTTGAAACTTTTGTAATTTTCACTTTTCAGAATTTTACTTTCAGATGTCAAACTAAGTGTGGTTTTTATTGTTTTGTTTTGTTTTTTTTGTTTTTATTTTTCTGAAGCTGGAAATGGGGAGAGACAGTCAGACTCCCGCATGCGCCCGACCGGGATCCACCCGGCACGCCCACCAGGGGGCGTCGCTCTGTTGCAACCAGAGCCACTCTAGTGCCTAGGGCAGAGGCCAGGGAGCCATCCCCAGCGCCCGGGCCATCTTTGCTCCAATGGAGCCTCGGCTGCGGGAGGGGAAGAGAGAGACAGAGAGGAAGGAGAGGGGGAGGGGTGGAGAAGCAGATGGGCACTTCTCCTGTGTGCCCTGGCTGGGAATCGAACCTGGGACTTCTACATGCCAGGCCGACGCTCTACCACTGAGCCAACCGGCCAGGGCTAAGTGTGGTTTTTTAAATTTGTTTTACTTGGGGTTTTTTGAGCATCTTAGTTAATATTAATTTAACCAATTAACTGATGTTTTTAATTAGTTAATTGACATTAATTGATTTAATTAAGTATGTTAATTTAGTTAATATTTTATAAAAAATTTGGTAAGTTTTAGAAATTTCTTCAAATACTTTTCTGCCCCTTTTTATATCTCTTCTCCTTTTGAGATTCCGTTGACATGCATATTGGAATACCCACAGGTCTCTGTTCAGTTCTCTTTAATATTTTGTCTCTGTGTTCTCTAAATTGAATACTTTATATTGCTATATCGTCAAGGTTACTGATTCTTATTTATTCTCAAATCTGTTGTTTATCCCATTTAGGTTTAGGTTTAAAGTTTCTATTAAATTATTTTTATAATTTCTATTTCTTTTCTGGCATTCTCTGGTTACTTATAATATTGTATTTATCTCTTTAAATATTTGAGCATAATTTTCTTTAAGTCTTTGAATATATTTATAATAGATGCTATAAAGTTTTTGCTAAGTCTAGCAAATGGGCCAACTTGGAGTCAGTTTCTTATCTGTTTTCTTTTTAAATGAGTATGAATTGTTATGTTTTCTTAGAATATCTAGTACTTTTTGGTTGAAATGTAGACATTGTGGATGATATGCTGTAGTAATTCTGAATTGTATTTTGTATGAGGAGGGCAGAGGTGATAAATGGTTTTGCTTTGCTTTGTAGGTAATTAAATTTCTGGGATTTAAATATGTGTGAAATAAAATCTGTCTCTCACATAGTGTACAGTTATTGATATCTCTGCTCAGTTTATTTTTTTCTATTTTTTTTAGTATGATTTCCTAAGCATCTCTTTTATACCTGTGTAATTTAGTGGTCACCCAATCAATAATTGGGTATAAGTTATGCTCAAACAGTCAGGGCAGTAAAGTTTGCATTCTTGTTATTAAGCTGTAGGTGGGTTGGGGACACACTCAATAGCACAGCACATGCTTATATGTTCCCGGACTTTTGACTTTTGTCAGGCATGTACAGTTTAGCAGTCAGACAAGTATGTATGAAGAATGCATTATCACAAGACTTTAATAGCTCTCCCACTTCTAAAATCTCCTTTTTCTTGAATTTCTAGCTGCTCTGTCATCGCTCCAACTCAAATCCATCATCTTCAACCAGTAAAGCTACTGCTTTTTACCACTCCACTCGAGCTTTAAGGCTATAAAAAAACTCTCAAGTAAAAAGTCTGGTTCTTAATCAAATACAGTAGCAGGTTTTCATGAATTAACATTTAACAAACTGTTGCCAGATTTTGGCTATTTCCAGACATCAAGTTGTATACTTGTTTTCCACTGAGAGAAATTGCCCAGCTTTATTTCACTCCCCAGTCCCAGAGTCATGACTTTTATCTACTTTATAAAGGTAATTAAAATTAGGTAGGCTTATCCTTTCCTTGATGTTTTTATCTAACATTACACAGGAGGAAAAAATATATAGCTACTGCTCTATGAGGATGTAGGTAAACAGGCCTACTATACATGACTTTGACAAAGTTTGTGAAGGGTTTTTTGGCTATTGCTTTTATATATATATATATATATATATAACCTTTAAGTTACAAATACTATTTTATCTAACTATTCTACTTCCAATAATTAGCCTAAATAATAATTAGAAATGTACCCCAAATTATAAATACATATATATTCACTAAAGGCATATTTATAACAGTAGATAATTGGAAGGAACCCAATGTCCAATGATCAGGTTTTCAGTATATCTATATACTAAAATATCATACTGTCAGTGTAAGTTACAATTTAGAGAAGTAAATGTTTGTTTATTATTGTATGAGCAAAGCAGGGCACAAAACAATATAGCAAAATAGTTCTACCATTCTCCCATTCCTTAAAGTTCATATAGATAAATTGTAAAAAAATCTGGAAGCGCATATATCAAAGGTTACCTAGATATCAAGTTTATGGGTAATCACCTGTTGCTATTTTGCTATTGTATTTTATCTGTATTTCATATTTACTTTCTATAATTAACTTGATCTATTGTAAAATGAAAACTGAAGACCTCTAGTTCTATGATGTGACTTGTGGTTATTAAATTTTATTGAATATTTAAATAGAATATCTGCTTGGCTTGCCTACTGTGTCAGGGACTAGGGTTGGTTTCTTCTCTGAAAGTTGCTATGCCAAAGGACTGGTTTTGCCTGGTGCTGCAGGGGTGTGGAGAAAGTGGCAAGAACAAGATATCAAAGTTGTAATAAGCGACAGCCAAGAGGAGGCCTGCATTCCCATCATTTGATGTGTTGGCGTCTATGTGAGTTCACCATAGATCATATGGATACCAAAGAAGGTGGTTAGAATTGAACCATCTTGTAAGAATCCCTTTTCCCTGCCTTGGTTGAGGCTTGGGATAGGGTAAGGAAGAGATTAAACCTAACATGGATCCCTGAATCCATGGAGCACAAGGCCACAAAAGGACCTTCTCGAAAACCAACAATTTACCCCATGAAAGAACTAGGATTCAAGAGTCAACCAAGCAACTATATCCTGTGTTATTCAGCGTTAGACCCAAAAAATGACGACATCCAAGTTATCACACTCAGTGTTTCCCCTTTCATCACACTCTATTGTAAAGAGTAGTAAGGGCCTGGGGTTTAAAGTTGATTATTAAATTGAATGAGAGATCATATTTATCCCAAGTCATCTAGCTGGGGCTACAGGAGAAGTTAGAGGAGAATAGAGCTTAGAATTAAATAGGAGTCTCAAGTTCTAAACTAAGACTAAATTCTAAGAACCAGAAGAAAGCACTACACTCATTGGTAATAGTTACTGGAAAATTAAAACTGATTTCATATATACCTGAACAACTCTAGGCCCTTTAATATGAGGTGGTTCCTCAAGCAGCAGAATCCAGCTTACAGACTAGAGGCTCTTATGCTATCATTCATGTATTTACTCAGCAAATTTAAAAAATATATTTTATTTATTGATTTTAGAGAAAGAGAAAGAAGGGGGGAGGAGCAGAAAGCATCAACTCATAGTTGCTTCTCATATGTGTTTTAACTGGGCAAGCCCAGGGCTTTAAACTGGTGACCCCAGTGCTAACAGGTTGATGCCCTATCTACTGTGCTACCACAGGTCAGGCCTATTCAGCATCTATTTACTAAGCACTTATGATATTTTAGACACTGTTTCAGGTAAAGATACAGCAACCAATATAGCTCCTGGGGAATGTCCTTATCAACTTACTGTCTTAAAATATTTATTCTAGCCCCAAGGGGCTTGAACCATATTACAAGCAGCTTCTGTGGACTCCTTGTTTTCTGTCTTCATATTCACAACTGAATATCTGTCTGCTGGATTCTTACTACTAGTATGACCAAGTCTAAAAGACAACCTCCCCCATCCTCTAACACACAGACATTTCATCTGTGGGGGAATCTCTTTAAATTTTGTTTCATAGACCAAAACACATTTCTCTAGATACTAAGAATGACTTGACTTTCCAGCTGAAACTCTGTGTCATTACACAGGATGTGCCTTTACTCTTCACAGCCAGTAAGTATCGATTATACAAGATCTTGTGTCCATATTTCAAAATCACATACATAAAATAGTAGTAAGAACTATGTAGGGTAAAGTTATGGGCCCAGGGAAATGGGAAGAAATAGAAGAGAAGAGTAGGGCTGAGACTCAGAAGCAGGCATGGTCTGCTTGGATAGACAGCCGGGGCCAGGCCAGTGTGAGTCACTGGAATATTGTAAAAGGCAGGAACTGATCTTTTTTTTTTCTTTTTTTTTCTGAAGCTGGAAACGGGGAGAGACAGTCAGACAGACTCCCGCACGCGCCCGACCGGGATCCACCCCGCACGGCCAACCAGGGGCGACGCTCTGCCCACCAGGGGGCGATGCTCTGCCCCTCCGAGGGGTCGCTCTGCCGTGACCAGAGCCACTCTAGTGCCTGGGGCAGAGGCCAAGGAGCCATCCCCAGCACCTGGGCCATCTTTGCTCCAATGGAGCCTTGGCTGCGGGAGGGGAAGAGAGAGACAGAGAGGAAGGAGGGGGTGGAGAGAAGCAAATGGGCGCTTCTCCTATGTGCCCTGGCCAGGAATTGAACCCGGGTCCCCCGCACGCCAGGCCGACGCTCTACCGCTGAGCCAACCGGCCAGGGCTGGAACTGATCATTTGATATGAGATATTAATACAAAGAATGGCCAGGATATAGATGATCAGTCTCTAAGGAAGCTTTAGGTAACTCCTCTAAAACCATTCATTTGAAAGTTCAACTCGTGTTTTTACATCCTGGGCAGAGCCAGAGCACGTGAACAGAAGGTAATTAGCTGAGGTCTAGCTCAGCTTGCCATCTTGGCAGCTAGCTTTTACTAAAAGATGTAGGGCACATAGCAATATAATCAAATGATAAGCAAAGCAGGTAACAAGAAACTAGGGTAGCAGGCAAGTGCTCAGTCTTAGGGATTCAGGGCCAGTGATAGTTATTGTGGAATTGGAAGTGTCAGGATTAGATAGAACCAGCAGGAAGAAGAAGAGGAAGCATATTTATATATACTGAGAGAATATTAAGTGCAGGGCATTCCCTCCTAACTTATCTCATTTTTCTCTCTTAGCAACTCTGTGAAGAAGGTGCTCTTTTCCATTCTCACGTCCTTTCTCAAACATGGCAGACGTCTGCCAAATCCTTTCTTTAGGGATAAGCAAGATGAGATCCACAGAGGTTAACTAGCCAAGGGTCACACAGCCAGAAAATTAGAGCCTGGAATAGAATTCAGGTCATTATGACTCCAAGGGTCAATTTTTGCCATTTCATCATTCTACAGAAAGATGAATACAGGAAATAGTGGATTTTTATTCTTTTATTTTTTATTTTTTTGTATTTTTCTGAAGCTGGAAACAGGGAGACAGTCAGACAGACTCCCACATGCGCCCGACCGGGATCCACCGGGCATACCCACCAGGTGGCTGGTGGGCGATGCTCTGCCCATCCAGGACGTCGCTCTGTTGCGACCAGAGCCACTCTAGTGCCTGAGACAGAGGCATGGAGCCATCCAAAGCGCCTGGGCCATCTTTTGCTCCAATGGAGCCTTGGCTGAGGGAGGGGAAGAGAGAGACAGAGAGGAAGGAGGGGGGGGTGGAGAAGCAGATGGGCGCTTCTCCTGTGTGCCCTGGCTGGGAATCGAACCCGGGACTTCTGCACGCCAGTCGGATGCTCTACCACTGAGCCAACCGGCCAGGGCCGGATTTTTATTCTATACAGATGTCAATGGCACCACATCACACTCACAGCAGATAGGTTTGCAGGGCTGCATGGTCAGGAAGCAGGCAGGTTATTATAGTCAAGTTATCATACCAGCCTTCAATGATGCCTGCAGTTTCTGCCACTGGAATCACTCCTTTGAGTTGAGATATGGCAGGTGGTACACAGATATATTAATCACGGGTTGTACCAGTGAGAATGTCATCAGCTATAAGTAACAAAATGCCAGATGGCTAGAGTACACCAAAGGAAGGTAGAGGGACTATTGTTTGAATCATGATTGGCAATTTCTTTTCTCTAAAGGGCCGAAGTGTATATATTTTAGGTTTTATAGGTCATATGTTATGTTCTCGGTCGCAACCTCCTCATTACTGCTGCTATAGTATAAAAGCAGCTACAGACAGTGTGTAAACAAATGGGTGTTCCAATAAAACTTTATTTAAAAAAACAACAACCTGCAAGCTGGATTTGGTCCACAGGTTGTAGTTTATGGTTTCCTAATCTTGAAAACCTATAGTGGTAGATGCATTTAGGGACTAGTGAACTGGTAAAAGTATGTTAATTCACTAGAGAGGCAGCCATCATCTTAGAAAGAAGGTTGGCTGGGCCAGTGCAGTGCATCGGGGCCCCAGGTACCTGGCTCACAGGGAAAGACTCACAGGAAGGGCTCCGTGGCTGAGAACATGAACCCTGCTGACCTCATGCTTTTTCTCCAGTGGTGCCAGAGTGAGCAAATGAAGAATCTTGGGGAAAATCAGATACTGAGAACTCCATATGGTATTTGGTGTTTCTGCCCCTCTGCAGATTTGTAATATGGACTGTGGTCCACATAGCAAGGGAAATAAACTTCTGCTTAACTAGTTATTGTCAGGATGCATTACCTTCTTGCCCAGAGGGTGAGTCTTAGTTCTAGACACTGTGTGAGTTACTTATATAGACAATATAACTGAAGGATTTGCAAGTACTAAAAAAGGAATATAGTACTTCTAATCGGCCTAAAATGGGCTGGGGTTGGAGTGGAGGAGGAGGTGATATATTGTAATAGCCATATTAAACTGTACTAAACCTGAAATAATGGGGAAAATATTTCCTTAAAGCTAATAGGAAAAATCAGTTACCAGACTCAGAACAATGAATCTAAGTTGTCATCCAGCTGCATGGGCTTAGGAGGGGAGTTCCTGTGCTGAGGTTTTCATTATAAAACACAGAGGCATTATTGGGGATAAATGAAGCAATATGAATGAAATTCCCGTAATTGCCAACCTGAAATTTCACGCCAAAAATCGTCTGATTCCCAGGTTGATGTGGAGTAGGTTTTTCTGAAAGTTCAGAATAAATTCACTTTATTAGTGGAATGGTATACTTAGCAGGAGTATGTTTATAAACTTGGATTCTTCAGGTTTCCTCTAATATTGGAAACAGAAGGAAAGGGAACTTCTTCCTTGAATTTCCCCCCTGAATATACTTATTGTGGCCCTTTGTTTGGTATGCTAAAAATAATAGCAGTTGCATCTATCCCCCAAGGTAAGGAGAACCAAGGTTCTGCCAGGTTACTGTGGCCAAACTGTGAGCCAGTGGAACTATCTGCCCAGGGTGAGTACTTTTGTCCAGTTCATCTGCCCAGATGGGTTGCCTTTATTCACATTTGCACGAAGGAACCTCTTAGTCTCATGGTAGTTCCGCCTGAGGGCGACTGTTGGAAGGCGTGGCCCATCTGTGACTTGTTCAGAAGGGAAAAGGCTGTGGGAATGTTTGAGGCCTTTCTAGTGAAACCTCCAAAATCCAGTCAGTGAGATCAGAGGGCATCTGAACTGATCTCTGTGCCCCTTCTTCCACTTCCTGAGAACAGAACTTTGCAGAATGAAGTCACAGGATAAAACACAGTGGAAGACTAACGAGGCTAAGCAAGCATTTTTTGAGAATCCCCTTCTCCCCTTTCCTCTTCTTTTGCCCTCTCTACTGGTCCCCTGACCAGTACCAGGATCAGCTTAGATCACAGTATTTGGCTGACTCTCCCTCTCTCCTCTCCCTCCTCCTTTCCTCTTTCCCTCTCCCCTGCTCTCATGCACTCACACCCCCTATTTCCCCTTGATACATGTGTGTCATATTCCTGTTTCAATAAAGCTTTTTAAATGTATTTATAAAATGTCAACCTATGTGCTGTACTATATATCATGGTCACAATAAGAATGGGTCACATAGCTTTATAGTCCGAAAGTGAGGAGTTTATTCATTTGACCATAGACCACATCAGTAAATCACTGGCTTCCTTGAAAGGTCCCAGTGTAGGGAGCATCAAGTTGCCAGAGTAAGGAGAGGTTAAAATGAATGACATAATAACATAATTCAGGAATGAAGACTTTGACTTAGTTGTTCTTAGTTACTTTCTTGTCTTCATCCCTATGAAAATTACATGAATTTGATCTTCCCTAGGCATAAGCAAATATACATGTAACATTTTGCAAGCAATTTTAGAGTTCATGTACATCCTCCAAGCTCATCCATGGAATTGAGGTTAAGAATTCTTGAATAATATGAATCTTTAATGACTTACATATAATATATTAAGTGACATCAAAATATATTTTTAGTAAGTAAAAAGAAGAAAATATATACTTATAACGGAGAGATCTGTCAGCTATCCCTTAATTAAATGGTTAAATTTAGCATCACTAATAGCGATTCAATCTGGTATATGTGTCTCCTGATAATGATGAAAATAAAAGCTATTGAATAACTAGTGAGAAATCCCAGCCAAAAATGTTTATTTACATCTAAACAAGTCTTTAGACCTAAAGCCTAGTTGACAAAAAATTTAGGAAAAATTATTTAAAAGATATTTATTTCAAGGAAACAATCAGACAAATTCAAAGTCTAAACATTATAAATATAACTAGTCTGGCAGTTTGAGAAAGTCAAGATCTTTATTTATTTTATTTTATTAAGTGAGAGGTGGGAAGGCAGAGAGACAGACTCCAGTATGTGCCCCAATTGGGATCCACCCCACAAGCCCCCTACCGGGCATGTTCTGCCCATCTGGGGCCACTGGTCTGTTGTTCGGCAACCAAACTATTTTAGCACCTGAGGCAAGGCCATGATACCATTGTCAGCTCCTGGGACCAACTTGCTCAAATGAGCCATGGCTGCAGGAAGGGAAGAGAGAAAGAGAGAGAGAAGGGAGAGAGGTGGAGAAGCACATGGGTGCTTCTTTTGTGTGCTCTGACCAGGAATCAAACCCAGGATTTCCACATGCCAGCCCAATGCTCTACCACTGAGCCAACTAGCCAGGGTGAAAGTCAAGATCTTTAAGAACCAAACATATAAAACATCTGTGAGGAATGTTCTAAATTTAAAGGGACTATAAAAACATAACAACCAAATGTAAAATATGAAATTTGATTTGATTCTGGTTCAAGAAATAAATAATAAACAAACAAATATTTGGATAAGAATTATGAAAAATTGAATATGGCTAGATATTAGTTGGTATTAGAGAATTCCTATTATTTCCTTAGGTGTTATAATGGTATTTAACATATCTTATATATACAGTGGTACCTTGAGATATGAGTTTAATTTGTTCTGTAACTGAGCTCATAAATCAGTCAACTTGTGTATCAAACAAATTTCTCCCATTTAAAATAATTGAAATAGATTTAATCCGTTCCAGCACTGTGAAACATCCCAAACCATCCTAAATTATGAAAAAATAGATGTTTTTAATTAAGAAACACACATGTATACTTTACAAGTGCATAACAAAATATATGAAATAAAATAAAAAAGTGTTATTTAGTACTGTATTCTTACTTTGGAGACAGACGAGTGCGGCTAACGGAGGCGAATGGTGGAGGAGGAGGGAGGGAGAAAGGGATGCGGGCACTGTAGACACGTAAACTAAAACTGCAGTTTCTTAACACTAAATGTAAACTAAAACTGCATTTTCTTTACTTTAAACAAAACTAAAACTGCACTTTCTTTACTTAAAATGAGACCACAAAAACTTAACTGTAAAAAAAATGCACTTTCTTAACTTTAAACTTAACCTAAGCTTAACATTATGTATTTTTCATTTAATCACCTGTTTTTGCCTTTTTGGCTGCACTTTCGGCACTTGCACTTGCAGGACTTTTGAATAAAAATCTATCCAAAGAGATTTGCTTTTGCCTGCCTTTTAAAATGTTACGAAAATGTGACAAACAAATGTTATTTAAAAGTGCTGAAGCAGGCCAGTTGAAACCTTTTCTGGGTGTTTTTTTTTCAATGAAACTTGAAAGCTTCTCCCACATTGCCAGCATGTCTTTAATTTCACTTGTAGAAATCACTTCCTCTGACTCTACCTCCTCCTCACTACTAATCTCTTGCAGAAGCTCCATATGTTGCATCATCTGTAGCTCCTTCAACTCCTCAGTTGAGAGTTCCTCCTCATGTTTCTCAAGGAGCTCGTTTACATCACCCTCATCTACCTCCAGACCCATCGACTTTCTGAGGGACACCATCTCCTCCAATGCTTCTACCTCAGTCTCAGTCTCTGGTTCGAATTCCTTGAAGTTCCTGTCTGCAACATCAGGCCATAACTTTTCCATGCCGAGTTCAAGGTTCTTCTTGGAACCTCTTGCCATGCCAAGTCAATAATACTTAAACATATCAAGATGTTGTAGTGATCTTTCCAAAACTCTCGAAGGGTTAGAATTGTATTCTCAGTCACCTCAAAGCAGTGATGGAATAAGTGCTTTATGTAAAGCTTTTTAAAGTTGAAAATGACCTGCTGATCTATAGGTTGCAAGATTGAAGTCATGTTGGGTGGGAGGTAGAGGATTTTCATGAATTTGAACTCATCGAGAATGTCATCTTCAAGACCAGGTTGGTGGGCTGGAACATTATCAAGGATTAGTAATACTTTCATCGGGAGTTTATTTTCTTGAAGATATTTCTTCACTGAAGGACCAAAGACAAGATTTACCCATTCAATAAAAAACTGCTGTATCTTAAAAGAGTATGTTGGTCTGCTCATATCTCAAGCTACCACTGTATTAAAAATAAATATTTTATATATATAAATATTTGGTATATATTTAGTACATGGAAGCATAACAGGGTGGGGCAAAAGTAGGTTTACAGTTGTTCGTATGAAAAATAATACAATAATAAATAATGATATAAGAATAAACTCTGTGTTTTATGTAATCACAACTGTAGACCTATTTTTACCCCACTCTGTACATATAAATAAAGTACATATGGCAAAAATCTTAATATACTGTATCATTCTTTCAACTTTTCTGTATTGAGCTCTTCAAAATAAAAATAGGAAAAAAAGAATTAAATATAATTTTTTAAAAAAGTAATAGCACAAAGAATCATAGTTCTTAGTCATGTACTTTATCAACTTAAAATCTTTGGCAGGAGAAGCTGGTTCTGAATAACTTCGCTTCCCAGAGCCAAGACTGACATTTTACAACAGGTCATCCTTGACCAAGATGTCACAGCAAAACTTCCTCTTTGTTTTTCTTGTTCTTACAAAGGTGAATGTAAGACTACTTTTAGCACTGAAATGCAGCATTGCTTTGAGGAACTCTGTATTTCAGGGGCTTAAATAATGCTTTCTGGCAAATGCTGAAGTTGAGTACTTTTTAAAAGAAAACATACAAGAACTGCTACTGGCCACCACCTCCACCACCACCACCAGTCTCCTCTGATGTAATAAAAGGAGATATGGTACACATAAAAGTTAAGGAAATGTTATCACCTGAGATCATATTTTCCAACTGGAATTCATTGAGAAATAAGGAACTTGGGCTTACAGAGTCACGTTGTGCCGACATCACCAGTCTAATTAACTCAGCCCATGCTATCTCATGTTGCGTTCAGGGCAGCACTATGTAATACTGCAGATTATCGGGGATTGCCAAGAACTTGCTGCACAGTATTAAATTGTATAGATAATAGCTTTTGGCATTTTTGTTAGAAGGGACTGGTTTCAATATAAAGAAAGGAAACATCATTTTATTCTCAATGGTTAGTTCATCACCAGCTTTTTTCTTTCTTTCTTTTTGTTTTTAAGTCCTGAAAATAGCTTACCAAAGATTTGTCATTTCCTGCCTGGAGAAAGTTCTGGAGCATTTATGTTTTTATAAATATCAGATGTATAATCACAAACATGAACTTATTATAAAAAGCCCCAAGGCATCACGAGCTGCAAGTTGCCACACGCAAATTAAAGGGGTCAAATTCAAAAGGGATGTGTGTCCAAAGGCTCTGGAAAGGGGCAGGAGCTTAATAAGCATCCTCATGCTGAACCTGTGATGGCCAGGGAAGCTGCCATCTGTCTTTGGCTGTTGGTTAGACTCCCAAATACCTTTTATAGCCCCCCAGTAGTGAACAGGGTCCCCTGGGCTCAATTGGAAGAAAAATATATTAAGTTGGCTCCTCTTAACTGAAGGGGAAGGGAGAGAAGTGTTTAAATGACTTACTATCTCTTGGGTTCTATTTATTCTGTTAAAAAATATTGTACCTAGTATTTCAGAAATGGTAACTCTTTGAAACTCAGTGAGAGTCTTTCGGGGGTCATTTGGTATCCTTTCAGAGCAGGGGACCTGATGCTGTTGTTTTATTGGCAGCATTTATCATCAGTCCCACTTACTATTTTACCTTTTCTGTAACATGGGATGATAAAGTAGCATCATAAAACCAGACCTGCAGGTTTGAATTAGTCTCCATTCAGCTAACCGGTTGTTTCTCAGTTGGAGTTTGCTACAACCAGGGACTGGTCCTCTGTGCTAGGATATATTCTCAGGGGAATGAAGAGAGATAATTTAACTAGTGGAGTAAGAGTGGTGATTAGAAAAAAAAGTAAACTCTCAAGAGGCTAGAATTGAAGTAAGGGCGTGAAGAACAACTATTGTTTGTGTGCAGGGAAGAGGAGACCTAATACCCAAAGGCCCACATACAGAAAGTATACAAATAAAGAAATATGGTCCATGCGTCATCAAGAGAAACAGATACTTCTTTTTTAATTAAAAAGGACACTAGAAAAAATAAAAAAAGATGACAAAAAGGGTCTTATCTGAAATAAAAGGAGGGTAAAAATGGTTTGAAGCCAGCAGCAATAACCACGGGCACATGGCACACAATTTTGACTCAGAAGTACAACCTTGAGCCTGTGTAGGTCAGCTCAAAACATTTGACCAAGGAGTAATGCATGTGTGCATGCATCTGTCTGCATATATGTATAGATAGCTAGTTTTTATTAAGTGCTTAACAGAAGTTCAGGCTCTGAGCAAGTGCTTTATGATCATTTCAATGTTTTTCAAAATCACCCTATGAAACAAGCATTCTAAGTATTCTCATTTTCAAAAAAAAAGACTAGAAGTAAGCAATTTGCTCAACCATGTAATTAGTGTCAGCTAAAGACAACAGCATAGTTTCCATTGTGCATACTAACCTCATTTAGTCCTCACAATAACTGCATGATATAAGGACTACTATTATCACCATTTGACAGATGAAGAAACTGAGACTTGAGGGAGTTAGGTAAGTTTCATGAGATCCTGCAACTAGTAAGTGTGAAAGCCAGAATTTAAACCCAGGAAATTTGGCTAGAATGCCTGACCTCTGAGCCACCACACTATTCTGCATCTTTATGTAGTTTTAACTGTATAATTTTGAGCTTTTTTGTCCCCAGTAATATCTATGTCTTCTTCATTGGTAAAGAAAATAATTTTGAATAAAAGTGTTAGATATTTTATGTCTAAAATTAGTTAGGTTCTAAAGGAATACTATAAAATAGCTACTGTCAGCCTGACTAGGTGGTGGCTCAGTGGATAGAACTTCAGACTGGGATGTGGAGGACCCAGGTTCGAAACCTCGAGGTTGCCAGCTTGAGTGTGAGCTCATCTGGTTTAAGCAAGGCTCACCAGCTTGAGCCCAAGGTCTCTGGCTCGAGCAAGGGGTCACTTGGTCTGCTATAGCCTCCCAGGCAAGGCACATATGAGAAATCAATCAATGAACAACTAAGGAACTGCAATGGAGAATTGATGACTGATGTTTCTCATCTCTCTCCATTCCTGTTTGTCCCTATTTGTCCCTCTCTCTGCCTCTCTCAGTCTCTCCCACAAGAAAAAAAAAAAGAATAAATAAAATAAAATAGCTACTGTTATCATTTGGAATGGAAAATAATGCTGCTGAGTATATAAAGGTATTAATAGCATTAAAGTTATTAACAGTCTTTGTTATGTTTTGGAATGTAACCTCGAAAGTTCTGAACTCCATAGATGAGAAAAGGGATCTGAGGGACGGAACACTGGCTCATTTCTGTCTCTTGCCATATTCATATTCCCTTTGGGAAAGACAACTCCTGGGACCATGCTGTACACTCATTTTTCAAACCTGGAATTATTAGCTTGCATCAAAATTGGCTGAAGCTGAGGCTACCAAACCTGGGTGATGGAGTAGAGCCCAGATATGAGCACTCCCAGGGTTCACAGACAACTCAGTGGAAGTGGCAAAAACAGTTATGTGGACCCAGAGTTCAGCCAAGAAGAGTCTGAGTAACAGAAATCTGAAACCCATGCAATGAAAAAGAAATCCACAGCTATCTGGTGATATTTCAAAATTTCAGGAAAATAGGAGCAATTCTAAAGTATTTCAGAAAGCTGGGAGTCAGAATTATATCAGCCTTCTTATCAGCAACATTAGAAACTAGAAAACAGCAAAGTAGTGCTTTCAAAATTCTAAATGAAAATGATTTATTTTATCTTTTTGTATTTTTCTTAAGTGAGAAGCAGGGAGGTAGAGAGACAGACTTCTGCATGCACCTGAACAGAATCCACCAGGAAAGCCCACTAGGGGGTGATACTTTGCCCATCTGGGCTGCTGCTCCATTGCAACAGGAGCCATTTTAGTGCCTGAGGCAAGGCCATGGAGCCATCCTCAGCACCCAGGCCAACTTTCTCCAATGGCGCCTTGGCTGCGGGAGGGAAAGAGAGAGAGAGAAGGGAGAGGGGGAAGGGTGGAGAAACAGATGGTTGCTTCTCCTGTGTCCCCTGACTGGGAATCAAACCTGGTATATCCACACACTGGGCTGATGCTCTACCACTGAGCCAACTGGCCAGAGCAAAAATTATTTCTAAGAAAGCTATTGGTGTGTAGTCACCACCAAAAATTAAAAAAAAAGGAAGGAAGGAGAAAAGGAGAGAGAGAGAGAAGAAAGAAAGAAAATTACATGAGATCCAATGAACAGTTGACCTGGAGAAAAGCAAATAATAACAATAATAATAATAATAATAATAATAATTTAAGATAAGGTCAAAGAAAAGTCCCAGAATGAGAATGGAATAGAAAGCCTAGAGCACCCAGCCCCAATTGGAGCAAAAGTGTAGAGGTTCCAGAGGGAAGCATACAAAAAAATCTAAAGATTAGTTGGTGCCTGACCAGATGGTGATACAGTGGATAGAGTGTTGGCCTGGGACACAGAGGACCCAGGTTTGAAACCCCAAGGTTGCTGGCTTGAACAAGGGCTCACCAGCTTGAGTGAGGGGTTGTTGGCTTGAGTGTGGGGTCATAAACATGACCCCATGTTTGCTGGCTTAAGCAAGGGGTCACTGACTTGGCTATAGCCCTCCAGTCAAGGCACATTTGAGCAATCAACAAACAACGAAGGTGCTGCAACAGAGAACTGATGCTTCTCATCTTTCTCCCTTCTTGTCTGTCACTATCTGTCTCTCTAACTGTCTTTCTAGCTAAAAAAAAAAAAAAAAAAAAAAAAAAAAAAGATTAGCTGGCAATTTGGGGCCATGTAGGAAATTATATTATCAGGTATTTTACAGATGTTTGGGATGAATTAGCTAGCTGTAGGTTAAAAATAAGCAACCAAAAAACTGGACAATTATTCAGTGGGGGGGAAAGTTTTAGTAGAAAAGTATAATCAGGTCACTACTTAGCTTCATATCAAATACTATTTCTGTAGTCATAATAAAGAAGTACTGATAATGGATTCCATTAAAAGTTATTTTATCAATCCAGGACACCTTGTAAAATGAACCATTATTTTGTGTGCATATTTTATGTATCAAACAAACACATTCATTATAAAGTGAATATTAATTTCAGAGATATTAAAGTATATAAAAACTGCATTTTAGAATTTATGAAATATAATTTGTTAGAATAATAAGGGGAAGGAAGTAGAAGCTCCTCATCTAACTTGAGAAGAAATCAATATAATTTTAATTTGATTCTGGAAATTTCAAAACACATCTTATTTAGAAAGAAAGAGTAGCTATCAGAAGAAATTTCTAAGAAAATGTGGTTGCGTTTCTTAGGGAGAGTGGAGAGTGAAAGGAAACTGTATGCTAGTCTTCTGGTTTTGATTATAAGTCATGAAGGATTTTTTGTCTTTTTAAAGGGTGTACATACATTGTTCTTATAAATATAATTTAAATACTGTTTTATATTCCACATATCTGAAGAAAAAGTTCTTTGTTCCGTGCTATTGACAAGTCCCCTAAACTTTATATACATGATCATGGAGGCCTCATATTATATTCCAAAGGAAAAATATGGAAGATGGTACTCAATTTTAAAGAGTTGTGGCTGTACTATCTTTGTAAGTTCAATGGAAGTCCTATTTCATTAATGCTTTTAAAAACTTTTGACATTATGTGACCTCTCCATTTTCTGGATTCCTGCTGTACCTCAGCCATTCCAGCAATTCTCCATGCCAGTGGGTGAGGGCAGAGTTTGGGCAAAGGTAGAGGAAGCTCATCTGCCTAGTGGGTCTATCTGATCACTCATGAGGCATTTTCAAATTATACCATTACCTGAACGGGACATTAATATTTTTCTAAAAGGATATTTTCCATCCACCCTGTCGAGTCCCTGTTGTCTTGAGACACTGCCACTGTTATTGATAAAAGTATTTCATATTTCTTCAGTATGTTAGGGTGAAAAAAAGTGGAAAGCCATACCACTTAGTCCTTCATTATATGGGTTTCCTTTTTAGATATATGAATAGGGAACTAATTCTCCTTTTTTCCATATGTTTAGGTCTTACCTCTGCAATAAAAGAGTAAAGCATTTGAGGGCCCAGACTTCTTAGTACTGGTGTTAAACAGAGTGCTAGGCATATAGCAGGTACACTATAAATATTTACTGGTTGATTTTAATATGATTTAAAGCCCTTTTCTTGCTTGAGGCTGATAAGCGTTAACTGCATCTATAATGGTCTAATAAATTGTTTACTCATGTTGCATTTTAATGCCTTTGTATCAAGTCTCTTACTTCTAATTAATGATGGCATAGTTTTTTAGGCATCTTTTAAATCCTATACTTGGAAGGTTAATAATGTGAAAATGCTCTTTGAAATAAGGCAAATTAATCTTTACTTTAAAAGCTTACCAAAGACTCATCCACTCCTTCAGGGGCCAGAGCTTCTGTGACATTCTAGCCTCCATGAGGGAATGATGTAGGCCCTTTTCCCTAGCAAGTATCCCTAGAGTCTGCTCAGTCTGGGATGGTCCACAGTGTACTGTGAAGAGTGGCTGTTCCTCTTTGCAGCATAAGCTGCCATGTTTTGTTCTGCTCAGCTCAGCCCCAAGTCCCAAGACAGGTCTCTCCAGCTAGCACGGTTAACGGTCACCAGGAGTAGGTTTTACATTTAAGCACCTCTCTGTAGTTCCTGAGATATCCAGCTGAGGGCGCAAGAGAGCCCTACAGATTGGAGGTGAATGACAAGGAGAAGAAATGTCAGGAGAGGAAGAGAGACCTCCAGAGAGGCAAATGAGGGTGTGAAATAGCTGACATTGCTGATACCAAAGAGAATAAAGAACAATCCTGTCTAATGAGGAGCACTGTGATGTTTTTATGACCATTAATGGATTTAGCAGCAAGACTTTACTTTCTAATAATCATGGAGGCCATTTGCAATTTTGACCCGAGCTTGGAATATCCTGCTTTCCTGTCCCGCCCCCTGCTAAACTGCCTCCCCTTCATCTCCGGCTGCTCAGCTCTTCCTTCCTCTGCTGGCCTTCTAGGGGAGACCCGTGGGGAGGTGACAGCTCGCTTCCCACAGCTCTCTACCCATTTAGACAGTTACATTGCTCCACACCAATAAAATGCATTTAACCTTGGCCTGTGGGGGATGTAAATCTTTCAGGGCCTATTTATGTACCAGTTTAATATTTTTATTTCCCAATCTAGATGTCCGCTCGGTATCTCCACTGCTGTAAAACAGTGGCTTTCCAACCCCGCCCCCCCCCCCCCCCCCCCGCCCCCTCGTTGTAGAACAACTTTCTTCCAACACTTTCTCACACGGAACCCAGCTTGTTTGTACAGGAACATGAACTTCGCGTTCTTTGATGTTACGGTGGGGAGAAGGGAATCTGGAGGTTGGTCCATTTCCCTTGCTCCCACCCCACCTCCAGCAGGTCCTCAGGGGCCTCAAGGAGCAGAGTTTTATAAAAACGGCATTTTTTAAACAAAAAAACCTTGTGATGCCTGAACATTGGAAATGTCTTATTTCCCCTGTTCTAGGCCCAGGTTGTTTTGTCACGTGATGCTATATAGTGAAATTTCAGTTGCAACTTGAAATTAATAATCCTCCTCAAAAGATACAAATTTCTTTTACTATCAGTGAAGCAAAGGACTTTTTACTACAAACTCACAATTGAAAACAAACAAACAAACAAGCAGAATGTTTTCAGTAGTAAGAGAAGAAACAACTCGCAAACACATTTGGTGCTGCTGATACAGACAAGCATATTGACGCGGGCTCAACATGGTGACACAGGGCCCGAACTTTAGTTTTTAAGAACTCTTTAGTATGCTAATTATAAATCTTTTCAGGATTGAATAGTATAATTCCAAAGGTCTTTTCTCTATGACTTATATGGATTTTAGAACCATTTTGTAAATCATATTTGCATGAATTAAAAACGACTTTCTAAATGAACTAAAAAGCAAAATAGAGACAGATTCCTAGAAAGCAGGCCAACAGCAGCTGTGTGGGGGTCAGGTCAGAGGGGTGGTAGAGGGATGGAGTGGAACTTTTTTAAAAAAGGAGAGGAAGATGGACACAGACAGCAGTGTGGGGATGGCTCGGGGAGGGCGGTGAGGTGGAGAAGAGGACGGGGGCTCAATGGTGACGGACGGAGACTTGACTTGTGGGGTGACACACAGTGCAGTGTACAGATGTGTTGTGGAATTGTGCACCTGAAACCTGTATAGTTTTTGTTAAGCAGTGTCACCCCAATAAATTCAATAAAAAGGAAAAAATGACTTCCTCATGAGTCTAACTTAGTGAAGTTTTATTGTAAATTGCTTTTATAAGAAAAATTTAAGAACATATTTCTCTTTTATACATAATAAAATGTATACTAAAAAAGTATAATCCTCTCGAATGGTATAGTTTCATTATTCTCCTCTTTCGATGTTGGTAGAATCAACTATTGTAGCATGCCTGTGTATTTACCCACCCAGAGAATCCCATTCCATAGGGTAACAACTAGTAGCTCTGACTGTGCCTGGAAATACTGTAGTAGATCCTTCTGAGATGGTAGTTCTGGGCTTTCCCCTCAGTTGGGACCTAGCTCAGCTCCCCTATGTTTATTCAGTGTTGCTCTGTACCTGCAGTGTTTCCCCAGCTCTGAATTGCTGAACACTATAGGCAGTTAAGAATTTTCCTGAAGTCCTGGGAAGACCAGAGACTATAGGATCCTAAGGGGATCCCACACCAGAATCATTAACTGAAGGGTTCGTATAAACAGAGTTGGTCCTTGCCCTCAGACCCTTGTGGTCCAGTGGGGGAGGTTAAAATGCAAACATGTAGAAAACAGCTTCAATAAGAGCTCCCTCTGCCTACAGCAGGCTAGAAATATGACCTACAGGCCAAGAAGACATTTGCCAAGTGGCATGTGAGCAGCGTACATTCTGGGGACAGAATTGAATGTGGAAAGGCACAGAGAACTACATTCTTATTGAATGCTCTAATACAAAACAGCAATTAAAACCAAGCCCCAGCTCCTTGAAGCTCACATTCTAGCCGAATGAGAGACTGGGCAGCGTACAGGTGATGGCAGTTTGGTGTAAACGCGGGAAGTGGTGAAGATGAGGCTGGTGATACAGCTCAGCTCCCATCTGAAAGGGTCTTGAAGGACAAACTTAGGAATTTGAACTCTAACCTTTAGGTGGTTCCAGAGGGTGTTGACCACTTTATTCTCTGGAGGACAGGATTGATGATGGCTTTCTGTGGACGAAATTAAAACCACATGGTGTGTCTAAAAGCTCAACAGGGTTCAGCTTGATGTTTGCTTGAGCAAAAGTCCATGAGCTGATTTCATATCCTCTGTTGGGTGGGTATTAAAATGCCACACCGTTGTGTATAAGAGGATTTTGAAAAGGAGAAAAATGAAAGTGAGAGCCGTAGTCACAGGAAATGGCTGCAAAGTGGTGGCCTTGTGTACCGGCCTTGGACTTGAACTTGAATTCCCATGCCTGCCAGTGGCTTGAAGTGTGCACATGGTTTCACCTGAGGTAGCAGATGAATAACAGCAACTGCTATGCCAAGATGTTCCCTCTGGGTACTTTAAACGTTCCTGGAGCAACACAAGGCTTCTGTGCAAAGCTTGAAAACCTGTAATCTGGGAACCCATTTTTCACCTTCAGTTTGAAAACAGGATTCAAATCTGTTGACTTCTGTCTGTTCCCACACTGCAGCTTCTCCCGCTGCCTTAGAGTTCCCTGAAAGTACCCCACATACAAATTTGGCAAGGAAGATTTATTTTTTTTAAATGGCAGTCACGATAATAGTTTAGCCTCTAGTGAAAAGAGTGTTTTTAACAATATTTATATGAGCAATGTGCTGCTTCTGGCCACCACTCACCAAAGCATGCACTTCTGTTCTTGAGAGCACTAAAAAGTTGAGATTCCCTCAAGCTGCCTTTGACCAAGAACCTGGATTGATACTAGAGCCCGCAGCAGCAGACACAGTAAAGGGTCTTGTTCTATGCAGCTTGACCCCATGGCTTTGACCTGACACAGCTCCCTAACCAGTGACTCTAAAGTTTTCGGTGTGCAGTAGAATCACACGGGACTTTCTAAAACACAGATTTCTGGACTACACTCCAGAACTTTTGATTTAGTGGGCCCAAGAATTTGCATTTTTAACAAGATCTCAGGCAATGCTGATGCATTTCTGGACAACAGTTAGAGAATCGTTTATTTTGTGTCCCAAGTTTACCTGACTGACCAAAGCAGAATTTTCATGGGAGAGGCCCTCAGATGTTTTTGTTTTTCCCAAAGTACTCGGGTGATTTTAGTCATCATGGAAATTTAGGAAATAATGTGAACTCACACCAGGTGAATTACGTGAATATTATGTCTCAACTTATTTTAGCAATCATTTAGAGGAATGATTTTCAACTTTGGATGCATGTTAGAGTCACTTGGAGAGGTTTTTCAAAACACTAATCTCTATGTCATACTCCAAGAGATTCTGAGTCCACCAGTCAAGGAAAGCATGGACATCTGTATTTTTTAAAAGTCCCCAGGTGCTTTTATGTGTAGCCATGGTTTGGCTGAAAGCCTCTTAGAAGCCATTAGTCCCCTGCTTGACCAGACTAATTACTTCAGCACCCGGCCTGATCCTGTCCTTGGAAAGCTCTCCCTTCCATCTCCACCTCCAGGCCAGGTACATACAGCAGGTCTCCTCCTTTGCAGAACCAACAATTCCATCAAAACAGTTGGTGCAACATTTGAAATCTTTGTGGGCTTATGGGTTTCCCCTATGAGAAAGTAAATTTCTTGGGGACAGACACTAGGTCTGAATTTTCTCTGCATCCCAGGGCAAGGAGAACAAGGCTCAGTCAGCTTTTGAAAGAATGATCATGACTGTTTTGTTTTCTGCGATGTCTCCTACAGTGGAGCAGAGGGCAGACCTGGCTCTGCCTCTGATAAGCCCTGCATATTGGACATGTCAATGAGCCTTAGTCAGCCTCTGTTTCCTGCTGTGTAAAATGGACACCTCTAGTTGTGCCATTTAGATGAGATGATGATGTAAAACACATCTCACAGTGCCTAACATGTAGTAAGAAAGTCGGTCAATGTTAGCAATTTTTAGTTATGCTCATTTATTTGCATTGGTGAGTTCACTTTTTGTTCTTCAGCATTATTACCACTAGGCTAGGTCATAATTCAACCATACCTAGCAATGCTTTTAGACGGGGGCTCCAAAGTGTGCTTTATGGATGGACACACCTATTTTCTCTTTCTCACAATGCTAGAGTCATAGCTCTCAAAGGGTGGTTCGTACCTGGATTAGCAAAATCACCATTACCTGGAAACTTGTTAGAAATGCAAGTTCTTGGGCACTACATCAGACCTACTGAATCAGAAACTCAGAATTAGTCCCAGCCATCTATGGTCCCACCAGCCCTATAGATGATCTTGATGTATACTCTGAAGTTTGAGAAACATTGAAGAATCACACCTTAAAAAATGCTCTTAGCAGCCCGCTACACATTCCCACATTCCTCGTTTACCTCAGCCACTGGTTCCTGCCCAGGGCCGAGAGGAAGGCCGGTGCCTGCTCCGTGCAGTGTTGTGTCAGCTCTCCAAGGGGAAGGTGTGGTTTCAAAAGTGACTCAAAGATTCTCATTCTAGAGATTCTCTAGAGGCCATGTTCCCTGCAGAGAAGAATTTTTAAAAATTTGTTTTTAGATCATGAATTTGGAACTTATTCAGATTAAGCCAACATTTATTTAAAAGATATTATATGCCAAACTATATACTGAGTGCTTTTACAGATATAATTTTATTTAATGCATATCAATAACTTTATTATTGACACTTGTCAAATAGAGAAATTGAGGGTCAAGGAATATAAGTAATATGCCTTTGGTCACACAGTTAATGACGGAGCTGGGGCTTCAGCCCTTTCTATTCTTAATCATTTGAAATTTTCCTTTCTATTATATTTATATTTTCTATTTTTTTCATATGGCCTCAGTCTACTGATTTTTGGAATTAATTTATATAAATATCAAATAATCTAATCATCTTGTTATTATCAATAATTTTGCTACTATGGTCTATAGCAGTAATAGTTCTCTAATTTTAAAACCAAGGTAAGGAAAAGCGGAAGTTCTGTTTTCGATAATAGCTGACTCTCCCACAGTAATTATATAAACCTCAACAAATATTTTTAAAATCGAATGAATATAACGCCCCCAAGTTAGCAAGGACATGCAAGATTTGATTAATATTATCAATCACATATTTTTTTAAATAAATTTTTATTAATGTTAATGGGATGACATTAATAAATCAGGGTACATATATTCAAAGAAAACATGTCTAGGTTATCTTGTCATTAAATTATGTTGCATACCCCTCTCCCAGAGTCAGATTATGGTTCGTCACCCTCTATCTAGTTTTCTTTGTGCCCCTCCTCCTCCCCCTAACCCTCTTCCTCCTTCCCTCCCGCGTCCTCCCTCCTCCTACCCCTGGTAACCACCACACTCTTGTCCATGTCTCTTAGTCTCGTTTTGAGGAAAAATTAATCAATCTTACAAAGGAATCCTTCAGAAAATAGAAGAAAAAATATATCCACTTGTTTTGAGACCAGCATTACCTTGATACTGAAATTTGAAAGAAAGACATTATAAGAAATGTAAATTACATATATCTTAAATATCAATGCGAAAATACTCTAACAGTGTATTAGCATATCAAATCAAACAATTAACAAAAAGATTACTGCAATATTAGCAGATAAATTTATCCAAGTAATGCAAGACATTTAAAGTAAATCAATGTAATATACCACAATCACAGAATAAAAGAGAGAAATATATGATCTGCTCAATAGATTCATAAAAAGCATTTGTCACTATATAACCATATTTATGATAAAAAACTTTCAGCAAATTAGAAAGAGAAGGGAACTCCTCTAACCTAATAAAAGGCATCTATAAAAACCTAAAATCAGCATAATTTCTATATACCAGTAAGAAAAAAATGGAAATTGAAATTTAAAAAAATAATTTTTATAATAGCATTATACATATGAACTACCTAAGAGCTACATTTGTCAAAATATGTATAAAACCTTCATACTTCAGATCACACAGATTTCTCAGAAAAATTAAATAAGGCCTAAATAAATAAAAATATATGCCACATACATGCATTGGAAGATTCAGTGTTATTAAAGATGTCAGGTTCCCCCAAACTGACTTAGACAGGTAGATTCAGTGTAATCCCACTTCAAATTGCAGCAGGCTTCTTTGTAGATACTGACAAGCTGACTCTGAAATTATTATAAAATTGCAAAGAACCCAGAAAAGGCAAAAGGATTTTGAAAAAGAAGAACAAGATAAATAGGACTCATACTACATGATTTTAAGACTCATAACATGCCACAGTAATAAAGACAGTGTGGTGTTGGTATAAAGATACGCAAACAGATAAATGAAACAGAATTGGGATCAGAGACAGACCCACACATACAATGTGTTTGACAAAATTGCCAAGGCATTACAATGGAAAGTCTTCATAAAAGGTATGCTAGAACACCTGGATAAATATGTGGAAAAAAGAGAACCTCAATTACTACCTTACACTATACACAAAAGTATTCAAAATGGATAATAGACAACTTTGAAAGCTAAACACATAAGGCTTGTACTCAGAACATTGCAGAAAGTCTTGAATGGCTTTATCTCCTGGAGGAGCCAAAAGTTTCTTAGAGTGGACACAAACAGTTGTAAATGTAAAAAGAAATTACAAATGATACTTTATCAAAATTTAGATTTCATCCTCATCAAAAGATACCATTAAAAAAGTGTATAAGCAAGCCACATCCAGAAGGAAATATTTGTAATATGTATCTGAAAAAAGCCTGATATCTGGAATAGACAGAAAAATTCTATAACTCAGTGCAAAAGAAGCACTCAGTCTTTTAAGTGGGCAGAAAGATTTGTCTGGTACTTCACAGAGGAAGACATAATGAATAGCCAATAAATGAACAAAGTTCTCAACATTATTGTTCCTGAGGGAAATGCAGTTTATAACTATAATAAAATATACTAAACACTTAATAAAATGGATAAAATTAAAGACTTAGACAATACCAAGTGTTGCCAAGAATGTAGAGCAAGCAGAATCATTATTTATTTTTTATGATGACTGTGTGAATGAGTACAACCACTTTGGAAAAGGTTGGGCAGTTTCTTATAAAATCAACACACACCTACCCTATGACCCAGTGATGCTATTTTTGTGTATTTACCCAAAATAATGTATCACATAATGTCCACAAAAAGTCATGCACAGGATGTTTCTACCAGCTGTATTCAAGCTCACTTAATATTGGAATCCTCTCAAATGTTCATCAACAGTAGAATGGATAACCAAAATGTGATAGATTTATACTATATAGTATATTTAACCATTTAAAAAAAGTAGCATTGCATACAACGATATAGATAAATCTCAAGCATTATTTTGAGTGAAAGAATTCAGGCACAAAATTATACCTACCATGATGTACAAGAAATCTTTTCTATTGTAACAGAAATCAGAACAATGGTTCCCTCTGAGAGGAAGGCTTAGCCAGATGGAAGCACAGGGAACTTTCCTGGGGTAATGGAAATGTTTGCATCGACTCTGGTGTTTATATGGGTGTATTCTTTTATCAAAACTTATCAAATTATTCACTGAAGATGTGTGCATTCTTCCTACATTTAATTTTCTGCCTCAAAAAAGGGGGGGATGCAACAATTTGAGACTGATTACTAAATAATTAAGAAAAAAATGTCAGTGTGCTTTGAATTCTACTGACTCTAATAAAATACATATTATTGTACATTGTATATTTAACATAAGTTAAGCATCTTATACATTAATCAAAACCTAGTGTAGAAATATTAGGGCGTTAGCACATTCCTTCTGTGTGATGTGTTTTCAAACATTGGCCCGATGGGGTTCCACTCATCCCTTCCATGTTGGTAGTAAAAAAGTAAAGACTATTGAGACTATTTTGTAGATTAGAGCTCCACTTTCAATATACTTGACCTGTTATATGGTGGTTGATTATTTTCCAGAATGCATTTTTCTAATGTACAATGTTTATGTAAGAATGTCTCTAATATAGGGCTACCTGTCATTATTTAAGTGAAATATGACCTGTTGCTTGCAGTTGGATTTAAATGCAAAGGCAACCTTGAACAAAAAATTGAGAGCAGTTAAGTTTTTCAAAAGCCCTATTTTTGCCAATACAGAGGTGAAAAAAAAATGAGCTAACAAAATTATATAATTGAAATCTGTTTAGTAAATAAGGAATCTTTGTTTTGGAGTGGAGAGAAAACTTAGTATAAACTGATAAAAACTTCAAGTTACTGATCCTCCACTTTTATTGAGTTTCACAGTAGGTCATATTCAATTATATGCAGCTTCTTTCTAAACAGCAGTGACACTCCTGTTTCTGTAATAACTAACTGGGCAAAACCTTTGCTCTTCTGGTATTGCATTTTACAAAATCAACTGAAACATAAATACAATTAGACTTATGGGTGTTTAGCATGATGTCATGGTGTGGTTGTGTTGTTCTTGACTTAAATGACCTGTTCCAGAGAATGAACTGAGGAGACCTATTAATGACCCCATGTAAAGGCGGACTCTGTAGGCATACTTTTTCTTTTTACTGTGGGGATTTGGAGACTAACCCTCCAACTCAAACCAGGGGAGTCTGGGCTCTTTCCTCAGCAGAACTGAAAGTCAGTCAACCCATGTAAGGATTGAGCAAAAAAAAAAAAAAAAAAGAGGGAAAAAAAAGAGCAAAAATTCATGAATGCTGACAACAGTGTGGTAAATGGCCTGGAGGGGGTGGAGGGAGGAGGGTGTAGGGGGATTAACGGTAATGGAAGGAGACTTGACTTGGGGTGGAGAACACAGTGTACAGATGATGTGTTGTGAAATTTTGCACTTTTTGCACCCTATACACTGAAACCTGTATAATTTTGTTAACCAGTATCTCCCCAATAAATTCAATAAAAAGGAAAAAAAGAAGCATTTTCCTCTTGCGTATGGAAGGTAAGAATATGTCAGAAGTTGTCTTTCTGTGTTATACATGCTTATACTTAAGGGGCTGACTGGCAGCAAGGGGTTTCCAAAGGCACAGAATGAGGCAGAGATAGGCAGTAATTACACTTCATCTTTCTGGCTCTTATTCAATATTTTATTGTTCATTTTGTTAGGAAAATGTATTATTATACATTGATATAAGTGCCTTTGGGATAATGTTAAGATCATCATAAAAGGTTCCGACCCTGAGATTAAAAGATAAGAAAAAGAGTTATATTTCTAGTTCAAAGAACCCCAAAGTAGTACAGTTACAAAAATACACGATAGTCTTACCGATCTAACCAAGTTAACTTCCCATACATTTATTCAACAAGTATTTTTCACATGGCTTTAGATTGTAAGAGTTTAAAGATATTTAAGATGATTTTCCATTTTTAAAGTAACTTAGAATCTAGGACAAAATATATACACTGGGAATCTTGACTGTAATAACAATATGAGACTCAGATAACAGGACACATTTGTAAAAGAGGTGTTCCCAATCAATAAATGTGCAAAAGATCATCACAGATTAAGGTAATCATGTAAAATCTGAGAGGGAAACTGAATACCTAGGAAGAACCCAGTTCTGTTTTTAACAAGTGCCTGCTTAGGTGTCGATCAAGCCAGTTAACAGATGTGTGAATTGTCTCTCCTGTGGAAAGCACATGTGTGGTCTCAGCAGCCTATAATGAGCTACGATTCTTTTGTGAATGTATCTGTTTAACACTGAAACTACCTATTGTAACTTTGGTCACAATGTATATATTATAATCAGTTATTTTCCTATTTTGTCTCTCTTTCACTATTCTGTGGCCCTGAGGACATGAATTATGACTTAACAATAATCAACCTTTATTAAGGTCTTACTACATGCCAGGTATTTTAAATTCTATGTTCTTTCTATATATTAACTTGCTTAGTCCTCCTAATAACCTGATAAAGGTGTTATCCCTGTGTTTACAGATGAGAAAACTGAGGCATGAGAAACAGAGTGAGTGTATGTGGCAGACCTGAGATATGAAAACAGGCCATCTGGTTCTAGAGCTCATCAAGTCTTAGTATATCTTTGTGCCTAAAATAATGATTGATGTAGTATCGCTGGCTAGATTAACACATAGGTGATGAATAATTCCTATAATTGTAAATTTTCTGGAAAAGTTTGACAGGATTAATTCAAACATCAGTGGAGCAACTCCAGAAAGAGTCACCTGACACTGAAAGATACAGATGCCCCCCCCCAAATTGCAATATGTCTCCAATCAATAGATGCCCTTAGACGTTGTGTCTCCTCAGTTCCCTTCTATAGCTATACCCTACATTTTAGCATGATGGTTGTCTAGTCAAAGTTCTTTGCACGAAATAGACACTCCTCAGACTTGGTCAAGCATTAACTCTGTTAGGAGAAATCTCATGGGTACAAGGGGAATAAAATGTATGGGGAGTGCAGGGAAGACCAGTGCCCAGAGAATGGAACGTGGCCTTAGCAGTCCCCTAAAATGTCTCTGCTCCAAGTGTGTTGAAGTTATACTTTTAAATATTATAAGGTAACTGTCGCTTGAGGATTTTTTTTCTCCTATGAAGCTAAGCAGCACTCAAAATGAAGGCAGTGCTTAAATCTCCTCAATCAAACAGGCCTTGGCCAGTCTGTGTCAACTCCACTTTAGTCACGATCCCAGGGGCTCTGGCCCAAACCAAAGCTTTATGCCTTCCTTTGAACATGTTGATCATTAATTCATTTATCCTTCTCCTTGTATATATATGCATTCATTCATTCCAAAACCTTCCTGTGTTTGAATCCTGTTTGCATGGCAGGCCCTGGGAAGCAGGTACAGGGTGGTGATCAGACCGCCTCAGGCCACGATGTCTTGGAGTTTAGGGTTTAGTAGTATCAGTATAAAAATGTGTGACTTAGTGAATATACATATATGTCACATGTAATTCTCAGGTACTATATTACTGAGTTCTGTTTCCTCATCTGTGTAACAGGGTAAAAAACTGGCCTGGCCTTTCTCACATGATAAAATAAGGCTTAATGTATATGGAACACCCTTTCTAAGTGTTAAACTTAACTCAGAGATAGAATACAGTTATTTGGCCGGTTAACAGAAATAGGTAGTGATGGCAGCTGGAGCAATGGCAAGTGTCACGGCTTCAGGGGGGAGTCGGCACGGTGCAAGGAGCCTGGCTTTTCAGAAAGTGACATCTGAGTTTGAATTCAGACATCACCACATCTGTTGGGTAAGTCACATAACCTTTTTGAGACTCAATTTCTTCTTCTATAAATTTGCAGGGTGTTTTTGAGGCCCACTGAGAGTTTGTCAACCCAGCTGACACAGTTCAGTCTTCAGTAAATGCTGGCTGCTGTTTTCAGAGTCTTGAACTATTCAGAAGTTAGATATTAGGACTCTTATCTTTCTTTCCTAGGTCTCTTTCTTCTTTCCTTTTCTCTCTTCTCCATGGTCCTGCCACTCCCTGCATCTACTTGGCCATCCCCTGGCCTTATAGTCACTGTGACAGCTCCACAGCCGAGGTGTGCCTTCCCAGGTATATTCCACATTCCATTGGTAGCTTTCTTGTTTTTTTCCAATTAAACCCATGTCTCTCTTCCCATCTCTGTGAAATCTTGTTTTCTGTGTGGGTGTGGAGGCCTGATATTCTATTCTAGGAATGAGTCCTATTGGTTTATTCGTTGAACACAAAGTACATGCCAGCTGTTTTATCCCTACTGGATTCCTACAAGGCAAATATTATTTCCATTTTATAGACAGGCTTGATATTCTGAATCCACATAGAAGAAAGTGGTGAAACTTGCATCTGAACTCTTTCTGTCGAAGCCAACATCTAGTGACTCTCTACAGACAAGGTGCACCTATTATAAAGAAACACAACCCTTAGTTGTATTACAAGCAAGCAAATTGTTAGGGACTATATTTTAAGAAATGCATGGCCTTTCTAGAAGCAAATTTATAAAATTGCCAATTAACCAACATTTATTGAGTACCAACTGCATACCAGTGTCTATTCTAGAGGTTTAGCATACAGAAATGAATAAGCATAATTTTCTTTTAAAAATTTTATATTGAATTTGTTGGGGTGACATTGTTTAACATAATTACACAGGTTTCAGGTGCACAATTGTACAGTACATCATCTGTATATTACAGTGTGTGTTCACCACCCCAAGAAGTCACATCTCTCTCCATCACCGTCTCTCCCCTCCGAGCCCTCCTCCGCTCCCCCCAACCCCCTTTCCCTCCTGCAATCCCCACACTATTGTTGTGTCTATAAGATTTTTCTTTACTTAATCCTTTCCCTTTTTCCACCCTGCTCCCCAACCCCTACCCCTTCTGACAGTTGTCAGTTGGTTCCCTGTGTCTATGAGCATTTCTATTTTGTTTATTCGTTTATTTTATTTATTGGATTCTACATATAAGTGAAATCATATAGCTTGTCTTTCTTTGGTGATAAGCATGATCTTAGCCAAAGATGTTCATGTAAATGAGGAAGCAGAAGTAGGAGGAATAGGCAGGTGATTATGAACAGAAGTAAGAAATAGTGATTTTGGATTTACAGTTGGGAATCCATGTATGCAAGGGCCAACTTAAATTATATGTGGATTTCCTATTACATGAGTGGTCTGCTCCCCTAACCCCTTGTTGTTGAAGAGTCAACCATATCAGTTCAGCCTAGGTAGGGGATGGCAGTGTCAGGGCATATTAATATGTTGATTTTAGTAGAGCATGCTCACAGGCAGAAAAAGGAGGACAGGTGCATCAGATACAAATTAAACAGCATGACAAGGTGACAAAGCTATGAGAATATAGGAGTTATCTGAAGGGACTGCAAGAAGGAATGTGGCTAGATAGAACAAAACATTCATGGGGAAAAATGAGAGATGAGACTAAGGAAGTATGTTGGGGTGAGGCAAAATGACAGAAATGTCTTGATGTTACACTAAAGCATCTGAACTTGGTCCTATAATTAGTAAGCAGCCAAAGAAAGTCTGTTTTCAAATAATGATTCTGATGATGGATATGTTAACTAACCTCATTGTGGTAATCATTTTGCCATAAATACAAGTACCAAATCATCACATTGTATACCTTAAACTTATACAATGTTACATGTTGATCAGATCTCAATAAGTCTGCAAAAATAAAAATAAAATAATGACTCTGTGTAAGTATCATTTAACCTCATTGTGTTGGTTTACTGTTTCTAAGATACCACAGATAAAGTCATGCCTTTCTCTGGTTCTGCCATAGGTAAAACTTGGTGTAACACTATCTAAATGAATAACAGGACTTAATCCTGAACCATGGCTTGGCATTATAATGCACTACATATGGTGATAAAGAATATGTCCCCAAAGACTCATAAATAATATATATAAATGGATCATTGAGGTCATTATACTAATTTTATCTATGATGTAGAAGTTGAGCTTCCCATTAAAGCAGTCCTAAAAATAAAAGCAAGAGAGCCTCATTTGCCACAAGACACCAAATTTTCTTCCCCACTGTCATCTTTTTATTTTTTTTCTATCATGAGTTCTATTTCAAGCTATGACTTTGCTAAATCAGATGCTCAAGTTTTAGGAGCTAAGCATCAGTAGCTCTGGCATGGCTTGGAGTCTTCCTCAATCCAGCAATGGAACTGAAATGAAAATAGAATTATGGAAAGGGCAGATGCGGTATCTTATATCACTTTTATTACATTATATTTTAGCAGCTGAGACGGGAGGGGAGAATATTATAGAATCAGCTTGCTGCAGTCGCGCCTATAATTATATTTTTCCTTGATAAGGCACTGGCAAGGAGCCCACCAAAATATTGATGTGAAACTTAATCTCCTAGTGCTGTGGAATTTCTCCAGGCCTGGGATTGAGACCGAGAGGTTTTGGAAGTGTTTGGCAGCTGTAGTAAATTCAGGAGCTGGAGGCAAGGAACAATTCCTCTAGCACAAGCCCAAAGTCAATATATTATATAACTACAAAAGGCACACTCCTCACTGAACTTTTATACTCTTGATTGGATCTTGTCCAGCACATGTGTCCTACGTAGGTGTAAACATATACTTTATACAATATTTGAGGAGATGGTTGGGAGCCCTATAAAATATTCATGGTTTTATATTGACGGATGAGTGTGTTCCTTATAAATAGAGATGCTCGTTTGGAAGATCTCCAAAAACAAGTGGCCGTAAAAACTGCACGTCCCATGCTGTCACATTTGGAGTTTTACACTCTCTTGCTATCTTTTTTATAGGTACCAATTCAATTTTTCTATTTCAAAAATATATTTGCTGCAATATGGACATATAAGCAGAGTTCTCTGAGGACTACACAAAGTTATTTTAAAGTAGAACCTTTACATTTATTTCCATAGGCAAAGCTATAAAACATTGTATGCTTATGACATCATATGGCCCATGGGAATACCTACGTAGATTGTGACTGTCAGAGGCTGCTGGCAGAGTGAAAGGGTCATAAGCTTAAGAGCCAGACATACCTGAATTTAAAATTCCGATGCTGGCACATCTGAGCTGCATGAGCTTAGTGACTATCTGAGTCTCTTTCATCATCTGTGAAGATATAAGGAATAAAATGAGATTATATACAAGAAGCACCCAATCACAGCTGGCACCTAACAGAAGCACAATAATACATATATCCCCCTATCTTCCTTTCTTTTTTCCGCCTCAGAATATAATTACTTGTGCATGCATGGACAAATGCCAAGAAATTTACATCACAAATTATCTGGCTACTAAGGGATATGGTTACTAAGGTTTCTGATTAGCTTCAGGTGTGATTTTTTAAAACGTTGCCATCTATTTATACCATGCCACTTTTGCAAAAATGATTTGAGACAGCTTTCCAAGTAAGGCATACAGTGAGCTTGATAAAACTGCTAGTAGAGAGAAAAGATAAGGAAAGTCGAACTAAATATTTTAACCCAGTTGCGGTAAATGAGCAAACTATTTGGCCAGGAAAAGTCCTTGGAAATTTCCATTATATATACCTTCCGTTACAAGAAAAAAGGAAAGACGACAGTTCATCAGAGGAGGCAAAGTTTAACCTGATTTTCAAAAATGTTCTTATTTGGCTAATTTTATTGGGACATCTAGAGGCATTATTGATTTTAATATGATAGGTGATTTTATTTATTTATTTTGCAAAAGAGGAAGAGAAGTAGGAATAGAGAGAAATGAGAAGCATCAACTCATAGTTGCAGCACTTTGGTTGTTCATTGATTGCTTTCTCATATGTGCCTTAACCCAGGGGGCTCCAGCTGAGCCAGTGACCCCTTGCTCAAGCCAGTGATCCCGCACGGGTGACCTCATGGTTTCAAACCTGGGTCCTCAGAGTCTCAGGCCAATGCTCTGTCCACTTCACTACCACCTGGTCAGGCTGATAAGTGATATTCTTAATTTATACCTTTGAGACTCCAATTAGTGCAGTTAAACCAGACCAAGGCAATATGATATGTAGGTTTTACTATGGTAGAGTAAGGATTTTCTGTACTTTGAAGTGAAACTTACCTAGATTCAAATCCAGCTCTGCTCCCTATTATTCCTTGAAACCTTGGTTGTGTTTGTTAAAGCTCTCAAATCATTGTAAAAAGGGAATAATGATATCTACTTCTTTGAGTGTTAGTGATCATGTAATGAAACAAAATATATGAAAGGGAGGGGAAGGTACCTAAATGGTCTGCCTCTGGTCCCAGAGGTGCCATGGCATTCCTTATCTAAGCTTGTATTGTGAATCCCTGATGTAGGCTCTATGTATCCTTCTGCTGGAGATCCCTCAGGACAGAGTTGCTTGTGAGCTATCACCTCCTTAACAAATGCTTGTGTGCATGCATTCACACATACACAAACATGTGCACATACATGCACAGGATTAGTCCTGGTATGTTCATGAATCATGAAGAATTTATCTCCACCCTGCCTCTTTACAGTGCTGTTGTTTCTGCTTTAATTTTTACATCATTGGCTAGTTTGTAAATTTGAAGGTTTTGGTCCTAATAGCAATATTATCTAGTCAACATTTAGTTTGTTTTTTCAACATTTAACATACTTACAAATTATTTTCTTAAAAAAACCAGCTCATCTAGCTAATTTCTGCATTTCTTCTAAATTCACATGGCAGACAGAATAATCTTTAACAAGTAGAGCCTGTTATCAATTTAGATCACAGACTAAGGCTTGAAAAAACAGAAATCCAATAGAATTATATGACTTTGCTCTTTTATTTTTAATTTATTTGTATTTATTTTATTCTTAATATAAAGCTGCCTCTGCTGTGTGGTCTCTTCTACAATTATTTGTTTAGAATATTTTCTACTGTCCTACTAGCCAAGACACATCATCATCATGCATTCACACCATCTATAGATTTTACAGAATTACTTATAAATAATATATAATAAAAGCTCTTGATAACTTAATTCCCTTAATAACCTGAAGGTTGTATAACACATTGTGAAAATATGTCAGCATCTCAGTGTAGTGACAAACAAAGGGGTAATTGCCATAACAGACCAGTGGAAGAAAAATCTTCCTATTCACAGAGCTCCGTAATAATGGAAAAAATATTTACATATTTTTTTGTATTGAACATATCCTTGAAATTATTGGGTTAATATGGGTTGTTACAGCACAGTGAAAATATTCTAAACAAATGTTCAACTTATTTACCCTTGTTCTATATTTACTAAAAACCTACTGATTATTAATTAGTTCTGAACTAGGAATACAATATTCCAGTCTTCATAACTGAGTTGCCACAGGTTATAATCGATACAAAAGTGTTGCATAGGATTCGTTAACATAACCAAATTTTTTGAGGACAGATGACTGTGCATTAAAAGGAACAAATTCTGGACCCTTCATACATTGTAAGACCCAATTCAAGATAATCTTACCATTCATTGTCACCATTAAATCATCTCATTGCTTTCCCAATTTGGAACCACATATTCCAAAAACTTTCAAAAATGAAAAGCCAACCTATTTCATTTCTCTGTGAAGTTGTATTAAAATATGTTAATGCTCTTAGACTTTCAAAGTATTTAGATGTACTGCCATATTTTAAAAGATGTTTTTTTTTTAGTACCTTCAGACTTTTATAGAGTAACAGTATAGTTGACTGGAAGGTTTGCCTAATTAAATCTGGAAAGTTACAGAAATTTTTCCACAAAGATAAAAGAAAATTCTGGTCCCCTGACTTTTGCATCTGTAAGAATGACTAAATTGATTATAGATGTGCAGTCAATAGGGAAGACTAATCAACCTAGCATGTACTGACAGGGGAGTTCTGAAGTAAGTCTCCAAGGCACCATCTCATATGATAAACAGGTTCAGGTTTTATTACATCTTACATACCAAAATTAACTGGAATTTAACAATTTACCTAAAGCTTATACCAAAACTTATGCTATAGAGTTTAAATAAATTCTGGTGAGATGAGTAAAGAATTTGTGTTCCAGGTGGCTGGACCTGGGAAAGAACTTAAATTTGCCTTTGGAGAGAAACTCTTTTATTTTGTAAGAAGGGCAATAGGAAATTTTAAGCAGCTTATAAGAATTAATCATGATGTTTAAAAATTTTGCTTTTAGGAGGAAGTCATAATTTCACATTATTTTTTTTCCATAAGCACCAGTTTTTCTACTCAAAGAACTGTTAGCCTTTTGCACAAGGGTAGATCTAAGCTGAAATGAAAAAAAGAAATGTCTGGATAATTGAAATTATTCAAAAAACATACTTGAATATTTCAATTTTTAAAAAAGTATAGTAAATGGCTCTAGAATTGTCAGGAAAAAAAACAGTACAATATTCAAGAAATAATTTGCAGGGCTAAATATTTGAAAACAGAATTATGTGGTTTATACCAAATTCTGCAGATGATACCATCTTTTACATTATAGAATTTAAATTTTTTAATGTAGCCCAGGATGTATTTCTATAGATAGGTGAAGTGATTCAACCAGACTTGTAAGTTAATGCAAATATTGGACTAACTTTTAGATTTCTATCTTTGTCTATTCATAAATATATGGAAGATTGTATTTGTAGAGATAGATGTCCATCTTGTCGGGAATGTGTAGGAGCAGAAGAAACTCTAATAATGTTAAGAGAACACCACCACTTGCATAGATCTCATGTGTGCCAGGTACTATTTCAAGCCCTCTATTTTTATGCATGCATTTTATGAGTAATTGCAAAAGTTGTTCCCATTATTTCTCCCTTATAAGTATCCTCATTTTACAGTTGAGGAAATTGAAACATGGTGGGGTTATATAGTTAACCCAAAGTTATACTGCTAGAAAGTGGCAAAATCAGAATTTAGACCCAGTCTGGCAAATTCTAGAGTATGGTACACTTTTTTTTTTTTTTTTGGATTTTTCTGAAGTTGGAAATGGGGAGGCAGTCAGACAGACTCCCTCATGCGCCTGACCAGGATCCACCTGGCATGCCCACCAGGGGGCGATGCTCTGCCCATCTGGAGCGTTGCTCTGTTGCAACCAGAGCCACTCTAGTGCCTGAGGCAGAGGCCACAGAGCCATCCTCAGCTCCCGGGCCAACTTTGCTCCAATGGAGCCTTGGCTGTGGGAGGGGAAGAGAGAGACAGAGAGGAAGGAGAGGTGGAGGGGTGGAGAAGCAGATAGGCACTTCTCCTGTGTGCCCTGGCTGGGAATCAAACCCGGGACTCCTGCACGCCAGGCCGATGCTCTACCACTGAGCCAAACGGCCAGGGCCGGAGTCTGGTACACTCTTAACTACCACATTATAAGCCAAAGTTTAGAAACTTTGCTTTGTAGGATGAGTATACTTAACAAATAGATTTTAATTTGCTGCTAATCACTGGTGCTGCAGTTCATAGAATAAGTTCCCTCTGAGTGATCAGCTGTGACTATGGTATCATAGAGAGGCATCTGAAGACATAATCAGGAAGAGTGGTAGAAGTGATGACTATATTATTAAACCCTGGGAAGTGGCCAAACTCTTTCTCAGCCAAATGGGAAGGTGAACTCCACCTGGGCTGAGTTCTAGAACCTCTGATAGGTGTGAGGTGGGCGAGACTGCTGTGGTTTTGGGAGTGGGGCAAAGATGAAGGGGCATAAGAAGAAAGATTCTTCTGAATACTGAGTCTTACGGGGGATAACCATGCAACTGTGTGATTATTTTCACTATAAATGCATGGTCTACTACATCAACTGGTCCTTTGATAGATTCTATCATTTTCCATAGCTGGCTTTCTCTCCCAGGGTTCCACAGTGCATGCTCTGTTCTTTTACTGATCTTTTCAAGCTACCTACTCCAACTCATCTACCTCACTCTTAACACTGAGAAAATAACCATCCCGCCAGAAACTCCCTTGGTCTCTTACCACCAACCCACAGATTTCCTGCATGAGCATCCACCTTTGGCTACACTCCTGTCTCAGTGTCCTCCTTCCTGTCAGCACCTGCTTTCTACTTCCTCTCAGGATTCTACTCCTTCCTGCCTCTCAGAGACTTCATGTAACTGATTATCCATTTTTTCTTCTAGCTTAAATCTGTATTATCTGCTGGCTCCTTCCCATCAGCCTTTAAGATGTTCACAATTCTCATTGTTTAAAAAGCCATCCTTCTTCCACTCACGGCCTCATCCATCTTATACCCAATGTCTGTCTGTCCTTCACAATCAGTCATGTTCAGAGAACTGGCCTACATCCTGAATCCATTACCCCACTTCCTGTTGATCATCAACCCTCTGAAATCTGGATTTTATCTCTCCCACATTACTGAAATCCTTCAGCCAGGGCAGCAGTGCTCCTGGCTGATTAACCCAGGGGGCATTTCAGTGCTGATGTTACTCATCTCCCCTTCATGTTGCCGATCACTTCCTTCTGGAAATATATCAGTGATCTTGGAGGATAAACAGGTAAACAGGAAATTTAGGCTCCCCAACACCATTCATTTTTTGGTTTTATTCTATTTTCTCATTTTATTGGCAGTAATATAAAATAATAAAAACTGGGAGAGTTTCTTAGATTCTATCCTAGACTACCTTCACTTCTTACTGTACAAACTTCCCTCTAGTCCATTTTATCAAAGGTTTAATTATTATCTAAATGCTTATTATCCTTGAATGTATATCTTTAACTCAGATATTGATCCTGAATTACAAATCCAAGCATATGGCCAACTGACTCATAGTTTTAGTTTTATACCAAACTCATACATCCCAAGCTGAACTCATAATCTTATTACCTTTTTAAATACTCTTCCTCTTTCTGTGTTTGCTATAATCCAGGGATCGGGAACCTTTTTGGCTGAGAGAGTCATGAATGCCACATATTTTAAAATGTAATTCCATGAGAGCCATACAACGGCCCATGTACATTATGCATTATCCAATAAAAATTTGGTGTTGTCCCGAAGGACAGCTGTAATTGGCTCCAGTCACCCACAACCATGAACATGAGTGGTGGGAAATGAATGGTTGTTTTATATTTTTAACGTTATTATTATTTTTATTAAAGATTTGTCTGCGAGCCAGATGCAGCCATCAAAAGAGCCACATCTGGCTCATGAGCCATAGGTTCCCGACCCCTGCTATAATCCAAGGATTGAGTATGTTTCATCATCTATTTACCTGTCTCTCAAACCTGTTCACTTTTTCTCCATACCCACTGCCTCTGCTGCCATTACCCCAGACCCGACTCCCACATCTCTCAAATGGCTGACTACTTCAGTCTCCTAACTGGTTAGTCTGCTGTGCTTAGGGTCTATTCCAGTACTGCAGCCAGTATAATCTGTCTGAATTACACAATCAAACATTCCAGTTCATTTCAAACTTGTGAGCAGCTTCAAATTGTCCTCTGGATTAAACCCAGATTTCTTACATGATTTGCAAAGCTTCTCGTGAGTTGATCTCTGCTCATCTCCCCACTTTCATTCTCAATACTTTTCTCTCAGGCTCTGTGGTCTGATCATACTGAAACCCTTCTATCCATAAAAGTTGCATTCTGTTTCCTTATCTAGGATTTTACTTGTGCTGTTCCCTTTGCCTCTGCAACACTCTTCCCCATACTTTTTATCTTCCAATCTCTCATTCATCCTTCAGGCTCTGGATTCCAAATGACTTTCTTTGGAGAGCATTTCCTGTTGTTCCTTCCATATTCTCCATAACACTTTGACTTCTTGTATCTTGGCATAGTATTTTAATAAATGATTTATATATTTAATAAATACTTAGTTGAACAACATAAACTGAAAAACATTTTATATTTTTTTCTCATTATTTTAGAAATCAAGTCTGTTAAACCTGTCATCAATCACTTCACAAAATAACTCTAAATCTATTATTGTTTTGCATAATTTCATTCTGCAGTTAAATAGACTCTACTGAATAAATGTTTCCTCACTGTTTATATAGATATAGAACCAGATATACTAACACAGAGAGGGAGAAAGAGCTGAACTAAGTGCATGAAAGCAGAGTATCATGTGAAATGAAAATAACATCAATACTTAGTGGTAATTTACTAAAGTGTACACTTGGTTGATGTTCATTTCAGTTCAGTTCATGTTTATGGGTCATAAAACTAGATGATGCCATGTTTACTTTATACTGAACTCTTCAGTGTGAAATACATATTGTATAATGAAGTAATAAGTTAGGTAAAATTCTATGCTGCCATACTTTCCCTCCTGTTGCCCATACCCAGTCTTACTTCCATTTCCTTCATTCCTGTGAAAGTCTTCTTATTATAGTGTCTGTACATAAGACTAGTCCTCAAAGAAAATAAGAGAGAAGATAAGGCACAACCTAGTGAAGGTATAAGCTAATTAAAACTTGGAAAAATTAGGATTTTTTCGTTGCTCTCCCTTTGAATAATTTTTATAACAGTTTAGGCAGTGTACAGATCATTCTTTTGAACTCTTTATCTCATGCCTATTCTCTTGGTTTAGTTAGTTCCAGACACTATTCACAAATAACACCTCAATTGGTAGTGACCTTTAGGGCTATGGAAATGGCAGAGAAGAATTGGACTACTAAGGCAAAAGGGACCCAGGGAAGGGCCATTTGTTTTTGTAGCTCATCTCATTTTAGGTGCATCTCTTCAACTTAAATCTTTCCACTAGCCAATACCATCACTTGTTACTTATTAATTTATTTTTATATTCTTTAAGCGTTTAGCCTTTAACCTTTAACAAACTTGACTGTGGTTTAGTAAGACTTAATAGGCTGAGGAGGTGGAAAACAAGGACTGTCTTGACTAAATGCTCTCTTGCCCAAGTGGTTGTGCATGTTTGGAGAAGTTGAGACCTCTGAAAATGTGCATACTGATTCTTTTTTTCTGAGCCTTTGTTTGCTTTAAGTTAAAATACTTAAAATAGTCTCAAGCTTTGTCATATAAAACATCCAGGACTGAGAAAGACTGATCCTAGGAGCAGGAGCCCCTGCGTTTCAGGATTTCCTACCCCAGCACTGTATCCAGTATCAACGGAGGAGCAGCATCTTTTCCCATGCTGAGTTTAAAAAGAACTGGACTCCAGGAAAAATGCAGTTGCACCCCACACTTCTGATCTCCGCTTCTCCCTAGCATATCAATTACTTTCTGTACTATACTCACTGGAGCAGAGATAATAAGCTACACTTTCAATTTAATGGAAACGAACATAATTCTTAGTAAAATGAACAACGTTTTTCATTCTTTTTTTTTAAGTTTCTTCTTTTCTATGTACATCAGTTGGGTGGATGGATTTATAGGTCTTATGGTTTTTAATTCTCTTTTAAGAAAGCTTCCCCCACATACATTTTTAAAGAATGTTCCACCTTCTTTCATTTTTCAAACTTGATCCTAAGCTTTATTTCTTTGCCTACTCCCTTCCTTTTTCTCCCTCTCTCCTTTGCATGTTAACATCTAGAAATGAAGTTTCCTGCTCCTCCATCTGAACCCTAGCAGTGATCAATGAAGTGAGTATCAATTACAAGCACTCATCCAGCAGGAGCCAATTTGGCTTAAAATCAGCCTCACTGGGTAAACCAAGAAAATATATAATCCTGATTGATTGCTCCCAGAGAATATATTTGTGTCACTGATAGTCTGTGCAGTTGAACTAAAATCATTCTTAATTCTAAATCCTCCCTTGGATTTTACCTTCTCACATGTCTAAGCCACAGGTAAACAGTTTAGGTAAAGAATGAGGAGATGAAAGTTTATTTCAAAGCTTTGTACAGTAGTGAATAGGTAACACCATTTGAGATACTTAAGCTTCTTAGAATTTGTCTTAAAAGATGTAATATGCTGTAATGCATTTAATCTGACCCAGAATCCTTGTGCACTTATGCTTGAAAAGATTTCATCCATTGAGACCTTGACTTTAATTCAGGTACTTCAAACTCAACCTATTACTAAACCAAGTTTACCTCTGAAGAATATGATAAGCATGGCTGCTCTTTTGGGAAACAAAGTTCATAATTCCTTTCCTAGGAGCCTCTCCTTAGGTCCAGCAGAGTGTCTCTTGCTGGATTCCAACTTTATTTCTTCATATTTTGTGCAGAGTACTAGATCATCACTTTTTGCCCAGGATTACTTCATGTATTTCAACAAAACGATGAATAACAGTCTTAAGGAAAATTTATGCTAGAACCCACTCTGTTATGAGAGTAGAAAATGTTTTCACTAAAATTTAGGATTTTTTCTCAAAATACTGAAGTTTGTTTAACTAAAATATATGAGGTTATAAAGATTCATTTTTCATGTGTCCCCTGCATCCTTCTTATACACAATACGTCTTTAGATCCTCAAAGGAGTAATCTAACCTCTCCTGACTGTGTTAACTGTTTTATAACATTTTGTTTACTTCTATTTACATCTTCTGGACCACGTCTGTATGTGTCTTTTAAATTTGGAATCTTTTAAGTGCATGATGGACAGGTGAGATTCACAAATAGGTTTTGTTGATATTAATAATAGAATAAACAGTTATCATTTAACATGGAGGGGACCCAATGCTCAGTACTTGGGATGACAAGGAATGGAGAGTTGTTGAGCCCCTGACTTCCCTTTAGCCATTAACACTGATACAGGTAAAAGTCATCAGCCAGGGAAGGCAGACATGGATTCATAAGGCTGGATGAATCAACAGCAGCGAGGCAGGGGTGGGAACTACACCAGTAGGAGCAGGTGCCAAGTGTGAGCACACCACATTCTTGAAAACTAACATCCAAGCCTTGATCTGAGTTCAGAACCCAGGGGGTTGAGGAGGAAGCTTAGCAGGGGAGGTTGGAAGCTCTCTAGTCATCCTGATGGAGCTGTTTAGACAGAGTTCTCCTCTGGAGGCCTCTTTTGATGGCCTGGAGAACATGTCTCCCCTGAGCACAGAACCATGGTCCTGGCTTCTGACAGATGTGATGAGAATGGCCAGGTGACTCAGACATTCTTTTTCCATCCTTGGAGGTTTCGTTTGATTGACCAAAGACAGTGTTGGACATTTCCTAATGTAGAACTTCAATGTAACCTAAGTTCCTATATGGATCTCGGTCTCTGACAAGAATATCCAGAGATCAGATGGCATATTGGCCACTTCTTGAAGAAGGAAGACACACAAGTTAATGAACATGTATCTCAGAGGTCAAGGAAGCTGCTTCCATACTGGATGCATGCAGAATTGGCCCCTTAAACCATCTATAAACCCAAGTGGCAGATGAGACCCCAAGTCAGTGATGAAGGAAAATGCAAGGAGACCCAACTAAGTACTATGGGTCCAGCAAAAACAAATAAGTCAGGGGCTTCCAATTGTTTAATGGCAGTTAGGGAACATCGGCCTGGTGTGCAGGAGTCTCGGGTTTGATTCCCAGCCAGGGCACACAGGAGAAGTGCCCATTTGCTTCTCCAACCCTCCCCCTCTCCTTCCTCTCTGTCTCTCTCTTCCCCTCCCACAGCCAGGGCTCCATTGGAGCAAAGTTGGCCTGGGTGCTGAGGATGGCTCTATGGCCTCTGCCTCAGGCGCTAGAATGGCTCTGGTTGCAACAGAGCAACACCCCAGATGGGCAGAGCATTGCCCCCTGGTGGGCATGCTGGGTGGATCCTGGTCGGGCACATGCGAGAGTCTGTCTGACTGCCTCCCCATTTCTAACTTCAGAAAAATACAAATAAATAAATAAATAATGGCAGTTAGGCTGGTCCTATCTCTCACTTTGCTCCTATCACAGCTGTCTTGTCCTGACTTATTCCTGCATCTACCCAGTTTCCAATCTCCTCAAATCTTAATCTCCCTTTTGGCTCCTTAAGATTACATACCCATTAGCCTTCTGCTTCTTACTTATTTGATCTAATTCAACAAACACATCTGTAGTTGTTACCATGTGCTACATACTGGTCTAAATACTTCACAGATATGAACTACTACATTTGAAGATGTCATTCTAGCATTACCCCACTATATAGATGAGTTTGTTCTCACTTGTGGTTTCATATTCCTGGACATTGCATATGGCCAGTATTAGCATTATCAGTATCTGTCAGTGCCTGTCTTAGAGCAAGCTTGGATGCTGACTATTGTGTGGCAGCAAAAGAACTTGAGCTTTGGAGCTAGGCAGCTTGGGTTTGAATCTCAGGCCTGCTACTTACTAGCAGAGTGACTCTAGGCAAGTTAGAGTTTTCTCATCTATACAATGGGAACCATATCTACTTCAGAGGATTACTGGGGTGTTAGAGATCACATAGGAAACTCTAGTAGAGTGCCAGAAACAGACAGCATTTAGGAAATAATAGCTACTGTTATTCCACTCGATTCCCCTGAGAGTGTAGAAAAAGTCCTGTTTGATTAAACTGCATCCCAGAAACTTTAGAAGTGAACACGACCTCACATTTAGGGCATTTGGATTTTCTAGTGTTTGAGTGAGGAAACTGAAGCTCGGAGAAGCTTCAGATTATCTTTAAATCATCTAGTCCAGGAGTAGTCAACCTTTTTATACCTACCAACCACTTTTGTATCTCTGATTAGTAGTAAAACTTTCTAAGCGCCCACTGGTTCCACAGTAATGGTGATTTATAAGGTAGAGAAGTAACTTTACTTTATAAAATTTATAAAGCAGAGTTACAGCAAGTTAAAGCATATAATAATAATAATTACTTACCAAGTACTTTATGTCGGATTTTCGCTAAGTTTGGTGGAATAAGTCTTTATAAAACAATTTACTGTAGTTTAATCTATCTTTTTATTTATACTTTGGTAGCTCCGCTACTGCCCACCATGAAAGCTGGAATGCCCACTAGTGGGCGGTAGAGACCAGGTTGACTACCACTGATCTAGTCAATTAATAAGAGAATAGGAAAAAGACTGAGGCTACCTGATTCCTACCTGAATCTTTAACTGCAGTCACACCCTGATACTGTCTACCTCCTTCAGGGGCTCAACGCAATACTGACAGAGCCCTAGACTGGAGATAATCTGTCAGAACACAGGGGGCTCCGACACATTCTTCTACATGCAGCCATTTCCAATAGAAGCGACTTTTCTCTCAGACCACTCCCTTCAGGTTTCTAGAATAAGAAAGCTATTGTTCAGAGGCAAGCATGCAGAGCCCCTGCTGTAGTCTGCTTCTCAGCAGTGGTGATTTTTTTTTTTTTATTCAATTCTTCCAAGCTTTGTAGCGGGTCATCTGATTTGAAACAGAAGCACACTCTAGGCTCTTCGGTCTTTCTCCCTCAATCTCTCTTCTAGGGCAGCAGGGTACATTCAGTAAAACATATTACGTGAGTTTAGATCACATTTATTCTCTTCTGATAATGTAGAGATTGAAATTTACTTCTTAGAAAGGAGAAACTTTCTTGAGTGTGGGGCTGAAATTGAACTATTTGATGTCTCTGGTAGCAGGAATTTGGTCACAGTAATATTGTTACCATATGGATGGATGCCTAACTATTGAAAACTGGGATGAGAATTCCAGGACATTTTCCTGGGACCACCAAGATGATGAATTACATATTTGATTCTAAGGAACTAAAGGGAAGAAGAATTTCACATTTTAAATCAAAGTATCACATCAAAATGGAAACCTTATTATAAATAAAGTACATATATGCATAGGAACAAAATCTCTTTAGCTCTGAGAATGATCTACATGACACTGACACAGAGCGTTTCAGAATTATTTAAACAACAACAACAACAATGAATCAGCACAGCTGCCACCATCATCTATTCTTCTCTTCCTCTCTGTTGCTCTGTTGTAGCCCTGCTCTTTCTCCTCCCCAGGATGAAAACTGATTGGACCTTCCCTGAAATATTGGACGGCTTGGGGTTCTCAGGTCTTTTTGCTTGTGATATTTATCATTAGGACCACTGATTGGTGAGCTGGGCCCATCGTACTCTGAGTAGCTTTTGGTTTTGAACCCTGCTTTGTTTTAAGTTAGGTGTCAAATGCAGCATCAAAGGTAGGCAAGCAGACATTCAGAGGCAGATGTGGGCACATTCCCAAAAGTTCAGTGCCAAGGGCCTTGTGTTTCTTAACAGAGGTGACCTGGAAAGACTCCAAAAACAAGATGAAAAATACAAAGTTGAATTTAGTTAAAGGGAAGGAGAAAGGAAAGCATTGAAAGCTTGAATCCCGTTAACTTGAAAAGTTGAATTCTGGCCTTTTAAAAGCTTCCTTCCAAAACAGACCTGTGTTAGTTTAATCTCTGGCCAATTGTAGATTTAAATTGAGCTTCTCACACTTATTAATCTTTTTAGGAGTAAAAATGGCCACTATTGCTAATAGAGAACTGGTTTAGTATTTTCTGTTTGTAATGGACTTTTACTTACTTGGATGGTTAAAACAGAGACCATTGTAATTATTTTATTAATGGGTCCCTGGCCAAACAGGCCTGGAGTGGAACAGTGATTAGGGTAGCACACGGCGCCTGTGTGACCTGACACAGCTCCCAGCACGGCCCCTTGGGAACTTAGGATGGCAGGCACGTTGCTTAGTATCTCTACACCTCACTGCTGTCATCTACAAAATGAGATTGTTTTGTGGCATTTAAGTGAGCGAATGAATGTAAAGTGTAATGCTTGCTACATAATAAATAAATTTTGTAGGTAATGGACACATTAAATTACATGTTTTTAGAAAGATTTGGAAGCAGTACCAAGCCCAACTGCTTACTTTACCCACGAAAAGCTGAGCTAGAGCAGCTGCCTTGCCTGGGATCATGTGGCTGATCAGGAGCAGAACCAATGCAAGAACCGAGGTCTTTGTCTCCTCTCCGTTGAAGCTACTCTGTATAAATATAAAAGGCTATTTTACAATTAATTACTATAAAATAATTATTTTATAGCTATAGGGCTATTTTAAATTTAATTACTATAAAATAATTATTTTATAGTGATATAAAATATACATTATAGCTATATAGACTATAACAGCTCTATAAAATAATAGCCATCTTATTAAGCATATATTGTTTGCCAGTCATTCTGTTAAATCTTTACATATATTATCTCATTTAATCTTCATAATGACTTTAGGAGGTAAATACTACTGTTGCACCTATTTTTTTTTTTTTGTATTTTCCTGAAGTTGGAAACGGGGAGGCAGTCAGACAGACTCCCACATGTGCCCGACCAGGATACACCTGGCATGCCCACCAGGGGGCGATGCTCTGCCCATCTGGGGCGTCGCTCTGTTGCATCCAGAGCCATTCTAGCACCTGAGGCAGAGGCCATGAAGCCATCCTCAGCGCCCAGGCCAACTTTGCTCCAATGGAGCCTCGGCTGCAGGAGGGGAAGAGAGAGACAGAGAGGAAGGAGAGGGGGAGGGGTGGAGAAGCAGATGGGTGCTTCTCCTGTGTGCCCTGGCTGGGAATTGAACCCGAGACTCCTGCACGCCAGGCCGACGCTCTACCACTGAGCCAACCGGCCAGGGCCTGCACCTATTTTTCACACTTGAGTAAAGCCTAGCACAGAGAATTTAAATAATTTGCCAAAGTCCTATATTTTCCGGTGGCAGAGGAAGGTTTGAATGCAGGAAGCCTGTCTCCAGAGTGAGTCCTCTTAAGCACCACAGTGACTGTGCCTGGATAATTGTCCTAAGTAAGTAAGACACACATGAATAGTGATCACTCTTCTCTCCATAGGCAAAGAATGGTAAACTTGTCACAAAGAATGGTAAACTTGAATAGCCATTTCATCTTCATGGCACTTTATACATTGACTCAAATGACCACCTAGAATGTATGGGTAGCTATAGCTCGTAAGAAAAAGTTTAGGCATCAGAAGCTGTGTATTCAAGCCCTGTCTCTGTGTCTTTCTAGAAAGCTAACTGAGTCTTGGTGACCTATTTAGTTAAATGAGAATGATGACCCTCAAGGTATTATTACATAGCTTTAATAAGGTATGAATACAATTACCTGGTGTAGAAGAGGTCCTCCAAGAGGCCTTAGACTTGGTGGAAAGTGCAGATAGTGACTGGTATACCATTCTAGTTTCCTTTGCCAGTTTTAGAAGATTAAACTTAGCAGCACATTTACCCATTTCCTTCAGGATGAAATACATTCATGGTAAAAGTTATTCCTGGGCCAGCCTGCCCTGGGACACAGGACCTATGCACACTACTGCAAACCACAAGCATACACTGGGTTGACTTCATTCAGAGAATTGCTACCTACAAGCTCCTTGGTGCATTGAGCTTCCAGGAGGATACTGGGCCCAAAACACTCTGAGAAAAGCTTTCAAACTTTCTTTGAGGTTAGACCTCTGAAGACAAAAAAGCTCAACATGGGTGTTAGCCTGCGGTACCCTGGACCTCAGCACAACAAGAATGGAAAAATACCCCTAAAGAGTTGAAAGGGAGGGGGTGAATTTGAAAAGACTTTTAAACTAGTGTGGCAAATGGTCCATCACACACTCTCGTCTCCTGGTTTATTTTGATACACGTACACCTGGTCCCCAGGTGTGTAAGAACCACACAACGCCATTCACACTGCTGCGGTGGGCCAGACCCATGCAGTGGACGCTGGGCTGTGAACCTTGGAACAATGACTTTATTCTTTCAGGTGCCCAAAGAGAGTGTAGAAGGGCCTGCTGCTCTAATGGCAAAGCGAGAAAGAAGGAAGGAAAAGAAATAAAAGAAATTGTATACTTTGAGGAATTGGTCTCAATAGAAAAAAAAAATCAGAAAGTAGAAAGAAACTCTATTGAGAAAATGCGAAGGCTACTCTTTACCATCTGTGCCCCCAACCTGCGCCCCAGGTCTGAAATAAATGTCAAGGTGAACCAGCTGCATGTTAAGAAAGGAAAAGAGTAGGGAAAACACTTTATTCTTCGAAAACCTAGGAGTCTAAGTCTAGAAGTACAAGACATTTCCCAGAATGGAAAGTTGGGAGTGTTCTTGATTACACATAACGGGTTTGCAGGAATAAAGAAAACTCTAGAGGGTTTGTTTTGGCCTTAATTATCTCACCCTGGAAGCTATCATAATAAAATAGTAAATTCTGGAATTTCCACTTTTCCTTCACCTGAAGAGGGTATACATTTTTGCCTCAGCCAGACAGAGACCTCACATTATTAGAGACATGAGTGAATTGGAAAAAAAACAGTTTTCCACCTCACTCTTTTATGGAATTGGCAGGCAAACTTTACTAGTCTCCAGGTAAAAATGCCGTCTGTGATATTCTCAAATTTTTCTATAAGGAGAAAAGGTGGCGAGAACTTCATAGAATTTTGTCTGAGGAGAATTGGCAAAGCACTATTCTATATATGAAATTAAATTTCTTATATGTGACTTTTTGCAACGGAGAAAGAAGTTGTATCTCACATACATGGGAAATAACTAAGATTGAAAAAATGATATTAAGTAATAAGCATCCTGCCTCAACACAGATTTTCTGGTTTGAACTGAATGCCTTGCTTCTAGATTAATAAGGTGACGCAAGACACTACATCATCTGGCAGAAGAAGATTTAGAGCAAGTCAGTTTCCTTGAGAGAAGAGAAAAATAACTTTCAGGATGAAAGACCAAAAAAAAAAAAAAATCTGTGTGTGGTCCAAACCACTTTTATTTATTATTATTTTTTTAAAACAATTTGCCGAAGGTGAGTAAGCTGCATAGTGATAGTTTTCTTAAAGTTTTAATGATTCACTTGCAAGGTGTGAATAGTCATATCTTTGACCTGTTGAGAAACACATAAATAAGACCACTTTTTATTGTTATTGTTTGATTCTAAGAGTGTTGGGAAATTTGATGAGAGAAGCTGCACTTAATAATGCATGTTCCCCGAGTAAGGGCAAGGGGGTGTTGGCATGTACGTTATACTTTTAAAACATAATTATAATACTTAGTAAGGTTAGAGCAAAAAGGGAAAGAAGTCTGTCTGAAAGAGAGGTCAGACCTCCCAGAAAGCTTAAACTTGACCTTCCTTGTCTGTTCCTTCTAGTTTTAGACTTACAATGGGTATAGTGGACAACATATAACCTGTGGCTACCAAATCTTCTGAAGGAGAATATTTGCCGTATTTATTGTCCTTTGAAAATATGTGTGTTGATCTTCCTGTCACCAACATAGTATAGGTAGGGTATCTTTGTCACAAGAAAATTTAAGTTTTTTCTATTGAAGACAGAAATTTATAAAATATTCTTTTGCATTTCACTTGGTAGTTAAGGGACACAGACAATGGTTTCAAATATCAAGGATTATCCCATTGTTCAATTATAATCCTCTTGTATTCGTAGCATCTGTGTGTGCATGGATTTTTTGTCCTAGCACCTAAATACTCAGTAGGGTGCAACAATGTCTTTTTTATTATTATTATGGTAAGAACACTTAACATGAGATCTACCCTCTTAAATTTTTAAGTGTATGATACATTATTGTTGTCTATAGATGCAATGCTGTACAGCAGATCTTTGGAACTTAATTATCTTGCTTAACTGAAACTTTGTGCTCATTGATTAAAGACTCCTCATTTCCCTCCTGCCCCCCAACCCCAGACCCTTACAACAACCACCCTACTCTTTGATTGTTTGAATTGACTATTTTAGGTACCTCATGTAAATTGATTCATGCAGTACTTATCTTTCTGACTAGCTCACTTCACTTGGCATCATGTTCTCAAGTTTCATTCATATTGTTGCATATTGCAGAATTTCCTTCCTTTTAGAGCTGGTTAGCAACTATTCATTGTATGTATGCACCATATTTTCTTTATTTGCTCATTTGTTGATACATGCTTAAGTTGTTTCCATATCTCGGTCATTTGAACAGTGCTACAGTGAACTAGGAATATGAATATCTCTTCAAGATTTGATTTTAATTCTTTTAGATAAAGTTGGATTGCTTTATCTTATGGGTTTATTTTTAATTTTTTGAGGCATATCTATACAACTTTCCATGGTTGCTGCACCATTTTGCATTCCTATCAACAGTGTGCAAGGATTCCAATTTCTCCATATCACAGCCAGAACTTGTCATTTAAAATTAAAAAAAAAATTTTTTTTTGGCTAGTAGCCATCCTGATTGGTGTGTGGTGATATTATTGTGGTTTTTATTTATAGTTCTGATCATTAGTGATATTGAGCATCTTTTCATATACCTATTAACTATCTGTATGCCTTATATGGAGAAATGTCTATTCAAATGGCCATTTTTTAACCTGCTTATTAGTTTTTTGTAATTGAGTTGCGGGGGTTCTTTGTATGTTTAGAAGACTAACTCCTTATTACATATATGGTTTACAGACATTTTCTTCTGTTCCACAGGTAGACTGTACACTCTGTTGACTGTTTCCCATGCTCTGCCAATGCTTTTTAGTTGGAAGTATCTCCACCTATTTAGACTTGCTTTTATTACTTGTGCTTTTGGTTTTATATCCATAAAATCAATTGATATTGCCAATGTCAGTGTCATGAAGCTTTCTGCCTCTTTGAGGAGTTTTATATTGTTAGTTTCAGGTTTTATGTTTAAATCTTTAATCCATTTTTAGTTGATTTTTGTGTAAGGTGTAAGGAAGAGATCTAATTTCTTTCTTTTGTCCACGGATATCTAATTTTCTCAGAACTATTTGTTGAAGAGACTAACCTTATCGTTAATATCTTTAAATGTAAATGGATTAAACTTCCCAATCAAAGATGTAGAGTTGCTGAATGGAAAATAAAAACAACAACAAAAAACAAGACCCAGCAAACATTTTTTTTTAATCTCAAGGTCAAAATATATAAAATAGATTTATTCTCTCTTTATTCGTATATTTCCTATGTTAGTGTATTTAGCACATCTTTAGAGAAACAGCATAAACTAGAGAGTGATGCTAACTTCCTTCTGTTTTAAAATTGTAAGAAATGTTTGGAAGAGGAAATCACAGTGAATTTATGAGATTGCAGATTTTACTATGTGGGAGAAATGGCTCAAGAGGTACATACTGTATGATTTTGAAATTATTTATAAATACTCTATAAAGATGGGTTCTATTTCTTCTGTCTACCCATCTCATAGATCAGTATCCAGAAAACAACATGTAGGTAGGTGCCAGTCAGCTGATGCCTCATCGGTCCACACTGGCATTCTATTGTAGGTCTTGTCTCATGGTATAGAATTGCTACAGTGTCTGCCTGCCCTCCGAACTGCTAGTGTCTTTGGTCAGGGATTATGCTTAAATTTTCTATATATTTAGGTTAATTTTATGTGCAAGTGTTCAAGCCCCTTTGCCTTTGTACTTTGGTAATATATTTTTTATTGCCAGCTATATCTAGAAATGAACTTCATAGTAAGCAGTTTCTATTTGCTTCCATAGGAAATCATGAAAAGTTTTTATTTTATTTTTTATTAGTACTAAATACACAGGGTAAAAAATTAAAGCTAACAATGGGTATACAGAAAAAATATGTCAGCTTTCACCTCGATTCCTCAGTCACCTAACGTCCCTAGCAGTTTGCAACCTTTGTTGGATATCTTATTTCTTGTGAATATCTCCCAGAGGCATTTTATATATACATAAACAAATACATGTATTTAAAGCCTATGAGCAAGCACACAATAGGCCCTTAATGCAGGGACAATTAAAATATGGCAAGCTAATACGTTTTTATAAGGTAGTGGCATTGATCTTTCAGTATTAATCTGAAGTGTCCACCAGGCACTCCCAGAAAAGTAAGTCCTCTATCCTGAGTTCCTCTGATGTGGTATTTCACTCCATGTGGCCATACATGACCACAGAATATCGGGCATACTTTCACAGGAAGACAGTGGCACACAGAAGAACACAACTCATTTATGTTCTTTCCTTATGGATATTTTGCAAAGTCTCCTTATCACACAGGTGAAATAGTAGTAGTAGTAAAATGGTTAATACTCCCAGCACTTGCTATGTACCAAACATGGTTTTAAGTGTTTACTTTTTTTGTGTGACAGAGGCAGAGAGAGACAGAGAGAGGGACAGATAGGGACAGACAGACAGGAAGGGAGAGAGATGAGAAGAATCAACTCTTTGTTGAGGCACCTTAGTTGTTCACTGATTGCTTTCTCATATGTGCCTTGACTGGGGGACTACAGCAGACCGAATGACCCCTTGCTCAATCCAGCAATATTGGGCTCAAGCTAGTGAGCCTTGTTCAAACCAGATGAGCCCACGTTCAAGCCAGTGACCTCTGGGTTTCAAACCTTGGCACTTCTCATCCAGTCCTACACTCTATCCACTGCGCCACTGCCTGGTCAGGCAGTGTTTACTTTTTCTTAACTTATTTAAACTAAAGTAAAAGAACTCTAAACCTGGACTCACGTTTTCTTTCTCTTCAGTGACCAAATCTGAAGTAAACCGGAAGGTCTAATATGCTTGCTCTACCCTCAAGTGTACAGGATTGATAGCTTTCCATAAGTTTTAGGTAAATCCCTGGATATCCATAATGGTTTATTGAGGGTAAGGGAATGTTTCTTGGCTTAATCCACCAATTTAGGTTAGGATGAAAACAGGCTAACATGCCCTTGTCACAATGCTATCATGTGTCTGATTTTAGAGTAGAATATTTCATGGGTTACATGTATCAATAGCTAGTAAGGATGCCCACAAAATTTTTATCTTGCTCCACCAGGGGGCAATGGAAAGTCACAGTCATAGCTTCTATTTCCATAGGTTGTGAGGCAGAAAGCAGGGGTTGCCATCTGTGTGTGTGTGAAATTATATCTCCTTTTCCTCCAAAAGGAGAATAGCCTTATTATTTTTCCTGATTATAGAAGTAATATATGCCTACTGAAGAAAAACTTAGAAGAGGTGTTCAAATATAAAGTATTAAAAAACAGTCATAATCTAACCTCGTAAAAATGAAAACCACTGTTAATAGATTAGTTAATGTATGTTCTTCCAGACTTTTTTCTGATATGTACATACCTAGAAATATTGATGTTCTCTTTTTACTAAAGTAAAATCATACTTTACTTTTCCTTACAATATACATAATTTTCCTTCACAATATATCATGTACATCTGTTTCTGTTATAAATAAATATTTGTATCACCTTTTTAAATAGTTGTATAGTGTTCCCCTGTATGGATGTACCATAACTTAATTAACTAATCATCTATTGATATACTTTTAGCTATAAAGCTTTTGATAATATAAATAAGTATTATTATACATACATCTTTATGTATGCATATCTGTGGTAGTTTTATGGGCATTTGGTTAACCTGATAGGTTCTTTAAGGATGGCTAAGCACATATTCCATAAGTAAATTTAAGGAGACACTTTCTGAGCTTATTCAATAAATGGTGGCCCTGGCCAGTTGGCTTAGTGGTAGAGCATCAGCCTGGCGTGCAGGAGTCCCGGGTTAGATTCCTGGCCGGGGCACACAGGAGAAATGCCCATCTGCTTCTCCACCCCTCCCCCTCTCCTTCCTCTCTGTCTCTCTCTTCCCCTCCCGCAGCTGAGGCTCCATTGGAGCAAAGATGGCCCAGGCACTGAGGATGGCTCTGTGGCCTCTGCCTCAGGCACTAGAACGGTTCTGGATGCAACAGAGCAATGCCCCAGAGGGGCAGAGCATTGTCCCCTGGTGGGCATGCTGGGTGGATCCCGGTCCGGCTCATGCGGGAGTCTGTCTGACTGCCTCCCTGTTTCCAGCTTCAGAAAAATGCAATAAATAAATAAATAAATAAATAAATAAATAAATAAATGGTATAGTTTTCACTGTCAGCTCACCCTGTAGCACTAGAATTTAAAAGAGTTGTTTGAATCAAGCTTAATTTCTTTGACTTTTCCTAACTACACTAAATAATGATTCCTACCAGTGGTGAGATTCAAATAATTTAACAACCAGTTTTCTGCCCTAATGACCATTTTAAGTATAAAAAAAGATACACCAAAAGGTAGTTTATTATTTCATGCATTTAATACTTAAATAAGAACAGTAAAAGAGGCACATAAAACTAGATTATGTTATAAGAAAGAGTTTTAAAATATTAATGAAAATATATTAAATAATACCTGACAAAAAAACAATAAAACTATTATTTAAGATATTTCCAATGACAACTTGTCACCCCTAGTTGTTTGGCACTTTTTCCTCTTTACATTACATGTTTGTTTCCTGAAGTAACAAAAATGAGAGAATTAAAATGTAGTATTTCATTAAAGATATAACAAGTTTTATGAAATGAATAAACAAATATTACAAGCATAGTTCTGTCAAATTTTTTTCATCTGTGGACGGAATGAACATTACTATGGGCACTTAGAATACACTGTTGTGCAGGTGAACATTAAGAAAGATTAAGGAATGTAAATTTGAGATTTCCACATTGGGCGGCTGCCCAGGCACCCACCTTAGAGAGAACCCTGATTACAAGTGCCATTTTAACAACCAGTTCATGGAACTCCAAAAAAATTAGATATTGGTTCTGCAGAACTGGTTTGAACTGGTTGAATCCCACCACTGATTCCTGCTTAAAAATTCTATTACCTAAAATTTCATACAGCTATCATTGTGCATTTCCCATTAAAAAATCTTCTCTACTCATTTCCACTACTTTTCAGAAGGTGTTAAATGAATCGATAAAATTGGCACATACTGGGTTAGAAAGTAAGGAATAAGTTCCATCATCAGAAAGATAAGGCAGCAAGACTGGGTCTAAACGGATGAAGAATTTAGTATAAGCTATTAATTGGTCTGATAGCCAATTAAGATCTGTGGCCCATTAATTTATGTTCCACAAATATAAAAGTTTCCACATAGTACACACATTGCAGACATTTGAGCTGAAATGTACTCTATTTTAAAAATTCATCACTCATAACAGAATTTGTCCTGGTGATTCCTGCAACAATTTTTTAGTAATGTTTATATAGAACTCTTTAAGTGCATACTATTACCAAAGCTGAGAGACCTTAAATTTGTCATTGCCCATCTTCCAAGCCTATAGCTAGTGCTCGACTTAAGACCACGATTGGTTCCAACAGACCGGTCGTAACATGATTTGGTTGTAAGTTGAGTAGGTATATGCACAGTACTGTGAAATGATGTTATAAAAATCTTTAAGTCCTATTTTATCATAATTTTCTTTCATTATTGTTATATATCATAATTTTCTTTGTTCATTTTATGCCATTTGTATCATCTCTACACCATTTTTGTTTCTTATTTTTATATTCGTCAGGTTTAAGTAAAACACTGCATTACCAGTACAACTGGTTTAATATTTGCAAAGACAATTTCCTTTTGGTAGACATCTTGGGAGGGGTTTGATGAAAAACATCCAAGACACAAAACACAAATTGCTGTACCGAATCTGAGATAACAGTTGAAATGGTGCACGCGGAGATGGTAGTGCTGCCGGAAGCTGGTCTGCACTGTTGTACGCCCAGCTGGGCAATGCTTGCGCTGCCGGACTCAGAGCAGTCGTGGCTAGTGATTGTGGTCATAAATTCAAATGGTCATAAGTTGCGTAGGTTGTAAGTTGATCAATATTTGTATATACATATCAAACATACCAGGTCATTTTCTCTACAAATTAACAAAAATTTATTGGGTGTCTGAAATGTGTAAGGGAATGTGTTTTAAAGAAGGGACCCTGGAGTATATATATGCCCTAAAGAGAAACCTCACTTTTGGAGGCTTTTGATTGAAAATATAAGTAGGGCCACACCAAGCAAAGATTGTTTTTCAATTAATTCAGAAGAATCCTGTTGAGAAGGCTGAGTTTTGATGAAGAGCTTTAATTAAAAATATGTTGAGTTCCAACAACTGGTAATCCCTTTGGTAGAAACATTATTAACATATTATGTTTTACTTCAGCAGAAAATTGGGGGGAAAATGATTAAGTTCTTATGCCCCACAAATTCCTGAGGGAGGGAGTTCTAGATCAGGGTTTGCCTAATGGAGAAACCCTCAAATGCCTCCTAAAGTTCTTTGGGGTATTTTGTAACTAGAGATTAGCTCCATGAGATCCTATGACATTATTGAATTTTTTTGTTATGTCAAATTTCCATAAAGATAATATTTTGGAAACTGAATCTAACTCCCTTTCTTTATCTGCATTCTATCCTTTAGTTAACATATGAGTTTCTAAGCATATTCACATATAATGACAAAAGCTCAAAATGAAAGTACTGTATAGCCAGCTACAGGTAGAACATATATTTCATTTGTTTTTTCATAACCTATAATAGGAAAATATAAAAAAATGAAGAATTGTCATTACAGTCTTGGAGCCTTCATCTCTTAAGTTTATTTTTCTGATGAACTGACATTGCTATTAATTAGAACCTAAATCCTTCCCAGTCCCCACCCCAATCCATTAGACTACAAAGGAGAACATATTTTCCTTCACTGTGGTTCAGTCTAAAGCTCCCTCTCGCCCTGTTCTCCTAAAAACCATGTTGTATGGTGTATGAGAGCATTCAGCTTTGGACCAAAGAGACCTAAATATTTTAAATCCTGGTTCTGTCATTTGCTAGACATATAACCGTGGTCAAATCAGTTCAAGTTTTTTCATCTGTATAGTGAGGTTACCAACAGCACATTGAGAGTGCTTGTAAGAATTAAATGAGAGGTTTTTTTAGGTACATTACAGTGCCTGGCAGAAGAAAGAGCTTAATGAATGCTATTTAACCTTAGAACTATTTTTCCCACCTATTCAAGGACAGAATATGGAAGAAAATGATAGTTGACGTCAATGTTTTTTTCTCTTTTTTGTTCTTGCTGTGGGAAAGCAAAGGTCATTAAGAATTTTTTAAAATAATTTTTATAGAGATAAAATTCACATAACATAAAACTTGCCATTTTAAAGTATGAAATTCAGCGATTGTTAATATATTCACAATGCTGCATAACTATCACCACTAACTAATTCCAGACCGTTTTTATCACCCCAAAAAGAAACCTCATAACCATTAAGCATTCTCAATTCCTCCCCTCCCCCACCCTCTGGCAACTATTAATCTACTGTTAATAGCCTGTCTCTGTGGGGTTCTCTATTCTGGACATTTCATATAAATAGAATCATGTAATATGTGGACTTTAGTATCTGGCTTCTTTCACTTAGCATAATGACTTCAGTGTCTGTCCATGTGATGGCATGCATCAGTCCCGCACTCCTTCTATGCCTGAGGATATTTTATTGTATCACATACATTTGTTTTTCCATTCATCATTTGATGGACATTTGATTTGTTTCCGTGTCTTGACTATTATGAAAAATGCTGCCATGAACACTGGTGTACAAGTTTCTGTGTGAACATGTTTTCAGTTAGGACCATTAAGAATTTGCTTCTCAGTATCACACGTGGAATAGTATAGATTATTGTAATTGTACAAAGCAGATGTTCAGAGATCGGAGAGAGGGAATATTAAATTTCTCTGACCTCTTAATCAATAAAAATTGGTAAAGTTCAACTCAATCACCATCTCATTTTTATAATAATTATAAACAATTATATGGAATGTATACCTATATACATGCACACATTGAGATGTAGCAACTTTTCTAGTAAAAATAAGGGTGGGCCTGGGCTGAGCTGTGAAGGAGTTTTATATGTGAAGATATCACCTTCCCTCCATCTGAGCCCTTTTTGATGCCTTTATCCCCCATCACTTCCATTTTCCCCCACCCAGAATCCAATGCTGATCTAAGACTGTTGGCCTCCCATAATCTTTGATGGAAAGTTACATAATTAAATCATTCACTGGTGATTTACAGCCTAACAATGTGCTTCTTTTCCCATTGATACTTCTGCATTAGAGGAGAACAAAGAGTAGGACAATGCTTAACAAAGAAGATGGTTATTAATGATGGTATTTTACTCACAAGAGAGGTATTTGCATCAGGGACCTAGCCACTGTTCAGATGGTTCATCAGGGAAGTGACAGCACGCTTAGTTTTCTTGTGCATCAAAGCTGTGTTTTCAGGCCCTTTTTCATATTTTGGGTGTCTTTAGCTGTGATCATGTATGACATGAATTATGCATAATTTATACTATTTTAACTATTTTAAGGGTGTTTCTTACTTTAATGTTGGCATTGTACCAAAAGTCCCCACAGTAGGGTGGGTGTATTCCCCATGCTCCATATACATGCCCCGCTTTGACATTGGATCTACCTTGGCTCAAGTCTTATTATGTAACCTTGCAAAAGGTACTTAATTTCTCTGAGCCTCAGTTTCCTCAGCTCTAAAAACAATCATAATAATATCGGTCTTCTGGAATATATTTATTTCTTGTATTTTCCTGAAGTTAGAAGCCGGGAGGCAGTCAGACAGACTCCCACATGCGCCTGACCGGGATCCACCTGGCATGCCCACCAGGGGGCAATGCTCTGCCCATCTTGGGTGCTGCTCTGTTGCGACCAGAGCCATTGTAGCATCTGAGGCGGACACCATGGAGCCATCCTCAGCACCGGGGCCAACCTTGCTCCAGTGGAGCCTCGCTGCAGGAGGGGAAGACGGAGACAGAAAGGAAGGAGAAGGGGAAGGGTGGAGAAGCAGATGGGCACTTCTCCGGTGTGCCCTGACCAGGAATCAAACCCAGGACTTCACACACGGGGGGTGAGGGGATACTCTACCACTGAGCCAACTGGCCAGGGCCATGGAATTTTTTTTTATTATTGAATAAGTGATAGGCAGAGGCGGATTTAGCGGCATGTGCACCGGGTGTGTGCCCTGGGCCCCGACTTCTGAAGGGCCCCACAAAACCCCAACTTTACACTTTTTTCTAATGATACCAACATTGGTTTCATATGTGCAATTTTAGCATTAATAGTACATAATATTTTTTATTTATTTAAAAATATAGTTAACATGTATTTTTTATTTTCCCTCTCTCTCTCTCTCTCTCTCTCTCTCTTTTTTAAGGGGACTAATATTTCCTTCTATGCCTGGGGCCTCAACTGACCTTAATCAGCCTCTGGTGATAGGGAGGGAGGCAGACAGACAGGCTTCTGCATGCACCCCAACTGGGATCCACCCAGCAAGGCCTCTACCAGGCAATGCTCTGCCCATCTGGGGCTGATACTCTATTGCAACTGAGCTATTTTTAGCACTTGAGGCAGGCCATGGAGCCATCTCAGTGCCTGAGACAAACTTGCTCAAACTATTTGAGCATTGGCTGTGGGAGAGGAAGAGAGAAGGGGGAGGGGTGGAGAAGCAGATGGTCACTTCTCCTGTGTGCCCTAACCAGGAATCAAACCCAGGACTTCCTCATGCCAGGCCGATGCTCTACTGCTGAGTCAACTGGCCAGAGTCAGTCCTCTAGATTAGTGTGATTAGAGATTAAAGCATCTACGAAGGTATCTAGCAATTGATTAGTGCTCAGTAAATAGTAACGTTCATTTATTATTGCTATTATTCCCAGTGAGGGGAAGCCAGCCAGTGGTTTTCTAGGCCCTTCCCCTCCATTGATGGCTCATGCATCTGACACAGTGTTTCCTAGGATATGCTCTGCTTTCTTCAGCCCCAAGCAGCTGCCTCTACTTATCTCACTCCATGGCTTTAACTCCAGACTGAACTGAGTTGAATTTAGAGCAAAGTTGAAATAATAGTAACTTAAAAATATACAATCTAGGAGGTACACAAAAGCATGTTGAAGAAATAAGAAGTCAATTTTAAGGCTGCTGTCTCAGTTTCTATGGACTGGGTTGTAGGAATTCAGAAAGCTGAGTTCCGGTCTGGTTCATTTTCTAGATATGATTCCAAGCAAGATTTTTAAACTCACTCATCTTCCGTTCCCTCTTCTATGAGATGGAACTAATGATACTGGTGCTAACTACTCCATATTTGGGGGTAAATAAATGAGAAACTTTATCTTAGTAGTAGGCAGAGGGAAACAACTGTAAAATTAGTGGAAGGGTTCTGATTATCCCCGTGACTGGAGCAGGGAGGGAAGCACTGCTGGCTAATTTAGGAGATAGGAACAGGAACTCTGCAGGGGGTCCGGGCAGTCCCCTGAAACAAACAATTTATCCCGTCCAAATGTCAACAGCACTGCTATTGAGGAACACTGCACCTTATGAATATGTTTTGAAAAATCTATCATCTAACATGAAAAAATCACACCAATGCCCACTGATTCATATGCAGAATTGAGTGGCAGGAAATGACTTCCACTTTTTGTATTCTGTGACTAGCAAGTCAAGTCTTAGGCTCTTAGGCGTAATCCTAAACTTTTTATTTGCCCTTAGAAAAGGACAAGAAAATATCTTTTTTTTTTAAATTTCCTATATTCTGCTTTCTATGCACCAGCTAAATAAATAAATCTTAGTCTGAGTAAATCCTAGGAGCTAACAATTGGTAAGAAATGTATCTCAGAAAAATACTGATTGGAAAAATGAAATTAAGCTTCTTAAACGTGTTTTCACCTTTTGGAATGCAAGAGTTTCATAAAATACAAGACAGTATTGTTTTTCTCCTGCGTTTAGTTGACTACACAACTCATACTGTCGACAGGTTTACATTTTACAGCAGTATGTGAATGGCATGAGAAGAAATGAAACCATCTGTAAAGTATCTAGGGTGCTTTTCCAATAAATATACTTTTCTATTATAAAGAATATTAAAGTCATTTTAAAAAATTTGGAAAATAGAGAAAAGAAGAGAGAAATCATCTATAATCAGTCTACTTCCAAAATAACCACTATTAAAATGTTGGTATATTTCCAATTAATTTTTTTTACTTGATATATTCTCAATCTTTTTACTGAAAGTTTTTTTCACTAAGCATTACATCAAATATTTACAAAATTCCTTTTAAAATTAGTAGTTATATTTGATAAATGTTTTTGTGGTTGTGGGTTTTAGGTGGGAAATATTGTAGGTCTATCCATTTAAATGACTTTGAACTTAACAATGTGTTGCTCTTTGAAGCAAATAATAAGAGAAATTTATTTTTTCAGCATCTAGAGCTGTTTGTTTCAAACTCCAAAGCCACTGCTTTTTTCCAACTTTTAATCCCCTAGAGTACTTCAAGAAGCATAACTCCAAAAAGCAACATCAACCTGATTTAGTTTTCATGCAGAGAAAGATTCTAGTGCTGGATTCAGATATTTTTGTGAGCAAGTAAAAGCTCCGGAGACTTTGTAGCTTAGCGAATAAAGGGTTGGCCTCCAACCAAACCCAACTAAATGATTTTGGTGGTCTCAGCTGAGTTTCCAGCAAGTTTTAGCCTGCATTACAAATTCATCATGCACAATTATGTGCAATTTGGCACAATTTCCAATCCCTGCTTAGGAGAGGCCCTCTATTTGGGGCTGCAGGGGAGAATAAAATACTTCTTGTGCCTAGAGGGAGCAATTCTCTTAGGTCAAGGTTGTGTTACAAATGGAAAGGAAAGGGGTAGAAGTGTGGTCAAGCACATAGTATCTAGGGATAAGTGGGTACCGAACGTCAACTGTATTTAACATTTAAAATTCTTCACTTTAAGGGTCTTCATTCAAATAGAAGATTTTGATAATTCCAACATTGAAGGGCACATAGATTCTCTCCCACCTATAATTGGCACAGGTGAGTTAAGATCCAGGAAAATGTCCTATTCACTTAATCCTGGAACATCGGGAAGAATGAAAATCAGTTTTGAAAGTAGTTGAGGAAAAAATTCACAGACTTGATGAGGTGCCTAATAAGTTGGAACAAATACATTATAAATCTCTAGAAATCTCAAATATTTCTAGTATTGCAGTAATGCACAATAATTGTTTGATTGAACATAGGCCAACTCAGGAAATGAAAATTCTAGCAATTAACTTTTTCTTTCCATGGTCCACTCCTCTTGCATTCCATATATTCAGCTTGGATTTGTTTTAATTATTTAGAGAGAAGTATGCTGAACAGCAAAATGATCCTTGCTTTGTGTTCTAGTTCTTAAGGAGTTGGCATTTTACTGGCAAGCTCACTATGTGTAAAACTAAATAATTAGATTCCTGAACAATAATTATTATCCATAATCAGAGCCTGGGCTATTAGAGTTCATCAGTATCATTCATTGGTTAGGTCTGGGTGGCAAGGTAAAGCCAGCCTGGGAGTTGCACTATTGATAAAGTAATATTTCCTTGTCCAAACGAGTCCTTGCATCGGTGGCTAAATTAACTAAAATTTAATGCTGGAACTAGAGTTTGTTCAATTTTGGATGTAAACTAAAATAACCCCTAGCTATTGTATTATCACTAATTAAAAACTAAATAATATAAACCAAAATATTGATTAATCTAAGTAAAGAAATCCAAATAAGTAGCCAAAAGGAAAATAAATCAACTAAGCATAACGTTGACAGTTCAACACATTTCAAGAAGCTCTGGCAGGGATAGTAAACATTGTCTTCCTAATTAAGAACAAAAGTACTCAAGCTATCCAGGAGTGCATAGGTTGATAACAGAACTTCCTCTCTTTAGCCTCCCAAACTGAAAGTAATATTGGAGACAAAGCAACTGATCATGGGAATGTTCTATCAAGAATATCCCAAGGCAGTTGTTTGGATGGGAGCTCTAGCCGTCTTCAGGAAAGTCAGCATCCCTCCTGTCTAGATGAGGTGTTGACTAAGGGACTCACACCATTCCCACTAACTCACTGCTCAGGCATCCTGCCACAAATTGTTGGCAAAAGCTACTGTGATTCTTCTGAGGTCTCTCCTAAGTAAACGATCATAAACTCAATTTTGTAGGCAATCCAGTTTCTTATTTGCCTGTTAAAAGCCAACCAACATATACAGGAATTAATTAATTTTTTTGGAGGCAGCATAGCAAGAACCTGGGCTTAGGAAGCAAATTAACATTCAGTTTCGATTTGCCTCTTCTAAGCTGTGTGATTTTAAATTAAATTACTTAAGTTTTTGTGGTTTGGTTTATTCATTTGTAAAATAGGAATAGATAATGCCTCATGTTTTTAGTAAGGAATGCTTATGAACTTATTAACATAGAACTTGGCACATAGCTGCAATTAACTACAGATGATCTTTAAAATCTTACTATGGTTCTTGTGGCAACTTTGTGTTATGGGTAAAGAAATACCTAACAAAGTCCTCCTGATGAATACTGGAAGAAGGAGAAAATCAGGGTTGACAACTCTTTGTAACATGTTACCCCTCCAAGTAATAACTGGCTGTACTGGCTCCAGACCAATAAGAAGGGAAACTTACAGAAGGAAGAAGTGAAGAAAGGTAACAAGCAAAATAAAGAGAGTACAGAGGTGTCTTCTGGAAACCACAGGTAGAGGAAAAGCAGAGTTAAAATGACCAAAAACTAGAAAAAGAACTGTAGTTTCTAACAACATGGTATTTAGATATCCTAGATACAGAATGCCCAATGATAATAAAATACTAAAATTACATTTTTAAAGCATATCTGATCTAGAATTAAAAGTAGTTCTGAGATGTGAAATATAAAGAGAATGTTCTACTCCAGAGAGGAGAGCATGGGCTGGAGCCACCTACCACGTTCTGGTGGTCACGTGCACTGGGCTGCGAGAGAAAGCCTGAGAGCATGGGTGGGGTGGGTAAAGGCGGGAGTATAGTCTCCTTCCCAATCCCAGAAACTCCCTCCCACCAAATGGCAGTATCCTAAGTAGAAAAAAAATGGTAGAGAGATACCTTAATTCTCCTTGTCTCTGAATTAAATGGGTGAAAATAATTCTGAAGTTATCCACTCAGAAATACAGACCTCCGAATAAAAACTTAGATGAGAATGTAAAGTGGGTCTATGCTAATAATGCCCCATGGGTAGAAGCAAGCCTAAATTCTCCCTCAAATAATAAGGTATAATCTCTGACCTTACAGAATTCTTAAAGAGCAAACTCTAAGGAATATGAGTTCACAGTCAAAGCTCTCTAAGCCCATGTATATGTCCATAAAATATAATAAGCAAAATCAATAAACTATATAAACAGACCCTCCGAACCTACAGATATGGGAAATTATGAGATGCAGAATAACCAGCATAGACTCTATGATCCAGATATATATTCTAATAGGCACTGGCATATATTGACAGAATGGACACCCAAGAGTATTAATAGAAGCAATTTCTTTAATAGGTTTAAATTGGCATCTACATCAACAGTAGACTAGATAAGTAAAATGTGGTATATTTAGTCAATGAAATGCTGACCATGACAGCCCCTAAAAATAAATGAATTATAGTTATGCTTATCAACATGGTTATATATCAAAAAAATTGAAGAGAAAAAGCACGTCATAGAAAACTATGTCAAATATGTTTCTATTAACATGAATTTCAAAAGCAGGATATTATTTAGAGATGCATTCATATATATGTTAAAAAAACAGTGGATCGATTAAAATAAAATTTAGTACAGCAGAAGAAAATTTTGGAAAAGACTATGTCTGAGTGGAAGTACAGGTGTTCATTTTTTAAGCTTTATTCAAATCACACATGCAGACTGAATACATTCTTTGGATGTGTAATAAATTCCAAATAATAAGCAAATGCAAATAGCAAGAGCCAATGGAATTAAGATGTAGGCTGACTTCGAGGAAGAATTTGAGAATCTTGAACTGAAAAAGGAAAAGTTTGAGAGAGAAAATGGAGTTTTATTTAGAGTATTGTTGTGGATTTTGAGTATAAGGGTTTTTTTGGCAATTTCTTGAGAGATAATAATAATGATGTAATCTACTCTTTATTTTTTATTTTTATTTTTATTTTTGTATTTTTCTGAAATGGGGAGTCAGTCAGACTCCCGCATGCACCCAACCGGGATCCACCCAGCACGCACACCAGGGGGCGATGCTCTGCCCATCGGGGCTTCGCTCTGCCGCGACCAGAACCACTCTAGCGCCTGAGGCAGAGGCCATAGAGCCATCCCCAGCGCCCGGGCCATCTTTGCTCCAATGGAGCCTTGGCTGCAGGAGGAGAAGAGAGAGACAAGAGAGGAAGGAGAGGGGGAGGGGTGGAGAAGCAGATGGGCACCTGCCCTGTGGGCCCTGGCCGGAAATCCAACCTGGGACTTCCGCACGCCAGGCTGACGCTCTACCACTGAGCCAACCGGCCAGGGCCCTACTCTTTACTTTTGGATGGCAGTGTAAAGTTGCTTTGAATGCAACCAAGCAAAGAACAAGCCATTCAAATGTATATGAATTGTTTTTGTATTTGTTTGCCTAAGTTTTTCATAATAGGAAACAATTGAACTTCCATCAGCTACTTACATACACGACTGAAGTTATCACCGTGCTCCCCACATCATCGTTTCTTTTCTTTTCAAGTCTCATTTCTATTCTGTCCCCTCAGTAATCCCATGTACTATAATCCTGTAATATGTACTTCTGAGGGTTATCACGCACTATTTCTTCACGTCTGAGACACAGGTTTTTCATATTATAACACTTCAGAAAGTTAGTGGCACTGCATAATTAGCATTCACTTTAATTGTGGGACAGCACTTTTTCTCAAAAAACAAACAAATAAAACACCTCTTTTTAAAAATTGATGGGGGGAATCTTTTAAATCAACAACTACTGAGGATGGAAAAATGTAGGAAAATCAATAATTAATTCTTATTCCTTCATCTGATTCAAGTACAGACGAATGCATTTCTCTTTCCTTGGATTCACTGAGTAGTGACATTTCTTCATGTGGACAGCCCTTGCTTTCTGACATTTTCCTCTTTAACCCACTGTTCATGCTATTCAGAAAAATCTTTTTACTTACCAATGTAATCTCATTTAAAGGTTTCTATTAATGACTAATCTGAGAAAGGTAACATCCAAAATTCTGGGATATAATAATTGAGTTATAACCTATAAACATGGGGTTTTGTTTAAAACAGTCTCTAGGAATGCATAAAGTTCATGCTTATCCATTTATAATGGACCTTAATGACTTAGTTATTGGAATTAAAGTACTTTGGATAACTGAATCTTTTAAATAGTAGAAGATGAACACCCCCCACCCGTGCAAGGAGATGGCATTACATGGTAGAGAGAAATAAAACTTGGCATGAAAAAAACTACTGGGTCCCTAGAGTCATCACTTACTAGCAGTGAAACTCTGGGAAAGCCATAATATCTGAGTCTGTTTCTTAATTTCTAATAATACTACTTTCAAACATTAATAATGTAATGAACAGTTACAAGGTACCAATCACTATTGTTCTAAGTGCTTTACAGATATTAACTCTTAATTCTCAAAATAACCATCACCTTTAGGCACTATTATTATCTCCATTGTGAACAGAAATAGAAACAGAAGCACAAAAGGAGTAAGAAAGCTTTCATAGACACAAGTGCAAGTTTAGTGTCAGAGCCAGGTTTTGAATCTAGGCAGTGGGTGAGTGGCTGGTGGGTGAATGGATGGATGAATGGATGGATAGACAGATAGATGGGAGGGTAGGCAGGCAATTGGGCATCAATAAGAAGATGAGGTAGTCTTTCTAAAATGTATCACATGCATTCCTGTTCATGGATGTGAAACTGCAGTCAATCTTTTATTTCCACCCCAAGATTGTCACCATGAGCGCAAGTCATTGCACACTGCTGTGTCACTGCACACTGCTGTACCAAAGCACTGCTCTCAGGGGTAGCAAGATGGGAAGGGCCCCCTCGATCCCTACTGTCTACTGTGGCACTGGGATATATCCTGTCAGAGATATCTGCAGAACACGACTTGGGAAAAGGACGATGGGACTTAGAGTTGTTGCTTAGGTATAGCACCTGAGGTGATATGATCATTTTTCTATGTATTTTTTTAGGCAGAGTTTATTATCACCATTTTATACAAGAGGAAATTGAGACTTCAAGATGCAAAGAGATTTAACCAGTGTTTCACTACTCTTAGGTGGTGGAGACAGGGTGGGAGTGCAGAACTGGCTGCCTCCAAGTTTGTCTCCACTCTTTATGCACAAATGCTGCCTTCTGGGACGAGGCCAGGCTTGCGGGTAGAAAGAGAAATTCCAAATGATGAATGTGTTTGATTCTACTAACGATCAGTGTATAAGCCCATGCTGTATAGTATTTCAGTAATATTCATTTCATACATATATAATAAAATTATAGACTTCAAGTAGGATGAAAAAATAATTACTACTCAGACCTTAGGATACTACTATTTGGCTCAAAATTTCTTAGGGAAAACACAAAACACATTTCATTAATGGTTCTAACCGATATGTGTTCTTTGTATTTAGCCTCTTGACTATCTTAGTTTATAGCCCAAACAACAATTCCAGTCCAGAGTTACTACTGTTCATCAGCTGGAAAAATGTCTAAATACACATATGCAAAGAACTGAAATGGTATAATGTTATAGGGTAATTTAGAAACTGATAACATGTAACTTCAAACATCTTTTTATATGTTTCTTGGCCATCTGCATATCCTCTTTAAAAAAGTGTCTATTCAGGTCCTCTGCCCATTTTTTAGTTGGATTGTTTTTAGTTTTTGTTTTCGCTTTTGGTGTTGAGTTTTGTAAATTGTTTGTAAGGTTTGGATATCAAACCCTTACCAGATATATCAGTGAATATGTTCTCCCATTCAGTAAGTTGTCTTTTCATTGATTGGTAATTTCCTTTGTTGTGCAAAAACATTTTAGTTTGATGTAGTCCAGTTTGTTTTTTCTTTGTTTGTTTGTTTGTTTCCCTTGCCCAAAGAGATATGTCAGAAAAAAATGTTATTACAAGAAATGATTGAGAGCCTGACCAAGCAGTAGTGCAGCAGATAGAGCGTCCGACTGGGATGCGGAGGATCTAGGTTTGAAACCCCAAGGTCGCTGGCTTGAGTGAGGGCTCATCTGGGTTGAGCATGGGCTCATCAGCTTGAAAACGGTCACTGGGTTGAGTGTGGGATCATAGATGTGACCCAATGGTCACTAGCTTGAGCCCAAATGTCCCTGGCTTGAAGCCCAAGGTTGCTGGCTTGAGCAAGGGGTCTCTATCTCTGCTGTAGCCCCCCCCCCCCCATCATGGCACATATGAGAAAGCAGTCAATGAACAGCTAAGATACCACAATGAAGAATTGATGCTTCTCATCTCTCTCCCTTCCTGTCTGGCTGTCCCTATCATTTCCTCTCTCTGACTCTATCTTTGTCTCTGTCAAAAAAAAAAAAAAAAGAAAAGAAATGATTGAGATTTTACTGTTTATGTTTTCTTCTAGTATTTTTAGTTTCAAGTCTAACATTTAATCTTCAACCATTTTTATTTATTGTTATATATGGTGTAAAAGGTGGTCTATTTTCTTTCTCTTTTTTTTTTACATTTATCTGTCAAATATTCCCAGTGCCATTTATTGACTAGACTATGTTTATCTCATTATATGGTTTTGCCTCCTTTGTCAAATATTAATTGACTATAAGGGTATAGGTTTATTTCTGGGCTTTCTATTTTATTCCATTGATCTATATGTTTGTTTTTATGGCAATACCATGATGTTTTGATCGCTGTGGTCTTGTAGTATAGTTTGATGTCAGGTAATGTGATTCCTCCAACTTTGTTCATTCTCCAAGATTGGTGTTGCTATTTGGAGTTTTTCTGGTTCCATATATATTTTTTTGAATATTTGTTTTTTAGTTCTGTGAAATATGCCATTGGTATCTTGATAGAAATTGCACTGAATCCATAGATTGCTTCTGGTAGTATGGACATTTTAATAAGTTAGTTCTTCCTATCCACGAACACAGTATATGCTTCCACTTATTTGTATCTTTTTTGATTTCTTTCTTCAGTGTAGTATAATTTTTTGAGAATAGGTCTTTTACATCTTTGGTTAAATTTATTCCTAGGTATTTTATTCCTTTTGAAGCAATCATGAATGGTATTGTTTTCTTAGTTTCCCTTTCTAATAGATTATTATGGGTATATAAAAATGTACTTATTTCTGGATACTTATTTTGTATCCTGCTACTTTACTGAATTCATTTATTAGTTTTAGTAGTTTTCTTGGGGGAATCTTTAGGTTTCTCTATATACAATATTATGTCATCTGCAATTAATGAGTTTCCTTTCCAATTTGGATGCCTTTGCTTCTTCTTGTCTGGTTGCTGTGGCTCAGACCTTTAGTGTTGTGTTGAATAAGTATAGTGAAAGTGGACATTCCTGTCTTGTTCCCCATCTTAAGAGAAACACTTGTATTTTTTTAAATTGAGTTTTAGAGAAAGAGAAAGGGAAAGAAAGACAGAGTAAGAGAGACACTTATTTGTTGTTCTACTTATTTATGCCATCATTGGTTGATTCTTATAGGTGCCTTGACTGGAAGAGATCAAATCTGCGACCTCAGCATGTCAAGATCATACTCCAGGCAACTGGCTACCCAGCCAGGGCCAACACTTGCAATTTTGGCCCATGGAGTATGATATTGTCTGAGGGTTTTTCATGTATGGCCTTTATTATGTTGAGGTATATTCCCTCTATTCCCACTTTGCTGAGGCTTTTTATCATAAATGCGTGCTGGATTTTATTGAATGCTTTTTCTATCTCTATTGATATGATCATGTAGTTTTTATTCTTCATTTTGTTTATGTGGTATATAACATTTATTGATTTGTGAATATTGTACCAACCTTGCATCCCTGGAATAAATCCCTTTTGATCCTAGAATATGAACTTTTTAAGGTATTGCTGGACCCAGTTTGCTAATACTTTGTTTAGGATTTTAGCATCTATGCTCATTATTTTTCTTTGCAGTGTCTTTGTCTGGTTTTGGAATTAGGATAATGCTGGCCCTGTAAAATGAGCTTGAGAATCTTCCCTCTTCTTGAGTGTTCTGGAATAGCTTGAGAAGGATAAGTGTTAGTTCCTTGAACATTTGATAAAATTTGCCTGTGAAGCCATCTGGTCCAGGACTTCTGTTTACTGGGAGTTTTTTTATTACTGCTACAATTTCACTGGTTGTGATCTGTCTATTCAGATTCTCTGATTCTTCCTGATTTAGTTTTCAAAGATTGTATGTTTCTAGGAATTTCTCTATTTCATCCAGATTGTCCAATTTGTTGGCATATAGTTGTTAGTAATATTTTCTTACTTTGTGTTTCTTTGGTGCCAGTTGTTACTTTTCCTTTCATGTCTGATTTTATTTATTTGGATCCTTTCTTTTTTTCTTGATGGGTCTGGTTAAAGGTTTGTCAATTTTGTTTATTTTTTCCAGGAACCAGTTCTTAGTTTCATTGATCTTTTGTATTGTTTTTTTTTAGACTCTATTTTGTTTATTTCTGTTCTGATTGGTCAAAGATCTTGATTTAGATTTGCTTTTTGATATAAAACTCAACATTGCTGTTATGCATTCCATCTTTAAAGTAGTCCTTTATGGTTAAACAACAAATGTCTTTCTCCTGAAGTTGGTATTTTAATAAGGGTGGAGTGCATCTGAAATTTATATCACATTGCAAACTGTATACATTGCCAAACCTTAAAAACACACCAGGCACAAGAGGGAGGTTTTCTTTTAAATGGAATCTGATAGTATCTGAGTTGTTACTCTTTGGTTTACTGGCTATTTTATTTGCATTATAAATATATGTTTGCTAAAGCATAGTACTTTTATTATTGTTATAAGTTTATGTAGTTCTTTGAACATACATTGTTAAACACAAAAGGAGAATAAAGTTATATTAAATAGGTTTTTAGAATCATGAAATACATATAAAATTTATCAACTTTTTTGTATGGTATCCTAAAGTTTGGAAAATATATCTCACAGTCACAAGTACATGCGGACATTAAGATTTGAAAGGCAAATCTTATTCTTGTTTTTGAATCTCTCTCTGGTGCCAGCTGCAGTTTTGATGAAACCCAAAATTTGAAAGGTAGATAGGTTATATAAATAAAGCTAAGTTTTTTTTCCTACACGGGTTCTGGATACAGCTCTGACCTCTAGACATTAATCACCCATTCTCACCATCTGGAACTATATAGGGAATGAGATTACAGGTAACTCTAAAATAGGCAAAATTATCTATATATTACTGACAACAGGACTTTTTAATCAATTCAAGAATACATATAGACAAGAAAGCAACTTAAAAGTGAAAAACAAAGTCTTTAACTACACTTCTCCACTGACTGATTTAGAGAACAAAAGTTGGGAACTTAGAATTAGCAAAATAAGATTCATCTGCCATACAGTATCTGAAGCAAGGGTGAATGCATAATAAAATAAACTGGAAATTGACTTAGAAATGGTGGCTCTCAGGACTAAGTAGTGCCAACAAGAAAACCACTAACTGTCATAGCTGTGGTTCAAAAGAGAGAGAAGAGGCATTGGGAAGGACAGTAATGGGTGATCAGAAGGATAAATAGCATACCACAGCTCAGACTCAGGCATGTGTGAATAGCTCTTTATTTACAAAGCCCATGAAAGTATATCATTCGATTGTCATGAGTACCTTATGAGAAGTTGAGAAGGAATCATCTATGTTTTATAGCTGAGAAAACAAAAATAACAACAGAGAGAAAGAGGTGAGATCACCTGGCTCAAGGTCTTAGTGCCCCTTAGTCTTCAGACCCCTACTCCAGGGCCTTTTTTTATTACCACACATCCAAATTACAAAGTTCAAAAGTCTCATTTCCCTATATTGAATATGTGTTCACCAATTCTATAAAAACACATAATCACTAAGCTCTATTATTAAGGTTTTTTGGTTTGGTTCTCAATGGAAGGCTTGCTCCCATCTATTATAGATATAATATAGTACTGAAGGGTTTGGTTACATGTGGAGCTCTCCAAAATATATGCTTTCTGTACACATAACCACTTCCTGTTTCCAGATTGAAATATGGGACAAATCACAGTAAAACTAAAACCATTAAAAAAATAACAATATGGGACAAAGCAGAAAACCGTGGAACCATCTTTCTTGCTTATTCATAGTGCTCAGGCTGGGGCACATTATATGTAAGATCCTGCCTGGGCATTTTATGCTCCTAAAGTGGGTGTGGGCCTGGCAGTCAGGAAAACCCTGAAGGCTGTCTGCATGATCCTTACGGAATCTTCTGTCTTCTGAACTTGCTACCGTGATTTCTAAATGGATAAGATTAAGTTGGAATTCTAGAATCCCTTCCCATCCAACTCTAGGATTCAATTACCTTTAGTTGAGCCTCTCATTCCCCACAAATTGATCATTATTTATTATGTCACAAAATGACTTCTGAATTAACTGACTCCACTGCCATTTATTGAGAATTTGCTCTAGGCTAACCACTGGCTGAAGAGCTTTCCAGTTTTCTGTGGGGTCTGGGTTTTAACCTAGTTTATACATGCAAAGAAAATACAGCATAGCTTCATTTTATCAAATTATTTAACCTTGTTTGTAAGTCCCCCACTCTGCTGGACAGATGGCAGGGAAATTTATACTTGCTTAATAGTACTCTAAGCTGTCTCCTTTCAATTTACAACATTCATATAGTCTTCTCTTTTTCTTCCTCAAAACAGTATCCAAGTGTAAAATGGCTTACCTCTATCTTTGTGGGATTAGCAGAGGAGTCAGAAATTTTGCAAGGTGATTCTCAGGTTCCCATGATCTTTTCTTAGCCACCTCAGCACTGCCAACAGGGGCTATTCTAGACCCTAGGAAGAATTTGGAGATCTCAAGCCAGTATCCCTTCCATCTTCGTTCTATACCAAGCTGTACATGGATAACTCTGGCCATAAATTTCATCCCTGTGCTTATGAGATAAGGTAGACAAGATCTATCTTAGCACCCTGAAGGCTGTTGGGGGCCCCCTCATCAGCATCGTGGCACTCGGGCTGCAATGAGTCCCCTAGTGGTGAGAGCATGGATTTTTCCTGGGAGAAGGGGCCTTCTTTCTTCCTCTGTCTCTCTTGTTACCAAACTAAAGGGATTCCTTAGCCTGTGCACATCAAAGCACAATTAACACAAACAGGGATTTGCAGCAAAGAAAGTAAAGGTTTATTTCACCCTTTGAGTAGTGAGTTTTTTCTCATGCTTGCTGACCCCTGGGATTGAGTGCTTTTTCAAAAAATGAAATTAGTTCCAGTTCCTGTTTTATTAACTTAAAATCATGTTTGTTTGGATAACCAATTTATGAAAATGAGAAGAATATACATTTGCCTTTTTTTAATGTTGCCTTATACATGTACAGTAGTACTCTGGATGGTCAAGAGGCACAAGGATATACATGAATGTTTGTACTACTCAAAGGGTTAAAGAAATGGTATGAGTCACAGGTATGTATGGTTTTAAATCTGGCTCCCCAATGGCTTCTATGGGAAGGGTATTGGGAAAAAGTCATTAATCATTATGATAAAGGGAGTTAGGGTCATAGTGAGGGCCATAGTCTTGTACTGATTGGTCTGCACTAGGGTAGGGGTAGTTGACCAGTGGATCTGGTCCTGATGTCAACCATGGCATTGCCTTGTCTGCTTTCACAAGGGTGTGGTTGATGGGCTCAGTTTGCTTTTTTGAGTCTGGAACTGAGATACAACTAAGGCCCAGATATTATCTTTAGTTTGATTAAAACTCTCTCTGTGTGGTCAACAGATCTGAAGCTTTGTTCCTAAAATTATTTGATGCTGACTAGAATCTTAGTGTGCTAAGAACGTAATGATTAAGGGAGTGGACATGCAAGGGAAAGGGAAGTGGGTGAGTCAGGGTACTGGATGAAGCCAGTGTGAATCAAAAGGAAATAAGGAGATAAGGTCAGATTAAAGAAATAAAGTTTCTTTATGGTTGCACTTATTTGAATAAGAGGGGTGGGAGGAGGCAGTAAGGCTTGCTTTTGTAGACTCAGAGCTGACGGCTCTGCCCATCTTTGTGAGGCCCCTGAATTAAAGGCGAAGAGACCTGCTTTAACTTCTGGCTTTCACCTAGGAAATGAATCTTTAACTAAATAAAATGAAAGAATTGTTATTTGAGGACTGAAGGAAATAATGTATATGAAGCTCAGGTGTCAGGCATGTAGTAAACACTCAATAAATAGTAACTATTTTGAGCTACTATACATTTTTTTCCAAAAATGTAATGAGGGTAAGTGAGTAGAAGCCTTGAATAAAGAAATCCTTCTGGAATCTGAGCAACATGGTCAGAGAGGGATGTAGGATGGAGGGAGGTTTTTAAATTGTGATTGTTTTTGCTTATATTTTAAAGATGGGGAGAAGGAAGTATAACTTCATTGAAGCCACATCTCACACACAAACAGATTGTGCTTGATTTATGTCACAGGAAAAGAAGCATATCCAAACAGAAAAGTGTGTCTTTACCGACATCTCTTCCATGATGCTAAACCAGACCTCAGATGCTGCCTCCTTCTCTCTCCCATCCTCTTCAGAGCAGACTTTCCTCCTGCTTCACTGCCCCCCCCAACACTGTTTCTCCCTTAACTTTCTCTCTCCTCTACCCCACCCTGGTTCTTCATTATGTATGTAACCACACCTCTTTTCCATCAAGTTCTTGCCCTTCTCTTCCTCTCGGATCAGATCATTCTCTGACCAGTACAGATTAATAATTTTTTCATCACAAACACTAGTGGGATTGAGACAGCGATGAGGGTAAAAATAATGGGTGGAGCAGAGTCCTTTGAAAGGGATAGGATTGACAGTGCTGTTGAAGGAATTAGCTTTGGGAGCCAAACACTGGATCCTCTGCGACAGGAGAAAAGCATGGCATGAGGTGGCAGCTACTCCTGATGGGTTGGAAACTCCAGGGAGCCACTGACCAGTGCCTCTTGTTTTTTCTTGTGAAGTTAGAGACAGAGTCATCTTCTGAGTTGTAAAGCCAGTAGCCACGGCCACCATCACAGCCTCCTGGCCCATGAAAGTTCGCATTGGATTTGGACAGATGGTAATGAAACAACAGAGCCAAGAACTGGTGGGCTATTAGCTTTAATCCTAGCTTGCACCTGGCGGGCAAGAAATACACACAATGAGAAAACATTTCCATTTCCATTCAGGGCTCCCAAAGCCACTGACTTACCCAAGTTTCCTAGAATCAAAGCCTTATTCACCTCTGTTTCCCATCTCCTTCTCTCTGCACAAACTCTGCACAAACTGGTTTCTCCCTCAGCACTCCACCATCTTGGTTGCCTTTCTCTTCCACATGACCTTTCTCTGCTCTCTTTCAGCATGAGCTCCTCCTAGAATGTAATCACTCTTCTCCCGGAACAATGTGATCTCTCTTCCTTTTAAAATCCTTTGGTGTGAAAGCCCTCCTCCAACACATATTAACATAATCACGCCCATCCCAAGCAATAAGAGCAACTAATATCATCACCTGGGCAATGGGCTTCCATGTGGGCAGCGCCATTTTTAACAAAGTGAGCATAATATATTTTATCTGCCCAACATGAGGGTAGTGATGGCGGTCACTGAAGTGAGGACATGGTGTGGATGAGTTGAAGTGAAGGACAGCCATGGAGAGCATGGAAAAGGAAGCTGATGGAGCTTCCCAACGATCTACCTCAACAGTGCAGAGATAAGAAAAGGGAAACATTGGTTTTATAAGGGTTGAGAAGATAAGAACATAGAGAATGATGAATATGGGATAAAGGCAAGAAAAAACACAAAGTATGCCATGGAACAAAAGAGAAAAGGTGTGGTTAGTACAAAGAGGTATAAATGTGAATGAGGGACTCACGAAATGGGCAACATTTTCCATACTTGCATTCTTGGGTCACTTCCTTTATTTCATCATCCCATAAGGAATGAAGTGCTTTCATTTTAAGTTTCCTTTCTGTTTTCTCATTCCATGGGCTTAAAGAAATAAAGCATGGACTGAATGAGATAGCTAAGAATGGGGAGTACTCAAGGACTGTTAAAATAAGACATGTTTACTATTTTCTCATTTTTCTCATTCTTTCTTTATCCTTGATCTCTCCTTTCCCTTTTATGTTCTTATTTCTTTTTTAAAAATTTGTTTAAATGTAATTTTTAATTATAGTTTACATTCAGTATTGCTTTGTATTAGTTTCAGGTGTATAGTATTGTGGTTAGACAATCATATATTGCAAAGTGTTCCCTCCAATATTTCCAGTACCCACCTGGCACCATACATTGTTATTACAATGTTATTGACTATATTCCCTATGCTGTATTTTATATACCCAGGATTATTGTGCAACTACCAATTTGTACTTCTTAATCTCTTCACCTTTTTCACCTAGCCTCTCTGGCAACCAATCTATCCTCTGTATTTATGAATCTGTTTCTATTTTGTTTGTTCGTTTATTTCACTCTTTAGATTCCACATATAAGTGAAATAGTGTGGTATTTGTATTTCTTGGTCTGACTTATTTCACTTAGCATAATATCCTCTAGGTCCATCCTGGCTGTTGCAAATGATGAGTTTGTTTGTTTTTTATGGCTGAGTAATATAAAAGAATATATACACCCTTATGTTCATTGCAGCATTATTTACAATAGCCAAGAAATGGAAGCAATCCAAGTGCCCATCTAGATAAGTGAATAAAAAAGTTGTGGTACATATATACAATTTGGATTATTACTCAGCTATGTTCTTACCATTGTATCTGTTCTAAGATTTTGCACTACTGATTTCTCTAATAGTCTTTCTCATTCCCTAAGCTTCTCTTTTTGCTTGAATTTGTTAGTATAAGAATTTGAACCCTGGCCAGTTGGCTCAGCGGTAGAGCGTTGGCCTGGCGTGCAGGAGTCCCGGGTTCGATTCCCGGCCAGGGCACACAGGAGAAGCACCCATCTGCTTCTACACCCCTCCCCCTCTCCTTCCTCTATGTCTCTCTCTTCCCCTCCCGCAGCTGAGGCTCCACTGGAGCAAAGATGGCCCAGGCGCTGAGGATGGCTCTGTGGCCTCTGCCTCAGGCACTAGAATGGCTCTGTATGCAACAGAGCAATGCCCCAGAGGGGCAGAGCATTGCCCCCTGGTGAGCATGCCGGGTGATCCCGGTCGGGCGCATGCGGGAGTCTGTCTGACTGCCTCCCCGTTTCTACTGTAGCTTCAGAAAAATGAAAAAAAAAAAGAATTTAAAAGGGAATATGGGGAAATAAGGATTACAAAAAACAGAGTTATAAGAAATTGACTAAATGAAAAATTGTAAGTTTTAGAATGAATGCACAATTTATAAAATAGAAAAAGGATGTATATAAAATTGGTTCAGAATTAAAATGTATAGAAAATAAAAAGGTAAAAATAAAAAATATATTAGGAAAATAAGGAAATAAGAAAATTTAAAAATACGTATGCTTTAAATGGATATTATAAAGCAAATTTGGGTTTTTTATTCCTTCCCTCCTTCCTTTACCAAAAACCCTAATAGTTATTTTTAAATTACAAATAAATTTTTAATTGGCAACTTTATTTTTCTGGTTATACCTTCTGGAAAAAGAACATAATATGTTGCCACTTTTTACATTAGGCAAAGAACTGTTAAATGAAAAACTTGGGAAAAGAAGAAAGTATACATTTTCATGAATAAACTTCCAAATGACTTAGCCAGTATGGAAGGTATACATTTTATATATTAGCGCTTCATTTAAAAGCAAAAAGAATTCTCATGTTTTTCTCATTTAGGCTAAATTTACCTCCATTACTATTCACCCTGTTTTCCTCAAGTATTACAGTGCTTCAAGTGAACACATACCACAGACAAATGTAGAGTGAGATGCTACAAAACAGAGTGAGAGGGGTTGGTCATTTCTACCAGGAAGAACTTTTATTCTGCATCAACCATAGAAATCCCATCACACTTGAGGGAAAACCCATGTGGATAGTATGTGATTACTGCTAGTCCAGCTCCTTTATCCCACAAGCTGTGCTAGCACATTTGCATATTTATTTGGTTTTCTCTAGACTGTTCAGTTCTCCACCTGGCTGAAATCATGGAAGAGGTATGCATTTGAATGGGTGGAGATAATTTGAATGAAATAATAATGTTCATATGTTTGACCTAAATAATGATGCTTATCCTGGGCTTAAAGGGGATAAATATTTTCTAGAGCCTGGCTTCAGGTCACCCGCTGACCAAGGTCAATTAGATCTTTTTTATGTAAGTAGTTTTAATATATGAAAAGGATAGAATAAATGTTTAGGCTAATCAATAAATATTTTTTGTTTGTCTGTTAATCTTTTCCCTCATATTTAAAGATTTATTTTGTTTCTGCTGTAAAAAATGAATCGCTCTTTGTATATGGTTGTTTAAAGCTATATTAGTATTTCTAATACCTATGAATTAAATGCCTACTTTGTGCTAGGTAGTACTTTGGATATCTCATGCTTATATTTTCAAGAAACTTTTCAGGCAGGTGTCATTATTTCTGCTTCATAAATTATACAGCTGAGGCTTGGAGAGTAAGGATCTTGCCCAAGGTCACATTCCTACCTGGAGTACAGACATATCTGAATCCACAACATCCTGATGCTTTCACGTCGTGCTGTCTCTCCGTGTGGTGCAATCCCTCTTTGCTGGGTGACAGGATAGAGCAGAAAACATATTTTTCTATTTCACCGAGAATGAGAAGTTTCTTTTAATGAAATGTTTGCAGAAATCTGGAACTTAAACTTGATGAAGAGCCTCAGTATCATTGGCTCTGTAAAGAAGGACAAGAAAACTGAGCCGATTAAAAAAAAACAAAAAACCACTTCTGTATCACAGAGAGCTTATTGAGAGTATAGGAGGAGGGAATTGGACTTGGATTGTCTTCCCATTCTTCTGGTGAAGTATTTCTATGTAATTGGTAGGGATCTTTTTAAAGACAGCCAAAGGATGAAAGAAAAGACATAAATGTTTGCACCTTTTTTTTTTGTAGCGTAGTGGGTTTTAGATGTTTCCTTTTTCCCTCCCATAGCCTGTAAAATACTATTTCTAGACAGCTCAATGAAATATTTTTCCTGTACTATATCTTGGCTCCTTCCTGAAGCCTTCTTTCTGCTTTTCCAATGATTGCTGGCGTACAAAGGCGATACACCCACCCCAGACCATGATTATGCGGATTCTCAGCCTACCGCCAGAGAAATTTGACAGGTGGCAGGTAGTTTGCTCCTCCTTACAAAGTGGCTTGGAAAAGGACTGGCTTTTACAACTAAGAACTTTCCATGGTCGTGTTTTGTAGGCTGGAAAATACTAAAGAAAAGCTCAAATTCAGATATCTGTTAAGTCTTTAGGAAACTACCAAAGATACCCCCCTGCTGCATTCTCCACTGATGCTAAGACTGCCAGTTGCCACACATCCTGCCACGTTGCTCAGTCTTACCACATGTGACTTTCTAATTCACAATTGTTTGGAAATTTTAATTATGCCAGAATGCTGGTGGGTAAGATGACTCCAAAACTTGTGTCTAAATTTAGCCACTTTCCCTTTCAGCTGTGGTAATTGACTCTTTCTTTCTTTCTTTCTTTCTTTCTTTCTTTCTTTCTTTCTTTCTTTCTTTCTTTCTTTCTTTCTTTCTTTCTTTCTAATAGCAAAAACTGCTTTAGATTTGGAAGAGGGGGAGGAATGTTTGTTTTGGAGAACCTCTGCAGGCACATGGAATCTTATAGCCCAGAAAGGAAAGAACCATCAGTATCTCTAAAGACACAAAGGAGCCATAAAACCCAGAGCCTGTTTAGGGATATGTTAATGGCAGGAAGGAGACCAGTGCTTTAGGACATATCCTGAATATGTGTGAGACTGGATTATGAACAACATCACAATGTTCTTGAGGTTTCCTCAAAATTACCTCTCAGCACTGTGGAACACCTACTGGGAAGAGATGCCCACTAACAAAGGTCTAAGTTATTATGAACAATGCTCATTATAACACAACTCTGATAGGCTGACCCTCTTTATAGTAAGCATTTCCAAAGGACGATCAGATGCCAAATTGAAGGATGGCAAATACAGGGAGGGACCATGTGAGACTGCACTTGAAATAGAAAATCAAGCAAGAGAACATAGCTCAAGGTAACAACAGTTATAACCCATGTGTTATAACCATGTCCCTGGACATCTCCTTACATGCAGTAGAAAGAGACAGCTTGACTAGTTTTCATTTCTGGTCCCACCATGTACATACTGTCACTGTGAGAAGTTGCTTAACAGCACTGAGATAAACTTACCTCATCTATAAATGCCTATGTTACAGGGTTGTGGAGTTTTTTTGGTGAGTGTGTGAATATTAAATGAGATAACTAATGTTTAATTACAGATTTAATGGGTGTTTTTAAATATTACAATGTCGATGTTCCCCCATACTTTCTTGTCCATTGTCTTTCCCTCACTTCTTAGGCAGCTTTCTGTAGGCACTTCCCTTGGTGATGGAGAAGAGTAGGGAGAGCTTATGAGGGGATATAACCACCTTAGAACAGACATTTTTATTTTACTATGAGAACATGATTAAGGCCTTGAAATTCTTTCTTTTAATTGCAAGACATAGGCCCAGAAGAGAGAGGATTTTCTCTGACCATACCTACCAGTTGACTACAGAGATCAGTTAGGCCAGTCTAGACCAGAGCTGCCTAGTTGACTCAGAGAATCATCAGAGAAGTATTAACAAGTGATAATTATTTTAAGCCACTGAGTTTTAGGGTTATTTGTCACTGAGCAATAAATAACAGATGTGAGACTTTGAAATGGTGGAATTACCCTGATTGACTATCCCATTTAACTGAGGTTGAATCTTGAATTAACCAAATTCTTGACCCCAGAAAGACAGTTTTAAACTGAAACACTGCCCTAACTAGAAATACCACATGTAAAGTAGTTATTGTTTCCACCAAAGGGAACTTGAAGGTTTATGATGCAACTGAGTTCAGGTATGGAGGAATACAGAAAATTACATTCCGATGCTAGTTAGTGTGCACGTGAGTTACCTGGGGCAGGAGTCAATGCAGATTCTGATTAAGTACGTCCAGATCTTTGGATCACATTCCAGATTCCACATTTCTACCAAGTTGCCAGGTAATGTGAGTGCCACTGCTCTGTGGACAAGACATTGGGTAGTAGGCTTCACATTATCAATGCTTGGTACCTGATCATGATAAATAATAGTCAACAAATGTTAGCTCCTTCATCTATAGTGCCCTCATCTCTCTCTCTCTCACCTCCCCAGCAAGTCTTAGGTGAAGAGATTTGACTCCCACCCCATTGCCCAAACTCCTTCATGTCCACTGGAAGAATTTTCCACCACTGTCACTGTTTTCTTCCTGCAGCCTCTGTAATCTCGTTAGCACACTTGCCATCCTCTGAACTGAATGGATCTCCAATGGCCTTCTGGTCAAAACCAATGGATTGTCTCCCTCTTCTTCCTCTCCTTGACACTTCTGCTTCATTCGTTACTACTGACCATTTCTTTCCCCTTGGAATGTTCTCCTGTCCTTGTCCTGCTTGCTGAGTTCTGCTTTTGCTTACACATCTCCTAGGTCACGTTCCTCTCTCTGTATGACTCTGCCGCCCTCCATTCTCTCCCTACACTCCTTGTAAACATCTTGCAGAGAACCATCTGTATGCACATCTTCTAAATCTTGCTTTGGGCTTTTATCTCCATTGCTTGTTGATTTTGTTTTGTTTTGTTTTGGTTTACTCAGTAGCAAACATTCATTGAACCCCTCCTATTGTGCCAGACTCCCTAGGAAAACAGACGTAATCCTGTCCTCTAGGAGCATAGTCAGATGGGGCCAGGCTGCAGGCAATAGAGGGGTAGGTCATTTTAATGATGCTCTTATGCAGATTCTGAGCTATATTTCCTCCTTACCCAGCATAGAAAATATGACCCAACAAATTTTCCACCTAAATCCTTCCTCAGAATTGACCTCTTGCCTGCATTTTTTGGACAATTCCCTAGACCTGTGGCTTTATCATCTATCCAGATTCCCACATCCGCCTCCAAGATGTAGTGTTGCCAGACATCAATTGAGGGCAGAGGTGGTATGACTCATTCTATGGTGAAATGAAGTGTCTCCTCTATAAGTAGTGAGGAATTTTCTGGTCTATGGGTTTAAAAGGTTTTGCTGTACTTTTATATTAGTCTTTGAATTTACTTTGAATACTACATTAATTATAATGAATTGAAATTTTTTTCAAATGTTTCTTTTGAATAATTTGCAATGATTAAGAAGGAAGCTTCTTTCTAGCCCCCTCTTTTTTTACAGTACCTTTCCCATACAAGAGTCCCAAAAGTGCTTAGTAATGTTAGCTGCAAAATGAATGTTAACTTTTAACTTCAAGTATGAAAAGAATAATTATCCACCTTTAAAACTTCAGCCCTCTTTTTAAAAAGCACAAAATTAATTTTTAAATTCCTGATATATGATGAATTGTGGTTTTCCCTACTCCAGTAGTATTTGGCTGACATTTCACTTTATGCTTGTCACATTGATAGTCTCAGACTAGCAACACATGGTGCAAGAAGGGAGTTCTAGGCAGCTGGTGGCAGGATTTATTTTAAATGATGTGAGAATGTCGGTTACTCATTCTTATTTCTCAAGTAGCATTCTCCCACCTGCGCCCTCTCTATTCCAAGCTAAAATGATAGTAATAATTTTAGGGCAGCACATAAATGCTGGTGAAGTCAAAGAATGTATAATAAAATAAGTGTCCAACAATCATTAATTCATAATAATCTGTGCTTAACTATTACATTTTTTAAATCAGAGAAATATTGTTTTAGTTCTTACTGCTTTCTTCTTTGTTATAGGAATAGTCTTCTTTTAGGATTCAATGTCTAAAGTAATTGTTTGATAAAGATGCTGAAAAAAATGTTATTTTAAGAGAAGTTGAAAATAACACTGTTGGTTCATGGAAGATGATCACTAGTTCTACCATTTCACAACAATGGCAACAAAATGACACATTGCTGAGCATTGAATCTTCGATTTGATATGGCTCAGCTTTTTACCCTCAGTGATTACTCAACTGGGATGGTTAGTGGTGAGGTAATTATGGAACCCAAGCATGATTTGGGACTCTATCACAGTAAAGAGGCTGAGATATTAGGTTCAGAACTCTTTCTCTGTCCCAAAGTAGTAGTGTCCCTCCCACAAATTTTCTATCAGACTTGCTCAAGTTAAATTTTAAATTACTTCTCTCCTTTTAGAGAATATTGAATTTTTTAAAAATAGTGGGCCTCTCTTTTCTCTTTTGGTTCTTAACTAGATACATGAGCTCTTTCAATAATTTCACCCAACTTCCTTCGAAATTGAATTTATTTCTTGTATGCCTAGCTCACTCATAATGTGATCTAGTTCAACACTTCTCTTCACTCCGTGGTGCTGTGCCTGGAGCTGGAGTTAGTGTGCTCTGCATGCCATCCTTGCATCTCCTTTTAATCATTTTAGGACCCTTCAAACTGACTTCACAGAATTTCTTTGCATTTCACATTTCTTTTCAGTGATCTTTCTCACTCTTGACTATGATGAGCTGACTTTCTGTAATCTGATATTCTTTAGTGCTTATCTTCCTTTCTTATAAGTCCCAAATTCCTTTCATTGCTTAGTTACCCAGAGTTTCTGGGCTTCCACAGACAAAAGTAAGGATGTCCAAAAGAACAACGTGTCAGCACACATCCAAGGTCTTACAAATGATGTGGAAGACAGATATTTATTGATTTGGAAAGGATGTCCAGGAAATATTCTTAGGTGAAAAAAATAATTTTCTAAAGCCAAAATGTACAGTGGAATCCTATTTTTATGTGTTTACTTAGAACCTGTTAAATATTTTATATTGTAAATGTAACAAGTAGAAAGAAAACCCTTTATGGATTGGCACCAACATAAAAAAATAATTTTGTAAAATATTTTCAACATTGAAGATGTACGCAGATAAATAACATAATGTAAATAAATAATATAATGACCACATACCTGGGTGCCCAATGCCAAGTTTCTTCAGTCATAATATTTTGCCATATTTGCTGGAAATATATTTTAAAGGATATATCACAGTATTACCATTGAAGCTGCTGTACAGCCCTCCTATGTCTCATCACCCTTCCTTCTGTACCAGAAGGTGATGTTGATCATTCTCACCGTTTCTAAATTGTTACTCAACTTGTAGGTATCTATAAATTATATATAGTATTATGTTACATTTTAAATTTTATTTAAAGTGTTCTACCTAGTATATAACATTACACAACTTGCTCTTTTCTCATAAAATCATATTTTTGAGGTTTCATTTTTGACACGTAATTCTAGTTTATTTATTTATTTTTATTTATTTTTATTTTTTGTATTTTTCTGAAGCTGGAAACGGGGAGAGACAGTCAGACAGACTCCCGCATGCGCCCGACGGGGATCCACCCGGCATGCCCACCAGGGGCGAAGCTCTGCCCACCAGGGGGCGATGCTCTGCCCCTCCGGGGCGTAGCTCTGCGGCGACCAGAGCCACTCTAGTGCCTGGAGCAGAGGCCAAGGAGCCATCCCCAGCGCCCGGGCCATCTTTGCTCCAATGGAGCCTTGGCTGCGGGAGGGGAAGAGAGAGACAGAGAGGAAGGGGGGGGTGGAGAAGCAAATGGGTGCTTTTCCTATGTGCCCTGGCCGGGAATGGAACCCAGGTCCCCCACACGCCAGGCCGATAGTTTGTTTATTTTTATTGCACTATAGTATTTGAATTTATGAATATACATTAATGATTTATCAATTCCCATATAGACAAGTATTTGGGTTGTTGTTTCCAGTATTATATTGGTTGTAAATATTGCAAATGAAGTTTTGTATTTTTTTTAAGATTTTATTTATTCATTATAGAGAGGGGAAAGAGAGAGAGAGAGAGAGAGAGAGAGAGAGAGAGAGAGAGGGAGAGAGAGAAGGGGGAGGAGCAGAAAGCATCAACTCCCATATGTGCCTTTACCAGGCAAGCCCAGGGTTTTGAACCGGCAACCTCAGCGTTTCCAGGTTGACACTTTATCCACTGTGCCACCACAGGTCAGGCTGCAAATGAAGTTTTTATATTTCAATATGTTTTTAATTTTTTATTATTGATTTTGGATTTAATTGTGTTAGGGTCAGAGCACATTATCTGTAGGATAATCCTTTAGATTATCTTTGAGTCTTATTTTATGGTTATTTTTATAATTGTTCAGGGTAGGCTTGAAAAGAGCCTTGTTCACAGTCTAGAAGTTGGCTACAGGGGTGTGAATTGGTTGTTTATGTATCCCTTCATCTAATTTTTTTAGTTTGATCTATCAGTTAATGACATATTTAAACTTTTTTCTTTCAAAATCCCAAATCTCTTCTTATAATTCTAAAAATTCTTGCTTTATGCATTTTGAGGCTCTATTGATAAGTACATAAAAATTCAGAATTGCTATACATGCCTTTCTGCTGACGAATGTATCTTTTTCCTATGTAATGATCCTCTTCATGCCTTTTAGTGCTTTCTGCTTTACTTGGTTTGATATTGAACATAACTAGGCCTATCTTATTTTGGATAATATTTGCCAGCTAGCATTTCATCTCTCTACTTTCAACCTTTCTATGTCCTTGAGTTTTACATGTTTCTTGTAAACAGATATCGGGATTTTGATATTTTTATCTAATTTAATAGTCTCTGTCTACTTAATAAATAAGTTTAGTCTGTTTGCATTTATTTTTATTAAGGACTTATTTGTTTCTATCTGTAGATTCTTAATTTGTGCTTTATCTCTAACAGACTTCCGCTTTGCTGCCTTTTTTACTTCCTTGTGCATTTTCACTATTCTTCTCCCCCCACCCACTGGTTTGGCTAAGAATAAATTTTCTATTTCAATTTTTTGTGGAGTTACATTAAATTTAACACCTACATTTTATTTCAGTAAGTTAAAATGAACATTTCTACACTTTTCCCCAGCAATTCAAAGACCTTAGATTTCTTTTTAACCTAAGCTGCTGCTGCTCCTCCGTCTCCCCCACCCCTTTTTTAAAGATATTGAACAGAGATTCAGTTTTTTGCTTACTTACTGAAGTATACAGACCTCTTCAGGGCTATGTATTGTAAATAAATTTTTACAAGAATTGCTTTCTCGCTTGACCTGGTGTTGGCGCAGTGGATAGAACGTCGGACTGGGATACAGAGGACCCAGGTTCGAGACCCCAGAGTCGCCAGCTTGAGCGCAGGTTCATCTGGTTTGAGCTAAGCTCACCAGCTTGGACCCAAGGTCGTTGGCTCGAGCAAGAGGTTACTCAGTCTGTTGTAGCCCCACGGTCAAGGCACATATGAGAAAGCAATCAATGAACAACTAAAATGCCATAACAAAGAACTGATGCTTCTCATCTCTCTCCCTTCCTGTCTGTCTATCTCTATCTATCTCTCTTTCTGATTTTCTCTCTCTCTCTCTCTGTCAAAAAAAGTAAAAAAAAAAAAAAAAAGAATTGCTTTCTCTGCATCTTCTGGTTAATATACATAACCCAATTTTAACTCAGTCAACAAATTAAGCATCAGGTATATTTCCAGAAGTGAGCCAAGTACACTGAGGTAAGGAACAAAACTACATAGTTTTCTCTTCCGTCAAAACAGGTACCCTACATTTTAGTTACAGAACTAATTTCACTCCGACTCAGTTCAAGCAGTTTGCACTGCAGTTCCTGTTGGGAGTCTTGAGCTCCACAGTGCTTATGGCTCTACTTGTGTCTTCCATCCCATGTCTGGGAGGTTTGTTTGCACTGTGTAGTAATGAAATTTGACAAGCTACTCATAGAAAAAAAAAATTTTATGTTATACATTTTCCTCATTGATATGTTAACTTTTGAACAAGAGTTAATTTTTAATGATTACTTTGTAAATGCAGATACAGATGAACACCATATTATTATGAAAATTAAAAAATGCTAAAAGGAGAAAAATAATTGAAATTATAATCTTCTATGAAGTAGCTTTTGCGAGCATCTGTTTAGAGACAGATACAGCTAAAGACTCCCACTGAGAGTCACAAATTGCTTCTTCACAGCAAAGCTCTTATCTTTCATGCCCATGCATGGCTTACCTTACATTGTTCCAGAAAGAACTTTTCAAAAGAACACAAAGGAATATCTGTAGTGATATAAATAAATCATAAATAAGTCAATAATAAAATTTGGGTAAGTTAAAAATTTACCAAACAATATTTAATGTCAGAATTTATCAGAATTTTTGCCATGAGCTCTGGCATATTTTAGAGGCGGGGTACAAACGTGGCCCTCTCCTTCTCAGCAGTTAATATAAATGAGGAGAGCAGATAGTTATGTGAATCATAGTGTCCAAGAGATTTTTTTAAAAAACTGCTCAAGGGAAGCATACCATTTCTGGCACAGAGACCAAAAAGTAATTTTTCTTTTGAGTAATCACAAAGCCTGAAATGTAGGGCACAACAGTCTTGACAACAAGGACAGTAAATTCTGAAATGAGATACACAGGCGTTTTCAGTGTAGACAAGTATCATCGTAAATCATCAAATGCAGCCTGTGGTATTGAGTTCTAAAGTGATCTAAATTTTCTGAACTATTCGTCATGCAACCTAAACTTCATTTCTCTGGGTCAGCCTCAGCGTAGATACTGTATGGCAGTGAGCATGAGATTCTTTACCCCGTGGTAAGCATCTGGAGTGCAGCTAGTTCCCCCAGTAGTGAGAGTGCAGAACCGCATGCTGTAACAATCAGCCGGACTGGATCTGGCCAATATCTTCTCAGAAGTGTTGACAAACTCCCAACAAGAACGCCTAAGAAGTCTTCCTCACTTCCCTGTGGAGAAAACCGAGAAACCTGTGTTCAGGACCAACATTTTCTCAGGGAACAACTTGGCGCTCACTTTAGCATACAGATAAACGTAGAAAAACTTCAAAAAAATCACACTTGAAGTACCCACAGCACTGTAACCTTGACTATATAAATAAGCCTATCCAAAGGAGCTCTATAAGATAAAGGCTGCATAATGTGGGCTGAGATAACTGGAGGTGTTAATTTGATTATGATTGTTAACTATAGGCTAGATGTTGGGGTCATCTAGTGAAAATGATGGCTTAGCCTGTAAAGTGAGTGATCTGCCTGAGCCCTTCTTCCTGGAAGTCATGAGTGAGTTGGGTCTCTCATCGAGTCACACCATTGCTAATTAACAACAGCAAAACCATGCCCAGTGACTCTAAATGAGGATTTCATTTATTCTGTTGAATCTGAAACATGGTGTACTTTTGATACGTAGACTCATTTTTTAGAGCTTTTCCTTGTCAATGCTCTGATACTTAAGAGTCTGCTTTCTTTGCCTGTTTAGATTTTCAAAGCCTTTTCAGTATAATTCTTATCAAAAATAACAAAGAACATAGTTTTATTGCAAATGACATCTTTATTACCATAGCTGGCTAAATTTTATAAATTACATTGTGTTTATTTACTCTATAGTTCTGCCATTCAAATTATTTATAATAATTATTACTAAGCAAGATGTTACAGAGTATAGTTGGTCATTTTTATTTTCAACAGAGATCTTGAATGTGGTGTTTTTAATTCCCTATGAGTAATAGTTCTTGCTCATTGTTTTTGGATGATTCAGTATTAACATTTTATTTATACGTGGATGAGCAAACTGGCTTATTGAGGCACCTCTAACAAGATATTTCTTTCATAGATCACTGTTATGATGAAACCTTAAATGAGGTACCCCACGAGACAATGGAAAGCACTTCATTGTGTGCATGCTGAAACTGGCCATCAGACCAGTTTTACCAGAAACTGTGACTTGATGGACCTTCTTCAGAGAGGTGTACAATGTCTTAAAGAAAGAAATTTAAAACTCTAGCTCTGTTTTTCTTTAGCAAAAGTAGAAATATCTTCTTAGAAATACTTTAATTCCTACCCAAACTTAAATACTAACAGGATTTTACTCAAGTTTTCAGAAAGAAAAGTCATCCTGGGATAGCTTGGATGACAATGTTTGGAAATTTCCTGCACCATAACCTTTTAAAAAGTCAAATATAAATAATTGAAATATGGGCTTCTCTGACCATCATATTCATTGGCACTGGTATTATTTGCATGTTTAATGCTCTATACCTCTTCAAAAGTCAATGTTTGGAAGTACTTTTCTGTCTTAAAAAGTAATTTTCTTTAGTTCTTTAAAATAACATTTAATTAGGAGTTTGGTTTAACAGAAAAAAAGTAGTAACTAAAGACTCAGATGATTTTGGTTCAAGTTCTGAGTCAGCCACTTTCTAGCTTGCCTTGGACAAGTCACCTGCATTATGAGTCTCCAATTCTTTATCTGATAAAAATATAATTGGTAAAAACTAGTCCTGTAACTGTGCAGGGTTGTTGCAAGAACCAAAATGATGCAGTCTGGGTGAAAACAGTTAATCTATTTGATGCTGTCAACATGTCGTATTAGTACATGTAGTTCATAAGGCGGAACTCACTAGTCCAGCTTTGTGGTATTGGAATAAAGACAGTGTGGTAGGTTGTTCAAAGCCTTCTGTGGTTCAGAACTTAGCATGCAAACGATGGCATCTTAGTGCCTTCTCTCAACTGATCATCACTTCACTTAACCCTACACTTCAACTTGGCCTAGAATGCCCTGACAAAACACTGTTCATTTCAGTTTCCCTGATTTTGCTTGATATGTTGACATCAGTTTTCCATGCTGATAGCCTTTATCTTCATGTCTGCTAGTCACTAGTTTTGAAACTTCTATCATTGGTACCTGCATTCAGAACCTCTACTTCACGCAACTCGTGTTTGCATGTTAAAACCGAACTGCATATAATCTTAAAAAATTTGTTGGCTATTTAAATTAAGAAATTATCTAGTTTGTAGAATTATGCAAAAACAATTCATTTTCACATTTTTAATCTTAAAGGTTACTTTAAATTTATGCAAGAAATAATTCTCTTCTTTGTAAATGAGAAATATCAGCTTTCTTTCTTTTTATTCACCTATCACATCTTAGTGCCTATTTCCTATTTTACCACTTTCAGTATTTTTTTTCCAATAGAATAAGAAAACCTATCCTGCCAATTGTAGGCTACATCGGGGCTGGTTCACATGTTGCTCTAGGCAAGAAAATGGTTTACCTTTTATATTTGACTACTCAATTCAGGACAATATTTACTGAGCACTTGTCACATTCTAGGCATAATGATATATGCAAAGGACACTTAGAGTACTTACTTGTAGACTGAGTTTTTGGTTTGAGTATTCCACTCAGTTTGTTGAATGAATATATGAGTGGGAAATTAAACAAGGAATCTCTAAAGGTTACTCCAAGTGACAAAGTCTATGAGTCTGTGATATACATACATAATATAACTATTACAGATTATACACACATATATTATGCTCTTTGTTTTTTACTGAAATTATAACGTGAACATTAAAAAGTGCTGTTGTTTTTAAATTTCACTTAATTACCTATGAATATATTATTTTTCTCTACTTGTTCACGATAGGTTATGATAGCTTGATCCTGGAATTAAAGGGCATGTAAAGTAATAATAGGGTAGCCAACCATCTTGGCTTGCTCTGGAGTCACCCACTTGTAGCACTAAAAGTCCCATATTTTGGGAAACTCCTCAGTTCTGAGCAAACTGGGATGTTTAATCCTGTAGGTAATTGGGACCTATTTCTCCTTGTCCTTTGCATTATTCAAGATTCATTTCACCCCAGTGTTCTCTCACCACTTTTTCAGTGTTTGGTGAGAGGCAAGAATGTAAACCAATTTGGGTCAAAAAGACATTAAGAAAAGTTTGCTAGGGCCTTATGCAAATTGCAGTTTCTTCTAAGAGAGAAACAGAGAAAAGTATCTTCTCTCTCCTGTTAAATTCTCCAAAGTTCCTAGCAGCCATCTTCCCACTTTGAAAGGTACAAGGCTTGAAATCAAGCCAATAGTATAGACGGATGAACAGGAACTGGGGTCCTCAATGATATTGCTAAGTAGTCAGATAAACTCTACAGCCCACACTACCTCTGTCTGCTGTTAAATAAACAAGTAAATATCCTAATAGATAAGCCAGAAGAACTAGGTTTCTGGTTTGTTTTTATCTAGCTGAAAGAATTATGGATGATACTCAAGGAAAGTAAGTAATAAAGCCTTTAATTAGTGGCTGTCCTGATTGAATGGGTGAAATAGCCCCTTATAAAGAAATGATCATGCAGGGGAAACAGAACAGCCGTATAGAGGCAATTTCTTTATATTTAAAAGTACTATTAAGATGAAGAATTTAAAAAAAATAAGAAAGTGAAACAATTGCATGGAACATTGAGCAATAAAAATCAGCTGGTGTTGCATTTTAAACCTGCAAACTGAGTGCTAAAAAGAGTAAAAAGCTTTTAAAGTTTATATGCTTGGATCTAAGATCCTTGACTTCAATAGCAGAATCTGTCCACATTCTTCTTTAGTCCCATACCTCAGCAAGTTCCTGTTTGCTTCTCAGATGTTACTTATTGAATGTCTATAATATCCCTGACATTAGAAAAGTCGACCAGATAAAACAGATAGAAATATAAATGAAGGTACTCATTCTGTATGTGTGTGTGTGTGTGTCTGAAAAACAGTTAATAAACTATTCTGCTTTAAATTTATCACAGAAAGCCCACTTTATATTTTCAATCTACAAAGCCACAGGCTAAAATAATGGTGTGTAGGTAAAGAAACATTGACTAGAAATTTAACATAAATTTAATCATTCTGTATCTCCATATTACATTCATCACAAAGACATACCAACCCAGAAAATAGTTTCCAAATCTTTTTTAGACAGCATGAGACAATATGAGAACAGCAGGTCTGAACCAAAAGAAAGAATTCTTTGCATTACACTATTAAATGGAACACTTAATCAGCTTTTGTGCCAAGAGAGAACTTCCCATTATGTTAAGTTATAAATAGGGCTGTGGGAAAATAACTACAAACCGAGAAGATGTAGACCTGTGTCTGTTGACATTGGTTGTTTCATAAAGTGTTATAAACTCAGTACTTGTCAGAAAGAGTAACTCACAAAGACTTTGGAAATCTTGGTTTGAGTAATTCTTTTTATCACTTAGCCTAAAGTTTGATGCATGGACTTGGTAAATAGTGCATTTTTCAGGGCAGGTCCCTCTAAGAGTTTCCTCTTACCCTCACCCTCAACCCCCAACCTGCTTTACCCCTAAATCATCTCCAGGTGTATGTGTATTATTTCAGCTCACCTGCATTAGGGCTTGAAAATGTAACAGCAAGAGTTGTAAAATGCATTTCAAAGTCGTACTCTCAAGAAGCTAGACTGAATTGACTTCAACTTAAAAAAATGAAGTATATGTCCAAACTAGCAAAGGTTTTAAATCCTTCGTTTTCCACTAGAAGTAAAATAAAAATGAAAAAATGTGAGTATTGGTTGTTGTTAGGCCAGATCTTGACCTGAAGTGTGTAGCATTCAGGATAGAATTGAACTCCTAGTTTCTATTCAGAAATCTTATCCATTGAGGAATGAGGTCATTTAGTAACAGGGCTGGTAGATTATACTTACTCTTTCTCCAGAGGGAGACTTTGGCATTTGCACTTTAGTTGGCATAATGGAAACTTGCCATTGTTTTGACAGGGTTTTTATTTGGCAAAATTAAATAGATAGATGGTTGGAGAGTTGATGTAGGATCAATTCTAGAGTTTCTGGAGTAGCCTTAGATTCTGAGTTGCACTCATCCAGACTCGTGTTTCTCAAGGGCAAGTGAGCAGAGAACTCTGAGCCTGTATCCTGAACTGAACAATGGTGGGAAGGGTCATTTAACTAGTCTTGATTTAGCCTGCTTTAAGTGGAACACATTTTAGTTTCTTAGGGTCTGTGACACAGATGCCTGTTGGATGCATGGTATGCTAGAAGCTACACTACAATTTACAATACAAATGTGCCATTCCTCTGAGGAGGTGATGTGTACATCAAAGAGGCAATGCAAGATCACAGTGTGCTGTCTTCTGCTCTCCAGATGTCCCCGAAGCAACTCCCTTTCGTAGTGGCCTTTCTCTAGAAGGAAATCTTTTATAGTAATTGGCATTTGGATTTGACCACTGAGGCAGAGAATTCCTAAAGCTGGAGCTTGCCTCTGAGGAGTTCATTTATAGGTCATCCCCTCTAATCCATGAAGCAGACAAGACTGTACTTTGTACTATCCTAAAAACTCTACTATCCTTTTCATTAAGTTGTTGTCCTGCTTCTCAGGTGTTTCTACCCTTGCAGAATCTCAGGTGATGCTAAGACAGTTTATGCCTATGGCTGAGAGAATTTATCTTAAGATGGAAATAGCCAGGAGGTTGGCTGAATCCTAAAATGTCAGGTTAGTCCTTGGATTAATCCAACATAAAATTAGGTTCTGGCTTAGAGAGAGAAAGTTTGCTGTTACTCCTTAAAACCTAAGTCTCTAATACTCCAGTTTTTAATTTTATGTTAACATTATTCATTGCAATACACTCATGTTCTGCATAACAACATTTTGGTCAACAATGAACCGCATATATTAAACTAGTCCTATAGGTTATAATGGAGCTAAAAAACTTCTATTGTGTTATGACATCATAGCCATCATAATGGCATAGCGCAATGCATTCCTTATGTTTGTGATGATGCTTGTATAAACAAACCTACTGCATTGCCCATTGTATAAAACGATAGCACATACAATTATGTACAGTACATAATATTTGATAATGAATGACAATGTTACTTGTTTATGTATTTTCTATACTATACCTTTTATTGTTACTTTAGAGTGTACTCTTTTTACTTATAAAAAAAGTTTGCCATAAAACAGTATGCAGCATTATGCCAATAACAGCCACACATATCACATTTACTGTATCACTTGATTGCATCATTTTCTCTTGTGCTTGATTTAACCTATTATTTCATTCATCATGGCCCTTAAGTGTACAAAATCCACTGCTAATTTTGCCAGTAAGAAACTGCTTTGAGGCATAGACCTGGAAACAAAATCAAAAGTGATTAAGGGCCTGACTGGGAGGTATCACAGTGGATAGAGCATTGGACTTGGGATGCGGAGTACCCAGGTTCGAGACCTCGAGGTCGCCAGCTTGAGTGTGGGCTCATATGGTTAGAGCAAAACTCACCAGCTTGGACCCAAGGTCGCTGACTCGAGCAAGGGATTGATCAGTTTGCTGAAGGCCCGCGTCAAGGCACATATGAGAAAACAACCAATGAACAACTAAGGTGTCGCAACGCACAATGAAAAACTAATGATTGATGCTTCTCATCTCTCCATTCCTGTCTATCTGTCCCTGTCTGTTCCTCTCTCTGACTCTCTCTCTCTTTCTCTGTAAAAAAAAAAATAAAAAAAAAAACAAAACCCAAAACAACAAAAAAAAGTGATTAAGGACAATGAAGCTGGAAAATTAGTGATGGTGATTGTTCTCCAGTCGGGCATGTCCTGTCCAGCACAGCTAGGATCTTGAAGAACAAGAGCAAAGTGACGGGTGGACACACAATACAATATACAGCTGATGTATTATAGAATTGTGCACCTGAAACATATATAATTTTATTAACCAAAGTCATCCTAATAAATTCAGTGAAAAAGAATAAAAAGAGAAGGACAGAACAAAGTGACAGGATATGTTAAAAGATTTGTTTCATTGAAGGTAATGAAACTAACAAAAATTTATGAATGGCCAATACAGACAAGGAGAAACTTCTAGTGACCTGAATTGAAGACCAGACACAGAAACGTATCCCTTTGAGCACCATGACAAGCACAGTCACAGCGAAAATTTTGTTTGCATTGTTGAAAGAAAAGGCTGGACTTGACCATAATGTTGAATTTACTGCTAGCTCTAGGTGGCTTAAATGATTCAATGAATTGTTACTCATTACATAGTGTGAACGTGAGGGTGGGGTGGGTCTTTGAGTACTGAAGTTAAGGCAACTAAAGAATTTTTGGAAATTCTAGATAAGCTGATTGGGGAGGAAAATTACTTGCCAGAGAAAGTATTCAATGTTGTTGGAAGCTCCCTATTCTGGAAACGAATGCCTGAACGGCCTTTCATGCATAAGGAAACCAAGTCCATGACAGATTTTAAGGCTTTTAAGGACATGGTAACAATCTTGCTTAGGGGCAATGTTGCAGGCTACAAATTGAAATGCTTTGTGACCTGGCACAATGAAAACCACAGGATTTTCAAGCATGTCAATAAGCACACACTCCCATTGTCCTATAGGACCAGTAAGAAATCATGGATAGGCCCTGGCTGGTTGGCTCAGCGGTAGAGCGTCGGCCTGGCGTGCGGGAGACCGGGTTCGATTCCCGGCCAGGGCACATAGGAGAAGTTCCCATTTGCTTCTCCACCCCCCCTCCTTCCTCTCTGTCTCTCTCTTCCCCTCCCGCAGCCAAGGCTCCATTTGAGCAAAGATGGCCTGGGCGCTGGGGATGGCTCCTTGGCCTCTGCCCCACGCACTAGAGTGGCTCTGGTCTCGGCAGAGCGACACCCCCTGGTGGGCAGAGCATTGCCCCTGGTGGGCGTGCCGGGTGGATCCTGGTCGGGCGCATGCGGGAGTCTGTCTGACTGTCTCTCCCCGTTTCCAGCTTCAGAAAAATACAAAAAAAAAAAAAAAAAAAGAGATCATGGATAGAGCAGCTCCTCTTCTCTTACAAGATTTTGCTTAAGGTAGATCTATTTTTAATTTTTTGAAGAAGCTTCACACTTGTTTTTACAACAGTTGCTGAACCAATTTAAATTTTCAGCAACAGTGCATAAGGGTTCCCTTTTATTTACACACTCACCAACACTTGCTATTTGTTATATTTTGATAATAGCCATTCTGATAGTTGTGATGTGAGATCTCATTGTGGTTTTGATTTGCATGTTTCTGATGATAGTGATGTTGATCATCTTTTCATGTGTCTTGTGGTCAACCATATGTCTTTGGAGAAATGTCTATTCAGAAGCTCTGCCCATCTTGTATTCAATTAGTTTTGTTTTGTTGAGGTTGAGTTATATAAGTTTTTTAATATATTTTGGATATTAAACCATTGGTACTTATATCATTTGCAAATATATTTTCCCATTCAGTAGATTGCTGTTTTGTTTGTTGATGATTTTCTTCACTGTGCAAAAGTTTTTTAGTTTGGTGTATTCTGATTTATTTTTGCTTTTGTTGCCCTTGCCCAAGGAGATGTATCCAAAAGAATATTAGTAAGACTGATGTCAAAGGGTTTACTGCCTATGTTTTCTTTTAGGTATTTTATGGTTTCAGGTCCTACATTTAAGTCTTGAATCTATTTTGAATTTATTTTTGTATATTGGTGTAAAAAAGTGGTCTAGCTTCATTTTAGGTATATATCCAGTTTTCCCAAAACCATTTATTGAAGAGACAGTCTTTTACTCACTGTATACTCCTGCTGTCTTTGTCATTGATTGAATAACCATATACGTGTAGGTTAATTTCTGGGCTTTCTATTCTGTTCCATTGACCTATGTGTCTATTTTTTTTCCCCCAAACCATACTGTTTTGATTATTATAGCTTCATAATATACTGTGAAGTTAGGGAGCATATTACCTCCAACTTTGTTTTTTTTCCTCTATATTGTTTTAGCTATTTGGGGTCTCTTGTGGTTCTATATAAATTTTAGGATTATTGGTTTTAGTTCTGTGAAAAATGAAATTGGAATTTTGATTGGGATTGCATTGATTCTGTAGATTGCTTTGGGTAATATGGTTATTTTAATGATATTAATTCTTTCTCTCCATGAACAACGTATATTGTTCCATTCATTTGTGTCTTCAATTTTTAATCAGTTTCTTATAGTTTTCAGAGTACCCTTCATCTCCTTGATTAAATTTATTTCTAAGTATTTTATGCATTTTGATGCAATTGTAATTGGGAAGGATTTCTTAATTTTTCTTTTTGATAGTTCATTGTTAGTATACAGAAATGCCATAATTTCTATATATTATTTTATATCCTGCAACTGAATTCATTTATTATTTTTAATAGTTTTTTTTTTTTTTTTTGGTGAAGTCTTTCAGATTTTCTATATATAGTATCATGTCATCTGCAAATAGTGACACTTCTACTTCATTTCCAATTTGGATGCCCTTCAGCACTCACGCTAAAGGTAGTCATGTAATTTCTTCATGTATAACCCAGGTACTTTACAAACTGCTGCCTCTGCACTGGACCTCAGAGCAAGTGAGTTTATATATGAGCCCTTTAAGAGTAGAGTCTCAATTTTCCATAGCCCTTCAGTTCTTAGTCATAAACCCTGTTAGTTTCAAAGCCAAGTGTTATGAGGGCTCCTCTTCCTGGTGCAGGTCTCCTGGGCTGGTGAATTTGGTGTGGGGCTTGGACTCCTCACTCCTCAGGGGGAATCACCATGGGTTTTACAACACTCCTACCTGTGGATTAGCATAGGGATTTGGATCCTGACTAAACCATGTCTCTCTCCCTGCTACCCCTCCCAATGTGTTATTTCTTTATATCCTTAGTTTTAGATAATCTGTTCAAGTAGTCTTCAGATCATTCTTAGTGATGTTTGCCCTATATTTAGTTGTAGCTTTGCTTGTTGAAGGCAGAAGTAAACTTAGAATCTTCCTACTCTACCATCTTTACCCCTCCCTCCTGCCATAATGATCTTAATTGGCAAGGATTTTTTTTTTCTGAAGTTGGAAACAGGGAGGCAGTCAGACAGACTCCCACATGCGCCCGACCGGGATTCACCTAGCATGCCCACCAAGGGGCGATGTTCTGCCCATCTGGGGCATCGCTCTGTTGCAACCACAGCCATTCTAGTGCCTGAAGCAGAGTCCACAGAGCCATCCTCAGCGCCCGGGCCAACTTTGCTCCAATGGAGCCTTGGCTGCAGGAGGGGAAGAGAGAGACAGAGAGGAAGGAGGGGGGAGGGGTGGAGAAGCAGATGGGCACTTCTCCTGTGTGCCCTGGCCGGGAATCGAACCCGGGACTCCTGCACGCCAGGCCAGCGCTCTACCACTGAGCCAACCGGCCAGGGCCAATTGGCAAGGTTTTAATCACTTACCTTTTCCAAACCTTCTTTTAGTTTATTTTGTCATTCAAACTATAAGCATTAAAACTCAGCACATTTCTAAAAAGGAGACTTAAGAAATGCATGTATACTTTTATACACACTATGCCTAGTTGTTTCTTAATATTGATCTAGCTCTTGTACTTCGTAACAGGATCCCTGGGATAAATTTATTTTCCAGCCATGCCATTCATTGTGATCCTGGGATCTCTTATTTTTTAACCAATATGAATAAATTAGACATTATCACTGGGTTCAGGTTTGTTTAGATTTCTTATCCAATATTTATTTCTCTTCTCTCCCTAATCTTTTACTCTTATCCACAAATGTTGTTCTTGAATGATTTCCCAATGGTCTATGAAGTTAAATTATAAACTTAGCCTGAGTTGAGAGTGCCTTACTTCCTTTATAGTATGATATTATCATCCCAAAAGGAAATCCTGCATTAGATTATTACTCCTTCCAGGAGAAAAGAGAAATTCTCTGAGATTTTTAAGTATTATATTTCTTTAACCTATGATGCTTTGATGAAAGATACACCATTATTTTTTGTGCACTCTGAAAAGGTAAAAGCTCAAGACAAGGAATCTAATGATAATGTAATATACTAATCTAAGAGAATCTAATAATATAAGAGAGTTTATTATTACATGAGGGCTATATCCTTATTGTATGAGTGATGAAAAGACTAACAAATAAACAAAACAACCGTGTAGGAAATGACAGCTAAAAAGTTTGCATTGCTTGATCTTAGCACTGAATGGAAAAAGAAAATAAATTTACCCCTGATTATTTGAACTCAGACTTACTACAAACACAGGTAGCCATATAAATTCACAAAAATGATTGTAAGTTGATATTGGATTATAAGAATGTCTCAATTTCAAATATTTTGAAATATGTTTTTAAAGTTTGGTTTAGAATCCATGAAACAAATTAATTTAAATTGTTTAGATATTGTTGTTGTTTATAAGTTTGCCTATATTTTCTTAACTTCTAAGAGGGTTGGATAGACATCTATATCTATACTTCATTGTTCTCCAAACTGGATTTCCAGATGTCTCCAGGCCATTTATCACTATATAAACCTCTCTGGGTTCAACTTGATGTTTTCTCCCATCCTCCATAAGGATGGAACGTTTTAGAGGCTAATGTACATAATGAAGTGTGTACATTTTAAAGACCCTTGGAGCAATGCAACATTGTTTTGCTCAGAGTAGTGCACATCAGAACACAATTGTCAGATGTAAAATGCCACAAAATATTCTCAGTTTAACAGCTGGCTTTATGGTATTGGTTTTCAACACTCACTTTCCATCAGATACACAGTAGACTATCATCTTACTAAATTTCTTAAATTAAGTGGGATCGTACTTCTCATTCATATTAAATGTTTGATTTTCAGAAATAACCCTGATGCTTCAAGGGACATGTGTGCAGTGGAATTAGTTTGTTACTGAACTGTATATCCTCCCATGATGTGAGAAAAAAAAATATTATTATGATAAAATAGAAGTATGAGATCATATGGAGTTAAAATAATTTAAAATTATCCTTTTTATACCTAAAAATGACCTAGAAACTATATTCATTAGATACTAGCCATACATAGATTTTTCTCTAATTTGATTTAGATTAGTGTTTTCCACTCTGGAACAATAGTCCAGTGATTGATTAACATTAATTAAATTTGGAAAATGCTACACACTCTGTACCTCTCTTTAAAAATTATAATACACATTTGAAAACTAAATGCTCTGAGAAGCCTGGCAGTGAGGAAGCCTAGTCAACTTTTCACAGCCATTACCAAGAAACTATGTCTTTCATATAAATCTATTCTCCTTTGCATTGCAGTTTAAGATACTGGAGAACCATTATTCATTTTGACACTACTAACAATGATTAGAGAGGCAGACAGGATGCAGAGTGGGTGGGACCCTTATGGGCTGTTTTAGTAGGAAGCGATTGAAGGGTTTTAGGTGAGAGAGTGATATAATCTGATGTGCTGTAGGGCTGAAGAAATAAATTTCCCAACATCAATAAAGAGTTTGTTTCTTCATTTACTCATTTAGCAAGTATTTAATGAGTGTCTATTATATGCCAGACATTGTTCGATGCAGAGTAAGGTTCAAGAGATTAAGTACATGTTAAATTGTAATATGATAAAATGATGGTTATCCCCAGGGCCAGAATCTTAAGAAAATATGTTGGAGAAGTGTCATGGTAAGAAAATTCAATTCAACACACATTCTCTTCAGTACCGCTATGTGCTAGATAGCTGTTCCCTCCTGGAGTTAGATATAAATCTAGTACATTCCAGGCTGCTGGGAGCCTATAAACTTGTGGGTGGAGCCACACCTGCTTGGTGCCGAGTGTCAAACATTTGTAGAGCAAGAACTAAAGAAAGAAGAACATTGTTTTCTTTGCCCTGAGACAGTTTCTAAACTTAAGGATTGAAGGAGACTCTAGTTCCACTGTCTACTTGCAATTGATCTAATATTTTTTTTAAGTTTCTATTTATTTATTTATTTTAGAGGAAAAATAGAGAGAGAGAAAGAAAGAGAGGAGCAGGAAGCATCAACTCTCCATATGTGCCTTGACCAGGCAAACCCAGGGTTTTAAACCTGTGACCTCAGCATTCCAAGTCAACGCTTTATCCACTGTGCTACAACAGGTCAGGCAAGTTTTCATTTCAGAATGTACTAGGCCATAGCTTTCAAATTAATGTAATTATCAAAAACTATAGAAAAATATAAAAAAGAAAATTTAAATAAATCATAATGATAGAGATAGCTTGCTCCATGACAGAGAGACCAAAGTATTCTAGGGTTGTCTTGGTTCCTGTCCACATAGGTTCTTACAATAAATGCTCTTTAATAAATAGAGAAGGATCTCTGTTCATGGAGTAGCAACCACAATAACAACCAAAAAAATCCCTAATTAATTTCAGTCTAGCATTGTAAATTAGGGTGACCAATAACAGTGCTTTACTTGGTAATGTATTTTTTAGCTATTGGTGTTCAAGATAGTGTTTTCATTTAAATCTACTTTTTTTACTTACTCTAACCCTAACATCTCCCTATTTTCAAAGCCTTTAAGTTATGATATTTTTATGATACAGAAATAAGAGTTTTATTATTTACTGACATACTTTTGTAAGACTTCTTCCTATATGTGTGAGCTATGTATTCTTTGATTACCCTATTCCTTTTCAACAGGTTGGTACTATCATTTTTTTTTATAGCAAGCATAGAAACATAATTTAGTCCTTTCCCCAGTATGGTTAATCAGAACAAAAATTGTATCAATATTTTTATAAAACTTTTTTTTTTCAGAGACAGAGAGAGAGTCAGAGAGAGGGATAGATAGGGACAGACAGATAGGAATGCAGAGAGATGAGAAGTATCAATCATCAGGTTTTTATTGTGGCACTTTAGTTGTTCATTGATTGCTTTATCATATATGCCTTGACCATCAGTCTACAGCAGACCAAGTAACCCCTTGCTCAATCCAGTGACCTTGGGTCCAAGCTGGTGAGCTTTGCTCAAACCATATGAGCCTGTGCTCAAGCTGGCGACGTTGGGGTCTCGAACGTGGGTCCTCCATATCCCAGTCTGATCCTCTATCCACTGTGCCACTGCCTGGACAAGCTACAAAAATATTTTTTATAAATAAATTTTTATTTTAATGGGGTAACATCAATAAATCAGGTTACATATATTCAAAGAAAACATGTCCAGGTTATCTTGTCATTCAATTCTGTTGCATACCCATCACCCAAAGTCAGATTGTCCTCTGTCACCTTATATCTAGTTTTCTTTGTGCCCCTCCCCTAACCCCTCCCCCTCTCCCTCCTTCCCTCCCCCGCTCCCCGTAACCACCACACTCTTGTCCATGTCTCTTAGTCTCGTTTTTATGTCCCACCAATGTATGGAATCCTGCAGTTCTTGTTTTTTTTTCTGATTTACTTATTTCACTCTGTATAATGTTTCAAGATCCCACCATTTTGTTGTAAGTGATCCGATGTCATCATTTCTTATGGCTGAATAGTATACCATGGTGTATATGTGCCACATCTTCTTTATCCAGTCTTCTATTTTTTTTTTGACAGTGATTAAAACCTTTAAGCAAACTCTTGGCCAATACAGCAAGAATCCATAAAAATAAAAGAGTAGTGTCCTTAACATGTTCACCAAGTCCAAGTTGGCCTCAACACCATGCCAAATCCCTGAAAAATGCAACCCAACCCCAGTTCAGTCTGTTATGAGCTGTCACAAGGATCAGGAGTCCAGGAAATGTCCACACCCAAAAAAAGTCCATGTGGCACTGGAATTGTTGTCATAATTCTATACTTTGCAGCTCACATCCAAGTCCTAATGACCGCTGCTTCTAGCTGGTAATGATTCAGGTAGACTGGAAAAGCCATCTGTAGCATGTGTGGAGATGGAGCTTCTGTTCTCCTCTGCCTGGAGAGATGAGACCAGGTTGCTTTTCCCTGGAGCTCTGCGACTGTGGCTTGGTAAAGAGAACCTTGGGATACACTAAGCTGGGTGGCAAAGGTAGATTCATAATAGAAGTTGGCAAAATGGGGAAAGAGAACTCTAAATTAGGATTAGGTCCCTGCCTGAAATATGAGTGGGGCATTGAGGTAGGAGGAATAAAGGAAACACTATATATTAAACAAAGCAGCAGAAAATAGGACTATCAACACCCACAACAGAGATCTTCAAGGGAAGAATAAAAAACCTGACTATTCAGGCAAGACATAGTTAAGTGGTCCTTGTGCAAATGAGATCAGTTTACCTGCTTCTTGGAAGAAATACCCTAGGCTCATCCACAGTGTCATAGATGGGGCCAATGGCCCTGGGCACCTTCAGCCTTCAGTGGCAAACCCCAGCATTCTGGGCAAGGTTAGGTCATAGGTGGCTGGAGCAGGGCTGGAAGAGACTGAGCCCTCCCTTAGAGGAGCGAGGGAGAAGCCTACCTTCCAGTGTCCCTGTTTCCTCACAGCAGAGGCATGTAAGCCTGGCAGGCTTTAGCTCAATGACCTTCCTTTCCACTATTGAAGCAGGACCTAGATGGCATCCTATGAGACCCCTTTGGGGCGTTGGAGCCTTTAAGGGCATATCCTAAAAGCTGGTAGTTCCCTGATCTCTATTGGGCTTTTTCTGCCTCTTGGAATCTTAAAGGCCATGCTCAGAAGATCTCGCTGAGGGGTTTGAGGATACCCATCCACCTATATAAATCTTTTCCATATATTTGGAGCTATTTGGAAAAAGCCAAAACAGTGTTATTAGCTGGATCAAATAAAGAAGGTAGTAGTTTGCAGGAGAAAAAGATTTGGCGTCTCCTGTTCATCAGCATTCAAAAGAAATTTAAAAATTTTTTTAAGTAAAAAGTATGATATGGTAGATCAGTAGGAGTTCCAGGATATGACTCCCCACTTTTAAATTTTTTTAAATTGACCTTAAAATATTTGCTGGGTACACTTTAATAATACCTTGACTTTAAAGATTGTAAGAATGACAAAATACAGTAAATGCTTTTGCTCCATATGCAGGAGCATTGTCAGTTTAACCAGTTTAGGAAATCCAGTAATAGAACAGTGCATATAGACAATGAGCTATAACATGCTTAGCAGCCTCTCCTGTTCTGACAGAGGTTACTATAACTCCAGAATATGTATCAACTGTAACGTGGGCATAGGAGTGTTTGCCAAATGAAGGTATATGAGTAACATCCATTTGCCAAAGTTGTCCTGGTATGGGTCCTTGACGGTTAACTCCAAATGAAGGGGCAGTATAGGACCCCTTGGACAGGATTTTCCAATCTGCCATGCTGCTTTCCGAGAAAGTTGAAGCTGTTTACATAAGGCTGCAGTGTTCTGGTGATGAATAGTATGAGACTGAATTCCTCGATCTGCCATGCTTGCTCCAAATAATTTTCTTTTGGGTAGCTTGATCAACAAGGGCATTTCTAGGCCCTGGCCAGTTGGCTCAGTGGTAGAGCATCGGCCTGGCATGCAGGAGTCCCGGCCAGTGCACACAGGAGAAGCGCCCATCTGCTTCTCCACCCCTCCCCCTCTCCTTCCCCTCTGTCTCTCTCCTCCCCTCCCGCAGCCAAAGCTCCACTGGAGCAAAATTGGCCCAGGTGCTGAGGATTGCTCTGCGGCCTCTGCCTCAGGCGCTAGAATGGCTCTGGTTGCAACAGAGCAACACCCCAGATGGGCAGAGCATCCCCCCCCCCGCCGGTACGTGTGCCGGGTGGATCCCGGTCGGGCGCATGCAGGGAGTCTGTCTGACTGCCTCCCCGTTTCCAACTTCAGAAAAATACCAAAAAAAAAAAAAAAAAGGGCATTTTCTTGTGCTACACCTCCAGGGAGCATGGAGTGAGCTCGAGTATGTCCTATAAAACATGGAGCTCTATGTTTACATACAAGTCTTTGAAGAAGGAGAAACTGCTGAAATAGTTCATCAGCATTTGTCCCTAAGACAGCAGTCTTTATAGTGGAAACACCATAAGTAAATATTTGCTGTCTGTATATAGATTAAAAGGGGAATATGGCAAATGCTGAAAAGCCATGATCATGGCATATAATTCTAGACTTTGAGCTGATTTTACGTTGACAGTTTCAGTATAAAGTTGTCCATTGATTTGCAAAAGCGATTTGCCATTTAGTGGAAGTTTCTCAGAGCCATTGTTGTTGATCCTTTGAAAAAAGGAACAACAATAATTTTGAGTCAAAACCTATAAGCTCTAAGGGTCGCCTATGCCCCTTGATAATCCAGGAGGCAACAAAATCAAAATATGGAAGTGTATTCCATGTGCTATTAGATGGTTCAATGTGCCCGAGCTGTAGCTGCTCTTGTACCAATTGAGCAGCTGCCCTAAGTTTCTCCTGAGAAAGGGGCCATTAGTCTACCCATACAGGATTATCTGATTTTCAAGTAATTGGGTCTGCACAATGCATTATTGAGGTAGCAGGAGCTACCAAGGCCCCTCTGCTAAATTTTGGTATCCTAATTAACACCTTCTGGTATTGGGTGCCACTTCTATGGGGGTGAGAATTCCTCGCTGTTCGTTCCCTAGTCCCTTGGTGGGCAAAAATCCCCGATCAAGCATCTGAGTACTGACTAAACCATTAGGACTGACAAGCAATGCTCCCATATTTTTCAAAACATCTCTACCCCACAAATTAACTGGCCATCCAGGGAGCACATTAGGCTTAAAAAATCCAGAATGACCTTAATCTTCCCAATGTAGAAAACTAGAACTTTGTTGAGGGGATTTACACTGCCCTATACCTTGTAATTCTGTGGCTGCTGCATGAGTGGGCCAGGAAGGAGGCCAATGTGGCTTAGCAATAACAGATACATCAGCTCCAGTATCTAAAAGTCCTTTAAATTTATGCTCATGTATTGTTAGTTCCATTTCAGAGCGTTCCTGACCTATTTTTTTAAATCCAACTGGCAAAATCAGAGGAGCCAAATCACCAATTTGCTTGGGTCCCCTTTTGCAGGATGTGGCCTGAGAAGCAGAAATAGCATCCTTATACTATTCTTCTAACTGCCTGAATTAGCCTTGAGACACATTCTTTTTTATTATTATTATTAATTTTGATGGGGTGACATTGATAAAATTGTCTTCTGTCACCTTCTAACTGGTTTTCTTTGTGCCCCTCCCCTCCCCCAAACCCCTCCCCCTCCTCCCCCCACCCTGTAACCCCAACACTGTTGCTCATGTCTCTGAGTCTCATTTTTATGTCCCACCTATGTATGGAATCATACAGTTCTTAGTTTTTTCTGATTTACTTCTTTCGCTCAGTATAATGTTATCAAGGTCCACCCATGTTGTTGTAAAAGATCCGATGTCATCATTTCTTATGGCTGAGTAGTATTCCATAGTATATATGTACCAGAGCTTTTTAATCCACTCATCCTCTGATGGACACTTGGGCTGTTTCCAGATCTTTGCTATTGTGAACAATGCTGCCATAAATATGGGGGTGCATTTCTTCTTTTCAAACAGTGCTATGGTGTTCATGGGGTATATTCCTAACAGTGGTATAGCTGGGTCAAAAGGCAGTTCAATTTTTAGTTTCTTGAGGAATCTCCATACTGTTTTCAACAGTGGCTGCACCAGTCTGCATTCCCACAAGCAGTGCAGGAGGGTTCCCTTTTCTCCACATCCTCGCCAGCACTTATTCTGTGTTGTTTTATTGATGAGCGCCATTCTGACTGGTGTGAGGTGATATCTCATTGTGGTTTTCATTTGCATTTCTCTAATAATTAGTGATGTTGAGCATTTTTTTATATGCCTATTGGCCATGTGTGTCCTCTTTGGAGAAGTGTCTATTCATTTCTTTTGCCCATTTTTGGATTGGATTGTTTGTCTTCCTGGTATTAAGTTTTACAAGTTCTTTATAAATTTTGGTTATTAACCCCTTATCAGACATATTGTCAAATATATTCTCCCATTGTGTAGTTTATCTTTTTATTCTGTTCTTATTGTCTTTAGCTGTGCAGAAGCTTTTTAGTTTGATAAAGTCCCATTTGTTTATCCTGTCTTTTTTTCACTTGCCTGTGGAGACAAATCAGCAAAAATATTGCTGCGAGGGATGTCAGAGAGCTTATTGCCTATGTTTTCTTCTAAGATGCTTATGGTTTTATGGCTTACATTTAAGTCTTTTATCCATTTTGAGTATATTTTTGTGAATGGTGTAAGTTGGTGGTCTAGTTTCATTTTTTTGCAGGTAGCTGTCCAATTTTCCCAACACTATTTGTTGAAGAGGCTGTCTTTACTCCAATGTATGTATTCTTACCTCCTTTGTCAAATATCAGTTGTCCATAAAAGTATGGGTTTATTTCTGGGTTCTCAGTTCTGTTCCATTGATCTATATGCCTGTTCTTATGGTGTTTGAGTACAATGGCCTTATAATATACCTTGATATCCGGAAGTGTGATACCTCCCACTTTACTCTTTCTTTTCAAGATTGCTGAGGCCATTTGTGTTTTCTTTTGGTTCCATATAAATTTTTGGAATATGTGTTCTATATCTTTGAAGTAGGTCATTGGTATTTTAATTGGTATTGCATTGAATTTATTGATTGCTTTTGGTAATATAGACATTTTAATGATGTTTATTCTTCCTAACCATGAGCACGAAATATGCCTCCACTTGTTTGTATCTTCCCTGATTTCTTTTATCAATGTTTTATAATTTTCCGAGTACAAGTCTTTAATCTCCTTGGTTAGATTTATTCCTAGGTACTTTATTTTTTTGGTTGCAATGGTAAAGGGGATTGATTCCTTAATTTCTCTTTCTGACAGTTCATTGTTAGTGTATAAAAATGCCTCTGATTTCTGAGTATTGATTTTATATCCTGCTACCTTGCTGAATTCATTTACCAAGTCTAGTAGTTTTTTGACTGCAAATTTAGGGTTTTCTATATACAATATCATATCATCTGCAAATAATGATAGTTTTACCTCTTCTTTTCCAATTTGGATACCTTTTATTTCTTTTTCTTGTCTTATTTCTGTGGCTAGGACTTCCAGAACTATGTTGAATAAGAGTGGTGAAAGGGGGCACCCCTGCCTTATTCCTGATCTTAAGGGGATTGCTTTTAATTTTTCCCCATTCACTATGATGGTGGCTGTGGGTTTGTTATAGATGGGCCTTTATCATGTTGAGCAATGTTCCCTGAATTCCTTCTTTGCTGAGAGTTTTGATCATGAATGGGTGCTGGATTTTATCAAATGCTTTCTTTGCATCTATTGAAATTATCTTGTGGTTTTTCTGTTTCCTTTTATTTATGTGATGAATCACATTGATTGATTTGCGAATATTGTACCAGCCTTTCCTCCCAAGAATAAATCCCACTTGATCATGATGTATGATTTTTGCCATATATTGCTGGATCTGGTTTGCTAATATTTTGTTGAGGATTTTAGCATCTAAATTCATCAGGGATATTGGCCTATAATTTTCTTTTGTTGTGTTGTCTTCGCCTGGTTTTGGAATCAGAATTATGCTTGCCTCATAAAAGGAGCTTGAAAGTCTTCCTTCCTTTTTAATTTTTTGAAATAGCTTGAGAAGGATAGGAGTTAGTTCTTCTTTGAATATTTTGTAGAATTCACTTGTGAAGCCATCAGGCCCAGGACTTTTCTTTTTTGGAAGTTTTTTCATAACTGTTTCAATCTCATTTGTTGTAATTGGTCTTTTTAGGTTTTCTGATTCTTTCAGATTAATTTTTGGAAGATTATATGTTTCAAGGAATTTGTCCATTTCGTCTAGGTTTTCTAGTTTTTTGGCGTACAGTTCTTCTTAGTCTTTTCTTACAATATTTTGTATTTCTGTTGTGTCAGTTGTTATTTCTCCACTCTCGTTTTTAATTTTATTTATTTGAGTCCTCTCTCTTTTTTTCTTGGTGAGTCTGGTTAAAGGTTCATCGATCTTGTTTACCTTTTCAAAGAACCAGCTCCTAGTTTCATTGATCCTCTGTATTGTTTCTTTAGCCTCTATGTCATTTATTTCTGCTCTGATCTTTATTATTTCCTTCCTTCTACTAGCTCTGGGCTTTACTTGCTGTTCTTTTTTGAGTTATTTTAGATGTAGGGTCAAGTTGTTTATTTGAGCTTTTTCTAGCTTCTTGGGGTATGCCTGTAATGCTATAAACTTCCCTTTCAGGACTGCTTTTGCTGTGTCCCATAAATTTTGACTTGATGTATGCTCATTATCATTTGTTTCTAGGAATTTTTTAATTTCTTCTTTGATCTCATTGTTTACCCATTTGTTATTTAATAACATGCTATTTAGTTTTCAAGTGATTGAGTATTTTTCAGTTTTTGTGTTGTGGTTGATTTCTAGTTTAATGCCATCGTGATCAGAGAAAGTGCTCGTTATGATTTCAATCTTCTTAAATTTGTTGAGACCGCTTTTGTGCCCTAACATGTGGTCTATTCTAGAGATGTACCATGAGCGCTTGAAAAAAATGTATATTCTGCTGTTTTAGGGTGAAAGGTTCTGAAGATATCTATTAAATCGAGTTGATCTAATATGTCATTTAAGTCTGCTGTTTCTTTGTTAAATTTCTTTCTTGAGGATCTTTCTAATGATGGTAGTGGGGTATTGAAATCCCCTAGTATTATAGTATTGCTGTTGATCTCACCCTTTAAATCCATCAAAATCTGCTTTATATATTTAGGTGCTCCTATATTAGGTGCATAGATATTTATAACAGTTATATCAGTTATATCTTCCTTTTGGATTGCTCCTTTTATCATTATGTAGTGACCTTCTTTATATCTAACTATAGTCTTTGTTTTTTAAAATTTTATTTATTTTTCTTTATTTTTTTTTTACAGAGGCAGAGAGGGACAGATAGGGACAGACAGGAATGGAGAGAGATGAGAAGCAGCAATCATTAGTTTCTCGTTGCGACACCTTAGTTGTTCATTGATTGCTTTCTCATATGTGCCTTGACCATGGGGCTTCAGCAGACCGAGTAACCCCTTGCTCAAGCCAGCAACCTTGGGTCCAAGCTAGTGAGCTTTGCTCAAACCAGATGAGCCCGTGCTCAAGCTGGTGGTGACCTTGGGGTCTCGAACCTGGGTCCTCCGCATCCCAGTCCAACGCTCTATCCACTGCGCCACCGCCTGGTCAGGCTATAGTCTTTGTTTTAAAGTCCATTTTGTCTGATATAAGTATTGCTACCCCAGGTTTTTTTTCATTTCCATTTGCATGAAATATTTTTTCCATCCTTTTATCTTCAGTCTATGTGCATCTTTTTTTTTAAGGTGTGTCTCTTGTAGACAGCATATGTATGGGTCCTGTTTTCTTATCCATGCAGCTACCCTATGTCTTTTGATCGGATCATTTAATCCATTTACATTTAAGGTTATTATTAATATGTAATTGTTTATTGCCATTTTTTTCTTTAAAACTGTATTCCTCTTTTGCTATATTCTTTTTCTCCTTTGATCTGTTTACAACAGGTCCCTTAGCATTTCTTGCAGTACTGGTTTGGTTGTAGTGAATTTCTTGAGTTTTTTTTTTTTTTTTTTTGTATGTAAAGCTATTTATTTCTCCTTCAATTTTAAACGATAGCCTTGCTGGATAAAGTAGTCTTGGTTGTAGGCTCTTGTTCTGCATCACTTTGAATATTTCTTGCCATTCCCTTCTGGCCTCAAGTGTTTCTATTGAGAAGTCAGAAGTCATCCTTATGGGGGCTCCTTTGAAGGTGATAGTTTTTTTTTTTCTGTAGCAGCTTTTAATATTTTCTCTTTATCACTTAGTTTTGGTATTTTAATTATGATGTGTCTTGGTGTGATTTCTTTGGGTTTCTCCTTAATGGAGTTGTCTGTGCTTCCTGAACATGTGAGATGTTTTTCTGCCTTAATTGAGGGAACTTTTCAGCCATGATATGTTTGAACAAAGTCTCTATCCCTTGTTCTTTTCTTCTTTAGGAACCCCTATGATGCGGATGTTATTTCTCTTCATGTTGTCACAGAGCTCTCTAAGAGTTTCCTCAGACTTTTTGATTCTCTTTTCTTTTTTCTGCTCTGCTTCCATGCCTTTATTTATCGTGTCCTCTAACTTGCTGATTCGATTCTCTGCTTCATCCATCCTGCTTTTAATTTCTTCCATTGTGTTCTTTATTTCAGATATTGTATTTGTCATTACTGACTGATTCTTTTTTATTATTTCAATGTCCTTTTTTATATTTGCTATCTCTTTATTTAGGTTTTTGTAATGACCATCTATTGTTGTTCTAATATCTTTGAGCATCCTAACAATCGTTATTTTAAACTCTGCATCTGGTAATTTTGTTATATCTGATTCATTTAGGTCCTTTCCTGGGGATTTCTCTTGCTTCATTTGTGTTGCATTTCTCTGTCTCTGCATTTTCTCTGTGTAAAGGAAGGTTTGGCCACTGGAGTCCATTGGGTATGGCCTCTGTTCCCTAAGTATAGTCTGTCTGCAGGGCCACTACCCCCTCTTCTGTTACTGCCTAGGGCTTTTGGGTTTGGGCATTGCCGGTGCCTGCCCACTGGGCTGTTGCTGTGGTTTCCACCTCTCCTTCACGGGAGTGGATGTGCTCACGTGGTCAGGTGCACAAGCGTTGGTGGCCTTGGCCTTGCCCCCATGGGTGGTGTTATGCTCGGTCCTGAGGGCACTGGTGAGCAACTTTGCTCAGCTACGGGTCTCAGCCTGTTTCTGGACTTTCACCCTGCCCTTGCAGGAGGAGCCCGCTCATGGAACAGCTGCTAGCCTTGGCTCTACTGGCTGGGCAGGACTGAGTGCCCATGCTCAGCTCAGTAGCAGAACTCCACCTGTTCTGGGCTTTTGGCTCCACCCTCACAGGAGGAGCTGGCTCCCAAGTCAGGCAACAAGCCTGGGTTCCACAGGCAGGGCAAGGCTGTGCTCCTGCGCCCTTGCTCAAGGGCTGGTCTCCACCCCTTCCGGGGTTCCCACCCTTCTTTCACAGGCTGGATTACAGGCAGCCCGCAGCTGGGATTGACTGCTTTTGCACACCCCCTCCTCCCCAGCCGGGCAAGACTGAGCTCTCACATGAGCCCAGTGGTGGCCAGCAGGCTTCTGCCCCTGACAACAGAACTGCCCCTCTGTGTCCCACCACCCACCATCGGGGGAGCCCTCAGCTGTGTGGGTGTGGGCTGAGTGCCCACTGCAGCTCAGACCCTAACACTCGCTACTGTAGACCCAAAAGCTCCCTCCTTCTAAGCAACTCTGCTCTCAGTGCCACGGGGGAGCTTGTTTGGCTGCTGTCCTCCTTCCCTTTGCTGGTATTGCTGTTTCCGGGGGAAATATTCACTTCAGATTTGGGGAGTGACTCGACCCAGGGGTTAGGGTCGCTGTCTCTCAAAATGTTTCTCCCTGTGCCTCCTAGATTACACTCTCTTCCTGCTACTCTGGTATTCTTCTCTCTCCCTGTCCCCTGGAGCCCTGGGTGAGTGGTTGTGAGAGAGGTTTTCTGCGCTGTCCCTTTAAGAAGAATCCTGGGTCTGAGAAATCAAACTCTTTCTCACAACCAGTATTCTGACTTGTTTCCAGCTATTATAAATACTATCCATACACTTCTTTTTTTTTTTTTTTTTATCCATACACTTCTTGTAGGCTCTGGGGCTGCAGGCTGTGGCTTTGTTCCTGGGGCTCAGGAATCCTCTCTTCTCTGCTAAACTCACTTCCTGCCACACGAGTCTCTCACGGCTGCTGTTTGCTCCGGGGAGCTGGGCAGCCCTCTCCACGTTTCTGCTTTTCCTACCAGTCTCGGTGTGGCTTCTTCAGTGTTCCTTGGTTGAAGAGTCCTCTTAGTTTAGTCCAAAGTTGTTTTTTTCCAGATGATAGTTCTTAAAATTAGTTTGTAATCCACTTTGGTTCTGGGAGGTGGATGTTGGTATGTCCGCCTACTCCAGCGCCATCTTGTCTTCCTCAGTAATTTTCTTTAAAAAAAAAAGATTTTATACTTAAAATTCCTCATGTGGGTGTGGGGATTCCAATCCACCCTGCAGTATAGAATTCAAGCTACAAAACTTTTAACTTCATTCTCAGTATTGGTAATACCATGTAAGCTTTTAGGATTGTTGTCCAATTTGGAATATCTTTATCAAGCTTTTTTCATATTATGCTTGTACAGAATACTTGCTATAGGTTTGTGCCCTCCAGGCACAGGAATTCAAATAAAGTCTATTTTGTACTTCCCATAAAAAATATATGATGCATTCATAATTATATGTAGAATATATTTCTAACAGAAATGAATTTTCATTTTGACTTGGTGTCAATGTAAACCAAATTCTTAGCTTACAATTTTTTATATGTCTAATGAATGGAAGAATTTTCCACAGACAAGCTTCTAGTTGCATATATTCCAAACCTTGTTTCTACTCATTATCCACATAATTCTGAGGTTAAGTGTCCCTTACATCAGGGTAAATCCCGGTAGGACCTCTGGCCTTGCACTTTTGTGTCATGAGACCAAGAGGGTCAATACAGAGAGTAGTTAGAGTATTCCTGGAAGCCACTCATATACCAGGGCAGCTAGCAATAAGGGAACTGTAAACAATGTAAATACACCTCACTAAGTACAAACTAAATCTATCCTACTTTCAACTTCCCCTTAGCTAGGTCTCAAAAATGCTCTTTATCACTCCAGTGAAATTTGACCAGAGAGCAAGTATAATGAAGGGGAAATTGAACTGGAGAGAAGTAGCAGGCTTAACCAATTGTGGTTTAAATATTTTATTTCCATAATTTTTTGTAAAACCTAAACTCCTATGAACACATTGGTAGGGCCCCTCCCAGGATCTTGGAAGGGGTTCATGCAGTTGAAGAATCTGAAGCTTAAATTTCATTAGCTTTCCACCTCTGAGTTTTATTTTCCTCTTGTTTCCAAATGACTTAGGCTTTTTCTATCCAACTGTGCCTTTTTCTATTGCATGCCTTTCTCTTATAGTCTCTGTTGACTCCTATGGAGCCCTGTTCTACTTCCTACCTTCTTTTCCTGTAGCCTTTCAGCTTCATCTTTCACTGTGAACTTCACCCTCCTCCCCCAGAGTGGTTGCTTTTGGCTTAACTACCATGCCTAGAACAGTTGCCTATAATCAGGTAGGGAAGGACGGGGAACAGTATCACATGTTCTGAATGGGACTGCCCTGGGGTATCACCAGATTTTAATATTAGGAAAGAAGGAAAGAGCATCAAGGAAGTAAGCCTGCTGGGTGGGGAGACCTACCACTCTTGGTTAGTGATGGATAGAGCACATTTAAAGGAATACTACCTATTGATTACTATGTTTCTCACTGCCTTTCCATCAGAATCAATACTTTTCATCAGATTATTGATGTATTACCTTTAAAATACTTATAAATACACCACTTTGGTATCGTGTGTTCAGGGAAATAACCTCAGCTGTGTGTCTGAAGGGCTCCCCTTCAATAAAAGGCAGGAAGATTATTGTCACATAGAGGGATTTGGGGACAAGCAGGAGGAGCACTCACTGGCATTTTGAGAATAATTAAATATTTGAATAGTAAATGTGCATATATAATAAAGAGTTTCTTATTTTGCAGAGTTTATTACATTTAAGGGAAGCAGTATTATTATGATCTGGTAATAAGTGAAAAGTTATTTTCTTCTAATTTGTGTGGATCATCTCCCAAATCTTTGCCTCCACTCAGATCTTCCTCCTCTGAGCTTCCTATGAAACTCTCCAGAAGACCCATTTGTCTGAAGTCATGCTTATTCCAGATCTGCTTTTGCTCCATTATTTATTTTCACAGTGAATACCACCACTTCCCCCATGCCAGCTGCTCACGACCAAAAGAAACCTTTTGAACTTGATTTGTATGTGGTCCTCATTTAATTGGTCAATAAAATTTATCAATTCTGAGTTTGAATATCTCCCAAATCCATCCACTTCTCTCCATGTCATTGCCACTGTCATATTCCATGGTGAATGAAGGCATCAGTCCTCTAAATGGCCACTCTTTCACTGGTTTTACCTACCTTAGTTGTAGTCTAAATCTTTTTAAATTACTACCTAAGTAATGTTTCTAAATCACTAATGTCTTCTTGTTCCTCCTCTGCTTAGGGTTTCTCAGAATGAAGTTTAAATTTTTAGTACAATAACATTCAATACTTACCAGCTTTCTCCAGCCATTAACACTTTCAGACCATTAGGCATGTCATGTTCTTTCTTATCCTTAGGTCTTTGCATCTTTTGCCCCCCCCCCAAACACCTTTCTGTTGTTCATTACTCAGCTCAGGTGCCATCCCTTTCAAAGAGCCTACCTTGACCTCAGACCTCATCTAACAGCCTGACTTAGAGATTCCCAACTAGCCCTGGACTTAGCAGGACCATGACTGCCATTGAGCTATAATCACCAGCAGAATTGTTGCTATTGTCAATAATAATAATACATTTACTGAATATCTAATTCAGTACTTGATATCCATTCTTTCATTTAATCTTCACAAAATATTCTGAGATTGACTTCACTAATTTACCCATTTTACAAGTGAGGAAGCTGGAGATTTGAGAAATAAATGAACTTTCCCAAGATGGCACTGCTGGTAATTAGTCTGTGGTAGAGCTGTGATTTTAGCCTGGATGGACTTAATGGGTTCCCAAGCTAATGCTGTTATGTTCAGCCTATCTCCTGCACACTCAGCACACGTTTTTGTAATAATCCTTTTAATAATTTATTAGTAATAGGCTATTTTTTAGTTCTAGGTTCACAGCATAATTGAGGGGAAAGTATAGAGATTTTTTTATATACCCTCTGCGCCTACACATGCCTACCTCCCCCATGATCAAACCTACATTATCACCTAAACCCCGCAGTTTACCTTAGAGTTCACTCTTGGTGTACCTTCTATCAGTTTTGACAAATGTCTAATGACATGTACTTGCCATTATACTATCATACACAATAATGTCACTGTCCAAAAAGTCCTCTGTGCTTTACCTACTCATTCTTCCTACTCCCTAGCCCCTGGAAAACACTTATATGTCTACTGTCTCCACAGCTTTACCTTTCCCAGAATGTCACATATTTGTATATTTGAATGTCATATAATGTCATGTAGTAGGTAGCCTTTTAAGATCAGCTTCTTTCACTTAGTATATCCATTTAAATGTCACCACGTCTTCAAGGCTTGATAGCTCATTTATTTTTAGTGCCAAATAACAGACCATTGTTAGGATGTTCCAGTTTACCCATTCACCTACTGAGGGACATCCTGGTTGCTTTCAAGTTTTAACAAGTATGAATAAAGCCACTATAAAAATCTCTGTGCAGGTTTCTGTGTGGATGTTCCTTTTCAACTCCTTCAGATAAATACCAAGGAGCATGACTGCTGTATGGTATGGTAACGTATATTTGGTTTTGTAAGAAGCTGCTAAACTGTCTTCCAAAGTGGCTGTGCCATTTTGCATTCCTACCAACAATAAATGAGGGTTTGTGTTATGCCACATCTTCACCAGCATTTGGTGGTGTCTGTGTTCTGGTCTGTGGCCATTCTATTAGGTGTGTTGTTGTATCTCACTGTTTCAACTTGCACTTCCCTGATGACTATATTGTGGAGAATCTTTTCATGTACTTATTTGCCATCTGTATATCTTCTTTTGTGAGGTGTTTGCTAATGTGTTTAGCTTATTTTTTAATTGGTTGTTCATTTTCTTACTGTTGAAATTTAAGACTTCTTTGTATATTTTGGAAAACATTCCTGTATCAGGTAAGTTTTTTTCCAAATATTTTCTCTCAGTCCACAGCTTGTCTTTAAATTCTCTTGACAGTACTTTTCACATGGTGGAAGTTTTTAATTTTAATGAAGTCGAGCTTATCAATTCTTTCCTTCATGGATTATGCCTTAGGTGATATATCTTAAAAAGTTATCACTAAACCTAAGGCCATCTAGATTTTCTCCTGTGTTATCCTTTAGGAGTTTAATATGTTGCATTTTACATTTAGGCCTGCAGTTCATTTTGAGTTAATTTTTGTGAAGGATGTAAGGTCTCTGTCTAGATTAATTTTCTTGTATGTGGATGACCAATTGTTCCAACATCTTTTGTTGAAGAAACTATCTTTGCTCCATTGTATAAACTCTGCTCATTTGTTATAGCCAGCTGACTGGATTTATGTGAGTTTGTTTCTGAACTCTCTATTCTGTTACAGGGAACAATTTGTTCACTCTTTTACCAATACCACAGCTTCCGACCTATATCATTTTTTTTAACAAAAGGAATTTCTTTACTAATTCAGTCAATTTTTGTTTTTCCAAAGGAGTCTTTATTTTTTCTTCATGTTTGAAGGGCAGTTTTTTAGGGTATAGTGTTTTATTTAGTGCCTTTTTCTCTCAGCCTTTAAATGTTTCATTCTACCCTCTTATTATCTTTGACTTTCTGTAATACAAATATGGTATGCCTAGGTGTAGTTTTTGTTAGTTTATTTGATTGGTTAGGTTTTTTTGGTTTGTTTGATTTTTTACACTTGATCTTAGCCAAAGGCTGAGAAGCAATTGTTTATTTGATTTTTTACATTTATCTTACCTGGTATGCTGAGTCTCTGTTTTGGGTCTCTGTTTTGATGTCTGACATTAATTTGGAAAAAATTCTGTCATTATTGCTTCAAATATTACTTCTCTTCCTTTTTCTCCTTTAGGTATTCCTGTTACACGTGTGTTACACCATATGGAGTTGTTCCACCGTTAATAGATATTCTATTCTGGTTATTTTCAGTCTTTCCTTTTTCTCTTTGCTTCTCAGTTTTGACACTTCCTGTTGAAATATCCTCAAGCTTGAACATCCTTTTCTCACCCAGGTCCTGTTTACTAATGAACCTACTCACAGCACTCTCCCTTTCGTTTTAATTAGTTTGATCTTCAGTGTTTCTTTTTTATTCTTTCTGGTAATTTTTGTCTCTCTGCTTACATTGCTCTCTGTTCTTGCATGCTATTTACTTGATCTGTTAGAGAGCTTAACAGATTCATCATCATTGTTTTAACTTCATGGTCTGATAATTCCAGTATCTCTGCATATCTGGTCTGGTTCTGATGATTGCTCTCTCTTCAAGCTGTGTTTTTGCCTTTTAGGATGTCTTGTGATTTTCTATTGGAAGGTGGATGTGATGTACTGGGTAAAGAGATGCTGTAAAGAGGTCATTAGTAACGTGGAGGTAAGATGGAGGGGAGAGGAAACATTCAGTAGTTCTGTGATTAGGTCCCCGTCTTTTGGTGAGCCTGTATCTCTGAACTTCACAAGTGCTTCTCAGTCCTTCCCCACTGCATGGGTTCGGATGGCTCGAGTGGCCTAGAGCTGGGTATTTATTTTCTGCTGGATCAGTTAGGCAATGATAAAACCTCAGTAAGCTAGGCTCCGAGTAAACAGTTTTTCTTGAGGGTAGACTTTGTTAAGAACAGAATGCTCTGGTGTATTTTTAAATGGTTTCTTTTTCTTTCCACCTCCAGAAGCATAAGAAGAGTTTTCTTTGTTATTCATTTTGATAATCTAATTAAGTTCCTGGAAGTAAAACTCACAAAAAAGTGGGGGCCACCCTATGATTATGTATTTTTGGGGTTTCTGACTTTCAGAGTTGTTCACATGGAGCCTCTAGAAAGAAACTCATCAGTTCCAGTTTCGGCTGTCCAACCCTGGTACTGGTTCCCGTAGAGGTTTCTGCCAGTAAGTTCCTATCCCAGCAAGCTGTGATTCTCTGTCTCCACCTGCCTGTCTCTCTAATTTGGAGGCTCTGTTTGCCCCATAACTGTACTTCTCTTACAGATCTAAAAGAGCTGTTGACTTTTCAGTTCATTCAGCTTTTTACTTTTTAGGATGAAGTGGTAACCTCCAAACAGGGAGGAGGCCCGACTTACTGTTTCATGGCATATAGAAAGCTAGCACATAGAAAGCTATCACTGCCTGTATAATGCCTGGTTGGAGAATAATAAGTGAATGAATTAATGATGTTTTTATTCTAATGACATTGATTTATTGGACATACAGATCTGCGGTAGGTATTGTTTGTCTCTCTTTACCACACTGTCTCCTCCACCTCATACCTCCCTTGCCTGAGTCTGCTCTACAGTCTGACGTACGTGTTGCTTCTGACAATTTACTGGTTTTCCCTAAAGTTTAAGAACATTTATTATGTTACTCAAAAAATTTTTTAATTGATACTTTTGTGGGTTTTTTTTACCTGTATATTTTACCTGTATTATAGAAATATATATATATATATATATATATATATATATATATATAAAGAAAGAAATATATATAAACTCTGAGTGGTCCAGGGTTTTTTTGTTGTTGTTGAGAGAGTGAGGATGGTTGTAATATATGGGCCTTTCATGTAAAAATAAACTTCCAAAGAATTTCCCAAATGTAGCTCCACATGAAAAGATCAATAGAAAGAAATACTGATGAGGTTATGGCCTTCTGTTCCATCATTTTATGGGTTATAATAAAATAATACCATATAATTTTCATAAGGGTGAGGTTATTTTATTCTGTCTTTTCTCATAGGAACTCCTTTCAAGAATACTATTCTACTCCACCACAGTCTAGTTTCTCTAAATCTAAGTCAACTAACTTTTATTTCGAGTATCTGAGATAAGTTTATGCCTTTTTTTTAAGTCATTATCATTTTATAGGAACGTTTTATCTTTTTGCCTCATCCTTCATTTTTTTACTTGGTGTGATTAACTCTAAGATACTTCAAAGCCTTTTTCCTCTGTACTACCAAACAATGAAGTATAAGCATGGCAGTTAGCAGTTGTGAAGGATTTTATGAATATTTGAATCTAAAAAGCCTCATTTTCCCATAGCTCAAAGAATGCAGACTTACTATGTTTCTAGCTGCTTTGAACCCACAGGAACTCATGTCTAAATCATATTAGGGTTTTGTTCAGCAGGCTCCTGTCAGCCCCTGACAAGGTGCCCTGGTCATCTTGGTCTCTTTCAGAATGACTGAATGATAAATGCACCCTGGCTTCCTTTTCAGGAAGGAAGCTACATTCTCTCAACCCACTTAAGTTTCTTTCAACAAATAGACTGAGTATTTTAATCAGTTTTTCTCCTTTCTCATCACTTCTGCTCTCAGGATCCTGGAACTGTGACTAACAGAGGAAGTAACAATAAGTTTCCATTGAAGCTCATCAGTGGGATTTCCATTAGTTTTCCATTAGATATCTAGGTGCCACCACTGAGAGTGTGAAGTCTGCCATTGCAGAAGCTGAACAAACTAGGTGTTCGGGGCTTTCCTGCCTCCCTAGAATGGAAAACCATTACTCACCTCTTTATTCCATTTCCCACTTTTCCAGATTGTCTCCAGTTGCTCTACATACCCTACTCCTGTCTTCTTTGATTCCTCTCCCTCCCACGTTCCCTTTGGCCCCTGGATGTAGTCTGCCATCAAGTCCTGCCAGCCACCTTTGGGAATAGACTTTCCTAGATCCTCCCTATTCCTTACTTTCCAGATCTTGACTTCCCCTCTGGCCCCTAAGTGCCTCTAGAGTTTACCTACTTCCAGCCTCATGATGGAAGACATAAGACATAACTTGTGTAGTTGCATCTTTTTCTTATGGCAGTATGCACTTTCAGCTATATTCAAACAGTAACAGAAAGCTTTTTTTTTAATCTCAGGGCAAACATATCACTTCATTTTCCAGCTGCGTCAGGTATAGCAAATATCTTTTATTCACTGTCCTTCAGCATTTATTTCTCACCTTCAGCGTCCCTTCTGTGTCTTCTCTGCTTGCTTAGATAGACAAAAGCTCGGTCATCTACAAACTGAAGTGCAGAAGAGGATGGAAATGGAAGATGACACAGGAAGGTCAGGTAGCAGGTGGCAGGGACACTTTTCCAAACCTCTGTGAACATCTAATACAGTTTAAATTCCAGAATTAACTTTACAGATTTGGCCTTGGACCACCATATGTGCTGGATTGCAAATGCCAGTTAGGCCAAACAATGGCTGAGTCAAAAGGGGAAGGATTCTTCTAAGAAAATAGAAGGATGGACAAAAGAGTTACATATGATTCAATTTCATTTAAAATTGGCATAATGATACCAGTGACTTTGAAGATCATGTCTAGCAGTGGCTAATTTTTTTTTTTTTGAAACAGTGTATTATGTTTGGGTAAAGAAGATTTAGAGGGAAAAAGGAGAAAAGGCAAAATAACACTTGTGACAATTAATATAATTATGGGTATTCCTCCTTGCCTGACAATTTCATGGCCCAGAATAGCTTGGTTTGGCTCTACTTCTCTTTGAAAAACAACTTTTGGAAAATGTTTCTGCTTACTCTAAAGACTTATAAGCAGAAAAAGTTACAGAAAAGTTACCCAACTAATTTATCATAAATATCTTTAAACCTGATTGTTTAGCTCTTGTTGGGAATGTTAAGTCTTGAAAAAATTATATATCCATTATCAAATTGGCAAGACATAGAGACTGAAAACAATCCAATCATGTTTTAGATATTCTCCCAAACACATCTTTTCTTTGCCAACTCATGGAGTTTTAGGTCTAAAGAACAATCCATTTTTCCATTTCTGAAAGCATGACTGAGGAGAAAGATCATGCGGCCTTTGTGGAGAATGCCCTGTTCAGAGAACTTGCTCATGAATGTAAAAGTAAACTGGCATGGTTCATTGTTATAAGGAACTTTCCATCTTCAGTGAAAAACTACTCATCTGTTCCTGTGAATCAATAGCTTTTACTGTACTGATCCAAATAATCAAAAGTTGTTAACATTCATATCTTTTATGGTCTACTCAAGATATTTTACCCCACTGTAGTGACTAGAACACTAGAGATACAGATTGAAGACTTGGGGTATTGTCCTTAGCATGCCATTTAATAAATGCATACCAATTGGATAGTTTTGTTTTTCTGTATTTGTCGAACAGGAGTCATAATAATAGCAGCTACTTCTCAGGAAGGCTGTGAGGATTGAATTTGAGAAGATAAATGAAAAGCAGGTTTAAAACAACAAAAGATGTGTCTGTGTACTCAACAAGCATATTTATTGAGTTCCTAATAAGTATCAAGTTTTGATCTAGTACTAGGACTACAAAAATAGGAATTGAAACCCATCTCTACCAGTATAGGCCACATTCAAACATTTAAACAAGGAGATAATTGCTGTAATAAAAGTATATGCAAAGTACAGGAAGAGCAGAGGGAAAACTCAAACCTGCCTGGGGGAGCAGAGAAGAGCTTCACAGAGGAGAGAAGTATTTGGGCTAACTTGAAGGATGAGTAATAAAATGTTGCCAAATGAGCAAACAGTGGGAATCAATCCAGGGAGAAGACCACATGCAGACACAAAGGCATGAGGGAATGTGGCATATTTATAATGTGGAGCTGAGGGAAAGAGCTGAGCTGCAAAGACAGATATAGGAGTTCAAATATTATGGGAAATGCTTGAGTCCAAGATTGAATGAGAGGAAATGAGAGTGAAGGATGGGTTCAGATGGATAAAATATGGGAAACCCATGGAGAATGAGAAGAAGCAACCAGAGAAGTAGATGAAAAATTAGAAGAAAGTAATGTTTTAGAAATTAATGGAGGAGGTCGTTTTAAGAAGGAAGTCTGGTAGCAATGTCATATACAGCTGAGAGATCAAGCAAGAAATGGACTGAGAGGTATTCACTGAATTAAAAAACCCAGAGATCCTTAATACCCTTAGTGAAGATCAGTAAAAAGATAGAAGTGAAAGCATTATAACCATGATTTGAGGTGTGACTAGGAAGTCTGAAAATAGTATTTGGTCCTTGTTAGCTGAGAATAGGAAGAGAAAGATGGGCTCATTGTCAGAGAAGAATAGAGGGTCCAAGGTGTTAGGGAATGTTGGCTCATTTCCAGCAACTAGGCTGTATAGAGGTTTTTTTAAATTTAATTAATTGAGCTTATATGGATTCTAGGGTCACCTGATGCATGCCCCCCTCTACCCTATTCTCCTCAACATCTCCCTTGCCCCCCTCCCTACAGCGCCCTCCCCCCTTCCCTTCAGGTTTATCCCATTCTATCATTCCCTTTCCCTCTGTCCTCTTTTCCTTTGGTCCCTTTGATCCCTCCTCTGTATTAATTCTGTTCCTCAGTTCTCATTATTCCTTGGATTCCTCAAATGAGTGAGGTCATATGATATTTTTCTTTCTCTGCCTGGCTTATTTCACTCAACGTAAATTTCCAGGTTCCTCCATATTGTTGAAAAAGGTAATATTTTCTTCTTTTTCATATCCCCATAGTATTCCATTGTATATATATATGTACCACAGCTGTTTAATCCACTCGTCCACTGACAGACACTTGGGCTGTTCCCAGATCTTCGCTATTGTGAACAATGCTGCCATCAACATGGGGATGCATTTCTTTGTTTCAGTCGGTAATATGGTGTCCTTGGGATATATTCCTATAAATGGGATGGCTGGGTCAAAGGGCAGTTCCATTTCTCATTTTTTGAGGAATCTCCATACTGTTTTCCACAGTGGCTGCACCAGTCTGCATTCCCACCAGCAGTGCAGGAGGGTCCCCTTTCTTCACATCCTCGCCAGCACCTATTGTGTGTTGTTTTGTCAATGAGTGCCATTCTGACTGGCGTGAGGTGGTATCTCATTGTGGTTTTAATTTGCATTTCTCTAATGATTAGTGATGTTGAACATTTTTTCATTTGTCTATTGGCCATCTGTATGTCCTCTTTGGAGAAGTGTCTATTCATTTTTGTGCACATTTTTTGATTGGATTGTTTGTCTTCCTGGTGTTGAGTTTTACAAGTTTGTTATAAATTTTGGTTATTAATCCCTTATCAGATGTATTGTCAAATATGTTCTCCCATTGTGTATAGAGTTTTAACTAGGGAAGACAGAACTTTTGTAGGGAACATTTCAATTTAGATAGAAAAGACTGGACCATATTTTTTTATGTTTTGCATATATATAAATATATAGCATATATATCTATATAATTTAGAAATTTTATTGCATTTTTACAAAGTATAACTTGCTGGTTTTAGTAATTAAAATATGAATGTCATTATCACAGGATATGGCTAACAAGTAAATTATAGAAATGTGGGTAATATTCTTAAGTTGGGATGAATAGCTATATATCCCTTCATTTAAGAAGTAAATTGAGCATCTATATTGTGTCAGTTACTGCACTAGATCCTGGTGATACAATATGAGCGAGATAGCCATGCTTCCTGCCATGCTAAAATTTACAGTCTAATGGAGAAGGCAGATACCAAAAACAATTATAAAAACAATTACTGAAACATAATTGTGTTTAATTATTTCCTAGATAGGCAACCTCATGTTTTAAGTTTTTTTTTTTTTTTATTCAGTGAGAGGAGGGGAGACAGAGACAGTCTCCTGCATGTGGCCCAATTGGGATCCACCTTGCAAGCCCACTTGGGGATGATGCTTTGTCCATCTGGGACATTGCTCTGTTGCTCAGCAACCAAGCTCTTCTTAGGGCTTGAGACCAAGGCCATGGAGCCATCCAAAGTGCTTGGGCCAACTCGCTCCAATTGAGCCTTGGCTGGAAGAGGAGAAGAGAGTGGGAGAGAGAGAAGCAAGAGGGGGAGAGGTGGAGTAACAGATGGGTACTTCTGTGTGCCGTGACCAGGAATCAAACCTAGGACATCCACATGATGGGCTGACACTCTACGACTGAGCCAACCGGCCAGGGGCTAACTTTTTAACTTTCTAATACCATTGTCATCCACAAAGCTTTCTCATTTTATTCTAACAGGCAGTTATTGGGCATTGAATGTTATCAGGTAGTTGATGAAGCATAAGGGAAACAAGGATTTGGAAGCTATAATACATTCTTCTTGATGAGCTTATAACTAATAAATGCAAACTGGACCTAAAACTTTCAAGAATAAAACATTTAAAAATCATATCTAATAAACTTAAATGAGCAATAAAACAACTTTTATAGAAATTCTAAATTTTCTATTTCTCAGATACTGATTTTAAAAAGCCTACATTTTAATTGCTGCTTTAATTAACTAAAATTATATGAAGTTACAACTATAAGGAATCCTAATTATCAGGTAATTCATAAATTTATTTTATAGATAAGAAAAGTAATAGCCAGAGAAATGAGGGCAATTTAAAAATTGCAAGTCTAATCCAATGCTTTCATTTGCAGTCATTAAACATTAGTCAGAATATATTTATGATATAGGGTTAAAATTTTCTATTACAAATTTTCTGCAATATTTCTCATTCAAATATATTTTTCCCCTGTACCCCTAGTACCTATAGTAGTTAATTTAGTAGATAGTGAGAACATATACATATAAATAATGAGAATTTGTTTCTTTCTTTCCAATTTCTGTATCTTCTTTTACCATTTCCAAATTGGACTAACTAGGACGTACATTATAATAAAGTACTGATAACAGTTACCCACTCATGATTATTGCCTATATGTATTATTTCATTAGGATTTGTAAAATAATGATGCTCTGATTCTATCATTTTGCATTTGTTAACAATGTCTTTTTTACAAAAAATTTACTGATCAACTTTTTAGGTACAATGAAATAGAGATTGTGCAGAAAGTCAAGTTTTCTTACCTTTATTGATTTTCAGACTGAGTTTTGGTCTTAGTAACCACTACTGATGACCAATGGGCTGGTTTTGTTTTTGTTTTAGTGTTCTCAGTGCCATCATGGACCTCTAGATTTTATATTTTTGAATTGTTTCAGTCCAATGTGGTTATTGTTTTTATTCTCAAATTGTCCCGTATCAGGCCAGAGGGAGCCTCTTATTTTTATACTCTGCCTTTTTTTTGACATGATTCCATTCATCCTTAAAAGCCTCCTTGTTTTCTGACACAGGATTTCCCAAGCTAAGCTTATTTATTTCCTCCACTAGACATGACATTAACCATTTCTCCAAGAAGCTCTTGTTCCTTTTATTGGGCAAGATTTTTTAATATTTTGAATATGATTTTTGCATCTATGTTCTAGAGTGAAGTTGGTCTTTTATACACACACACACACACACACACACACACACACACACACACACACATACACACATACACACACTACCTTGTTCTGTTTTATTATCATTTTAGTAGCCTCAAAAAAAGTTTAAGGACTGATTTCTCTTCTGTTCTGCCAAAGAATTTGTGAGTGAAATTATTCATTCCTTAAATATTTGTAATACTTTGCAAACCTTCTCAGGATGGTAGTTTCTCTGTGAAAACATATTTATCTACTAATTCCATTTCTTTAATAATTAGTTTACCACCAGCTCAATGGTGATTTAAAGAAAAGAAGAATGCTTTTTAAATATTTTTTATAGCATTTTTAGATGTTTTCTATTGGAATAGTTATCTCAGCACATCTGGTATAATATATTGACTTGTGATATTTTTAAGTGAGGGAAAGATGGAAGAAAAAGTTTCAATTACCCCAGAGTCTAACTCTTTATCCTCTTTTATTATTGAATTGTTGTGGCTTCAAAGTATTGGTTATAAAATCTCTTTCCTCACACAATGTCCTGTCCCATTTTTCTTGCTTTCCATCATGGCAGAATTATTCAAGACACATTTATGGGATTTCCAACAGGCTTTAAAATAGAAGATTGGCCACAGTATGATAGCCTGGCTAACTTTTCTGTTTCTCAGATACTGGTAAAAAAAAAAAAATTTAAAAGGCCCAATTCTCTCTAATCTACTAAGTCTTTTGTAAAATTACAGAATCTGACATTTTGAAGCCTCCCTGTGAGTGGCAGAAAAGCAGGAGTTGCCAGCTGATCGTGGCAGTGACATGTGGAGACGGTTGGTATTTTTAATTGGTTTTACAAAACATATTTTCTCTGCAGTTGACTATTTGAGTGCAATAAAGTCTCTAAAGCTTGTATCATAAAATTCTGTCACTTCATCAATTTCAAATTCTATTTCTTTAAAAGAACTTTATACTTCAAAGAAACTAAATCTGAGGTGTCACATAAAATATGCTGATTCATGCATTTATCGACATCTGGAACATATAGCATATTCTCCCTACTGATTGGATCTAAAGAGTTAACTGTAGTTGAAACATAACTTTTCAATAAAGTGAGAAATTTCTTTATTATATTCAGGGAATAGATTGATTTTTAGTATATTTCTTTAACATAATCAGCTTCTATTAAGCATTTTTTTTTTTAAATAAGGGCTTCCACTTCTGGCCAAGATGAAATGACAGGTTGATTTACTCTCTCTCATACCTGAAACAACCTCAAAACAGGTATAATGTATTAAATAAGTATTTTCAAGACTGGATATCAGATAATAACAGACAGTGAACTTTCAAAGATGGTAAACAAATTAAGTTTATCAGAGATGGCTCCAGTTACCTCCTTGAGATGATTTCCGGGCTATTGTGCAGGGAGGAGGATCCTGGACAAAACCTGGCAAGTCCTCTGAGTTCACAAGAGGATCTTTGATTTGGGAAGATTGGTACTGAGTGCACCGAACAGGGGAGGAAAAAACTACATAAAAAAAGAACTCCAGAGACCTTCAGAGGGTCCCTGTTGGGTATCCAGCAGAGGAAAGATCAATGCATGTGAGGAAACTGCTCACTGGCAGGAAAAGAAGTCCCTGAAAGGATTAGAGAGAGTACCTGGCATTCACATAGAGTGGTTAGCCCCACAAGCCAAACTGAAAAACCTCACAATTTGCAGGGTTTTGAATAGAGTACTAAAGAGTTCTTTCCTCAGTAATGGGGAATAATTAGCCCTAGTCTAAGCACAGCTTTGGTACTTAAATCTTAAAGGCCTGACCTAGAAGAATGAAACAATTTCTGAGTAACTTAAACACAGAACAAATCCTAAGAATATTTGTATAAATACAAACATTTCCAGTACTCAACAAGGTAAAATTCACAATGTCTTATATTCAATCAAAAATTAGCAGGTGTAGAAAGAGATGGAAACTATATCCCATGAATGGGGGGGGGCAAAAATTGATCAATCAAAACCAACAGAGAATTGACACAGATGTTAGAATTAGCAAACAAAGACATTGAAAGAGTCATAATTTTATCCCACATGTTCAAAAAGTAAAGCAGAGACACAGAAGATACTTAAAAAGAAACAAATTAAACTTCTAAAGATAAAAACTATAATTACCAAGATATAAAATTTCCAGATGGGATTAAGAGATTATATATTGCAGAATAAAAGATTAGATAATTTAGGGGTATACTAATAGAAACGCCCAAAATGAAATACAGAGAGATACAAAAGATAAAAGATAAAGTTCCAGTTAGCTGTAATACTTTTATTAATTGATTTCCCCTATGTACTTGTACATTTTCTACAAAATAAATAGAATTATTACATATAGGTTATTTTATAATCTCACAATGCAACAATGTATTGTGAAGATATTTGCACATACATACAAAACTATCACAAAAATATTTACAACAAATTGTACATTTAAAGAATCTCTTATGGCCCTGGCCGGTTGGCTCAGTGGTAGAGCGTCGGCCTGGTGTGCAGAAGTCCCGGGTTCGATTCCCGGCCAGGGCACACAGGAGAAGCGCCCATCTGCTTCTCCACCCCTCCCCCTCTCCTTCCTCTCTGTTTCTCTCTTCCCCTCCCGCAGCGAGGCTCCATTGGAGCAAAGATGGCCCAGGCGCTGGGGATGGCTCCTTGGCCTCTGCCCCAGGCGCTGGAGTGGCTCTGGTCGCAACAGAGCGACTCCCCAGAGGGGCAGAGAGTTGCCCCCTGGTGGGCGTGCCAGGTGGATCCTGGTCGGGCGCATGTGGGAGTCTGTCTGACTGTCTCTCCCCATTTCCAGCTTCAGAAAAATTAAAAAAAAAAAAAAAAAGAATCTCTTATGTCACTATACCTCAGTAAAACGGTTATAAAAAATAAAAGACTAATACCACAGCTATGCTTGCTATAAGATGTACACCTGATTCAAAGAATGATGCAGCACATTTTTATTTCCTTCCCCAAATGAATGGATCTGATGTAGCATACAGAGAGGCACCTATTGAACCTTCCAGGGTCTGTGTGTATCTGTGAGGAGGGTACCTGTGGACGCATGTGGGCGGAGTTGCAGAGAGCAGGAAGGGAGTTGGGGGATAGTAATTTCTTGACTGTCTTCAGTGGAGCTGGGAACTGAGGAGAAACGAAAGGTAGAATGTATGAGTAACCTAGATCAAGATTTTTGAAACTTAAATACCAAGTGATCAAATTTGAACTCCTTACTAAAAAATCATTAGTTTGGTGACAAGAAACTGCCATTACAGAAGTGATATTTCAAGACTACTCATCTGATCACATGTTCATGTGTTCATTCATTTAATAAATATTGAGTGTCTAAACTATGACAATTACAGGATGAAATGGAGAGGGGCATCTATTATAGTTACCCATATGTGAGGTGATAAGGACTTGAACTAGAGTAGTGTATTGACCATGACCAGACTACTGTAGACTCAGGATTAGCATGACAAGTATATGGATTAGGTAAGGTATCATTTACATAGTGATAAGGTGGACTCCTGTGTGCTAACCTGGCCTGTGCAGAAGCCCAGGTAAGAAAGGCACCAAGCTGGCAGCTCTGAGTTTCTCTGGGGGGGTGGGTTTCTTCCTCCTCTCACGCTAGCAGGACCTCCCAACTTTGCACATGCCTCTGCAAGGAACAAGGGAGGCACTGAAAGTGCACGTGCTCACCTGCGTTATTTGGTGTCTATTCTTACCTTGCTCTTTCCTGTCATTGATGGCAGTGGACGTGTTGAGTGGAAGAAAGTTTGAGAGAGAGGATGTTGCATTCGGCACCCAATATACAGAAAGGTCTTTACTATTTGCTGAATGAATAGAGGGATGAAGCCTTTTTAAGTTACTTAAAATGGTGCATTCCTTAAGGTGTTTCAAAAGAAAGGACTAGATTCATAAAGAAAAAAAAAACAAAAAAAACGCCTCATCTTGAATGCCAGCTCCAAGTGGTAATGACTGCCTGGAGCTGTGGGTTGAGTGAAAAGTTGCAGTTGTGTCTGGGTTCTATAAGAATATGTACTGGGCATAAGCATCAATGTCTATATAGATTAAGGGAGAAAGAATGGCCCCAGGCAGTGAGAATAGGAAGGGTAAGCAGAGGTTGAGGAAGAGGTCAGCCTGGAGGCTGGGGCCTCATCAGCACAGGTGATGCTGAAGTCTAACAAATAGATGAGAGCAACCTGGAGAGGAAGTGCAGAGAGTGATCACACTCACTCAGGTCCTTCCCTGCCCCCGCCAATTCCAGATCACCTTTCATCTGGGCTGCATGGGAAACATGGCTGTGGCTTTTCTATTTAGACATATTTAACGTGAACACAGATTGCTGTTACTAACAGGGAGAGTATGAACTTAGCAGTCCTAGCTTTGAATCCTGGCTCTACCACTTATCAGCTGTGTGATATTGGAAAACTTTCTTAAACTTTTAGAGCTCGTTTTCTCACCTTGAAGAGTAGAATGACAGTAACTTGTAAGAATTTTGTAATAATACAAATGAAATGTATAATGAAATAGGTGTTCAATAAATGATAGTTACTACATGTATTACACAGTTGAATGAAGTAAGTCTATTTATCAATGGGGTCCTATTTCTATTGAGGAAATAGTAGACTATTATAAATGGTCGAGGATTTCAGAATATAATATTTCAAAATGTTTCTTTCATTTGAATTTACTACATAATATTATCAGAGTAATTTTAGTATTAATTAGATGAATGCTGGAATGGGTGATAGCTTTGTAATACAGAACTAAGCATAATAACAGTAGTCATTTAAATGTTATACTGCCTATATCTATTAAACACTGTCATAAAGTTGACGGTTTATAACTGCATCCGGCTCATCTCCATTTCATTTCTCCCTCATCTCCTATAAACTCTCCCTGGTAGATTTTTTAGTTAAAAGTGCAGTATATTCTGGCTAGTGAATGAAATCTTATACACACACAGCAACCTTAAGCACTGAGAAGTATTTTTAGGATATTTGCCATTTTCTGAATTTTGGTGAAGTCTCTAAAACTTCTAGTCACATCAAAACAGTCTCTCAGCCAGACCTATAGTGGCATGATGGATAAAGCGTGGACCTGGAATGCTGAGGTTGCCATTTTGAAACCCTGGGCTTGCTGGGTCAAGGTACATATGAGAAGCAATTACTATAAGCTAATGCTTCCCACTCTTCCCCTTTCTCTCTCTCTCTCTCCTTTCTCCTGTCTCCAAAATTAATTTTTAAAAAAACTTAAAAAAAAAAACTGTCTCTCTGATCAGATGATCTAGACTCTCCTTGAGTTCCTCACCCACATCATTGAATCCCCTTCTTCTAGGTCAGGAAATATACACTGACTTCTCTCTGGATAATGTTAAGCCATGTTTCTGTGGCATTTAGATGCATTCTTTCTGCAGTGTTTATGTGGTTTCTTTATCATTCTTCTATTTGATAAGATAAGCCATGATTGCCTGACCCTGCGATGGTGCAGTGGATAGAGCATCAACCAGGAGCACTGAAGACCCATGTTTGAAACCTGGAGGTTGCCAGCTTGAGTATTGGATCATAAATATGATCTGATGGTCATTGGTTTGAGCCCAAACGTCTCTGGCTTGAGCCCAAAGGTCACTAGCTCGAGCCCAAGGTTTCTAGCTTGAACAAGGGGTCACTGGCTCAGCTGGAGTCCCCAGTCAAGGTACATATGAGAAAGCAATCAATGAACAACTAAAGTGTTGCAACTATGAGTTGAGGCTTCTCATCTCTCTCCCTTCCTCTCTCTCTCTGTCTCTCTGTCTGTGTCTCTCACATGCAAAAAAAAAAAAAAGAAAAAAAAAAAAGAGCCATGATCCTACCCTTGCTTTCTGAACCCTATTTCTCACCCACACATATACTGTGCTCCAGCTACTTGAACTTCATGTGCAGTGTGCCCCTTGTTCTTCAGCACCATTTTCCATTTTTCCCTACTTCAAAGAATATCTTTCCTTGTCTGGTCTTCATGAAAGACACCACTTGTGGCATCCCCTAGGAAGCCTTCCTAGGTGTACATCAGAGGATGCAGATCTTTCTCCCTCTTTGTTTCAATAAGTGTCTGGTATGGCCTCTATCACAGCCCTAAAATATTGTCCATTAACTGGTATTTTCTTGTCTATCTTCCCTTCCCTAAACATGTTCTCTTTAAAAATAAAGACTTTATCCCTAACACAGACCATATTTCTCCATGTATAAGATGCTCCCATGTATAAGACGCACCTTAATTTTGGGGCCCAAAATTTGAAAAAAAAATGTATTACATAAAGTTATTGAACTCAACTTTTATTCATCATAAAATTCATACAACTCCTTATCACTGTCAAAACTCCCATTCATTAGTTTGTCCTCATCTGTGTCTGATGACAAATCACTGTCTTCATATATTGCCTCGTCTTCAGTTCCATCTGTGGCACTGGAAATGCCACACTTTTTAAATGACTTGACTACAATTTCAATCCTGATATTATCCCAGGATCTTTTCACCCAGGTACAAATTTCTCCTATAGTTTGTTTCTTCACTCTTCCTGCTGGTATGAAATTATTCCTAGAAGACTCCATCCATTGGTTCTATTTGTCTATCATGCAGCTTTGAAGGGTTTGTTAATGCTGACATCAGTGGTTGGAGCTGGGTTGTCAAGCCTCCAGGTATGCTGGCAGTTTTGTTTTTTTGCTTTGCAGCAATCTTCTTCTAGTTTTTTTGTTATGTGTGCCTTGAACTGATAAAGCACCAATAGGGCAGGTTTGCATAAGAGCCCACCTGGTCTCCTCCAAACTTTCTCAAACCAGATCTTCATTCCATCCTGATCCATCCAACCCTTGTCATGAATGTGAACAATCACTTCTCAAGGAATGTCTTCTTTTAGCACTATTTTGCGTTTGAAAATCAGCATAGGAGGCAGCTTGGTTCTGTAAGCACAACAAGCTAGAACAACTGTATAATGGCTCTTTTCATGTCCACTTGTCTTCACAGTTACAGTTTTCAGCCCTTCTTATCAACAGTTCTGTTACTTTGGACATCAAATTGAAGGGGAACTTCATCCATATTTGCAATCTGTCCCAACTCAAACTGATGTGTCTTCGACATTGAATGACAAAACGATGAAATTCAAGGACCTTCTGCTCATAACTTTCAGGCATCTTTTGGGAAAATCTGGTGCACGTATGCATGCTTAGCCCGTCTTGTTTCATGAACCTGAAGCAACAATTGTGTCCTCCTTTGAAATCAGTAACTTCTTTTTTTTTTTTTTTTTTTTTTTTGTATTTTTCTGAAGCTGGAAACAGGGAGAGACAGTCAGACAGACTCCCGCATGCACCCGACCAGGATCCACCCAGCACGCCCACCAGGGGGCGTCGCTCTGTTGCGACCAGAGCCACTCTAGCACCTGGGACAGAGGCCAAGGAGCCATACCCAGCGCCCGGGCCATCTTCGCTCCAATGGAGCCTTGGCTGCGGGAGGGGAAGAGAGAGACAGAAAGGAAGGAGAGGGGGAGGGGTGGAGAAGCAGATGGGCGCTTTTCCTGTGTGCCCTGGCCGGGAATCGAACCCGGGACTTCTGTACACCAGGCCGACGCTCTACCACTGAGCCAACCGGCCAGGGCCAGTAACTTCTTTTTCATCAGCAATTCTTCTTTCCTCATGCTGAACCAACTTTGTGGACACAGGAATTTCAATTGCCCTTTGCTCTTCAATCCATATCTTCAGTTCCTTTTCTAAATGAGGCCATTTGCTGACTTGTCTCTCATGGCCTTCTTCTGCCATGGCATTTTCAGTAGGGTTTTTTCTTTCCTTAGCAAGTCTCAGATTGATTTCTCAGTTGGAAGAGGACCAAACTTATGTTTAGCAGCACGATTTCCATTTACTTTGCAAACTGAATCACTTTTTTTTTTTAAATAATTTTATTTTTTTAATGGGGCGACATCAATAAATCAGGGTACATATATTCAAAGGTAACAAGTCCAGGTTATCTTGTCATTCAATTATGTTGCATACCCATCACCCAAAGTCAGATTGTCCTCTGTCACCTTCTATCTAGTTTTCTTTGTGCCCCTCCTCCTCCCCCTTTCCTTCTCCTTTCCCCCCTCCCTCCGCAACCACCACACTCTTATCAATGTCTCTTAGTCTCAATTTTATGTCCCACCTACGTATGGAATAATGCAGTTCCTGTTTTTTTCTGATTTACTTATTTCACTTCATATCATGTTATCAAGATCCCACCATTTTGCTGTAAATGATCCGATGTCATCATTTCTTATGGCTGAGTAGTATTCCATAGTGTATATGTGCCACATCTTCTTTATCCAGTCATCTATTGATGGGCTTTTTGGTTGTTTCCATGTCCTGGCCACTGTGAATAATGCTGCAATGAACATGGGGCTTCATGTGTCTTTACGTATCAATGTTTCTGAGTTTTGGGGGTATATACCCAGTAGAGGGATTGCTGGGTCATAAGGTAATTCTATTTTCAGTTTTTTGAGGAACTACCATACTTTCTTCCATAATGGTTGTACTACTTTACATTCCCACCAACAGTGAATGAGGGTTCCTTTTTCTCCACAGCCTCTCCAACATTTGCTATTACCTGTCTTGTTAATAATAGTTAATGAATCACTTTTAACTTGAATTCAGCACTGTACAAAAATCTTTTCTGAGGCATTTCTGGGCAAAACATGGCAAAACATAACCTACCGTAATATACCGGTAACAAGTGCGAAACAATGAGCGCAGACAAGCGCAAAAAAAATGGGAAATGTAAGAAAAATAATTTACAACAATGAGGGCAAAACAAGTGTAAAAAAGCAGGAAATGCAAGTAAAAAAAAACTACAACCACTGTATAACATGCACCCAGGTTTTAGACCCCAAATTTTTTGAAAAAGGGTGCATCCTATACATGGGAAAATATGTCAGAGCCTTGAATGGAATAGATAGTATTTAAATGCTCTTGAGAGACCAAATGAACTACCTTGCCCCCTAATAGTTACTTCGCAGGGTTAACAACGCAGTGACTTATCAAATAGTGCTAATTAAAGAATCTTTTGGAAGATTCCACTTGTGCCTTCTAGACGTTGATGTGTCCTGAGTATAAGACCTTTGTATAAGATATAAACACTGTTTCATGTTGTGGTGGCCGATTCCTTTCTTTCATTTCTTCCCCTTCCCTGGAACTCTCTTTAATTAAATTTTCCATGGTTTTTTTGTTTTTTGTTTATTTGTTTGTTTTTTTGCTAGTGACCTGAAGGCCCCAAGCAATTATATATGTAGAAATTAACCTGGCTTTGAGCCTAAAATGGTTTATTGCTTTAGGGAGAGAAATTACTTTTTGGATAACTTAAACTAGATTTTATTTCCTGTGTATATTTTAGATAATAATGGAGGGAAATCATAAATTAATCAGAACTTAGGAAAGAGGCTTTAAACTTGTTGTATAGCATAGGTCACCTGTGTAGAAAATGTACATTTTAAGAGTTGCCAACAAAGAATTGATTACTCTGTATGCAGTCTCTTGTCTGATTAATACCCCCTTAGATCCCTACTCCCATCCCCATTAATAATTACACATGTAAACACATACACTAAATCTTCTCCTTTCCTTCACATTTCTTGAGAGAGAGAAGTAGAATACATGAATACATTATTCATTTATTCAGTAAACCTTCACTGAGGGCCTGTTAGAGGTAAGGCCCTATACAAGGCACTGAGAGGGATACAGGTCCTTGAGGACAGTATAGTTGTAGCTTACAAGATAAGAAACATTTTAAAACCAAGGTAAAACTGGTGTTGTGCCCTATGAGAGGCACAGGGATGTCAGAGAAAGGGAAAGGCACATTTGTGATCTTTGATTAGATGTTGAAATCAAATCTTGCAGAATGAATAAGAAATCCATATCTTATTTGCAATGTAGGGATGAATCAGATGGTTTTGATGACCTTTAAAATTATTTGAAGATTGCCCTGGCCAGTTGGCTCAGTAGTAGAGCGTCGGCCTGGCGTGCAGAAGTCCCGGGTTCAATTCCCAGCCAGGGCACACAGGAGAAGCGTCCATCTGCTTCTCCACCCCTCCCCCTCTCTTTCCTCTCTGTCTCTCTCTTCCCCTCCCACAGCGAGGCTCCATTGGAGCAAAGATAGCCCGGGCGCTGGGGATGGCTCCTTGGCCTCTGCCCCAGGTGCTGGAGTGGCTCTGGTCGCAACAGAGCAACGCCCCGGAGGGGCAGAGCGTCGCCCCCTGGTGGGCGTGCCGGGTGGATCCCGGTCGGGCGCATGCGGGAGTCTGTCTGACTGTCTCTCCCCATTTCCAGCTTCAGAAAAATACAAAAAAAAAAAAAAAATTATTTGAAGATTTAAAACGTATACATATCTTCAGTTTTAAATCTCATATTTTCATTTTTTCAGTTTAAGGTTAACATAAACACATCCTTTAAGAGCATTTATCCTCTAAGTCTTCTTGATCGCACAGGCTAATGGATACAGTTTTGGTATGTTGAAAATGCTTCTGAGTAAAGGGCAAAAATGTAGCTCAACATGAGAACATTTCAGGTCCTTATTCAAAGATGTGCTAAATTTAACCTCAAAGAAATTATTACTTCACTGGTATCTCTGAATGTCTTCTTAAATAAGATCAATTTCCCTCAGTCTGGAATGCTTTAGATATGGCCTTGCTTAATGGTGAGGGAGTGAACAAGAAATTGTTTATTAATGGCCTTCTACTTCCAAGACTCTGATGATTTTTTTTAGCCAATCAAAGCATAAGCAAGTGAGGATGAGAACAGTTGCCCTTTGAACTCCTGCTATGAGAAGATTCATGCAATGTCCAGTGATGAATTCAGTGAAATCTTGGGGCAAAGCACTGTGCTAGGCTGAGGGACTGGGGAGATGGATCTTGTAGTCTCCGTGAGATCACTCAGAGCCTACAGGGGCAGCAATGAGCATACTCGCCCTAATCAGAAATAACTGAATAAACTCACACAAAAAATGAAGGAATTACTGTAACACAGGTAATTCTTTGGGAAGGTTTGCACAGAAATGATGGCATTTAAAAATATTGAATAACAAACCTTAAAGTCAGAAAAAGAATGAAAGAATCAGAATACCGCGCCCCTTGGGAGGGGGAGGGGAGCCTGTGCCACATTGTACTGTGTAGTACAAATAATTAAGGTGATTCACTCACTTGTGGTCTAGAAAAAGGTTGCTTTAGATTGTCTTTCTAGAGGTGGTTTTCTTTGAGCCATTTAGACATACCTATCCAGTATCCCATATTGCCAGGTGGTCCTTATATTCAGGAAGACTGTGTAGGTTTCTGTGAGTGTTCTGGAGCCATCCTTTTCTGACCCGCTGTACTTTTTGCCACTGCTGTGGTATTGGAAACTCCCTCATTCTCTATCGTTCAAAGATTGTCTCAGACATCTAGTGAACACTTATCCAAATACTGCTTCAGAAAGTACTTTGTTGACCACCTATGCTTTGGATATTAGTTGTCAACTATCTGACAACAAGGCTGAGGAAGACAACAGTAGCAGAGGAAGAATTGCAAGCTTTCAAAATCACTATATTGTACACCTGAAACTAATATAATATTGTATACCAATTCTACCTAAATTTTTTTTTAAAAAACTAAAATAGAAAATTTTGAAATTGAAACACAAATAAAAATAAGAACTTTACTGAAAGGGCTAAGAAGAGGGATGGGGACTAAACCTAGTAAGGGGTAGTATCTGCTTTACATTCTTGCTTTAGGAACTCACACACATGCTTGCTTGCTCTCTCTCACTCTCTCTTTCCTAAGAAAGGACTTTCAAAATGATCAGAGTTGAGGAGTTCCCGTACTAGAATGAAACAACCTGGGCAAGATGTGTAGAAAATGCACACATTCGATCTTATCACTGCCATCATTTAACCAAATTTGCTTCCCCATCTAATTCTCCTTTGCCAATATTCTTCCCAGAAGTATACCTTTACCCAAGCTCCAAATGTGTGTTCAGCTCCAAATATTGCCATAATATCAAAGAGAACTGTCAATACCTAAGAGAATTTGGAAAAGAAAAAAAAGCCAGGTTCTTACTTCACTATGGCCTTGACAATGGTTGAGCATGGTTCTTAGTTTTACAGCAATATTTCTGTGTGAATTTAAAATTCCACACAAAATGTATTCTTTATAGATTAAAATAGAGGGGATGGGGAAAAAGTGTTAGTATTGGGAGAAGAGATTACCAAGGAAAAAATTTCCTGGAAAGTGTTTCACCTATCTGAGATAATTCGACTGATAACTTCAACAGTGAGTGTGGGATGTGTGTATTTCCCCCAATAGGCTCAGTGTATTACATCAAAGGTGTGGCTACAGAAATCCTAACTGGAGCTATTTTGTGGAGGAGACTGACCCCTGAAGTTCTCAGAATCATAAAGAGACCAGGTGAGATAGCCTAATTTATAACACTACTTTGTTGAGGACAAAAGGCCATGGATAGGATGAATCAGTCCCCTGGCTAGCTCTAATACACCCCAGAAATCATCATTACTCAATGGAGACAATGGAGAGCTGGAATTGAAGAAAACTTGTTAGCTAGAAACTTCATTTTGCATTCAAGGTGTTTCCCCTCCCTAAAGGAATATCTGCATTTTCAACTTCCCTGAAGTTATTATTATTATTATTATTATTATTATTATTTATTGAATTATTAGGGTGACATTGGTTAATAAAATTATGTAAGTTTCAGCTGGACAGTTTTATAATACATCATCTGTAAATTATATTGTACATTCACCAACTGAAGTCAATCTCCTTCTATCACTACTTATCCCTCCTTTACCCTTTCTTCCCTCTCTCATCTCCCTCTCCCTTTAGTAATCATCATACTGTTGTCTGTGTGTAAGCTATTTATTTATTCATGCTGAATCTCTTTGCTGTTTTTATCCGGTTCCACAACTCCCTTCCATCTGACAGCTGTCAGTCTGTTCTCTATATCTGTGAATCTGTTTCTGTGTCATTAGTTTATTGTGTTCATTAGATTGTACATATAAGTAAGATCATATGGTACTTGTCTTTCTCTGACTGGCTTCTTTCACTTAGGATAATATTCTCCAGGTCCATCCATGCTGTCACAAAAGGTAAGATTTCCTTTTTTGTTTGTTTGTTTTAATTCTTTTTACAACCAAGCACTATTCCTCTGTGTAAATGTATCATAGCTTTTTTATCCACTCATCTACTGATGGACATTTGGGCTGCTTCCAAATCTTGACTGTTGTAAATAATTTTGCAGTGAACATAGTTGTGCAATATATTCTTTCTAATTAGTGTTTCAGCCTTCTTTGGATATATACCCAGAAGTGAACTGGGTCATAAGGCAGTTCTGTTTTTAAGTTTTAATGTTAATATCGTTTTCCACAGTGGCTGCATGAATCTGCATTCCTATTAACAGTGCACCAGGGCTTCCTTTTTTCTACATCCTTGCCAACAGTAGTTTGCTAATTTATTGATGATAGCCATTCTGACAGGTGTGAGGTGATATTTCACTGTGGTTTTAATTTGTCTTTCTCTGATGATTAATGACATTGAATATCTTTTTATATGTCTATTGGCCATCTGTGTGTTCTTTTTGGAAAACCATCTATTCGAGTCCTTTGCCCATTTTAAAATTAGACTGTTTTTTTTTTATTTGGGGTTGAGTTGTATAAGTTCTTTATCAATTTTGGGTAAAATAGACAAGAACATAAATGGGATAGTCTATTGAATAGTGTTGGAAAAATTGGACAGATATGTGAAAAAAATGAAACTAGACCACCTTCTTACACCATACATAAGAATAAACTCAATAGATTAAAGAATTAAATATTAGACTTGAAACTATAAAACTCCTAGAAGAAAATATAGACAATAAAATCTCAGGCATTTCTCATAGCAATATATTTTTTATTTACCTCCTCAGGCAAGAAAAACAAAATTAAAAAAAATGACACTAGCCCTGGCCGGTTGGCTCAGCGGTAGAGCATCGGCCTGGCATGTGGGAGACTGGGGTTCGATTCCCGGCGAGGGCACATAGGAGAAGCGCCCATTTGCTTCTCCATCCCCACCCCCCTCCTTCCTCTCTGTCTCTCTCTTCCCCTCCCGCAGCAAAGGCTCCATTGGAGCAAAGATGGCCCGGGTGCTGGGGATGGCTCCTTGGCCTCTGCCCCAGGTGCTAGAGTGGCTCTGGTCGCAGAGCGTCACCCCCTGGTGGGAAGAGAGTCGCCCCTGGTGGGCGTGCCGGGTGGATCCCAGTCAGGCGCATGCGGGAGTCTGTCTGAATGTCTCTCCCCATTTCCAGCTTCAGAAAAATACAAAAAAAAAATTAAAAAAAAAAATGACACTACATCAAACTAAAAAGTTTTTGCACAGCAAAGGAAACCATCAACAAAATGAAAATACAGCCCACTGAATGGGAGAACACTTTTTCCAGTGATACATCTAATAAGGGGTTAATATCAGATTTTCTTAATTTAGATTGACAAATAATTTCCCAAGTATTAGAAACGACTATGAGTAAAGGGATATAAGATACTCAGTTTTTCTTCTGTATTTTGGGACTCAGCTTCTTGACTTCCTGGTGGCAACTATAATTGTAAAATTATCTACCAGTAAGAGCTACTATTTGTTGATTGCTTACCATAGTTAGAAAAGTTTCTAAACATTTTAAACACATTTTTGGGTGAGGGGAAGTAGAAAAAATGAAGAAAAGAATAATAAGTAAATAAATAAAGTGTTACAGATTTAAAAACACACACATACATACATACATACATACATACAAATATGCAAATATACACATTTTTGCTTCTGAGGTAATAACTTCTAAAATGATGAGAGTTTAAGTAACCTGCCAGGGGTCACATAGTTAGTGCAAGTACTTAGCTCTCAGTCCACACTTAGTCACAAAGTCATAGTGTCTCCTGGGAGGACATGGAGGCCCAGAGACATTTCTACTTGCCCAAGGTCACTTGGCTAGCTGGATTCATACTTAGGCCCAAATCTAGAGCCTGTATACTTTCTTAATTTCTGTGCTGTAATGGGCAACCCCATTCTACTGAATGAAGACCAGAGAAAAACTAGTTTTTCTCTTTGTTTTTTTTTTTAAGGAAGCTATTCCTTAATGAATCAGGTCAACATAGCAAACATTTTATTACTGGGCTTGAAGAACTACAGTACCTTGGAAACATTTTTATTACTTGATGTATGTATCTCATATAAGGGTCTAGCACTGGAGTTACAATTCTTTTGTAAGACTCGCAGAATGAATATATTGATGCTTCTACAATTATTGTTCCCAAATGGTTTTCTTCCACCTGCTAGTCTAGTCATCTAAGACATATTTTAAAGCAAATTGGGAAAATGTTGAAATTAAATAAATCTAACTGAACCCCATTGCACACAATTTTTAATTACTTAAGAATGGATTTCACAGCAAATCAAAACTACAATGAGATATCACCTTACACCTGTTAGATTATCTATTATCAACAAGACACGTAATAACAAGTGTTGGAGAGGCTGTGGAGAAAAAGGAACCCTCATTCACTGCTGATGGGAATGCAAATTAATACAACCATTATGGAAGAAAGTATGGTGGTTGCTGAAAATATTAAAACTAGAATTATCTTATGAGCCAGCAATCCTTCTACTGGTTTACTACCCCAAACTCTCAAAAACATTGGTATGTAAAGAACATGTAGCCCATGTTCATCGCAGCATTGTTCACAGTGGCCAAGACCTGAAAACAGAAAAAAGCCCTTCAATAGAGGATTGGATAAAGAAGATGTGGTACATATATACTATGGAATACTACTCAGCCATAAGAAATGATGACATAGTATCATTTACAACAACATGGATGGACCTTGATAACATTATACTGAGTGAAATAAGTAAATCAGAAAAAGCTAAGAACTGTATAATTTCACACATAGGTGGGATATAAAACAGAGACTCATGGACATAGATAAAAGTGAAGTGGTTACCAGGGAGAGGGGGGTGTGGAGGACAGTGTAAAGGGGGGACAAATACAAGGTGACAGAAAATTATTTGACTTTGGGTGATGAGTATATAACATAATCAACAGTTCAAATACTATAGAAATATCTACCTGAAACTTATGTACTCTTACTGATCTATGTCAGCCTGTAAATGTTAATTTTCTAAATAAATTTTTTTTAAAAATCACAAGTGAAATGAGAGGTAAAAAAGAATGGATTCTATAATTACTGGTTTTGGTTAGTAAGATTTCAATTTAGATTTCTATCAGTTAAGTTGCTGAATTACTAAATAGGGATATACTCAGTTAATTATGCTTTAAATGGCTATTTCCATGGCTCATTCTATGGGTAGTTTCTATATTTTGAGATGAAAGCAATTTGCTATGCAGCAAAAATAGGTAGTCCAGGTGTTGCATAAGTGTATGTTGCTAAAATATTAGGGAGGTTACTTTTATATCAAAGTAAATAATGGTCAGCTATTAAATGATATAAGGTAAATAAGACAATATACAGCAAAGAGAAACCTAATTTTTTCTAAATCTCCACAATTTTGTGGCTGTTGTTTTAGAAACCCTCTTCTTTTAGTGTAGTTAAATTAAGGTAGCTAACTGGTTTTGCTGTGTTCTTTTCTTGTGCTCTGAAAATCTGAAGAGATGTTCATGCACAGGCAGGAGCCCGGGACCTGCTGTGAGGCTTGAAGCTTCAAGATACAAGCCTTCCAGGTTTTCCTAAACTGTTCAATTAGCTGAAAAGTTTTGCTTAGGTTTGTGGCTAAGTGTTGGCTCTCCATTCTGAAGCAGGGGCGGGGCCTGCTATGCTATTCCAAGTGCATTCAGAGTTGATGAAACCTCTCAACCCCCACTCACTCCCCATGACTTGTGTTCAAGTGGACGTGGTTGGCAGTGAGTACATCTTAGTACATGGCAGAGAACAGAGTGCCGCATCCTTCTTCTGTGCCTCGTCCAAGTCTTTGATGTCTGAAGTTGCAGGAGCTGTCAGGCACTTTGCCACCCTTCTTCTCCACCTACCTGTCCCCCACCAAACTACATTATTTCTTGAGGGTTGCCTTTTGTTTTCAACATCTTACAGTCATCCAAGCATGGTAAAACAATTTTAGATCATTATATAATTTTTCCACAAAATTCAGCAGGCTTTTATAAAATCTGTTTTGTACCTGGTGTTGTACTTGGCACTAAAGAAAATACATAAAGGTAGGTAGCATTGTCCCCAAAGATTGCAAGGATTTCTCATTTGTAGAAGAAAAAAAATACCTATAGAACTGCAAGAAAACATGAGTCAGAACACAATCAAACAGCAGCATGTAAATAGAAGGTACAGTGTGCTATATATAAAAATAAGGCCATATACATGATTTTTTATAATTTTCACTGTATTTTTCTTTAATGTGCATAAATAAAAAGCCTCAGTTCTTTTGAATGCCTTCTTTCTTACTCATTCTGATCTTTAGCGTGTAATCCATAAAAGGCCATTGCTCCTTCCATAAATCTTCTTTAATTCAAAGCATAACTCTCAGAGTTCAAAAAAATGAGCAGATTAGCTATTGCTGCTCCTCACTAAAATCGTCGGTATATAAACATCTCCCTAGAGTCACAACTACAGTTGGCGTAAAAATAAATCAAGAGTCAGCTATAAGTTCTAATGATTTATCAATGAGCTTTTTAATGGTGTGTGTCTGAATTATAGCGTTTTTGCAAACCCTACCACCAATTGCTATTTTCATTACTTCATAACGTTTTTCAAGTTTATGTATGTACATAAATGTACATACACATATGTGTATTTGCATCTGTAATTTTACGTTTCATAATGGCATATTTTATGCCACGAAATCAGCTGTACTATTTTTGGAAACATTACTCTCTTTACTTGGAAATCAGAACCTCTTAGTCAATCTAAATATGACTTTGTAATTTTTATGGCTTTCACCCCATGCTTTTGCAAAACCTTATTGTGATTGCAAAAGAGCTCTATGTGGTTAAGAAAAAAAGGAGGGACTTCTCACTACATACCCTAAAAAATGCTCTGGGTTTCTGTTTGGTGTTGGGACCCCAATGTGGCTGATGTGTTCGTGTGCTAGCGTGTGAGCAGACAATCAAGAGGTTAAAAAAAGGAATGTTTTTAAGTTACACTGAAATTTTGACTCTTTTGCTTCCTCAGTCATTAATTAAAGTTGAATCACCCAGAACAATGCTTTCAGATTCTCTCTACTCTGGAAAAAAGATTAGCATTAATTTAAAATGCAGAACCTCATTAATTTTATTCATTAGGCATAAGTAATTCTCTTACTAATGCATCATTCCACTTTAGGAGGAGGAGGGCTAAAAGTTTCGTTTCTGTTTTTCAAACACAAAGGCTTGGGTTTTTTTATTAAATAAAATTTTATTTCATTTTAATTTTCTGTTGATTGGGTTATAGTAAGTTTTAAAGAAGGGCTTCTTAAAATTGTATATATATATAGAAATATATATGGGAATATATATATATGGAAATTATATATAGGAATCATCTGGAGATCTTGTTGAATGTGCACAGTGGTTCAGAAGGTCTGGAGCAGGACCTGAGACTCTGCATTCTTAAACATTTCTAGGAGATGTGCCCCTGCCAATCATCTATAGACAACACTCTAAACAGCAGGATTTTAATGTATCATAAGCATATGTTATTGCAAGACTTCATCAATAATGTTATTTTTCTGTTACCACAACGGATTCCAAGGATATATTTGCCTGAGTTCTCCCTGATGCAAGTTCAGCATTTCGTACTCCTTGCATTGTTTATATTAGAGGTTGCCAATCCAGAAGGATCCTTCTTGGAGACTTGGAACTCATCGGTTCTAACCATTCTCCAGGTATGTGTTTATACAGACTTTGAAAGTGTTCTAGCTATATTTAGAAAACTAAAACACACTTTAGGTAAAGAATTTTAAATGAATTTAATTAATGTGATGCCTGCAGTCTCATTCCAACCTGACCTCTAGTGATTTTCTGAGCTCCAAGCATCGTAGAACTAAAAGCAAGTCTGCAAATTCCCCTCTCCCCTTTAACAGCAATTCCATGACAAAGCCAATCCACCCTCTTTGGCTGCCCTAGTCCCCAGAAAACCCCTTGAATCAGGTCACACCCCTTTTGCTTAAATGAAAATTATACTTGGCAAAGGGGTAAATAAATGTTTGTTGAATGAACTCAAATAAAAGAAGCAAGAAATTGACCACTTGTACCACTAACCAATATTTATAGTACTTTGAGCTGGGGAAGGTTAGTTAAAATGGTTAACCCTATGATGACTTAGCTATATGTTATCTATACAGATGTAAAACAGCAGGATGAATGGTTCATCTGACATTTGCATATTTTAAGTTCCCACAGAGATGGTGGGAAATTAGGCCAAACTTTCCAGGTGGGTGCACTAATCATTGAGTGACAGATGGTATGGGTCAGAGATGCAGAACAATTATAACATGTACTTGAATAGGTGTACATATGTGTCACACCTCTGCCACTGTCCCCTAGTCACCTATTGGGCAATATCAAAGAAGTAGATTTCGATCAAGACAGACCTAAGGGACCAGCCTAGGTTCCTAAATGTCCCAGAAGTGTTTTTATTTGTTAAAATATTAAATATATAGGTTCAGATTACAAACACATAAGAATGCTGCTTAGATGACTTTTAAGAGTCTGGCACTGTCAGAGGCAAATCCCATAAAACATTTCATTTGTGGAAGAAGCTGAAGTGTATCGATGCGGCTCATTATTTACAAGTCTCTAAGCTTGTACATGTTCCTTCAGAGACCATTATGAACATCCTCTGAGATATTTAAAGATCCAGATTCCTGTGATTTGGAACAACTTTCACTGGGTATAACAATTTGTATATAAGACACTGTTCTAAAAACTCCAAATCTTAGAGTTGGAAGCAACATTAGAGGTCATTAATCCAAACTCCCACTCAAACCTGGAATCCTCTCTGCCACATTTCTTGGCAGATAGTCCTATAGCCTCTGCCTGAACATTTCCAGGGATGGGAAACATACCACTTTTAGAGAAAAACCATCCTTGATATTTAAATATGCTCCCTAATATAGCGCTCAAATATGATTTTCTTAAATTTCCACCCATTAGTTCTATTTTTGCTATGTGGAGCCTAAAAGGACAAGTCTTCACCTTCTTCCACTTCAATGAAGAGAAGTTCTTGGCTGCCCCAAAGTATTCTCTACTTCAGTTTAACAGCCCCATATTTTTCCCCATGACTACCCTTACTCATGCAAATGAGCAGATTATCAGTATGCTAAAAATGTGATTCCTAGCTCTGAACACAGTGCCAAGAAGTGATTAAATAAGTGCAGATACAGCCGAACTAAGGTCTTTATAAGCTGAAGTTTTATTTTTATTTATGTGGTGTATAACTGCACATTTTTTCCACCAGTCACATGACCCTGATATATACCGAATTCATAGAAAACTAAAAATCCATAGCACTACCACGTGAATAATGAATGTGAAAACATTGATTCCCTCCCCATTCCATATTCGATGATAAATTTTTTTTTTAATCTAACATATGTCTCTTTAAGGAGGCCAGCTCATTCACTTTGGTCTATTCTAGTTGATCAAGATTGTTTTTTTATTTACTTATCACAGTTGGGTGACAACCACAGATTACAAAAAAAACTTCAAAAAAATCAATGAAAATGCCAGAGATGACCCAGTCTTTCACATCTGTCCTTACGCTGGCAGAAATTTACTAGTTTCACTAGGCCTAGCAGAGAGCCCTGTACATAGTAACTGTTCAATAAATGTTTGCTAAATTGAATGTATCGGTTTTCAACCATCTCTCTATGCTTTCACTAGAATCTCATGCGGCTCGTGTTGTTCTGTCTTGCCCACTGTACATTACCAAAGACGATCAGAAGCTTTGCTTAAGACAAGCAATCCTATAGCAGAAATAGGCACTAGATTTAGTAGACCTGATTCTAGCACCTGCTTGCTGTGGTACTCGGGTAACATTTTTTAGTCTTTGTTTTTACTTTGTTTTTAAATGGAAATTATTATTATCTGTCTTGACACTTATACAATTATTGTAAGGTGCAAATGTAACAATGTACCTGAAGATAGTCTATAAATTACTAAATCCCAACTATACAAACATTAGGACTCCTGATTATGTTATTTCATTCCTATGTTTTACTAGTCCATCTAGTATTGCTTAGGCAAAAGAAATAAGATTTGTTCAATATCAATTGTCCCTAATGAAGCCATGCTAGATGCTAGTGATCATCACTTTATTTTTCTACTGCTCTCAAAGGACCCTCAGATATAATAATTCTGGACCTGGAACTAGCTATTATTTTGTCCTCAAGGCTAATTCTGATTCCAAATCTTTTCTTCTTAGAGTCCCCCACAAATCTTATTCCTTTCTTAAAACATGTAGTGAGGCTGACAATGTGTATGTGGAATTGCGGAAAAAACGGGAGAGAGCACCTTGTTTTACTTCTCTGATAATGCTCATCATTTGCACCATTTTCAGTATCACAGTTTTTTCTATGAGTTAAAACGAATGCCAGTATCTTTAGTGGTAGGTTTTGGTGTCTTCGGATACCAGCAGATGCCCCTACCTTCTTTGTTGCCAGTTTTGACTTAGCTTTTGAAACCTTAACTATACTGAAAAATTGTGTGTTGTTCACGTTTATTCTAAATACGCAACACTGTTTAGTAATTGGTAGGGTTAGAATAAAAACATTTTCATCTTGTATACATTCAATATTTTAAATCTTTAAAATAATTTTGGCTAGATTTTAAAAACAACAAACCTCCTGTTAATTTTTTTAAGAGGAAAGCACAAATCATGCAAAATGAGACTAGTTGAGTAGGCCCTAGTAGACACTTACCATGCTATTGCTAAAAAAAACAAAAACAGAAAACTTCATTTGTATTACTTCACCACTTAAATATTGTGAATAATTTTAATGGCCATAAATTGGTTCTTAATATAGACTCTACTGAAGGCCTATTCTAATCAAAATGGTATCAGTTTATACTTATTTTCCCTAAAAGGACAAATACCTTTATAAATGAAACATAAGAGAATTATTCTTTATTTCTTCTGGCCTGAAGTGGTGAATTTTTCCCAGAGATTATAATGAAAATTACTGGAATTTATCAAGGACAGCAATGAATTGATTTAATTTAATACCCCTATTTTAAAATAACATTTTGAACTTTCCTGATGGTGCTGCAATTGGGGAAGCCAAATCACTTTTAATAGACTTGGTCTGGATGTGTGTAAAGATGGTGCTACACCTCAGAAAAAACTGGGCACCTACTCATACAGGTCAAATTAAAGTCCCAATTTGAAAAGGAAGCCATGATTTTATAGCCCGTTTTATATTAATCCCAGAGATCTGAACAGAAAACTCAGTTTATTCACACAAAGCTAATTAAGCCTAAACACTGGCTTGAGTCTAAACTACACACTTATTAGTAGACTAGGAGGACTTTCAAATAGTTCCACAAGTTTCAACAGAATAACTCATAAAACTCTAGCAGACTTGGACCATAATTTGTGTATGTCCTAACATATAGAACACAAACTTTCTACTGGATTCAACACAAAATGTGTCCATATCATGCTCTGCTGTTAATGGGAATGTTAATTGCAATTCTCATGTCTTTCTACCATCGAAAGAACTGTTAGAAAGTATAAATGTTAGTATTTCACACAGGTTAGATATGAAATGTTATCTGGCAAGGAAACCCTGAGCCTTTATATATAACTTGCAGAACTCAGAAAAAAGAGTAGGTAGACCATTGCTTTAGTAGCTCAGAAAAGATTAATCACAGAGAAAGGATAAACTGATATTTAGCTCAACTCTTGATTCCATAAAGACAGAGCTATTAAAAGGTTTGCAAAAATCTCCTTGTTTAAAAGAGTTTAGTGTTATAAGAGGATTGGGCAAGGTCCTATAAGCCCATTTTCGTGGAAAAACCAGGAGACTATACTAAATTAGTCAAGAAATGGCATTATTCCCAGAAGCCTCTGTACAAGTGCCTTCTGCCCCACCTCCCAACAATAGAAATAAAAGTCAATGCTCGCAAAATTGTGTGGATATCTATCAGGTGTCAGGAACTATTCTGTACATTCTATAGTAAAGAAAAGGAAAGAAGGTAAACAAAAGAAAATGTTAATTAGTGACAAAGGTGTTTTTTTTTTTTTTTAAATACAACAGGATAATATTATGGGAGTGGCTGGGAAGTTCCTGTAGATTAGGGGCTGTCTCATCTCCAATCCACCCTCCTCCCTGAAGACAAAGTGACATTTTAGAAATGGAGTTGCTGCCCTGGCTGGTTTGCTCAGTGGATAGAGCGTCAGCCTGGCATGCAGATGTCCCAGGTTAAATCCCCATTCAGGGCACACATGAGAAGTGACTGTCTGCTTCTCTTCCCCACCTTCTCCCCCTTCTCTCACTCTTCCCCTTTCGCAGCCTCGATTGGTTCAAGAGTCAGCCCTGGGCACCGAGCATAGCTTGGTTGTTGCGAGCATTGGTCCCAGATGGGGTTACTGGGTGGATTCTGGTCAGGGTGCATGCAGGAGTCTATCTATCTTCCCTCCTCTCACTTAAGAACAAAAAATGCAGTTGCTTACTGTCCTTCCCACCCTGACTCAAATGACTTCCCTTTGCTCACAGGACCAAATCTCTATCTTTTATATGACCCTCTGGCCCTGCAAGGTCTCATTCTGCCTGCCTCTTCTATTTCCCATGTCTCCTGCCTTGGTGTACTGTCCTCACTCCATTCATACTCACCTCTGTGTGTCTTTGTAATCATTATCACAGTTGGAATTTTTCACCTGTTTGCATGATTCTTTGATTGCTGACAGAGTCCACCACTAGATTGGAAACCCCATGAGGACAGGGACTCACCACTGTATCCCCAGAACCTGGCACAACTTCTGGTACATGGTAGATGCTAAGCACATGTTTTGGAATGTATGAATGTGAAAGAGTCATGCAGGTTTCTCAGGTATCCTGGCACAGCCGTTCCCAGCACCAGTCAGCTCCGTGATCATGTGGTCTAGTGATGCTTTTCAAATATAGTTTAAATTGTTGATTGCTAACTCAGCTAAGGTATACTGAGTACCTATTATGTATGGGGACCTGCTCTAGATATTTAGAAATAAAAAGATGAAAATGCATGCCCTCTCTCCTTAGGGAATTTATATCTTATTTAATCTTTAAGATAACCCTAAGGTAGACGGTATCAAGGATTCATTTTCTGTCCAAACAAAACACTGCCAGACACTACTCCACAGTGAGTCCCTGACTTTGTGAAGTTATGGTCTAATGAGGAAACCAGACGTAATCAAATATTCACATAAATACGTAACTGCCACTGTGGTATGTGTTATGAAGGAAAGCACTACTATGTGAATGTCTAACAGGGCTCAGGAGCGGGGGACCTGATCCGTTGGGCTAGCTAGCAGAATTGAAGTCCAGGAAAGGGTTCTGAGGGGGAGCATACCAGGCAGACATGGAAGTAAACTTGGACCTGAGAAGGTCTAGAAGGCCAGGACAAAGAAAAAAGAGGAATGTGTTTGATAATATTCAACCTTCTTCTTTAGAGAATAGGTAGAAGTTGAAAAGCAGATAATTGTGGGTAAATCCACAAGGGCAGGCTTAGGAAATGGCAAAAACAAGGTCCCCTGGTAATAGAATTTCGTGAACCTTGGAGGGTTTGCTGTGGTCTGGATTGGTTAAAGATCGCAGATCTGAAGATTAGTGAGAAATAAGAAACAGAGATTGAAGAAGACTGTGCAGGACCTTGAGTGCCGAGGAAGAGGCTGGGGATGTGATGCTGTGGGAGACGGTACACAGCCACACTCGCCTCTTCATTCCATTCCCCACCCTGCAGTCAGTGCCAGAGAAAGACATGGGCCTGGAGTGTGCCTACTCCACCTCCTCAAGTGCATCACCCCTTCAAAGTTCTGCTCTTTCCCCAGTATCATCATCCCCTTTCTTTCCATTGGCTATTCCCAATCAGTTCTGTTCTCTTCTGTTTGGGGGGACCTTGATCTTGTACCCTTCTTTAACTTCCACAACTTGTCTTTCTCTTTCTCTCCACTGACAAGCTTCTTCAAGCATTAGTATACAGATTCTGTCCACTTCCCCTGTTGCTCATTAAAGCTTCAACCCACGGCTATGCTATCGCTCCATTAAACTATTCTTGCCAATGTTACCCACGGCCTACTTCTTGGTTGTTTAGTGCATACTCTTCAGTCCTTATTTTATTATGTACCTCTCTGTGGTATTTAACATGATTGATTCCTACCTGTTTCCAGGAAATTCCTCTTGCATTAGTCTTTAGAACCACATCTTTCCCATTTTCTTAGCCACCCATCCTCATGGAAACCTTTTCCTCTAACCACACCTTCTAACAATATTCTCTGGGAACAGACTATGGGTTGAGTATTGCCTGAAGAAGGTGTTTTGGAATGGATGTACCATTGGAGGAAGGAAGAAAGGAAGGAAGGAAGGAAGGAAGGAAGGAAGGAAGGAAGGAAGGAAGGAAGGAAGGAAGGAAGGAAGGAAGGAAAGAAGGTGTAGGTGAAGGGGAAAGCTGACCTTCAGTGGGGCTATAGCGTAGCCTAACGGAAGCTCTAGAGTGGAAGAACCTTTCAGAGCTGTACCAAATTAAAACCAGGGATTTGGGCCTTTGTATTTGGGTTTCAGCCAGTCATTGGCTGGGGGCCACCATCTGGGAGTGTAGTAATCTTGGGCAAGGAAATTCCCTGTGGCTGAGAGGCATTCCCAAGAAGGGACATTGCCTGTCATGGGGACTTCACTCTCTGCACATCAAAACTGAATGTACCACCTCCACTACAATCTTCTCACAAACCTACTTCTGAATTCCCCATCTTTTGTTTGTTTGTTTGTTTTGTTTTCTGTTTTTTTTTTTTTCTTTTGCATTTCTCTGAAGCTGGAAATAGGGAGGCAGTCAGACAGACTCTCACATGCGCCCGACTGGGATCCACCCAGCACGCCCACCAGGTGGCGATGCTCTGCCCATCAGGGGCGTCGCTCTGCTGCAACCAGAGCCATTCTAGCACCCGAGGCAGAGGCCATAGAGCCCTCCTCAGCGCCCGGGCTAACTCTGCTCCAATGGAGCCCTGGCTGCAGGAAGGGAAGAGGAGAGGAGGAGGGGTGGAAAAGCAGATGGGCGCCTCTCCTGTGTGCCCCCGTCGGGAATCGAACCCAGGACTCCTGCATGCCAGGCCAACGCTCTACCACGGTAATGGCAACAGCATCCCCACAGCTGGGTTTCTAGAGCCAAAAATATTCTTCTCTTTCTCCTTATGTCCCATTTCCATACAGTCACCATGTCCTGTAAACTTTCCCTCATCATTAGCTCTTGCACCTTTCAACTTCTACCACTGATACTTTGATCCAGACCCTCATTCCTCCCTCCCTTTTCTCCCAAGGGACCTCCTTTTGCAGTCATCACGGCCTGTGGCCTATTCCTCTGTTTTGTACAAAGCTGAAAATCCTTCCACTGCCTTCTCACTGCTGCAGGATCCAGTCTGAAGAGTATCACAAAAGTCCTTTCCTCATCTGTCCTCCCTGTCTTCTCCATTCCTGTCTGAATTCTCCTTGTACCGTTTGTCGCTAACTGGTTCTTCAGAGTCTGACTTAGGGAGACAACCCACAACACTAGATCATATCTTTATAAGGGATTTCTTCTCAGTTAGAAAAAAAAGCTCTTGGCTCAGAACCGTGATAAACAAGGCATTTCATTAAATGCCAGTATTAATCCCAGGGGGTCTTGCAACCTTTTGAGCTGGCCAGCCTTGGCAAGAAGACAGGGCCTGCCTGCTGGCTGGACTAATCTGAGGCTGAATGCTGTCACTAAATCCTTACTGAGCATGATTTATGCACCCAGCTGTTAACACCGATACACTGGCAGTGCCAAGGCCAGGTGTTATTCCCGGGCACTTATACATCCCTGCAGGCTAATCCCGTTGGCTCGCTGGGGTGGGGCAGAGAGGGGCAAGGTCGTCCCCAAGTCAGTGAGGGGCAGTGGTACTTTTGCTACTGTGTGCCTAGTGGTGGTATGCTGTGCCCTGCTTAATCTCCACATCAGGCCAGATAGCATTAAGCAGAATATAAATTCTCTTCATTGGCCTTATGTGACAGGAAAGCATTCATTGCACACTTTTCTGGTCTTAATCATGGGTGAAGGAAAAAGAAGGAAGAGAGGGAGGAAGGTGGAGGGGAGAGAGAGAGAGAGACAGAGAATATGATAGGAGAAATATAGACTATCGCACCAAACTTGTTATTTTTGAAAAATAACTTCTGGTGAAAACAGATTCCTCTGTGAAAAGTGCGTGCCAAGTTTCGCTTTAAGTAGCAAGCTCCCCTTTTGATCTTTTCTGAGGAACCCAACACGGCCAGGGCAGCCGCCCCCACAGCCAACTGAACTCAGCCTCCCAGCCCCTCAGGTGGTGAGGGACGTTGTGCTTTGGTGTCAGCAGGGCCTGACTGCAGTATTTTGGAACCACGGCTAGCTTCCTCCTCCTCTCCCGCAGCCCCATGCCTTCGCTCGGGTTTCAAGCGTGTCCCTTCCGAGCTGCCCTCTTGCATTAGCTTTCTTATTGAGCTCCTGACTGTTACCCTAGAGGGGGCTGCAGCACCGCAGGCTTCCTCCTCGCCGCCACCATTTGCTGTTGTTGGCTGCGAGTCCTGTGCAGGCGCCAGCGCCTCGGCAGCCGGTGAGGACCCTGCGCTTGGCTTACCCAAACAGAGGAGCCCTCAGCTCCGGCGCCCCTCTCCCAGGACCCCGCCTCCTCTCTGCCTTCTGAATCTGATATGTACATTTTAGCAAACGTACATTTCACCAAGTGTGCTGATCCAAGGCACCCAAGGAGCTACACAGCAGCCATAGCTCTCCCCGCTCCTCCCCTCCTGCAGCCCGGTGCCTCCTTCCCCCATCTATCTATACACTCTCCCCTCCTGCAAGCCATGAGATGTTGGCAGATCTTTTTCTTTTTTCTTTCTTTTCTTTCTTTCTTTCTTCCTTCCTTCCTTCCTTCCTTCCTTCCTTCCTTCCTTCCTTCCTTCCTTCCTTCCTTCCTTCCTTCCTTCCTTCCTTCCTTCCTTACTTTCTTTATTTCTTTCTTTCTTTCTTTCTTTCTTTCTTTCTTTCTCTCTTTTTGTATGTGACAGAGACAGAGAGAGGGACAAACAGGCAGGAATGGAGAGAGATAAGAAGCATCAATTCTTCCTTGCAGTTCCTTAATCTCCTTAGTTGTTCATTGATTGCTTTCTTAAATGTGCCTTGATGGGGGAGGGAGAGGGCTGCAGCAGAGTGAGTGACCTCTTGCTCAAGCCTGCCACCTTAGGCTCAAGCTAGTAGCCATGGGGTCATGTCTATGATCCCATGCTCAAGCCAGTGACCCCGCACTTAAGCTGGTGAGCTCATGCTTAAACCGCGACCTCAGGGTTTTGAACCTGGGTCCTCCGCCTCCCAGTACGCTGCTCTATCCACTGTGCCACTACTGCCTGGTCAGGTACTCTTCTTTCTGGTTTGCTGCAGAATTCCTTATGAAAGCTCCATGGGCATTGCATTGTGAAAGCATCCTAAGAAACAGTGTCTTCCTCACTGGGTTGTGACCAACCACCCAGCATGGGCAAGCCCCATGTCCTTGAGCAACGTGGTCACTCCTCGTGCCTTTGTCTTCGTTTTCCTTTAATGATCTGTTCCAGCAAAGTAGAAAATAATACAACTTCTTAATGACTAAGTTTGTTCATTGTTATTTTTTACTGAGGAAATTCTGTTTTTAGAACTATATGGCAAGTATAATATAAATGAGAAACATCATTCTAATAATAGCTAACTTTTTAGAAAACTGAATGCCTACATTGTATTTGTTTAGAAACTACATATTCTCAGACTTTCCAGCAGTGCTTGGCTCCCAGACCCTTAGTCAGTACTCACTGAATGGAGGCCAGGCAGGATGCAAAGCACTGCCCATTACTGTCCCGTTTCATCTTCACACATGTCTATTGGCCTGTGATTTGATAGATAATCCAATGGAGATGTAGGGAGGAGACTCTGTGCACCCAATGTTATAGAATAAGAAAGTGGTTCACCCTCTGACCCCAAGTGTGGTCTGAGTCTAGACTTCTAATCATTACAGCATGCTGTTTCAACCATCCAGTAACAACATGCTATTTGTATTCAAGTTTAAATCTTCCTTGAAATCCTGAGATATCTTCACATTGGCTAGCTAACCACTGCTGATCATGCTCAGAATTCTCTTATTTATAAATTCTCAAGTAGCCTTCTTCCCACTGTACTTGCCATGCTCTGACATTTCCAGGTAGTTCTAATATAGAGGGATAGGCATTTCTGAAATATCTTGCATCCTGGGAAACATGTGCTAAAACAAGCACAATTTATAAGAAAATGAGATCAAGACAGGCCACTTAAAACCAAGGGAATTTAGTGAGCAGAACACCCACAAAAACAATAACAAATCTATAAAAACACTAGTGCCATTTCAAGGTCTGTTAGGTTTCTCACGTATACTACTATGAATATAAGAATTTACCTTTAAAACAAAAAGTAAAAGTAGCTTAATGGAAAGTGATATATGGAAGGATTGAGGCTGCTGAGTAATAAAGAAAAGGCAGAAGCATCAAGATAGGAAAACCAGCAACAATGGCTCCCCATCAGAGCACTTGGCCTCATAGCTGAGAGGAAGAAGACAGGGAGAATGGTGTGAGGCACAGAACCGGAGAATGGTTCTGAGTCACAGCTGGCCACTGCAGCTGTGTTAGCAAACCTGGGTATTGCAGGATTGGGGAAATTGGATATCAACCACCCAAATGCCATATGTTTCTGATATCATTCCTCCACCAATCAGAGGAACATGTCTTACAGAAGAACTCTTTTTGACTCAAAAAGGATATATATGCCAAGGTTGTAGGGTTCAATCCCCAGTCAGGGCACATACAAGAATCAACTGATAGCCTGACCTGTGGGCACAGTGGTTAACGTTGGCCTGGGATGCTGAGGTCACTGGTTTAAAACCCCAGGCTTGCCCAGTCAAGGCACCTATGAGAATCAACAACTCCAAGTTGATATTATTCGCTCCTGCCCCACCGCCTTTCTATCTCCTCTTTCTAAAATCAATAAGTAAAATATTTTTTCAAAATTACGAACCTTTTTGAAAAAAAGAGAATCAACAATAAATGCACAAATAAGTGGAACAACAATTTGTTTCTCTCTCTCTTCTTCCTTTCAATAAAATAAAATTTTTAAAAAGAGGGTACATTATTAGAAGGACAAAGGGCTCATCTTATTCTTTCCACATCCCAGTGCTGAACACTTTCTAATTTCCCAGTGCCTGGCACTTACAACCTTTTTAAATCATGCTAATTTGCATTCTCCTCTCTCATTAAAGAACAAATGCATGTACATGAATATGTGACTCTGATATTTTTATAAAACTGTAAATATATATAATTTACAATAATATATAATATAAATTATATAATAACATATATTATATATTACTATATAAAGTATATAATATATTATAAATATATAATATATTTAATATAAATTAATTTATACCATATATAATTTATATAACTGATAAATATTTGGGTCCTTGCTTCAGATGACATACAAGATTTAGCAGTAGTACATTTTTCCTATATACTCTTTAGGTTCATAATTTGTATATAGTATTTCAAATCATGATATAGTGTATTTTATATCATCATAAAGGTTAATTAGTATTAGAAAAAGATACAGTTTAATTTTTAAATCATTCTCCATTTGTCCATATATCTATTCATTTATTCAACAAAACCTACTATGGGCCAGACCAAACTGATAATTAGAATATAGTGATCATTCTAACAGATTTACTTCATGAAAAATATTTCAGGTTAAATTATTAGAAAAATAAAAATGACATTTTATGGTAGAAAATAATAGACTGTTTCAAAGAGATAGCTCTTTAATTCAAAGTCAGATATTCCTTACTTTACAATTAGACTTTCCTTAAAAATGTTTAAAATCTAACATTATCCATACCAGCTTGAATGGATTTTAATATTTTGGAGATTTTTACAGTGAAAAGTTTTCTTTTTTTAATGATAATTATTGAGAAAGTGAAATGAAAAGGAAGTTTGTTTTTTTAATTATCAGAATACCAGGAATTTTAACTTCAAAATTAATTTGATTGGAATATTAATATTTTAGCATGTAGCTTTATGTTCTCCTTGAGACAATTCAAAGACCCACATTACTACTCAGAGGCAATTATAAAAGAAAATATTAGAATATTATTGAGCCATGAATAGGATGAGGTATCGATTATGCTACTATTTGGATGAACCCCCAAAACACTGTGTTAAATAAAAAAAGCCAGACATAAAAGGCAATGTATTGTATGACTCCATTTATATTTAATGTCCCAAATAGGTAAATCCACAGAGACTAAAGTAGGTTAATGAATGTTAGGGGTGGGATGGGGAAGGGAGAAATGGACAATGACTGCTCATATATATATATATATATATATATGGGGTGTATTTTTCCAGAGTGATAAAAATGATCTGGAATTAGATAATGGTGATGGTCGTGCAACTTTGTGAACATGATCAAAATTACATACTTTAAAAGAATGAATCTTATGTATGTGAATTATGTCTCAATTTTTAAAAAGAACAGAAAATGCTGACTCCATTCATTCTTCTAATAGTTAATGTGTTCTATGGGGATATCCAGACTAGCAAGAGATTTGTGTGGGCTGACAAATATTAGTTTAGTCACAAGGCTGCTACACATGTCTTACTTCTAATCAGTTTTAAAATAAGACAGGATTTCAGATCCAGTGTTTTCTTTCTGTTGGGGATAGAAAGGAAGATCTGGGAAATTCACTAGGGACTGAGAAAGAATTCACTACAGAAAATACAAACAAATCTACAGCCTCCTGTGTAATGTCAGAAGATGAAGAATGGTATGATGCCTCTTCAAAGACCTGCTTAGTTTGTGAAAGAAATCTATTTTTTTTTCTATAATAAGAAATGCTAAGGAGACACACACAAAAAAAAGCTTTAGCTATGTGTGTCCCATGAGGCTTAAAATGTAATGATCTCAGCCTGAGAGGGATAACATTTGAAATACAATTTCTCCAAATGTTTGAACATAAAGCTTTGAGCTATGTTACCTGAAACAAAGGTCCACAGTTCAATTTTTAACTAAGATTTTGGTACTGCACAAGTACACAAAACTTTACTAGGCAAAATGTAATAACAAATTTTGATGACAAATCAGAACTCACTCCAGTAAGTGGCTACTTTGTAATGGCTGGACAATAATGTATGTTATGCTAATATACACACCAATTGTGAGTAAACTTTTTGCTATAGTAAAAAAGTTGCTGAATTTTCTTATGGCCTTGGGAATTAGAAATGTTTCTTTCTTTAACACCCTTCCTACATGGGACTCAAAATATCTTTTGAAGACATAAGCCAGAGGCTTATTCTAAAAAGAAACCATTTTATCCAAGAGCTTGGTTGAAATTTTACAGGGACTGTTATACCTGTTAAGGTGTGTAATAAATGTGTCTTTTTATCTATATAGCAGACATTGAGCTTCAATCTCTCCATGGCAATATATCCAAAGTTTGAGGAAAATATGAGAGGGAGAAAACAAATACAATTTGCCATTCTCTGAAATTTTGCCAAGTATTTATTAAAGGTTCAAGTCATCTCTTCTATGGAGACTTTCAAAAGGAGTTATTAAAGTTCAAAGTTGGGAGACACTTTATTATCAAATGGGTGAAGACATTAGCAGCCCAGTTGAATATATGCTTTGTGCTCTCCCCAAAGGAAGAAAAATTTCTCAATTTAGTTATCTTTTTCTTTAATATATCTCAAATGTGTTAGATATTTATTTGTTTTTAAAGTCTCAGAGGAGGAGCTTAAATACAGAATTCCAAAACAGGTTTAATAATTTACCTCCATCTTCAGTGATAAGAAGGAGAACCTGACACTTGATTCTTTTGCACTTAAACATTTTAATAAGATAGGGCTCCTGACAGGTAGGTGTCTTTGCCATCACTGTAAACTTGGTAGTCAGGAAAGCGCCCCCTAGTGGCACACCAGTCATTTGGTTAATGCTGTCCTCCAGGAGAGAGCCCAACCAAAAAAAACCAAATAGGAATTGAGTTCCTACTAGGCCTTCTCCTATCTGCTACAAGTCAGCCAGAGTATCTGGTTTTACAGAATTAAGTGGTGGTTCCGGCTTCCTCCATGCCAGCCCCTCCCTCATCAGGCTGGTGTTTAACAGTGTCTTTACAAGCCTGTGCTTGCAATTTCTAACCTTGCCGTTGACATGGCCATCTGCTTAAAATGAAGGCTTTGGGGCCCTGGATATACCTCTTTCCAAATAGCCAGCCATGCAGGGCTTTGAAATCTGGCCTTTGATGTATTTTATAGGGATAAAGAAACATATATTAAAGTCAGCTCTGCTCTACACACTCGGCCACATAACTGAGTCAATATTAAACTTGTAATTTCATCTTCAGTTTTTGCGGGGCTTAACTGTTCTAGATTTCCTGTTGCTGATTACCTCATAGGAAGTCACTGATGAGCTGACAACCTTTTATGATCTATCTGAGGATACATTTCTTTGTCTTGCTCTTCAGTGTATAATGAATACCAGTGCCTGTATAAATGTTAAAGAATTATCTGTGAAGGAAAACTGAGCCTTCTTAAAAGTACATTGAAGGCAAAACTGATGAGATGTTCTTCCCAGGGTTTTCTCTTTTGCTCTACAGTCTGCCATGGGGGTTCTAGGTATAAAACTCACTCAGAGATGGAAGTTGGACTTGAGGGAATGTTAGTAAGCAGATGAAGACTAGAGATTATAGGAGAGAAAATGACTTCATCAATCAGTTGGGGTTAATCAAAGGTCTGGTTAATTTGAAGTAATTTTTTTTGCTGCCTAGGTGCATACTGATTTCGAGTTTTTTGAAAGGGTATGAAGAGATCCGCTGTATCTTCATGGCCCAGTTCATCCGTGTGCATGTCTTACAGCTATATGTAGAAAAGAAAAGCTAGGACTTTCGCTATTGTAGATTTTTAAATATTGCCAGCATTCATTTGAATACATTGTCTTTATATGCCACAAGTAGAAATATCACTGGCATATAAAGTAGAAAACTTTTTTTTCCCCATTAATTGATCGTGGAGTAGAGATAAGTGGTTGTAAAGTGGAAGTCATTTTGGTTCTAATGACAGAGGTGTATTTTCAATTAGGTGAGAAGAATAATTGTGTGGTCTCTACTATAGAAATGATATTCTTATGGAGGTGTGTTTAAGGATAAAATGAACTAAAGAAAGCTTGCAGGGTGTTACTATGATATCAAGACTAGACGAGCATAGCTTCATGATTTTAGAGGATTCTTAGAATCTTTATTTTCTTGGTGATGCAGTTAATATAGGAAGGAAAATTACTAGATACCAAGCATTGTGTTGAGTGCTTTGCACATGTCTTTCCATTTCACCCTCACATTGATTTTTTTGAGTTAACAGATAACATTTATTTCCCTTTTATGAATGAGGAAATCAGAACTCACAGCGACTAATTAACTTGCCCAAGTTCATGCAACTACTAAATGTTGGAGATGAGATTAGCACTCAGATCTTTCTGTTTCCAAAACCCATGTCTCTCTAGCATTAACATAAATGCAGACAAAAGAAACAACATGATTGAAAACAAACAACTAAAAATATTATGTATATATAAAATTCTACTGGTCTTCACTATTTTGAATTTTAGCTTTAAAGGATAAGAAGGCAAGCTTTCAGGATTAGCCTTCAAGCAGATTCCCAGAATTTCACCTGTGTATGCCTTTTCTCTGTTGAAAGAATATTCACTCCTTGAGGACAGGGTTAGGTCTTTTGCTTTCCTTAAATAATTGGTAAAACAAGAAAAAGATAGGTGACAATGGTAGTCTGAGTTATAGACAAATGATACACGCAGGTATTAGAATAGAAAAAATCCTTAAAATTCCAAATCAAAATTGACATATTTAATGTATTTTCCCCTACCAATTAAAAAAAAAGTCTGTGAATTTTACCAAGGGACTAATAATATCAACTGCTAATATTATCACATATGATCAGAAATATTATTGCATATATAATTAGCAACTGCTAATATTATTGAGTAATTTCTCTGTGCCAGGCATTTCTCTACATTCCTTTTATGTCTGATTTAATTTTCTCACAATAATCCAGTGGGGTAGGTAATATGATTAACCTCATCTTACAGGTGAGGAAACTGATTCAGAGAGCTTAGATTAATTTGCCTAAGGTCAGACTTTCTGGATCCAGGATTTAAACCAAGTCAGTTGGTTTCGAAAGTTTAAGTTCTTAAAAACTGCTATTTTCCAATAAAATAAGTGTATGTATTCATTTTCCTTTTTGGGAAATGGTTTCATCTCAAGATTGAATTTTTTTTTTTTTTTTTTTTTTTTTTTTTTTTACAGGGACAGAGAGAGAGTCAGAGAGAGGGATAGATAGGGACAGGCAGACAGGAACAGAGAGATGAGAAGCGTCAATCATCAGTTTTTCGTTGCAACATCTTAGTAGTTCATTGATTGCTTTCTCATATGTACCTTCACCATGAGCCTTCAGCAGACCGAATAACCCCTTGCTCGAGCCAGTGACCTTGGGTTCAAGCTGGTGAGGGTTTTGGTTTTTTGTTTGTTTGTTTGTTTGTTTGCCTCAAGCCAGATGAGCCCGCGCTCAAGCTGGCGACCAAGGGGTCTCAAACCTGGGTCCTCTGCATCCCAGTCCAATGTTCTATCCACTGCACCACCGCCTAGTCAGGCTCAAGATTGAAATTCTTAAGAGTTTTTCTCACGATTGATAACCGGATTTCTTTTTCACTGGCTCAGTCTGATGGTACCTGACAGTATAAACCAGTGGTAGTCAACCTGGTCCCTACCGCCCACTAGTGAGTGTTCCAGCTTTCATGGTGGGCAGTAGTGGAGCAACCAAAGTATAAATAAAAGGATAGATTTAACTTTAGTAAGTTCTTTTATAAAGATTTATTCTGCCAACCTTAGAGAAAATTCAACATAAAGTACTTGGTAGTAATTATTATTATATGCTTTAACTTGCTGTAACTCTGCTTTATAAATTTTATAAAGTAAAATTATTTCCCTACTTTATAAATCACCATTACTGTGGAACCGGTGGGCGGTTAGAAAATTTTACTGCTAACAGAGATACAAAAGTGGGCGGTAGGTATAAAAAGGTTGACTATCCCTGGTAAACTTTGGTTCCAAAGCTCACCCACAAATCTGTCACTACCATTAAGCATTAGATATATATTTTCTCCTCAAGAAAAACAATTATAATTATTGCTAATGAATTCTTTGAGCATGCTTCTTTAATATGCAGATATAAGTTGAAGGTTGGACTTAATAAGATGAAGACTTCATTCTTCTATTTGCCTAAATATAAAAAAAGATGCCCATGTGGTACATCTTTTAATCACAGTATATGTAAAATAGTTCTTCAACATCCCATTATTGACAACATGGGCAGTTAATAGTAATCTTTGGTGTTGTTTTATTCTAAAGTTTCAAAGTCTTTTTCTCATTCCATTTTATTGATGAGGAAACTAAAGAATTAAGAGATTTGCTACAAACAGAGTTTACTGCATGATACCAAAGAAAATTCTAACTCAGACTTATATACAAAAATATTAAAAGTATTTGATGCCCTACTCAATTGAAGACATCTTGAAATTTATTTTTGCTTCAGTTGAATTTTAGTAAGACATTTTGATTGATCATTAATTCATTTATGTAGATAGTTCAATGTTTTTTAAAACCAGTATTAAAAAATTACTTTTATCAAAATAATCATAAGAATGTACTAAGAATAAAATGCTTACTGTATACCCAATACTACATCAAATGCTTTTAGACATTACAAGTATTATTTTCCTTATTTTATAGAAGAAACATTGGTTTTGGAAAATTAGTAACTTTCTCAAATCATACAACCAGAGAATGATAAAGCCAGGGTTTGATTCCAGATCATATCTCAAAGCCCCTAATGTATTTTTTCCTATTTTACAATACTCAAATTCTCTCAAATGTGTAGGCACCTCTTGCAGGAAGGCTGAAATTTTATAAATGTCCTATAAAGTAGAGAAAGGCAGGAGCACCTCCAGAGCGATCTGTTAGGACTGAAGTTCCAGAATTCTAGATATAGGCTTAAGTTTAAGGCAGAAACTAAATCTCACTCCCAAATTCTCGGTGGAAATGTATGTCCTGGGGTTGAAGGGAGTGGAGGGGAGTAATGTTGACATAAACATTAATATGGATTTGTGCTGGCGTACATGATTTTCTCAGCATTTAAAGATACTCTGCTACTCTGGATTTATTTTTCTTTCTTTCAAAATAAACAGATACAGGCTTTATAGGTGAACTTTAAAATCAGTCAAAATTCTTTGAAATTACAAATAGTATTAATCACTAAATGTTGAAGAGCGAGGATACAGATAAGACAGCCTAGGCTGACATGTTTTTTACAACACAAATGCACCTAAACTAGACCATACAGAAGGCCAAATGGGTCCGTGTTAACTCGACATATCATTTAGAGCCAATTAAAGCATCCAAGGCAAGTTGGTTCTGGAACTAAATGTAATCAGCAAAGCCAGTATCACATATCTAAATATAGATAAATGCATCTGGGTGCACAGGTATTTCCAACAACACATGTTCTTACCTATGTCATCTAAAAAAAATAGCACACTTGATGTTTGAGGCAATGCTGTTTGTCTTAGAGCAGAATTAGGCCTACCTTGGACTTTATCCAAAGAAAAGGTTTAGTTCCAAAAGTACCTTGAAAAGACTTCACTGTGAAATGACTTCCCATGAAAGGCAATCACCAGAATGGACTGAAGACAGCCCTAAGGGGGAGGAGTTGCTTTAAAACTTTAAATTGACATGAACTTTATTTTTTTTTTCTTTTTGCTGGAAGAGGAGGTGAGGCAATCACAAGATCTGGACCACACTATCACCATGCTGATTGTTTACATAGTTTTTGACTCCTTTGGAACAATGGTAGTAGAGAGTGTTTTGAACTCTATTTACCACAAGTAACAAAAATAAAAATAAATATTCAGTTGGCTTCATAATGAAGCAAATATTTTCTGTATTATGTAGTAATAAAAGTCAGTGTGCACTGTAAATAAAGTTTGCTCAAGGGCTCTGTGAAAAAAAGCCAAATGTTTAATGACAGCCAGAATTCTACTACAGAGCACAGAGCTGAGAAATTAGTCACAATCCTTGCAGCTGAATGTTGCGGTGTGTTTGGTATGGTTCTTTTTTATTTTGTAAAAAGGGGGAAGTGTAAAGCCCCGGTAGGACTGGCTTCATGCCCTTGGTGTCATTACTCATTGAAATAATGGGGAAAATGAGTGCCAAACCTACAGGGAGGAAGGACGGATGGAGACACCACGCAGACCTCAATTCGGTGTATGAAAAAAGGGGAACAAATAGAACCAGTGAAGTAAAGAAAGCAATGGAACTGTTCTGAGGATCATGAATAGGGGAATCAGGCTGTTTGTTTCACCTGAGGCAAAAGAAAATGTCCTACAATTTTAATGTTTCTTTTTTTGGGGAGGGGGTTCACAGGTCACAGAGTAGATGTGTCTTCATAGAGTACTTTGCTAGACCCTCTCTGAATGACTGTTCATTCTTCCTTGAAGTAGAGCACCATCCTCCTAAGAGTCTGACGCATCTCTGCCAAGGGGGCTTGCTTCCTTTCTCTACATGCATGCCCCTCGGGGGCCTGATGACAGGGGCTCTTTGAATGTAGAAGAGCCCAAACTTTGATGTATAAAATATTGCAGGTGTCGAGTACACATGGTTGTGCCTTTGTGGGATGTGAGCAATTCAGTTTAGTTTGTAGGTTTTAGTCCAAAGCTTTGAAAAGTTTGGAAAAACTTTTCAGGATTCCAATGAAACAAGAGAGATGACTCTCTCTCTCTCTCTCTCCCTCTCTCTCTCTCTTTCTCTTTCTTACATACACACACACATATAGAGTTTGACCAGAAAACAAGAGAAAATAAACAGAACTCCAAGCTTCAATAATCAATCCTTTTATAATTTCTGAATGCCCAGTTAAGAATCACTCTGGGTGTTTTGTTTCCTTATAATGCTTTTGTCGAGCTGCTTAGGAAGAGTGTCAAGACTGAGCTCTGGAGAGAGAAGTTTGGCATGGACAGCTGAGGGGCTGCTGCCAGCCAACGTAGGAAGAACACAGGGCACTGGATGAGCTAGTCATCCACTCAGTATCCAGGGAAAATTACTGCTGTTGTAATTGCAAACTGAGAAGCTTGAAAACTAGAACAATGAGATCAGGGCCATGTGTCTCAACTGCCAAGAAGAAAAGGGAGAAAATTATAAAGGTCATGACCTATCTTTCAAAATTTTTACTTTCAAACCCCTAAAAGAATTTTAAAAAATTATCTACTACAGGCACATTTTGAGTCAATATTTAAAATTTGTCATCATGAGTTAAAATAGTCACAAAGTATGTAATATCTGGAGAATTCTAAATATTGACAATTCTAAATGTTTACACTGGAATTCTTATACTATACTAATTAGAGATTTATAATTGTCCACTAAAATATATACTGGACATTTATTCTCTTTTCTCTTTAAAGTCATATTATCTTGATGTAATATATTTCATAATGGAAAGTTTTTCCCTTTCTACAAAACAAAAAAGAACCAAGAATATGATCAACAACAATTGTATTTTTTGTAAAAATATGGAGGTATGTTTCTAAAATAAAATTAAATTTTGTTAAGTATTCTATGTTCACATGTCTAAGTTTTGAAAAAGGTTTTTTGGGTGGTAATATTATTTCAATTGCTACCAGTACTATAACAATAACACAAAAAATAAAAAATTTTGATAAATAACATACATTACTGAAAATACTTTTCTAAATAAAATATAGGGGGCTTTTTCCCCAAGTAGTCCATCTAGCATGGATAAATGTTAGTTACTGCCAGAATGAGACAGGGTTACTCATAAATCCTATTTCTGATTTTCACATTTATTCATGTAAGTGCTAAAAAATAGTGATTACATAAAGGAAAAGAATGTATGGGTTAATGTAGTGTAGCTCAATTTTTTGAACTCCTTCTGAGTTATATGCCAAAAATTACTTAGGGATTAACAATCAAAAATTATTTTTAATAGTTTACCAGCTAACAACTCATTTATATAATTTAAAAGCAAAGAATATAAATGGCTTGGCCAGCAAACTGATTTGTAACACAACCATTAGAACAATTTCTCTTCTCAGTTTCTGCTTTACCAAAACTTATCAAATGTCTTTTAATTATACCTCTTGCTCTTTCTCTTCATGGAACCTCATTTAACCTAATATAATCAGGAAGATTTAGGAAAATTGGAATATAGTTAATTTAGTATACCTTTGCCAATATATTTTGATAAAATATTGTATAGTATTATCAACATCCCATGTTTTAAATATAGTTTGTCAAAACCTTTTAATTGCAAAATGCATATCTGTTAAAGAACTGGTGTTCAAAATATACAAGCACCCCTCAGAACTCAGTAATAAGAAAATAAACAACTCATTGAAAATTAGACAAAAGATCTAAACAAACCCTTAACCAGAGAATAGATACAGGTGGCAAATCAGCCCATAAAAATATGTTCAACATCATTAGACATTAGGCAAATGCACATTAAAACTCTAATGATATTTTGGCCCTGGCCATTTGGCTAATTGGTGGAGTGTCGGCCTGGTGTGCGGGAGTCCCGGGTTCGATTCCCGGCCAGGGCACACAGGAGAGGCGCCCATCTGCTTCTCCGCCCCTCCCCCTCTCCTTCCTCTCTGTCTCTCTCTTCCCCTCCCGCAGCCGAGGCTCCATTGGAGCGAAGATGGCCCGGGCGCTGGGGATGGCTCCTTGGCCTCTGCCCCAGGCGCTGGAGTGGCTCTGGTCGTGGCAGAGCGACCCTTCGGAGGGGCAGAGCACACACCCCCAGTGGGCAGAGCGTCGCCCCTGGTGGGCGTGCCCGGTGGATCCTGGTCGGGCACATGCGGGAGTCTGTCTGACTGTCTCTCCCCGTTTCCAGCTTCAGAAAAATACAAAAAAAAAAAAAGTATAAACAACCCAAATGTCCATTGGCTAGTATATGAATAAACAAGTTATGATACATATATTCAGTGGATATATATTTGGTTATAAAAAGTGAGAAAAAATTAACTACAAACAGACACAAGAGAAGTTCATGGAATGATGGAAATAATTCTATATTTCCAGTTGATGTGGTTGTACAAATGCATATGCTTGTCAAAACTCTTGGAAACGTGTATCTAAAATTTTTCTTATACCTCAATAAACATGATGTATAAAAAACACAAAAACAAAACATTTTGTAGCTGCATGTTTAACTAAATTAATGAAACAATATTTACTATTAATGGAAAAATTTTGCCATATAATTTAATCAGTAAAATAAGTCAGAATAGGTCTGACTTCATTTTTAATGGAAATGGGAGTAAAATCTTTAGCATTTTAACTATATCACTTTTTTATTATAAGACATATTAATACATATTCATTTATACATACAAAGATACATACATACATGCCATAAAGAAGTTAAGTTCAGATAAACTGGATAAAATCACTCGATGTCCCTTTAAGATTCCTTACCAAACTCTCTTTGTTTTGCTTTTGCTGGTGCCCTCTGAAGTGATTCATTCTCTGACAATAGTTGGAGGAGGCTATAATGGTTAAGTGAGAATTATTGTCATTCCCATTCTCAGTGTGCAGCACATCTAGAATCAGAATGGGTTGGCATAGACCAAAATATCCTGTTTCTAAAGCTATGTTTTATCTTTACAGAAAACAACAAAATAAGGAAAGATAGCCACTCCAACGTATAGGCTTTATGATGACTTGATTAAAGGAAGCTTCACTGAAACTAATATTTTAAATCATTCTTTTGTTTGGTCCCCTAGTTTTATGCCACGGGTTAATTCACCAGTGTAAGTTTGGAGCTTTTGAAAAGTTAAAGAACAGAGTATGAGGGTTCCTTTTTCTCCACAGCCTCTCCAACATTTGCTATTACCTGTCTTGCTAATAACAGCTAATCGAACAGGTGTGAGGTGGTATCTCATTGCCGTTTTGATTTGCATTTCTCTAATAGCTAAAGAAGATGAGCATATTTTAATATATCTGTTGGCCATTTGTATTTCTTCCTGGGAGAAGTGTCTATTCATATCCTCTTCCCATTTTTTTATTGGATTGTTTGTTTGTTTGTTGTTGAGTTTTATGAGTTCTTTGTATATTTTGGATATTAGGCCCTTATCTGAGCTGTTGTTTGAAAATATCATTTCCCATTTAGTTGGCTTTCTGTTTATTTTGTTATCAGTTTCTCTTGCTGAGCAAAAACTTCTTAGTCTGATGTAGTCCCATTCATTAATTTTTGCCTTCACTTCTCTTGCCTGTGGAGTCAAATTCATAAAATGCTCTTTAAAACCCAGGTCCATGAGTTGAGTACCTATGTCTTCTTCTATGTACTTAATTGTTTCAGGTCTTATGTTTAGATCTTTGATCCATTTTGAGTTAATTTTTGTACAGGGGGAGAGACTGTAGTCCAGTTTCATTCTTTTGCATGTGGCTTTCCAGTTTTCCCAGCACCATTTATTGAAGAGGCTTTCTTTTCTCCATTGTGTGTTGTTGGCCCCTTTATCAAAAATTATTTGACTATATATATGTGGTTTTATTTCTGGACTTTCTATTCTGTTCCATTGGTCTGATTGTCTATTTTTCTGCCAATACCATGCTGTTTTGATTGTCGTGGCCCTATAATATAGTTTGAAGTCAGGTATTGTAATGCCCCCAGCTTCATTCTTTTTCTTTAGGATTGCTTTGGCTATTCGGGGTTTTTTATAGTTCCATATAAATCTGATGATTTTTTGCTCTATTTCTTTAAAAAATGTCATTGGAAGTTTGATGGGAATTGCATTAAATTTGTATATTGCTTTGGGTAATATAGCCATCTTGATTATATTTATTCTTCCTAGCCAAGAACAAGGTATATTCTTCCATCTCATTATATCTTTTTCGATTTCCCTTAACAATAGTTTATAGTTTTCATTATATAAGTCCTCATACACTGTTGGTGGGAATGTAAAGTAGTACAACCATTATGGAAGAAAGTATGGTGGTTCCTCAAAAAACTGAAAATAGAACTACCTTATGACCCAGCAATCCCTCTACTGGGTATATATCCCAAAAACTCAGAAACATTGATACGTAAAGACACATGCAGCCCCATGTTTATTGCAGCATTGTTCACAGTGGCCAGGACATGGAAACAACCAAAAAGCCCATCAATAGATGACTGGATAAAGAAGATGTGGCACATATACACTATGGAATACTACTCAGCCATAAGAAATGATGACATCGGAACATTTACAGCAAAATGGTGGGATCTTGATAACATGATACGAAGCGAAATAAGTAAATCAGAAAAAAAAAGGAACTGTATTATTCCATACGTAGGTGGGACATAATAGTGAAACTAAGAGACATTGATAAGAGTGTGGTGGTTATGGGGAGGAGGGGGGAATGGGAGAGGGAAAGGGGGTGGGGAGGGGCACAAAGAAAACAAGATAGAAGGTGACAGAGGACAATCTGACTTTGGGTGGTGGGTATGCAACATAATTGAACGACAAGATAACCTGGACTTGTTATCTTTGAATATATGTATCCTGATTTATTGATGTCACCCCATTAAAAAAATAAAATTTTATAAAAAAAAAAAAAAAAAAAAAAGAGACATGGACAAGAGTGTGGTGGTTTCGGGGTGGGGGGCACAAAGAAAACAAGATAGAAGGTGACAGAGGACAATCTGACTTTGGGTGATGGGTATGTAACATAACTGAATGACAAGATAACCTGGACATGTTTTCTTTGAACATATGTACCCTGATTTATTGATGTCACCCCATTAAAATTAATAAAAATTTATTAAAAAAAAAAAAAGTTAAAGAACATAATTTAGAAAGAAGAAATGGAATAAGAGATCACCAGTACATCACAATTCCATGTGCATTTTCCCACAGTTTGGTTTTAGAAAAAAGTAAAAAGTAAATATTGTTGAGAATATGGAAATTCTCCCCCTTAAAATGGTCATGTTTGCATATTCCTTGGAATAGCTTTGAGTACCCTCATGAGTACATTTTGTACATCTCAATATGAAGATTACATTCTGCATTGATTTTTATGGTAAAAGAATCACATATAATAACTTGCTGTATGTGTGTGTGTATGTGTGTTTGTTGTGTGAAGAGAGAGAGTCAAGGTGGTAGAAAAAGTAGGCTGTCAGTTGTTCATATGAAAAATAATACAATAATTAATAATAATACAAGACTAGGCTCTGTGTTTCACATGCTCACAACTGAAACTTCCTTTTAAATACTTTTTTAACCCAGCTCATTATCAGTTCAGAGGTGATTTTTGTGTCTGTGATTTCCTTTTGATTTCACACCTATAAAATGAAATACAGCTTTACCTGTCTAAATGAGGTTGCATATCTATGCGATGGTAATATGAGTAGGTAGAAAAGAGGAATTATGTTACTAAAGCTGTTATTTGAGCAACTTTCAGAAAAACTTTTGCCACCTAGATAAGTACTAGCTTAAAATTTGTATGACTCAAACAGCTCTTATGTAAATATAGTTGTTTATCTAGCCACCCCAGAAATGAAACCTTAAAATTTTCAGCCCCATGTGTTATTAATTTACTGTATCTGAACTCATTGTTTCATTGCATGCAATTCTTCAAATCTGAAAAGAATGGAGACCAAAGATCTGATGCTAATGTCTCAAATATGCCACGAGAACATGCACCTATCCTTCTTGGTTATTATGTAACTCAGACTGGCATTTAGTGCCACAAACCAAGAATCCGGAGAACAGAGCTGTCATCCCATTATATCTCTCATTATTTCTGCTTCTCAGTTTTACTACTACTTTGTACTATCCCCCTTCCTTTATAGTAATAGAACCAGAACTAATGAGAATTTAATATTTTGTTGTGTTTTATAAAAGAATTATTGTTTACAAAAATGAAATCCATGATTAAGGAAAATGTTTGCAAATTTATGCAAAATTAACCGTATTTACTCCAAAAAGATACACATAGAGTTTTTAGGCTTCATAAACTTTCTACCTTTTATTACTGCTTCAAATATGGAGATAAGGACAAAATAGAATTTTGTGTTTCACCTGTTTCAGTAATACTACCATTTTTTCTGTTTTCACAATTCATAGTGGGTAGACATGTGTGGATATTATCTATATGCCTGATTGATTAGGATTTAATTTACATCACTTCCTGTGGATCTCTGAAATCTTATTATATTGAAAACTGTTTAATCCATCAAGTTAAAATTACTGTTTTTTGCAAAGTAAGCTTTGGGTAAGAGGAATTTAATATGGAACCTGATAGCCTCCTACTTATTAACATTATGATTTCTTTCAGTGTTTTACTGCTTGCTTATAAATACATTTTTTGTTAAAAAAAAAAGAATAGTGCATTCATAGTCACGATTGTATACAGGTACAAGTTGTTCAATTTTCTCAAACATTTGGAAGAAATACAAACAAAAACCATATGTTTTAAATATTCCACAGAATACCTTTGTCCCATTTGCTCATATGTTGCAAACATTTCTTTTTTAGTTGGTACTATTCCCAAGGAGTACCACTTACCCTCCGGTTTTATGACAAGAATCCGTATATATATGCATAAGTGCATTTTTCACTTAGAGGTAATTTTTTAAATAACCAAACATTAAAGTCCTGATATATATATATATATTTTTAATCTTTAAAGTAGCCATGAATGTAGCCCTCAAAGTCTCCTAAGTAACATACAAGATGTTAGGCAAACTTGAAAGGGCGTGTAGTCCCTTCTCTTTCTTCAGACCAGTGTTCTTCAGCTGATCCAAACAGATGAGAATAAAACTGGTTTCTTAAAAGCAGTAATTTTGAAACATTTTTAGGCATGAACCCAATCTAATAAAAGTTGCCAGTCTTCTTCCCAGAAAAAAGAAAAAGGACATGTATATACATATACCCACAAAATTTTACATTGAACTTGGCAAAGACTCCTAAATCCATCCATGTGGAAGGGGTTCAAAGATCTTAAGTTAATAGCCCCTTTTTATAAAGTTGAAAGAAGGAGACCCAAAATGCTTACTAGGAAATTCACTCTGTTTTGAACACTTTATAATGCAAAATTTTTTATCTCCCATTTCAACTTACTCTCTTCATGGAGGTTATAAAAAATAGTTAGTCACCATTAGCTTTCATATGCTTGAAGGCCATATTAAGCCACACCTTGGATGTGTCTTCACCAAGATAAATAATCCCAATTTAGTAATTCCAGTTTGGCTATACCTTTTCTCAAAGGCCTCATTTTTCAATTCTTAATCATCTTTGTTGACTTCTTCTGAATAGTCTTCAAGTTTTCCATAGTCCTCTGAGATTATTGAGCCTATAATTATTTTTTAGACTGTAGTAAAGGAAAGGTCCACCAATGTGGTCTTAGTGTTTAACAAGCTTTGTATAACCCACTATCCTATCCTTTTTCTGCCATATTGGAAATCCTGAGCTAATAAGTTGCTTCAGATGTTATCACTGCTACTCTTTGATGCTTAGTCTATCATACTTTCCTTTTGGGATACATAGTATCTCAGGGTTGCAAGCTGCTCCACTTAGACATGCATTTCTAGAACTCTAGGGTCATTTTTATAGCCTATGTGATAGTAAGTGGAGGCCCTTCCCTTAGTACCTAATGGACCTATTTAAAACAAACTTTCACTTGCCAGGATTTCTTTTTCTTCAGTGAAAATGTCTCTATTTAATTTTAGGATATTTTAAAATAATGGTTAAGTAAATACTAGTGCTTACACCTACTTGGTTTTTTTCTTTTTACTGAATTTATTGGGGATACACTGTTAAATAAAATTACTGTATATACAGGTTTCAAGTGTACAATTCTTTAATACATTTAACTATTGTATTGTGTATTCACTATCCAAAGTTAAGTTTTCTTTCATCCTCTTTTATCCCCACTTTATCCTCTTCTACTTGCCCCAGTTCCCTTTCCCTCTAGAAATCTTACCTTTTGCACAGCATGGATGGACCTGAAAAGTATTATATTAAGTGAAATAAGCCAGTCAAAGGAAAAAAAAAATACCATATGATCTCACTTATATGTGGAATCTAATGAACAAAATAAACAAAGTCAAAACAGACTTAGAGATACAGAGAACATACTGACAGCTGTTAAGGGGAGGTGGTCTGGGGGACTGTGTAAAATAGGAGGAGGGAGTAAGCAAAGAAGAAAATCTCATAGACATAGGCAGTACCTACTTTCTTTAATCTCACTGGAAACTATGGTTACTTTCTTCTTGGTTTTTTTTTTTTTTTGAGATATTGGTTCAAAGGTCACCACCCCTAAGTGGCAGCCCCAATCTCACTTTGTACCCCAACCCCACCATGAGGTCACTTCTGTTTCTCTTTGTCATAACACTAACTATTATCTGAAATTACCCTGTTCATTTATCTGTTTAATTTTTCTTCATACCTTCTCCCCTGACTCAAGGAAGCACCACGCAATCAGAGATTTTATCTGCCTGACTCATTCATTCCTGTAGTACAGTTCCTGACATATGCCAGCCCTTCAGTAAATGTATATATTGTGTGTGTGTGTGTTTTAAAAGAAACTATCTCATCCCCACTTTATCAGAGTTCAGAATCTTTAAACCCCGTGTCCTTATGGAAAACTTTTATTTTTTCTATGCATTTTATGTACATAATTACTTATTATGTTTGAGTGCTGTGTAATGTCTAGTTATTGAACTAACTTTGAGGTTTTACTTTTAAAAACTCCAGAAAAAATGTTTTGATAAATAAAAAGAGATGGAAATACTGACTCATCAGTTAAAGTAAAATCAAATTACAGGAAAAAACAAAGTAGTATAGACACCCTCCAAGAAGAAGAAATAAAATTTTTATACAAGGTATTTCTACCAGTAGAATACCCCTCTCTGTCCTCTAGAAGCTACTGTGGGTTCTAAGAAATCTCTTAGACAGAATGGAGACAGGATTAAGACAGAAATCCTTTAGACAGGGTGCTGAAGGAGAAAGAGAAGTTGGAGAAAGCTACTGTGTCTTTCCTTTCCTCTCTTCTCAGGACAGAAAAAGAATTCCTAGTTGGCATTTCTGTGTGCATATTGTGGTTCAATATATATATTTAAATCTCTATAGTCTGTCTTAACTCAGGCACAATGATACTTAGGTATAGCTGACATCTACTCTCCATTAGGAACAGAACAAGGAATATGCCTGTATTTCCAATCATATCCATTATATGTAAAAGGTTGGGTTCAGTGATCTTAACTTCTGATAATTAGGCCCTGGCCAGTTGACTCAGCAATAGAGTATCAGCCCAGCATGTGGAAGTCCTAAGTTCAATTCCCAGTCAGGGCACACAGGAGAAGCAACCATCTGCTTCTCCATCCCTCCCCCTCCTCTCTCTGTCTCTCTCTCACTCACTCTCTCTCCTCCTCTCACAGCCATGGCTCCAATGGTTCGAGCAAGTTGGCCCCAGGTGCTGAGGATGGCTCCATGGTCTTTGCCTCAGGTGCTAAAATAGCTCGGTTACCAAACAATGGAGCAGCAGCCCCAGATGGGCAGAGCATTGTCCTGTAGTGGGCTTGCTGAGTGGATCCAGGTTGGGGTACATGTGGGAGTCTGTCTCTGCCTCCCACCTCTCACTTAAAAAAACAAACAAACTTTTGATGGTCAAAATCAGTGGATGAGTTTGGTGTTGCTTTCCTTCGACAAAAGAAACCTTTCTATTCACACCCTACCACTTTTCACAACTGTTTAGGATGCCTGTAAGATCTTCAGAATTTCGTAGAAGTAATTATATAGAGTTTAAAGGGATTTTGTAAGACCATTTTCATTTAAGCCAATAGTTTTCAAACTTTTTTGAATGTGTCCCACAGGAAGAAATACCTTGTTCATAGTGACCTACTATGTGTACACAGACACTCACACACATGCACACACACACACACACACACACCCCTAAAATAAAACTTTCATCAAATGATATTTACCCTTGCTATATGAGATACAGTCAATATTTTTTATTCTACTGTGAACTGTTTCCTTTTTCCTTTTATTTTTAATGTTGGTTGTTACACACTAAATTGATTTCATTACCTGTCAGCAGGTGACTACCCACAGTTGAAAAATAATGCTTTCACCATTTTATCAATACAAAATGGTGAATTTGAAACCTGAGCACTTTACCTGGTGTTGCCTTAACCTCTGATGCCATTTGATGTCTTCTCTCATTGGGGCATCAGTCCCCAAACTCAGTTATAGTTCATGGTAGGCTCTCCATGACTTCTTTCACAAGATTTCCAGGAGATCATTAAAGGAAAAAGAGTTTATCAAGGTTTAATACACTGTGTACATTTATGCCAGAATATGCTGAATCAGTGAGAAGTCTCTATCCAATGACAATGAAAATTCTGAGTGAGTTACAAAGACACTATTTCCCCATGGATAGATCTTTTTTTTTTTTTTTTAAGCTAGAAGCATAAAATTTTAGAGCCAGAAGAAACTTCAGTGAACCTAGTTCAGCTCTTTGATTTGATGACAGACATATTCCCAGCCACATTCTGAGGAGTTCAGAGCATGAGTTTTGTTCCCTTATCAACAATATTTTAAAAAACAGTTTTGCTGCCATGAACAGATATATTTTAAACAAATACAACTTTTATGTTTTAAGAAATAACATAGGACTAAAGATTTTTAGTATTATAGAAAATACTGGAAATATTTTTTCTAGTATTTAAAAGGGGAGAATGTTGATATCCTAGCTCTATTTTTTTAGAAGTTGCCATAATAACTGAGTTGTAGAAGCCTTATACTTATGACCCACACATCTGCTTGGGAGAATACTTTTATAGGCATGGATTTTCCATTATTTAGACATTCAACAAATATAATTTGAGAACCTAGTATCTGCTCTCACGCAGCTTATAGTATAGTGAAATATAAAATGCTTGTTTTTTATATTACAAATTATGTTATCCAGGAAATAATACATCATAAACAATGTGTATTTCATGGTCAGCCTTTATTGGTGTTTTATTAGATGTATTTGATCTACAACTCTGGATCCTAGTTTCTTGGCAGAGATCTAAACCTTTCGATTTCAGGTCCTCTGTTGTACTCAGCACCCTATCTTACGAGTTATTTTATTATTTAATTCAATAAATATGTTTTTAATACCTTAGATCTATGAAGTACTATTCTAGATACTGGAGTTATAGAAATGACCAGGAAAGCTCTGTACTCAGGGAATTTATCTACCAAATGGGCCATCATGAATAGAGAAACTCCACAGATGGCTTAGTTAATCAGACCCTTTGGGAAAGTATTGAACTATGTGAGATTTTACAAATATTGATGTCCACATCTCCAACAACACTATGGAGATGAGTTTTTAACAGTAGAATTCATTAGGTTATTTAGAAGTGAGTACATTAGTCCATACTTCTGGGTGTTTCAAAGAGCCATCCCTAAGTATAATTCTTCCCATTTGATTTTAACCACTGCAATCACCTCTGGATTTTAACCACTGGAAATCACCTCCAAAATAATGTTATCGACTAACAATAATTGATAAAGACACAGGGAGGGAAAGAGGGATAGAAGGGATGTGGGAGGAAGATTGGCTACAGGGGAGGAAGATATACTCAGAATGAAGAAGCAAGCAAGTTTAAAATTCAAGATTTAATGGTAATATTTTCAGTGTCACAACTAGACATAGTAATGACAAAACCTACTGATACTCCCAACTCGAGGAGAGTTGAATCTAGCAGAAGTGGAAAAACTGTTGGCACTCTCCTTCCAGAATTGCATTGTTTTGATGTTCTGACTCAAGTCTTAAGCATGATATTTCATGATGGGCTAAGCTGTGGAGAAACCACACCCTATTCCTGGCAAAAGTATATATCATATTACATTACCAAGGAGAGAACAATGGAAAGTTTTTAAAATAATAAATAAACACCATATCTTATTTATAAATCTTGTCAAGATTTTCAAGGACTTGCCTAGCTCCACTGTGAAGCCCATTTATTTGCTGTGTAAGATGCCACATGCAGAGTGGGTGCTTGAACAGCAAGCTCCTTTTCAATTTCAGCTTCCTCAGCGCTAACCATGGGGGGACTATCCTCTTGGTAGTAAAAGTAGATCCAGGTTTTATGGCTGGACAGAGTCCAGGGCACTCAAAGCAAAGCAGACGGTTGTGAAGAATTATTTATAGCAGATTTTGTGATGCCTATGTTGTACTCTGATTTAATAGAGGGAAAAGTGAAATCTGAAGCAGAGTGAATTCAATTTCCAAGTTTTACTAGGTGTACATGCAGGTTTTTACACCAGGGTACTATTGCTACCCACAGCTTCTTTTCATGAATTTCATTCTTTGCAAAAGGGAGTTCTTCCTCGAGAAGACCCATGAAAAGACTACTTTGTGTCATCTACAAGAAGTCTCCAAGAGAGACTTTTGAAGTTCACCCAGTGAACCTATTCTACTGAGACACACACAATGTATCATGTGTGTCTATAATGAGCCAATTCACATTTTGATGGAAATCACCCATCAGAAAGATGGAGGAAAGATTATAGAATCCTTGAGCAAATGGTACCACAGATTACTTTTGCTGGTTGTTCAAAACCATTATAGCGGCCTATGGTAACACTGGCCTTTTAAAAGTCTGTCATTTTGCAAGAAAAATTAAATATATGTGTTCAATCAAAATTTTAATAAGTCTAACGTTTAAAGCATGTCTTGATTATTTCTTCGCACCTTAACTACAAGAGAATATTGTAAATCCAGGAAAGTTGCATAATTAAAAAATAAGCAATATAAAATTAGTTAAGAAACATCATACATGACTATTCAGATAAATAAATATCAGTATCAAATTTTATTATATATCAAATTTTAACATGTATCCAAATATATTATTGTTGAAAAGAATATTTTGTGTGCATCATCTTTTTCTCTTTAATTTGGTAAACAAATTACATCATTATGGTTCTTAAGTCATTACATGTAGACATGTTAAGTACATCATTTTTATTCATATGTGAAATAATTGTAGATGAATTTCCCTTGCATTTGTATTTAGTCCACTTAACCTCTTTCATTATTAAACTGTTATCTCAGAATAAAATTTAAAGAAAAAAATAAAATTGTGTATACTTGCAAAGCAATAAACTACTTGCCTTCACTTGTCTGACATAGATCTTTGGAGTGAGAGAGGGACAAATAGAACAAGATGCTAAACCAATAATGGTCTTTGAGGAAGCAGGCAGCAAAGGGATTAGGCATGAGGAAATAATATTTGACTTCCTTGGCCCATTGATTAATAGTTGGGAAATAAATATAAATATTATTTATAAATATACATGCAAATATATAAGGTCTATGTGTTTAAGGTGTTCATAATATAAATTATGTATGTGTGTATGTGTATAAAATATTTTAAAAATAACAAAATGAGGCCCTGGATGGTTGATTCAGTGGTAGAGCATTGGCCTGGTGTATGGACATCCCAGGTTCAATTCCCGGTCAGGGCAAACACAGGAGAGGTGCCCATCTGCTTCTCCACTCCTCCCCCTCTCATTTCTCTCTCTCTCTCTCTTTCTCCCTCTCTCTTCTCCTCCTGCAGCCATGGCTCATTTAAAGCGAGTTGGCCCTGGGCTCTGAGGATGGCTCCATGGCCTCTGCCTCAGGTACTAAGAAGAGCTCAGTTGCGAGGATGACCCCAGATGGGCATAGCAGAGCATCACGTCCTGGTGGACTTGCCCAGTGGATCCTGGTTGGGGTGCATGTGGGAGTCTGTTTCTGCCTCCCCTCCTCTCACTGAATTAAAAAAAATTACAAAATGACTATTATTGATTACCCAGCTTAAGAAATTGACTGTTACAAATATCTTTGAAGACTTCTATTTAGAAATTTATTTATTCATTCAACAAATACTTAATGAGCACACACTATATGCTTAGATCCTGTGCTAGATATTGGATATAGTGGTTAACAAAACTGGAAAGGCTCCTGCTCTTATAAAGCAGAGTCAAGTGAGGGGAAGAGATATTGAATATGTATTCACACAAATGTATGCAAATACAAATGATTTATAACTATGAACTATGATAGGGTCTATATAAGAAAGCATTGAAAACAAACAACAGGAGATGCCAATTTAGACTGACAGATATAGGAAGTCCTCCCCAAGGAACTCTTAAGATGAGACATGAGGAATATTAGAGTTTAATCAGTAGATGCATGAGAAGAAGAGCATGCCAGACAGCATGACGAGTACATTCAAAGGCCGTGGGAGCACAGCCTCACTGACATGTAAGTTGAGAGAAGGACATCCAATCTACACATATGAAAGTTTACATTTTATTTTCTTTAGTTATTTGAAGAAACTTTAAACTTATTGAAGAAAACTTATTTGTACTGGACATTCTTTCTTATATGTTCAATCTACATATGTGAAAACTTAATCCAGAAAAATACTTCTCTAATATTTGCTTTCCTTTTGAGTGAGGGTGGCATTTTTTATTTTATATTGTTTTTTCCTTCCTGAAAATACTGAAACTCTGTGCACATTAAACATCCATTCCTCATCACGCCTCTCCCACCAGCTTCTGGAATCCACTGTTCTACTTTGTCTCTATGAATTGCCTGCTCTAGGTACCTTACATAAGTGGATCCGTACATGTCTTCAGGTGCATCCATGATGTAGCATGTGTCTCATTTTCTTCCTTTTTAAGGTTGAATAATATTCCATTGCTTATAATACCACATTTTATTTATTCATTCATCTGTCAGCAGACACTTGGTTTGCCTCTACATTTTTGTTATTGTGAATAATGCTGCTGTGAACATGGGTATCCAAATATCTGTGTCTGTGTTTTCATTTCTTTTGGAATATATCCAGAAGTAGAATTCTTGAGTCATTTGGTAAATCTATGTTTAATTATTTAAGGAATCAAGCTTGTGCATTTTTAAATTTATACTTTCAGTGAATGTTATCTACCAGGTAGCCTTGTCAAAGATTGGGAATGTACAGACAAGACACACTCTGCCTTCACGGCTTCCAGACTAGCATTTGAATGGTTTGTTGGTGATGTTCTTTTTTGATGGCAGTAATGATTTATAGTTAATTCATTAAATTTTTTCCCATTGTCCTCATGACCCCAAGCTTCTGTAACTTGAGCCTCTGAGTAACCAAGTCAACCAGAATCAGATAGAAATAGTACATTTGTCCTGTAAATCAGGCGACTCAGGACATCATCAGGCTCTCCCCGGGTATATCATCTGTAATAGTAGATTGAAGAGAAAATCATTTCAATTAAATGAAAAATTTGGTTAATAGAACCTGTACAAATGAAATTGTAGCATTGCTATATGAATTCTAATAGGGACTTACATTTGATTAGGGAATTCTTTTTTCTATTTGAATGGGATTGGGGGTCAGGAGGGTAAGGAATGAATGTCTAATGTGTACAGAGTTTCAGCTGGAGAATTTTTTAAAGTTCTGAAGATGGATGGTGGTGATGGTTGCACAATAATTTGAATGAGTCCTTAAAATATTTAAAATTATAAAATTTTATGTGCTGTATATTTACAATAACACAGATTTTAAGGAAGGAAAAAAGAATAGAAAATAAAAAATAATTTACTTGTGTAAAACAATCCCAATGATTGTTCAAATCCCCTGTTGTGAACTCCTAATCTGTGTGCCAAATAACTGTGGAACTAAGTGTGATAATGGATACAGTCATGTCTGCTTACTAAATTTCTTACAAGTTAAAAATAGTAAAGCAAGCACAACTTTTACTTTGTTACGCCAGCAATGCTACCCTCACTCAAAAAGAAAGCAAATATTAGAGAAGTATTTCTCTGGATTAAGTTTCCACATATGTAGATTGAACATATAAGAAAGAATAATCCAGTTCAAATAAGTTTTCTTTAATAACTTTAAAGTTTCTCCAAATAAGTAAAAAAATAAATAAATAAAATATAAACCTTAGCAAGGGTAGAATAGGCTGGCAAAGTTTTAATAAATCATGACACTAACAAAAATGAGTTTAGTCGCCATAAGGATAAATAAAAGTAGTGTTTTCATCAGCATGAACTCACTCTCTTATTTTACTATCTTCTTCAGTGTGCTTCATAGCCAGCTCCCTTTTCTACAGTTACACTTTATACCCACTTTCTTCCAAATACATTAAAATGTTTAGAGTAAAATTGTAGTGCAGCCTGACCTGTGGTGGCGCAGTGGATAAAGTATTGACCTGGAATGCTGAGGTTGTCGGTTCAAAACCCTGGGTATATATGGGAGTTGATGCTTTTGCTCCTCCCTGTCTTCTCTCTCTCTTCTCTCTGGAGTGAATAAATAAAATCTTCTTTTAAAATGGCAGTGCAGTCTGACCTGTGGTGGCTCAGTGGATAAAGCATTGACCTGGAATGCTGAGGTTACTGGTTCAAAACCCTGGGCTTGCCTGGTCAAGGCACATATGGGAGTTGATGCTTCCTGCTCCTCCCCCCTTTCTCTCTCTCTCTCTCTCTCTCTCCCTCTCTCACTCTAACTCTCTCTCCTCTCTAAAATGAATAAATAAATAAATAAAATAAAAAACACTAAGCTTTAAAAAAATAAAATAGAATGGCAGTGCAAAAGAAGACTGAACCACTTACATGGAATTTTAAAAATGTGAAAATCAAGAAAGATAGAGTGCAAAATTTTTTAGAAAACCATAGACTGAGGGAAAATTTTGGCAGTGAGCAGAGATTTTTGTTCTGAGCTTCCTATTAGCCAAAGCAAAGATGGACACTTGGGGAAATATATAGCTTTCCTTCCATATAAAACAAAACATACCAGCCTATCGAAGGCATACTTTTTATATTTGATTATTATGTTCTGAGAATTTTCCATAGAACTTTTTTATATAATTTAGCTACATATGCAAAATTGTCCTAGATAATTTTACAATATCTCAAAAAGTATTCCACATATACACATGTCTATGTTGGCCATTAGTCAAAACCAGAGCATAATGTTTATTCATAGGTATGCTAAGGCAATTCTCTAAGAGTCCAGTTTGCAATAGGCCAGGCTTATAGTTTTCTAATGATCTAAGGTGATAGAGAAACATGTAGTTTGCCTATTATTTAATTATTTTGTACAGTTAAACCACCCATACATTATGTTAAAACATACTTGTTGTATTAAACATCTGTCTTTCATAAAAGTCTGGAGGTAGGTAGTCCAGGAGCACTGTGATATTCCAGAGTGTCAAGCAGCCAGAGTCCTTTGTCTGGTGCACAGTATTCAATTTAAGGTTATTTCATGGTCAAAGATCGCTGCTCCAGCCTTCACATTATTATTTTAGTCATAAAAAGGAGAAAAGAGTAAAGCAGGATATGTCCTTTTCTTTAAGGATATGTCCTGGAATTACACCTATACCTTCACTTAAATGTCCTTAAGGAGAATTTTGTCACATGATCATCACACATAGCTGCAAAAGAGGCTAGAAATATCTCTCTTCACGTATGTTTGTTACCAAATTAAAAAAAAAAAAAGAAAAAGAAGAAGAAGAGTTAGATATTGGAAGATAGTTAATATTTCTGGCACAGTTATGTTATTTAAACATTTTTCCCTTAAAATGCAGGCATGGGTTTAAAAACCAAGGTGTTGAGAGCAAAAGTAAATGTATATGATTACTAGGCCATTCTGAGACTGACAAGACCATTTCTATTTCAGTCCTAGTGATAGAAATGTGAGGGGAGCACAGCAGGAGAAAAGGGGAGATGCAGAGGGAAGCTATGTAACCAAACACTAAAACCAAACAGCAGGCCTGTGTGATGCTTTGGATCAAGGTATATCTCTCTGAAGAAAACCGTGAGAAACCCATCAGAGTCATGTGCCTTGGACCTTATTGCCTATTTATTTTGTACATCGCAGGCATGCCTCTACTGGCATTTATCCTACAAGTATGCTCAAGCAACACACAGGGAACTTAGCTGGCTGGACATAAATACAAGAAACCTCAAGGCTCCGTGATTGGCTCCGACCCTATAATCACGTCTAAGGACCTGAGGTTCTTCCCTCTGTCCTTGGAACCCTATACTTTCTATAACTACTAGTTTCTCTACTGTGAAACCAATATTGAATTTTAACTTCTAGGAAATGCGGATGTAAAAATAAATAGATCTCTGGATTCTTTTACCTATTTCTCTCAGTTATACCCCGTATTTCCCCCTCAGGACACTTACATGTTGTAATGTTTTTGTTGTTGGTTTGTATTTAATTCTTTTATTTTTTATTCTATGTAACTTTTCTCTTTTGTCATACTTACTGATTTTAAAATTTCTTCATGAAAGTCTTTTCAAAAGATAAAGGCTCACCACATTTTCAAGTAGGAAAATAACATACCCAATTTTACCCACAAACTCCATGTCCTTTTACAAAACCTAAAAACAAACAGCAAAACAAAAAAAAACAAAAACAACCTATGCTATAAATTATTTTTAGTTATAGGTCCTTTTCAGGATTTCATCATTTGACAGTTTTTGATATTTTTGACATTATTTATAGAGTTGATCTTTATAAGTTAACAGGGAAACCATTCAGTTGGTGTTAGCAAATATAATCAGCATATAAAATGAATAAAATTACAGGCTCACAATGATCTATTTTATTTTAGAGGAAGAGAACTCTGATTTTCCATGGTTTAATTGCTATTTTGAAATTCAAATTTTATTTCAATTTTAATTTACATTTTGCCTTCGTTTTCAGAAGCCATATTTTCTTTGTAATTCTCCTGCTTGCTCTTTTTTCTTGCTGTTCTTTTGCTACCATATCTGTAACTTAGCAAATGTTCATTAACTCGGATGTTAACTTAACAAATATTTATCTAATCTCAATTTTGTATAAGGCTTTGTGGAAGAACTAACATTAGTGCTACACTTCAGAGGTCACAAAGGATTTTAGCACAGCAGAGATGGGAAGGAGGGCCTTCCGGACAGAAGGGACGGGATGAGCGGATGTGTGGAAGTGGGAGGACTTGGGGGACTGGGGCAGAGGATGAGCGGATGTGTGGAAGTGGGAGGACTTGGGGGACTGGGGCAGAGGATGAGCGGATGTGTGGAAGTGGGAGGACTTGGGGGACTGGGGCAGAGGATGAGCGGATGTACGGAAGTGGGAGGACTTGGGGGACTGGGGCAAAGGATGAGCGGATGTGTGGAAGTGGGAGGACTTGGGGGACTGGGGCAGAGGATGAGCGGATGTACGGAAGTGGGAGGACTTGGGGGACTGGGGCAGAGGATGAGCGGATGTGTGGAAGTGGGAGGACTTGGGGGACTGGGGCAGAGGATGAGCGGATGTACGGAAGTGGGAGGACTTGGGGGACTGGGGCAGAGGATGAGCGGATGTGTGGAAGTGGGAGGACTTGGGGGACTGGGGCAGAGGATGAGCGGATGTGTGGAAGTGGGAGGACTTGGGGGACTGGGGCAGAGGATGAGCGGATGTGTGGAAGTGGGAGGACTTGGGGGACTGGGGCAGAGGATGAGCGGATGTACGGAAGTGGGAGGACTTGGGGGACTGGGGCAAAGGATGAGCGGATGTGTGGAAGTGGGAGGACTTGGGGGACTGGGGCAATATTGGTATTACAGTTGGGCTGGAGCATGATTTCTGTCATCCTGGGATGAAAGCAGATCAGGGAGGTCCTTGAATGCCAAGCTGAGGAATTTGGCTTTTGCATTTTAATCCCACTCTCTCTGTATTGTCTATAAATCTGTTAACACCAGTTCACCTTATTGTCTGGCTCTGTTATAATTATTTTATCTGTAGAGGATGATGTCATGGAAATAGTACTAAACTAAGAATCAAGGACCTTGGGTTTATATATTACATTTGTGTTTAATATATAAATATTACAACCATAATTCAAACCTAAATGATTAAATTGGTGTTTATGTCAAATAGGCTAGAAAAGGCAGTCTATCTGTTGCCAGCATTCTCTACTTATCGTGACTTGCACACAGTAGGTGCTGTATAAGTTTTTGTTGAATATAATACAGTATCAAACTTCTGAGATTTTAACATGTAACCCCACATGTAGGAAGATTTGTAATTTGTAACCCCACATGTAGAAAGAGGGAGAAGGCCCCGCATTTGGGGCTGGTGAACAATTCCATCTGCCCAGTGCAGTTCAGTGCTCTCTCATTTGTTTGTTTTTTAAAAGGAAAAGAAAGTCCTAGAATGAGAATCTAAATTATGGTAATGTTTTTTATCAATATTTTATTTTATTTTTTTAAGGACTACTTATTCATTTTAGAAAGGAGAGAGAGAGAGAGAGAGAGAGAGAAGGGGAGAGGAGCAGGAAGCATCAACTCCCATTGAGCCTTGACCAGGCAAGCCCAGGGTTTTGAACTGGCGACCTCAGTGTTCCAGATCAAAGCTTTAACCACTGCACCACCACAGGTTGGTTCCAATATTATATTAGGATTTTCCAGCACACAGAAATGTTGAAAGATGTGTACAGTGCACAATCACATACCCACCACGTGTCATGGTAATGATTTATGGAGCTCTTGCCATGTATCAAGCTCTGAGCTAGACTGCATACCCCTCAATCCACTGCCTTCAATAATAGCCTGATGGTGCTGAGCATTACCCTCATCATTTAATAGCTTAAAACAAAAACAAAACAAAGCTAACAAACTGGGCTCAGAGACTTTTCAAATTTATTTCCTTAACGTTTTCCTGGTAATCAGTGTAACAGCTAGGATTTGCACTGACTGGCTCCAGAATCTGGGTTCTTTGCACTACACCAAGAAGTCTTCAGAATTCTTCCCTGCTACTCACCGGGTCACAGGTTCTCACCAAGTACCTACTATGTGAGAAGCCCTGAATTAAGCATGGCAGGCTATTGGGGGGAAAAAAGTGAGGTGAAGCTCTTAGTGCTTTGGGCACATAGGAAAGAAACAAATCAAATTTTAAAATTTGTTATGTTCCTTCTATATGGAACATGAAGGGCTAGGCACTTTGTAGGAAAAGGGAGACTGTGGGACAAAGAATTTAAAAACATGTTCTTACAATCCAATAAAAAAATGGGAAGAGGACATGAACAGACACTTCTCCCAGGAAGAAATACAAATGGCCAACAGATATATGAAAAGATGCTCATCTTCGTTAGTTATTAGAGAAATGCAAATCAAAACTGCAATGAGATACCACCTCACACCTGTTAGGTTAGCTATTATTAACAAGACAGGTAATAGCAAATGTTGGAGAGGCTGTGGAGAAAAAGGAACCCTCATCCACTGTTGGTGGGAATGTAAAGTAGTACAACCATTATGGAAGAAAGTATGGTGGTTCCTCAAAAAACTGAAAATAGAATTACCTTATGACCCAGCAATCCCTCTACTGGGTATATACCCCCCAAACTCAGAAACATTGATATGTAAAGACACATGAAGCCCCATGTTCATTGCAGCATTGTTCACAGTGGCCAGGACATGGAAACAACCAAAAAGCCCGTCAATAGATGACTGAATAAAGAAGATGTGGCACATATACACTATGGAATACTACTCAGCCATAAGAAATGATGACATCGGATCATTTACAGCAAAATGGTGGGATCTTGATAACATTATACGAAGTGAAATAAGTAAATCAGAAAAAAACAGGAACTGCATTATTCCATACGTAGGTGGGACATAAAAAGTGAAACTAAGAGACATTGATAAGAGTGTGGTGCTTACAGGGGGAGGGGGGAGAGGGAGAGGGAAAGGGGGAGGGGGAGGGGCACAAAGAAAACTAGATAGAAGGTGACAGAGGACAATCTGACTGTGGGTGATGGGTATGCAACATAAGTGAACAAGATAACCTGGAGTTGTTATCTTTGAATATATGTATCCTGATGTATTGATGTCGCCCCATTAAAAATAAAATTATTAAAAAACCCCACACATGTTCTTTCTCCTTTAAGCACCCTAAAATAGTGTAGGTCAGGGTAAGTAAAAGTCTAGGTCTCACATGTTTCTGCTTTCTCTCTGCTTACTCCATTGTCCTTATTGATAGAGCCTCTCCCCTTTTCTTTTCATCTCCTAAAAGACTCTGTATATCTCAAGATCTTTTTTAATTTCTATGTCTTCCATTTGGGTACTCCTCACGGAGTCCTCAAACTGGCAATGATCTCTCCCTTCTCTAAATTCTTATGGCTCTTTGCTTTACAAAGAGGCATGCGGCTTAATGCTTAGAAATACAGATGTCTGGGTTCAGATCCTGGCCTTTTCTCTCTACGGGTATGTGATCTTAGGCAAGTTATTTTATTCTCTGGGCTTAAGTTTCTCCTCTGTTAAAGGAACTATATCAGTCAAGGATGCTGTTACAGAGAACAGAATTTACCCTTGCTAATCTAAGCATAATGTGTAGTAATTAACTAACAGAGTATTGGAATTACCAACGGAAAATGTCTTTAGTTTAAGTTTTCCAAAGACTCCCTGCAACTCTACAGCAGCAGACCACTACCGGAGCTGCTTCCTCTTTCCTAACCAGGAGGTCACCTGCTTAATGGAAATGTAAGAGCTGCAAGAACCACTGCCCACATTCTCTGATCCATCTAGTCAACTGCATACCCCAAGCCTACTTCTTGACACCTACACATGTAGTGACTGGCTAGCATGGCTCTAAACAAACCACATAGCTCTGTAGTGGTTTTCATAAGCACAAAGAGCAAAGAGTGGTCTCTGCCACACTTTCACCTTCCAAATGTTACAGAGGTATTACTGAGTAGCCCAATCTAAATTACACCCAGAACCCTAGCTGCAAGGGAGTCCCAGAAATGTAGTTTCTTGTTTTTTGGCCTTTATGTTTCAGGAAGGCACCTGGTTGGGATGACTGTTGATGAATAATCTGCCATAATTACCATCCATAGGAAGATAATAAGTATGCCTACTCTATAGGGGTTGTGGTGAGAATGAAAAGAAATAATAAAGTACTTAGAATATCGCTTGGCATGGGAGAGACCCAATAAGTGTAGATATTTTCATCAATTTCTCAGAGAGTTATCCAGCAGAAAATCAAACTACCTAGACAAAGCTACAATTTTCCCCTGCTAATAAGTAACTTTGATGAGCCCACTTACTGCAAAAAAAGCAGTAGTTTCTTCATTAGCAAATTGAGGATAATAATTAGTCTCTACCTTACAAAGTTTGTGCTCATATCACATTAGGTTACCTGTAAAAGATGATTTGAAAATTTTAGCAAACACTCTAATTGCTTGGGTGTTAAGTGGGTATTAGGTGAATTGGAGAGTTACAGACACCTGCTCAAACTCCAGCTCTGTCCCTGAGACTAGCAGTTGGCTTCCTGTAGTTTTAGCTTATTCATTCTCTCACCATTTTTCCTTCCTTTAATTTTCAGAATTATCCAGGGGAATCACACAACTTCTACACATGCCTGTGAGGATAGTAAGGCTCAGGCACCACCATAACCACCTCTTTCAACAGGGGAGATGAGGCCCTACCCAGCTCGTCAACGCTCCCCACCCCTGAGTTCTTTCCAGAAGACCCTCTGTCCTCTTGACCCCAGTTACTGCAACTAGAAGGCCATGCGAGAAGGCCCAGCCTCAGGAAGAGACAGGTGGCTCCAGAGTGAGCACTGTAACGTAGTCTCCCCAGGGAGAGAAATTCTGAGAGTTTAGCTCACTCTTTCCTGCCATAAAGCACACTGAATGTTAACAGCTTGCTCCTGTCCAAGCTGGTGTTTTTTAAATTAAGTATTGTTAAAGCCATACCATTTGGAATGATGCTTCAGACAGCCCTGACACTCTTGCTTCTGCTTTCATTTCACCTAATATATTGTGCAGGGAGCCGGTAACCAGTATTGGAGCAGTCGGTGCTGCCGCTGCTCAGACACTGGCAGACGGCTTTAATTTAGATACCTGCAGAGGGAAAAGGAACTTGGCCAACGCCCTGCTCAGATGCCATATGAGGCCTTTCCCAGGCTGCCATTAGTATGGGTCTAGATTACCTAGGGTTTGATGATATTTTCCCTTGGCACTGATAAAGGTTTTAGAAATGACAAAGAAGCTATACGCTAATATAAGGTACTTTCCATTGTCAGGTAACACATACCCATAGTACACTCAGGGTAGCCTGCCTTCTGCTCCTTTGCCTTCACTGTGAACATACCCCTCTAACCCCTATGACACCACTACTAACATCTGAAAGTGTGTGTGTATGTGAGTACACACATATTTACATAGAAATGTGTGTGTGTCTATACAGATGAGATGAGAGTGAGTCAAAGTCAGAAGACCTCATTCAAAGGCCATTCTTGCCAGCAAGGGCCTGAGGAAAGTCATTTCACTTCTCTGAGCCTTAATTTTCACAAAGATGAAATAGAGTGAGTTACTCAACCAACCTCACAGAGTAGTTGTAAAGGTTGAATGGGGTTGGGCATACAAAATAATTTTGTAAACTTTAAAGATATAACATAAACTTTGCTAGTTACCAAAATTAGCTTGTCTCAATAATTTACCTCAATCACCATAACCCGAATTGATTTTGTTCTCCTATTTCTGAAGTTGCAGTAAGCTTGGAGTTTGCGCTATCCTGTGTAATGTTCAACTATGCAGCTGCTTTTCCTTATTTCATGGGGCATCCTCAGCAGGAAGGGGAATGCAGTAAGCATAAAGAGCAGAAGCATGAGACACCGTGGTGGGCATCCTGAGCACGCAACGAATGATTCAGAGCTGGACTTAAACATATTGTACTATTGACCACTGAGGTGACCATCTTGCTTTACATTGACACGTCCATCAAAGCCCAAGGCAGAACTCTCTGACTCAATACATCTAGACCAGGGGTCCCCAAACTTTTTACACAGGGGGCCAGTTCACTGTCCCTCAGACCATTGGAGGGCTGGACTATAAAAAAAAACTATGAACAAATCCCTATGCACACTGCTCATATCTTATTTTAAAGTAAACAAAATGGGAACAAATACAATATTTAAAATAAAGAACAAGTAAATTTAAATCAACAAACTGACCAGTATTTCAATGGGAACTATGGGCCTGCTTTCGGCTACTGAGATACTCAATTCCCGGTTCCATATTTGTCACTGCTAGCCGTAACAAGTGATAAGACCCGCGCGCTTTTGGAGCTGTGAGGTGTGCATCCAGCGTCACACCAGAAGTAGTACTGTACGTGAGTACTGACCACCAATGAAAGAGGTGCCCCTTCCTGAAGTGCAGCAGGGGCCAGATAAATGGCCTCAGGGGGCCACATGCCACCCGCAGGCCATAGTTTGGGGACCCCTGATCTAGACAGTATTTATTTCTAAAGTAGGAAAGAATTTAGACTAGCATACAAATTGCCACCAGTTATTCTCTTATCATACTAATTTTTTCTATTTCTCTACAAATAGTATTGTAGCATTACCATTTTTACTGTTGTTCTTTCTCCACAATCTGTTCTTCCCTTTTGATCTGCCTAATGAATGAAGATTATGTGTAAGTTAAGTGGTGTAAATAAAATATTCCACCTTTTTTTTACAGAAGTAGTTGAGACTATTTAGCTAATGACTCTGAGAGAAGGAAAAAAAAAAAACAACAACCCTGTAGCAGAAAATGCTAATATGTGAAAGGGAGATATATAATGTAGCTTAGTGACAATTTATTTCAATCAATCCATGTTTTACTATAGTAATGATTTCCAATAACACCAATCAAGTATCTTTACAGTTACTCATGAATACTCCTTAGCTTATGAGCATTAGCTAGTCTTTGAGAGATTTGGTAAATGACTCTTTATAAAAGAAGAATATCTCTTCTGCATTATGGATTTGTACTATCCATTTTTCTAGGTGAGAAAATGGTGGCTCCTTGTATGCCTTGACTTTCCTAACAGGTTAAACATGGGAATTTTAAAGCTCTTCTGTTTTTAATTGATATACCATACAAAGTAAGTAACCTGGAATTGAACAACCTGCTTTTCCTCACCTTTTTGAAAAACAGTACTGCAGATATGTTTATAGGCAGACCTGCCTGTATTCACATGCCTATTATGGCTTCATCAGGTTTTCCATATTGGTATATTTCATGCCTCTTGTCAATATTTTTTCATTAATGAAATGGAAGAACATTAATTCTAAACATCTTCTACCTCTACCTGTACATATTTCTCGGCTATCAGATCTACCAAGGAAAAACTTCCTCATGAGACACCTATGGAAATGTAAGGCAAAGTTTGCTGTCTGATTCTTTCAAAATCTCGATGTACTTAGCAGATAGAAAGAAAGACAGCCTTGTTGGATGCTTGACACTTTTTAAAAACTGCAATAAAATCCTCCTCTGGTAGAGTCAAATCTTGCTTGCTGGTGGATTAACCCAGCTCAGAAGCTTCCTGATCTTCCCTTGGCCTTGTCATCATGTCACTGTTCATTAGCACTTTGTCCGAGGCAGGACTGCACCTGGACGGTCATCTCCTCATCCTGCCCTCTTGCCCCAGTGGAAGGAAAAAGACGGTAAAATTCACTTCAGCCTTTTCTGCTGCATTCTAGCAGCTCTGATAAAGGACATGAAGAAGGAGGCTGAAACTGTCCGTTAAAGGTTTTGGGATTAACTGAGGATTTAATTCATCCTTTCTTTCTCTTCCCCTGCTAGAGCAGATAGTTGAGAGTTGGCAGTGTGTCAAAACCAGGCTGTTCCTCAACCCCAAATTGCAGCGCCTCTCATCCCCGCGTCTTTGTTAAGGGCTTCTTTTAAAACTAGTGGATCTAGATTTCTAATTGTGCCTTTAGCCCTAGTAAAGCCTGGATGTTTTACACTGTCACTTTACAAAGAATCAGTTTCCTTTTTTCAGATGAAGTAATTAATACACAAAGTAACTTATGCCACTATTTAGGTTTAGGGAGTAACTTTCAAAAATGTGCCGTCTCCCTTTACCAAGTCAAGGGGAAAATAAAGAGCAACTTTATGGAAGAGGAATAAAGCAGCTGTACAGAACACATTTAAAGGGCACATTAAGTCAGGTTTTGTCTGTGACTCTTTCCCTTTATGGCATATGTTATGTATTGACAGGAATTAAGTTTCTCTCCTGAATGGAACAATACAGAGTCACGGGGAGCTACTGTACTTTACAAAGCATTGGTCATCAGCACAAGCAAATGGCAAAGAAAAACATATCTCACAAAGAACTAACCAGGTTAGTTAATAGCACAGGGCTTGGCTTCATCTTTTACAATTCTGCAGCTTTTGCATTTCTCTTCTCGCTCTGCTGCGCGCTCTGCTCTCCTTTCTTTTTCGTCCTCCCCCCCCCCTTTTTTTTGCTAGCACTGTTACACTTTCTCTGTCCCCCTGGCTTTGTTATTCAGCATGTCTGATTAGCAGGAGCCTGATTGGCTGGCTGCCTGCTCCGAGAGAGATTCCATTCAGCTTACCCCCCACCCATCCACCTACCCACCCACCCCTAGTCAGGAAATGTGAGCGGGGCTGATGGAAGCTGATAGGCAGGGCTGGAGTGTTAGCACCAGGACTGGATGTGACAGCAGGCAGAGGAGCACTTAGCAGCTTATTCAGTGTCCGATTCGGATTCCGGCAAGGATCCAAGCATGGAATGCTGCCGTCGGGCAACTCCTGGCACACCGCTCCTCTTGCTGGCTTTCCTGCTCCTGGTAAATGTCTTTTCCTTTCTATACATTGCTATTGCCATTTAGTCTGGGTGCTGTTGAGGTGCTGCTGTATATGTGTGTGTGGGGGTGTATCTTTATCTTCAAATGACAGGTAAAATAATTTACATGTTTTAAAAAAATCTTTCAGAACTTTAATTCCAACTTCCCAAGCAAAATAAAGTCTGCCAGACTTTGTGGGATTAGTTAGAGGTAGATAATAATATTGAGACATGAAGTTTGGGATAGACTGCTCAGAGTTTGTGAGCTGGGACTGTGTAAATGGTGGTATGTATGCTTGGAATTTGGGTGACAGGCGTCCTCAAATCAAACTCACTCACTGTGGTGTTCCTGGAATTTTGTGAGGGATGTGCTGTGGGGGCTTTCCCCCAGTACCTTTTAAGAATTCTCTCTCTGTGAACATGTGCTGTGGAACCAGGTAAAAGAGGGAATGGGAGCCTTTTTGCAGCCAACCCAGATTATAGCTCATAATTACTGCAAGTCATCTATGGATACAAGTTAATGCTGGTATTTATGAATTGAGGATTATGGTCTTTGATCTCAGATCTGCTTTTGAAGGAGAAGAAAATGCTGACTTTCTGTACGGCTGCTTTCCATAGTCACAGTGATAAGATGCTCTGCTCTTGAACATCAGCACACACTGCATTTTTGACTCAAAGTAAATGTTCCATTGTGACTCATACTTGGTTTTATGGGCAGAAAATGAACACTTACTGTCCAAAAAAATCTACACTCAAAATATTAATAGCAATGCACATTTTTTAAACCAGAGTGTTCTGGGCAGGCAGCTTAGTAAACCTCATCTGAAGATTTGATTCCAAAATTTGCACACACTGATTCCAAACAAACGTGATCGTAGCTCTCCCTGTCACATTTATGGCATGCCAGCACTTCTTCAGAAGGCAACAAGGCAAGAAGGGAACTAGGTAAAAAAGCAAAGAATACATAGGTTGCATTGATTTGTCAATGGTGAAGGAATGTTTTGTTCTGATTACACTCTGACAAATTTGATCTGCCCTGTAATTATGAAGAAGGGAAGTAAGCCATTTGGTACAAATTGAAAAACTCCAGGAAGATTCATCAGATAGGGTAATCAGACAATGATTAACTATTTTATACATTCCCACTTATTTGCATGATGGTAGCCAAGAAATCATAATGCTACATTGCAAATGTTGAAAATATAGAAATATTTTTTCAAGTTTTTTTTTAACAATTTAAAGGCAAACTGAGTTCTAAGCATGAATGGACTGTAAGTTTTAGCTGTTCGGAGGAATATATAAAAAAGCAGAATGTTTAGGTGTGCTTTATGACTAGTGAAGCAAGCAATTTATGAAAGGTGTCTCATTTTTTCCATATGGGACGTGTTACTTATATACACACCATTAGGTTGCCTCGTCAGTTTTTTCTTTGTGATTTTTAAAAAGTGTGTGTTATTTTGCCATCTAATTGCATCGTAAAGCAAATTAACCAGTACACGTTACTTTTTTGGTATCTTCCATATGAAGTATGATCTCATTTTAGTTTGGAAGAACTTTCCCATTCAGGAATAGATTATTTTTGCCTCCCATTTGGTAAATGCATTATATCCCTCTTTGATATTTTGACTATTCATATGTGTATTTGAGCACATAATGAGACATTTCAGATTTAAAACATAAAACATATTTTGTTATAATGACAACAATTGTGTTGAGGATAAACTAAAATCAAACCCAGGTTTGTTTCATACCTTATTCAAATGAACAGGGATTCTGAGAGTTATGCAAAAAAAGAAAGAGAACGACTTGCGAGTGCCAAGATACACCCGTGTGCAGAGTGATAACAGCATTAGTAATACCTGCCAGGTCCTGTGTGTCTAAACGGGCCAAACACTGGGCCAGTTGTTGGAAAAGCATTACAAACCATTTGCACAATAACCTTGCCGGTAAGACATTTTTAAACCCATTTTACAGATAAGGATATAAGCTTATGTTTGAGAACCTAAATCAAACACGTAATGGAGAGAAAATAACTTGTTTGCTTTGTACTGTGATTATAAAATGTTTAGCAAGGATGGAAGCAATGGCAGTGGTTGATCTGTAGACTGAGATATTTAGGCTTTTTGCATCATTTTGTCTATTAGGGATGTGTACAATATTATGGGCACTTATTACACTTACTCATTAACTGCCTCCTTTAACTTTGAAGCCAAAATTCAATGATTGGCCTAAGAGAAAGTGACCTTTAGCCTGATTAGTAGTTGACTTAGAACTAGAACTGTGACACTGTCAGCTCAACCTTCAGTCTGGATAGACAACTTGAACTGGTTGTGTTGTTTTTCCATGGTTCTTTTATATATGACAAGTGTCTGTCTACTCTTGGAATTAATTTAAGCAATTTTGAAGATCCCTTTATCTTAAATGAAAAACAACCTGTTCGTTTTGTGACAAGCCAGTTTTGACTTCAAAACAGGTTTCATATCCTTGAATCCCTGACAGCTGAGCCATCTGTATCAAGACTTGGTTCATGAGTGTGTTCAAATATCAACTGTTGTTCACCAATGTCCTTTCTATTTGGAGCATTATGCCTGAGAAAATGATGTCCCTGTGACTTTCATATCTATTTTAGGTAACCAGCTATATTTTTATGCAAATCACCATAGACTTCACTTTTATACTGGACACACTAGGACAGTAGTACTGATCAAGAGATTTTCATCCTGATATTAGTGGTCAAATTAAGCCACATAACCCAACTTCCCACATCTTCCCACCCTACTTCCCTTTTTCACTCTCCCCCTCCTGTTCTTTATTTTTGTCCCAATTGTTTAGCTCAAAAAGAATGTGGCAGAAACCATGACCAGCCCTTGACATATGTGTCCATCCAAACTTGAAGTCAAATCACTTCTTGTCAGAAAGGCATTTAATCAAATTTGCATTTGCTTTTTGTTTCTTTTAAGTGGTTTTAAGCTCTTTCGCCTGCTATTGTGGGAGTTGCAAGAGTAACACTTGGAATTATAATAAAGTACATGTGTTTTTCTGTTGAATTTCTTTTTCTTCTCTGCACTAATTTATACATGGAAACTAGTCAAACACAATAGCCCGTTCCCTTCAGTCACTCTGGCACTCTCCTCCGCTATTATCTAAGTGGATCTATCTTGGATGGCGAGACGCACCATTAGCTTGTGGAATGAATGCTAAATCCCTTATTTACAGCAGATTGTGGCCTGCTCCAAGAAGAAAGAGAGAGAGAGAGAGAGAGAAAGAGAGAGAGAGAGACTGTGCATGCGTGTGTGCATGCACACACACACACAAGCACCTTCTTGTAACTGTTCATTCTGTATCTATTGTTTATTATCATGCCTAGATTATCTTTAAATCAAGAATATTTTTTGTGCAAAAATCTGCAAAACATAGTGAGGCATTTCTTTTAAATTATTTTCTTTATGTTTAGTGAAGTTTCTTGTCTAGACATGGTCAGCTGCATATTTGTTTTCTCAGGCCCCTGTTCCTAGTGTCTTGGTCTGTCCAGGACCACTTTCTGGACTCCGTTGTTATTTTCATGTGAACCAGTTCTATTGCTTTATATAAGTTGAGGGAAGTATGTCCAATAGTGGTCACTAGTGAACTACAAAAGAATCTTGTTACACCATGAATTCTTTTCCCTTGGAAGACTACATGGATATTGAAGACTTTTGACAGAAACTTAGAGAATGAATAAATGAATGTATTTGTGCATTTCAACAAGTGTTAATACATGTTGATTTTCCTTTATCAATATGTATGAATAAACCAGAAAACAGCTCTCTGGCATATCATGGGGTACACTGTTACTCAAACCTAGGAGCTGCACAAAGTTTAACCCTCTATCCTTATAACAAAATTAAAGTAGATTTAATTTATGTAATTTTAATCAGTAAAGTGTGGTTAAACCCATACTTGGTTCTCATTTTTTTAACCCAGTGTATGTTGGTGCATTTTGCACAGGATTTATGTTTGGATGAGATGTGATCTGGTGTTTTGGTCCTCCCCTTTATTATGGCTTAATCAAAATATAATTATAACTCTTTCAGAAAAAATACAGTGTCCTGTGTATTTCTGCATTTTCTGTAACACATACTAGAGTGCCTCATATATTCAGGCATCAAAACTGTGAACTAAATTAAGAGAAGAAGGATTTTATAGAGACTATCACATAGTTCTCTAATTCTCCACGTATTTGGTATTTTCTAAATTCATATGTAAAGTCCAATTTCTTTGGTCAAGTAACAGCCCTATTTTAAATGTATCTGTTTCAGGTTTCAGGTATAATTATTTAAGTTTCTCAATCTAAATATTTAAGTTTCCTTCTACTCTTCCTTCATTATGCGTATTCTACTGGTTCTTGTGTTCTCATGAGTAGAGTGATTCAAAAATGACCTCTTCATAGCATGAAAGGCTTTTTTTTTTTTTTTTTTTTTTTTTTTAGTGAGAGCATTCCTGGAACTATCATGAGCAACCTACTGGTTAATTGTGTTGAAATAATCACAGGAAAATGTGTCTAAATTAAGTGTTACAGTCTTGCTATTTTTACTAACTTTCATCTTCTAGAGAGCTGGCTTCAAACTTTGTGTTTTCACCAGAATGAGACAAATTCATGTCATTTTCTGTCTAAATCATAACAACCATACAATGTGGTTGAATTTTGGCTTGATTGGCAGTACTGGCTCATGAGCAGCTTAGGACTGGCATACCAGGGTGATGTCAGTCTTAAAGGATCCTAATTGAAGTAGGCCAGCACAGCTGTGTGGGGATCCTGCCTGCTAACTGGGGTAAGCTGTTGCTATCAACCCCTTCTTTCCATGAGCTCAAAATTAAATGACTAAGTCTCCCCAACTCCTGAACTTCAAGATTAAAACCTACATTGTATAAAGCTTAACTGTTCTGGTTTCTCCTCCCTGGGACCCTGCTAACTGGAGTACCTACCATGCAGGGCAGTTAAAAGTTTTCTGGCCATGTTATGTAGATGTCCTTATGGTAGTAGTGTACAGCCGACAATGACCTCTGGCTTTTTGTTTATTGCATTTCCAGAGGCTCAGTATTTATAAATCAGTTTGAATGTTTCCTGTATTTATTAACGGTCTCCATTTCAGTCATAGAAATTTATCTCATTAATTATTTAACCTTCATTAGGAGATATACTGTAAATGTCTCTGTTTGACTATGCCCATCCCAAATTCCACCAATATATAGCTACATGTATAGTCAGCATGTAGTAATTGTTTTTCAGGGGCATAAATACCTAATTGTATTCTCTCTAATGTTTTTAATTGTAACTTCTTCTAGTTCTTGTGCTTCCTCCATTTATCTCTGACTCTGCTTCTCATACTGTGCTTACATGTCTGTCTACTCCATAAAGTTGTGGGTGACAACAGAAGGAATGACTTGTTCCTCCCACTTCTCCCAGAATGTCTGATGATTAGATCTCAATAAATGTTTTTTAATGGATGAATAAGAATGACTTGGCAAGAGACAGTGAAAAGGAGATCAACGGCACTTAACAAGGGAAAATGTGAGCATCCACTTCACATAGGAAGTATTTCACTAACCCTGATGTTGGGAAGACCAAGTCAGCAATCTTAATAAATTCCAAAGAGAAGACATCTATTTTGTTTCTTTCTCTTTCTCATAAACATATACATTCCTACAATAAATAACAATTGAACAACAATCTCTTCTGCTATTGTTAATTCAAATGAATTGTGCACATTTTATTTCTTTTAAAAATTTATTTAGTTCTCAAGTATTTTCTCTTTTATGAAATTAATCTTCAGGAAGAAAATAATATTTACATTAGCCACAGTTTTATAAAACTAGAAAGTAATTATAAATTCTCATTTTAGCAGAAATAATGCTATGGAGTCATGATAACTCAGTTCTTTTTAGTACTTGACACAAAGATAATCTATATTTCCGAGCTTTATCTGTGAGTGAATAGAGCAATATTATTACATTCTAGTCAAAGGATTATAGTTAGATGTGAAATATGGCACTTCTAAGCCTGACATCTCTCATATAATCCTCTCTGTACTTCTAACCACTCTCTCCTGCTTACACGAAGCAGAGATCCAGTAGAGAACTTTAAGATTCTAGAGAATGGCAAAGCCACCAAATGGAAGGCTGTGGTCCCTGAATGGCAACATGGAGCAGAGCCCCACACCACTACTCACATAGGGTTACTTTTGTGGACATTCCTTTAACCACAAGCAAGAAATAAACCTTTGTTGTGTTAAACACTAAGAATTGCAGAAAGGTGTTATTTGTTCAACTGAAAACCTTTTTAAATAACATATGATTCTACTTTACAAGCATTCTAGTAGTACTCACTGATAAATTACTGATACATCTTTCCATTTATTATATGGGAAAACTGAAATAAGAAAGTGCCATGTCATCCTTATGGTGATTTAATCTTTGGTGGTGTGCAACTTATCACAAACGTAGAGCATGCTAAGTACTTGGGGGTGTTTGTCAGTACTACAGGAAAAATGGGTTCATTCTTGTTTTTTTAAACATAGCATCCAGACGTGAGTGGACCAGTAAGAAATGAGGAAAGGAACCAAGAGAGGCAGAAATCTGGTAAACAATTGGAGGCTAGTTTCCTAAAGCACCAACCAACGTGGTCAAGGACATAGAACCACACAGACCTAAGGGGCAGGCAAAGAAAACAAAAAGAGAAAAGATACCAAGATGCAGACACCAAGGCATGATACCAATGCTGGTCCAAAGACAGATGTCAGAAACTAAAGGAATGAACAAGTGACAGAGAGGAAGACAGATTCATATATCCAAAGAAAACAAATGTTTCATACAGCAGCATAGGAAGTAGAATATACTTCTTGACTATACCTAGTCTCAAACTATCTTTGATACATTTTGATGACCTAGAAGGTCATGAAAGTGACACTAGTTTTAAAGTGTAACCATCTGGCTGTTGCACTGATTCTATCTCTATGATTGTGGCTCAGTCATATAACTCACTCCAGTTTCTATCTATTCATCCACACACTGTTACCCGTTCCATCTACTGCAGGATGTCATGAGAGGCAAACGTAGCATCAGATGTTGAAGTGTCTTGTAAACTTCAAAGTACTATAAAACTTCAAGTGATTAATTAAATGTAAAAATCATTTACTTATCACCAGCTATATACCCACACAGAGTCAGGCTCTATGGAAAATAGATTAAAACACAATCTTGCAATGAGGAGCTTGGTGGTTACTAATTGGGCATTGTATTATCAGTTTCTAAATGTTTCAAGAAACTCTTCTGTAGGGAATAGTTCTGTGATAGATATTATTATTTTCAATTGCCCCACAAAATGGCTAATCCTGTAACTTTCTGCACCTGTATAGATTCTATCTGTTTAATTCTCTTACCCATGTGTAAATGTAAATTGTGACTTTCCACAGACTATTTACTTTATGCATATTATCAAGTCAGTATTTGACTTCAAACATTAATTTTTTCCCAATTTCCATAATTCAGGATATCAATTTGTGCAACAGAACACACTAGAATAGTTTCTTAGTTAAAAGAGATTCTTTAGGAAAAAATTATTCTCAAAGCAAATTCTTATCATTGTGAGAATTACCATTACTTATGTGTGACTAATATCTAGGACCAATTCCCTCTGCCCCGGTATCATTGAAACATCATGCTGGCAGACTTCAATCTAATGTAGTTTCTACTACATTGTGCTTACTTTATAATAACTGAACCATGAAAAAAAAAACTACTTCATTTGAAATTATATTTCTGTAAGTGCAATTACTATAGTAGGTTGCATCTCCTTTCCTCACTAGATTTTTCACTAAAGGTCATATTAAAAATAAACTAATTACAATAAAACCCAAAAGGTCTTGTGCACGGAAAGGGGGATAGTTGAAAGAAAGGAAATAGTAGAAATATCACATATATGAGCATATGCCATTTATAATGCAGGAGATTTATTCCACTTCTGAGGCAAGAAATTGCAAGACTCTAATAGTTTCACCACCTGTGAATTATTTGGGTGCACCTCATAAGCGGGTTCTTTCTTCTATTTGTTTAAAGAAATAAGTGGTATGTTCGCCAATTCTACACTACATTAATTTTCACAGAGTTTCCATTTTCATCTTCATTGCTTTTTCAGATTTTTTTCCAAAGCTTCTGCCATTCTTCATCTAAAGCTTTGGGTATTTTTCCCCTTCAATTTTTGTCCGGGGACTTTCTCTAAGTTAATTCAGTCTGTTGGCATAAATGTTGGGACAAAGGAGGGAAGGAGTGTGATAACCTAAGACATCCTGACATAAATTCCAAGAGCCCCAAAGAAATGAGACAGGAAATTATGAGCCACCTATAATAAATTCAAACTGTCCAATAAAATAAATATACCCTCCTTTGTTCTCATAGTAAGGTATGGTAGGGTGTCCGATTTCTCAGCCTACTTTGCCTCCTATAATCTCAGTCACCATTTGAAGTCTGCCAGAGTATTGTTCCAATATTGTACTTCATCAATAGAACCAGAACTGAAAAAGGGTCATGGAAACAAAAAGCATGCCCTACTGCTTGGGTGCTGTAGTGAGATGTAGAGGAAAGTTTTTTAGAAATAGTCTGTTTTTTCATTGTAGTTGCTACAACCATTGATCATTGAGATCCAATGCAATTTTCCTCATGTGCGACACATTTACTTTGGGGCTTGTAGCTGGTCTGAGATAACAAACATACCTTGAAATTACTGTTAAAGACTTAGTTTAATTGACATCTGGGATCCCAGGACATAGGTTTATAGTGGTTTAAAATTAAAAGGAATATTTGAGGTAGCATAAAATGTGACTTCAGTTGACTATGATATCTTTGAAGGCAGGAGTTTGGATTTTATTGTGTCTTGGATATTTTTACATCCCTAACACCAGAAAAAAAAATGTTAAATAAGTGAATTAATTACCTATTCCAGCCAGTTTATTTTGCAGATAATTGAATTTAAAATATAAATGTGTGCCAAGAGATTTGAGACCTATTTGCTAAAAACACCAACTAGGTAAGATTCAGATGCTGGAGGCCAAATCTCTTCAGTGTGAGTCCATATTCCTTTGAGAAAGAATGTATTCTCTTTCTATTATACTATGTGGACTCTAAGGCCCTTCATGTAAGAGCCAGGTGAGCTGGCCTTGGTAGATAAAGGTTGAAATGTTGAAATGGCACATTCAGAAGAAACAAATGAACCAATGAAGCTGATGAAAAAAATCAGCTTGAGTAAAAACTCAAGGATTATTGATGGTTTATAAACCTTAGGGTGACATGGCAAAAATAGGGGACTAAAGTCTGTACAGCTTATCTCTTCTTGTCTCTTGACATAGACTTATATCATATTGGTAAGCTTTATTTCTCTTGCTTTCCATGTCAATGAAAAAATGTGGAAGTGTTTGGTGATAGATATCCGAAATAACGTCATGCAGGACCCTGCATATAATAGGTCTCCAAGAAGTGTTCGCTTCCCCCTGTCAGTGCAGAATTGCATATTTACTGCACTATGTATAAGGCATTGTGCTAGGTACTGGGTATACCGTGTTGAATAAAACAGACACGGTTCTAAAGATGGGTCTTTTCTGCATATAACATCAGAAAGCACTTGGGACGGGGAGGTAGGGAGGAGGAGGCAGGAATTAATTGGCCTGTACTTTCCATTGGTTTTATGTTGCTGTCATGATATTATTTTCTTTAAACTGTGTATTTAACTATTGCTGATGTAAGGGGGTCTCTGCCTAAAGAAATAGACACATTAATTCATTATTTATAGTAATTCAAGAAAGAATGTGTTAGAAAAACTCTAAAGATTTATATTTAAGGTCACTCCTTTGAGTTGTGTCTTTTTTTCCCCCCTGGAATCCTCTTTTTTAGTAATACTGAAATCTAAGCTTAATGAGTGTGTTACATTGTCTCTGTGTTTATTTGACACATAAACACCTGTCTTTTCCATCTTAGGACTATGCTTAAGTAGTGAAACCTTGAAATGAGCCCCTCATTCAAGAGAATAAAAGGCCTCAGTGGCATGCATGTAGAACACTAATCGAAGTAGGGTTTTCCTTAAAAGGTTTAGCTTGCTCTGTGGAAACCATTAGTATGTAGGACCTTGACAAATCTTTGAGCATCATCCTGGCAACCAGTCAGCATGTTCTCAGCTCTCTGCTAGGAAGGTCTCTGATTTTCCAACACCTCGGCCATATCTGTTACCAGCCCCAACCTGCCTTAATCAAAGGCAGGCATTCTTACCCCCGGAAGTCCCACTTTGCCAACTTCAGTTCAGTAGTGCTGGGACTCATATCAGTAGGACTGTTTTGGCTATAGACTCCAGGATCTTGATTTTGAGAAACCCATTGAGTGGTTTATGTTCATTTCAGAGTTCTAGATTATTGAAAGCAATGATTCACAGACTTATAATTGATCATTAAAAGTTCAAGAGTAAAAAAAGATATGTCTGCAACTAGAAAGGAAGCATGGAAAACAGATAAAAAGTTTCTAATTTTTTACTTTGTTAAGACAATAAAACTTTTATCATCAAAGTTTTACAGATGAAATAATAACAATTAATGTTATAGAAGGTGCTTGCTTCAATGTGACATGTACTCCACATAAATTATCTAATTCGCATAACAATCCTATGGAGTAGTTATAATTATTTTCCTCATTGTGTGCAGCTAAGGAAACTGAGGCACAGAAAGGTTATATAACATACTTCAGGTTGGTCGGCTAGTCGTGGCAGAGTGCAGATTGGAACCCTCCATTCCTGTCCTGGTTCTGATGCTTTGTTCCACTTCTGCAAATTAAAGGTTATTTGAATAAGCCAAAATTTTTAAGTATGTAATTTCAGAGGAAAATCTAATTCAACACATCTAGTTTTATGAAAAATTAACTCTTGTCCTTATTTTTCTCTTTATTTTTTCTTGTATCAGTGAAAACTTTGTCTTGGGTTGGCATGCCATACACTTTGCTTGAAGTAAAAAGAGAGACAAGGCCCTGGCCGGTTGGCTTAGTGGTAGAGCGTCGGCCTGGTGTGCAGAGGTCCCGGGTTCGATTCCCGGCCAGGGCACACAGGAGAGGCGCCCATCTGCCTCTCCACCCCTCCCCCTCTCCTTCCTCTCTATCTCTCTCTTCCCCTCCCGCAGCGAGGCTCCATTGGAGCAAGGATGGCCCGGGCGCTGGGGATGGCTTCTTGGCCTCTGCCCCAGGCGCTGGAGTGGCTCTGGTCGCGACAAAGCGACGCCCCAGAGGGGCAGAGCATCGCCCCCTGGTGGGCAGAGCGTCGCCCCCTGGTGGGCGTGCCGGGTGGATCCCGGTTGGGCACATGCGGGAATCTGTCTGACTGTCTCTCCCCGTTTCCAGCTTCAGAAAAATACAAAAAAAAAAAAAAAGAGAGTCGAGACACAATCTTAACACCCAGAAAACTCACACATTCTAAACAGAGGTTTAAAAAGATAATACAGAAAGAGGCTGAGTGGAGAAATAAAGTGTGATGGTAGCACAAGGAAGGACACAGGAGAACGAAGCGGTGTTTGTTGTCTGCACTGACCCAGGCTCTGGGCTCGGCACATATGAACTTGGCTTTGAAATGGGTCACTAAAGGTAACATGAAAAAAGGGACATCTTACATGATCAATGGAAGTTCATCAGGCAGACAAGAGAGGGAAAGAGGGCCTTCCAGGCAGAGGCACCTGCCCGAGCAGAGACACAGGAAGGAAAAAGAAGGTGATTTCAAGGAGCACCGAGTGAATCCTAGTGGCTGGAGCATACCCGGCTCACGAAAGGCCTTGCGTGCCAAGCTGCTGTTCTAGAAAGACTGCTGTGGGGTCCGCGTGGAGTGGAGAGGCCCCGAGACCAAAAGGCCAGTTAGGAGATTATTGCTCCCTTCCTGGTGAGACTCCTTGAAGGCAGCAGCAGTGATGGAGAGAGGGAAAGCATTCACATATGTGGCTACAAAGTTCTTTGCAGAAAAAATTCCTTCATGTTACATCTTGCAGCCTCAGAGACTCAAAACACCAACTGTGTTCTGGGCTCTTAGGGTCCCACTGCTTACCGTACAGCCTGTAGCCTGGCACTGGGTAGGGGTTCAAAGGTTTGCTGAATGAATGTGTGAATGAACGAATACTTTTATTGAAAGCCTCCTTGTTCAAAATTGTGAACTACAGTCGGAGATCTTTTCCCTCCCCAATTACGGCAGGCTATGGAGTGGCAAATGTGTCAGTATTCTAAAAAGTTAAAAACTTTCTGTCACTCCATCAGGAAAGAGTGAATACAGGCCCCACCCTCCTAAAAGATTGCCACATTGCTGTGACTTAACCTTTAATTTACTCTCAGTGAATAGCGGCTATCTCAAATGGGCGCTCCTGTGCTTTTTGAAAGCTTCATCATCCTCACGTAACACAAAGCCCAGAACATGGGGGCATTTGTGGACCACAGGTGAATATGGTAATCAGAAAATGCAGTATTTTCCTGTGGTTATTTATCTGTTTTCTCACCAAACAGTGCCCTTTTCGGCTCTTCAGATTCGTGTCACAGTTATGAATCTTTCCAGGGGAAGCCAGCGAATATCTTTGCCCTAGTTCTTGCAGTGCTCCACATTATCTAATATGGGCTCCACATGTGAAGTTCCCTTTGAAAACAGCTGAAACGCCAATAAAAGTTGCAACATTAAGGATCTAAATTTAAGTTATCTGCCCTGATTAAATATTAATTGTGGGCTTCAGAAAATAATCAAGCCCTATCTAAAATTCATAAATTTACTACTTTATATTAAAAATACAATGTGACCCCCCCCCAAAAAAACCCCCACAAATTGTACTAACGAAAGTGGGAACTAAATGTCCATTTTTTTTTCAGTATTTTTTTCTTTATGACTCCAAATGTTAAGGCATCAGATTTTTAATCAGGCATTGGAATCCAGCGGGTATATAATTTCTTCATCTCCTAATTATGAATAGTCTCCAAAGTGCACGTAGTCCTTTATTCAGCATTAGTACAAAATTGATTATAGCCTGGCCTCACCTCATAAAGTACATTTGCTTTGGAACAGCATCAAACAGGTGTTTATGTTTGAAATCATATGGCCCTTCTGACTTTCATTCTAATTCTGGACACCTACCACTTTAACTCTCCTTCCTCCTTCCCCCAAATTGACTGCACACAACAGAAAAATCTCTTCAGAATCACTGAAGGGGGAAAAATGTGACTTTCAGTCTCCTCCTATGTGCCAAGTACTGAGCTATTTGTTTATCGATGTTACCCTAGATAGACCATAGCATAACCCATTTCACAGATAAGAAATCTGAGTACCGAAACCTAAAGGGTGGTGTGAATTCCTCTACTTTTAGTGTATGTGTATTCAATTTTCTTAGCAAACAAATCATATTAAAATATGCAGTACAGACTATTTTCCATGTTGTTGGAACTATGTTATTTGGACTCTGTCAGCAGGAGCCTCCCCAACGTGCTGAGTGATTTCCACAGTTTCAGAATCAAGTTCATTAGAGTTCACTGCTTGTACCGTATTTCATCGATCCTGAGATACACAATTTTTTTTCTTATTTTAGAAACTTGGATGCATCTTATAATTGATAGCAGGTCACAGTTTAATGGATGGCTTTTGCTATTCTTCATGGTACATAAAATAATGTGACTTCATTCTATGGCATCTTGAATTCCAGGAAATACTGTCTCAGGGTCTTTCCCATATGTAACCAATGGGAGCAAAGGTAGGCTTGAGATTCAGATGCAGAAACATGATTTATAGACTTCTCTCCTCCCTCCTTCTATCCATTCACTATCCGCTGATGCAGATGGTTTCTGCCTTTGTCTGCCAGTCTACAACATTGTAATTTGTACATTGAGCTTACTTACCTTTCTTCTGGTCTGGCCCATACCAAGGTCAAAACCTCATTGCCCAAGGCCCCCTTTCATCTTAGAAAGAGAGAGAGAGAGAGAGAGAGAGAGAGAGAGTGTGTGTGTGTGTGTGTGTGTGTGTGTGTATACAGCTTTATTATCTGTAAGCAATATAGGGGTTGGCAAAGTAGGTTTACAGTTGTGAGTATATAAAAGTTTATTCTTGTATTATTACTTATTATTTTCCATACAAACAACTACAAACCTACCTTTGCTTTCCCCAGATAGTGTGGTGTAGTAGGTCCCTATTTGGAGTATCAGAATCAGCTGAGCACTTGCTAAAATCATAAAGGCCCAGGCTCCTCCTACTTCAACAAGCTTGGGCCCGTGTGTACTTTATTAGCTCTCCAGGTGATGCTGATACACACCAGGTTGAGAACCTTCCTGGTGTGGTTGTTAAGAGTGGGAATTCTTGAGCCAGACTGCCTGGACTCAAATCCTGGCTCCACCAGTGTAAACTTTCTGTGTCTCAGGGTCCTTGTCTGCAAACTGGGGACCAATAATAGCATCTACCTCAAAGTATTATTGCGAAATTTAATAAAACAAGTCATGCAACATACTTAGCACAATAGCTCACACACATAGCAAGTGCCCAATAAACATCAGCAGTTATTATTACTCCACTTCCACAGCCCAGAAACTGTTATCTTTTCCCAGATTCAAGGCAGCTGATAGCTTTGCCTGGTCATTAAAGTCTCCCCTACAATCTCAGAAAAAGGGGCTAAGAAGAAAACCTGGGATTTCTTTTTAATTTGGGTGAGGGTTGGGCCTGGAGCCAACTGAAGTCAGGGATTCTAAAACAAATAAAGGCTGGTTCAAGAAAGCCATCCGGTGAATTCGCTCAGAACCGTTGTATAATTCAGGGTTCTAACATCAAAAACATCTTTGAAACTTGGAACTAAAAATGCCTGGGCAGCCACCAACCTCCCTCCCACAAGGTAGACTCAGACACTGGCAGTTTTCCTTGAGTTCCCAGGTAATTTGAGCATGTAGCCACAGTTGATAACAACTGATCTAATTGAATATTTAAACGGTTCTAAACACCTCTCACCTGTTAGGGATTTGCCTCATCTTTCAAGATAGACACCTTTGAAGATATAACCCTTCCCACCTCAAAAAAATCTATCATTATCTATCTATCTATCTATCTATCTATCTATCTATCTATCTATCTATCATCTATCTATCTATCATCTATCTATCTATCTATCATCTATCTATCTATCTATCTATCTATCTATCATCTATCTATCTATCATCTATCTATCTATCATCTATCTATCTATCTATCTATCTATCTATCTATCTATCATCTATCTATCTATCATCTATCTATCTATCTATCTATCTATCTATCTATCTATCTATCATCTATCTATCTCCAGGAGCCCTTTTTCCTTAAAATAGAAATACTACTATACTTATTTCAATTACTCATATATGTAGCTGAAATGTATGCCCTTTGTAATTTGTGTGTGTGTGTGTGTGTGTCTGTGTGTCTGTGTGTGTGAGAGAGATAGACAAGGAGGAAGGAGAGAGGGATTATAGTGCATAATATGCAGATGATTATCCTACTTGTTAGGTAGCATTTGCAAACAAACCTAGAAGTCTTCCAGTTAATAAAATGTTATGTATTCTGAGGTATAATCTACCAGCCCATTTAAATTTATAAACTTGATATTTAAAAATAGGAACCATGCCTGACCTGTGGTGGCGCAGTGGGATAAAGCGACGATCTGGAACACTGAGGTCGCCGGTTCGAGAGCCTGTGCTTGCCTGGTCAAGGCGCATATGGGAGTTGATGCTTCCTCCTCCTCCTCCTCCTCCTCCTCCTCCTCCTCCTCCTCCTCCTTCTTCTTCTTCTTCTTCTTCTTCTTCTTCTTCTTCTCTCTCTCTCTCTCTCTATCTCTCTCTTCTCTGAAAATTGAATAAATAAAGTCTTAAAAAAATGGAGAATTTAAAAAAATAAAGAAAGAAAGAAAAATAGGAACCGTGCATATTTTATACAAGATAGAAATTAGAACCTTTCTGAGCCTGGATTAAAGAAACAAAATAAAACAGTGTGAGGATGTCCAGTCTTCTGCATATACTCATCATCTAATCTTTTATTTTCTTTATTTTTCTTTTTCTGGGTGGAGATACTGTCATTAAATACTTGATCTTCTTTTCCCCTGCTTTCCTCAGACAGCCAAGTGTAATTCCTGTCCAGATGACTGACTTATCCATCCTTATCCCACTTACTTAATTATACATAAAGGATTCTAAACTCCTCTTATCTGTTGGGGAAGTGGTTGTAAAATGGATTTTTCTCATCCTTTTTATAGCAACCCTACATCCCCCAACCTTACTAGTCCCTTTTTTCTAAAATGCCCATAAACCTGATGTGCCTCCTAGGGATATTATGAGGATCAAATGAATATGTACAAGTGCTTTGAAAACTGTAAAATTCCAAGCATTTCATGCCCTGCTCCAAAGCCTTCATTGGCTCCAGCTGTCAGTCAACTCAAAGACCAGCCCCTGAGCTGGAACTCAAGGCCCTCTGCCCAGCCACCAGTTCGTTCTTACCTACAGCTGTTTTAATGCATGAGGGCTGTGCTGCCTGGGAGCTCAGCTGGTGGGGACTGGAAACAGAGGAGATGCCAGTTGTGTATGATGCTGAGAGAGTCCACCTTAGGGCACCAGGTGGAATGGAAAACAGGAAGCAGAAAGGCGATACATTGCAGAAGGAAAATACAGCATCTAGTACAGGTGTGTGTGTGTGTGTGTGTGTGTGTGTGTGTGTGTGTGTGTGTGTGTGTGTGTAATGCTGGTGACTGAGGCCAGGCAGGTCTACACTGGATTCAGGCAGATGGTAGAGAAACTGCGAAGCCACAAAGCTTTGGGTCACTCTGTTTAATAGAGTCTCAAAATGGCAGATGAGCACACAGGCCGGGGAGACCACTTCTCAGGCAAAGAAACAGCCAAAACAACCTCTTACAGTGGCGGGCAGGCAGTCCACCACCCACTGCCTTGAGAGTGAGCACCCATAACCTGTTATAGACTATCCACACGTGGTGCTGCCACATGCTTAGTACTAATCAAGCAAAATGCTTTCAGCCAGCAAGCCTAACGCAGATGTTTTCCCCACTGTGTGTGTGTGTGTGTGTGTGTGTGTGTGTGTGTGTGTGTAAGGTGGGAAGGAGAGAGGATGGAGGAAGGGAAATGTTTTCTAGAAATGTTTATGTGTTTATAACTGTTAAAGGAGAAACTGCTAAAGGATTTGGGGACCTAAATATTGAATGGTTTTGGACATGTTGAGTTGAGGTACTAAGAAGTCATTGAGGTCAGTGGAACTAGACCACTGGAGATTGGGGTAGAGGTGTTTTTGTATATCATCTATGAAGAAGAGTTCAAGAGAGGGGAGTGGTTGATAAGATCGCAGGACTGTAGAGAGGGGCAGGGGCCCGAGAACAGAACTTGGGGGATTCCAGCATTTACTTACTAGTCAGGATGAGTAAGGAAAGGCAGGGACAGAACAGGCCAGTAATCACTGCCAGGGAGCCAGGGAGCCAGGGCAGCAGATCCCACAGCAAGGTAATTGGATGTGGTGAGTTACAGGGCTCCAAAGAATTTCAGAGGAACCCTGGCACTTCAGTGGTCGGACAAGAGCCAGATTGCGAAGCACTGAAGAATTTGAGGGCATTAAGGTAGTGGGTGCAGTGGATGTGGATTAGCCTTTCAAGAAGTTAAGTGAAAGGGAAGGAGGCAGGAGACAGTTTAACTCTCGCCACTGACAAAGTGAAAAGTAAAGGCAGGAAAGCACAAAGCAGGAGCTGGGAGATGAAAGTGAGCTTGGTTTTAATAAAAAGAGGAGAAAGTGCCTTCTTCTGAACAGCTCAAAGAATGCTGGTAGCAGCCGTGTGTGAAATTGATTTCTGAGGCCCAGCACCAGAGACAGAGAGGCTAAGAGGCAAATGGGGTAGTAAACCATGATTTAGCACCTTCACTTTCCCTGCTTATTACAAAACAGCCTTTAAAAAAAAAAAGAAAAAGATGCCTGGGGTGCGCCTCAGTAATCTTGATATTGTCTGTGGCCAAGATGCATTTTAATATATTCCTGAGGCATTTCAGTGATTATAACATTGCTTTAAGCAGCCATTAACTTTTTTCACTGCTAAACATGGTTAATGTGATGCACAGAGATACTGTTTCTACAAGTAATTAATATTGAATGATTCTAAAAGAAAAAAGATTTTTTTTCTTGCTAAAAACAAAAAAAGTGTCGGACTCAAAATGCTTGCACATTGAAAGCAAAAATTAAGTTTATAACTTCTGAGAAAAATGGTATTTGTTTCTACTTTTATCAAGAATCAAGAGCAGAAGGGCTTACAATACAGAGATGCCTGGAAGATGTGTCTCTAGTCACCAATATTATTTCCCACCTCAATACATGTAGGTCTATACCCTTGTACAGTAATGATGAAAAATTATAATTGGCCATGAAAGATAAGTTTTTTTTTAGAAAACCAAAGTCTTTCTTGCAGTGTTTTAAAATGAGGAACTTAGACAACAATCTATGCTACATAGTATTAAAGAAAATTATAGGCTATTATATTTATAACATAAAAAATAATTTAACTAGAGAATGCTTATGTTCTTTTCTGTAATTACAACAAAGGCTATACTACCAAGGCAACTGGCCCTCAATTGTTATTGATAAAGAACATAATAGTTTGAAAATATACTCAGAAATCTGAATATTTTTTTAAATAACTACTATAAGTTTTACCAATAAAGAACCACAATAGCCCTAGCTGGCTGGCCCAGTGGTAGAGTGTTGGCCCAGCATGTGGATGTTCCAGGTTTGATTCCCGGTCCAGGAACACAGGAGAAGCACCCATCTGCTTCTCCACCCCTCCCCCTCTCACTTCTCTCTCTCTCTCTCTCTCTTTCTCTCTCTCTCTCTTCTCCTCCTCTCCTGCAGCCAAGGCTCGATTAGAGTGTGTTGACCCCAGGCGCTGAGGATGGCTCCATGGCCTCCACCTCAGGTGCTAAAATGGCTCCAGTTGTAACCAGGCAAGGGCCTCAGATGGACAGAGCATCCCCCCCTAGTCGGTTTGCCAGGTGGATCTTGGTTGGGGCGCATGTGGGAGTCTGTCTCTGCCTCCTCTCCTCTGACTAAAAAATAAAAGAAAAATAAAGAACCTCAATAACAGAGTTTCTGTTTTGATACGAAAGAAATTATGTTATGAAAATTATTGCTATACTTATGAATGGAAACAGGATAAGGAGACAAAAACATCCTTAAGGCTTGGATAGGAAATACATAAACCAATAGAAAAATTATAAACCATAATATAAAGTGGGCTTTTACATATCATGTGGTGAATTTTTGCCTACAAGTATTTACTGATTTTTAAAGATTTAAGTGCACGTTTATCAGTAAAAAGCACAGAGTGTAATTTAGCATTTTGTTTTTTTTATTCAGAACTCCCTAGGATTTGACAGTTTGGGGATGCTGGTAATTGCTGTGTTAGTACAGAAAAGGTGTCCCAATAGAGATTCTTTTTTTCAAGAATTACTTTTCAGTTAAACAGTTCTTAGAGCTGAAGTGATAGGGGTTCATCGCTACTTGAATTTCATTTAGCAATTGTACAGTCAACCCTTTTATATTTTAGCATTTTTATTTTTTTTTTAAACCATTTACAGCAACCTCATGAATTAGAGCAAGCGGACGATCATGTCTCATTTCACAGGTTAGAAATGATTTGTTAATATGCTTTAATGAAATAGGGTAATTTAGAATCATAGACATTCTTGGCTAGGAATGTCTTAGGAAAAAACATCAGGCAAAATTTCCTTCTTATAGAAGTGACTGAACTGAGGCATGGAGAACTAAGTGCCCTAAAAATCCCTGATGACCAAGTCCTGATCCACAGCTGTGTCCCTGTTTAGAAGGTTTTGCTCATAAATATTATCCATGTCCATTCTCTGAAACATTTTAAGAGTAAAAGTGCTCACAGAAGAACTGGTTAAACACTATCCACTCACTGAACATGACCTGTGCAGCAAGCCTGTGTTAGACAGTAGGGTGCAAAGCTGAACATCACATAGTCCCGATCTTCCAGGGCTCGTGGCAATAGTTTGCTTCTATTAATTTCTTTTAAACATCAGAGTGCTCTGATTTGATTATTTTAGATTTATTTTCACATGGAATCTAATGAAAATATATTCTCCGCAGTTCAAAACTCTTATTTAAAACCTGTATCAAAACTTGCTTCTATAGGGTCCTGGAAGGTTGGCTCAGTGATAGAGCATCAGCCTGGCATGTGGATGTCCAGTTCAATTCTTGGTCAGGGCACACAGGAGAAGTGCCCATCTGTTTCTCCAAACTCCCCCTCTCGCTTCTCTTTCTCTCTCTCTCTTTCCCTTCTGCGGCCATGGCTCCATTGGAGCGAGTTGACCCCAGGCACTGAGGATGGCTCCATGTCCTCCCCATCAGGTGCTAAGAAAAGTTTGGTTGCTGAGCAAAAGAGCAACTCCCCTAATGGCTAGAGCATCGCCCCCTAGTGGGCTTGTAGGGTAGATCCCCGTCAGGGTGCCTGTGGGAGTCTATCTCTCTGCCTCTCCTCCTCTCACTGAATAAAAAATAAAAAAACCTTCCTTTTATTGAGTCATTTTGTTCCTGGTTCTGTCCAACATTAATTTTTTTGTGACCTATGATTATATGTTCTGCACTTGTATTTGCTTTTATTGAAATATGACTTGATAAATATCTTCACTTTTTTTATTGGTAGCAGCCTATGCCTTTAAGTCAGGACTCCCTCACCCACTTCTCTCCATTCCCGCCTGATCGCAGCACACTCATCTCCACAAAGCATGCTTCCCAAGTGTTGCCGAGGAACTGACTATTGTTTACTGAGCGATGAGGACTCTGGCAGATAGACATCTAGGACTTGGTTTAGGCTGGATTAAGGCAAGAAGTAACAGGTTAATAATCATCTTTCAGCTTTAAACATTTGGGCAAATTCAAAGTTGGAGTAAAAAGACATGTGAATAAGCAGAAATCTGATCTTTTTATTTTATGGGTCTGATTAATTTTTTTTCTCCTCTGTTCCCTTGCTTATCTGAACCTGATACATACACACACACACACACACACACACACACACACACACACACTTCACCTTTTGGTCTTTAGAGAATCTGAATGTATATGAATTCTCAAGAGTCAGAGCTGACAGCCATTATGAATTAGACACTCAACTACAACTTGCCCTAGCCTGCCCTGTGTTAATTATTCATTCAATCAATACGTACTGAGACCAATTACATATCCGGTGTTCTACAAGGCACTGAGTACATCTTTGTCATGGCCCCTAAGAAACCCATAGTCCATTCCTGGGGACAGTTGTGTAAACAAGTAATGACAGTCCAGTGGCTGACAAATGCCATGTATATGAAGTCTCAGTCATATGATTCTATGGGGAGATAAGAGAATGTTTCATTAGATGACTTTGGAGCTGCATCTTTTTTTTAATTATTTTTATTTATTCATTTTAGAGGGGAGAGAGGGAGAGAGAGAGAGGGAGGGAGAGAGATAGAGAGAGAGAGAGAGAGAGAAGGGGGAGGAGCAGGAAGCTTCAACTCCTATATGTGCCTTACTGGGCAAGTCCAGGGTTTTGAACCGGCAACCTCAGCATTCCAGGTCGACGCTTTATCCACTGCGCCACCACAAGTCAGGCCATGGAGCTGCATCTTAAAGCAGGGAGCAGTCAAAGAAAGTAAAAAATGGGAGGAAAGTGGGGAGGTGGGAAATCTAGGCAATAGGATCATGAACAGAATATCAAGGTTCCCGTGGAGGCTGTTTTACTGAGCAGTGCCCAGTACTGCAGTGTAGAGGACATGAGTGATTAGGAGCAACAGAAATGAGTCTAGAACATTGATTTCAACACAAGTTAGAAAGGGTGTTTATGCTACAATAATAATTTGGACTTTATCTTAAACCCAGTGGTTCTTAACCTTTTTTGGAGAATCTGACAAAAGCTATTAATGCCCTTTCCAGAAATATGATAATAATACATATACACCCAAGTGTTGCATACAGTTTTTGAGCCCTCATAGCCCATCTGGAATCCATTACTAGACGCTACCAGCGATAGAGTGTGGAACCATAGAGATTCTGTTAGAAAGTGAACAGTTTAGCTCTGTATTCTAGAAAGATAAGTGGCAACCCTGTGGAGAACAGACTGGTAAGAGGAAAGGCTGGAAGTAAAAAAAAGAAAAAAAATCAAATGGAAAGCCTATTGCAAAATGCCAGGCATGAAATCCTAGAACCAAAATTAAGGCAGTGAAAGTAAGGCTGGAGACGGTGGGAATGGAAGGGAGAAGCATTTCAATGTGGAAATGATAAGACTCTGTGTCTGATTAAAGGTAGAGGATGTTGATCAGTCACATATTTTGTTGATGTTTATCTTCCCCATTAAATCCTCTAAACAGTGTTGCTGCACCAGGGTGGACTCAAGAGAGTAAGCAGAAGCAGAAACATAAGCATTGAGATATTAGACCTTAATATTCATGAGAAAGTGGCCTGGCCAGTTAGCTCAGTCGATTAGAGCTTCATCCCAAAAGGATAAGGTTGTAGGTTTGATCCCTGATCAGGGGATACACAAGAAGCAACCCATGAATATACAACTAAGTGGAATAACAAATAAATGTTTCCCTTCCCCGCCCCTCTCTCCCTCTTCCTTTCTCTGTCTCTAAAAAAAAAAAAAAAAAAAAAAAGAATCAATCATAGTAAATAAATAAGTAAAATCCCTGGCCAGATAGCTCTGTTGGTTGGAGCATTGCCCCGAAACACGTGTATTATATATATGAGAAAGCAACAAACAGGTCCTGGGAGGCAGAGTGCTATGGTGTAGTGAGCTCTGGAGCTGAGAGACAGTTACTAGTAGACTATGAACTAAAAGAAAGAGCTGTTCAAAGTCGTTAACCTGGATGGGAGACAATCATTTCAAAGTAGCAAGTCAATTTTCTGGTTGCCATCGGTGTCTTACAAGGTTTCCTGCCCTAGGGCATTTAGTGGAATGTAGTCTCTGAAGAAGTCGGTTGATTATCATTGTGAGTCTATAGTAAACAAGTATCATGCTGCTGGGTTACTGGGATTCTTGGTTGGTTTGATTTACATTGATGATGGAAAAGTAGTAGGACCATAAGTAGACCCTCGAAATGATTTTCTGCCAAACTGCAAAACTTGTAAAACAGTTTCAGTTGTCAAACTGCTGCTGCCTACAGCTGCAGCTACATGTTAAAACTAGAGGAAAATGTTATCTATTGAGATACAAAGATATGGTTATTCAGAGACCTATCGCTTTTTGACAAAATATATCTCCTAGGGTGGAAGAGAGGGGTGGTGATACATATTAGAACTGGAGGAAAGTAGTACCAGAACTTGCAACTACTTGGAAATTTTAAATAACTAGATATGTCTCTCTCTCCCCTGCCTTTTCTCCCTCCTTTTTTTTTTTTTTTTTAGCCTCCTCTACCCACTACACCCCCATGCTTATTTCATGCCCTGTGTATATCTTTTTAGAAACAAATGACAAACTTTAAAGCATTTCAGCATCTATTCTATACAATTTGGGGCAAATGTAGGTTTACCGTTATCCATATGGAAGATAATATAATAATTAATAATAATACAAGAATAAACTGTTTTACATACTCACAACTGTGCCCCACCCTGCATTTGTCCAAATTTCTTCATTTCCTTCTAGATGTTGTGCATAGGAATTATTGCAATGGTAATTGTAGGGAGTTCAAAAATAGAAAGCTTCATCCCATCCTCACAGAGTTTGCAGTGTCATTGGGAAGATCATTGTTAAGTACAATGATAATCCAGAAAAGTTACAAAGTCTTGTTCTGAATTTCATTTATTCACTAAATCTTGCTAATTGATGATGCATGGGTATAGCATCAAATAGTTGCAGATTAAGCAGAATATAGATAGTAGAAGCCAAATTGGGAATAAGTAATTTTTCAATCATTGATGCAATTCTCCTATTGTACAATTTTTCTTTGTAAAAAATGGAATCATTGTTTTCAGCCTTCTAATTGAGAAGCCCCTAGTTTTACAAATGTGACTTATTGCTATAAAGCAAATTAATATAGTGGGAATGGAAAACCAGGCTGACAAACTATTTCTAGTATAAAATCTCTAAATCTTCCATGATAGATAGATAGATAGATAGATAGATAGATAATAGTCTATATAAGCTATACCCCCACACAAGTATGTATATGTATACACATTAGTATATATATATTATATACACACACATATGTATATATGTATACATATTTTCATCCAAACTTAGTTTGAACTCTCAATCAGAAAAAAAATGCATAGTGGTATTTATATTAATATTCTGTTAGTTTACAACAAAGTAGAGCCTATCTATTTGCTATGTTTATGCTTTTAAAGTAATAGAAACTGACAGTGATAGAATATTTTACTATGCCTTTCCTTGAGATAAGTGGACTCAAAATATTCCATGACCAGTTGCAAATTTCCTGAATACTAATCATTGCCCATATTAGCAATTATTGATTTTAATTCGACTGGCTGTGAAATTATGTTCTGGTGGAGCTCTCTAAAATGCCCTGAAGTTTCTCAGCAGTTTCCTAGATGAGCTGTAATCCAGCCTTGTCCTTGGATAGAATACAAAAATATCAAGTTATCATAATTCTGAAAGGAAAATCTTACTGAAGAATTTGAATTGAGCCGAGTCCGGTTTTTGTTTCCTAAAAAGTTATGAAGCTGTCTTAATTACATCTCCAAGTTGTTATTTCTAGATTGGGGAAGAATTCTGGAGACAAAATATATATTTTTTTAAAGCAGCAACATTAGTTGCTGTTCTATTTTAAAAATCAGGTACTGATTAATACTGTTTAAAATGCAAAGGAAGGTAAAAAAAAAGTTTTGTTTTGTTTTGTTTTTTTTTGTATTTTTTCTTAAGTTGGAAATGGAGAGGCAGTCAGACAGACTCCCGCATGTGCCGGACCGGGATCCACCCGGCACGCCCACCAGGGGGCGATGCTCTGCCACAATCAGAGCCATTCTAGCGCCTTAGGCAGAGGCCATGGAGCCATCCTCAGTCCCCCGGCCAACTTTGCTCCGATGGAGCCTCTGCTGCGGGAGGGGAAGAGAGAGACAGAGAGGAAGGAGAGAGGGAGGGATGAAGAAGCAGATGGGCGCTTCTCCTGTGTGCCCTGGCCGGGAATCGAACCCGGGACTCCCGCATGCCAGGCCGACGCTCTACCACTGAGCCAACCGGTCAGGGCGGGAGGTCAAAATTTGAAGCTAAGCAGCACAAAAGATGGTCAGATATGGTATAAAACCTGGCTCTGCCAGGTACTAGCTGTGTGACAGGTGGTGCGCATGTGTATTGGTGACATGAGTAGAGAGATAAAATAATTAACACTAATATGCCAGAAACTACACCAGGTACTTTACATATGTTCTCTCAGTTAATCTTCATAGTCACCCTAGTAAGAGAAGTATCAATGTTCCCATTTTACAGATGAAGAAACTGGCTCAAACGCATCTGACAATGTGCCCAAGTTTTAGTACAGGACTAGTAAAGTCGGCCTGACTCCCAGGTCTGCGTTTTCTCCTGCACCACGATGCAGGTTGTTCAATTTCTGTGAGCCTCAATTCTCTTCTTTGTAAAATAGGGGAAATTTTTTTTCTAGCTTGACATGGCTCATTGTGATTGTTAAATATGCTAATTTGTGTAAATTCTGGAACACTTTGTGGCACATCAGCCCTTAGTAAATCCCAGCATTTTCCCTCAACACCAACCCTCCAGGCGGAGGGGCACATTAAGTGTCCTACAAGCATATGAGAGGAGCGTGCGCACGCATGCGCACAGAATAAGGGAAAGGGGGACAGGTACGCAGAAGGCCTTCTGTGCCCCGATAGCTTTTACACCGTGTTACAGGATTGACTTTTCTCTTCAGTAGCAGGGGACAGGCTTCAGGCAGTGGCCTCTGAAAGACCATGCTCTGTGTCACTGGCAGTTCATCATATCCCTCAGCAGTGCAGCTGTGATAAGAACCAGATGATCCGAATTTCCTCAGCAAAGCCAGCAACAAATATCTGGGAAGGCTCATGCCTCAGTATCCACATACTCAGCTCTTTAAGAAAGTACATCAAAAAACTAATGGACTTTTACAAGAGCCCAGTTACTGCTTAACGTCTGTAAGCTCTCAGGAGCAAGGAATCACAACCCCTACCACGCACGTACAGTTGGCGGCAGAACCTGACATTCCAAGTTGTTCAAGGAGCCAAGGATTAGATAAGATTTGTAGAGACCTGATGTGTGTAGGGGAGCTAAAAATGGAATCTGAAAATTCACTTCCAAAGCTTGGTCCATGGACAGGATGTTTCTGTGTATAGATTTCTCCACTTTGCGTGGCACGCCACAGGAAGCCTGGTTCCCTCACCACCAGAGGACTTATCCCTCCTTTTAATTTGGAGTTGTGTGACATCCATTTTACACAGTCACACACAGCTCCAGATGGCTTAAGCTACATGCTATCTGTCTGGGAGGAAAGAAAAACCAGAGATTCAGGTGGCTTCATGCTGATCTTGAAACAGTAAGAATCGTTCTTTGCCTTGTCCCATAACCCATTTTGCTACTTTTGAGGATCTGTTGATGTCTGCAAAACACTTTGCTTATAACCTCATCTGTTGTATGATTTCAGTTTTACAAACCCTATCATCCATTTCCTCAGCACTTACTTTTCTTTTCATTTAGTTCAATGTAGCTTGACCTCTTGTTACAACATTTGGAAAAAAAATATTTTCCAAGTACTCTGTGTATGTGTGTATGTGCGTATCTGAGCAAATATTACCAGAGAGTCTTTTTATTGCTAATTTGTGCTTCATCTTATAACATCTTTCATAAGTCCTTGATAACCTGTCCAGGTTCCAGTGAATGTGGTTTCTGGATAAAGCGGTCAAGGGAGGTCATTCTAAGGTTAAGTGTCTGCGAGGCAGTGAGATGCAGAGAAACTGTTGTTTCATGTGATCACTCAAAGTGTTTAACTACTTGTAGCTGTCAGGCATAAAGCTGATCACCTGAGACTTGATTGCTGCATTTGGCTCTGAAATCAACCACAAAACTATCAGATGAAAACCACATTTAGATAAGCCAGTGATGGTGAGAAAATCATAACCATCATGAGGTTGATGGGTTTAAAGAAGCTTTTTTAATCTTCTTCTAATATTCCTGGGAAGTATTTAATGAAACATGGCCACAACCTATAGAAATACCTCGAAGATATTGCAGGATCAGTTCCAGACCATCACAATAAAGAGGGTATGTCAGTAAAGAGAGTTGTAATATTTTTGCTAGTAGAGGGTTTTGTTTTCAATTTGCAAAAAATTCATCTATGAAGTGAAATATAGCAAAGCACAATAAAGCAAGGCATGCCTGTATATTGCATGCAATTGGCATTGACTGAGGTGTAGAGCCACTTAACTGACCAGGAGTAATGGGTGAATGGAACTGGAGAGTTGATTGATGAGTTTTATTTTAACAAGTAGTTGTTTTAGAAGTTATCAGCCATGCTATATTCAAAGATTATTATGTGGCACCAAAGTACTAGAAATAGCTAGACTTTTTCTAAAATGAATAACTCAAGGGAAGAATTCAATTTGATTTTAATAGGATCATATATCCAAGACTCCGGCCTTTATTCTTTTAGTGTTTGCTGGATTTATGAAATACTGGCTCAGTGAGGTGCCAGTTGTATTCTAACTCATCTGGTGGCTATGACGGAAACTAAGTGCTGCATTAAGAATGGGATGGATGATGGACTTTTCCCTCAAGTTCAATATCAGATGCCATTTTGACCTTTTCTAATAAATCTCCTACTGGTGAAGCATTGGCTTACATACAGAATTTTATGGTTGCTTTTAGTTCTCGGCCAATAAGTAGGTCAAAACCATCACCTCCTCTGACGCTGTTGTCTAAATTTCCCGCAGTAGGGTCAGGGATAATCTCTTGATCACGGTGTTTTGATAGCATCCATGACTTTGTGTCCGAGATGTTGAGATTATAATATTACATTTATGTGATGGAAATTGAATAGAGAAACATTGCCAGGATGTTTTAGAAAACCTCAGATGTTTTAAAACTTTTGGGTTTCAAAAGGAATCATCATTGCTTTTAGATGATTCATTATCTATTTCTTATTTTCTTCTGCTTCAGTTTCTCTTACTACATGCAATTCAAAGTTTCACTTTTGCCCTGGCCGGTTGGCTCAGCGGTAGAGCGTCGGCCTGGCATGCGGGGGACCCGGGTTCGATTCCCGGCCAGGGCACATGGGAGAAGCGCCCATTTGCTTCTCCACCACCCCCCCTCCTTCCTCTCTGTCTCTCTCTTCCCCTCCCGCAGCCCAGGCTCCATTGGAGCAAAGATGGCCCGGGCGCTGGGGATGGCTCCTTGGCCTCTGCCCCAGGCGCTAGAGTGGCTCTGGTCGCCGCAGAGCGACGCCCCGGAGGGGCAGAGCATCGCCCCCTGGTGGGCAGAGCTTCGCCCCTGGTGGGCGTGCCGGGTGGATCCCGGTCGGGCACATGCGGGAGTCTGTCTGACTGTCTCTCCCCGTTTCCAGCTTCAGAAAAAAAAAATACAAAAACAAAACAAAAAAAAAACACAAAGTTTCACTTTAAAAAATAATACTGTGGAATAAAGAGGACTGCACATTCAAAGAAAAAAAAAAAGTAATACAGAAATAAGCATGCGTTTCACATGGACCAGGCACAAACATTATTTATATTGAAGGCCTTCTAAAAACTATAATAAGCAAATGTCATGGTTAATGAGAAGGAAAATCACTTTCCCTTCTCTAACAGTAAACATGGATTCAGTTGAAATGAATTGTTAGTTCCAGTTTGAGAAATGGATCCATGACTCACTTCTGGGTTAGCGTGCAATCTCTTTCAGGGGAATGTGGCCCTTGATATATCTACTTGTGCAGAAACTTGTAACTTGTCATGAGGTAAGATGTTTAGGCAGTGAGCTCTCCCCTTAAGACCCATTTTAATGCCTCTTTAAACAACGCCCATAAAAAAATATCAAGCAACTTCAGCACAGAGTTTAAAACAATTTGCTTGGCCCTGGCCGGTTGGCTCAGTGGTAGAGCGTCGCCCTGGCGTGCAGAAGTCCCGGGTTCGATTCCCAGCCAGGGCACACAGGAGAAGCGCCCATCTGCTTCTCCACCCCTCCCCCTCTCCTTCCTCTCTGTCTCTCTCTTCCCCTCCCGCAGCCCAGGCTCCATTGGAGCAAAGATGGCCCGGGCACTGGGGATGGCTCCTTGGCCTCTGCCCCAGGCGCTAGAGTGGCTCTGGTGGCAACAGAGCAACCCCCCAGAGGGGCAGAGCATCGCCCCCTGGTGGGCAGAGCGTCGCCCCCTGGTGGGCGTGCCGGGTGGATCCTGGTCGGGCTCACAAGGGAGTCTGTCTGACTGTCTCTCCCGGTTTCCAGCTTCAGAAAAATACAAAAAAAAAAAAAAAAACCCAAAAAATCAAAAAAAACAATTTGCTTATCTATAAAAACACATTCTCAATTATACATTATTTCCTAAATATCCAGAGTAGCCAGAGAGAAAGCTCTCCAGGATGTGACATTCTGCTGTTCTTATCTCACATGGAAATGGAGTTCACATGTGAATGCCTTGTGTGAATTTTTTTTTTTTTTTGCAGTTGTAGTACTTGGATAGTATCACTCATCTTGTTCATTTTAATTACTTCATGAACCCTAGCATTTGTGATGTTGGTATTCATCTCAGTCATATTTAATTTTAATAAAATAAAGGAAATTGGGTTGCATACTGTATATTTGTCACACAAATGGTTGCATCAGGCAAGTACCCTTGCAACAGAACTGTCTTTCAGGCACACAGAGCAAACAAAAAGGGAGTTGAGGATGCAATATAAACTTTTTTAATAAATGGGCTTATGGAGAAGAGACTTGGTACACTGAAATGGCAAAGAGGTTTTTTTGTTTTGTATTGTCTATTTAATTAAGCTCTGGAAACAGGGTATCCCACATTGCCATGATTAGAGATTGATTCTATTAATCCTTAAAACTCCAGAAATACTTCCTTTAAAAAGTCCAGGCTTTGCACCACATAGATACAGACAACAGGACAGCAAATCCCAAAGGGAAGAGGGGACGAGGGCTATGGGAGACAAAGGGGTGGGGGTGAGGGAGTTATATGGAGTGGGACACTTGAATTCATGTTAACACAATAAAGTAAAATTAATAAAAAAATTAATAAAATAAAAAGCCCAGGCTTTGCAATATTCAATGTGTTTCTAGTACCCTTCTATGCCACCTCAAACTACTGGCAGGTCATAGTATCAGGCCAAGCAATGTGGCGGGTTGCTGTGGGGGGGTTCTGCTGTGGGAAAGTCAGGGTTTACTGGGAAATAATACCATATGAGTGCAGTGTCTCAACTGAACTCAGCAGGAAAAAAAAAGAGAGAAAGCACTTGTACCTTCCCAGGATACCTCCTAGAACCTTTCAGAGCCCATATAAATGATGTTAATTAGTAACATTAAATAATAATGTTAATAATAATAGTGTCAAATGCTTATACAGTGTTTATGTTTTAGTACTTATATATGTATGTATTTTTTATTGTGCTATATGTATAACATGGAATTTACCATTTTCATCATCTGTGTAGAGTTCAGTGGCATTAAGTACATGCACATTATTGTGCAACCATCAAGACCTTCTATCCCCCGAATGATTTTCGTCTTCTCAGAATGAAACTCTGTATTCATCCCCTTTCCTCCCTTTTTCCAGCCCCGAGCAATCTCCATTCTAATATCTGTCTCTATGAATTTGGCTGCTCTAGGTACCTCATCTAAGTGAAATCGTACAATATTTAACCTTGTGTGTTGGGTTTATTTCACTTAGTTTAATGACCTCAAAACTTCAGTCATGTTGTAGCACGTGTCAGAATTTCCTTTTTAAGGCTGAATAATATTCGATTATATGTCTATATCACAATTTGTTTATTCATTCATTCACCCATGGACATTTATTTGGATTATTTTTGTGCTTTTTTATATATTAACTATTTTGATTGTCATAATGTCTCAATGATGTGGGTATCTTTATTACTCCCATTTTATGATTGAAAAACAGAAAAAAGCTGGGCCCTTGCTAGGTAGCTTAGTGAGTAGAGCATCATCACAGTGCGCTGAGGTCACAGGTTAGATCCCAAGTCAGGGCACATATGAGAAGCAACTAATGAGAGCACAACTAAATGGAGCAACAAGTGGATGTTTCTCTTTCTGTCTTTCCCTCCCCCTCTTCCTCTCTCTCTCTCTCTCAAATCAATGGAAAAAGCTTTTAATTAAAAAAAAGCAAAACTGAATCATAAAGAGATCTCAGCAAGGGTGCCCTGGAGTCAGTATTCCACCCCAGGCTGGGTAGGCCCACGCTCCTTGCTCTCAACCACTATGTATCCCACTGCCCTTTCAAACACTTAAGAATCTAAATCACACACCAATTAGCCAATCCTTGATACTGCACTCTGATGCCAGGTTTCTGACTTGGTCTGTACCAGTTTTAAAACTTCCAAGAAGTCATCAGTTGGACAACTGAGCCCCTTAGCAGCCAATTTATAAAGAATCTATTACTGCAAAAGAAATGGTTTTCTGAGGATGAGAGAATATTCTTTTCTTTTCTAGAGGCCCCTCCTTTTTGATGATGCAACCCTAAATTGACCAGATATGGCATAAGAAAGTAATTGAAAAATGCTAAGAAGAGCTACCATATGCTGGTCACCTGACTTCCATCATCTCAAGTTTTCACATGCTCTGTGAGAGGTTCCCCTCTGTCGCTGCCTGTCCCATGCTTTCCCAGTGTTCCACACTGCCTATACCCTCTCTTCAGGGAGAAAATGAACATGAAATTGTCATAGTGCCTAATGTGCACAATTTCTTAATGGTTTGTTTGTTCCAAATATGAATAGTTTTCAAATTTTAATATTTGTCCTATGTATGTCTTTGATATGAGACAATATCACCTGTAATGTTTAAGTTTCACATTTGGTTTATTCAGTAAAATAATTGGACCGCAATTTACATTAGCTGTTTGTAAAACTGTTGCTGTGGATTAAAATGTGTCCCCTCCTTCCACCCCATTCATATATTGAAGTCCTAACTCTCAATATGATAATAATTTGGACATGGAACCTTTGGGAGTTAATTAGGGTTAAAATAGATCCTGGGGGTTGTTCCCTCATGATGGCATTTGTGCTTTTATTAGAAGAAACACCAATGAGTTTGCTCCCTCACTCTCCATGTTAGCACAAGTGGAGATCATGTGACACACAGTGAGAAGGCAGGTATCTGCAACCCTGGGGAGAGCTCTCACCAGGAGCTAACCATACTGCACCCTTACCTCACACATTTAGCCTCCAGAACTATGAGAAAAGTAATTTCTGTTGCTTTTTAAGCTACCTCATCTGGTATTTTGTTATTGCAACCTAGCAGACTAATATAACTGTATATATATATACTTGTATATAACATTCTCAATTTGTAATAACATAGTAATTACAGATAATATTTATTATTGCTTTACTCTAGAAGTAGCCTTATGCAAAGTTCATTTAGCTAATCCTCCTATATGTATATGTTAGTGTGTGTGTGCATGTGCACATGTGCACATGTATGGATGTAGCATGATGATAACATATCTCCATTTTATAGTAAGAGAAATTGGAGTGTAAGGAGGTTTTAAGGTAATTGTTCAAGGACAAACAGTAAAAAACAGAATCTATATCCAAACCAGACAGTTCCAAACTCTAGAGCCTATTCTATTAATCATCGCACAAATTTTGTCTTTGACTCTTCTGTGTAAGAAATGTGAAGTGCAACATTAGGCCTGCACATAACCACTTCCTTATAGTAGATGCAGTCTCACTAGGAATCCTGTCACTAACAAGCTGTCGATCTGTCTCAAGTCACTTTCTATTAGAGTTACTTCATGCAGTGATTCTAATTAACAAATATTTGTCCTATGTATGTCTTTGATATGAGACAATATCACCTGTAATGTTTAAGTTTCACATTTGGTTTATTCAGTAAAATAATTGGACCGCAATTTACATTAGCTGTTTGTAAAGCTGTTGCTGTGGATTAAAATGTGTCCCCTCCTTCCACCCCATTCATATATTGAAGTGAAAACTAGGAATGACATTGGTATATTAAAAAATTGTCAGTTGCACAAAATGTTCTGGAAAGCAGTGCTGGTAGATGCATGTCAAGTTTCTCAGAGCAGAAACATCTCTGAGAGCAGCTTCTCTATTCCCAAAGATGAAGACAAGATTCATGAACTCGGGGAAAAATTGTGACTTTTTTGTAATTTACCTTCTACTAACCCAGGTTCTTGTTTTCAGCCTCCTTTTTCATTTGCTCTGTTAGTGCAATCCCTTTTCCCCTTCAGCTGTGGGCCAGGATCCTTAAGCCTAAGTATTCTTCTCCTTAAATGTATATACATTATTAAATTAGAAAGACTCTGATACATGCTTTCATTCCCAGAAAAGCCCACCAAAAGTTTAGGAAATGTGGTTTCAGGTTCTTTGGAGAAGGATACTAACCACCCTCTTGTTTTTCACAGAGCTCCAGGACAACCCGCTCTGAGGAGGACAGGGACAGCCCGTGGGACGCATGGGGCTCCTGGAGCGAGTGCTCACGCACCTGTGGTGGAGGGGCCTCCTACTCACTAAGACGTTGTCTCGGCAGCAAGTAAGTCCTGTACCTCCTGGGGGCTTCTGTAAGGCCCAGAGATAGCAGGTTGGAGACCTGCTCTTGCGGTTGGGGTTATGCAGAGCATTTGCTGAATACAAATCCAGATGAAGGAATGAGAGGAAGGTACAAATAACTAAACATGTGCATCTCCAGATAGGCATTTAAATACTGTTATATAATGAGCAACATAGAATTTATCTCACCAAGCAAACTTTGATATGTGTTTTCATGTTAGAACTAGGAGAGTTTATTAATAGAAATGGATCTAGTACCTTCAGCTCCATAATATATTATAGTTTTTTCACTGTCTTAACAATCATGGTGACAATAATAACAACAATAGGAACCTTAATAGCATACTACACTTATGTTGGTTCCAATGTTATCAAGTCCTTTGCAAATGAATGGTATATTGTTTTCATTTTTTAGCTGTTGTCAGGACTGAAGTTTCTAAATTCACTTAGTTGAATGAGGAGTGGATTTTGACTCTCAGAGGATTTGAAAGGACAAACATGAAATGGGAGTTGGGCGGGAACAGTGGGAGCAAGGATGAAGGTGGCAGGGAGAGTGGCCAGGGGCTTCTCAACTGTAAGGGAAAGACCTGAGGTGTTAGAATGGGAAGTTTTTACTCACAATAATAATTCATAACTATTTCTTGAGCTGTATGGTCTAGGTCTAGATTTTTCTCCAAACTATAAAATATAAAGTATCTGGTAATATTTTTTAGTGAGAGATTTTTATTTGACAGTGAAAAGTGTAATATGTGGTAAGTAGGAGGTTTTATCAAAGTTATTACCTCTTATAAAACGAAACAAAAGAAGAAAAAAGTATAAACCTGATTCTTCTAGACTTTTCATAAACAGCAGAAGGTAGTGAGACGTAAGTTCCAGAAAATGTCAACTTATTCTAATAAGAGTGAGAATTTTTTGAAATCAAGGTCTGAGTCTTATTCCTTCTGTACCTCACAGGCCTGCACAGGGCCTGGCAGATATTAGGAGCTCAAATGATGTTTCTTCACTGACTCCATTGATAACTATGGACCATTTTGGTTCTGAATAAAGGTCCCTGTGGAAATGGCATACCTTGCGGAAAATGGCCAAAGAGCATATTTTGCAAGAAACCAGAGCAATTGTGGTATTTAGCGAACTGATGTTTAGGTCTTCACTCAAGATGGGTCTGTTGAATTGTATCCAAGTTTGTTTATCTTCTTTAGAAGCCAGCTTCATACCAAACCAGATCCCTGAGCTGATAAAAAAGAATAGACCTCTTGTTTTATGTTTCACCTGTTCTCTTAATCTTGAACATCACAAACTTCTACATCTGCACTACATGATGCTACGTGGTGATAGCACTCTGAGGCTTAACTGATAATAAACATACATCAGAAAAGCCAAAATGTACAAATTTGGAATGTTCCTATTATGTAGTTTCTCAAATTAGCATGCCTGAGTGTTCTTTAGGGATGAGCCAAAACATGTGTCTCACAAAGCTAGTAAGAAAGGCATGGGAACTTTCATGCTGGCTCAGGGATGTGAATGTTCCATTGTGAGAATCTTTTCTTGAGTGAGAGACTTGAGAAGCCACTTAAGGAATAAATTAATAGCACAAGCAAAATTCTTTCTTTCAGCATTTTACCAAATATTGGTGTTATGTGAAATTTAAAAACACCATCTTTGTCACATGGTAAATTAAGACTCCAGTTGTTAAGATTTCTTTACAATACTATAGAAGATATCAGCTGTCATCTACTTATAATGAATTGCAAAAGTAGAGTAGAAATTCTAAAATTATGAATGTATATACATATCTTTAACTGACTTTCAAGTACGTTCAGTGAACACCTATTGGGCTGGAAAGGAAGCTAAAACATGGGAAAGGAGTGGAGCAGCCATTCTTTAGGGACTTGATGAAAGGAGCAAGCCTCCAAACAGATGGCATTTCCAGTAAGAATTTGAAGAAGTATTAAAAGAACAGACTGAATGGCTGGATTGACATGTGTCATTTGTCTCAAGAGAACCAGGGTAGTACAGCTGAACATAAGCTGACCTCACAACAAAACCTCTATTAAAGAATAATGTCAAAACATGTGCTGGGGCAATGATAAATAATTTAGCTATGATATTTTTGGAAAAATGAACATTATCCGAAGTATGTCACCTAGCCAAGCCTAGGATCAAAGTCAGAAAGCAAAATTGTTACATGGAAAACCATTCCATATAGGCAGGGTGAAGAATTGGAATGTTTTACAATCGACCATTGTATTGGCTCCTGTGTCTTTTTAATTTATTTTTAATGGTAAATGAACATAATGGGGTTGTTTTGTTTTTTTTTCTTATCACTGCATTCTAGATTTAGGCATCTGAATTCAGCTTAGTTACCTTATACTCTTGGGAAAGATCAAAGGTCTTAGACCCCAGCAAGTGACTGAAATGTGTGTGTAGTAGTCTGATGGTAAGTATCCATATTCAACCCAAATAAGTCCCATCCACTTGCTGAATTAACCTTCCAGGCCAGTTTCTTAGCCCTGGCCATATGCTCTCTTAGGTCACATTTAGGTCTGATATTATTAAGTCTATCAGCTAATAATTATTCTAGTTCCAACATAATAGAACTGTAAAGAAAGCTAACCTACCCAACTTTATTGAATAGATAACTAACTACTCAACTTCTGGAGTTAGTGATGTTTCCTGATGTATTGGAAGCTTGTAAGGAGGCTTGGTTAATGCTTCTGAATAGAGAATATTTTCTCTGAGTAGTTGATGGTTACAATTTTTTTTTTAAAAATCAGTGGAATTAAAGCAGAGTGAAAATATAGGCAAGCATTAAATATTAAATCCTTCACTCTCAACAGGCAGTGCTCGATGCTGGGGGGAAAGCACTGATCCAAGCAGATACTAAGCAGAAATCTTGCCTTGGCATCTCCCTTGTCCTTTTTCTGAGGCTCACCGAAAGTTATCAGTAGTTGATTTTTCCAATTTCTGGTATTGGAGTCCTGATTATTGTTTTTACCCAGAACCCTGGCTTGAGCACCGAAGGAAGATGCTGGATGAACATTTTTCTACAACATGTCTATGAGATTATATTATGTTTTATTGAGTAACTCTGCTAATCAGCTGTTGCTAATCCTGTTTCATCAAGTTGTATGTAATGTCTGCTTTCATTATTTTTTAAATTAGAAAACAGACTATATCTACTTGTACTTTATGTTCTTTATTTTATTTCAAGCAATTAAATAATGTACCCACTCCCTGAAATGCTACTTCTCTTTCTATTTCTTCATCTTTCCCACTAAATACTCTGAAAAAACAGTTTTAGCAAATTTGTTTTTCTAGTTGACCTGCCTAGTGTGTGTTCTTTAGTGGAAATAATCCTTCTTTCACCTGAATTACTTAAGCATTTTTATTTAATTTGAAACTAAAGGTCTATCTCTGAGAACTCTAGATTTGTCCTCAGCCAGTTAATTCAGTTTTGCCCATAAGAAGTTCCAGATGCAAAAGGCATTTAAGAATAGTGTATTTTAGAGTGATGTGTACCACTATAGTACGTCTTTGCCAATGCCAAGGTCAGGGGGGGAAAGTGCTTCTTATCTGAAATGGTGATGGATCAGATAGTTTGATGCTCTTAAATGTGATGTCAACTGTTGCATCGGTGGCTGAAGAAGGTTTAAAGGTCTTTTGTGATCTTTTTTTACTAAAATGCCAAATTAATATGAATATTAGTTAATAGAATGGTTTAGTAGATTAATACATTAAGAATATAAATATTTTGTTAAGTCCCAAAGGATTAAATGAAGGGCTTGAAAACTTCATATATATCCAAAGAGCAAAAATAGCCTATTTAGAAAATATAAAAACACTTTTTAAAAGTTAATAAATTTTGAAAAAATAAAAATCTTTTGTTGAATACAGTTTTTAGATAAACAAAAGATAAAATCATCACACTATGGAGGTGCCTAAAAAGGTAAGATTATGGTATTATTCCAAAGGGATATGGCTGCCACTGTGATGTCAATATAAACACAGACGAATGAAAATAATAATCTCAAGGTGCCTTATCTCACAGGAATGAGGAAGATCATTCTAACCATCTTATTTCATAATAATTGAGCTAAGGAAAAGTAAGATAACTTTTCTGAATTTTTTTAATTGCAGATAATTTTTCTTCCATAAAAGTACTGATCCTTAATGCTAATATAAACTTTAGTTAGCAATTAATTTCTATACCATATAATAATAAATACCAAAAGAAAAAAAATTTAATGTTAAGATTTAGCTTCTTAAGCAAATATTTCTTTTCTTTTCGAGTTATCTCATCTTTATCATAACATCTAATTAAGGCTCACAAGACTTGTTTTAAGACATTTTAGAGTTTTCAGTTCCAGTGAGCCCCAAAGCAAGATTTATCTGTTTTTCTTCATCTAGTATTGCATGTTATCAACCTTGTTTTCGTTGGACATGTTTGAGTTTTTTGTTTAAAGGAAAGATATACAAGTTCAGAGTGGGTCTGCCTACTCATGTCTTTTATATGAGGTGGTCTTTTCATTGTGTTAAAGGAGAGTTCCCATTTTGGGATTTATGTTAAGAGAGTTTGCGGTTGCCTTCCTATTACTTTTTGGGTCTCAGCCTAGTCTAAATGTATTACCAGGACTTCTAATATTCCAGGTCATATATCTTAGAGGAATGTTTTGTTCCAAGATCTGATCTTCTTTCAAGGAGGAGTATCCACTAAGGCCAATGACTGAATGTTTGGGACCAATTTATGGCTTGCTTTATCCCATAAACCTGTTTGTTGGAATAAAAAATGGTCAAAAATGTGTTTGGTGTCCATAACCTTTACTAGCCATATTGGGAATTTGTAACTATTGGCTGTCTTTTTCTGTTTATTTTAAAATTCCTTATTTAGGGAGTTCAATTGCCTTTCTGAAGTTTTTATTTCTCCAAATTTTTGTTTCCTTTTACTGCTTTATTGAGGTATCTTTGAAATGTAAACATTATATACATTTAAGGTATACTTGATGTTTTACTATATGTATACTTTGTGAAAAGATCACCACAATTAAGCTAAATAATTTCTCTCCCACCTCTACCAATTACTGTGGGGTGCAGAGGGAGGAGTAGTGACGAGATTTAATTTAAAATCTGTTGTCTTAGCAAATTTCAAGTATATAATACAGCGTTGTTAACTGTTGTCACCATGCGATGTATTAGATTTCCAAAACGCTTTCATCTTGTATTACTGAAACTTTGTACCCTTTGACCAACATCTCCTTCTCATTTTGCCCTATCCTCTGCCCCTGGCAAACCACTATTCTACTCTCTGTTTCTGAGTTTCATGATTTTAGTTTGCACATATAAGTGAGACTATGCAGTATTTGTCTTTCTGTGTCTGGCTTCTTTCATTTAGCATAATGTTCTTCAGGTTCCTCCATGTTACCACAAATGGCAGGATTTTCCTTTTTGTTAAAATGAAATAATATCCCATTTTCTCTCTCTCTGTCTCTCTCTCTCTCTCTCTCTCTCACACACACACACACCAAATATTCTTTATTCACTCATCTGTTATCAAGGTATATTTAAGTTGTTTCTATGTCTTGGCTATTATAAAAAATGTTGCAATGAACATGGGTGCAGATATCTCTCATCGAGATCGAGATTTCATTTCCTTTAGATATACATATATACTCAAAAGTGAGGTTGCTGGATCATATGATATTTATATTTTTTGTTTTCAAGTAAACCTGCATACTGTTTTCCATAATGGCATTACCAGTTTACCTTTCCACCCACAGTGTACAAGTGTTCCCTTTTCTCTATATTCTCACCAATACTAGTTCCCTTTTGTTCTTTTGGTAACAGCCCTTCTCACAGGCAAGAGCTAATAGCTCATGGTTTTGAAGTGCATTTCTCTGATGATAATCAGTGTCGCACATCTTTCCATGTGCGTGCTGGCCATATGTATGTCACATTTAGGAAATATCTATTCCGGTACTTAGCCTATTATTTAATTGGATTATTTACTATTGAGTTATAGGATTTTCTTTTATATTTTGGGTATTAAGCCCGTATCAGATGTATAGTTTGCAAATATTTTCTTTCCTCACATAGGTTGCCTTTTCATTCTGTTAAATGTTTCCTTTAGTGTACAGGATATTTTGGTCTAATCTAGTCCTATTTGTCTATTTTTGCTTTTGTTGACAATGCCTATAGTATATAAACAAAAAACTCATTACTAAGATCAATGTCAAAAAAGCTTTTCACTGTTTTTCTTCTAGTAGTTTTACAGTTTGAGGTCTTAGATTGAATTTTTCCATCCATTTTTTGTTCATTTTTGTATTTGGCGTGAGATAATGCCTAATTTTATTCTTCTGCATGTGGATATCTAGTTTTCCTAACATCACTTATTAAAGAGGCTATTTTTTCATACAATGAATTCTTGACACCCTTGTCAGAGATGAGTTAATGGTTATATATTAGTTAACCTAAATATATTTCTGGACTTTCTATTCTGCTCCACTGATCTGTATGTCTGTTTTTATGGAATACCATACTGGTTTTGATACTATAACTTTGTAACTTAGTTTGAAATTAGGAAATGTGATGCCTTCAGTTTTATTCTTTTTCAGGACTGGTTTGGCTATTTGGAATCTTTTGGAGTTTCATAATTTTAGAATTGTTTTTTCTATTTCTGTAAATAATACCATTGGGATTTAATTAAATCTATAGATCACTTTGGGAATGTAGACATTTTAACAATATTAACTCATCCAATCCATGAACATCGAATCTATTTCTATTTATCTGTGTCTTCTTTAGTTTCTTTCATCAATGTTTTATAGTTTCCCGGGTATAAATCTTTCACCTCAATAATTAAGTTTATTTCTAAGTATTTTATTTTGTGATGTAATTGTAAATGGAATTGCTTTCTTAATTTCCTTTTCAGGTAGTTTGTTGTTAGTATATAGAATATGCTAATATATATAATATAATATGTATATATACATAGAAATTATACCAATTTTTACATGTTAATTTTTATCCTGCAACTTTATTGAATTCATTTATTGGTTCTAACAGGTTTTTGTTGTCATTATGGTTTTGTAGGTATAATTATGTCACCTGCAGAAATCATTTTATTTCTTTTTAATTTTTATGCCTTTTAGATCTTTTTCTGGTCTAATTACTCTGACTAGAATTCCTTGTGTTATGTCAAATATATAGAAGTAGTAGTAGTGAGCCTTTTTGTTTGTATTGGATATTAGAGGAAAAGCTTTCAGTTTCTCTCCATTGATTTTGATGTTAGCTCTGAATTCTTCATATCTGGCCTGTATTGTGTTGAGCTAAGGTTTTTTTTTATACCTATTTTGTTGAGAGGTTTTTCTTTTTAATCATAAATGAATGTTGAATTTTGTCAACTGATTTCTCTGATTCTAGTAAGATAACTACATATGTGTTTTTTATCTTTCATTTTGTTAATGTGGTGTATCATTTTGGTTAATTTGCATATGTTATATCATTCTTGCATCATAGGGCTAAATCCTATTTGGTCAGGTTGTATAATTCCTTTAATGTGCTGTTGACTTCAGTTTGGTAGGATTTTATTAAAGGGTTCTTTCCTCATGGTGTCTTTGTCAGACTTTGGTATCAGAGTGATACTAGCCTCATAAAATTAGTTTGGAAGTGTTTCTTCTTACTGTGTTTTTTGAAAGAGCTTAAACAATATTGGTATTTTTTTAATATTTAGTAGAATTTATCAGTGAAGCCATTAAATCCTGGGTGTTCTTTGTTGGTAGGTTTTGATTTCTGCTTTAGTTTTCTTATCATTACTATTACTGGTCTAAACTAGGAAAATGAAAGCAAACAAATCCCACAGTTAACAGAAGAAGGAAAATAATGATTAGAACAGAAGTCAAATAAAGATTGGATAAATTTTTAAATCAAGTAAACTAAGAGTTGAGTTTTTTCAAGAAGATAAACAAAACTAAGAAACTCTTGGCAATACTAAGAATAAAAGAGAAAGATGCAAATAAATAAAATCAGAAATATAAAAGGAAACATTGCAATGGATAACTGAGAAATTAAAAGAATCACAAAGGACTATTATAATAATTATATGCCGCGAATTGGATCACTTAGAAAAAAATAGACAAATTCTTAGAAACACATAACTTTCCAAGACTGAGTTGCCTCAATTTTTGTTTATTCATTTAATAAGTATTTACTGAACACATACTGAGTATTAGGCAAGTTGCTAGTTATCTAAGGATAAAAAGCCCAAGGGACAAACTTTGCTCTTGGAATTTACCAAATTATTGGGTTTTTTTTTTATTTTTCTGAGTTTTACTAATTATAGTTGCAAGATATTTTAAGGACTAAGAGAGTTTCCACCAGCTCTCTAAATGGGTAATGCATTTTTTAGCAGTGTTTCTTAACCCTAGCTGATCACAAATCAATACAAGTTTCTGGGCCCCACTGAAAACCAGTTAAATTAGACTTACTGGGGGCAGAGCCCTGACATCAATAATTTTTTAAAAGCTCTCCAAATGATTTAAATGTGTATCTAGTATTAGAACTGCTATTTCCTTTAGGGGATAACAATGAAATGATGAGCTTTGTCTCCAGTTCTCTGAAAATTTAGAGGTTGGGATAATGAAGAAACGAAGAAATTTTCTGATAAATAAGTTTGTTTATGCTTAAATTTCTCACATTTCTATGAAGTGACCCAGTCTGCATCCTGGATACCAGCATGTCAAGACAGAAGTAGTGATTGCCCTGCTCTGCTGTGAGCTAAGGCAATAACTTTTCTTAATAGGTATCCAGTTGTTTAGTGTTAGTCAAGATCCGCCCTACCCAAAGTAGCAAGTGGACTAAGAGATTTCTGAAATTTTCTTCCGTTTCATTATCAAGCCTATGTACAAGTATGACCCTTGAAGCCTCCACATTGTTGGTAAAGGATTAAGTTAACGCCCAGTAACTGGCACATTCTATATAAATTTTCTGATATCCACTTCCTCTCAGATTCATTAAATTTCTTATCCACAGAGTAGAGTTTAACTTTATACCTTTACTTCAGCATCTATTATTACCCCTGTTCCCCTAAAGAAGAAAAGAAAGGCTTCTGAATAGTACTTGAATTTTGTTATTTTCTCTGCTTGGGCCCAATTTATGAAATAAATAAGGAGAGTTTATCTAACCCTAAGTGTTTTGCTTGGTTTCAACCACTGAGGCTGGGCTGTGGTGGTGTTGGTGGTGGTGTATGTGTGTGGGCACGTATGCATGGGATGGCAGGAGTGGGTAGAAAATGAGAGAGATTGAAATTAAAAATTAAAGGGACACTAGATATTAAAAGCAAAAAAGAGAGGGATACTAGGACTGCATACATTAGGGGGTGGATGCTTTACCTGGAGGCAGAAAAAATAATTATAGAATGCTAAGTAACATCAACATCATGTTTATGTGTGATCATCAGCAAAAGCCCATAAGTACCTATTCCAACCTTGAGCAGCTGCAGAACCAACCCCTACCTCTGGGCTTTGGTGTAGGACCCATTGGTTAAGATAGAGATCTTTTCCTACTGGGAGAGAGTTACATATTTGGGAACCCGGCTCTCATGATAGCATGCTTCATTGCCTCTGAGAGAAACATTTTCCAATTTTTTGGATTATCCCTTTTATTTCTTATTCAATCACTAATTTTGAATCCTTCCCCACACCCCCCATTTTCTAGCTGTGTGACATCAGACTAGAAGTTTCTGTGGGATTCAGTTTGCTCAACTATGATATAAAGCAGGCTGTACATAGAACAGAATAGGAATTCAATTAACATTTATATTGAACAAATGTCTGAGGTGCCCTTCAACTCTAAAAGTGAATGTGTGACTCTGAGAGGGTAGTGGGGGAGTCTTTGTCCTCTGCATTTGCATTCAAAACCCATTCTGCTGCGAGATAAGAAGAGGAGCAAAAGCTGCTCATAATATGAATGATTTTAAAGAAAAATGAGATTCTCCAGACTCCCATTTTGCAATGGACATCTGGACAATATGGGCGGATTGAAGAACTTTTGTCTCTAGCCAAAATAATTCATAAATTCCCAGCTCTAGGGTTGTACGGGGTGAGGTTGTGAGAGTCCTAGAGTTTCATAATATACATTTTCCTCATGGGGAAGATGGAAAAGTTGGACTTGATATTGCTAAAACACATTTGTTTTTATTCTCATTCTTTGCCTCTTTTGGCTACTGAGCAAATGTAAGATCACTTTCAAACCTTATGGCATGTGTGTATGTATTATAAAGTGCATGTCCTTCCTGCTAGTGGATCTCAAGCCAAAGGCAGCAATCCCCCGGTCCCCACCCCTCACCATTTTTCAGAGGGACCAAACACATTACAGTGACAAATACAATTTTGAGTAAATATGTGAAAATAAACATGTTCACAGAAAAGAGCCAAAGTTTCTTTCCTTTGGTAGCTATTTAGTTTCATTTTAAACTTTTCATCTTTGGTTTATTATAGAAAGATTTTAATCCAGTTTCAGGACTCAAAAATTAAAGCCAATATGAGGCCAACATTTCTTCATGGCCTGAAATTATTCTTATAGCATTTCCTTCTGTTCTAGTCCTTCCCTCTTCCTTTGACCCTTTCTTCTTTCACTGTAAACCTCTCCTTCCTCCCTCCCTCCCTCCCTTCCTTCCTTCCTCTTTTCTTCCTTCCTTCCTTCCTTCCTTCCTTCCTTCCTTCCTTCCTTCCTTCCTTCCTTCCTTCCTTCCTTCCTTCCTTCCTTCCTTCTCCTCTTCCCTCCTCCCTTCCTCCCTTCCATTTCTTCTTTTTCTAATATATGATGGTGGAGGGCTCACAGTATACCAGGCACTTTGCTAGGCACTGAAGCTCAAAGATAAAATGTATAGACTGTGTGAGAAAAAAACAAATAAAGAAACAACAATGATCTCTAATACCCAGTGTTGACAAGGTGACCTTATGTAATAGGTATCCTGTGGGGCCCAGTGGCACAGTCTTGCTGGTCAACTGAGCCAGGTGCTCCAGTAGTTTCTCATGTAGGTTGTGTTGTCCTGTTGTAGTTGAATCTGGATTGCTGTTGGCACATCAGTGGGTGGGGTTGACCCTCAGGTTGGTTAACTATGATGACTGGCCATAACCATGGCAGGTGAGCTGCGGTGCAGGGGCTGACCTATGGAGCAGGGTTCCCCTCAATGAGTACTGGTACCTGCTGAGACTACCCTTTGAGTGTGCCATTTATGAAGCTACTGTATTTTCCCATGTATAAGATGCTCCCAAGTATAAGACACACCTTAATTTAGGGGCCCAAAATTTGAAAAAAAAAATTACATAAAGTTATTGAACTCAAGTTTTATTCATCATAAAATTCATACAACTCCTCATCACTGTCAAAACTCCTATCCATTAGCTTGTCCCCATCTGTGTCTGATGACAAATCACTGTTTTCATATATTGCTCAAAAACAAGAGTGAAAAAGCAGAAAATGCAAGTAAAAATTCTACAACTACTGTATAAGACGCACCCAGTTTTTAGAGCCCAAATTTTTTGAAAACGGTGCATCTTATACCTGGGAAAATATGGTATTTCAGTATTGTTCTTTAATTGAAATTTACTTTAAAAAGTAAGATGAAAAGAAAAACGAAAACCTGTAACTGTCCAAATCAGATGGCATAAGAAGGGTGATGAAGACACGGCTATACAGTTTGCCCAAACTGAATTTTAACACTCACCCTTGTGTTCACACACATTTTGCTAAGTGAAATAAACCTTACACAAAAGGAAAATAAAAGTTTTCTAAAAACTTAAAAGAGTCCTGGCCTGACCAGGCGGTGGCGCAGTGGATAGACCGTCATACTGGGATGCGGAAGACCCAGGTTAGAGACCCCGAGGTTGCCAGTAATTTCATGAGAGCCATACAACGACCTGTGTATGTTATGCATTATCCAATAAAAATTTGGTGTTGTCCCGGAGGACAGCTGTGATTGGCTCCAGCCACCCGCAACCATGAACATGAGCGGTAGGAAATGAATGGATTGTAATACATGCGAATGTTTTATATTTTTAACGTTATTATTATTTTTATTAAAGATTTGTCTGCGAGCCATATGCAGCCATCAGAAGAGCCACATCTGGCTCACGAGCTATAGGTTCCCGACCCCTGCTTTAGACTATCAGCACTGAGGGTTCAGGTTTAACCTGCTTTTTTATATCTACCAGCCTTGCACATAATAGGTACCCAGTCAGTGTTGAGTGAATTGACTGTATTGGCTATCTGAACCAGGAACCTCCATAGTACTTTGGGAAGCTGGAGTAGGTAAGAAGGCTCTTTCTTGAATTCCCCCTTCTTCTATGATACTCTTGGGCCTTGTATGGCCCACATAGAATACCACACCTATTTCCCTTTTATCCACCAGTCCTTTTGTCCAGTTTCTTCTATCTTTAGTGTCCGGACCATGTTTATTAGTTATTAACTATGCGTTATACTGTTGTGTGTTCTCTTTTGGACTCCTGTGCATTTTAACCTTAATAAGGGTCAGGAAAGTCATCATTTTTGTATCTTTCACAATGCATTGCTTAGTACTGGTTCAGACTGAATGCTCAATAAGTGTGTTCAGTGGCTGTAAATCTGTAATACAAAAAATTGGTCACCAGTAAAGCCTGCACAGGGGTTCATTTTTCACTTTCAGGCTATGTATTGCATATTGTCTCACTGGGTTGTCTGAGCAGTAGGCTCAGAACAGATTCTGGCTTCATTAGATGATCATGATGGTTTGCAATGTCGGTGTTCTTTCATTTTCTTTTTTGATTCCATGAGCACACTCCTCATTTTCATAACCCCAGTCCATATTCGTGACAAGTCGATGCTTTGTTGTAGCATGTCTGTCTTTGAAGATCAGGCAGAGGTATGTAAAATCATACTTGTTTGGAAAAAAAAAATTGTCAGTGAGTTTTCTAGTTGTAACTTAGAACATACCAAACACTCATAATAGCAAATAAACTAATCTGAAACTCGCAAGACAAACTCCAAAATCTATTTGTAATATCCTTACCTTGGTCTGAATTTTAATTTAACAGCTCTGGAGCCTCTTAGTTGCAAACAAATTTGAAAAGTACAGAGAAACTTTCTTTAGTTACCTGTGGTCAAGAGAAGATCAAACAAGCAGAGGACATGTTATCTTAGAATGTTTTCCCAAAACCTATATCATTTCCATTTATATTGAATTTGGTCTCCACATTAAGTCTTAGTGACTCTCTCTGTATACATAAATCAGAGTCTCCAAGCCAGGACAGCATTCAGAATGTTTTTATAAAGAGAGATTAGTATAGAGCAGAGGTGTTGAATTATAGAACCGAGGTTACAAAAATGTTACCTGTGCCAAAAAAACACTTTTAAGTCAAGGCTTCAACTTACAGCACTGTTTTTCAATGTGAGCCTCTACTACCTCTTATTCTGCTTAAAATCACTTTGGAAATGCAGTTTTAAGGGCATCTCTCTCTCTCTCTCTCTCTCTCTCTCTCTCTCTCTCTCTCCGCTCCTTAGGCCACATTACAGCCTCTGGCAGATTGAGAAGAGCTAGTGTGACACCAGGGCTGTGCCTGTTCCCAGGCAGCTCGCCTCCTGATGGATGACGCCTGGCAGCGTGCCTCCTTGTTGTTTGTTGTATTATTACAACAGAAAGCATTTTCAAAAGCTACATTTATCAAGTTGTCATAATAGTTTGGCTTGTATATCTATCTACCCAGAAAAAAAAATAAATCTCTCCCTCAGCACTAATCTGAGCCACGTTGATGCATCACGTGCAGAAGTGGTCGTGCAGAATACATGGGTATCATGCTTGGGATGAAGGGACCTTTGCACTAAATGTTTAAGAAAGAGATATCTTTTATGTATTCATTTGAAGTCCTATAGCACCAAAACTTCAGTCTCCTCCTTGTTTCAAAGATGATTTTCCACTGGTGGTTCTGTGTATTAGGGATATGTTATTCCTAGAATTTTGGTGATTTTGTCTAATGAAGGAGATTTAACCTTAAATGGAAAAAAACTGTGACGCTTGCCTTGAAGAAGGTCAAAGACACCTTTTAATGATAAAGATTAGGTTTTCATAGGCAAGTGTTACCAGAGTAAACATTATTTGTTATGGAGAATCTTGTAAGCAAAGTTTTTATTATTTACAACAGGTGTTTGTCTGGGAATACATGGCTCTGTTGGGAGTGGGGTAGAAAGGTAAAGAAGGATCCAAAGTCACTGTTGAGAGAAAATAGACACTCATTGCATGTTTGTCAAAAAAGTTTCAAACCTATTAATGTTAATGAAGTCAACATCTCTAATTATGTAGAGATAGAATATGTAATGAATATACAAAATTAGTATGGTTATTTGCAGATACATTTTATTGATATAATTGACATATAACATTGTATAAGTTTAAGTTGTAAAGTATATTGATTTGATGCATGTATATCGTGCAGTGTGATTACTACTTTAGTGTTTGCTAACACCTCTATCATGTCACATAATTATCATTTCTACTTTGATATTGAGAACAATTAAGATACTCAGAAACTTTGAAGTTTATAATTGTTGTATAACCAGTATGCTGTGCATTAGCTCTCCAGGACTTATCTACTGATTGCAAGATTATACCTTTAAACAATATCTCTCCAATTCTCACCCCCTCACCCCTGGTAACCCTACTCTTTGTTTTTATGTATTTGCTTTTTTTTTAATGAGGGGACAGTGCTGAATGGACGCCTCTTGTTAAGACCAAGCACCATACAAGTAAAGTTTCCACATGAACAAGGCTTATTCGATTCTCATGAAAGACACATGAAATTAAATAGTACCTATTTTAAACATGGAGTAAAATGCAGAGAATTAAAGAATGACTTTTTTAAGCACAAAAGCAAAACAGAGAGCTAGGGGAAAGATGAGAACATGGGACTTATGGAACCCACATGATGCCATGTCATCTAACTCCTCTTTCTCCCCCACATGTAAGGCCAGACCACCACTCACCATCTGTTATGCATGGACTCCAGCTCTTGCCCTTAGATTTTTAGAATTCTCTTTGACCCATGGATGAGGACAGTGAGTATCTGAGGATAGCTTTACACATGGAGTCCGGAGATTTATATAACTTCCTTTTTGATAGTGAAGTTGATTGGTATCAAGTGTTTCCTGAAAGAACCTCTCACAATAAAGTGTCTGTGGAACATGAAAACCACCAAACAATGCCTTTGCATTTGGTTCTCAAAACTTGTTATTTCTCTTGAGGTCTTTGTAAAGAGCCCCAGAAATGTAGAAGTGTTTTACCTGGCTCGTTGGGGATGTCTTCCTGCTAATAGCTCCCATGAGTACTGAATTTTTTACTTGAAGTGAGGGAGGAAAACAGAGCTCCAATACTACATGAAAGCATGGCTATGACTGTAGATCTGCCTGTCTGTTCTAATCCTTGGTCATTTTGGGACCCCCTCTAAAGGACCCAGCGCCCTCCAGGCTAGAACTGCTGATACAGTTTCATGTCTGTTCTCTTGTAAAGCATTTGGTTTTCACTAGGATGTCTGAAAGAAGAGAGATATATACACAGATAGACTATCCTATTTTAAAATTCCATGAGTTTATATTTTAAAAGTAGGAGGTTTTCAGAGAAATACAAAAACCTGTTCTTAACTTAGCTGCACTGTTTTTTGAAAGTCAAAGGCAAAGCTTCCTGAACCCTAATACAAGTACAGGTATCATACTTTCTTGAAACTGTTTATTGACACCAAAGGTGAGCCTGGATATGTCACAAGGAAGAAGTTTGTTTAGACAAAGATGAGAAGAATTTAAGGTAAAAATTGATGTAGTTTATTAGAATTTTTATTCCTGATGAAAAAGAAATAAAATAATACCTTCCTCACCCTGGCCGGGTAGCTCAGTTGGTTGAAACATCATCCCAATCCACAAAGGTTGTGGGTTCAATCCCTGGTCAGAGCACATACAGAACTGATTGAAGTTCCTGTCTGTCTCTCTTTCTCCCTTCCTCTTTCTCTACAGATCAATAAATAAAATTAAAAGAAAATTTAATATGCCTTTCTCTTTTAAAGATTTAACTTACATAAGCGGTGGGCGGGGGGAGCCAACAAATTGCTAAAGCCTGAAAATAGAGCTTCCAATTTCCCGTGGCAGTCTCTTCTCATGTTGTTAAATTATAATCATAGAAACTAAGATAATATCAGAATTGAGACGTTGAAAGAGTTTTGATAGCTTGTTATGGGTTAATGAGACCAATAAAATATTCCCCAAGACTATACTAATTTTAGTAAGAGTAAATTAAATTCTGAATAATTCACAAATAACTTGTGATTCAGGTGATTTCCATTTATGAGGGAAGAAATTAGTCAAAATTAGTAAGTGACTGGCTAGGAATGAAGTGCTGAAATAAGTAAGGAACTTTCTGTACAAATTTGGTTTATAATATATTCTTATTTACATCTTGTTCTTTCATACTTGAACCAGTTTCTGAGTCCTTAATTGGGACAGTACTTAACTCTCTAAACACAGTCCTATAACTATTTTAGAGTTTTCATTGAGAAGATGCATTGACTTAAATTCTCTATTATCACTGGTCTATAATTTTCCTAGGAAACCATTTTGGACTCAAATTTCTAATGTTTGTTTTCATTCCCAGAGGCAAATTTCATTTTGTTTAAATGTGAAGAAAACTATTCAGCTGTTTTATATTAACAAACTAAAAAAAAAGAAGAAGAAGAAAAAGAAAATATATTTTACTGCTTAATTCTCAGATGAGGCTTTTGTGCCCAGATAAATGCCTTGGATGAAGAAATTCACACTTGGCAATAATTACAATTTTTGCTGTGGAATTGTCACTTCATTACTTAAGTAAAATTTACATTCAGGTTTAATAAATTTGAACTTTTTAAAAACATAAGCTTCTCTGCCCCGAAGTCCTTTTGCACTGCATTTTACTGACAAGCATGGTTCTCTTGGAGGTGTTCCAAGTGTGCAGTGTGTCTAGGTATCCTTTACTTACTAGAAGTGGACTTACCAGAATTGAGAAGCGGCTGATATACTGATGTAGTAATAATAAAGTGAAGTTAACCCCCCAGGCCAACCCTCTGCTCAGCTTCCCAGATTTAATCTAGTGTTTGCATTTTACACATCTTAAGCATATCTTGTTTCTTTATTTTTATTATTGTTTTATATGCTTTGGAGTTAGACAAATCTGGGTTTCAATCCCTGGTTCTCTCTTTTCTCTGTATATGACATTAAGCCTCCTAATCTTTCTCAGCCTTGGTTTTCTCATCTATTAAGTGGGAATGATAAAACTTTGCTGAGTTATTGGAAGATTTAGCAATAATTACAGGACAGTCTTTGAAAATTTCAGCGTTTCTCTTTGTTTTTCTTTTATCTTTGCTGAGTATTTAAATCGATATTTCACATTATATGCTTATATCTCCTATTATCTAAGGATGCTTTTAAAGCATGTATAGGAATTTATAATTTGAAATATTTGGCAAAAGGCTCATTTAAATTATTGATGCAGGTATTTTTCTGCTTTGGGGGTTTTTGAGGTTTTTGTTTTTGGTAAACAATATCTCTATAATAACTCCTTGGCATGTGGACAAAGCTTTTGTAATTATCTTAGTTGGTAATCATAACTTTATGCACTGCCAGTTCGATATCCATTTGACAGAGGAAAAAGCTACAACAAGAGGCAAATGCAAGGAGAAGAGCAGAGCCTAACACCGAAATCTCCAAACTCAAAGTTCCGATTGTTTCCATCCTTCCTTGTAGGGAGATAAGGTTAGGAAAAGAAAATAAAAAGAGATAAAAACAATGGTTTTTAAGGTCTTAATAATTAATGCCATAGTTCACTTATTAAAAGCAAGAAGTCATCATTGTATCTTTTCTGTTTTGAAACCTTCAATTGGTTGATACCCTTTGCGTATTGCCAAGGTCAAATTTAGAAGGTATTTATGTCATCTCCTACAATTCCTCACCTAAACTCAAAACTTCAACAAAACAAAACTTCTTGAAAATTTGGACATGTACCATATTTTTTTAATACCTCTGTGCCTCTGCCTACTACAGTTTCTTCTCTGCGTATTCTTAACCCCACTTAATATATATTCTATTGTTACATCTGTAATGCATTCAAAATGCTCACTATGTGCTAGCCCCTGTTGGAAGTGCTTCATAAATATTAACTATTAATCCTCATAATAATCCCAGGAGATAAGTAATAGTATCCCATTCTACAGATGACAAACTGACATATGAAAACAGAGAAATAAAGCTAGTTATAGTCACACATGCACCAAGAATTTCGAAATTGAAAAATGTATCACATTCTGCCAACACTGATGTCTCAGTGGCATGCTGTCAAAGGACTCTGGGTTGTAGAATTCATTACTTTGCAAGTGTATCATCAACTGGAACCTAGTTTGCATCTTTTTAGACTCAGAAACCTCATAGTTTTTCAGCAGTCACATCAAGAACATATCCTTATCTTGGAGATAGCCTCAAAATGACTTGGCTCATGAGATTAATGTTTCAAACTAAAATGCTGGTTTATTAACTTACAAGTAAAAATAAAGCTGTCCATCACATAGGCCAGAATACTCATGACAACATGACCAGCACACTTTGCCTCTTAACAGTCATGAAAAGCCAGATAATACTTGGCAAGTTGTTTGATTGACATGAAATCATAACAGCGGGATTCTGGGAGGAGCAGAATGGTCATTGGAGTGAACTCAGTGTGAGACATCTACATCATTATAGCAACGACCTTGCCAGTGGGACCTGGAGAACTTCAAATTTATTTGATCTTTTACCTGGGACATTGCTGGGCTGGGCACTGACAACCATGTGTCTGTCATTCTCCTCATTTCTATGACTCTAATGCCTGGGCAGCCCTTTTTTTCTTTGTCATATTTTATTGTTAATGCATAATAATATAGTTAATTTTGTTATGTTCAAGTATTTAAGCCAAGGAACTTCCTTTTTTTTCTTTTTGGCCACTGTGAACAATGCTGCAATGAACATGGGGCTGCATGTGTCTTTATGTACCAATGTTTTTTGAGTTATGGGGGTATATTCCCAGTAGAGGGATTGCTGGGTCATAAGGTAGTTCTATTTTTAATTTTTTGAGGAACCATCATACTTTCTTCCATAATGGTTGTACTACTTTACATTCCCACCAACAGTGGATGAGGGTTCCTTTTTCTCCACAGCCTCTCCAACATTTGTTATTACCTGTCTTGTTGATAATAGCTAATCTAACAGGTGTGAGGTGGTATCTCATTGTAGTTTTGATTTGCATTTCTCTAAATAGCTAACAAAGATGAGCATCTTTTCATATATCTGTTTGCCATTTGTATTTCTTCCTGGGAGAAGTGTCTGTTCATGTCCTCTTCCCATTTTTTTATTGGATTGTTTGGTTGTTTGTTGTTGAGTTTTATGAGTTCTTTGTATATTTTGGATATTAGGCCCTTATCTGTGCTGTTGTTTGAAAATATCATCTCCCATTTAGTTGTCTGTCTGTTGTTTTGTTGTACAGTTTGTTGTACAGTTTCTCTTGCTGTACAAAAGCTTCTTAGTCTGATGTGTTCCCATTCATTTATCTTTGACTTCACTTCCCTTGCCTTTGGAGTCAAATTCATAAAGTGCTCTTTGTAACCAAGGTCCATGAGTTTAGTACCTATGTTTTCTTCTATGTAATTTATGGTTTCAGGTTTTATATTTAGGTCTTTGATCCATTTTGAATTAATTTTAGTACAAGGGGACAAACTGTAGTCGAGTTTCACTCTTTTGCATGTAGCTTTCCAGTTTCCCCAGCAACATTTGTTGAAGAGGCTTTCTTTTCTCCACTGTGTGTTGTTGGCTCCTTAATCAAAAATTATTTGACCATATATATGTGGTTTTATTTCTGGGCTTTCTATTCTGTTCCATTGATCTGAGTGTCTATTTTTCTGCTAATACCATGCTGTTTTGATTATCATGGCTCTATAGTATAATTTGAAGTCAGGTATTGTAATGCCCCCAGCTTTGTCTTTTCCCTTAGGATTGCTCTGGCTATATGGGGTTTTTTATAGTTCCATATAAACCTGATGAGTTTTTGTTCCATTTCTTTAAAAAATGACATTGTAATTTTGATGGGAATTGCATTAAATTTGTATATTGCTTTGGTTAATATAGTCATTTTGACTATATTTATTCTTCCTATCCAAGAACAAGAAATATTTTTCTATTTCCATTATATCTTTTTCGATTTCCCTTAACAATGCTTTGTAGTTTTCATTATATAGGTCCTTTACATTCTTTGTTATGTTTATTCCTAGGTATATTATTTTTTTGTTGTTGCAACCATAAAGGAGATTGTATTTTTGGGTTCGTTTTCTGATGTTTCATTTTTGGCATATAGGAAGGCAATAGACTTTTGTATATTAATTTTGTATCCTGCAACCTTACTGTATTGGTTTATTGTTTCTAATAGTCCTTTTTGTGGAGTCTTTGGGATTTTCAATGTACAGGATCATATCATCTGCAAAAAGTAAAACCTTTAATTCTTTTTTCCCAATATGAATGCCTTTTATTTCTTCTCTTGTCTGATTGCTCTAGCTAGAACTTCCAGCACTACATTGAATAAGAGTGTAGAGAGTGGATAACCTTGTCTTTTCCTGATTTTAGGGGAAAAGTCCTCAGTTTTATGCTATTTAATATGATGTTAGCTGATGGTTTATCATAAATGACCTTTATTATGTTGAGATGTTTTCCTTCTATACCCATTTTGTTAAGTTTTTCAAACATAAAATGATGTTGTATTTTATTGAATGCCTTTTCTGCATCTATTGATAAGATCATATGGTTTTTGTTCTTTGTTTTGTTGATATGGTGTATTATGTTAACCGTTTTATGTATGTTGAACCATCCTTGTGATTCTGGGATGAATTCCACTTGATTATGATGAATTATTTTTTAATGTGTGTTGTATTCAATTTGCTAGTATTTTGTTTAGTATTTTAGGATCTGTATTCATTAGAGATATTGGTCTGTAGTTTTTGTTTTTTGTATTGTCCTTGCCAGGTTTCGGTATGAGGGTTATGTTGGCCTCATAAAATGTGTTTGGCAGTATTGCTTCTTCTTCAATTTTTGGAAGATTTAGAGTAGAATAGGAACCAAGTCTTCTTTGAGTGTTTGATAGAATTCACTATATAGCCATCTGGCCCTGGACTTTTATTTTTGGAGAGGTTTTTCTTTCTTTCTTTTTTTTTTTTTTTTTTTTGTATTTTTCTGAAGTTGGAAATGGGGAGGCAGTCAGACAGACTCCCGCGTGCATCCAACCGGGATCCACCCGGCATGGCCAAGACAGGGCGATTCCCCACCCATCTGGGGCATTGCTCTGTTGCAACCAGAGCCATTCTAGCACCTGAGGCAGAGGCCATAGAGCCATCCTCAGCACCCAGGCCAACTTTGCTCCAATGGAGCCTTAGCTGTGGGAGGGGAAGAGAGAGACGGAGAGGAAGGAGAGGGGGAGGGTTGGAGAAGCAGATGGGTGCTTCTCCTGTGTGACCTGGCTGGGAATCAAACTCAGGACACCTGCATGCCAGGCCAACACTCTACCACTGAGCCAACCAGCCAGGGACTTTGGGCTTTGGAGTCAAATTACAAAGTTACAAAGAGCACTTTATGAATTTGATTCCAAAGGTTTTTAATAGTTTTTTCTAATTCCTCCCTGCTTATGGTTCTGCTTAGGCTTTCTGCTTCTTCATGACTCAGTCTAGGAAGATTGTATTGTTCTATATTTCTACATTTCTTCTATATTGTTAAATTTGGTGGCATATAGCTTTTCATAGTATTCTACAATAATTCTTTTTTATCTATGATATCTGTGATGATTTCTCCTCTTTCATTTTGGATTTTGTTTATATGAGTCCTTTCTCTTTTTTCCTTGGTGAGTCTTGCCAAGGGTTTGTCAATTTTGTTGTTTTTTTCAAAGAACCAGCTCCTTGTTTTGTTAATTTTTTTCTATAGTTTTTCTGTTCTCTATTTCATTTATTTCTGCTCTGATTTTTATTATTTCCTTTCTTCAGCTGGTTTTGGGTTGTCTTTGTTCTTCTTTTTCTAGTTCCTTAATGTGTGAAGTTAAGTGGTTTACTTGGGCTTTCTCTTGTTTGTTCATATAGGCCTGTAGTGATATGAACTTCCCTCTTATTACTGCTTTTGCTGCATCCGAGAGATTATGATATGTTGTATTGTTATTTCCGTTTGCCTGTATGTATCTTTTGATCTCTGTGCTTACTTCTTCTTTGACCCACTCATTTTTTAAAAGTATGTTGTTTAGTTTCTACATTTTTGTGGGTTTGTTTACCTCTTTTTTGCTATTGAATTCTAATTTCAAGGTTTTATGATCAGAAAATATGCTTGGTATAATTTCAATCTTTCTGAATTTGTTGATGTTATTTTTGTGGCCCAACATATATGAATTCTTGAGAATGTTCCATTTATATTAGAGAAAAATGTATACTCTGGCACTTTGGGATGAAATGTCCTGTAGATGTCTATCATATCCAATTGTTCTAGTGTTTTGTTCAAGACCAATATTTCTTTATTGATTTTCTGTTTGGATGAACAATCTAGAGCCATTAGCGGTGTATTGAGGTCTCCAAGTATGATTGCATTTTTGTCGGTTTTTGTTTTTAGTTCAGTCAGTTTCTGTCTTATATATTTTGGTGCTCCTTGGTTTGGTGCATATATATTAAGAAGTGTTATGTCTTCTTGATTCAATGTCCCCTTTTTCATTATGAAATGACTGTTTTTGTCTCTGATTACCTTTGCTGTCTTGTAGTCAGCATTGTTCAATATGAGTATTGCTACCCCTGCTTTTTTTTTGATGTTATTTGCTTGGAGTATTGTTTTCCAACCTTTCACTTTGAATTTGTTTTTATCCTTGTAGCTTAGATGTGTTTCTTTTAGGTCGCATAGAGTTGGATTTTCTTTTTTAATCCATTCTGCTACTCTGTGTCTTTTTATTGGTGAATTCAATCCATTTACATTTAATGTAATTATTGACATTTGAGGGTTTTCTATTGCCATTTTATATATTGCTTTCTGATAGTTTTGTATCTTGTTTGGCTCTTCTCTTTTATTTTTCTATCATTTGTTTTTGTTTGGTTGTAATCCATATATCTTTCTCTGTTACTTCTTTTTTCAAGCCATGTACTTCTGTGTTGGTTTTTTCAGGGGTGGTTACCATTAAGTAATGGAAAGTATACATATTATGTTCATTGTAGTACATTATCTCATGAGTGTTTCTGCACTCCATCCTCCTTTGCTACTGTTAATCTTTGTCCTCTCCCCTTTTTTGTTTCTTTGTCACAGATTAATCTTGTTTTTGTTGTGATCTTGATGGAGCTTTTACTTGTAGTTTTGTTTTGTTTTGTTCTTTGTGTCTGGTTGGAAAACCCTCTTTAGTATTTCCTGAAGTGGGGGTTTTCTGGTGATAATTTTTCTCATCTTTTCTGTATCTGTGAATGTTTTATTTCTCCTTCGAATTTGAAGGATAACTTTGATGAGTATAGTATTCTTGGCTGGAAGTTCCTCTCTTTCAGAAATTTAAATATTTGGGTACACTCTCTTCTAGCTTGTAGAGTATCTGCTGAGAAATCAGTTGATAATCTAATGGGCCTTCCTTAATATGTTGTATTCTTCTTTTCTCTGGCTGCCTTGAGAATTTTGTCTTTGTCATTGGTTTGTGCCAATTTCATTATGTGCCTTAGAGTAGGTTTGTTAGGGTTAAGATAACTTGGTGTTTTGTTTGCTTCTTGAATTTGAGGCTTTAGTTCTTTCCACAGGCTTGGGAAGTTCTTGTTTATTATTTGTTTGAATATGTTCTCCATTCCATTTTCTCTCTCTTCTCCTTCTGATATACCCATTATTCTTATGTTGCTCTTTCTGATGGAGTCAGACAATTCCTGTTGGGCTAACTCATTTTTTTAAATTAGTGAGTCTCTTTCCTCTTCTCTCTGTAGTACCTCTAGTTGCCTGTCTTCTATGTCACTAATTTTCTCCTCTATCTGGCCTGTTCTATTGGCTAAGCTTGTTACCTTGTTTCTCAGTTCATGAATTTAGTTTTTCATCTCTGATTTGTTTTCATAGTTTCAATTTCCTTGGTGAAGTATTCTTTCTGTTCCTTGAATTGTTTTTTGAGCTCCCTAGATTGCCTTTCTGTGCTTTCTTGAATATCCCTGAGTATTTTTAGGACTTCAATTTTAAATTCTCTGTCATTTAACTCCAAGGTTTCTAAGCTATTGAATTTTTTTTCTATAGATTTTTCCTCATCTATCTGAGCTACATCACTTTCTTTTGTATCCATGATATTTGATTTATTTTTCTTTAATGGCATTTGAGAGTGGTATTATTAATAACACTAATAAGAGTTGATTAAAAGAATTTTTATTGAGAAAATGCAGTGAAAAACTGAAAATTCTTTTGTGCTAAGTGGAATAAAAATACGTAGAACAGAGGGCCTAGGTTGGGGGGGAGTGACAAAGAGGCAAAAAATGAGGCAAGAACCCGCAAAATGCCACAAGGAAGAAATTTGGATCAAGAATAAAATAATTTGTTTGTAAATGATGGTCGAATGAGAGAAATAGTGTAAGAGAAAAGAAAAAGAGAAAAAATAGATTAAAAAATGAAATTTTTATTGTATTCAGTGGCACAAAAACAATAGAATGGAGAGCTGATGTTGAAGGAAATGCTAAAGAGATAAAAAGTCAAGTAAAAAGCACTCGAAATGCAACGAAGAAAAAATTTGAATCCAGAATAAAATAATTTGTTTGTGGGTGAGATTCGAATGAGAGAAAAAATGAAAGAGAAAAGAAGAAACAAAAAGAGAGAGAGAGAAAAAAAAATTGAGTTAAGTTTTTTGAATGTAACACTCATAGAAAAAAAAAAAGAATGGAAAATGTAACACCTATGGGTAATAATGTTCGAAATGAAAAGAATAAAATGGAAAGAGGATAAAATGACCAAGGTAGAAGGAAAAGAAAGAGATAAAAAATACAAGAAAAAAATGGAAAAAGTTATAAAGACTGGATTTTTCCTGGTTTTGAGAAATTATCTTTCTCCTTTTTCTTTCTTCTCTCTCTTTTTGGCCAGTGGCGCTGTACCCCAGGTTCTGCCCCTGTGGCACTCTTAGGCAGAGATTTGCTGTTGTGTCACTAAGGTGATGACATAAACTAGGCTTTAGTCCCATTGGTAGGTGGGGCTTCTTAGTGTTTGCAGGCTCTGACAATGGGAGAGTCCATTTTCCCGGAGCCTCTCCCCATATCACTCCTTCCTGAACCAGCAGCCTGGGACCCAGCTGTGAAGTTGCCCCAGTCACTGCCTAGAGAGCAAGAAGCTCTAAGACAAGGGCCCCCAAACTTTTTACACAGGGGGCCAGTTCACTGTCCCTCAGACCATTGGAATGCCAGGCTATAAAAAAAACTATGAACAAATCCCTATGCACACTGCACATATCTTATTTTAAAGTAAAAAAACAAAATGGGAACAAATACAATATTTAAAATAAAGAGCAAGTAAATTTGAATCTACAAATTGACCAATATTTCAATGGGAACTATGGGCCTGCTTTTGGCTAATGAGATGGTCAATGTCTGGTTCCATATTTGTCACTGCTAGCCATACAAGTGATATGATGTGCTTCCAGAGCAGTGACATGTGCATCCTGCATTGATGAAAGTAGTACTGTATGTGAGCGACTCCACGCTTTGTGCCTCTGCCACATAAGTACTCCAGCAGCACAGGATGTGGATGCATCCTGTGCTCCTCTCACTGACCACCAATAAAAGAGGTGCCCCTTCTGGAAGTGTGGTGGGGGCCAGATAAATGGCCTCAGGGGACCGCACACAGCCCATGGGCCATAGTTTGGGGACCCCTTCAATAAGAGCTGCCAAATTCCCCCTCTATCCCTACTTAATATAGGGTTCTGGGTAAGGCTTTGAGCAAGAGCTGCCAGCATAATCAGGCAGGGCTGGGAACTGATTGCCTTTCAGGTGTCTTTCTATGAGCCTCCAGGCATATCTGGTATACCTCAGCACTCTGCAGGTCTGCTCTCCAGAGGCTGTCTGCAAGCTGCCTGCACGCCCTTTCCCCCACCACTTCCGCAGTTCTCTTCCCCAGGAGTATGCTTTGTTAGCCTGTATGGCTGGTTAAAGTGCTGCACCCAGACAGGTCCAGGTATAGGGAAGCCAGTTTTCATGCACTACCCATGCGCTGTTGTTTTGGAAGCTGGGATTATTTAGAAACTCTGGTCAGAGCCCACACAGAGGGTCACTACTGACAGTCTCATACCCAGCCTCTCTGTCCAGGAACACGGGCACCCATGCCCCAAGCACCAGGTGGATCCACTTGCACACTGCCCGCGCTCACCCACCGGGATACAGGGAGTAAACAGACAACTGTTCGCCCACCTCTGCTGGGGCCTGCTGCTGGTGTTACTGTGGGCTGAGCTGCAGGCATACTCTTCTCAGCTTGAATGTCTCTGCCCTAGCCCAGCTTTTTCTGTGCCCTCAGCCCTTGCTTTCTCTCAGTTCCAATTGAAAGCAGCCCTTGCTCAGGTCAGTGAGGAGAGCAGAATACTCCATTATCTGTGTTATTTCCTTCAGAGTGGATTATATATTCAGCCACCTTTTCGCCCAATTGTCCCTTTATTTGATGTATGTGTATTTCAGATGCTCCTGAGATTGTTTTTCTGTCTCTAGTTGTTGAATTTGTTGAAGTTTCAGGGAGAGGTATCAGGAGCACTTCTCATGGCGCCATTTCTCTGACATCACTGAAACTTTCTATATCTTTAAGATAGTCATTGTGTAATTATATTTTCAGATGACTTTTTTTATAACAGTCTCAAGACTTAGCACAAAATATATCTAACATTTCTTTCACTGAATTATAATTAAGTGATTTTCTTAATAGCAAAAACCAAATCATATTCATTTCCAGAAGTAAATGTACTGCCTAGCATATAAGAGCTCAATGGACATTTCTTGAACAAATAAGTGAATTAGAAGGCAGTGAAACATCGTGGTTATGAGAGTAATTTCTGAAGCCAGATAGCCTGGTTTCAAATTTCAGCTTTATTACATAATGGCTGTGTGACTTTGGCAAGTTAGTTAACATCCCTAAGTTTCAATTTTCTCTTTTGTAAAATGGATATAATGATTGTACCCTATTTCCCAGAGTTCTACAATGATTAAATAAATTAATACAATATAAAAGATTTAGAAATGTATCTGAAACTTCATAGCTGTTAGTTATTAATATAATCATTCCCTCAGAATTCTGTATTATATATTTTTAAGTGTGACTTTTAAATTTTATTTTTTATTTAATTTGTTGGGGTGACAATGGTTAATAAAATTATATAGGTTTCAGGTGTACAATTCTATAATACATCATCTGTATATTGTATTGTGTGCTCACCACCCCATATTAAGTCTCCTTCCATCACCATTTATTCCCCCTTTACCTTCTTCTACCTCCCCAAAATCCCCTTTTCCTCTGATAATCACCATTCTGTTGCATTCTGTTCTCTATGCTTATGAGGTTTTTTTTTGTTTAATCCCTTCACCTTTTTTACCCAGCCCCCTATACCTATCCCTCTGACAGCTGTCAGTCTGTTCTCTGTATTTTTGAGTCTCTTTCTATTTAGTTAGTTTATTTTGTTTATTAACTTCCACATATAAGTGAGATACTATGGTACCTGTCTTTCTCTGACTGGCTTATTTTACTTAGCATAATGCTTTCTAGGTCCATCCATACTGTTCCAAAAGGTAAAAATTTCTTCTTTTTTATGGCTGAGTAATATTCCATTGTATATGTGTAACACACCTTTTTTATCCACTCATCTACTTATGGGCAGGCACTTTAGGCTACCTCCAAATCATAGGTATTGTAAATAATGCTGCAGTGAACATAGAAATGTATGTATGTGTGTGTGTGTATATGTATTTTTTTTCTTTTTCAAGTGAGAGGAGGGGAGATAGAGAGACAGACTCCTGCAGGCACCCCAACCGGGATCCACCTGGTAATCCTCGTCTGAGGACAGTGCTCTGCTCTGCTGGGGCCATGCTACAATAGATCTATTTTTAGTGCCTAAGGTGGAGACTTGACAGAGCCATCCTCAGTTCCATGGGCTGATGCTCTCAAACCCATCAAGCCATGGCTGTGGGAGGGGAAGAGAGTGGGGAGAGGGAGGAGTGAAGAAATAGATGTTTGTTTCTCCTGTATGTCCAAAACATACAGGGAAATCCACACTCTTGACCGACACTCTACCACAGAGCCAATCAGCCAGGTAGGGATGCATATATATTCTTTTGAATTAATGTTTCTGATTTCTTCAGATATACTCCCAGAAGTAGAATTGCAAGGTCAGAATGTAGTTCCATTTTTAATTTTTTGAAGTAACTCCATACTGCTTTCCACAGTGGCTGCACCAATCTACATTCTCACCAACAGTGCATGAGGGTTCCCTTTTCTCTACATCCTCACCAATACTTGTTGTTTATTAATTTATTGATAATAGCCATACTGACAGATGTGGTGATATCTTATTGTGGTCTTAATTTTCTCTGATGATTAGTTTTATTGAGCATCTTTTCATATGTCTATTAGCCATCTGTATGTTCTCTTTGAAGAAATGTCTATTCAGGTCCATTGCCAATTTTTCAATTGGATTGTTTGTTGTTTGGGTGTTGAGTTGTATATGTTCTTTATACATTTTGAATATTAACACTTTATCAGATATTGCAATGGTGAATATGTTCTCCCATCCAGTGGTTGTCTTCCCATTTTGTTGATGGTATCCTTTGCTGTGCAAAAACTTTTTAATTTGATGTAGTCTCATTTGTTTATTTTCTCTTTTGTTTTTCTTGCCTGAGGAGCTATATCAGAAAAAATATTTCTATGAGAAATGGCTGAGATTTTGCTGCCTATGTTTTCTTCTAGATACTTTATGGGTTCAAGTCTACAATTTAAGTCAATGTGACTTATTTTGCAAAGAGCAGAGTACTGCTGTTCTTGTGTCATCACTGAATGTTTAATAAAAAATTGATTGTTTTTGTTCATAAGAGTTCAGTAAAATGAAAACTCCCATGTATTGCTGGTGGGAGTATGTAATGGTACAAACTTTACAGAATGTAATTTATCAAGAGCTTATAAAAGTTCATTCTTTTTAGTCCAGTAATACTTTAGAAATTTATCTATCCTAATGACATAGTCAGAAATTTGGATAAAGCATATGCATTACACTCTCATTTATCAAACCCCAAATTAGAAATTACTTAAATAAGTAATAGAAGAATAATTATATAAATTGTAGCATTTGATGGACTATTATTTAGCTCTCAAAAATTTTTTCTTTAGCCTGACCAGGCAGGGGCGCAGTGGATAGAGCATCGGAGTGGGATGTGGAGGACCCAGGTTTGAGACCCTGAGGTTGCCAGCTTGAGCACAGGTTCATCTAGTTTGAGCAAGGCTCACCAGCTTGAGCCCAAAGTCGCTGGCTTGAGCAAGGGGTCACTCGGTCTGCTGTAGCCCACTGGTCAAGGCACATATGAGAAATCAATCAATGAACAACTAAGGAGCCACAATGAAGAATTGATGTTTCTCCTCTCTCTCCCTTCCTGTCTGTCTCTATCTGTTCCTCTCTCTGACTCTCTCTGTCTTTGCCAAAAAAAAAAAATAAAAATAAAAATAAATTCTCTTTAAAGTCATTTAATAGTGTGGAAAATACCTCCAAAAATTGTAAGTGGAAAAAGCAAGCTACAAAATTGTATAAGTGCTATGTTCTTTTTCCTCATTGAAGAGAAATCAATAAATCAAAATAATAGTGATTGTCTTTACATGAAGCAACTATGGGAGATTTTTTTAAAGATGATATTTCTTTTCTAAAACCTCTACAATGAGCATGTATTATAGAAATAAAAATAATTCTTTAAGAATTATGATTTTATATCCATTTTATAATTGTATAACATGTTGACTCTTAAGTCTGATTCTTATCATATTCATGAGCTAAGTATTTTCTGTGAAATATCTCCAGTTTTATACAATAACTAATCATGGCAAGATTTATTTAATATTAATATTTATTTTTATAAAACCTTGCATTAATATTTATTTGGTTATTGTAATTACCAGAAAGGAAGGAGGTTCTGGGAGGTAGAAGAGGGTGGAAGGGGGATAAATGGTGATGGAAGGAGACCTGACTTGGGGTGGTGAACACACAATACAATACACAGATGATGTATATAGAATTGTGCAACTGAAACCTATATAACTCTATTAACCAATGTCACCCCAATAAATTAAAAAATATTTGAATAATGAGAACTAACTATAAGTACCTGTTTTGAGAACTTTTGAAGCAAAATGAATACTTAATTTTGATTCCTATGGAGAAATAAAGTTACATGTACAGCTTCTTTAGATATGCTCAATTTAGAATTTGATAATAACTATTCTAAAAGCATACTCAGAAAAAAAGAGAAGCTCTAATATGAATATTAAGAGAGAATTCTTTTTACAGTGAAATAGTTCATATACTGAGCCTTTCATAGGTAGTAATGAGGCTTTTTTTTTTTCTTTTTGTCGCTTAGGAGCTGTGAAGGAAGAAATATTCGATATAGAACATGCAGTAATGTGGTAAGTATTAAGGTTATATAATTGTGATAATATATTTTTTAAGCACTGAATAATGCTAAGTAGTTTTATATAACCTGAGCTGAAACTGATCACTTAGCACTTCATTGAGAGTGATTTGTCCCACACCATATGAATTATATAGCATTGAAAACTAAGTATTTTTAATTTTCCTCAATAGAAACTTTTACAAGTTTGGCCATATTGAAACTAACTAAACTATTTCATAACCAGGACTCTCTGTATTCCCTCTCTGCTTTCTGACTTTATGTCTGGGTCTCATGAGAACAAGTAAGAGGAACGACAAAAGGAAAAACACTTGGGGTATCATGAAATAAGTATTTGTTAATCAAACTCAGATTTAACACATTCATTCATTCATTCAACAAATACTATTCTATGCCAATTATGTGAGTCACTACACTAGTACAAGGATAAATAACATGTGGTCACTGTCTTAAAACATCTGTTGATATAGCAAGAGACATAGAGAGTGAAGACAGATCAAAATATAACAAATACTGTGTGAAAGAGATGACGTTATTTGTGGGTTAAAAACAGAGAGAAATATGAAGGTTCTTCAAGGAAAGGTGATTTGAGGTAGGCCTAAGAGAGCTGGGAGGGGTGTGACTCGCCCAAATTGAGCGGGAAGGGTTGACAGCCAGTCCAAGTGGAGGAGACATAATGGGCAACTTTGGAGACAGGAATATTTAAGGTCTGTTCTGAATACTGCTTTGGGTAGATTGTGCTTAGCAGTATAGAGAGAAGAATTAAAAGATACTTTAGGGTTATCCTATAAATAGATTTGATTATTATACTTCCAAGTTTGTTTGGTTTTTTTTAGTTTTTTTTTAAATTTTATTTAGAAAATTACCTTTAACCATGTGACATTGATCAATAAGAGTACCTAGATTTCAGGTTAACATTTCTATAGCATTTGAACTGTTAATTATGTTGTATACCCATTACCCAAAGTCAAATGATTTTCTGTCATCTTATATTTGTCCCTCTATACACTCTTCCCCCACCCCTCCCCATATCTCTTTCCCCACATCCCCTCCCCCCCATAACCACTTCACTTTTGTCTATGACCATGAGTCTCAGTTTTATATTCCACCTATGTAGGATATAAAATCATACAGTTCTTAGCTCTTTCTGATTTACTTATTTTACTCAGTATAATGTTCTCAAGGTCCATCCGTGTTGTTGTAAATGTCATTATGTCATCATTCCTTATGACTGAATAGTATTCCATTGTAAATATGTACTATGTTTATATTAGTTCAACCACTAATTAGGGGGTTCACTAGAGGTTTTGGACCAAAAGTATGATATTATAGTCTCACTGTAGGAAGTCTATTTCTGTAGTGATTTGAGGGATGCACCAAGAAGTAATGAGCAAGAAGTAATGAGAGTTTAACCTGGAAGGAATTGATACAAAGAGATTGAAATTGAGGCCACTCTGCAAAACTTAAGCAATCAAAATAGAGTAATGACAGCGGTAGAGCTTTGGCCCAGCATGTGGAAGTCCCAGGTTCAATTCCTGGTTAGGGCACACAGGAGAAGCACCCATCTGCTTCTCTACCCTCCCCCTTCTCCTTCCTCTCTATCTCTCTCTTCCCCTCCCACAGCCAAGGCTCCATTGGAGCATAGTTGGCCCCAGGCACTGAGGACGGCTCCATGACCTCCGCCTCAGGTGCTAGAATGGCTCCGGCGGCTATGGAGTGATGCCCCAGATGGGCAGAGCATCACCCCCTGGTGGGCATGCTGAGTGGATCCTGGCCAGTTGTATGCAGGAGTCTATTTGACTGCCTTCCCACTTCTAACTTCAGAAAAATTTAAAAAGAAAAAAAGAGCAATGAGTTGAAGTGAGAATGGTGATGGACAAAGACTTGACTTGGGGGGTGGTGAACACACAATATGGTATTCAGTGATGTGTTGTACAATTAGGCATCTGAAACCTTTATACTTATGTTAACTAATGTCACCCTAATAAATTCAATGGAAAAAAAAGGAAACAGAGCATGTACCTATTTAGAGCTCTTGCACTTCCCAATCCCACTGTTAGAAAAGCTCCTTCTTCAGTATTTGTATGATGGGCATTTTCCTTATTTTGGTTTCAGCTAAAATGCTACCACCTCAATGAGGTTTCCTAGACCATTTTATCTAATTTGGTTGTCCCACTGCCCAATCTCATCCCTCACAATACTCTCTCAATCACATTTTGCTTTTCTTATAGCACTTATCTCAACCAAATTTATCTAATGTAATTACTTGTTTGTTTTCTCTTTTCCCAGTCTAGAACATAAAGTCCATGAGTATAGGAGCCTTGTTCATCTAGTCCACTCCTGTATCCTCAATGCCTAGACCTGCTGACTTATAGACAGTAGGCATACAGTAGGTATTTTCCAAATGCAAAAAGAGTACCCAGGCTTCTGGAAGAATGGCAAATATCATTATCAAAAGTGAGAAAGATGAAAAGAAATCTGGAGGAAGAAAACAATAAATTTGATTTAGGGACACCATTGAATTAGACATGCAGACTAGACTTATATATGAAATATTCAACTAGGCAATGGGGTTTTTATATAAGGAAACCATGATCAGGGCTCAAACCATAGAACTGCAAAGTAAGAAATACAGAATTTGAAGATTTCCATAGCAGTTTGTTTGGCAGAATGCATAGAATGATAAGAGAAAGGAATCTCAGCACTTTGGTGAATGTGTGTATTCAGATAGAGAACAAAGTGCCAGGTAGCCATCAAAGGCACCATGAGAGAAGTAAAAGAAAAAATAAGAGAGAATTTCTGCAGAATAAATGTTGCCAAGAGGTTGAAGTATAAAAAATGGCTGATGGGGAGTAGTTTTTATAGCGTGTTTGGTATGAAATCAGGATTACAGTGTATTAAAAAAATATATTCATGAAGAAATGGAGCCTATGGGTATAAGCTATTTTAATAAAGTGTTAACAGAGATATCTTATGATTTGCAGAGTCACAAAAGGGTGAGTAGGTTGTTTGTTTACAATAACAGACTTTTTAGAGATAAGTTGATCTAGAGAGAGAGAGACTGGTCTAGAGCAGTGATTTTCAACCTTTTTTATTTCACAGCACACATAAACTAATTACTAAAATTCTGTTGCACACCAAAAAATTTTTTTTTTGCCAGTGTGACAGAAAAAAGATATAATTTTAATTCATTCTCACTGGGAAGCTATTATTGTGTTGGCTGTTGTCATTTTTTTAATTTGACAGTCTAGTGGAAAAGAGGTCAGTGTCCCTGACTAAATAGTCAGGAATTGCATATTTTAAAAATTCTTGCAGCACACTGGTTGAAAACAGCTGATCTAGAGCGAGAGACTGACTGGTTGAAAATAGCCGATCTAGAGCGAGAGACTGATGATGCATGGAGGTAAGGGTGACTTGATATCAAAGGAGATAGTGGATGACAACAGGAAGAGGAATCTTGATTTTAAAAGAAACAACTTATACTGTATTCTTAGAACACAGCCACACATTGAGAGAGAAATGATGAGAGTATAAGAAAGATTTCTGAAATAGAGAAAAGTTGAGACTGCACATGAAGAAAAGGCTCAAGCTCTCCTGTAGAGTTTTCTGAGCCATCTGTTGAAAGTGGAGGAAGTGAGTTGGACTTGGGAAAGTGAGCGTCAAGTCCTAGAGAAGCCACTGAGGAAATTGAGTGGAAGCCAGCAGAGCAACATAAAAGAATTTTGAAGTAGCAAAGAGGGATAGACTGGTTAGCGAGCTTGATTTAACAGAGATCATGGTCAGCAGGGGCTAGGATTTAGTGTGACAATCCTGCACTGAAGCAGTCATAGATAAATTGGACATTGGAAGTGACCTATGGTCTGAATATAGATGAGATGAGAAAGACTAAAATGAATGAAAACTATCATTTTTAAATGTCTGACCAGGGAGAACATAAGAAACTAGAAGGCATGATCATTGGAAGTAGGAGTAATTGTTCAATATAAATTATTCCTAGTTCATTTCTTGTTTCTGTTTAGGACATTAGATGCCAGATAATGTGATTTATAGTATTGCCTTAACCAAACACATACACATACATGACCCTTACTCAACTGTGGACTGATTAAGAGGAACAAATAGCTATAGGGGTTGTTTTTTTTTTGGGGGGGGGGGGTTTAAATGATACTGACCAAATGTGTTTTGGAAATGTTCTGAAAAAAATTTTTGATGAAAATATACTTTAGCAGGGATTTCTTTACTATCCCTTTTATATTAGTGATATCTTATTCATCAGTTTAAAAAAAACACCATTATGCTATTAAAGAAGCACCTTACCTTATCCTTTTCTTTCTAGCTGTTGGAATAGTGGAAAGCATCCAAACTATCCTAAGTAGATGAACGCCTAGAGCAGCAGTTCTCAACCTGCTTGGATGGCTTTAGGCAACCCCTGTGTTTTGGTCATTCGACCCCCGCCGGGGTCGCGACCCACAGGTTGAGAACCGCTGGCCTAGAGCATAGTGTCTGCCTGCCCTTTCCTTAAAGCTCTTCAGAAACAGCCCAGTTTCCTTACTATCAATGTGAGCATTTTCATGGACAAATGTAGCCTAAGACTCTGACCTAATACGATATAAAACCCATAGTATTATACAAGCCAGCTCTTGATAACTTGTAAACTCAAACTGACACTGGGGTTTTTGTTTGATTGTTTTTTTTTGTTTGTTTGTTTGTTTGTTTTATGAGAACCTAGAGTTTTCACATAATTTGAAGCTTCTTTATTTCTGGCTTTTGGCCATAACAGAAGCAACATTGCGAAAAAACAACAACAAAGAAAAAAAACCACCAACTGAAAAAAAACTCATAAGAAAGGATCTTTCATAATCACATTGCAATTTTTCAGACTAGGAAGTTCAGAAATATTCAGTTAAATATTCTTATTTGAGATACCTGCTTTGGAAAAACTTGAGGGTCTCTTGTTAGCCAATCCTCTAGGGCAGGGGTCCCCAAACTTTTTACACAGGGGGCCAGTTCACTGTCCCTCAGACCGTTGGAGGGCCGCCACATACAGTGCTCCTCTCACTGACCACCAATGAAAGAAGTGCCCCTTCCGGAAGTGTGGTGGGGGGGGGGGGCAGATAAATGGCCTCAGGGGGCTGCATGCAGCCCGCAGGCCTGTAGTTTGGGGACGCCTGCTCTAGGGTCACTCCTTCATCCCTGGGAAACTTCCTGGGCTCTTCTGATCCACATCTCTTCCAAAGATTTACACTTTTTCAATTCTTCGTTGAGCTGCTACATATAACTTTTCTTTGGGTTCTTGTTCCCAAAGGACAAGAAGGAGAAAACAGCTCCTCAGTTTCCTAATTCTTCTGGCTTGCCTGAAAAATAAGTTCATAAATCTTAGTTTTCTTGCTAATCACTCTACATAGTGCATCAATACCAGTTAAAGTTCCCATAATGTTTGTCTAGTTCTCATAGCTAGGATACCTTCTTATATTACCTCTAGCTTATCCATGTAGACTTTTTTTATTCTTAAGGACATAGTTCATCTAACTTTTCCCTACTTACACTTTTTGCTTTTTTCCAAGAAAGTTACAAGGCTCTCTCTTTCTGGAAGGAAAGACTAAGGACATTGTAAACAAAAACAGTAGGTGTGAACTGGCAAACCAATCAAGTGAGTCATTTAGGGCTCAAGAGAGCTTTTCTGGGGCCCCTCAGAAAGGTTTCCTTATGTCACATCCTCATGTTTATTCAAATTAAAACTCTAATATGAACCCCTTGATTGTAATTAGGCATTTTAAATTGACTTTCCAAAGTGTTTAGACTAATACTGTTACTCATAAACTGTTTTTTTGTGACTATTCTTAATCTTCACAAGATTTGGGATTTAGGAGACAGTGACCAGAGTTAGCAACATAATAGGCCAAGGTTCCTATAGAAGCTGATAGTGCTCTTAAGTTCTTTATTTGCTCTACAGCAAAATTTACTGTTCTTAAAAAACTGTAAGATTAAAGTTGGGAAGCCATATTTTCATATCTCTTCTAGAAAACTCCTAGGGAGGTGAGTGGGCAAGGAATCTCTCTTCCAAGGAATGGTTGAAACAATTATAGCACATGAAGATAAAACAGACTCTATTCATTCCAAAAATAACTGATTATATGAGTTGTTCTTGGTATTGGGATATTTGGTGAAGACAAAGACAGTTTTCCTGAAGCTTTCATTCTTATGGAGAAAACCAGACTACAAACATGTAGACAAATTGTGTATGTGTGCATGTATCAGGTAGTGATCAGTGCTCTACAGAGAACTGGGTGATTGGTGGCTACTTTGGAATAAATGGTCTGGGAAGTCCACATGCAAAATGACATTTGAATGATGGGAAGGAATCAGCTCTGTGAATATGAGGAAGAACAATCCAGATAGAAAGAACCACTAGTACAAAGGCTCTGAACTATGAAGGAAATTGATGTGTTCAAAGAAAAAATAAAGCCCAGTATGTCTAGAGTATAGTGTGCAAGTGGAAAAGTACTGGAAGATAAGAAAATATGCAGCTAAGGTAGACAGGTACTAGATCATGCAGATGTCATAGAGTGTTACAGTTTTAGTATGAAGAGAAACTACTAGAGAGATTTAAGGAGGAAGGAAGAGAGCTGGACTTATGATTACAAAAGATAGGTTTAGCTGCAGGGTCATTCTGGAGATGGGTGGCAAAGAAAGGAATGGAAGCAGAAATGTTGGTTAGGAGACTAGAGGCTATTGCAGTAGTTCCGGTGAGTGCTAATAGTTGCTTGGACTAGTATGACACTGGTGGGATGATTTGAGATACATTTTAGAAGTAGAATGTCTTTTCCTAAGCCACCTCACTTCATCCTCAATTTGATACAATTCACTTTTGTGGTCTTTAGCGTTGTTACTGTGGAATATCTTAGGTGTACCATTCCAACAAGAGATAAGGATAGTAGCTATATGGCTAGAGAGAATACAATGATCCTGAGCAAGTTTATAATTTTTTGGGGGGAGGGGGGCTCAGTTTATGTACCCAGACAATGAGAAGGTTTAACTGAATGATTTCAAAGCTCTAAAATTCCATAACTTTCAAAAGTGTTATGTCTAGGTTGTACTGAATTTGGATCTGAATATAGACCCATGAAGATAGCTGTGATGATTTAGCAACTGGCAATACTTAGTGAAAAGATTTACAGCCAGCAATAGAGTCCAAGTGAAGAGAGCCAATGTGGACAGTAGAAGCAAAGTTCTTGTCCTTGCTGCAGACTTTGACCATCCATCTTAACCAGTAATTCTCATAGAGAATTCATATGGCATCCATAGAGTCCATCACATTGTTTCTAATAGTTGATGCAAGGTAAATTCCCATTTGACCCATATGTCCATTTTTGCCAGAGGGCTTTTTATAGCATAAAGTCAAGGCACACTTGTGCTTTATGTCAAGAGTCAAATAATAGCACATGGAAGGAATGAACATACTGCTCCAGGCTTCCCTTGGTCAGGATTTGGAAAGAAAATACTGCTGGAACAACATTCAGACCACTGACAATACCCCTGGAGTGTAGACAGATGCTGTAGTAAATAATAACAACTGCAGGAGTCAGTCAGAGAGCCTGTGTGCTGGGCTGTTTCCCAGCCAAGAGCCACGTCTATGATATGAAGGAGGTTGACTTTCCCAGAATCAAGTTTTTATTCTAGTAGCTGAAAAATAATTCTTACATTCATATGTTCAGTTATTGATTCTCTTGCATAATTTTTCAGTTGTTTAACCATTTTTCAGTCATTTACTTATTGAGCACTCAACTCTGTTTCTGCTTTAGGGGTACGAGGAGCAGCTTCTCTCAATAAAAGGACAAGGTGCTATTATTGCTCAGGGGTGTCAGAGAGTCTAGTAGAACATAAAGTGCAGCTACCTATCACATGATTAATTAAAGTGCTGTAAACACAGTCAGTATGGAGGCAAGCACACAGTACTCGGAGGTTATAGAAGGACCGTGTCTGATTCAGGACACCCAGCACCCAACACAAAGTGTCTAACTCTGTGCTTCTGAAACTGAGAGCCAGGAAGCATAATAAATACACATGGCCACTGTGGGGTATTGTAAAAAGTCAAAGAAAATCGAAAGATATTTGCATCTGTTGGACACTATGCAAACTCCTACACCATACTGTATCTCTTCCTATGACATCGTAACAAAGTTGGGTTTGCTTTGAACACAGGAAATGAGGTGACATTGTCCAAGCTCATTGCAGACTCTAAGAAGTTCTGCAGTGCCCAACAGGTCCACATATACCATTAATAAGTAAACTTGGTAATTTATGAATAAAATAAAGTATTCTTTTTCTTTCAAGTTATATGTATTTTTCTTTCAGATTGCTGCTAAGTTGTTAGGACAAAAATGCACATTAAGTTGTTTGGACCTAACTGCTTGATGAATGGAACTGTTGGACTAGGGGTGCCATAAGAAAAATTACTGAGACATTAAAGGGGCTGTCACATGGTGGGCGTTCAGCATATACGATGAATGAATGAATGATATCCTAAGGAAAATGACATTTGAGCTAAGACTTTCAAGATGATAGAAATTTTTTCTAGGCTACATGGAGAGAGTGTTGTGAAAAATAGATGAAATTCATTCAACAGTTTCTACTGTGGCCTATGACTTACTATGTACCAGGCACTTTTTCTAAGTGCTGGGAAAAAATTGTGACAGAGAAAGAGAATGTCCTGATCTCAAGAGACTTATATGCTAGTGGTAGGAGGCAAATAACAAACAAGTAAATGAAGAAAAGCAAGGCGATTTCAGGAAGTGAGGGATTAGGAAGGAAGTGAAGCCAGGTAATGGAAAAGAGGGACACAGGCCAGGCTGCTCCTTGTGGGGTGGGCAGGAATGCTCTCGGAGGCCACAGTGGGTCCAGTTAGTGTGTGTGAAGAGTGAGGCCATGAAGTAGCCTGCCTGGTTAATTTTGGGTCCTGCTGCGTCATTTTATGAGGTGCGGTGTAAAATACGTTGTGAGGAAGGAGGTATTTATTCATGCTGAAAAGTATGAACTTAACCCAATGTTATTTGTAAGGGGCATTCTCGGCCTCTGGTTAAGGGTGCTGGGCATTGTTGGGAAGAACGGAAGGCTGACAGAAAGCAGGACCCTTTAGCTACCCCCTCTGTGCATTTCTCTCCCCCAGTGCCACAGCCAGTCCATCACAGACTGAAATGTACAAAAGGCAGCAAAGGGATTTCCCAACCTCAAATAAGAAGTCTGTTAAATGGGAAAAAGATTCCGAAGAAAAGATGTTGATTTCCTCTTCATAAATATTGAATAACCCCTACCGACTGAGGGTGGCTTTCAGGGCAGCCTGGGCAGTGGACGGTTCTCCCTGAGGCTGGCAGCTCTCTGGAAGGGACCACAGGGATGCTCTCCTTGCCAGATTCACCCACGCCACTCTCCTTGTTGACCCATCCAGCTGGGGAACTTTTCTTATACTTTAATTTTCACTGAGAAAGAGAGTGTTCTCATTTTCACATCTGGTAGGACATGTCTTTTCCAAGTAACTTTACTGACTTCATTTGCACGTTCATTACATTCATTTATAGAATAAAATTGGGGCCAGGCTCTCCTCTGCTTTAGATCCCATGTACAGAGTGCACGTGGGCTGCTGCTGAGAGGCTATCAAGACGTATGGGTGGGAAGGGAAGTGACTTAAAAGATTTAAAAGATGTGCTCTTCATTTTCAATGCTGGACATTGAGGACCGAAAGTGGGATTGTATAGCAGAAGGAACAAAGGCCCTACTGAGTCTCGGCGCTTCCTCTTAGCAAGCATGTGCTTTTAAACAAAATTCAGTGACCTCTCTTAAGCTCAGCTTTCTTACCTGTAAAAATACCCTTCTTATAAAGGTACAAAGAATGTTTGTTAATTCAATGTTTACAGTAATTTAAAAATTGGAAACAAATGGAGGAGGGCTGTTTAAGTAAATTGTGGTACATCCATACATAGAACACTCTACAATCATTCAAAAGAATAAGGGTGATCTATATGTATAACCTGTTATAGCAATATGTTCTTCTAAGACATTAAAACAATTTTTTTAGATTTTTCAAAAATTTATTCATTTTTAGAGAAAGAGGAGAGAGAGAGAGAGAGAGAGAGAGAGAGAAGGGGGAGGCAGGAAACATCAACTCCCATACGTGCCTTGATCTGGCAAGCCCAGGGTTTTGAACTGGTGACCTCAGCATTCCAGGTCGATGCGTTATCTACTACGCCACCACAGGTCAGGCTATTCTAAGACATTTTAAGTACAAAAAAAGAGAGCAAGTTGTAGAGTAATATCTTTTATATGATCTCAGTCAGTCTTTTAAAAATCTTTAAAAAGAAGTATGTCTGGCTATGTGACATATCACAAGTCCTGAACAACAAATGTCAGCCCTGGCCAGTTGGCTCAGTGGTAGAGTGTCAGCCCGGCATGTGGAAGTCCCTGTTTCAATACCCAGTCAGGGCACATAGGAGAAGTGCCCATCTGCTTCTCCACCCCTCCCCTTCTCAGTCTCTCTCTCTCTGTCTCTCTCTGCCTCTCTTCTTCTTACCTCCTGCAGCTATGGCTTTATTGGAGCATTGGCCTGAGGCACTGAGGATGGCTCCATGGCTTCCTCCTAAAAAATGGCTCCGATTGCAATGGAGCAAGGGCCCCAGATGGGCAGAGCATCGCCCCTTAGTGGGTTGTCGGTGGACCCCGCTCAGGGCTCATGTGGGGTTCTGTCTCTGCCTTCCCTCCTCTCACTAAATAAAAAATAAATAAAAAGAAAAAAGAAGGACAAATGTCAACATGATCACAGTGATTGTGTATGTATGTTAGTCATTTAAAAATTATTTTTAAAATGGAAATAAAATACCACCTCTCGGGTTTATTTCAGGATTAGGTTAAAAATATATAAAAAACACTCAGACTGGTGTCTGAATCAGTCTCCTTCTTTAACTTCTCCCCATTTTATGATAAAAAACTCTTTTGAAAAGAATACACTATTTTTGTAAGGGAGGTGCAGGAGTGAGAAGGGGTGGGGGAGGTGGGAGAGGGTAGAGGGGAAAGAGATGGTGATGAGGGAGAGTGGACTTAGGGTGGGGAACACACAATGCAGTGTACAGATATGTTGTAAAACTGTGCACCTGAAACCTGTATAATTTTATTAACCAGTGTCATCCCAGTGAATTCAATAAAAATTTTTAACTGAAAATTAGATTGCTAAATTTCTGAAGGTCCGCCTTAATGTGTGGCATCATGGAGCACTTCTAATTATTTTGCCAAATAAGAGGTTTGCAGGTATTCTGGAACAAGCACATTAGACCTCATCTCTGGCAGAAGTACAGTTTATAATGACCCTTCCTTTGGACGAACTATAGAAAAAACAGACTTTCTATACAATGCCCAGTCCTTAGTTAGGTCTCTGGCAGCTATTAAACTTGACTGTACTTTGGCCAGACAAATCCTTGGTCAGAATGGCTGTATATTCTCAGAAACATGTCCCAGGGGACCAATCAATATTCCCCCATAACAAGTCTAACTTACCACAAAGCCAGAACGAATGTAGAATGGTGACTTAACTACTTGTAGGGCTTTGTGGTTTGTGTGAGTGTGTTTTTCCCTTTCAGCCTTGAGAAGAATTGCTGTTGCTGAAACAAAAGGATGTTTTTTAGGGAAACACGTTTTCAAAAACATCCCAATTTCCCTGACTTGAGCCACAGTTCTTTTTATCCATGCTGAAATTAGATAACAAAGGAAAATACATTTTAGAAAGTAGGAAATGATAAATAACTTTTATTGTTTCTCTGAGGACAGTTCCCCTCCAACCTATGACAGCACGAAGGCTAACTAAGCTTTAACCATCTTGCAAATGAATTAATCTCTACATGCAAGTACACGGCCTACCATGTGGATAACTGGAGGTTGATTCTGATTCAAAATCCATTACTTCTTTTTTAATAGTTGAACACTGAATATTCAGAATAATGGCTGAAAATATTTCCAGCCATTATTCTGGGAAGACAAAAACCCTCATATTTTATGACTAACTGTTTTATCATTTGTGGCATAAAGAAATAAACATTTTTTTAATGATTCACAGATTCCTTCACTTGGTGGATCTGGTGGATATAGATCTCTCTGCAGGGCTTGCTGCCAGGCAGCTGGCCAAGTTTTCTGGGGTTTTTCCTCCCCAGTGGGTTGGGCCCTTCTGCTTTTCTTCTCCCCTAGGCCTTCTTCTGACTGCTACATACATTTCTTTTCTGTTTTAATGCTTTTTCTGACATGTCTTTATTGGACCCCTCCTAAGACTCTCTACTTTTCCTTCTTAACATGTTCTCAATGTCTTATCTTCTGCCTCAACTGCCTACTCTCTCAGAGTGGCGTGTTGTGAGCACTTCTCTGTGGAGAGAATACCAGCTTGCTAGCTCTGCTACTTTCTGACTTTGTGGTTGGCACGCTCTCTAACTTCCAGTAGCCTCAGTTTCCTCAGTCATAAAGTAGAAGTAAGGTAGTATTCACTTTACAGTATTCCTTTACAGGAATCGGTGAAGTAATGGAAACATGTGAGGACACTCTACATTTTGGTTCTTTGTCCCCCCTTACTTTGGCAAAGATAAGCAATGTTCTTCTTGAAGAACTGACTTCCCCAACTAAGGACAGTTCCACCCTTGTCCAATACTCAAAGTAATATGCAGAACTCTAAATTGTTGGGAAAGATAGAAAAGAAGATATGTTGATATAACTAACTTCTGCTCATTGACATCTTTGCAGTATATTTAAAAGGCCATAGGGGATTGATTTCCCTCCCCATTTGGTCATAGTTTTTTCTAAGCCAACATCATCCCATGGAGACTGTCAGAGAGAATGTTGGCAGCACTTGTAAATGGCCTTTGAGTGATGTGAGCTGGCCTTCCTGAACTGAAGAGTCACATAGTCCAGTTCATGCATGGGATATTGACAGATAAAAAGTCAAATTGCATCATATAACAGCAATGTTCTTTTCTTGTGGGTTGATAGCTAATGTCCAGCAACTGCTTCCCTAAGGCTGTTAAGAATGAACAGGAATGCCTACTTGGTCAACTCAGAATTTTTCCTTTAATGTTGACATTGTCATTGCTGTATTGAAACTGAAGAAAAAGTTCAGCTAGAACTTTAGTGAGTGTGTGTTTTGTTATTAATGGCACAGTACTGGCTTGATAAATTTTTGAGGAAAACAACATCTTGTTAATTTCACTGATGGAAAGGATTAAAAATGGGTCTATCATTTTCTAGAGTGTTGGGACTTACTGAATTGAGAAAAGCTGAAATAAGACCCACCTACCAGCTAACCCCATGACCTTGGGCAAACAGCTTTAACCTCTATGTGCCACAATCCTCCTTATTGAAAATGATTAGAATACTGGTCATATACCTCAAAGGGCTCCTGGCAAAGACATAGACTTATGGAATATTAGGATTAGAAAGAAACTAGTATATTTTGGGTATCTATCATGTACCACACATGGTGCTGATGATTTTGCAGTCCTTAATTCATTTAATTCTTACAACCACCTTAAATAGTGAGTATTACCCTGATTTTATATATAAAGACACTTGTAGATTTAAAGAGGTGGAATACTTTATGTAGATTACATAGCTAAGGAGCGGTGTTGCTGGGCTTGTATAGAACCTAAAGCCCATGCCCGTTTCTCCAGAACACAAGAGGATATGAATCACTTAGCAAATAACAAAACTGAGATGCAAAATGTTTAAGGCTCAAACATCTTTCCAACATATGCTTTTTTTAAAATAAAAGAGACATTTAAATGAGTTTACTGTAGCAGTTATAAGTCTTTAAGTCTAGGAGTATATGAACTGCTGAGAATTTCAATTGTGCAGATTAAATACTGCAGAAAAAGCAAATCTAAGAATCCTTGCTGAAAACATCCCAAATCCCCTTCCCTTTGAGCTTCTCCACCTGTCACAGGATATAAATTTACTGAGTCAATAGTCCTCAAAAGCTACTTTCTCAATTTATGAATTACACAAGATACATGCTAGCCTCTGGTGAGCCAGATAGAAGCTTGAAGCAGAGATCTGACAGTGACTTCGAAAGAAATTACTACTGCAGATCTTCCCTTGGCAGAGTGCCCCTTGGAACAAAACCAAACAAGCTGCCATGCATAGGTTGCTAACGTGAAAATACTCGTCTGTGCTCAGCCTCGTTTCCATGAAACTAGAAACAATAAGCAGCATCAAATCGTCTGATGAATACCAAGATGTGTTGAAACTCAACAACATACATTCTTATGTTTTTTCCTCTGAGAAATCACCCACAGACTTTTGTGCTGAGGTCTATGAGTTCAGGCCATTATTTGATTAGTTACCTCACTTTTGTACTATATTATACCTCTAGGAATCTTGTTCTGTATGTGTTTTTATTTTAAACATTCTCTTCCTTTTTAGAAAAGATTGTAAAATTTAGAGAGGTTATCTCTGAGATTTGGCTGTATTTTTCTTTATAATTTTACTATGAGCAGAAGTTACACATGTCTCTGTGCCATATATTTAGTTTGGGTTTCAAATTCAATTTAGAGTTCTGACTGGCCATCACAGAAAGAAGGGTAAAGAGGTATTATTTAGATTTCATTTCCTTTGAATCTACATTGAGCAAATATGCTTTAAAACTCAACATTAATGTTATATAATATACCATCATACTTTCCCAAGCAATATATTTATTACAAAACTCCCCTTCCCAAATAGCAGTTTTTAAATGATGTATCACTACATTTCATGTCTAATTTATAGCTTGTTGATTTTTGTTCCTTCCTTTAAAATGTTGCTGGAAATTATTTACTTTGAATTTTTATAAATAATAAAAGTAATTTAGACAAACCTCTCAATCCTTATAGGACTTAATTTGAAATGACTTTCTGTGGAGCCACGTGACGTGGTGCTGGGTGATGGCGCCAAGCAGTGGGCATCGGGCTCACCTCCGCTATCTCCCCAGACAGCTCTGCTTTCACCTGCCTTAGCAATTAGCATCCATGTATCAGTATGGGTGGGGGTAGTTCTGCAATAAAAAAAAAAATACCGTAGTTTGAAAACCTCTGCTTTATCTTATCCCTCCTAAGAGGGCTTCTAGTTTATGCCTAATTATTTCTAGGAAGAAAATACTTCATCTTACATATATTTTTCTACAATGCTAGTTTGCCAAGAGGGTGTTTTTTGTACAAAAACCTGATGTGTTCTTTCCTATTACTGTTTAATTTAGTCAACAGATAATTACTGACTATGTTTAAGGCATTGTGCTCACAGAAAATAAAAATGAAAAGATTTGTAGAAGACAGAGTCTACTCTTAAATGTTTTGAAATTGAAGGCAGGGAAACAAAGAAAAAGCACATAGTTCTAATCCAATGCAGGGTAAGATAAACTGTGAAAGAGACGCATAAGAGCTGAGGACTTTTAGTCAATATGTGATTCCCGCTGTTTCCAAACGAGCAGCAACATCAGATAAAATAATAAAAATCAATGGCATAGCCAAGTTCAAAAGCAAGACTGAAATATCCAGGGACCAAAAATCGAGCATAAATGCAAGATGGTGAGCAGTGCAGCTGTCACAGGCTTTTTGGCTCCATGACTGAAGGAAGTAAGATTAGTAGCCATTCAACTCCTGTGGGATAACCAGCACTAAACTTAGAGGCACATAAGCCAGGTAAAGAACTTTATGTCAAGGGTTGGATGGGGCTCTCTGTGAGGAGAGAAGCTGAAGGTTGTTGTTGTTTTAATAATGACCTTTATTTAGCCTGGGATGAGAGCTTTATCTGAAACAGTGGGTCTAGAGATGCTGGCGGACATAGCACATTATGAACAAACAGATTTGCACTTTTTCATTAGGAACGAACACCCAATATTCTACTATAGAAATCTGATTCTAAACTAGGAGCTGTGTGAACCACATGGAGATAATCACAAAACTATTAGGTTACAGATCTTAAAACAGGAAAAGTAGCCTAGATTACCCAGCTGAGCCTGATCTAATGACATGATGCCTTAAAAAGCAGAGAACTTTCTACAGTTGGAGGCAGAAGAGATGTAGTAAAAGGAGTTGAAGAGACTTCAAGCACATGAAGACTTTCATGCACTGTTACTGGCTCTGAGGTGAAAGGGGCCACTGGCAAGGACCAGAGTGGCCTCTGAAAGCATGGTGGCTTCACGTAATGACCGCCAGCAAGGAAAGAGGGACTTCATCCTACCACCTCAAAGAACAAAGTTTGACCAACAACTTAAATGGGCTTGGAAGTGGATTCATGTCCCAACTCTAAAAAGCAACCTAGCCCTTCCAACTCCTTGATTTTGACTGGCCTTGTGAAAGAAACTCTAAGCAGAGGACCTTGTTGAGTTACAATATACCTGGACTTCTTTCTGTCTTACAGAATTGTCAGATAATCAACTTAGCACCTAAGTTTATGATAACTGTTAAAGCAGCAATAGAAAACAAATAGTGAATAAAAAACTGTTGACTGTAACTTTATTTTTATTTAATATAGGCATAGTAACAGCATTTCATTGTAGACTGTATTAAGATCCATGCTGTTTTGGGGAAGAGAATAGATTATAAAGTTGGATTTTTAGAAAATTTAAAATATGTATTTAAAGTGTCCATAAAGAATAAAAATACAATCTATAGTTTTCAAACTAGCAGAGAAAATACTGAAAAGTAAAGACAAATTTACCAATTTAATAGAAATCAGAGAAAAAAATAGAATAGTAAATAGAACATACATAGCATGTGTTCAAACTTTACAAGATAATGCACAGTTCTCTACAGTGATTGTTTCAATTCATATTTCCACCAAATTATATCTGTTCTCTTTGCTCCCTATCCTTGCCATTGCTTGATGGTTTGACTTTTAATTGTTGTCTAATCTTGTTGGTAAACTCCTGGAATATAGCCAACCAGGTCTACCGGAAAGTTCTGTCCGTTTTTGGAATAAAACAAAATACAAATTTTTCTTACCATCAATAAACTTTATTAAATAATATAATTGCCATTATTATTAATGATTTCTTGCCAGCGTGAGGGCAATTTGTACATCCCATTTTTGAAAAATGTTTTATCTTTTGATGCGAAAAATTGAACCAGTGCTTGTTTGATATTTTCTTCATTTTTGAATCTTTTGCCCTTCAAAAAATTTTGTAAGGACAAAAACAAGTGATCAAGTGATAGTGGAAGGATGATAAGTCTGGGGAATATGGTGGGTGTGACAGACATGCTTCTGTAGCATTTCTTCCTTGTTGAAATTCGTAAAAATTATAGTGGCGTAAATGAACTTTATCAGTAGCCATGGGTACACTATCGCTTCACACATAAAACTAACGTGAATCAACTTTGTTTTAGTTAATTTGCTATGTCAGTATGTATACATTAAGTGATAAAAATAGGCACACATGCGCCAAATAAGCATGTGCTTACGTGTAGAAACTTGTGATAGAAACGGACAGAACTTTCCGGTAGACCTTATATATTTTTTGCATACATCTGGTTTTCATTTGCTAATATTTTGTTTAGGACCTCTGCATCTGTGTTGATAACTGATTTTCTTATACCATCATTATCTGATTTTGATAGAATGAATTGGGCAGTGTTTTCTCTTTTCTTCTAGTCTTTGAAAGAGTTTATTTTAGATTGGTATTATTTAGTGGACTTTGCTTATTAAATCACAAGCAAGGTGTTTGCCTTCATGGGAAGATTTTTAATTACTCATTGGGTTTTTTAAAGGGCTCTATATACAAAGGTTAGCATAGTGAACAAGAGAATGAACTTTGGAGCCAAATTATCCAGGTTCAGCCTCAACTTTGACTTAGTAGCTAGGTGAAAGTTATTTAATCTTACTATGCATCAGTTTTCTTATCTGTAAAATGGAACACATAGGGTTGTTGTGAGGATTAAATGAGTTGATATATGTAAACTATGTATGACAGTGCCTGGTAAGTAGTCAAGTCTACGTACATACTCACTTTTATTGTTGTTTCTTCTGTTTCTTCTTGAATAGTTTTTCAAATTTTCTCTTGAATAGTTTTTTTTCTAACACTATTTTTAAATTTATTGTCTAAAAACTGGTCATACTTTTCTGTTACTATCTTTTTAACTCTGGCTGTAACCTGCAGTTGTCTTTCCTTTTGCATCACTAATAGTGTTTGCATGGGATTTCTTTTTTCTTAATAATATATTTTAATAAAGTTTGTCAGAAGTTTATTTTAATGCTCCTTCCAAGTAACCAACCTTTGGCTTTGTTGAGTCTATGTTTCTGTACTTTGTGTTTCATTGATAGTTGTAATATTTTCTTTCATCTACTTTCTTTGAATTTATTTAAATGTACTTCTCTTTCTAATTTTTTAAGGTTTTATGTTTACAGTATTAAATTTCAGCTTTTTTTTGTTTGCACATGTAAATATTCAACTAAATAAGTACAGCTTTGCTTGATTCCTACAGTGTGATAAGGAGAATTTTAATATCATTTAGTTCTAGGTATTCTAAAATTTTCATATGGTTTCATCAAGTAGTAAGTCATTTACAACTCTTTATTAACATCAAAATTTATGGCAGTTTTCTTTTAATAAATTCATTGAGGTGACATTGGTTAATAAGATCATATAGGTTTCAAGTGTGTATTTTTATTATACGTTATCTGTATATTGCATTCTGTGCTCAAGTCAAATCATATTCCATCATCATATATAGTATATGATTCCCTTTACGCCCCACCTTCTTCCTACTTCCTTCCCTCTGGTAACCATACTATTGTCTTTGTTTATAAATTTCAGTTTTATATCCCATGTGAGTGATATAATAGAGTTCTTAGTTTATTCTGACTGGCTTATTTTGCTTAGCATAATATTCTCCAGATCCATCCATGTTGTCACAAATGGCAATATTTCATCTTTTCTTATGGCTGAGTAGTATTCCATTGTATATATACTGCTCACAAAAATTAGGGGATATTTCAAAATGAATATGAAGCAATAAAAAAAGAAGCATTTGACATTTTTTATTAAATAGAACATGTGAAAAGCAAATGACAAGTCAAAGAAAGTTGTTCTACTATACAAATGAGATGCAAAACCAACTTTTATTTCATTGGACTACTGGAATATCTGCATGTTCCCTGATCCCCTAATATGTACCACATCTTCTTTATCCAAGCCTCTATCAAAGGACACTTTGGTTATCTCCATGTCTTGGCTACCGTGAATAATGCTGCAATGAACATACTGGTGTGAATAAATGTTTTCAAGTTTTTTAGGTAGATACCCAGTAGAGAAATTGCTGAGTCAGCTGAAAACTCTAGTCTTAATTTTTTTTTTTTTTTGAGGAACCACCAGACTGTTTTCTGTAGTGGCTGTACCAGTCTGTATTCCTACCAGCAGTGAATATGGGTGCCCTTTTCTCTACAATCTCTCCAACACTTGTCATTACTTGTCTTGTTGATAATAGCCATTCTAACAGGTAAGGATGTATCTCATTGTAATTTTGATTTGCATTTTCCTAATAGCTATTGAAGTAGAACATCTTTTCACATATTTGATGGCCATTTATATATCTTCTTGGAAGAAGTGTCCCGTTCAGGTCCTCTGCCCATTTTTTTTACTTGTTTGGTGTTGAGTTGTATGAGTTCTTTATATATTTTGTATATTAACCCCTTGTCAGAGCTCTTGTTTGCAAATATCATCTTCCATTCAGTTTGTTGCCTTTTTGTTTTGTTGTCTGTTTCTTTTGCTGTTCAGAGCTTTTTTGTTTGATATAGTCCCATTCATTTATTTTTGCCTTTACTTCCTTTGCTTTTGGGGTCAAATTTATAAAATATTCTCTATAACCAAGGTTCACAGTTTAGTACCTATGTTTTCTTCTATATAATTTATTGTTTCTGATCTTTTATTTAGATCTTTGATTCATTTTGAATTAATGTTTGTGCATGGGAACAAACTGTAATCTAGTTTCCGTTTTTTGCATGTGGCTTTTTAATTTTCCCAGCACCATTTATTGTAAAGGCTTTATTATCTCCATTGTGTGTTTTTGGTTCCTTTGTCAAAAATTATTTACCCATACATATGTAGTTTTATTTCAGGCTTCTCAATTTTGTTCCATTAGTCCATGTGTCTATTTTTCCATCAAAGCATCAAACATGATGCTTTGATTATCATAGCTCTGTAGTATAATTTGAAGTCTGGTAGTGTGACAACTTTTGATTTTGTTCTTTTTTTCTCATGATTGCTTTGGTTATACTGGGTCTTTTATGGTTCCAAACAAATCTGATGATTTTTTTTGTTTTATTTCTTTAAAATAAAACATTGGGATTTTGATAGGGATTCCATTAAATCTGTATATTGCTTCAGATGATATGGCCATTTTAACTATGTTAATTCTTTCAATCAATGAACGTGGAATCTCTCTTTATTTCATTGTGTCTTTTTCTTTTAATAATTCTTTGTAGTTTTCAATATATATGTCTTTCACATCCTTTGTTAAGTTTATTTCTAGGTATACTATTCTTTTGGTTGCAAGCACAAAAGGAATTATATTTTTCTTTCATTTCTTTTTCTGAAGTTTCTTTGTTAATATATAGGAAAGTTGTGGATTTTTGTACATTGATTTTGTATCCTGCAACTTCACAGGATAGACTCACTAAGGAGAAAAGAGAAAAGACTCATAAACAAAATCAGAAATGAAAGAGGAAAAGTTACCACAAACATCACAGTTATACAAAGGTTCATACTATGAAAGACTATATGCTACCAAATTTAATAACCTAGAAAAAATGGATAACTTTCTAGAAACATATCTGGCAGGTTTTAAATGCTTTTTCTTTACTAATCTCTAACAATTTCATTGTGATTTCTTTTTTTTAATTATGATTTCTTAAAAATGATCTTTTAGATCTATTTCTTTGAAATTTGTTTACATTTGCTTTATGACCTAATATTTGCATGTCTTTGGATAGAGCATGAGTACAAGAATTTTTTTTTATTTTTTAAAAGAATTTATTTCTTGATTTTTTTTATATTTATTTTTTTATTTAATTAATTGTGTTTACATAGATTCTAGGGTCACCCCAAATGCATTGCCCCTCCCCATATTTTACTCAACATCTACCTTGCCCCCCTCCCTATAGCGGCCTCCCCCCTTCCCTTCAGGTTTATCCCATCTTATCATCCCCTTTCCCTCCGTCCTCTTTTCCTCTGGTCCCTTCGATCCCTCCTTTGTCTCAATTTCGTTCCTTAATTTAAAATGTGTTTCAAACATCCTACTTCTTCAATAATTTTTTTAGCCTTCTTGAGGAAAAATTTTAAAATATACTTTATTATTCAATTTGTCAGTTTTACTTTGTGGTCTGTTTGAACTATTTGAACCTGTCTTATTAGATAAATATACCTTTTAAAATACTTTTATCTTCCTGGGAAATTTGACCTTTATTTATAATCTAGTGACCATCTTTATCAGTAGGTTTTTGCCTTAAAATTTCTTTCATCTGATATATTAATATAAATATAGCTAATCCACCTTTAATTTGGTAGATTTATTTCATATATGTTTTTCTATTCTTTTATTTTCAGCCTTTATCTTTAAGTTTATGAGTAGCCAATACATTTTTAATTGCAATCTGATACTCTTGACTTTTTTTTACACTAGAAGTGTTCACTATGATTAATGATAAAACTGGATTTATTTTTACTATCCTATGTAGTGATCTATATTTGTCCTGCTTTTCCAGTGTTTCTTTTTTCCTTTCTTTCCTTCTCTGAACTGTTGAGGTTATAAGTGTTTTTATTACACTTTTTTCTCTCCTGGTTTTAAAGTTATACACCTATTTTTATTATTTTAATGTTTACTTTAAATTTTAATATACATACTTACAGACTATAGTTAAGTTGTATCTATACTTGCCTATTAAACAATTTAGGCCTCTAACAACACTTTAATTCTGATCAACCTCTTTCAGACATACATGCTTTTGTTGTCAAGTGTTTTAGCTCTATTTTTATTAACTCCACAGGTTAGGTATTTTGTACAGTCAGTGTTTTATATAGTAAAATCATCTTTATTAATCCCAGAGATTAGATATTTGGTCATTGTTTATTTAAAGATAGCTGAAAATATTCTATTTCCTTTGATCCACATTCTTTCTTAAATCATAGATCTTTAAGTTACTTTTTTTTCTATCTGGAATACTTTAGAAGTTTTTAAGTGAGGATTCAGTGGAAGTAAGTGCTCATAGTTGCTATTCTTATAAAATATCTGGATTTGGTTGTCTTGAAAGTTGGTTTTACTTTGATAGAAAATCTAGAGTGACAGTTACCTTCTCTCAACACTGTAAAGATGACTGTCCATTGACTTCCAATTTCTATTATTGCATTGAGAAGTCAGCTGTCATTTTCATTTTTCTTGGTTTTGTCTTTTGTGATTTTATCTTTATCATGGCATTCTAGTTATTTATAATCTGTGTAGGAAGAGATCACTTATTTATCCAGTATGATTTTCATTTGACTTTCTGACTCTAGGGATTTGTATTTTTAATTATTTGTGGACAATTATTTTCTCTACATAATTCATATTTATATGCTGTTCTTCATATTTTCTGTACTTTTTCTCTGTACATTTTAAGTAATTTCATTAACTCTTTCTTCCATTTAACTATTTGTCTCTACTACTGTGCCTAATATGCTTTTTATTCCACCTTTTTAGTTTCTACAGACATTTATATATTTTTATTTATCTAAGTTATATTTGGTTATTTTAAAAAATACACCTGATTACACTTGTTATTTTATTACACTTTCAACATATTTTTTTTAAAGTTTCTTAAGTACATTAGTTTATTATTGTGTTTTCTGTATCAATTTCACTATATAAATTTTATGGTATGATTTTGTGTTTGCTGTCGCTTTTTCATTCTACCTTATTTTCTCATATGTTTTGTGATATTTCTATGTAATTTAATGATTATTAAAATTTGAGAGTTCCTTGGAGTCTGGGTTTACATGTGTACTTTCTGGGAGAATTGATGATCAATACTAATCAAGACCATTTTAAACAAGATTTTCTTCTGTTCACATTATGGGAATTATGTTCCAAACTTTCATGAGTTCTGTTAAGAACTCTGAAGGAGATTTTCTTTCCTCATTCTTCACCCATAACCAAACTGAGATAGAAACATCTCCTTATTATTTCTCTCTGTGAAGTGGCGTAAATGTTATTTTGTTGATATCTTATTTTACTTTTTAAATTAACTCCATTTTTTATAGAAGCTTTAAATTTGTGGCAAAATTGAGCAGAAAGTACAGATGTTTTTCATGTGCCCCCTCTGCCCCCCTACAACCTTCCCTACACTTGACATTCTCCACCAGAGTAATACATTTTTTCCAATAAGTGAGCTTACATTGGCACGTCATTATCACCTAAAGTCCATAGTTTACATTAGAGTTCACTGTTGGTGTTGTATATTCTTTGGGTTTGAACAAATATATAATGACATGTATCCTCCATTGTGGTATCATACAAAATATGGCAGTTCCACTGCCTTAAAAATCCTCCATGGTCCACCAATTCATCCCTCCCTCCTCCATATCAACAAACCACTAATCCTTTTACTGGCTTCATTTTTTTTTCTTTTGGTCTTTTTCACTAGCTAAGTATTGTTTACTTTCTCTCTCTCTTCCTGGTTTACTCTTTCTTTGAGAGTTTACCTTAGGGTTTGGGCATTTTGAGAGGCTCTAAATCTTTGTCTAAAACTTGCAGCTTATACACTTTAGTTCTTGATCCCTGATCTTATAGGCTGTTACAATGGAAAGCTCTACACCACCAGGAATCAGCAGATTGCTTTATCACATCCCTCATTTTTCTTTCTGGATTCATTCTTTCTCATCATTTTTGTCTCTGAGGAAACTTTGTCAGCTCAGCTATGCATATAACAATTCCTTATATTTTTATTTTTACTTCAGTGTAGCATTTTTAGGTATTCTGTAGTGGGAAGCTTTTTCAAAGTATCTGGTCCTATGTATTGCAATGGAAGTCCCTTTACTTTTAATCCTTAACAGATATTTATTTAGCATCAATTTTTGTGCCAGACTAGTACTAGACCTTATATGACACTGCCTTTCATGGTCTCCTTGCTTTGAAGGAAACACAGAAAAACTAACAATACTACACAGCATGTTAAGTCTAAATGGAGGCATATACAGGGGTGCTGTGGCATCTGAGGGAGTTGCTTTCCTCAGGCTGAAGATAAGGAATTGTCTGAGAAGGAGACAGAAGGTAATACTTAAGCTTTAACAATTCAGATAGGTGACTACAGGGCAGCCATATTGGATAACATCAGCCTAGGGAGCAAAGCACACTGGCAGAATGGCAAGTACTATGATGTGAAATCTGGGGGCTTGGAAGAAGTGGGGAGGACTGAGGCTGTAGAACAGGCAATGCTAGGTCAGCTCCCACAGAAACTTGCTGAGGCATTTCTTACATTGATACACCATACAGAAGAGAGGAAACAGTCTGCGATGGTCCTAGGTAATGTTGTGACACTTAAGGTAAAAAACAATTTTGACAACCCTTTGCCTTAACTATACTTTGTCCAGATTCAACCTTAAAGGAAGAGAAAATAGGTAGGGAAATCACCGCTGTTCCAAAACTATCCTCCAACTTTGAATTGTCTTCCTTTCTCTTTTTCTTATCATTAGAATAATGTGCCCTCAATTCCTATCTTACCCCTTTAAATTGTAAGCAGCATGAAGGTAGGGAGTATATCTGACTTAGCACTAGAGTATTTGGCAAGTGCATCTCTCTGACTTTAAACATATATAATTAAAAGTTAATGGGAGTAATGAAGTAGGAAGCATTGTTAGTCCTTCAAATCTTTTCTATATAAGTTGAATCAATTTACTTTCCTCTTTATTCTTACCTGGTGCAGCCCACTGTAGGAAATGGAAGTTTTATAGGAAGAAGAAAAGAAAATCAACTTTGAAGCAAAAAGCTTTTCAGGTTGGGGCTGGAGCTCAGAGGCCATATTTTAAGTTTCAGAGGACAACCTGAAAGCACTTGGTTTTAGGGGTCAGAAAATATATTTCTCCAATTCTTTTTTGGTTTCTTAAAATATGTCCATGGTCCAAGATCAACAAACTAAGAAGTATGAGCACATAAGTACTAAGTTGAGTGTTGTCATCCATTAAACTTATAACCCAGTAAATTTGGCACATGATATTGTTTGATTAGACTCATATGTTAAGACATTTATATAAGTCACTTTAATTAAAATTATATTCAAACAACTAAATAAAGTAGTTCTCGAGGCAGCAAGGCAGTGGGAAAGACAAAACTAGATGAAACAAGTACAATTTCAGATTCCCCTAGAGCTGTGTAACTTCAACTCGCCCCTCTGTGGTGTTGGTAACAATAGTAATACCTTACATTTATTGAGTGTTTCCTATGTACCAGTACTGATTTAAACATTTTACTTATATTAACTCACATCCCATTTGTCCACAGAGCCACAATATAACAATGCCAGCCACCTTTAGGTCAGGATGACTGTTGAGGCCCTAGAGAGGTCGTTGTTATGTTTTTGTTTTGTTTTGTTTTAAGAGTTGACTTCTTTCACTGTGTTCTGAAAGTAGTGCTCAACAGTCCAATCTATGGCTGTAAGTAAAAGCTGTTGAGAGAAGCATTAAAGGAGCAGTTATAGACCCATCCTCTTGTGCAGGATAAGGAGGAGGTAGGGAAGTGGAAAGAGAAAGAAGAGGTATGATTAGAGACATCATGTAGGTCCTAGGCCCCTAGAAAAGGAGAAAGGGAGAAAGAAAGAAAATTTAGAAAGGGAACTGGGCAAAAATAACAAACAATTTCTAGGTCCTGCTCAACCAGAGTACCCTGAGTGAAAGGAAGGGTGGCTTCCTTGCTCTGGTTGTTTAAGGGAAGGTTTTACTCTTCCCTACAACAAACTTACGGAGGGTCTCCCTTCCACACAAGTCTACTGCCAGGACCCATTAGAGAAGAAACTCCCTCCACTGCTTCTTTGTTTCATTTGATGCACTATTCTGGTTCCATGGCTATCAGATTTTTCTAAAATAATCCTGTTTTCAACTGTTCTCCTGGATATCATTAAGTATCCTCTAAAATTTATTAAGCATGGGTTCTGATATTTGGTTTGGAAAATACCATCACCATACCCATATGAAACTTCCAGAAACCTGAGGATACTTCTTCTATGTGATCAGTTTATAAAGAATTAATAATGGAGTTGGTTGTTGGAGTAAGAATTCTAATTTAGAAATTGAAAATAGACTAGGTGAAGAAGAGAAAAGGTCATTAAACTCTCAATCATTTTATCCACAGTAACCCTACCTCTTTCCCCTCATTCCAAAGTCTATAAGGAAAAACCAGCTAATCTTCACTGATACTATGGACAGTCTGAGAACACCTTGATTTCTCTCTTTGGAAAATGTGACACAAGAGAGCATTATGTGTCTTGCCAGGATGATTTGCATTAGTGGTCATGGTTAGATTCTCCCACCCACAGAAGGATCTAACTAAGAGGAGACTTCCATTCCATTGATTGAAGAATAGATGTCTTTTTCCTTCACTTGTTAACCTGGTACCTTCTTCCAGTGGAGAGAGCCTTCAGTCCTAGTATCATTCTTAAGTGAACTGCCTGTATAATAATTTAAGTAAAAGCCTGACCTCTTCTTTGCAGGAACTGTGGTGAACCTTATATTGTGTGCTACAAAGATCTTACAAGAAGAGTGCTCAGATGTATTTTAAGTCACTCATAGGACTGTAGTACATGTATCCAAAAAGGAACATTAATTAGATACAGTGTCAGGAAAATAGACAGCTGTCAGGATTCAGGAAAAGCCAAAAAGAAGTTAAGCCTGCAGGCAACATTTGGCAGTTGGTTATAGACAAGAGGGAGAGAAGGTGAAAAGAGAGTGGTTGGTCTGCTCTAAATTGTCTGATATAGTGTTTACTTTTGAATCCTCTAAACAGCTTCTCTTTGCATTTTTTCTCTAAATGACTGGCCTAAGTACCACGTGTTCCAGGAGACAACTTCAGTCTACCTATTTGCTCTTTTGTAATATGTCAAGCTTTATTACCTTTTCCCACTTATAAATAGAAATATAATGAACTTGTTATGCAACAGACCTAAGCAGTAGTAACATATGCTAAATTGTTTCTCCTATAATAGTCCTTCCTCTAATTTGACTCTCCACTACAAATATTTTGGTAAATGCATTCTAAAAACAAAACAAAAAAAATATAGAAATGTGTGCTTATAAAATGAAATTGTATACCATGTTCCGAAAAGGACTAATTACCACTTTAAATATGCTAATATGGGAAAGATGACATTTATTTTAGACTAGAATAAAAAATAAGTGAAAATTCAGAAATGATTTTAAGAAAAGATACTGATAAATTGGAGGTAATTCAAAGAAAGGCACTAAAATAATAAAAGGCCTCAAGGAATGAATATTTTCAAAATTGAGAGAACTTGAGAGTCTAACATGACAAACTACAACCAGTCCTACAAATACCTTGGGGAATTAGATTCCAAAAGTCTGCATTGTTCAAAGGAGAAAAAAAATAAAAGCACTGAAATAAAAACTACCCAAAGGGGAAAAAAAGAACATTTAAATGAAAAATGTTTTAAATGTTTTTACCTAGACCAGCTTTCAAATGCTTGGAGATGTTAAAAACTAGCCAGGCAGAGCAATTGTTTTCAGATAACAAGCTGATCGAGTAAAGAGGGAGGGGTAAATGATTTCTTATCCATTTTGAATCTCTTGTGTCTGGATCTAAATAAACACACTGGAATGGGGTGGAGCTGTTTATATACCTGTTACCAGTGTTCACTTTGTAGGCACAAAGTAGGACACATACAAAGTGTTAAAATGATTAATAATTACTTTTGAAGGGGATTTATTTCTCTTAAACAAGTTATTTTCCCCCCAAATATTGACAGTTTCGAAGGAAAGTAAATAAAATCAGTGAACCTTTTATACCAGGAAGAAAGGAAAGAAAAGGAAGGACTCTTTAGTATATCTTGTATACATGAAAAATGTAGCATCCCTAGGAAGTCTGTGGGCATTTTCAAAAAGGATGATGACTGAGCCAAGAATGATTGGCACCGCCCTCCAAAATCAATCCCATTTTCTGTTCTTTGCGCTCATAGTGATGTGTTAGAGATTTAAATATTATGTTCTTGAAATATAATAGAGTTGTCTATACACAGACTGTCTAGACAGGGCAGGGACTATGTCTGTTTCATTTCATTTTACATAGCAGCTAGCAGTCTTGCACAAATAAATGCTTTTGATGATGATGTTGATGTTAGTATAAGCAGGTGGCCAAAATTTAGGGGTAAAGCTTGATACCTTAACATTAGTGCTTTATAGTACATGCATACACTGGGTGTTACATAAAATTTACAAATGTCTGGCTACTTATTTAGTAATAAATTATTTCAGCACATTTTATGTTTTTTAACATTGCCCTGTTAAATTTGTTTACAAGGAGGAGGAAATATCAATCTGTCTATTCCAAATAGGCAAGAATCCCTACTCAATTTTCCTAGTGTCTGAAATGAAAAGTATTCTTGTACATCTGTATTTTAGAAAAGGAAAGAAAAAAAATAGATATTCCATTAAGATTTTCTAAGATTTCTTGATTAAAATGCTCTCCAGGTACAGATTTTAGGTAAGATTCAAGAAAATGGAATTGGAGTTTGTACAAAGAAAACCATGATTTCTATTTCATTTTTTATCAGTGTATTAGTTGTTTGTTTTTAAAAAGCAAATATTTTAGTCCTTGTGCATGACAGCAAGCCAAGCAAAAACCCCTGTCTTCCTGGAGCTTATGCTTTATCAGAGAGACAGACAATAAAAAAAGCATAATAAATAAATTATGTCTTGTACTTGAAGGTGATTATGAGTGATAGAAAGAAAAAAAGAAACGTTGAGAAGATAAAAGAGAATCAGTAGTGGAAGTGGGTGTTGCAATTTTAAATAGGGAAGTCAGGATAGGTCTTATTGAGAAGGTGATAGTTGAACAAAGACTTGGTAGAGGTGAGGTCATTAGCCACTTCCAATATGAAAAAAGAAAATTCAAGCAGAACGGTTAGATAATGCACGTGTTCTAAAGTAAGTGTATTCCTGGAGTGTTAAAGAGGTAGCTGGAAATCAGTGTGACTGAAGCTAAGTGAATGAGGAAAACAATAGGAGGGAAAGGGGCCAGGTCTTCACCTCTATTTGAGATGATGGTTTGGGCTTTTAATCTGAGTGAAGTGGGGAACCATTGCAGAGTTATAGCGGAAAGGTGACAAGTTGTGCTTTACGCTCCAATAAAGTCATTCTGGCAGCAATTAAGGGACTATTATAATGATGCAGACAAGACATGATGGTGGTGTGGACATGATTGTGGTCAGATTCTGCATACTTTTGTACATAGAGCCAATCTTACCTGATGGGTTGAATGTAGGAGGCAAGGATTATTCTGTGGCAGCAGTTTTGAAAGTGTGGTCACCAAACCAGCAATAGCAGCATTATCTGGGAGCTTGTTATAAATGCAAATTCTTGGATCTCACTCCAGATCTACTGAATCAGAAACTGGAGGTGGGACCCCCGCAATCTTGCATTTTTAACAGGCCCTCCAGGTGATTCTGATGCACACTCAAATGTGAGGACTGCTGCTTTAAGATTTGGGCCTGAAAAGATGGTGTTGACATTGACTGTGATGGTGAAGGCTGCAGAGGGAACAGAATTGGGGGGCCAAGGAAGAACAGGGGTCAGATCTGGACATGATGAATTGGTGATGTCTGAGATATCCAGATGGTGAGGAAGTGTTTGTATATATGAATCTGGAGTTCAGGAGAGGGTCTGAGTTGGAAATAGAAACTGAAACATTGATTATATTTCTGAGGACAAAAAATTACATCAGTGAATATTTATTGATCAGTGGTTTCATTCTTACTTTGAGGAAAAAGAAAGCAGAAAAACAAGTAATAAAGACCAAAATATATATATATAAAAGGGGCAGCTAATATATAATATATAAAAGTGTGCTAAGAGATTTGAGAGCTTTTGGGGGTCTATTTTCTAGAGCCTTCATTTGTTTATTATAGAGGAACTTTTTATGGTAATCTTTTCTTATTCTACCATCAGTACATTGAGGCTCCTAATATTTTGAAGGTAAAACTTAGAACCAATAAGATTTTCTGAAGTCACCAAGTAGCTGATACATTTCTATATATATTTACATCATGAGGTGACAATCCAGAATTGCTAGAGGACAGAGTAATTGTCTTACTAAACAATTCTTTGTTTTCTTACACAGTAACTTTTTCTGAAGGTTGAGCCATTAGGGCAGAATAGAGGAGAAAGAATTTAAAACGGTTGCAAGATAGGAAAATGTAGTGATAATATCGGATGGATTCTTTAGTCACTTCGTGTGGTCACCTAACATATAATTTCCAGTGTTTTCTTAATATGATCAGGTATTAACATTGACTCTACAAATAATGCTATAGAATCAGAATATGACATTTATACCAAGGCACTCATTATAATGAAGCGACAAAATTAGCAGAAAAGACCAACCACTGAATATTTAAGAATACAGGGGAAACAGAGGGATGTGCCTCAGGAAGGAAAATGTCTTCTTTTAAAAGTGCAAAAACACAAAGTAACATTTCTTCTGACCCTGAATTTATATTCTGTATATTTTTCAAAACCATTTTAAAGGCCTTTCAGATGCTGCCACCTTAGCTGCTGAGATACAATCTTTCACATTTTACCCAGTGAGTCCTCTTTTGTCCCATAGTGTAATCTGATCCACCTATCATCATCAGGGGACATCTGGGATCCATCTTATCTTTCCCACTAGCTAGTTGATTAACCAGAAAATGGTTTGAATTGGATTCATATATGGCAGGACTCCATGGACTTTATGAATTATAATAGGAGCATATAAAAGGTCAGGTTTTATTTTTGTACTTTTAAAGAAAAAAATCATCTCTGACACAGTTAGGATTGAGTTCTTATAAATTAGAGAGAGAAAATATTATATTGTATTAAATGGCTAAATACAGTAAATCATGGGATCATCTGACTATTTTAAATAAAATATATTTTTCAGAGTGAGAAAGTCCTAGCTTAGTAGCCTCACACAGAATTATCAATCCACAGAGATATTGCTGTTAGTTGGAAATAGAAGGCCAAGAAACATTATTTTGCTCTTTCTTGCCCTCTTTCTTCTATATGGTGTATCTGGAGACGTATGAGAGGCTGGAAGTTGGGGGTCTTAGTCCAGTGCATCCTTCCCACACATGTTTTTTGCCAGGTACTTGCAGTGGATTAAGGGGATATTTTTGGTTCATATAAGCACTAGGCTTTTCCGTGATTTTAATTGTCTTCATCATAACTACCTATGAGCCAAGTTCAGTGCATAAACACATAAATAATAATTTATTTGGTTTCTTCTTTGTTTTAAGTATCCAAATTGAAACCTCATGATTTCCTTCCACAAAGGTTTTATCCGAGCAGAAATCTCACATTGTATATATTCAGTACATTCTACAGTCAGTATACCCTAAGGAAAACTGCTCTCTTGGTCAGAACTGATGACTTGTGGTATCATAAAGCAGTTCTCCAGAAGCTGACATTTCAAGGATGATGCCCAGGATAAGATGCTAAATATTTTTCAAAGCAGCTATGACATCAGTTTCTAAGTGTTACTTTCAGGAGTATCAGGAAACATAGTGGCTTCATGGATCAAATTATAATTAAAAACTTTATACACAATGAATCTGTATACAAATAAGAGCTTTTCTGTTGTGATTATGATGATGATGATACATGTGGAACAAGAGCCTGTGATGACTGTGCTTGAGCTTCTCCTGCTGCAGCTGGGTGAGCCCGGATGCAGCAGGAGTTCAGTGAGTGTCTTGAACTATGTTTGAGATGTTTTAGGTTCAACGAAAGAAACTTTCGCCAAATCCTTCTTTTCTTAATTTTTAAACGTGTATTTCAAGGAAATTTGATTCATATGTTTCTAATTCATTTACACTTAAATCATCAAAATGTTATTTAGTAAGAGCCATTTGATGTCCAAGAAGCTTTCTAAACCTGTTTTATAAGTCATCTTAAGTCCTTTTTCTTAACACAGGAAGTTGCCTTTTGCCAAGTACAAATAAACTCAAACATTAAAAAGGTTCAAGTTCAGTTTCTAACTCTGAACTCCAAGTTTTAAGTGCATTTTCAAATTAGCAAAATAGAGTTTCCCACCCCTACAATAATATGGGTGGAAAAAAGACAGTAGGATAAGAATGAGCAAAGGTATTCACAAAAATTATTCTCAGAGGTATAGCCCCACTTGTGAAAGTTCAGAAAATCTATAACAGGTGTTCTTTATAACTAATAATAGATCCAGGTGAATTTTGAACAAGAATAACCTGTCTGCTTCTATGTGATGTGTCTAAATAAGATTACTGCTTTTTTTCACAGAAAAGAAAACCTAAAAGTTCAAATACTTTAACTTCTTTTTACTAATTTTACCTTTGAGCTTTATGTATTTTAATAAAGATGGGAAGACAACATGTTTTGTTGAACAGAACAAACTCATAAGAGAGTTTGTGGGAGTTTTATGTCTGCAGTAAGATGATTATGAGTTAAAAATGTAATTGAACAAATGCAGAAAATGATCTCTGATGCATACTAAGACATCTCTTAATTATCCGTATTACTTTAATGCAAAGGTAAACCCTGTCCTTGGTTCACTTATATTTATAGATAAAGAAGGTAAAGGTAATTATGAAAAGGGTTTGGGGCCACTCTAAACAATTTCCTCAATTGTTATGTTCTGTTGAGTCCACTTCAAAATTTCTTCTGTTCTATTGAGCAATCAAGTAAGTGACTTGGGGTGAAAGGTAATATGCAACTAAAAAAGACTAAATTTAAACATTATTAATTGAACTCTCAGTTCCCTGTGGAAGCTCCCATGCAATGGCTACCAGGGAAACGTGCTGACTATATGAAGTTAGTTTTATTAAACTTGCTGAACAAGGGGGAGCAATATCTTGATGGTCCCTGCAGTGTCTCAGATAGGGGAATTTAGGGAAAAGGAGGAGTAGCTTTTGGGGGCTGTAGGTAGATATAGGGTGATTTTAGGACATAAACTAGTAAGTGGGGTTGAGGCAGAGACTGGTAGGATTTGTCACCTAGGAAAGCTGCTTTTTTGTTTTTGGAACATAAATCTCAAGAGTTAATGTTAAATCAGTTTGTTTGTACCTTTTTCTTGGAACATGTGTTCTGAAAGGAGCTGGTATTGAAATATTTAAGTTCAGATCAGCCCTGGCCCATTGACTCAACGGTAGAGTGTCAGCTCAGTGTGTGGATGTCCTGCCTTCAATTCCTGGTCAGGGAACACAGGAGAAGCGGCCATCTGCTTCCCCACCATTCCCATATCCCTTTCTCTCTCTCTCTTCCTCTCCCACAGCCATGGCTCAATTGATTTGAGCATATCAGCCCCAGGCACTGAGGGTGGCTCCATGGAGCCTCTACCTCAGACACTAAAAATAGCTCTGTTGTAAGCATGGCCACAGATAGGCAGAATATTAGCCCAATGGGGTTGCCAGGTGGATCTCGGTTGGGACACATGCGGGAGTCTGTCTCTCTATTCCCCTCCTCTTACTCGGAAAAGAATAATAGTAAAAAAGATGTTCAGATAGTTGTATTGCCTGTCATACATTTACTTGTGATCATACTATAGTTTTGCAGGTTGTGGTTTTTGTTTTATTTGTCACAACAAGTAAATATCACAACAAAGTATAACACACATTTATTTTTTTAAACTTTTAACATATGGTTTACTTTTTAAGGAATTAATAAGTAAGGAATTTTAATTTTACTTTTTCAGACAATATTCAAAAATCACATAAACCTTGTTGGGTACCTACACATCTATAACTATGTTATATACATTATTCTTCTCCTTTAGTACTATGTATTAATTCTGAAAACATATGTAATGTTAACAATAAAGTGCCTTTGAGAGTTTTTGAACTTTTTATGTTCATCCTAAATAAGTAATTTTTTATATCCATCTTGATGAGAAAATTTATGCTTCCCCAAATATTAGGGCCTTAAATACTACTTACATAGCACTAAAATTTGATAGAGTAATGCTATTCTCAGATGCTGATTAACATGTAAAGAGATTTTCAAAGGAAGAAAACTTGTATAAAAAAATTCTCAAAAATGATATATAGTAACCAGGAACTGCTAAGACCATATGCTAATTCTTTATTTGAGGTAAAAACTATAATAAAAGCCTTTCCACAGATGGATATTCTGTGTAGTGGTACATCCTTATCTGAACACATCATGAAAAAATAGACCTATCAAAAATTCTGTACAAGAAATAAGCGATGTTTGCCTTTTAAAAGTTAAATCATATTTCTTTCACTGAAGGTTACCTTTCATTAGATAATAGATTTTGCTAGTTATAGTTTTACATTTTAAAATGCCTTTTTATTAAATGTACATTTTAAAAATTCTTATTTTTTGCTGATCTCTGCCCATGTTATTTAAAATTCAAATTCAGAAGATCTCTTTATTCTCCAACTCTTTCTCTTCAGTGGCCTCATTAAATAGTAATAGCTACCACGTACCGTCTTCTTCGTGCCAGGATGTGGCTGACATAAGCTCATGAAGTTCCCTCAGTGCGTGGCCTTGGGAGCTGCGTATGATTAGTGCCTCTGCTCTAAACACAGGGAACCTCAGCTCAGAGACCCACCACTGTGCAGCCGCACACCCAGCTGCCTCGAGCTAAAGAAATTCACATATAAATGCTATTTTCTCTCCTTTTGTTCACTGTGTTTAATTCTAGATACTGTGCAGCCTAAGTTTTAGAAAAACACTTGTGAACAGCCCCATAAAACACTTTTGTATAAAATTACTATAACATTTTGCTACTGTTGCCTAAAACATTGTTATAGCTCAACAGATGCTTTCAACTAACCCTCTGATTTTACTAAGTTCTACTTATGTGATAAGGAAATAAAAATGAAATTATAATGTAGAGGAATTCATGGACTGCTAACCCTTTTTCAGAAAATATATTTCAAAGTGGTTACTTTCCAACTAATACAAATCACATCTATTTCAAGCCGGCTTCTTTCCTATTTGACTTCAATCAGAAAATAGATTTTAAGGCGATTACTTTCTCAAATCTCTACACATCCTGAGGACCACATAATTATATGCCCTCTCAGATCATTATGGGAGTGTCCATCTGTAATGATCAGAATATTTTTTTTGTTTTCTAAGCCCTTGAAATATCACATACCTCCTTCTCAACCTGAATTTGTCCCTCTCTACTATCTTCTACAGGACTGCCCACCGGAAGCAGGTGATTTCCGAGCTCAGCAATGCTCAGCTCATAATGATGTCAAGCACCATGGCCAGTTTTATGAATGGCTTCCTGTGTCTAATGACCATGACAACCCATGTTCACTCAAGTGCCAGGCCAAAGGAACAGCCCTGATTGTTGAACTAGCACCTAAGGTCTTAGACGGGACTCGCTGCTACACAGAATCTTTAGATATGTGCATCAGTGGCATATGCCAGGTAAGTACTGGCTTCTTTTCATTCCATTTTCCCAGAGGGTTTTAGTGTCTCTGTGTAAATACCTTTTCCATAATCCTGCTATCTGAATCACCCAGTGTTACTTTTTATTGTGTTTATAAATAATGACAGATCTGAAATTTGAGGTTTAATTTCAGTTAAAGCTGCAAGTGTATGTTGTATTAGGGAAAAGAAGGCCTGATTTTTTTTTCTTTCCTTAAGTTTCATTTAAATATGGAAGAATAAAAATTCTTGAATATCACACATGATTTTTGAATTACCTCTACCTTGGTTGCCCCTGAAATGTGTTTTATGTGCGTGCATATGTGCATTTGGAGGCATCTATTATCATTTACTTAGAGCTTCAGAATCACTCAGATGAAGCTAACTCTAAAATTTTTAAACTGTAGAAAATCTTGTTTCTTTATCGTAAATGTAATTTTGTTGAAAGTTCAGGGAAATTGTCCCAAAAGATGTGGCAGTGTCAGCTAGATCGGAATTCAGCCAGGTAAATCTTTAAAACCAGATAGCAAAGAAGTTTTATTTCTGGTGTCAATTTACCAATGTCTGCTGTGGGAAGGGTGTTAGTATGGAGAAGGAGAGTTGGTATGTTTGCCATCTTGATTTTAAATTCTACCCTGTGGATCCGGATAACCAGCCCAGTGTTTGAAGCAAGCAGTTGCTCTGTTTTCCTGTGTGCTATATATACTTCACCATATACTTTTATGCTTTTTTATCTCACAAGTAGACATTCTGAGAATCTTTGCCTCTCTCTTCCAAGATGACATTGATGGAAACTTTTCTTTTTTTTTTCTTCAGAATTTCTAATAACACAACTACCAATTTAAGGATTAACATAGAATAGGTTTCAGTAATTTGTTGTTTCAAATTCACGTGTTTATATAAAACTTAACTCTATAATTCAGATATAAAATCAATAACTGTAGTGTGAATTACTACAAGAGATGTGAAATGGCCTGCAAGGTTTTATGGCCATGAAAGGGAGACAGACATTCTAAACCTTTATGAGGTCTGGACTTGTGAGACAGGGAAGCTTTGACATGTCCGACAAGTTCTCAGGTATATGGATGGGGATGAGGTTTTAATATCTGAAGTTTCCAGCCTGACCTGTGGTGGCGCAGTGGATAAATCGTCGACCTGGAAATGCTGAGGTCGCCGGTTCGAAACCCTGGGCTTGCCTGGTCAAGGCACATATGGGAGTTGATGCTTCCAGCTCCTCCCCCCTTCTCTCTCTCTGTCTCTCTCTCCTCTCTCTCCCTCTCTGTCTCTCTCTCTCCTCTCTAAAAATGAATAAATAAAAATAAATAAATAAATAAAAATATCTGAAGTTTCCAGTAGGTACAAGAAATATATGAAGTTTAGATGTAAATGTGAGTACAGAACCTTACTATTTTACAGCTAAGGAAGGCCTAGGAGGTGATCTAAAAGGCAAAATGGTTGAACATTATTTGTGGTATTTGGTGTTTGCTTCTTTCTCTAGGGCTCTCGCGGCGTTGAAACGGAATTATGGAGTCTGTAGAAGCTTTGGGGATAACAGAATTGAAAAGCAAATAGATATAGAAAAGAGGCTCTGTTGTAGGGAAAGGCAAATAAAATAACAATTCGTTTTTGCGTGTCTACTGTTTGAATAAAGCAAGACAGATTCTCTTTTTGGAAATGAAATAATGAGGACCCGAGGAGGTGTATGATTTACTGAAAGTTACATGGTTGGGTGTGGCCGAAAAGGGACTGAATTTCAGGTCTCTTGATATCTATCTACTTTAAAGTTGTTTGTACTGTATTACACTGACGGAGGAATCAAAATAAATAAGACAGGTCAGAAAATTAGGTCTCATTTGTTTCTGCTGCATGAGAGATCAACGTGGCATGTTTCTTTCCCCAGTCTAATCCAGCCAGCTGGCCTCGTGTGCCTTGGCAACCAAAAGGAAATACTATATCAGCAGCAAAAGAATAAATTTTACATATAGTAAATATGAAATGATAGTGTTGAATTTTTGGTTATAAGTAGAAGCATGCCTCCTTTAGTTAGATTTTTAGGAGTGCGACTTAGATTTAGTGGCAAAAGGGAACTATAGGATATCTGTAAAGATTTGTGACATGTATAGAAATTATGTTCAGTTATCATTGTCTTCATTTATTTGTCTTATTAGAGGCAATAGTATGGTAAAGGAGATGAAAAACTCAGATTTAATTTCGTCAGTAACAAGCAGTTTGGCTGGAGAACAGGGGACCTCCGGGCACACAATGAGAAGAGAGAGTTTGAGAGAAAATCATGGAGGCTTGAATGGTGCACAGAACTGTTGTAAAGTGAGTGACTAGGGAGGAGTGGTAGTGGGGAAAAGACATAATCATAGCTAGTCTCTAGAAAAATTAGAATAGCTACATTTGCAGGATGCTTGAAGTGGAAGCATCCTGAAAATGCAACGTGACCACCTGATAGGAGGCTAAAACAGCAGCCAGGGGCAAGGCAAGCATGAGCCTAGGTCCGGGCAATGACAGCGGAAACAGAAGGGGAGCTAAGTCTAAAACCAGGAAGGAGTTTTCACTGGCTGGTAGAAAGTAATAAATAAAATCAATCATGCTCAGGGTATCTAACACTACGACTTAGTATGATTTGGTAATGGATGGAATCAATAAGCCTTGCTCCCATTATGTAATAGCCTTATGTTTTCATTATTAAAACCTACTTGAATTTGATAAACAAGGGAAGGAACAGAAAATAGCAAGTTGAAAGTGGAATAAAGATGGAATACTTAAATGCGGTATGTACTTTTTCAGAACAGAGTGGTTAGTCACCGAAGGGGTAGCACTCACTACTACCTCACAAGAGTTGAAATGTGTATGTTTCATTCTGCTTAGAAAAATGTCCTTTATTTAAGTTGTATCTGTATATTGGTTATTAATATGTGCAGTCATACTAAGAAAAAGCAATATCTTCCTACTTTTTAAAACAGCCAAAAATATTACTGCTAACTTACAGATGCAGTTTTTAAAAACAGCTTTTCCCAGTTTCCTGAAAGAAGTCATCTCCCCTGACCTATTTTCCCATCTCTTCTATTTCTACCCCACTGTTGGGGATTCTTAGATCTTTCTCTGGCTTTATTAGTCTTATTACATTTTTTTGTAGGACGCTTCACACATTTTTGAAGGCGTTTATAACAGTTTTCCTTTTATAAGCTATAAGTAGTTGAACACATTAAAATTCTTATAGGTGAAGCTTATAGAAAAATTATCCCAGGCTTAACTTTTTTGAGGGGCAGGGGATTCCTTGTAAGAGTGTAGTATATGTGGAGGATAGTTGGTCTGTTGACATTTGATAGTGGTACATGAAGAGTACCATGGTAAAATGCATGTGTATGTGTAACTACACATAGAACGAAATCTGGAAGCAGATACACCTGAGTGTTATCAGTGCTTATTTCAGGAGCATTTCTTCATTTTAATATTGCTCCAAATATTTTTAAGGCTAAGCTGATATAAAGTATAAACTATAAAGAAGCAAACATTTTACTTTGGACATAGTCTGACCTTGATAGAAAATGACAGCATAATTCTAGAGATTTGTCATTTAGAAGCTCCAATTATTTCAGTTATACCTTTTTAATACTCAATTAAGAATCACTTATAACTCAACCAAAATTATGAAGTCCTAGACTTTTTAAGCCAGGAGATAGTTTAGCAACTAACAGATACTGCTATTTCACAGAGGCAGAAATTAGACCTGGAAACTAATCCCAAGGTCATGAGTGAGTGTATTATCTATATTTGTTGTGAATGTGCTTCAGGAACATTCTAGAATCATCACTATTTATAATATATAGTCTTGTTCACTAATACTAGAGAATAATAGGAAGCTTCCATTTTGTTCTTTTTTATTGACATATGACATTCTATTAGTTTCAGGTGTACAATATAATGATTCAATAAATGTAGATGTCATAAAATGACAACCACAATAAATCTAGTGAGTTATTCACCACACATACTTACATTTTTTTTACTTGTAATGAGGACTTTTAAAACCTACTTTCATAGAAACTTGTAAAATATGATTAAGTACTGTTAACTATAATCATCATGCTATACATTATATCCCCAGAACTGACTTATTTTATGACTGGAACTTTGTACCCTTTGACCGCCTTTACCATTTTCCCCACCACCACCCACGCCCCTCCTCTAGCAACCTCCATACTGTTTTTCATAGTGGCTATATCAATTCATACTCCACAAACAGTGCACAAAGCTTCCCTTTTCTCTACACTCTCACCCACAATTATTTCCTGTCTTTTCGTTAATAGTATTCTAATGCTATGAGGTGAAATCTCATTGTAGTTCTGATTTGCATTTCCCTCCTGATTAGTGATGTCTAGCATCTTTTCATATACATGTTTGCTATTTGCATGTCTTTTTTTGTGAAAATGTCTATGCAGATCTTTGGCTCAGTCTTTAATCAGATTTATTGTTTTCTTTGCTATTGAATTGTATGAATTCTTGATATATGTTTTAATATTAACCCCTAATCAAATATATGATTTGCAAATAAGTTTTCCTGTTCTGTAGATTGCCTTTTCATTTTGTTGATGGTTTCCTTGGCTGTACAGAGCTTTTTGGTTTGATATAGCCCTATTTGTTTATTTTTGTTTTCATTGCCTTTGCTTTTAGTGTCAAGTCAAAAAATCATCACCAAGACCAATGTCAAGGAGATTTTTCCCTATGTTTTCTTCTAGGAGTTTAAGTCTTATATTGAAGACTTTAATCCATTTTTAGTTTACTTTTGTGTATGGTGTAAGATATAGGTCCAGTTTCATTCTTTTTGTGTGGATGTTCAGTTTTCTTAATCCCGTTTATTGAAGAGACTGCCCTTTGCACATTGTATATTCTTGGCTCTTTTGTTTTAAACTAATTAACCATATTTGCGTGGGTTTATTTCTGGCCTCTCTCTTCTATTCTACTAATATATGTGGCTGTTTTTATGCCATTATCATACTTTGTATTATTATTGCTTTATAATATACAGTAGTTTAAAATCAGGAAGTGTGATACCTCAAGCTTTGTTCTTCTTTCTCAAAATTGCCTTGGCTATTCAGGATCTTTATAGTTCCATATGACTTTTAGTTTAGGTACTGGCTGGTGGTACAGTAAATAGACCCAGCATATGAATAACCCGGGTTTGATTTCTAGTCAGGGCACACAGGAGAAGCGACCATCTGCTTTGCCTCCCCCTCCCCCTTTGTCCCTCTTACTCTCCTGCAGCCAGTGGCTTGATTGGTTCAAGCATGGCCCCGGGTGCTGAGGCTAGTTCTGTTGGTCTAAGTACAATACATCAGCCTCAGGTACTAAAAATAGCTTGGTACTCAAGCATCAGCCCAAGACAGAGTTGCTGGGTAGATGCTGGTCAGGGCGCATGTGGGAGTCTGCCTCCCTATCACCTGTCCTCTCATCTAAAAAAACAAAGATATTTTCCTTCTATACCCATTTTGTTAAGTGTTTTAAACATAAAATGATGTTGTATTTTATTGAATGCCTTTTCTGTATCTATTGATAAGATCATATGGTTTTTGTTCTTTGTTTTGTTGATATGGTATATTAGGTTAACCATTTTAAGTATGTTGAACCATCCTTGTGATTCTGGGATGAATCCCACTTGATCATGATGAATTATTTTTTTAATGTGTTGTTGTATTCGATTTGCTAGTATTTTCTTTAATAATTTAGCATCTATATTCATTAGAGATATTGGTCTGTAGTTTTCTTTTTTTGTGTTATCCTTGCCAGGTTTTGGTATGAGGGTTATGTTGGCCTCATAAAATGTGTTTGGCAGTATTGCTTCTTCTTCAATTTTTTGGAAGACTTTGAGTAGAATAGGAACCAAATCTTCTTTGAGTGTTTGATAGAATTCACTAGTATAGCCGTCTGACCCTGGACTTTTATTTTTGAGGAGGTTTTTAATAGTTGTTTCTATTTCCTCCCTGTTTATGGGTCTGTTTAGGCTTTATGCTTTTTCATGACTCAGTCTAGAAAGATTGTATTGTTCTAGGAATTTATCCATTTCTTCTATACTGTTAAATTTGGTGGCATATAGTTTTTCATAGTATTCTACAATAAATCTTTGTATATCTATGATATCTGTGGTAATTTCTCCTTTTTCATTTTGGATTTTGTTTATATGAGTCCTTTCTCTTTTTTCCGTGGTCAGGCTTGCCAAGGGTTTGTCAATTTTGTTTATCTTTTCAAAGAATCAGCTCCTTGTTTTATGAATTTTTTAAATAGTTTTTCTGTTCTCTGTTTTGTTTATGTCTGCTCTGATTTTTATTATTTCCTTTCTTCTGCTGGTATTGGGAATAGAAGAAAAATATCTCAACATAATAAAGGCCATCTATGATAAACCATCAGGAACATCATATAAAATGGCATAAAACTGAGGACTTTTCTCCTAAAATCAGGAACAAGACAAGGTTGTTCACTCTTTCCACTCTTATTCAACGTAGTGCTGGAAGTTCTAGCCAGAGCAATCAGACAAGAGAAAGAAATAAAAGACATTCATATTGGGAAAGAAGAAGTAAAGGTTTCACTTTCTGCAGATGATATGATCCTGTACATCAAAAACCCCAAAGATTCCACATAAAGACTATGAGAAACAATAAACCAATACAGTAGGTTGCAGGATACAAAATTAATATACAAAAGTCCATTGCCTTCCTGTATGCCAACAATCAAACATCAGAAAACAAGCTCAAAAAAAAAAACCAATCCCCTTCATTTTTGTAACAAATAAAACAAAATCCCTAGGAATAAACATAACAAAGAATGTAAAAGACCTATATAATGAAACTTACAAAGCATTGTTAAGGGAAATTGAAAAAGATATAATGAAATGGGAAAATATTCCTTGTTCTTGGATAGGAAGAATAAATATAGTCAAAATGACTATATTACCAAAGCTATATACAAATTTAATGCAATTCCCATCAAAATTACAATGTCATTTTTTTAAAGAAATGGAACAAAAAATCATCAGGTTTATATGGAACTATAAAAAAACCCATATAGACAGAGCAATCCTAAGGGAAAAGAACAAAGCTGGGGGCATTACAATACCTGACTTCAAATTATATTATAGAACCATGATAATCAAAACAGCATGGTATTAGCAGAAAAATAGACACTCAGACCAATGGAACAGAATAGAAAGCCCAGAAATCAAACCACATGTATATGGTCAAATAATTTTTGATAAAGGGGCCAACAACACACAGTGGAGAAAAGAAAGCCTCTTCAACAAATGGTGCTGGAAAAACTGGAAAACCACATGCAAAAGAGTAAAACTCGACTACAGTTTGTCCCCTTGTACTAAAATTAATTCAAAATGGATCAAAGACCTAAATATAAAACCTGAAACCATAAATTACATAGAAGAAAACATAGGTACTAAACTCATGGACCTTGGTTACAAAGAGCACTTTATGAATTTGACTCCAAAGGCAAGGGAAGTGAAGTCAAAGATAAATGAATGGGACTACATCAGACTAAGAAGCTTTTGTACAGCAAGAGAAACTGTACAACAAACTGTACAACAAAACAACAGACAGACAACTAAATGGGAGATGATATTTTCAAACAACAGCACAGATAAGGGCCTAATATCTAAAATATACAAAGAACTCATAAAACACAACAACAACCAAACAAACAATCCAATAAAAAAAGTGGGAAGAGGACATGAACAGACACTTCTCCCAGGAAGAAATACAAATGGCCAACAGATATATGAAAAGATGCTCATCTTCATTAGCTATTAGAGAAATGCAAATCAAAACTACAATGAGATATCACCTCACACCTGTTAGATTAGCTATTATCAACAAGATAGGTAATAACAAATGTTGGAGAGGCTGTGGAGAAAAAGGAACCCTCATCTACTGTTGGTGAGAATTTAAAGTAGTACAACCACTATGGAAGAAAGTATGGTGGTTTCTCAAAAAATTAAAAATAGAACTACCTTATGACCCAGCAATCCCTCTACTGGGAATATACCCCCATAACTCAAAAACACTGGTACGTAAAGACCCATGCAGCCCCATGTTCATTGCAGCATTGATCACAGTGCCCAAGACATGGAAACAACCAAAAAGCCCTTCAATAGATGATTGGGTAAAGAAGATGTGGTACATATATACTATAAAATACTACTCAGCCATAAGAAATGATGACATCGGATCATTTACGACAACATGGATGGACCTTGATAACATTATACTGAGTGAAATAAGTAAATCAGAAAAAGCTAAGAACTGTATGCTTCCATACATAGATGGGACATAAAAATGAGACTCAGGACATGGAGAAGAGTGTGGTGGTTACTGGGGGAGGGGAGGGGAGGGGAGAGGAGAGGATGGGGGGGAGGGGCACAAGGAAAACCAAATAAAAGGTGACAAAAGACTATATGACTTTGGGTGATGGGTATGCAACATAATCAAATGTCAAAATAACCTGGAGATGTTTTCTCTGAACCTATGTACCCTGATTGATTAATGTCACCCCATTAAAATTAGTTTAAAAAAGGAAAGAAAAGAAAAGTTAGTTTCTTCTATTTTTGTGAAAAATTCTATTTGAATTTTGATAGGGATTGCATTGAATCTGTAGATCACTTTGGGTGATATGAACATTATAACAATTTTAGTTCTTCTAATCAATGAGCACAAAATATCTTTCTATTAATTTGTGCTTTCTTCAAATACTTCATTAAGTCTTACAGTTTTTATGTAGAGGATTTTCACCCCCTTGGGTAAATTTATTTCTCAGTATTTAATTCTTTTTGATGCAGTTGTAAATGGAATTGTTTTTTTTAATTTCTCTTTCTGATAGTTTGTTATTAGTGCATGTTGATTTTGTATTCTGCAACTTTACTGAATTCATTGACTAGTTTTAGTAGTATTTTTTGTGAAATCTTCAGAGTTTTCTATATGTATATGTCATCTGAAAATCACTATTTTTCTTTTAGATTTTGGATACCCTTTTATTTTTTATTGAATTTATTGGGGTGATATTGAATAATAAAATTATATAGATTTCAGGTGTACAATTCTATAATACATCATATGTATATCACATTTTGTGTTCATCACCTTAAGTCAAGTCTCTTTCCATTCCCATTTATCTCCTCTTTACCCTCTTCCACCTTTCCCCTTGTAATCACCATACCTTTTATTTCTTTTTCCAATCTAATTGCTCTGGCTAGGATTTCCAATAACAGTTTTATAAAAGTGGCAAGATCTTCTAGTTCCTGATCTTAAGGAAATGCTTTTAGCTCTTCTCTATTGAGCATGATATTAGGTGGGGGTTTGTCATCTATGACCTTTATTATGTTAGGTATGTTTCCTCTTTGCCCACTTGTTGAACATCGTTATCATAAATGTTGAATATTGTATATGCTTTTTCTGTATCTATTGAAATGATTGTATGATTTTTACCTTTCATTGTCTCAATTCGATATATCATATTGATTGATTGTAGATGATGAAACATCCCTGGAATAAATCCGAGTTGGTCATGGTGTATAATCCTTTTAATTTATTGTTAAATTCAGTTTACTATTTTATTGAGCATTTTTGCATCTATGTTCATCGGACCCATAATTTTCTTTTCTTGTAGCATGTTTATCTGGTTTGGGTATAATAGTAACCTCACTTTGTAAAATGATTTGGAAGTGTTCTCTTTTTTACTACTTTTTGGAAGAGTTGGAGAAGTATTGGTATTAATTCTCCTTTAAATGTTTGGTAAAATTCCACCAGTGACCTGCCTGGCCCTGCACTTTTGTTTTTCAGAACAAAATAGGTTCTAATTTTAAGTAACTAACTTATCTAGGCCCTTTACAAATATTTTTTTCTAATATTTACAACTCTACTCATCAGGCAGCTTATCTTCATTTCACAGATGAAGAACTAGGCTCAGGTAGATGATAGAACTTTCTCAGAGACGCACAGTGCTGCCTGACTCCAAAACTCCTATTCCTTTTAGTGAGGCTGGGTGGACAGAGGCAGGTACTGTGTGTTGTTGAGCAGTGGTCTCCAAACATGTCTGTATATGAGAATCACCTGGTAACTCTCAAAAGATAACACTTGACTCCATGCTCCAGAAATCAGATTTATTCATTCTGTGTTTTTAGAACACTTTCTTTAAAATCTAAAAATCTGTTTCACCAGATTTATAAACCACTTACAGATTGAAAGGCAGACAGGATTAAAAGTCAAATGACACAGATTATAATCTGGCTGCTCTTCAATAATCTGAAATCTTGAGCAAGTTACTTCACCTTCCTCAATTCTATTTTTCGGCTTGTGTAAATTGAGATTATTATAGATGATCATATGAAAAAGCTTCAAAAACTGTAAGGTGCTATGTACATATAAAAAAACCTGAACATTGTATGTTTTAAAATATATTAAAAGTATTGGTTTAATCCCTGTGTGGGATTTCATAGTCCTGTAACAATTCAAAAGAGTTTGTAGAATTAGATAAAGTAACCAACTTATTCTGCTAAGTAAGGATATTGAAAAATAAAGACCTTATACAATGGACTTTCACCATCATCATTTTGATATTGAAATGTTAACAAGAAAATAGTAAGAACCTGATTTCAGAATAAAGGAAAATCCTTTAAAATGGATATAGTTTGTTTAATGAGGAAGTTGCTACTCTATATTTATTTTACCTTTTTATCCAGAGCACAGAAATTGTCATTAATAGTGCTTCCCAGACCAGCATTTGGTAAGTGTTACTTTGAGATCATCCAGTCACCAGTGCAGCTGCAGAAGATATTGCTTCACTCAGTTGTGCCATTGCTCCAGGATCTTACAGCTAGTTAATGGCAGACTAGAAGTCAGAAGATGTCAATGTTTATCAACACTTTCCAACTACTTCCTATGTTATTTCCTCGGCATCAGCTATGGGACAAAATTTTGCCTAGCTTTACCTCTGTCATTTATATATCAATATAAAAACAACAGGTTTAGTGAATATATTGGTTCAAACCACATTCTCTTCTTTCCCTTTCTCTTGGAATCTGATAACTGCCTCCAGAGGGTTGTTGTAGTGCTATCTCTCCCCACCTTTAGCAACTCAGACTAGAGTACTGAGATTCTTATTTGCTCATTATTATTCTAGACTAGGTGAAATTGTAGAAAAGGCAGAGGTAGGGAGGCATTTTTCATAGTATGAATAGTTAGGACCAATGGCTCTGGAGTCATACTACTACCTGCTTGGAATCTAAGCTCTACCACTCATTGATATGTGATTTGAAGCAAATTCCTAAGCCTCAGCCCTGGCTGGTTGGCTCAGTGGTAGAGCATCGGCCTGGCGTGCAGGAGTCCCGGGTTCGATTCCTGGCCAGAGCACACAGGAGAAGCACCCATCTGCTTCTCCACCTTCCCCCTCTCCTTCCTCTCTGTCTCTCTCTTCCCCTCCCACAGCCGAGGCTCCATTGGATCAAAGTTGGCCCAGGCGCTGAGGATGGCTCTATGGCCGCTGCCTCAGGTGCTAGAATGGCTCTGGTCGCAACAGAGCAACACCCCAGATGGGCAGAGCATCGTCCCCTGGTGGGCATGCCGGGTGGATCCTGGTCAGGTGCATGCGGGAGTCTGTCTGACTGCCCCCCCTGTTTCCAACTTCAGAAAAAATACAAAAAAACAAAAAACAAACAAACAAAAAATTCCTAAGCCTCAGTTTCCTCATCTGCAAAATGAGGTTAATATTTTTAAGTATCTAATAGGATTGCCATGAGGATTAAGTAATGAAATGTGTTAAAGTACTTACTATGAACTTAATAAATACTAGTTTGTAGTACTAATACTACTAGTAAGTAGTAGAATACCCACATTACTTCTTTTCTTTGATTTTTCCTCTTTATGGCCTTTTTTGAGTGTGTGGTTTACTGTGGTACATACAAAAGAGGATACTGACTTCCCAATGAATGAACAAAACTTCTGTTAATTTCCTACTGAAACCTTCTTTTGTTAATAGCTCCAAGATGTACCATTATTAACCCCTGGTCCAGAGTAGTGAATTGCATCCTGCAGAGTTAATGAGCCATCACAAATAGGATCAGCTCTATTAGTACTGCTGTTATTCATTTATTATCATTATCCAAATTGCCCCATTTATATTTGTTGTAAAGCACAAAGCTGGTTTCTGTTTTAAATATATATGTATATAAAGAAAGTAGCATAAATTTACGGATAGAACATATACTGCTGTTGAAAGTAATTTTGAGGTTACTTTGAAATCAAATGCAGAAAGTGTGTTTTATTATTATAACTAATGAAATTCATCACCTAATATCTAATATATGTTGATAAAAAAGACTAAGCACAATTATAAACCAGCTATTTTGTAATGAATCTACATATTTATAATATTATTTATTGCTATTTCAGAAATAAGACATTTTAAAAAGGAAAAGGAAAATTGTGATTCATTACATAATATTATTTTAAATGAATAATACAATAAAGAAATAAGCAATAAGTTGGAAAGTGCAGTTTCAATGTTAATACTGTGGCAACATTAAAATGAACCATATTTCTAACAAAGAAAGTCATTCTTTTTTAAATAATTCCTGTGGTGAGTAGTTTGAAATGAATTGAATGGAATGATTATTTCTCCATCTCTGTCTGTGACTTAAGTCACTAGTATCAAATGTCTACCAGTTATTCTAAAGGTGATGATGTCAGAAACAAGGAGTTGGCATTTTTCCTTTTGTATTTTGTAATCTAATTCCACATGGAAACATGCATTGCTTAAAAGATTTAATGTATAGTTTTTCTTTTTCTCTCCTTTGCATGATACAGTCAAGATGAAATGAGCTACTTTCTATTTGAATGTTGACAAATTACTTAGTTTCTAAATATTGTTTATTTGTTCTCTCAACAATATGCTACATGTTGGTTACTGAGGATACAAAATTGAATGAGATTTCTTCCATCAGGGATGATATCTTTATTAGAGTATTGTTAAAAATTCATTCATTTATTCACTCATTTAACAAATATTTACTCAGGAATTAGCAGTGTACTAGAACTGAAAATACATAAATGAACAGGAAAATGTACACCTTACCCTCCCAGAACTTATACTCTGAGAAGAGATATGACAAGTATACAGGAAAGTATACTATCTTCACTATACTTCATTTTCTTACCCTAATCAATAAAGTATACTCTGTAGTCACTATACTCTATTCTCCTCACTGTCAACAGGGTGCTTTTTCTAAAATACAGATTTACTTTATTTCTTATCTGCTAGAATCATTCCAATCACACTCTTTTGGGTCAGCGTAAAGAAAGTTCGAATTTCTTTACGTGGTGTGTTTCTTTAATGAATGGTTTAAACCAGGGGTCTCAAACTCGGGCCCGTGGGCCACATGCGGGCCGCAGACTGGCCCGCAGACTATTTTGTGCGGCCCACAGACTGGCCAGCAGACTAATCCACAAAGTTTGATTAGTCTGCGGGCCGCACAAAATTGGTGGGCGGGCCGCATGCGGCCCGCGGGCCGCGAGTTTGAGACCCCTGGTTTAAACCAACAGAAATTGATTCTCTTACAGTTCTTGAGGCTAGATGTTCAAAATCAGTGTGTCATTAAACCATGCTTCCTCTTAGGCTCTGAGAGGAAACTTTCTTTGCCACTTTTAACTTCAACTTGGAAGCGTCAATCTCTGCTTTCATCCTCACATGCAGCTTCCCTCTCAGTCTTTGTGTCTCTGTGACTTCACATGACATTTTCCTCCCAGTGTTTCTCTTCTCTCTTCTTACAAGAACAACCATGATATTGAATTAGAGCCCATTCTAATTGCGTATAGCCTCATCTTAACTTGATTATGTCTATAAAAACCCTGTTTCCAAATAAGATCATATTCACAGGTACAGTGGGTTACAACTTCAATATATCTTTTTGGGAGACACAATTCAACCCATAATAGCATATATCAATGTTGATTTGCATATAGTACAAATATGTATATATTCACATACATATATGTGTATAAGTATATTTTTGAATAATATGTAGGAATCACTTTGGGAGAAATTTAACTAAAGCATGTGATTGAAAATATTCAGGGTAAGAGATAGCTAAAGAAACTTAGTTAGTGCCTGGAAGAAAGAGAGTAAATAGATAGAGGGCTAAAATGGTTGTTAAGGCCCATGTTATAAGAAGATATATGTTATACTAAGAACTTTGGGGACTTGTAATACTGAGCGCAAACCAGTGCTGTTGAAATAATTCAAGCAGATGAAAGATAAGCAAGAATACCCATTTTAGAAAGAGTACTTGCCCTGGCAGGTTGGCTCAGTGGTACAGTGTCAGGAGGGTATGTGGATGTCCCAAGTTTGATTCCCAGTCAGGGCACACAGGAGAAGCACCCATCTGCTTCTTCATCCCTCCCCCTCTTGACTCTCTCTCGCTCTCTCTCTCTTTCTCTCTCTTTCCCCCTCTCTCTCTTCCCCCCCTCTCTCTTCCCCTCCTGTAGCCATGGCTCTTTTGAAGCGAGTTGATCCTGGGCACTGAGAATGGCTCCATGACCTATGCCTCAGGCACTAAGAAGAGCTCAGTTGCTGAACACTGGAGCAATGTCCCAGATGGGCAGAACATCACCCCCTAGTGGACTTTCCAGGTGGATCCCAGTTGGGTTGCATGCAGGAGTCTGTCTCTACCTCCCCTCCTCTCACTGAGAAGAAAGAAAAAGAAAGAAAGAAAGAAAGAAAGAAAGAAAGAAAGAAAGAAAGAAAGAAAGAAAGAAAGAAAGAAAGAAAGAGAAAGAAAAAGGAAGAAAGAAAGGAAGAGTGCTTTGTCTGCATTGAGGGCAAAGGATTGGAAAAGGGCCAAAATTCGTAGTTAGATGGAGACTTGAAGACAAATCAGCATATAAAATCCATGGATTTGATATTGGTTAAATGTAATAGGAGAGAGAAATTGAGAGGTGAAGATGTTGCCCCAGTTTCTAGTTTAATCAAAGTATGGTGCTACCATTCATTGAGATGCGGAACTTAGGAAAAGGGTCACGTGTTGGTTTAGGGTAGTGGTGAGGGATGAGAAGATAATGTATGTACAGTGCACTATCTGCTGTGTTCACTCAGTGAATTTGTGTCTTTTCTTCCTCTAATCTGTCTTCTCAATTGAAATGTGATTTTTCATTAAATTGTTATAGTCGTAAGTCTATTTCCATGTGATTAAAATTTGTGAGGTTAATCTTTTCTATGACCATATACCATTTAGATAACAAGCCTGTTTGTTGCTTTTAAGAAAAACTGAAGTCAAACAAGAGTATAGTAGCTTGAAATTCCTTGAGGTATCCTTTCTCTTCAAATAGCTAAGATACCTAGAAAGTGATATTCTATAATCTATAAGGACTCTCTCTCAGCTTACATCTCAGACTAAAACACTGGGATTTTATTTGTTTCTCTGCTATATTAGAATTATTTTTTACCTTGATATTCAGACTCTGAAGTAGGAGCCCTACTTTTTTTCTATAACTCATGGAAAAACTTTTTTGAAAGTTATATTCATTTATTTTTATTTTTTTAGAATTAAGGACGGGTTAGATAGACAAAATCATTGATTTTTTTCCAAAAGAAATTCAATAAAGTATATAAAGGCAGAGTGGATCTAATTCAGAAGAATGTTTCCAGTTTTATTAGTTTAATGCTATATAGTTTGCAGAGTACACTATGCATATCATCATGTGCTTCTTGTGCGAATTGTTTGCGACATCTTTATTATTTCAACCATATAAATGAGGAAATGGAGGCTCATAGAAGGTCCTACAACTAGAAAAGGGCATAGCTACAATTCAAATCCTATAATTTCTATTATATGTCACCCTTTCCTCTGGAAAAAGATATGTTAATACTGAAGCATAACTATCAGTAAGCACACCTCTGTTAAAAGTATGGCTGCATGTAGCTCAGGAAAGGAACTTGATGCTTAGGAATTCTGTTTCATTCAATGAAAGCTTTACCAACATCTGACAGCTAATTTGATTTACTCTGCTTTGTCTGATGAATGATTCTTTAGGCCATTTGTTTGCAGAAATACTGAATGTGCTAATTTTACCCAATCATCCTTAAGAATGTTTAACATTATTAGTAACTACAAAGTTTGAGATTCCCCAAACCATTCTCACGCCTGATAATAACTTCAACTTTATGATCTCCAAGATTACTCTTAGGTTTGATAATTCACTAAAAGGACTCACACAACTCACTATTATACTCACAGTTATAGTTTATTACAGCAAAATGATACTAATTGAAATCATCTAAAAGAAGGTGCATAGAGCAGTGTCCGGGAGAGTTTAAGTGCAGATTTTCTAGTTGTCCTTTCCCAGTAGAGTTGTGTAGGCTGCACTTGTTCTCCTGGCAACAATGTATGAAAATATACATGGAATATTGCTAGCCAGGGAAACTCACCCACATCTTGGCATCCAGTGATTTTACTGAGGCTTGATCATATACACATGGTTGACTACCTGCTTGGCTGACCTTAGTCTACATTCTCTCCAGAGACTGAGTTGATGTTGTGTGGCCCAAAGCCCTCACCATAAGTCATATTGCTAATAGGTTATCTGGCATGGCCCAAGGCCCTTAAACAAAGAGTCTTATTGGTCAGGAAATTACAAGGGCTTAGAAATTACCTCCCATGAGCCAACTGAAGACCAGAAATCTCTTTCGCAAAGCTTACCCTTTCCTGCATACTGACTTTTGGGGTTTCTTGATACACTCAACACATGCTACATGCTTGCTATTGCATAGTAGGATAGCAGTGACAGGACTCAGCCCTCTCCTCAGGGAGCCTGTAGCCTCAGCATTCTGCAGAAATTAAAATTGAAAGAAAATATGCTCTATTTTCCCCTCATTTACTGTTTCTCACTTTGGAAAATCACCTTATCACCTATGAGAAGATTGCATGAGAATTGCTGCAGGCATTAACACCAAATAATCATTCTGGTGGTGGTGGTGGTGGTGGTGGTGGTGGTGGTGGTGGTGGTGTGTGTGTGTGTGTGTGTGTGTGTGTGTGTGTCCTAAAATGTGCAACTGCTTTGGAAAATAGTCTGGCAGTTTCTCAAAATTTTCAGGAGAGAGTTGCCATCTTAACCAGCAATTCATAAACTCCTAGGTTTATACCCAAGAGAAATGAAAGCCTATGTCCACCAAAAAACAAAAACAAAACTTATATTCAGATGTCTATAGCAGCAATATTCATAACAGCCAAAAATCAGGAACAACCCAATGTTTATCAACTGATGAATGGATAAATAAAATGTGGTCTATTCATACTATGGAATATTGTTCCACAATAAAAAGGAATAAAGAACTGATATATAAACAAACCTTCAAAACAATATGCTAGCCTGACCTGTGGTGGCGCAGTGGATAAAGCATCGACCTGGAAATGCTGAGGTCACCGGTTCGAAACCCTGGGCTTGCCTAGTCAAGGCACATATGGGAGTTGATGCTTCCTGCTCCTCCCCCCCTTCTCTCTCTCCTCTCTCTCTCTCCCCCTCTCTCTCTCCTTTCTAAAAATGAATAAATAAATTAAAAAATTTAAAAAAAAACAAAAAAACAATATGCTAAGGGAGAGAAGCCAGTCACAAAGGCCACAGATTCTATTATTCATTTGTATAAACTGTCCCTAATAGGCAATTCTATAGAGATAAAAAGTAAGTTAGTGTTTGCCTAGGTCTGAGGGTTAGAGTGGAAAGGGGAGTGATTGCTGATAAGTATGAGGATTTTTGGGGGTGTGATAAAAATGATTTTGGTAACGGTTTCACAATTCTAAAACTACACTAAAACAATTGAATTGTATACTTTAAATGGGTTTATTTTATAATATGTGAATCACATCTCATGAAAGATATAAAAGATATTTTTAAATAAAGTACAATGTCTATGGACCAAATCTAAAGACTGTGTTAGCTCTGAGGGTGACATGATCTCACTCTTAACAAAGTTAATATGACTAACCCATTAGTCTAGGTGAGTATCCCCTTCGTTCATTATGTCCTAAGAAGTCATTTCTGACCCTAAGTAATTGTATGTATTAAAAATTATTTAGGGCCCTGGCCGGTTGGCTCAGTGGTAGAGCGTCGGCCTGGCATGCACAAGTCCCGGGTTCGATTCCCAGCCAGGGCACACAGGAGAAGCGCCCATCTGCTTTTCCACCCCTCCCCCTCTCCTTCCTCTCTGTCTCTTCCCCTCCCGCAGCGAGGCTCCATTGGAGCAAAGATGGCCCAGGCGCTGGGGATGGTTCCTTGGCCTCTGCCCCAGGCGCTGGAGTGGCTCTGGTCACAACAGAGTGACCCCCCGGAGGGGCTGAGCATCGCCCCCTGGTGGGCAGAGCGTCGCCCCCTGGTGGGTGTGCCAGGTGGATCCCGGTCAGAGGGCGTCTGTCTGACTGTCTCTCCCTGTTTCCAGCTACAGAAAAATACAAAAAAAAAAAAAAAAAAAAGTTATTTAAAAACTGATGCAACAGATCTTGAATGAATATATACTGAATGAATGGATAGTGATATCAGGCCAGAAGTTGAACATCTCTTCCTTTTTTTAGAAAAATGAAGTTTGGATTTAATAGGTCTTTTACCTTATATAGTAAATTCTCAGTAAAGAATTCTTTAGTTAGCTACATTATATATTAACGCTGCACTTCATTCACTGAGTAATTTCACAGAAATTTTTTTTGAAACTGAGAAGGGAATTTGAAATCTTTCAGTTTAATCTTTTCATTTTATATTTGAGATATTGGAGGCCCAGATAGTGTCTGTCAATATTTTTCAGGTCTGTATTTCTTCTTTTTTCTTTTTTATTGAATTTATTGTGGTGACACTGGTTAACAAAATTATATAGGTTTAAGGTGCACAATTCTACAACACATCATCTGTACACAGTACTGGGTGTTCACCATCCCAAATCAAGTCTCCATTTATTCCCTCTATAGTCATATAAATCATCGCTATTTATTCCCCTTATAGTCAATTTTTAAAATAGGGTTGCCATGTGGTGCTGAATTAGGCTGTAAGGGGATATAAAACTAAATGTCATGATTGCTGTCTTCAAAAAGTTTACAGTCTTAGTATGATGAGACTCAAACACACATAACTACATATAATCATCAGCAGCATGAGATGGAGAGAGAGCTTGCATTTTGGACTCAGTTTGAAATCTGACTTCTAAACATACTATCTGTGTGGTCATGGACTATTAGGTGCTTTAAGCCTATCTTCCTCATCTGTAAAAACAGAGGTAATAACACCTAATATTAATAATAATATCTGATTTTTTTTTACAGAAACAGAAAGACAGGGATAGATAGGGACAGACAGACAAGAACGGAGAGAGATAGGCATCAATCATTAGTTTTTCGTTGTCACCTTAGTTATTCATTGATTGCTTTCTCATATGTGCCTAGACCGTGGGCCTTCAGCAGACCAAATAATCCCTTGCTCGAGCCAGTGACCTTGGATCCAAGCTGGAGAGCTTTGCTCAAACCAGATGAGCCTGCGCTCAAGCTGGCGACCTCCGGGTCTCTAACCTGGGTCCTTGCATCCCAGTCCGATGCACTATCCATTGCACCACCGCCTGCTCAGGCAATATCTGATCTTTATTGAGCCTTTATGTACCAAGCACTGTGCTATGTGAGCATTTTATATGTTATCTCCTTTAATCTTCACATAAGCATATCCATGCAATGTTATTACCATTTTTATAGAGGAGGAAAGTGAGGCTTATAGAAAGATTAAGTAGTACTGTAGATTCATTTATTCAACAAATATTTATTGAGCATTTGTTGCTAGACATTATGCTAAATAGTATGAATGCAACTCGAGGTTCCGGAAGCAGTTAGAGCAGATGGGAGGAGCTCTGTGATTCAGTTCTGGGGAGCTGAGAGGCGTTTCCATCCAGCTCTCAGGCCACCCTCCTCCCCAGAATGCAGTTTCTCACTGACACTCCCCAAGAGAACCAGTATTCATCCCCATCTGCTGTACCTGTTTTCCTTGTTTCCTTGGCCTTATATTAATTCTCATGACCATCTAGCCCATTAGACTGAGATGTCCTTACTGGCTGAGACCATATTTTACCCATCTTTAGTTTCTTTATATTGAGTTGCATATAAGACTGTTGCATGGATGAATCAATAAATCTCTGTTGACTATTTTTGTCTCTTGATGACTGAGCCCTTTCTAAATCACATAAATTATTCATCCTAAATGTCTTTTTGATCTTTTAATCTTTGGGGGCCTTGTTCTCATTCCCTATGAAAGAAAGTGCATTTATGTGAGTTTAATTTTTTGTTGTTGTTTTATACTACTGAGCCAGAAATAATTTAGAAGTTGGGATCTTTGGCCATCCACTCTTTTTTTTAAATTTTTCAATTAAAGTTTACATTCATTATTATTTTGTATTAGTTTTGGCTTTCCAGCATAGTGGTTAGACAATCATATACTTTACAAATTGGTCTCCAAGATATTTCAAGTACCCATACTTACTTCAATATTGTTGACTGTATTCTTATGCTGTACTTCACATCCCTGAGACTACTGTGTGACTACCAATTTGTACTTCTGTACTTACTACAACTTAGGAGATGGTGCAGATAGATCTACCCAGACCCTTATCCATCAAGATAACTGCTGGTTGGTTCAGTATATCAACCAGATTCTCTGCATGAACTCTCACTGCTAACTGCATTAGATTCTTCCTGGGATTAAAACTTGCAAAATGCAGGGTTTCCAAAGGGCATTAATATCCATCAAGATTCCAATGTGGTACAGTTTCTTTCATACCTGTATATTAGATAATGGATCTGGGAATTGTTTATTCTTACAGGATGTTTGTAAAGCCAGTTGTCACAGCCACCACAGCCAGACACAAGCAGGTTCTCATTGAATTCAGACAGACCGTAGGGAAACAGTGGAGCTGAAAACTGGTGGGTCATACCTTTTGGTCTAGCTTTGCACCTGGCTGGCGAGTAAACACAAACACACAGGGCTCCAAAACCCACTCATTCAGTGCTCACAAAGCTACTGACACATCTGGGTTTTCCTAGAATCACAGGCCCCTCACCAGCTCAGTCCGCTCTGGTTCCCATCTCTTTCCCTCTGCACAAACTGGCTTCTTCTTCAGCACCCCACCATCTTGGCTGCCTTCTCTTCAACATCATGGTCTCCTCCTACTTCCTTCTCCTTCTTAGAACTTTTTGGTGCAAAAACCCCTCCTCCTGCACACATTAGCATAACAAAGCCCCTTCCCAAGCAGGAAGGTAATTAGCAGTTTTACATGGCAGCATTGTCCACATGGGCAGCTCCATTTTTAACAAAGTGAGCATAAAAATTACATTTTACAAACTTATTTTCTTAATCTTCCATGGTCTAATTAGATGATCTTCAGACATGTTTTTAATTAGTTCAACTCACTGCAATATTAATGTGGTTATCAAGTTTTGGGCCATAAAATGCTAAGTCTTCTCAGAAACTTGAAATGCAAGGTTTAAATGTATCAGAAATTTAAAATAATTAAAACTTTGCTTTACGTTTAAAATAAGTTGTTCAATTAAAGTAATTAAGTAGCATTGAGGAAGCCTTTTTTTAAATTGGGTATCTTAAGATCTTTCATATAATTTTTTCAAAATGCTAAAAATCAAAACCAAGTATGAAATAGAATTGATAAGTAATTATACATTGGCCGATTGACATATTTTTAAGGAAATACCAGGTAAAGAGATCATATTTTTAAATGTTGTAGCTACTTTAATTGTCAAATCCTTCCTTCATAAAAACAGTTTAAAGCATCGGGTACCTTCCAGATTTTGAGCCATGAACATAACTTTACCCAAGTTTTAACACACTCATGGTTGCCAAAGACTCTCCTGGAACATTCCAAGGAAAGGTCACTTGCCAGCGTCAAGAAAATCTACCCAAGCACCTAAAATTAGTATAATAAACCCCACCTGTTCTTTCTGTTGCCTTTTGGTTAGACTTCCCTGACGAGCTCAACTCAAGAAGGAACACAGTGTTTTTGCTGTGGGCTAACTGTTTGCAATCCAAGAGGACACTTAAGAATCTGAGCCGTCTAGAGAGAAAGGCAAGAAATGGTCTGTGTGGTTAAGAGAACGGGGAGGCCAAGACAAATTCAGAGGCCTCCGGAGATATTTTGAACCTCTTTCTAAAGCTAATCACAAAATAATGGCTTTGAAAGGGACCCTGGAGATCACCATTGGAGTCTCCTCATTCTATCTCTGATATTTCTGGGGACACTAAGCATGGGAGCAGATACTCAAGGTCTGTCAATCAGCCAGTTGCAGAGCCAAGAAGGTTCGAACTTGGTTCTTCTGGTGCCAAGGGCCTCCCTCTTTAATCTGTAGGAAAGGGCAAACGCCTTTTGTATGTGTGTGTTTAAGAACCTTTAAGAGGAGTTTAAAGTGTTTTCTTTTGATTTGGATGATTTATCCATTTGGTTAGTCTCTTTCACCATTACTAAGTGCATTTCAGTCCCTGAGCTAAATTTCCCTCCCTTGTGGCTAAATTATCGCAGAGCATTCCATTCACTTAAAAAATAGTTGTACTAAAAAAGAAAATACAAGTGAAAAACCTTGCCAACAATAAACATTCTAAAAAACTTAATGTACACCACTTCCATTCCTACAGAAATGCCAAGTGCAAATCTACTGCACCTGTAAGCAGTAGCAATCACACAGTGGACAGGAGCTGGTGGCTGGCTCGCCTGCCTGCACCTAGGTTTACAATTACACTTGAGTACCAGTTTAGTTTCTTTGCCAGTAAAGACAGGTGAGTTAAAGAAACACACAGATATTTAAGGAAAGGGGGAGGGCATAGAGAAGCTTGGGAAGAAGTAGCCAGTCATGTGAAAATGATAGAATATAGCCAATGTTTTTTTTTCAAGTTCTCAACTGTACTTGATTACTGTTCTCCTCTCTTTCCCCTAGGTTCTCCTGGTGGGGGAGGAATTCTTCCCATTGGGTAACTCAGCTCTGCAGGCAGAAAACTCAGTACTGCTGTTGGCTGACAGACATGTTAATTTGTTGCTTCATCCATCCACACAACACTCTTTTACTGGACAATGTAATATGATATCTATGCAGCCATTTCCACTCTTGGTTTTTATGTGATCTAGCTCAGGAGAAAGGTTTCTTTCTCTTTTCTTGAATTGGGATAGCAAGGATTTACTTTGCTTGAGTAAAGGATGTAATCTAGCTAGTTAAGGCAAAGACACACTCAGTGATGAAACAGGTGCAGCTGTTGGCACCTGCATTTTTCTTCCTGCCCTGGGTCCTGGGTCAGCATGTGTGGTGCAGGATGTAGTGAAGGCTTAGAAGGGGTAAGGCAGTAGAGTACTGGGCTTTTGTTTTTAATTCAGAGAAATAGTTTTATGCTCATTTGAAACATTCTGTACTGTCTTAGGCAATGTATACATAGAATGGCTTCCTCAAGTTTACACCAATCTAGCCTCCTATTCTTTTACTACTGTTAAAGTTGCTGTCTATAATTCAGAAGACATTATTTTTAGTTTTCAACCCAGATGATTTTTGTAGCTTTAAAGTAGAGGTTTCATACTAGCAACGCTCTAACCAAATACATCCCACTGACGACTTTTGTTCCTTATACATATTTGGTTTTAAAAACTTTTGAAATAGTTGCCAGTGTTTAAAAATAATATTTCCAGTAAAAGTTCAGATTTATAAAATATTCATTTAAAAAATCAGATCTGCAACATTTGGTTCACTTCAACACAGCAGTCATTTGATAGAGTGGAATAGTCACTGTGGCCTTGAGATGGTGTGAACACCATCAAAGATGGCATATTACCTACACAGCCTGGACTCTTTAGCTATTTGCATTTCTGACCCTTCCCCAAAGGATATGTAGGATAGGTGATTCTCAGGAAGAGTTAAGGTTATCATCAGGGTAATGATAAGAATAATAAAATGATCTGGTTCATATAGTGAGCACTAATTTTGCCAGGCACTTGACATACCTTTTAAACTTCACATGAACCTCATCTACAACCCAAAATGTTAAATTTGCTTGTCCAAAGTTATTTTTGTGAGTGGCTGAGTTAGAAATCAGACTCCAGAGCTTTCTAATTCTAGATCCTATACTTCTCAAGATCATACCTCCCTCCCAAAGAATGATTCCTGGATTTTAGGCCTATAAGAATCTATGACTGGATACCAAGAATTGAAGGCCAACAGGTCACTGGTTTTTTCAGTTTCTATCAGGGAGAGGGGAAAGGAGAAGGTTGGTTATTATTGGTGAGGCTTCTTCTACTCTGTCTTATCCTCCATCTAAGGCCCTGCTCTGGGTGCTAATGCATAGAGCCATTTTCCTGCGGAAAAGGATATCTTGTGAAAATTAGTTCTAAATCCATTGACAGCAACATTACAGGCTTCTTAAGGAATATTTGAAAAAATATCAGGTTAAGGAGTACAAATGTACTCCTTATAAAAAAACCTTTTGGTTTTGCCTTCTCCTTTAAAAAATGCTGGAAATACAAATAGTAACAAGTTTTTCTTCTGTGCATTTAGTTTGAGGGTGAGAAAATAAGTGCTCCTTCTGGCAAAGTACATTAGCCCTATGTTATGTTTCTTTTGGTTTCAAGGAATAGAAATGTACTCAAAACTTTTTTATATCTTAAAATATAGAAATATAATATCTTAACCTATGCAGATGGTCATTTCAAAAGCAAAAAAAAAAATTCTTATTCTTGAAATTACATATTTTATTTCTGTTACCTTTCTTTGCCTTCATCCCAGCCTTGTACTATCTTTAGAGCCTACAGCTTTCAAATCCAGAATATTTTCAATTTACTGTTGGTTTCCTTTGACATTCCCTCCTTCTCTTCTGTTTCTTTTCTTTCCTGATTTCTCAGAGCTTTAAGCTAACTCCTTTGGGTTTTGCCTTCTCCTTTAAAAAATGCTGGAAATACAAATAGTAACAAATTTTTCTTCTGTGCATTTAGTTTGAGGGTGGGAAAATAAGGGCTCCTTCTGGCAAAGTACATTAGCCCTATGTTATGTTTCTTTTAGTTGCAAGGAATAGAAATGTACTTTTTCACCATAAATTCAAAAGGGTAGATTATTGTAAGGATAAGAACCTCAACTATTTGTTTGGAAAACATTTACTTGGTGACTAGAACCAAGGAACAAGCTGATGGACCAGGCTTCAGGAGGCATAGGACTTTGAGGTCCTCAGCTAGAGAAGTGCCTTGAGCATACATATCCTTTGGGGAAAGGTCAGTTTCCAAATCCCAGGGAAGATAATCTGGCCTATTCTAGGAGTCTCTACTATTTAACTAATTAGCCATGGCCGGGGGATGGAGCAACTAACAAAGTCATGTCTACTGGGGACTTCTTAGGACTGCTATCTATACCTGACTATGAATATGGTGACAGGTTAGCAAGCTTTTATTTTCTCATATGTTTATTTCTAAATCAAGCCTTTAGTCTATGTAAGAGTAGATTTAATTCAGTGTGTGTAGCTTCCATGAAATATAGTAAAATTATCTGATAGAGGCATTTAGAACTTTTAAAAGTCCAGAATTTCAGTTGTTTAGAGATTCAGTCTGAGAAATATCCCAGATCTTTTCTTGTGATAGGAAATAATTTATCACAGCAATGTTTGCATGTTACATTAAAGTTCTCCCCTCTTCATGATTATTAATAATTGTAACAAGGCATTGCAGTATGGGCTCACATGTAAAAAAAAATGCCTTTGGTTAATAAATGGGTATGATACTGCCTGCTGTCTATGAGAAAGTGGTTATATCTTGAGTGGTTCTTCTTTTCCCAGGACTGTGAGCAGCATCTTTCATGCTTTGGTGGGTGAATCTAATGGCCTGGAAATGCTCAGAAGTTAATACTGATAGACAGGCCATGGAAAACCTCTGTCTTGGTTCATACTAAAATATTTTTGTACTAGGACAAGATGAACCCTCAACTGCAAACATGAGCCTTCTCTCTTCTTTAGCCAAAAGTTCACTAGGGTTCAAACAATGTCTTAATGGATTCCAGCTAGATTTTTGTGTGGCTGTAAGAAAGAAGTTCTGGTTTGCAAGCTGGAGGAATGTGTCTAGCACAGTAGCAGCACTGGAATCAGGACCCACCTGGATTCAAGCGCCAGGCCAGCCTTCTAGTCCGCTTCCCATTTGGGGTGACTTGGCAGTCTGTTGTTATTGTTCCGAAGTATTGCTGTCATTCTGCAATTGACAGTTCACATCTCACCTCCTTCATCAATCCTCCCCAGGTTGAGAAGAAATCAGCCCCATCTGTACCCCAAATTTCCTCCACAACACCCTTTCATTCTCCCATTCAAATAAATAAAGACAGGTAATTCTCAGTTGTCCATACTTATAAAGGAGTATATTCCTATGGCTAATCTGTTATTATATCTAGTCTGTCAAGACTTTTCTTCCTCACTGAGAGGTATGGGACACATGGAGATAAGTAGTTCAGACATTGAGGAGTGTCAGGAATGGAGGGCTGACTGAGGACATAACCAATGTGTTTGTGATGCTGAATTCTCTCTGAATTTCTGATACCTACTCTCTGAATAATTTTATTTCTCTTCCTTATCTTAGATCAGTGGAGAACTTCTGAGAGGACAATTAAGTCATTTGAATAATAAATAGTGATTTTAATGTAAAATAAGATTTCCATTTTTGAGTTTTGAACAAATTTTTTAAAAACACATATTAGCATTCATTTCTTTTTTCATTTCTTCAACTTCCACAGTTGTACTTATTGTTATAATTAGAGTCATAGTAGCTGCTCACATCAGTAGATGTTAGGAGCATTACGTTCTTACAGTGAATTCTCACACCATTTGGAGGTATTCTTGGTACTCTTTTACAGAAGAAGAAACCAAGGCATCAAGAGATGTGGTAACATAGACAAGGTCATGCAACTATTAAGTAACAGAGCTCGCTTTCAAATTCAGACCCACCTGGCTCCAAAGCTGTAATACTATAGTATACTATATCATTACCATACCATACCATACCATACCATACCATATAATATACTATGCTATACTATACTATACTATACTATACTATACTATACTATACTATACTATTTCATACTACACTACACTCCAAAATGCAGTGTGTTTTTAACACTTGTAATGCTTGCTCAGTAGAAGAACAGGAAGTAAAAATTGGGAGGCTTTGTCCATATCCAGATAGAAGGAGGCCATAGGACCAACTGACGTTAGAGTAATGACATCACTACAAAGCTCCTTAACAACAAACATCAGAGCACACGTTTCCTTATGTAATTCTTTATCCAGTTTCATCTATTTGTTAAATATCTGTGTCTGATGCTTTCCTACATCCTATCTTTTTTTTATAAATAAATTTTTACTTTAATGGGGTGACATCAATAAATCAGGGTACATATATTCAAAAAAAACATTTCCAGGTTATCTTGTCATTTAGTTCTGTTGCATACCCATCACCCAAAGAGAGATCATCCTCCGTCACCCTCTATCCAGTTTTCTTTGTACTCCTCCCCCTCCCCCTCCCCCTCCCCCTCCCCCTCTCCCCCCTCCCCTCCCCCCACCCCCCCGTAACCACCCCACTTCTGTCCATGTCTCTTAGTCTTGTTTTTATGTCCCACTAATGTATGGAATCCTGCAGTTCTTGTTTTTTTCTGATTCACTTATTTCACTCCGCATAATGTTATCAAGATTCCACCATTCTGCTGTAAGTGATCCGATGTCATCATTTCTTCTAGCTGAATAGTATACCATGGTGTATATGTGCCCCATCTTCTTTATCTAGTCTTCTATTTTTTTTTTACAGTGATTAAAAGCCTTTAAGCAAACTCTTGGCCAATACAGCAAGAATCCATAAAAGAGTAGTGTCCTTAACATGTTCACCAAGTCCAAGTTGGCCCCATCACCATGCCAAATCCCTGAAAAATGCAACCCAACCAGAGTTCAGTCTGTTAGGAACTGTCACAGGGAGCAGGATTCCAGGAAAAGTCCACATCCAGGAAAAGTCCTCATGGCACTGGAATTGTTGTCACCATTCTATACTTTGCAGCTCATGTCCAAGTCCCAATGACTGCTGCTTCTAGCTGGTAATGATTCAGGTAGACTGGAAAGGCCATTTGCAGAATGCGTGGATATGGAGCTTCTGTTCTCCTCTGCCTGGAGAGATGAGACCAGGTTGCTTTTCCCTGGAGCTCTGTGACTGTGGCATGGTAAAGAGAACCTTGGGACACACTAAGCTGGGTGGCAAAGGTAGATTCATAATAGAAGTTGGCAAAAGGGGGAAAGAGAGCTCTAAATTAGGAATAGGTCCCAGCCTGAAATATGAGTGGGGCATTGAGGTAGGAGGGATAAAGGAAACACAGCAAAGCAAAGCAGCAGAAAATAGGACTATCAACACCCACAACAGAGATCTTCAAGGGAAGAATAAAAAACCTGACTATTCAGGCAAGACATAGTTAAGTGGCCCTTGTGCAAATGAGATCAGTTTACCTGCTTCTTGGAAGAAATACCCTAGGCTAGTACACAGTGTCATAGATAGGGCCGACGGCCCTGGGCACCTTCAACCTTCAGTGGCAAACCCCAGCATTCTGGGCAAGGTTAGGTCATAGGTGGCTGGAGCAGGGCTGGAAGAGACTGAACCCTCCCTTAGAGGAGTGAGGGGGAAGCCTACCTTCCAATGTCCCTGTTTCCTCACAGCAGAGGCATGTAAGCCTGGCAGGCTTTAGCTCAATGATCTTCCTTTCCACTATTGAAGCAGGACCCAGATGGCATCCTATGAGACCCCTTTGGGGCGTTGGAGCCTTTAAGGGTGTATCCTAAAAGCTGGTAGTTCCCCTGATCTCTATTGGGCTTTTTCTGCCTCTAGGTATCATAAAAGCCATGCTCAGAAGATCTCGCTGAGGGGTTTGAGGATCCCCATCCGCCTATATAAATCTTTTCTATATATCTGGAGCTATTTGGAAAAAGCCAAAACAGTGTTATTAGCTGGATCTAATAAAGAAGGTAGTAGTTTGCAGGCAAAAAAGATTTGGTGTCTCCTGTTCATCAGCATTCAAAAGAAATGTAATTTTTTTTTAAGTAAGAAGCATGATATGGTAGACCTGTATGAGTTCCAGGATATGACTACCCCCTTTTAAATTTTTTTTTAATTGACCTCAAAATGTTTGCTGAGTACACTTTAAAAATACCTTAACTTTAAAGATTGTAAGCATGACAAAATACAGTAAATGCTTTTGCTCCCTATGCAGGAGCATTTTCAGTTTAGCCAGTTTAGGAAATCCAATAATAGAACAATGCATACAGACAATGAGCTATAACATGCTTAGCAGCCTCTCCTATTCTGACAGAGGTTACTATAGATCCAGAATATGTATCCACTGTAATGTGAACATACGACTGTTTGCCAAATGAAGGTATATGAATAACATCCATCTGCCAAAGTTGTCCTGTTAGGGGTCCTTGAGGGTTAACTCCAAATGAAGGGGCAGTATAGGACCCCTTGGACAGGATTTCCCAATCTGCCGTGCTGCTTCCCAAGAAAGTTGAAACTGTTTACACCGGGCTGCAGCGTTCTGGTGATGAATAGTATGAGACTGACTTGCTCGGTCTGTCATGGTTGCTCCATATAATTTTCTTTTGGGTAGCTTGATCAACAAGGGCATTCCTAGGCCCTGGCCGGTTGGCTCAATGGTAGAGCATTGGCCTGGTGTGCAGGATTCCCGGGTTCGATTCCCAGTCAGAGCACACAGAAGAAGCACCCATCTACTTCTCCACTCCTCCCCCTCTCCTTCCTCTCTGTCTCTCTCTTCCCCTCCTGCAGCCAAGGCTCCACCAGAGCAAAGCACCTCGGGCACTAAGGATGGCCCCATGGCCTCTGCCTCAGGCGCTAGAATGGCTCTGGTTGCAACAGAGCAACACCCCAGATGGGCAGAGCATCCTCCCCCCCTTAGGCATGTCAGGCGGATCCCGGTCAGGCGCATGCGGGAGTCTGTCTGACTGCCTCCCCATTTCCATCTTCAGAAAAATACAAAAAATAAATAAATAAAAAATACAACAACAAAAAAAAAAGAAAAGAGAGAAAAAAAGGGGGCATTCCTTTGTGCTAAAGCTCCAGGGAGCATGGAGTGAGCTTGAGTATGTCCTATGAAACATGGAGCTCTATGTTGACATATAAGTCTTTGAAGAAGGAGGAACTGCTGAAATAGTTCATCAGCATTTGTCCCTAAGACAGCAGTCTTTATAGTGGAAATACCATAAGTAAATATTTGCTGTCTGTCTATAGATTAAGGGGGGAATATGGCAAATGCTGAAAAGCCATGATCTTTGTGCCCCTCCCCTCCCCCAACCCCCTCCCTCTCCTCTCCCCACCCTGTAACCCCAACACTGTTGTCCATGTCTCTGAGTCTCATCTTTATGCCCCACCTATGTATGGAATCATATAGTTCTTAGTTTTTTCTGATTTACTTCTTTCGCTCAGTATAATGTTATCAAGGCCCATCCATGTTGTTGTAAAAGATCCTATGTCATCATTTCTTATGGCTGAGTAGTATTCCATAGTATATATATACCAAAGCTTTTTAATCCACTTTTCCTCTGATGGACACTTGGGCTGTTTCCAGATCTTTGCTATTGTGAACAATGCTGCCATAAACATGGGAGTGCATTTCTTCTTTTCAAACAGTGCTATGGTGTTCTTGGGGTATATTCCTAACAGTGGTATAGCTGGGTCAAAAGGCAGTTCGATTTTTATTTTCTTGAGGAATCTCCATACTGTTTTCTACAGTGGCTGCACCAGTCTGCATTCCCACCAGCAGTGCAGGAGGGTTCTCTTTTCTCCACATCCTTGCCAGCACTTATTCTGTGTTGTTTTATTGATGAGCACCATTCTGACTGGTGTGAGGTGATATCTCATTGTGGTTTTAATTTGCATTTCTCTAATCATTAGTGATGTTGAACATTTTTTCATATGCCTATTGGCCATCTGTGTGTCTTCTTTGTAGAAGTGTCTATTCATTTCTTTTGCCCATTTTTGGATTGGATTGTTTGTCTTCCTGGTATTAAGTTTTACAAGTTCTTTATAAATTTTGGTTATTAACCCCTTATCAGATGCAATGTCAAATATATTCTCCCATTGTGTAGTTTGTCTTTTTATTCTGTTCTTATTGTCTTTAGCTGTGCAGAAGCTTTTTAGTTTGATAAAGTCCCATTTGTTTATCCTGTCTTTTCTTTCACTTGCCTGTGGAGACAATTCAGAAAATATATTGCTGCGAGAGATGTCAGAGAGCTTACTGCCTATGTTTTCTTCTAAGATGCTTATGGTTTCACGGCTTACATTTAAGTCTTTTATCCATTTTGAGTTTATTTTTGTGAGTGGTGTAAGTTGGTGCTCTAGTTTCATTTTTTTGCAGGTAGCTGTCGAATTTTCCCAACACCATTTGTTGAAGAGGCTGTCTTTACTCCATTGTATTTCCTTACCTCCTTTGTCAAATATCAGTTGTTCATAGAGCTGTGGGTTTATTTCTGGGTTCTCTGTTCTGTTCCATTGATCTATGTGCCTGTTCTTATGCCAGTACCAGGCTGTTTTGAGTACAATGGCCTTATAATATAACTTGATATCCAGAAGTGTGATACCTCCCACTTTATTCTTCTTTTTCAAGATTGCTGAGGCTATTTGTGTTCTCTTTTGGTTCCATATAAATTTTTGGAATATGTGTTCTATAACTTTGAAGTAAGTCATTGGTATTTTAATCGGTATTGCATTGAATTTATTGATTGCTTTTGGTAATATAGACATTTTAATGATGTTTATTATTCCTAACCATGAGCACGGTATATGCCTCCACTTATTCATATCTTCCCTGATTTCTTTTATCAATGTTTTATAATTTTCTGAGTACAAGTCTTTAATCTCCTTGGTTAGATTTTTTCCTAGGTACTTTATTTTTTTGGTTGCAAAGGTAAAGGGGATTGATTCCTTGATTTCTCTTTCTGACAGTTCATTATTAGTGTATAAAAATGCCTCTGATTTCTGACTATTGATTTTATATCTTGCCACCTTGCCGAATTCATTTATCAGGTCTAGTAGTTTTTTGACTGAGACTTTAGGGTTTTCTATATACAATATTATATCATCTGCAAATAATGATAGTTTTACTTCTTCTTTTTCAATTCGGATGCCTTTTATTTCTTTTTCTTGTCTGATTGCTGTGGCTAGGACTCCCAGAACTATGTTGAATAAGAGTGGTGAAAGGGGGCACCCCTGCCTTGTTCCTGATCTTAAGGGGATTGCTTTTAGTTTTTGCCCATTGAGTATGATGTTGGCTGTGGGTTTGTCATAGATGGCCTTTATCATGTTGAGGTATGTTCCTTGTATTCCCACTTTGCTGAGAGTTTTGATCATGAATGGGTGCTGGACTTTATCAAATGCTTTTTCTGCATCTATTGAAATTATCATGTGGTTTTTCTCCTTTCTTTTGTTTATGTGATGAATCACATTGATTGATTTGCAAATATTGTACCAGCCTTGCCTCCCAAGAATAAATCCCACTTGATCATGGTGTATGATTTTTTTCATACATTGCTGGATCTGGTTTGCTAATATTTTGTTGAGGATTTTTGCATCTAAGTTCATCAGGGATATTGGCCTATAATTTTCTTTTTTTGTGTTGTCTTTGCCTGGTTTTGGAATCAGAATTATGCTCGCCTCATAAAAAGAGTTTGGAAGTCTTCCTTCCTCTTGAATTTTTTGAAATAGCTTGAGAAGGATAGGAGTCAGTTCTTTTTTGAATATTTGGTAGAATTCACTTGTGAAGCCATCAGGCCCAGGACTTTTCTTTTTTGGGAGTTTTTTGATAGCTGTTTCAATCTCATTTGTTGTAATTGGTCTGTTTAGGTTTTCTGTTTCTTCCAGATTGATTTTTGGAAGATTATATGATTCAAGGAATTTGTGCATTTCATCTAGGTTGTCTAGTTTTTTGGCATACAGTTCTTCATAGTATTTTCTTAAAATATTTTGTATTTCTGTTGTGTCAGTTGTTATTTCTCCACTCTCATTTTTAATTTTATTTATTTGAGTCCTCGCTCTTTTTTTCTTGGTGAGTCTCATTAAAGGTTCATCGAGCCTGACCTCTGGTGGCGCAGTGGATAAAGCATCGACCTGGAAATGCTGAGGTCGCTGGTTTGAAACCCTGGGCTTGCCTGGTCAAGGCACATATGGGAGTTGATGCTTCCAGCTCCTCCCCCCTTCTCTCCCTCTGTCTCTCTCTCTCTCTTCTCTAAAAAAAAAAAAAAAAAAAAGGTTCATCGATCTTGTTTACCTTTTCTAAGAACAAGCTCCTGGTTTCATTGATCCCCTGTATTGTTATTTTAGCCTCTATGTCATTTAGTTCTGCTCTGATCTTTATTGTTTCCTTCCTTCTACTAGCTCTGGGCTTTACTTGCTGTTCTTTTTCTAGTTCTTTTAGGTAGGGTTAAGTTGTTTATTTGAGCTTTTTCTAGCTTCTTGAGGTATGCCTGTAATGCTATAAACTTCCCTCTCAGGACTGCTTTTGCTGTGTCCCATAAATTTTGAGTTGATGTATGCTCATTATCATTTGTTTCTAGGAATGTTTTAATTTCTTCTTTGATCTCAATGTTAACCCATTCATTATTTAATAACATGCTATTTAGTTTCCAAGTGTTTGAATGTTTTTCAATTTTTCTATTGTGGTTAATTTCTAGTTTAATGCCATTGTGATCAGAGAAAGTGCTTGATATGATTTCAATCTTCTTAAATTTGTTGAGACGGCTTTTGTACCCTAACATGTGGTCTATTCTAGGGAATGTACCATGAGTGCTTGAAAAGAATGTATATTCTGTTGTTTTAGGGTGACAGGTTCTGAAGATATCTATTAAATCGAGTTGATCTAATATGTCCTTTAAGTCTGCTGTTTCTTTGTTAATTTTATTTCTTGAGGATCTATCTAATGATGTTAATGGGGTATTGAAATCCCCTACTATTATAGTATTGCTGTTGATCTTGCCCTTTAAGTCCATCAAAGTCTGCTTTATATATTTAGGTGCTCCTATATTAGGTGCGTAGATATTTATAATGGTTATATCTTCCTTTTGGATTGCTCCCTTTATCATTATGTAGTGACCTTCTTTATCTCTAACTATGGTCTTTGTTTTAAAGTCCATTTTGTCTGATATAAGTATTGCTACCCCAGCTTTTTTTTCATTTCCATTTGCGTGAAATATTTTTTTCCATCCTTTTATCTTCAGTCTGTGTGCATCTTTTGATTTAAGGTGTGTCTCTTGTAGACAGCATATGTATGGGTCCTGTTTTCTTATCCACGCAGCTACCCTATGTCTCTTGATCGGATCATTTAATCCATTAACATTTAAAGTTATTACTGATATGTAATTGTTTATTGCCATTTTTTTCTTTAAAACTGTATTCCTCTTTTGCTATATTCTTTTTTTCCTTTGATCTGTTTACAACAGGTCCCTTAGCATTTCTTGCAGCCTTGGTTTGCTTGCAGTGAATTCCTTGAGTTTTTTTTTTTTTTTTGTCTGTAAAGCTTTTTATTTCTCCTTCAATTTTAAATGTTAGCCTTGCTGGATAAAGTAGTCTTGGTTGTAGGCTCTTGTTCTGCATTACTTTGAATATTTCTTGCCATTCCCTTCTGGCCTCAAGTGTTTCTGTTGAGAAGTCAGAAGTCATCCTTATGGGGGCTCCTTTGTAGGTGATAGTCTTTTTTTCTCTAGCAGCTTTTAATATTTTCTCTTTATCATTTAGCTTTGGTTTTTTAATTATGATGTGTCTTGGTGTTGGTTTCTTTGGGTTTCTCCTTAATGGAGTTCTCTGTGCTTCCTGAACATGTGAAATGTTTTCCTGCCCTAATTGGGGATAGTTTTCTGCTATAATATGTTTGAACAAAGTCTCTATCCCTTGTTCTTTCTCTTCTTCTTCAGGAACCCCTATGATGCAGTTGTTATTTCTCTTCATGTTGTCACAGAGCTCTCTTAGAGTTTCCTCAGACTTTTTGAGTCTTTTTTCTTTTGTCTGCTCTGCTTCTGTGCCTTTATTTATCGTGTCCTCTAACTCTGATTCGATTCTCTGCTTCATCCATCCTGCTTTTAATTCCTTCCATTGTATTCTTTATTTCAGATATTGTATTTGTCATTTCTGACTGATTCTTTTTTATTATTTCAATGTCCTTTTTTATATTTGTTATCTCTTTATTTAGGTTTTTGTAATGGCCATCTATGGTTGTTCTAATATCTTTGAGCATCCTAACAATCGTTATTTTAAACTCTGCATCTGGTAATTTGGTTATATCTGATTCACTTAGGTCCTTTTCTGGGTATTTCTCTTGGTTTATTTGTGTTGTATTTCTCTGCCTTTGCATTTTCTCTTCACAGGAGTGACTGTAATCACGTGCTCGGGTGCACAAGCATTGGTGGCCTTGGCCTTTGCCCCGCCCCCGTGTGTGATGTTATGCTCAGTCCTGAGGGCTCTGGCGAGCACCTTTGCTCAGCTGCGGGTCTCCGCTTGTTTCCGGGCTTTCGCCCTGCCCTTGCAGGAGGAACCCACTCAAGGAATGGCTGCTAGCCTTGGCTCTACCGCCAGGCAGGACTGCGTGCCCAAGCTCAGCTCAGTAGTGGAACCCCGCATCTTCTGGGCTTTTGGCTCCACCCTCGCAGGAGGAGCCGGCTACCAAGTCAGACCTCGAGCCTGGGTTGCACGGGTGGGGCAAGGCTGTGCTCCTCTGCCCTTGCTCAGGGACTGGTCTCCACCCTTTCCGGGGTTCCCGCCCTTCTCCTGCAGGCTGGATTACAGGCTGCCGGCAGCTGAGCTTGACCGCTTTTGCACACCCCCTTCTCCCCAGCCGGGCAAGATTGAGCTCACACCTGAGCCCGGTGGCCAGCTTCTGCCCCTGCCAGCAGAACCGTGCTTTTGTCTCTGGCTGCCGCCTGCCCTCTGGCGTGCCCTGAGCCGCGTGGGTGGGGGCGTTGCAGTTCGGACCCTAAGACTCACTACTGTAGACCCAAAAGCTCCCTCCTTCTATGCGACTCTGCTCTGAATGCCGCGGGGGAGCTTGTTTGGCTGCTCTCCTTCTTCCCTTTGCTGGTATTGCTGTTTCTGGGGAAATATTCACTTCAGCTTTGGGGAGTGACTCGTCGCAGGGGTTAGGGTGGCTATCTCCCAAAATGTTTCTCCCTGTGCCTCCTAGATTACACTCTCTTCCTGTTACTCTGGTCCTCTCCTCTCTCCCCCCATACCCAGGAGCCCCAGGTGAATGGTTTTGAGAGAGATGTTCTGCGCAGTCCCTTTAAGAAGGATCCTCAGTCTGAGAAATCAGACTCTTTCTCACAAACAGTATCCTGACTTGTTTCCAGCTAAATACTGTCCTTACGCCTCTTCTGGGCTCTGGGGCTGCTGGCTGGGGCTTTGTTCCTGGGGCTCAGGACCCTTTCCCCTCTGCTAAACTTACTTCCCACCACGCAAGTCTCTCCCTGCTGCCGTTCGCTCCGGGGAACTGGGCGGCCCTCTCCGCGTTTCAGCTTTTCCTACCAGTCTCGGTGTGGCTTCCTCAGTGTTCCTTGGTTGAAGAGTCCTCTTAGTTTAGATCAAAGTTGGTTTTTCCAGATGATAGTTCATAAAATTAGTTTGTAATCCACTTTGGTTCTGGGAGGTAGATGTTGGTACATACGCCTACTCCAACGCCATCTTGTCTCTCCTACATCCTATCTTTTATTGTGGTAAATTAACTATACATAATATAAAATTTAGCATTTTAATTATTTTTAGATATACAGTTCACTGCCATTAAATACATGTACATAGATGGCAAGCCTCACCATTGTTTATTTTTAGAATTTTACATCCTCCTAAATGGAAACTCTATACCCATTGAAAAGTAACTCCCAATTCCTGCCTACCCTCAATCTCTGGTGACTATCTTCCTACTTTCTGTCTCTCTGAGTTTGACTATGCTAAGTACCTTATATATTTGGAATCACGCAATAATTGCCCGTTTGCAACTCATTTATCTCGCTTAACATAAAGTCTTTATGTTCTCTGCTTGTTGTATTTAGTATCAGAATTCCATTCCTATTTATAGCTTGAATAATATCTCATTATATGACCTATTAAAAGATAAACTGAGGCATATTACAAATTTAGGAGTTTATTTGAACATTTGTCAACTAGAATCAAGCAGCATCAAACCAGAAGTGGTTAGGAGCACTCCACCAACAGGAGCCAGAGTAACACTTCTTCAGAGAAAGTGCAGAAGCAAAGAAAGGAAGTTATTTGATTAGCAATAGCTCACGGTCTAGTGGGCTATTTGTGATTGGTTGTCCTTGATGTTTTGGTTTTGTAACCTTGAGGCATTTACAAGCTTAGATTTTGATTTGCTTATGTAGACCACTTTGGCATCAGAGCCACATCAATCTAATGGCACCCTTGTTTATTTAATTCAACAGCATGTAACACATTTTACTTATTCATCTGTTGATGGATGCTTGGGAATAATTGTGAATAATTTTGAATAATGCTGCTATGAACATGAGGCTACACATATCTGTTCAAGTCCTTGTGTTCAATCATTTTAGGTATACACCCAGAACTGGAATTTCTAGATCATATGGCGATTTGTTTCATTTTTAGAGGAATCTCCATACAGCCTTTCACAGCAGTTGCATCCGTTTTTTTCCCCCACCAGCTCTGCTTCCTACTCTCATACTTCTAGGTTAAAAAGTCCTCTAAAGCCTGGCTGTGACTTCTACAAGTCTTTTGCCCTTTAACAGCTAGTACAATACCCTTCACAGGAAGGGTGTTGAGTAAAGGACTTGCTCATTGCAATGGAGATCATGATGCTGAAATGTTTTCAGCAATTTACAAATGTTTGGGCATGAGTTCCTCTAGCCTGTATTCTTCCCTACATTTCCTCCCTCTGCTGTCCCAACCTTAGAAAATAATCATCAAAATAGTGAGATGCTGCTGTAGGAAATAAATAAAAGCATAGCTTGCCTCTTTGCATACCAGTGAGGTATTTCAGAGAATGGGAGCCTGCTATGTATTCGGGTGTTGATTTATGATGGCAACTACATGTTTGGCAGGCTAGATGCACATCTCCAGTTTAAATGACTGTCTACAAAATACAGCCTTTTTTCCCCTTAATATCTAATTAGAACCATCAGCTTGCATTGTAGTGGAAATAGCAGTTAACTGTATGTCTAAAATAACATTCTAGTCCCGTTGCAGAAGAAGTTATCACTGTGAAACTATCAAAAAGCCCTTGGTCCAGGAACACATCCTTGGCAGTATACATATCATAAAGCAATGCATGACTGTGGTCAGCTGTGGACTCTGCCCTTGCTTTAGGAAATTTGAACAGAAATGATTAGACTGCTTTTGGTTTAGGCCAGAGACAGAACTGTACCTTCAGGATGTGAGTTTTTTCCCATGATCCTCACCCCATCCTACTGTTGCCTTGAAGATTTTTGGTGCTAAAGCTGCCAATTTTCCTGCTTTTGGGAATTATGTGAGGTTCTCAAATAAAAACTAATATGAAAATATTTTGTTTACATGCTTTTAAAATGTTTTCCTTTTGCCTTTGACAGAGAGGGTCAGAGCTGAGTGTAAAGTTACTTTTATGTTGGACCACACTCTAACTGCCACTAGCCCTGGCCCTTGACCCAGGGTGGGAGCGGGCAGCAGAGACAGGTACTGTTGTGAGAACTGTGTGTTCAAGTCAGCGTGCTGTGCAGTGGAATTGACAGGGTGTCATTCTGGGTTTTCTTCTTCTTCCTGACATTGCGTGGTACAAATAAAAAGTTCACAAGGAGGTCAGGATCACTGGCCATTGGCAGGGTCTGTAAGGTCTCTGCAGGGTTAGGCTGCCCAGATGTGAGCTGTGCTTGGGCTGAGTTCAGTTTCCATTCTCTTGCTCCTCACCCCTCCCTGCTCACTTCCTTAGTCTTGCCAGCTGCTACTGGAGATGTTTTTTCCTTTGCTTAAGGTAATAACTGACTTAATGCTGAAGCCAAGCTACAGGCAAGCTTTGAAAATAAATGTGCAGGGGGCTATTTTCATCCTATTAGAAGAAGACTTGGAGACTTTTTTGGAAGTTTTTGTCTCCCACAAAATTGGTTCAGGAGAATGTTTCTCTCTAAAGTGCCCTTAGCTGGGTACTAAAGCACAAACTCTGACAACATTATTGATGTGTATTGAGCTAGATTTTGAAACAGAGTGGTACAAACATTTCCTCAAAAACCATTTCTTTATGGCTGTGGCTGGATAACTCAGTTCTGTAGAGCATCTTCCCAACAAGCCAAGGTTGCAGTTCAATCCTGGGTCAGGGCACGTACAGGAATCAACCAAAGAATGCATAAATAAGTGGGACAACAAATCTTTCTCTCTCTCTCTCTCTCTCTCTCTCTCTCTCCCTCTTTCTTTTCTCCCTCTCTTCTCTTCTCCCCCTCTCCCCGTCTCTCCCCTTCTCTTCCTACTTCTTTCTAAAATCAATTTTAAAAAGCTTTCTTACAATAGTGTGCTCTCATGTGAGTGGCTGCTACATACATGTGGTGCAACTCTACTCTTTTGAACATGGACACTATTGACTCCAAAGTCCTCTGGTATATTAGAGGACTCAACGGATGTATTAGAAAGACATTGGAATTCCAGTTCTGCCATTTTTCAAGTAGGTGACATAGGGTGTTGCTTTGGGGTTGTCCATGCAGTTAGAGTTTGTGTACAGGCTCCATGAACTCTGCAAAACACTTAACAGTATTTGGCCCCTAATAAGTGCTTTCTTTCCTCTTCATTATCTATTTAATGTTGCCTCTTCTTGACATCAGATTTGATAAGTGAGAATTGTCCATTGCCACAGTTTTTAATTTCCTAGTGTAATTTCCCACCCTTCAGAACAATTGTGGCTGAGATTATTTTACACCTTCCTGACAACTCAGGTACAACTGGCATTCACCAGCCATAAAACAGGAGGCTTGGCAGACTTCAGCGGGAAAGACCACACCTTGCTGAGGCAAGCAATCACTCTGATCCTAGGGAAATCCATCCATCTGTCCTAGCTCTTGTCACATTCATTAGAAAGAATTAAAAAATCATGGTTGGAAATCATCTGAGAACTCAGTGCATAGATTTCTGGGGGGCTCTATGTTAATAAAAATTTTTGTGCTGATACTAACAAATGTTTTTATCTTCTCTTTGACATATGTCCTAGTAAGGGATTCCTTATAACACACCTACACTTACAGAAAATAGTTCAGGTTTAAATAGTGGAATTTTATTGTAGAAAAAGATGACATTAAGACTAGGTCAAAATCATGTGAAGAATCCATTTGAAATGACAGCACAATCAATAGTTGAAATGACAAAATCAATGGTTGAATCCTGTTTTTTTTAGCAAATGTAGTGTAGATAGACTTAGCCTTGTAAAATTGGGAACTCTTTAGTTTAAACTTACATATCTAAATCTATATTAATAAGAACACATTGCATATTTTAAAAATGTAAGTTATCACCAATTAAATACCCTATACATAAAACATGTGAAAGAAACGTTACTTGGTTTAGCATGTCCAAATTATGAGTGCTGCATCAACCATAAGGTTTCTTCTCTTCTTTGCCTACAGCTCACTAGGAAGCAGTAAGGTGAGGGCACGGAGGTGGGTAATCTGGGTGCCTTTAGAGAGGTTAGAAGATAGCACATATATAAGCTTCCTGTGTTAACTCTTTTTAAGTAGTTTTAAAAAACTGACTAAAAACCAATTATAACTATCATAAAAACTTAAATTTTAAAATATTCCTAAATTTAAATGTTAATTTTATTTTATTCCCCAATTAGAGATATACTGAGTGTTGAATTCTGTCCGATTTGAAATTTATAGTTTCAGCTGGTTTGAAACTAAGGCTACAATAAGAAAGAATAAGAATTTATTTTTATGTATGTGAGTGGGTGGCTAGAAGAATTTTCTCATTCTTTCTGAATAGGAAAAATGTATACAGTCATTTCTTTTTATCTCAGGGCCTCTGAGTAGATTTGTTGTTGTCTAAAATGAGAGAAGTAGCAGTTCATTTTGCCACTGTCAACACCACAGTGAGTCAGCAAAATGCAGCTGATTGTCCTGCCCGCACAGCCTGGAGATGGGAAGGGCGGCTGTCTGACCACCAGAGCCTTCTTCCAGCACAGTGCAGTCCCGCATCCAGCAGCTCACCTTTCATCAGGCTCAGGAAGTGAGTAGCCCCTTAGAAATCATCCAGTCTACTTTTCTCTTAGGGCTTTGTGACTGCTTTGACCGGTTTATTAATAATTCTGATTAATAAGCCATTTGAATTCCAGTTTCAAGAAAGCTACTGTTCATCTTAAGAAAAGAAGTAATTGATTGGTTTTTTACTTACACATTAGAATTCAAAGTTTCTTCCCCATGAAAACATATAGATTTTGAAGATGAATTTCCTGAGTACTTAGTTTGTTTCACTAAATTCAACTAATATCAACACACTCACATGGGTGCGGGTTCCCAAGGAGAAGACAGGACGCCAAGCTCTTGCTCCAGCCCTGGAAAACATATCTTTCCCTAAATTTCAGATGTTAGAAGAATGACTTTGAGATACCTTTATCTTGTGTTGATAATAAATACATTTAGTGATTATTACTTGCTTATACATATTTGAAAGTGGCCCTAAATTAACTCTGGATTAGTGGTCTAGAATTGGCAAGTTAAGGAAGGATATTTTAAGAATTCTAAGCATTCCTCTCTCATTTGAGTTGGCTGCAAAGGAGATGATTTGCTACAACACAGCAATTTTTTTATTTCTAACAGAATTCTTAAAAACTCCCAGCTGTCATTTTCCAAAGAGAAAACCAGGCATAGTTCTATTTTATTGGCTACCTTAGCAGGATAGAGGGAAGTTAAAACCTGTTCTCTAGTTAGGCTCCATCTGCTCTGTCCTCTAAAGTAGTCTATTTCTTCTGCAGGACTAGGGTTATAATCTTACTTCATATTTGCTGTTGTCAAATCTAGAGAAACTGAAATGGATCTTAGCTTTTGTAAACTTGATCTTGTTCTTGGAACTGTGAGACAAGTTTATAGGTGCTCAGATCACTAAGGCATCCTTTAGAGATTCAGATACATTTCCACATTTAGAAGCAAGTACCAATTTGCACAATGACCACAAATTCCCCTAAAGTAATCAGCACTTATGGTCTGATAATTATGAGAACTCTGAAGCAGAAGGTTTGGAAATAGAATTGTCCCAGAAATTCCAGCATAGGTGGTCAAAGTTGTTATGTGGTAGGCCCTGTAGTAGACTTTTCGTATAAGCTATCATGTCAAATTCTTACAAGAGTATAGAAAGTAGACCTGATTATTCTCTTGTAACTCATGAGAACTGAATTTCACACTGGAGTGTGTGATATAGTCAAGGAAATGGTAAGAGATTATCACATCCAGGTTGAGTTGTTTGTTGTGCCCACGATGTCATGCTGCCTCTTTCATGACCAAGGTAGGGCTTTACAAAAGGTATAGTCTTGGTGTAATGACATGCCAGGTTGAGAAGTGGCCAGGGAAGTGAATGTGTGGATCAAAGGCTGAGATGGAACACTATGGTCTGCTTTAGGGTAACATTTCCAGAGAGAGAAAAAATACTTTTAACAAATACAGGTCTCATGATAGGACCTAAGATTATATCTGGCTGTATTTGTTCTGTGACAAAGTAAAAAAAATCATATTTCTTATTATGGGAATAACATTAAATTGAACCTTTAGTTTCTCCAGCTTATCTGAAAAGTGTCTGTCTTGTGCAGGTATTAGAGCCATATGAAACAGAAATTTGAAATTATTTTATAGATATTTTTGCATAAACTCCATTCTGAGCAGTTTTTTAAGACTGTACTCTAAGACAGAAATGGCAGTAGAGAAGCCAGGAAAAGAAACAAGAAGAAATATATCAGCTGAGGACATCTTTGAATGACTTTGAATCAGAATAATAATAGTACCAGTAGCTCTTTTAGTATAAAGTCATTTGTTTGGGGACATAACCAGAAATGGAGGTAAGAGCCAGGGAACAGCAGAAGCCCTTGTGACTTGTGGACCTGGGATGCTTGAACAATTACAGCAGGAGAAGTGCCTTGAGAGATAGATACATCCCTCTTTACCTTTCCTGTTTCTTCAGCTCTAGTCTTGACATTCACATACAGCCAGCATACTACTGCTTTTGGAACATTGACTTCAGATAACATGTTCAGACATGTAAACAAGAGCTTTACTCTATGCAGAATTTGCTGACTGATGACCTGTATCTGAATTTTGAACTCTTTAGATATAAATTTTCACAAAATTTTCCAGAGATTTGAGTGTAAATGAGTCCTAGCCATTGTAGCAGAATGACTACTTTGTGGTGACTTACCAAACAGACACATTCCGAACGATCCACATTTGTACCAGGGCAGAAGACCAGCTGCTATCCTTTCTTCTCGACAAAGCACTCTTGTGTGTGAACAAAAACGAATGCCCAACAGCAGAAGGGAGTCTGAGCAGTGATGTCAAAGTATACCATGAGGTCACCACAATTCCCAAAGAATTACAGTTAATGCCATGTGAAGTAAGGCCAAATTCAACACTTTCCCTCTTGGGTACTTCACAGTCTGAGAGACAGAAGCAAGGCCAGAGGTCAGGCCTTTGTATAATTTTGTTTCACATTCTCCAGACACCCTAATTTTGGAAGCAGGGAAGGGAGAAGACAGCTTGTTAAAGAAAAGTCCCCTGACCATGTGCTGAGAATGAATTCTAGTGTCTGTATGCACATATTTCTATACTAAGTTAATTCTTAGGATTTCTGCTGAAGACTACCAGACAAACACATTTAACTAAAAGCAGACCCTGAAATAAATAAGAAAAGAACAAAATAAATCAGACTGGTAGCACCTGAGAAATTTAATATATGTTGGAAATAAGACTTAGTCATTCTCTTTTTCCCTTTCAGGGTGTTTATCCAGCCATTAAATAGTTCAGATCTTGATCTTCAGAAAGGCAGCAGTGGAAAAAAGTCTTAAAAATGTTTGCAATCAAAAAAATTCAGTGCTTTTTCTATCGGCTGTCTTATGGCCCTAACATTGATATCCCCCTTTCTTTCACTTACTTTGTAATATAAAGAGGTAAGCACCACAGAAGCAGTGGTGATACCACAGTATCTGTAGAACTTCAGGGTAAGCAAGCTAATGAGGAGGAGCATAGGAAAATATCTCTAACTCAAACAATAAAGAGAATAGAAATGGGACCCTTTAAAAAAAGCACCTAGGCACATCTTGTTTCTCTGGAACCAGGTTCTCCTTTAGACTAACAACAGAGGTGATTTGATGGGGATAAGGTGGGTAGATTGGAGATTGAGAAAGACTGTAGCTCTGATCTAGCCAAATAACCAGCCAAAGGGCTGGAGCTCACGCAGAGTAATGGGAAGAGTCAGGCCAGGGGGTGTCCAAGCTAAAATCCCTTAGGAAAAGCCAAGACTCAGGCGCTAAGGAGACAAAGTACAAAGTGAGTTTCCAGGTCCAGAGTTGGTGTCAGAACTGGGGCGTGATGCCCAGAGCACTGTGCCTAGTGGAAAAGAGGTCAGAGGGATACGTGCCTGGAAATAATAAGCATTTATACCCCGAGGCAATTCTGGAGTAATGACTTGAAGGACTAGAGACATAGCAGGCAAAGTGACAAGTAGAAATTAAACTCTCAGATTACAGTGCTAAAACCTGATTCACCCATAGAGATGTTTTTCTTTTTGACAGAGAGCTCTTTTGTAGTCTTTGGAACTAGTGGCAGAGAGTTTAAGTGGTAGAGGCTGTTGTTATGTTCTAGGTTGGGAAGAGAAGGAAAAAATTTTGAAACCATAATATATCCCTGTCCCTTGTAGCCTTGCCTGTACAGTAGTCCGTCCTTATCCACAAAGGGTCTGTTCCAAGACCCCAGCGGATGCCAGAAACCACAGATAGTACTGAACCATATATATACTATGTTTCTTTCTATATATATGAACCTATGATAAAGTTTAATTTATAAATTAGGTATAGTAAGAGGTGAACAACAGTAACTAATAATAAAATGGAACAATTATGACAATACACTATAATAAAAGGTAAAAAGGTATGTGAGTGCACTCACTCCTTTCAGGGGTCCCTTGCTGAAGTGTTATAGGTCCAGTGCTTTTTGGTGCTGCACGATGTCATAGATCAGAGAATGTTTTCTGTGTGTCTTCCACCCCCAAATTTAATGCCTTTTCTATCTTAGCTGAGCACTTATCACACACTAGGGCCATAACTTGTGCAGTTTGAGGTACAACAGCAAAATTAGCACCAATTTTCTTTTTCTTCTTCACAATTTCATAAATAGAAGATACATTTTTACCATAGACCTTAACAACCTCAGTGTACAATTTTTTTCTTTCCTTAAGATGTTGAGAATGTTCACCTTTTCTCTTAAAGAAAGCACTTTGTGGCATATCTGAATTACCAGCATTGTGCTTTGGGTCCATTATTGGGTAAAAAAAAAAAAAATGTTACTCTAACACAAGCACTGCATATCTGGATAGTCTATCTGATAACTAAGATGCCTATTCAGTGACCAATGGGCAGGGACCGCAGCGTGAAGAAGCGGGACAGAGGGATGAGTCACGCCCTAGCGGAAGACAGTGGATGGTACAAGATTTCATCGCGCTACTCGGAATGGCAGGCAATTTACACTTTATGAATTTTTCATTTCTGAAATGTTCCATTTAATATTTTCAGACCATAGTTGAATGCAGGTAATTAAAACTGCTGAGAGTGAAACCGCAGATTAGGGGGAGCTACTACATACTTCATTCATTCGTTCAACAAATTTTTTTAGTTACTTGTTATTAGATCCACTGTGATATTATAGTCTATTAGGAGATAGAAAATAAACATCAAACTTAACAAGTAAGTAAATTGTATTGTATTATAAAATAAGTGCCATGGAATAAAAGGGAAAATAGGAGAGAGTAAGAGAGCTTGGATCTGGGGAGGGAATCAGCTTGAAACTGTCTGGTCAAAGTCAGCTTTATTGAGAAGCTGAAAGCTTCCAGAAGACTTAGAGCTGCTGTAAAGGTGCCTAAGGAAGAAAGCTCCAGGTAGAGGTAACAGCTGTGCTGTTCTGAGATGAGAAAAAGCTTGGTGTGTTTGAAGACAGCAAGGAGAGTGAGCCAGAGGAAGATAAGGTCGGAGAGGTAATTCAGTTAAGTGATAGAGACCCTCGTGACCGTGGTAGGGACTCTGATGAGTACAGGAGAGCTGAGTGGTCCTACCAGTGATGGGCAAACCCAGTGGGGGGATTGCCCTAGATGGGGAGCGATTCTTTGGAAAATCTTTTCTTGAAGGAAAAGGAATTAATGCTTTCACACAATTTTTTTCACATAGTGGTATATTAAAATGTAACAGAGCTACATCTTATCAGCTGCCCAATAATCTGTGGGTGATTGCCAAAATTTCCCTGTGGTGTGTGTGAGAACAAAAGTAATTTTACAGTATATTCACTTGCTTCCAAAAAAAAGAGCCTGTTTATCTGTTTATTAGGTTTCTCTCTCTCTCTCTCTCTCTCTCTCTTTCTTTCAGGAGGTCAGATAGAGAGACAGACTCCCACATGTGCTCTGACCAGGATCCGCGCGGCAACCCCTGTCTGGGGTCAACGCTCGAATCAACTGAGCTATCCTCAGCATCTGGGGCTGACGCTGGGACCAATAGAACCACTGGCCGTGAGAGGGGAGGAGAGAGAAAAGGCAGAAAAGAAGGGGAAGTGAAGCAGATGATCGCTTCTCATGTGTGCCCTGACCGGGAATTGAACCCACGACTCCATACCCCAGGCCTACGCTTTATCCACTGAGCCAACCAGCTAGGGCAAGGACATACTTTCACAGTTCCTGAATAAAAAGATCCCACTTTTTTCCTGGTACTCAATCTCAGGATTTAGAGCTGTAGGCTAGTGTTGCTTTTGGCAACAAAGTGTGCTGACAAATGCATGTTCATCTTCCTCTTGTCTCTGCCCCACCCTCCAACCCCTGAGAGAAACATAATCTGTTATGGAATTGAGGATCACTCATCAACTACATTGCCTGGATTGCAACTGCAGCCATGCCAATTCCTACTAATGTGATCTTGAGCAAGTTGTTGAGCCATTCTGATTCTCAGGTTGTTGTTGTTTTTTTGTTTTTTTTTATAAATTAGCTAATTATTAGGAATATTATAAGAATCGATTGAAAAGGTATATGTTATACTTAAATACAGCACATGTTGGGCAAACACTCATTCACTTTTTGTTCTCCACGTGACTCTCCCCTCTGCCTTCTCCTCCTCCATGCTGTTTTGACCTTGAGTCAGAGTGATTTTACTCCCATTCTGTTCTCACCTATTTTGAGGAAATGATCGGATTAAACCCATTCACCCTAGATTGGGACCATGCCTCCTACTACTTATGTGTATTCCCTGCAGCACCATTAGAGCCAGCACAATGTCTTATGCTCAGTTGATTTGGTTTAATTTAAGTATAATCAACAACTTCATGTGTTAGGCCTCCCAAAGGGAATTGAACAACAAACAAAGGACTATGCCAGTGGTTCCCAAGTTTTTAAAACAAGGAGTCCTTTATTATTTTTTTTCCTATGGGCCTTGTGTTTTGGAAGTTTCCATTTGCTCAAAACACTGAATGTATTAAGTAATAATTTGTTTTCCTATTTTATGACTTAAAGACCTGAGTACAATTAAGAATAAATGCAATAAATATCAGGATTCAGCTTATGTGTATAATGAGATGGTTGGTGTTTGGGTGACCTTATGTGGTTTTATTGCAGGTAAATATATTTCCATTAGGCTTTTGGAAATACTAAACATAGTTCGTGGACCATGATTAGCACCTTTGTGAATGACCAGGGATCTTGTTTTCTCATATTAAAACCATAGTTGAAAAGAAACAAGTCTGTAAGGGAGGAAATTTGGGCCCCCATAGCAAACCATGAGAGGTGTAGTGTGTATAACATGAATATGTATATGAATGTGGCAAAAGGATAGTTAAGAAGATGTGGAGGAGAAGTGTAAATGGGGAGTGGTACCTTCCTATTTCCTTTCTATATGTGCTTCCAAATCACATAGTACAGATGAAGCCATCTGTTCATCCCTGTGCATAAGTCTGCCTCCAGTGGTGGTGATCTTGATAGAAATGTTCTATTTTGTTGTCACTGTTCACCATTGCCATAACAAATGCAGGATAGTGTGTTTTCAGGGTTCATAGACATCCTTCTGTAACTTAGGAATCTCAAGTTTGAATTTGGGTTTTGTCAGTTACCAGCTATGTGACCTTAGGTAAGTTGTTTGTCTTCTCTAAACCTCAGCGTTACAATCTGTACTGAAACCATTCAAATCTTAAGAAAATGTTAATCTTGAGAAATATTTCAGGAGAATTGCCCAAAAGATAGTCAGCCAATTTATGTCTTTGTCCCTGGAATGGTACATTGGTTTAGGCTCCTCACATGATAGCCACAGTCTGTTGGATTTAGCTTCTGAAGTGCAACGTCATTGAGGATCTGGAACCACGTGAAATCTTAGTGGTTAAGAGTGCTGCCCTTGACTAGCAATGTCTGCTTTGGATCCTGAAGGAAAAACAGCTGCACACAGGCCATATTTTTGCCAGCCAGTGCTAGGTACAGTAAAGTCTGTTCTTAGATTAAATCAGACTATCACAATGCTCTGTGCCTGGGGGATTTGTTTTGGCTTCTTAAATTTGCTTTTACCAAATGTTCCCTGGCCATTAGGGTTCACCAAAGGTTACTGAAGAACCACTTCTTTGAAACTCCTTATATTTATTTGTTCAGAAGTTATTGAGCCATTGTTACATGGCACTTTCTTTCAGAAAACTCACAGCAGTTGTATATCTAGGATTTCAGTACTCTGAGTAATTATGGTTTTCCTGAACCAGTGTATCATTCATTCATTACATAAATATTTAATAAGCATCTACTATAAGCAGTGCATTACCCTATTTGTTTTTCTGAAAGACTCAGTAGATGCTGTTCCCCTTATAACTGCTCATGTTTTTCTCATTTCTAGGAAACTGACATCTAGCTATGTGACCCCCTTCTAGCAAATATATAGGACTTTACAGTGTGCTTTCTATGTAGTTCTATTTTCTGGCTTTAGTCACCTTTCTCACCCTCATTTTTTTTGCCTCATTTTTTCTTTTTTTTTTTTTTTTTCAAGAATTACATTGTGTTGTATCATGAGTATAAACTAAAAATCTTTTTACAATAAGGTAAATCATAAACAATCAATCTGTATCTAAATCTTTTGATGATAATGTTGGAATATACTATCTTCCCTGTTCCTGTGAATAGTAAATGAGTTATAATGTATGTAAAAACACAGTCTTCCACATAAAGTTCTATCTGAATTAAATAATTATAAATAAGACCAGCTGTGATCAGATTTGCAGAGTTTAGTTTTCCATATTTGTCTTTCCCAGTGCTGAAAATAAAGGGATTTAAAAGTTTCTTACCTCATGGTGTTGGATCAGAAAAGCTTGACATCACTGGCTCAGTATTTAATGCTAGAAGTGGAGGTTCTTATGGGAAACCATTTGAAATGTAGCCAATGTGAAGCCATCTGAGCGTGTCAGTCTGGGGCATGGTATCTGCTTATGGATTGTGTTTATTTACATTCTCCAAATTATTTACATGGTGATCTTTTCTTTCTCCTGTGGCTCCTAGTGAAGACATTTTATTATACATATTTCAATGTCTAGAGAGTTTCAGTCTTGTGTTCTGCCTGTTCACTTGCTATCAGCTCTGTAAAGTGAAGGAAGAAACCCCTATCAGCACATGCTTTAGGACTGATGCCTAAAATCTGCACGACATGCGAAAAGTCTGTGAGCCAACTTGGACTGCATGTTAGAGTCCGACTTTTGTTTAGGGAGGGTTTTTCCCCCTACACTTAGTAAATGCTGAAGGAGAATGGAGGAAAATCAGCATCGCTAAGTGTGTATGTGTTCTACTCAAAAGTTGAAAGACTGCACATCTGTGTGCATGTATACACACGTGTGCAAAAAGCATACATTTAAGATAGAAAAACAAAAGTTAATGACCTCACTAATGAAGTTTAAACAACAAAAACATCTTGGAGTTTTTCACTTTTTATGTCACCCGAGACTAAAGCTTTTTTAAGAGGAAGGAAGGGAGAAAGGGAGGGAGGGAGAGAGGGAAGGAGGGAAAGAGAGAGTGAGAGAGAGAAGGAAAGAAGGAAGGAAGGAAGGAAGGAAGGAAGGAAGGAAGGAAGGAAGGAAGGAAGGAAGGAAGGAAGGAAGGAAGGGAAAGGAAGGAGGGAGGGAGGGAGGGAGAAAGGAAGGAAGGAAGGAAGGAAGGAAGGAAGGAAGGAAGGAAGGAAGGAAGGAAGGAAGGAAAGAAGGAAGGAGAGAGAGAGAAAGAAAGAAAGAAGGAAGGAAATAGAGAAAGAAAGAAAGAAGAAAGAAAGAAGAAAGAAAGAAAGAAAGAAAGAAAGAAAGAAAGAAAGAAAGAAAGAAGAAAGAAAGAAAGAAAGAAAGAAAGAAAGAAGAAAGAAAGAAAGAAAGAAAGAAAGAAAGAAAGAAAGAAAGAAGAAAGAAAGAAAGAAAGAAAGAAAGAAAGAAAGAAAGAAAGAAAGAAAGAAAGAAAGAAAGAAAGAAAGAAAGAAAGAAAGAAAGATACTGTGCTATTGTGGGTGGGGGTGTTAGACCACAGTATTAAGCTGATACCTAGTAGCAGAATACTAATAAGCTACATTAGGCCAAGATATTGTTAGTTTTTCACCCTTTACAAAAAAATTCTATGCAGTTGTCAAAGTTATGAGTGGTCATTATCTCACTTTAATGTTTGGGCCAGAATGGGGTAAGTCTGGGAACTTAGTGATTATAAGTGACATTTTACTAATAATGAATGTAGGTGCACTTGGAAACCAGTCTCTTAAAAAGTATAGACCTTTACAGTAATTCTTGTGCATCAGGACAGAGGTTTAAGTTTGGCCCTTAGTTGTCATGAATAGTGTGTCTATTTCTCTGTGTACACAGATATAAGCAAATACATATAAACACACACATGCACATTTTTGTATATATGTGCATCATCAATGATTGCAATTGCAGGTTGCGTCGCTGTAGCCTAGTTTGAAATTAAGAAATCATTATATTTGGTGTCCTGTGTTTCACTAATTCACCAACATTCATTATGCATCTCAAGTGTCAGACACTGTGGTAAGCAGCAGAAATAACAAAGATTAATGAAAAGGGGCTCTTAAAGAGCCCACGATCTGGTATAGAGACAGGCATTTTACCAGATTAAACTCAATATAAGTTATGCAACTATTTGAATTGAGAATATATAAAAGAAGCTGCAAAACTATACTGGCGTAAGCACATACAGGATTTACTCTCTCACAAAAAATAAGTCAAGATGTAATCAGTCCAAGTAGGGTTCCAAATCCAGGCTTTTTCTCTTTCTGCTCTGCCTTCCTTAAAGCAAGGTTCCATTTTCAAGATTGTCTCATTTTCCAAGATAGTAACTAGAGCCAATATAAGGAAGGGAGGAAAGCAGAAGGGCCCTTGCCCAGTTAAGTCAGCTTGTGGAAGTGTGCTCCCAGGAATCCCACACACTTCTACTTTTATTTCACGAATTACAGCTTGGCCACATAGTCAATGAGAAATACATACTTTTAACTGGACATATTGCCACCTCAAATAAAACTGATGTTTTGTGACTGAGAAAAATAAGGAAGATGGGTATTGGGTAGCAACCATTTATCTCTGCCACATAGTGTTATGAACACCAGGTGGAGGAAACATGAAGCAATAAAGCAGTTAACTCAGGAATCTGGTAAATTTGAGAAGGAGACAATTTGGGGTTTGAAGGATGAATAGGAGTTTGCCAAATAAAGAATTGCGAGAATGCACTCCAGGCAGAAATAATAACATGTTGCAAAGTCACAGAGGGGTCTGGAATTATACCTGCCAATTAAGCCCATTTCTGTATTCCTATTTTTCTCTGTTATCAATAATAGATCTTAAAATAACAGCTTAATTAGTTTTTAATTAATCTGACAGTTATAAAAATCAACAGATTAAGGTATGTCAACAATAATTTTTTCTGCTATAACTGCAAATAATTTTCCACTTGGACCAAAATAAGAACATTTTATCTGATAATAAAGTATTCCACATTTTTAAAAATAATTGAGTTAGAATATTTTGGCATCTTAACAAGGAGCTGATACAGAGTTGGGGAAAGCAATTGTGTCGGGTGATGTTTGTCTTTCCAATCCTAAAGTTAAACAAAGCCCATTAGAACTGACTTGGTTCATATCCTGGGGTCCATAAGTCTACATTGAGAACTCTTGGTGGTCTGCCCAAGTTAGCCTTAAAATATGTCACCTTCTATTTAGCTATTTCTAACATGACTGCTATTTTGGATCTGTGAAGCTGGACTGTTCTTTTCTTAAAAATGGCTTTCAAACCATAAGAAATCTTTAGAGTTAGGGAGATTTTTCATGATTATCTCTTTGCCTCCTGTAGAGACATCAGAGCCTATTTAAAAATTTTCCAAAGAAACTTAACACTTTTGAGAAACCTGAGATTTCTTTAACGATAAATCCAGGCAGCTTTGAGATAGCTGAGAGTGAAAATTCCCGTGCTGGTGTCTATCTCGCCCTTCCACTGAGCTCAGAATCTTGTAAGGTAAAATTCTTCTCTTTCCAACTCCAAACAATAACAGGAGAGTCCATGATTATTTGAAGACTCCGTAATTTAAGATTGCCATGTTGTCTCAGCCCTACTAAGGCAATCCAGTGATTTAATCTTCTGATAATTTGATGGATGGATTGATTGATTGATTGATTGATTGATTGATTGATTGATTGATTTTTGGCCAGCTTGGGTTTTTGCTTACTTTCTATTTAGCTAGTATCTAGGTAAGACTGAAATACGCTGTAAGCCTCACAGCAACACCACCCCTTGGCCTACTTAACTCTGACTCCTTATTCATATCTCCGCTCAAAATCCATTTCTTTAGGGACGTCTTCTCTGGCCTCACAAACCAGATGACATTCTCCATATTTTATGGTCTCAGAGTAACATGTGTCTGCGTTTTATAGCCTGTATAATGATTATCAGTTTACATTTATTGTAGTTGATGATTAAAGTAATATGTGCCTCGACTACTTGACTCTAAGTCTCCTGAGGATGGGCCCCTATGTGCTTAATGGGATCATGGGATTTTGTTCCTCACACAGTGCCTGGCCCATAGCAGATCTTTGATTATTGTTGGCTGAATGATTAAATGATCTTTTGTGAATAATTTACTTCTGCCTTCCCATTGCACACTGCACTCAGAACATAAGAGTGAATACAGAGGTTGCTCAGCTCTAGTGTGGATTCATCTTGAAAATAACTTTACAGCAGTCATATCAGAGTGGTCTTAAGCCAGCATGTGCTTGGCTCTGCATGGAGGAAGTTTGGTTGAATTCTGCTGTGTACTCATTGAAGCCTCTGAACCTATTGAGGGCCATTGCTGATTCGCCACGGTGAACCACTCCACATGGAGCTAGCCTACTTTTGCTCCCCGCTTAAGAGCCAGGCACTATGTTTTCTAAATGACAACATTGCATTTCAAAAAATGTACAGCTGTTGAAGGAGTTGTGCTTTGTCATCTATTTTTAAAAATGCCTCGTGTGCTTTTAATAAAAAAAACACACACACATTAACACATTTAAAAACAGTACATTTATAACACAATGTTAGATAATTTTATTTTTCTAGCCTTTGCCTAACCATGTGTTTGCAATTATTAATTAAAGGAAAATCAGACCGCAAAGAAACGTCTAATAAACAACCAGATTTTTGAAAGACAGGATGAATTGTGGAGACTTTATGGAGATCAGCTCCTTCAAATGTCATTAACTGTTCTCAATTTATTTTGTCAAAGACAGTAGTTGAAATAATTTGGGAATAGAATAAGTCTTTTGATACTAGATCTAAAGAGAACTATAGAAATACAACCATAGAGCTTGGATTTGCTCTTTTTTTTTTTTAACTTGAACATTGGAAAGGAAAGAGTAAGAATACAAATGAGTTTGCCTATGTACTTGATAAATGTTTGAGATTTTTTTAAGCCTGACTTGGACTAAGCAAAAATATTTTGTTACATGCATTTAGAATTTGGCTACTTGTTAACTAAGTGACCTCTGCAAGATTCATGACCTCCCCTATGAAATGGGCTGTCTTACATGATTGTTTTGAGGATGAATATGTGCACTGTGCCTGACAGAGCACAGGGCCAGGCAGACAGTGGGCTCCTAGTGTCAGTTATCTCTGCCGCCCCTCGGGTCAGGCCTCCGTGCCCACCACACACACATGGGTGAACCTTGTTTCAGTTGGCTGATTCTGTGATTGTTTCTCTTCTTGTAGCTAGAAAAAGAAGTATTTCATTATCATTCAGCAAATATTTATTGAAGTCCTACAGTGTTCCAGGCACTGTTCTAGTTTTTTGGACTACATCAATGAACCCAAGATATAGAATACTTACCCTTATGCATCTTACATTCTAAAGAACATGAAACATGCAGATTATTCATTAAGTGTTTCCTGTCACAGTTACCTCATGGTTGTATTTTGTGTGTGTGTGTGATTTGAATCAATCATAATTACTGACAGTGGGAATTATTTTTGAAGTAAGATTCTATAATATCAATAGTACAGAATCTTCCTCTCTCCCTCGCTTTCTTGCCCTGCCTGACTCCCTCCTTTTCTCTCTTTCCCTTTCCTTCCCACCCTCCTTCTCCCATCCCACCTATCTTTCTGTTTGTTTATTTGAACTAAGCATCTTTACCCATGCTGTTTTTTCTTCCTTAGCTTGATGCAAATTCCAGCTGAAGTCAGTCCCATTCACAGGAAGCATGTTTTATGCCTCCTTGGATGATGGGAGGATCCGTGCTTGAGCAGTAGGCACCTGGTTGAATCACACATCTCTCTTTCTTGTTAGATGGTTGGCTGCGATCACCAGCTGGGAAGCAACGCCAAGGAAGATAACTGTGGAGTGTGCAGCGGAGATGGGTCCACCTGCAGGCTGGTCCGAGGGCAGTATAAATCCCAGCTCTCCGCACCCAAATGTAAGACACTACAGATATGGGGCAATCTTTGGGCCTTTTAACTTATTATCCCCTCCCCTGCCCACCCCTCAGCAACTAGTAACTAACACCTCCACCAAAATAAAAACAAATCTGAAAATATTGTGGAGAGATTCATGACCCTGCTTTGTGGATTAGTCTATGTGGGACAAAGCATGTTACTTATTCCAACCCCAAGGAGGAAGCCTTTCTGTTGAGGTATACTAGAAGTAAACTACCATAGTCTCTAGATACACCCTATGTGCGGACATGAGCTGGTTGCCCAGCACTAGGACTAACAGCATCCCAGCTGTGACCCCACATAGTCAGATGTGCATGGTGGAATATAGCAGGGAGTATGAGAAAATCAGGGCAGATTCACTCCTGCCACAGTGAAATCACATGTTTTTATATTAACAAAGTGACCTTTGATCAGTGCTGATCACTGGGTTCTTTCAGAATTAACATTAGGCAGTGATTATATGAAGCCATTCATTGACTTTTTGTCCTAACCTCTCTGCACCAGCACAATAAATGTATGCTTACTCTGTACATGTATGTGCTGCATACTTTACACAGTCATCTCATTTAATCCTTATCACAATCTTTTAGCAAGGCACTGTTTATCTGCATGTTACAAATGAGATAACTGAGACTTAGACATGTTATGTGACTTCTTCAGAGTCACACAACTATAAAATAGCAGAGCCAAGATTTTTAAGCCAGAATCTGATTCCAGAGCCTCAGCACCTATTCATGCCTCTGGACGATTCCATAATCCTGTTCTGTGGTGAGATATCTATAGCAGTCAGATGGGTCAAGGCAAAGTACCTCATCTACCTAACTGGGTTCTGCTAGGGTAGATTGCATTTGTTCTCATAATACGTAACTCAACAATGGAATCATACATTCATCCAGTTCATCAAGTTCTTTGTGACAGTCACCATGTGTGGTGCTGCAGCAGATATAGACATAAATCTGACAGCCATTGGACCCTAGGACATGAATTTTTAGAACAAGTTGACCTTGATTGGCATATTGTCTCCAGATTTTGCCGTTATCCAGAATCTGTTAATAGACCTTAGACTGAGTCTCCCCTGGCTTGGAAAATGAGAATAAATATCTATACTGAATGTGGTTTTGTTTGCTTTACTTGTTGACTTGATGGAGGAAAACAGTTGACATGTGAGGTTTGTGGCTTTAAGTGGACATGTAGGTCAGGAAGAAAGGCAGTGTGTACCGGAGAACTATTCCAAGACGTCAGGAAAAGTTAGCTTGCCAAAAAAACGAGGCTCCAGGGAAAAAGAGGTGGCAGGGGAAGAGGCGAGGGACTTTTAAATACATGACACGCTGGAGGTGCCAGTGTGGGGGCTCTCTGTCCTAACACCCTGCAGGCAGTGAAAAAAATGTGATTCTGTAAAAAAGAAAGAAAGAAAATTAAAAATACTCTGGCAGAGAGAATGAACGATGAGGTAAGTTAGACATTGATATAGTACATTCAGGCTAGACTTTTTTTTTCTTTGGTCATGTGTTGGTAGTGTTTTCTGTAAGATGAAAAATTAGAGAATTTAGACGATGGAAACCAGAGAAGGGTAGAAGGATAGAGGCACAATTCTTATGTAAATCTCTGAAATCATGGTAGGACATAGTTGGAAAAAAAGTTATATTTTGGAGGCCGCCTCTATAGAACTCTCAGGCATAATTGGAGAGCTAATCTTTTAACTTCTCTGTATTACCTAACTGAATCAGTGCTCATTATCTAAGAATCTAGAAGTTTCTGTTAGGCACAAAAAGATGGCAGGCATGTGTGCAGTACCTGCGGTATCGCACCTGGTGAGGGCATGTTTTCCTCTGTTCCTTCTCTCATCCTCCACCTTCCCATTCTCCCAGAGGAGCCTGCACAGACTGCTCAAGAAGAAATTCCTCTTGCCCACCTGTTAGAGGGTGATCTGGGGCCTCTGGGGCCTGCACCACTGGAGCAAAGATGGAGAAACTATGAAGGAACAAATTGGAGCAAATCAAGAGCCATAAGTCATTTCGGGGTCTGCAAATAGATAGCCCAGTGCAAAGTGCTCTCTTCAAGGCTGACAGTGGGTAAATTAGGCAATACACAACCCGATGATTTTCCATAATGACACAATGCAATTGATTCGTTTACCTTAGTGCTGATGATGCCTCATGACAAAATGATTTATATCGATAAAGCCCAGCATGTACATGTACCTCACCACAATCTATAGCAGATGCTGAACAACTGCCTTGTTTATGTTTTCTGCACCCCAGAAGAACCTTCCACCCAGATTTACAGACTGTGAGGTGGCCCCCAGGCAGGGAAGACTAGGCTGCTGCGGGGCCAGCGCACCGGCCAGGTGAGCAGCTCCTCACCCGTGAAGGCTGGGGGAGCTCTGCCAGGTCTCCCCCGGGCTCCGCCAAAGGACTGCGAGCCAGCCGCACGCTCTTTCGAACTCCTAGCACTCAGATTCCCCACATTGAACTCATTTTCTTCTGAACTTATATCCAACTTTTTTTCCCTAATGTTATCAAGCCTTGGGGGAACAAAGTAAAAAATAGGAGAGTGGAGAAAGACCACAGTGGAAAGTGCCAGGAGGAGAAGGGGAGTAGGAGAAACTCATCAGATGGCTGCCATTTGCTGGCAAATAAAAAAGAAACCATCTTCTGTGTTAAAAAGACATTGTCTTTGCCTAATCCAAACACAGACAACAGAAAAAGAGCTTGATCAGACACTCATTCCCCCTTTATAAAAGAAAAAGCTGTCCACTGATAGCATTCAGGGTTCCCATTTTCCCAGTCACTTTATTTCTACTACCCCAGCCCAATACAAAATAATCAAATTTAGCTAACATGAGCTTACTTTTGATTCTTGGTATTAAAGAACTCATTTTCCCCCAAATTTCATTGGCTTGTACCATGTTACGTATTTGCCAAGTCTATTCAGAACATGCTCATCCCTAGAGCCAGCCTATTTGCCATCAATTTGATGTCTCCAGCTTTGCAAACCTCTTATATGTATCTGTGTTTTGAAATCCACTCGGTGTCCTAAAGCTCTCTCTCCACCTGTCTTGTGTGGCAAGAACTGAATAAACTAATTTATATCAAGATAAAATGAAGCTCCTAATGCCTGGCTCTGCTTCTCGGACTGTGGCTTATGCTGATTTATAGTAACTATGGGTAAACATATTCCTGGACTCCCATTCTGGCTCAAAGGTATTGAGGTAAAGGATGTTCATAATAAAACACAGATCTATAGATTATAAATGCTTTAAAGAAAGCACAAAGTTTTAAAGAAATGTGTACCATGAACTTTAGGTTATACTCACAAACTACTTATTTATTCATTCATTCATTCAGCAGCAATTCACTCATTTATTCAGCAACAAATATTTGAGGGGCCCCTGCTATGAGTTGAACTGTTTTAGGTACTGGAAACATAGGAAAAAGCAAAACAGATACAAATGTACCTTTCTCGTGCGGCTTACATACTAGTGTGAGGGACAGGCAGATAAAAAGACAAATCAAATAACTAAATAAAATATATATGGGTTATACTATTACAGGAGAAAAGTAAGGCAGGGAAGGAGAAGAACTAGAGTTTGGGCTGATAGCCAAGAGTGCTGGAGAGGAGTTGCTGTGATAAATAAGTTACTAAGGAAAGATTCACTGATAAGACAACATATGAGCAATCTTAATTTCATCAGCAACCTTAATTCCCCATTTCTGTGCAATATAACATATGCATAGATTTGGGAAGGCATCTTTGCAGGAAGAGGAGGGTGGAAAGTGTTCTGCCCATCAGGTGCTTATTTCCTCTTTAGGGTGCCACTGGTTCAAGTATTTTGCCCATATTCAAAAATGGTTGTTTGGTTTCCTATTGCTGAGCTTTGAGAGTTCTTTATATATTCTGGATACAAGTCCTTTGTCAGATATGTGATTTGAAAATATTTTCTCTCAGTAGGTAGATTTTTAATTTTTTTTCAAATTTGCTTAATGTTATCTTTCACAGAGCAAAAGCTTTTAATTTTGATGAAGAACAGTTTATTATTTTTTTCATGGATTGTGTATTTAATGTCATGTCTAAGAACTCCTTGCCTAACCCCAGGTCACAAAGTTTTCTCCTGTGTTTTCTTCAAAAAGTGTTAAGAGTTCTACATTTTACCATTAGATCTATGATGACCTATTTTCAATTAATTTTTTATAAGGCATAAGGTTTATATCTAGGTTGATTTTTTTTTCATAAGGACGTCCAATTTTTTTCAGCTCCACTTGTTGACAAGATAACCATTCCTCCCTTGAACTACCTTTAAAAAATGTGAAAAAGTTACTGGCCATTTCTGTGTGGGTCTATTTCTGGAGCCTGTTCCTATCCGTTCAGCATCCACATTGCCTTGGTTTCTGTAGCTATAAATTAAATCTTAAAATCAGGTAGCTTTATTTCTCCATTTTCATTTTTCTTTTCAAACTTATTTTGGCTATTCATGCCTTTAGCTTTCCACATAAATTTTACAATCTGTTTTTCCATATTAAACAAAAAACTTTGCTGGAATTTTGATTAAAATTATTTTAATTCTACAGAATGATATGGAGGGAATTGACATCTTTTTTTTATTATGTTAAGTTGTTCAACCTATGAACACTTGATGTCTCTCAATTTTTTAGGTCTTCTTTATTTCATCAGTCTTTACTAGCTTTAAACATGCATATGTCCTGTAAGTTTTAGTTAGTTTTATACCTCTTTCAAATGCCATCATATTTTTATTTCTCTTTTTGTGTATTGCTAGTCTATTCTTGGCCATGTGTTTTGCGACCTTGCCAAACTCACTTATTAGTTCTGTGAGTCTTTGGATTTTCTACATTAACAATCATGTTATTTACAAATCAGGATGGTTTTCCTTCTTCCTTTTCAATTTATAAACTACTTGTTATTTTTATGGTCTTACTTCACTGGCAAGGATGTCAAATACAATGGTGAACAGAAGTAGTGAGAGTGGATATCCTTACCTTATTTCCATTCTTACAGAGGAAAGTATTCAATTTCTTACTATAGAGTATGATGTTAGCTATAGAGTTTATTTTTTATAGATGCTCTTTATCACCTTGAGGAAGTTCTCATTTATTCTTAATTTGCTGAGTTACTATCATAATGGATGTTGAATTTTGTCAAATGCTTTTTTCTGCCTCAATTGATAGAATCATGTGGTTTTTCTAAGCTGTTTGTGATGGATAGAAATTAATGGATTTCAAAAAGCTTTGTGTTCCTGGAATAAATTCCACTTGGTCATGGTATAATGGTAGTTGAAAGATATTATTCTTTCTATACATTACTAAACTTGATTTGCTAGCATTTTGTTCGGGGGTTTTTCATACCTATGTTTATAAGAGATCATTGTCAGTAGTGTCCTTTGCTTATACTATTTTTGGTTTCAAAGTAAGTATAATATTGGCCTCATGCAATGAGTTGGAAAGTTATTCTTCTTTTTCTGTTTATAGGAAAAGATTGGATAAAACTGATGTTTTTCTTCTTTAAATTTGTGGTAGCACTTATCAGTAAAATTCCCTGAGCCTGGAGTTGTTCCTTTTTCTTGGGGGGGGGGGGGGAGGTTTGTATGTTTGTTTTTGCACTTAACTTTTTAGCATAAGAAATACAGTAACAGTAGCTATTTTAATGTCTATTCTGTTCTGATTGATTTTTCTCTTCAACATTTGCTATATTTTGTTATTTAATTTTTATGCCTGATAATTTTTGATATGACTCCAGACATTGCAAATTTTATCTTTCTGGATACTAGATATTTTTGTATTCCTATAAATATTCCAAATTTTGTTCTGGAAGCAGTAAAGTTACTTGAAGTCAGTTTTGTCGTTTTAGGCCTTAAAATTTGGTAGCCCATGTTTGGGCTACTGCTAACTGTGCCCTGCTCTGAGGCAAGACCCTTGTCAGTGCTCAATGTGCTGTATCACAAAGTTTTCCAGCCTGGTTGGTGGGATAAGGTACTATTCAAGCCCTATATGCATGGCAGATACTTATCCCTATAATTCATTTAGTGATGTGGCTCTTCTCCTGGCTTCAGGTGGTTTCTTCACAAACTTGCTGATTGATCAGTATTAGTATGCTGCTGGACATCTAAAGGGAGCACTCTCAAGTCTCTAGAGTTGTCACTCTGTGTAGCTTTCTCTTTCTGGTAATCTGTTCTTCAAACTCTAGCCATCTTGATCTATTTGAACCCTTAGCTTTCTCTCCTCAACTCAGGGAATCCTGTGGGCTCTGAGTTCCCACTTCTTGAGCCACAACCTGGAAAGTCTTTCAATGCAGTAAGCTGGAGCAATGTTAATCATTACCTACTTTGCTTCCTGACTCTCAAGGCTCACTGACCTTCTTTGCTTGATATCCTGTGTCTTGAAAGCCATCTACTACTCCACCTTGGCAGAAAGCATAAATGTTGGTTCTGGGCTTTTAACTTCAGTTTCCATTTATGTAGAACTAGCCAGTTTTTTACTCCTACCTTGAGGATGTTCTTTAGCACTTCCGATCCCTCATCTCCCTACAGCCCTCAGAACCATTTGATTCCTGGAGGTTAAATTAATGTGCTCTACTTTTATCTTGGAATTTTCTTCCAAGGTGCTCACACCATTATGCAAGGTTTGATAACAGCTGTTTTGATATTAGTCCCTGTGCAGGCAAAGATAAATGTGGTGAGAAAGAATATAAGGCACTAGTGAGATATATTCTGATTATATATATGTTAAAATGTAAGTTATGGTAGAATCAATAAAATATGGCTTTCCGACTCTTGTGACAATAGGACTTTCTAACTGATTGAATGTAAGCCTGAAATCAAGGATGGCTCCAAAGTTTTTGATCTAGGTAAAACTGGGGGTGGGGGTAGGGGGTAGAATTATCTTGTTTGGCCTGTCCAGAATACAACCTCTAGTGTGCAAGTTACTGATAAACTGGGAGTGGGAGTGAGATTTGAAAGGCTCATCTTACTTTATTGGATATATTTTAAGAATAATAAAGTTGGCATGAAGATGAAAAATATACCATGAAAAACATCCTCAAGATTGACAGACTTTTTTTATGTAGCCAACTGTATTAATAATGGCTCTTCCATCAAAAAAAAATAAGAATAATGATAAGATTGAGTACTGGCCCCAAAGGCTTAAGGCAAAGAGTCTTTAAAAGCATGAACTTATCAACAGGTCTAAAAATAAGATAAGCTTAGATATCAGAATAGGAAATCCTGTGTTTGCAAAACTTATCATTTTTATTATCACCTTTCTCTGATACAACAATGAATCACACAGAAAAATTCACATATGACAAGATTAAAAATGAATCTAAAATGCTCTGTAGAATGATGTAGAATATAAAGATGATTTGTTTTTACAAAATCTTTTAGGTACAATCCTTGAGAACAATTTCCATGAAAAAGATAATTTGCAACCCATACATGTAAAATAACGAGATTTATGACTCTATGGAAACCTTGTCATTTAATAGAGAAAGAGGATACCTGATCTCTGAAATAGGGCTTTTGGAATTTTTGATTAATAACTTGAAAATATGTCCTAAAGATTGACATCATGGTTGCATCAAGAAAGCCAGAGAGGTTAGGGCTGATGCACTTGATTGTGGAGCAGTGTGCTTCTCTGGGAAAGAGCCCCCAGAGGATTGTGCAGCACAGTGGGAAAGGACATTGCCACCTGCACCCGGAGGACTGTGCAGCACGGTGGGAAAGGACATTGCCACCTGCCTCGCCGGCCACACCCAGTGAATTCATCACTGAGAGGCAGGCGATGAAACCAGACTGCTTGCGCATTCTTGGATGTCTTAAACAAACACCTCTCTGTGCATAATACTATAATAGATACCAAATAAAAGAGTCCCCCAACACATCTCTAATCACTGAGAAGTTATCATCAAATGAGATAATTATTAATACGTAAACAACTCAAAGACTGGCTTTTTATCAACATGCATAAAATGAAAATATTTTTTCTTCTTTTTTTTTTTTTTCAAATTCCATGCTTTCTGCAATATAGCAGCTGGTGTTAACAGATGATATGTAAGAAAGTTTCTCTGCAAGAACACATTGGGGACACAGCAGGTTACATAGAGTGAAATGCGTTTCTTTGGTTCATGGTGCCTAAGAAACTAACCAATGTCCTTGGGAATGTACATGCACAAGAAATAGAATGTGGTATTTTCCACACATTTTTTGTTTGGGGTCCCTTTTTCAGGGACCATATTGTGGGGCTGCTGCTTTGTTTGTCTTGTTCATCACGGAATCTCTGGTACCTAGTTTGGAATCTAACACTAGGAAGACACTCAAAAACATTTGGAGAACAAAGTCATGAGTTTGCTGGTTGCCTCCTGAGCTGCAGTTCTCTGTTAGCCCTTTACAGAACCACAGGAGAGCAGGCCAGGACTCTCCTCCCTCTGGCGCTGTGTGCTGCTGATGGTGCACGTTTGCACCAGCCCTGGTTGCTCCATATTTCTCTTTGACTAGGCAAACGCAGAGGGGCATCAGGAGATATTCCATTCTTTACTGGTCTGCTCTCTCCATCCTCTCGTCTTACCCCAACAATTTTGGAGTTTCCTCCCCATCTTCCTCAGGGAGCATACAAAGGTTACTGCATCAGCCAAAAGCTAGGTCAATGCCCTGGCATGTGGAATGTGAGTCACTGCTCAGCAGAACAAGAGGAGGCCGCCTGAGCTGTGTGTGGGTCAGAAGACAGCCGCCAACAGAAAGCTTCCCTTTTGCTTGCACTTTATTTGACCTGTGAATAAACAAAGACTTTCTATTTCTAGAAATCCCATTGTTTTAACTTCTTTGAGTTTCTTTTGTAAACTTAAACATCCATGTCTTTAGGCAAGGCGTTTAGAGGTCTGTGGGCCCAGTCTGAACATTCTTTGTTCCTTTTCTATATTCCCTTTAGAGTTTTGTTCTTATAAGCCACAATCTCTTAGCTATCTGAAATTCTGGCTTTTCTTTAACAATGGTTGATATTAAAAACAATTAAAACGGTGTTGTGTGAACAGAATATTCAATATTGCAGGGAACTTGATGAATGTAACCTCTTTTGATTCATCTGAGCTGGCTTATGTGGTAGGGGTCTTGAACATTAAAAACCATCATAAAAATAAATAGCCTTTAAGTTCCTGTTTTAAGGAGATTTGGAATAGAGAGAGAAAAATAATATTTACAAACTACCGTGGTCCAGACGGTATATCTATATATCTATATCTATATCCTTGCCTGTATCTTTTTACAACAATACTATGAGGTAAGTATTGGTTTCCCTGTTTTATAAACAGAATAACTAAGGATCAGGGAAATTTGGGAACTTCTGAGATTCATTTATTGAAATTAAATTCACCCAAAGACAAGATGATACATTGAAGTTCAAAGAAATTGGCTACTTTTTGAGATTCTTTTATTTGAATTTAATTCTTCCAGTAAGATGTTTATGAAACAGAGAATCCCTCAGAGCTTCTGAATATGCTAGTGAGTTTAAAATACCTGTTGTCCCTTGTCTTCTGTTCTTTGACGTTGAGCTATTCATTATAATTCTCAAAGGCTTAATTGCTTCATCATAAAGTGGTCATGGTGGCATCTTTGCCTATATTAACAAATCTTGGGTGAAGAAATAGTATAATTGAGGCGAAAGTGTAACTCTTCAGAGTCATGTAAATACAAAGTATTGTCGTCACAAATGGAGTTCTAAGTTCCAAATGAGAAGGCTGGTGATGTGTTTGGGGAACATGAAATATACCTTTAATTATTTTAAATGTTGGTTTTGGGACTGTTTCCAATGAGTTTAGGCTCAATTTTTCAAGCATAGTAAAAAGTAATCCATTTTTAAATGATCGCTGATTCAGCCAAATTTTTTTTTTCAAAACAGGGAGAGTGTGGAGTGAAATGTGAATAACCATTTATAGGATACTCATTACATATAGTATATATTTGATGCAGATAGAGTAAAGATATAACCGAAGAACTGGAAGACATGATTTCTGCCCTAGAGGGCTTAAAGAACATGAACAAATATTTGTTTCCCCTATTCTCATCTGTCCTACTCATCTAAGACAGTTACTTTGCTAGAGAGAGTCCAGATTTTGATATAATAAAGTCATCCTTGGAACATTAGAATTATTTCCCTTTTGTATTTTAACACAATTGCTCTAGTCTAGAGAAATTTGGCAATATAAGGCCAGGATTTAAAATCAGAGGAAAACTTGCAAATCCATTTTTTCATAATCAAAATTTACATGTTTTTTAAAGGTTAGATCCCCCATGAGTTAGCTAGTGACCATCTGTTTTGGCAAATTTTATTTTGAAGAAAGTAAAACTCTGATTCCCAAATATTGGTGTTCACATTACAAAGACTTAAAACAGATTGTCACTGGGTTTGCAGTATGTAAGTCAGTGCCTTTATAGAAGACAAATAGTAATTTTGTATCAAACTATGTGCTTTTAAGACTTTGCTTTGCTTCTCTCTAGTGGATGACACTGTGGTTGCTATTCCCTATGGAAGTAGACACGTTCTCCTTATCTTGAGAGGACCTGATCACTTGTGTAAGTAAACTCAATTATTTTCCTGTGCGTATTGAGAATTTTAGGCATTGTTATTTTTTGTTGTTGTTGTTCCCAGAATAAATTAAAATATAGAAGTACAAAAATCTTTCCACTCTATCATAATATGATATTTAGAATACTTCTGTTTATCTTTTGGTTGCCTGATGAGATAGCAGAAAACTCTGTGGTAATTATCTCTAACCACAGTCATCCTGATAAAAACAGAATAGTTGCTCCCCATAAATTGTTTATGAGTTAAGCACATGTTTATGTTTTTGTGAATATTATTTCTCATCTTCTATCTTCTTACTTTCCAATCAATCTGTCTTTTTCTTGCCTCACCTCTTGTTTCTTTTCTTCTTCCTTCCTACTTTCCTTCCCTCTCCTTCTTTCCTTTCTATAAATTTTATTATTCCTATGCTTATGTTTTATTACTTTATCAATTCAGAGGAACATAAAAACACTAAACAACCTTAACCCTGTGACATTTAAAGAAAACCATTTTTGGAATAATTAAGCACCCATGTATGAAAAACAATACAAAGCCCTAATATCCTGAAGATAGCTAGTAGATTCAGAATTACTAAAGGGTGATCACAACCCAAAGGTCAAATGGTAGCCTGGCTCCACCAGAGTATGCACATGAAGGGACCTTTAGGCACACCAAGCCAGCAGTACACAGCCACATCTTTTTTAAAAACTACCATTTAGTCCTGCTTAGACATAGCCCTATAAATTATGAATGGAAAATTAATGCCTATGAGCAAGGGAGACGGTAGGAGAGAATATACTCGTAGTTTCTGCATACTTCAGCTGATCCCTTGAGCATTTCTGATCTCCACTGTGCTTGCTCTTGGGTTCCTATGAAGCTATCTATCACCTACTACTCTTTCTCCCCTCCCACACACATGCCTAAGAAACCAATTTAGGTAGCAAGTACTATCTTTTGGCAATTGGATTATGACTAAAATCATTCCAGAAATACAAACATGATGAAGACAAATTGGAGCCTGTGAAAGTTCAAATAGCCTACTATAGTCTTTCTTAAAATAAAAATAAATATATTTAATGGGAGAGGTGGGACTTGAAGGGTCATGTGAAGTAAAGGAATAAGTAAGGTACAATTCAGGCAAAGCCAAAAGATGCTGATAAGATACCTTATATGGATCCAACTTCTTTTCTAGCCCTGAACAACCCCCCAAAATATAGTGTTCTCATGACAAATGATGATATATGTGTGTACACTATTACGTTTTAAATGATTTGTTTTTCTCCTTAAAAACTAGACAGAGGTAACTGCTGGTGTAACAGTAACACAAAAATAGTATTTTTCTGAGCAGGAACAGGCTAAATTGAAACATTAGACCATGACTACCACCAACTTGGGGACTGACTCCTCGCTGCAAAAGAAAGAACCCAAAGGAATATGGACATAAGAAAAAAATTCATTTTTATAAATGTATTAGCCTCCCAGATTTCCTAATTATGTCATTACTAAGAAGCTGACGGATTGGGCTTCTTTGATTTAATTGTTCCAAGGATTTGATAGGTAAAATTGCAAATGATATTCATAGCTAATGAAAAGTAAAATGGAACCTGTTTTTTCCCCCAACAGAAATGTTGTTGATAACATATGTATAAGGAAGTTTTTGTTTTGTTTTTATAATTTAAAATGAATGTGTAAGTAAATTATGCCATTTCTCTTGCAACCCTTTTTTCCCTTCACTCCTAACAGCTGGTGCACTATGAACCAACCTTAAATATGTACTTAGAGCCAAACTAGAATAAGACTAGGCAGCCTTGTCCAGCCCCAGCTCATCTTTCATCAGAAGAACCTTGAGAAAGATTATCTGGGAGGCTTGATGAACAAATTAAATCAGATGCTTAGGTCAGGCTTAGACCTTTAAGGTTTTCCTAAAATTAAATTAACTTACATCCTGGAGATATTTTTACAAATTAGTGTGAATGTCTGCCTGTAAGGCAACTGTAAGAATAAAGGCTAGAGGAAGGAGAGGCAGGCTGATTACTTTGCTCTGATGACAAGAACTGTGGTTGCCACACTCAGATATATCCTTGGTGTGCCTTATGTTCTTCTGTGAGGTCCTCTCAGATCTGAGACAGGGGAGGGAAGCCTGACCTACTCCCAAAGAAGGGCAGCATGGACTGCATCTGGGGATCATGGCCATTTCATTGGACACCAATATTTCCACCTGTTCGTATCCCTTGAAATAGAGAACTTGATTTAGACAACATCTAGAATAATTTACTAAAAATACTTTAGGCACTTTAGTACCTCCAGAGAACTTAACATTATCCACAGAACCCCCATCTATAAACCATAGAAGAGGGGAGTCGGTCTGATTGAATGTAGGGTAGAAGACCTAGATCTTCACCATCCTTCTTCTAAATGGCCCTTGCCAAAACCAAGGGGGTTTATTAGGTTTAACCTATCTACCTTCCTTTATGCAGTGGGAAATTATTCTAAATCATGTCTTGCTCACATGAAAATTTCACCTGCTCTGGAATACACATCATAATTACCATCGTCCCCAGCATGCTTTGATTTCCTACAACAAAAGATGCTTCACAGGTTTTGTCATTGGCCACATTTAGACTGAAATTTTCAGGAAGTTCTTTCTGTTTTAAGTGCTTATAAAATATCATATATGTAAACAATACTGAATAAGTACCACAAAAATAAATTTAAAAGGAAGAGAATTAAAAAGGACAGTTAGTTAGTTCTCTGTCCTTAAGTCACTATTCATTTTGAACAATAGCACACATCAATAGATAACAAGAAAGTATAAAAAACTAAAAGGTAACGCAAAAATATAAAGTCACAGGAGTACTAAGGGAATTCAGAAATGTACCCTGGATCTCACAGAGCAAAAAGAAAAGTATAGTGTGTTCTGGGCTGTGGGCCATAAAGACTGAAATCAATAGATATGTATGGGAGATGGTTTAGTCAGAAGAATAGGATTGTGATAAGTTAGGGTACCCAAATGAGGTCATCCAGGGAGTCAAAGATTTTTTGACAGGAAGCCCTGAGTGTTTGGATAATGAGTTTTAAAATAATTTTATTTGCAGCATAAACTTCTATGTAATCCAAAGTGCCTATGTATTCTGTTCACATCATTGTTTCAACTGCATCAGCCCTATAAAGAATGATGCTGCTCCCTTGTATAGTTCTACACCCTATTCCATGGGGAGTCTTGCATGTGGTCTGTTGTAGCCCCAGGAACACCTTTCTCTTCTCTTCATGTGTTTGACTATGTAGATCTGGAAACCAAAACCCTCCAGGGGACTAAAGGTGAAAACAGTCTCAGCTCCACAGGCACCTTTCTAGTGGGCAATTCTAGTGCAGACTTCCAGAAATCTCTAGACAAAGAGACCCTGAAAATGGCTGGACCACTCACAGCAGATTTCATTGTCAAGGTAAGTACATTTAGGTACCTTGTATTTAAGCCACCTCCAAATTGATGGTATTTATAATATCCTGAAGAGAGAGACTTCAGGTTTTGACATAGATTTGGAAAGCCTATTATCCAAAAGATGTTTAATTCAAGGATGTTGAGCTATATCCTGTAGTTTACAAGAACATATGATTTTATTAAGATCCTAGGAAAATCCTAATTGGGTGTATATTTGTGTGTGTGTGTGTTTAATTTAACATATCATTAGTTGGGGGATATAAATGGTTTTTTGAAACAAGCTGGGATACAGTCACCGACTCACACAAGGTGTCCTCAGTCAAAGAGAAATACAAACTAATGACCCATAGACTTGTTCATGCTTCCTTCCAATTGCAAATTCTGTTTTCTCTTGTACTGGCAACAAGACTCAATTGTTTCCTTCTATCAGAGCTTCCCTACTCTTCACAATAATATAAAACACATTGCTGGAAGCAGCATGAACATTCTGTAGGAAAAATGTACACACTCGAACACTTGGGACTCACAATAAAATAAAACGTATTTTTTCCTTCGGAAGGTCAGAAGGACCTGAAGGATTTCAGCTGTAAAGCTGTAAAACTTGTAATGTGTCCAGGACTCCATAAATTTTTCATCATGAGACCTGGAGCCAGAGGACATTTGATTTAAGCTAAGGCTCGATGACCCCATGGCAGCTGGAAGGAAAAATGCATATAGGGAAATGTGATAGGCAGTGAGGTGGGACGGAAGAAGGGTTCCAGAGTACCGTCCTGTCTCCATCTGCATGGTAGCTTTTTTTTAATCCAGCTCACCTGCCAGCCACATGAACATGAGCAAGAAGCTATAAACCATCAGAGATAGTTCACAACAGAAATGATGCTGTAGGTAGTTAAGTCGTTTCAGTTAAGCAAGCAAATACAGGCATACCTTGGAGATATTACAGTTTTGGATTCAGACCACCACAATAAAATAAGTGTCACAATAAAGAAAATCATAATCATCTTACTGGTGGAGGGTCTTGCCTTCAATTTGTAAAAAATACACCTGTAAAGCATAATAAAGGGAAGCACAATAAAACGAGGTCTGCCTATACAGTAAAAACACGAGATGTCTTTATATTTTGAAGCCCTTAGAGTACTATTGAATAAACCATTTACACTAATTCTCCTAGTGGCCTTTCAAGAGTTAATACACATATTGAAAATATAGAATCAGATTCAAGTAATATTATTCACATTTGAATAGTTCACCGCATTGTTGAATGCATTTCCTATATCCAGCTGCCTTCTGCACATCACTCCTTGGATGTCCCACAGACACAATGAGCTCAACGTGTCCAGAACTGGACCCAACTATCCCCATACACCTACTTTATCTGCTTGATTTCTTATCTTGTGGACTGTTTGCCCAGCTGAGCAGAAAACTTTGATTCATACCAATTTTCCCATCTCCTATACACCCCTCATTAGACATTAAACTTTTTTAGTTCTATCTATATATCATCCTACAAAACTATTCTTTCTTCTCCATCTTTAGTCATTTCTATTTTTCACCTGAACTATTAGAAATAGAAAATATCATCAACTCTGGATAGTGAGTTTTCTAAAACCAGAACTCCTCTCTCTAATGCTGCTTTGCCCCTTACCTCCACTCATTGCTTAGGGTTAAAAATGCAGATCTATAGCATGTATTACACTCAATAATCTTGGTCCTATCTATTCTTCTAACCTCATCTTTGACTTTTCCTCTCCTGTTTCAGCCAACTAAATGGATTGTGGGTCCCCCAACATCCTGCAATCTCATAACTGATTACCTTTACATAATGTTGTGCCCCCTATCGGCAATGTTCTTATCTTCTTTTATTCACTTCACTAACTTATAATTGTTGTTCAGGATTTTCTCCATCCAGAACTGTCGCAAACCTGCACGATCAGTCTTTTCAGGTCCCGAGCGAGAACGGTGCAGAATTAAGAAAAATACACTTAAAGAATTAAAGAATAAAAGATGGGGTCGGGAGGGCTCTGAAATTACTTCTAGCAGAAAAAGTCTGCCCTAGATGAAAACATGGCTGCAGCCTGCGCCCACAAAACCGCATCTTCCTTTATTTTACAGGGCAAAGTGGGACATTAGCAAATCAATAACTTTTCTGATTAACTTTTCTGAGTTTCCAAGGCAACCCCAAAATTCTACCAAGTGCAGAAAACCCCACCAATACATAAACATCCTAACTTTACACAAAGAAGCCAGTCTTTCCTTCCGGGGAACACGGAGGGCACAGTTAACATGGAGGTGTGAGGAAGGGCGGGGGAACACGGAGGGCACAGTTAACATGGAGGTGTGAGGAAGGGCCGGGGAACATGGAGGGCACAGTTAACATGGAGGTGTGAGGAAGGGCCGGGGAACACGGCGGGCACAGTTAACATGGAGGTGTGAGGAAGGGCTCAGCTTTTGGCAAAATAGGTGGGGGATTGGTCAGACTGTCAGCTGAAGCCAGTTCCCCACACCTCTGCCCCCCAGAAATCCAAACTCTTAAAAACCCTATTGATTTTTCAGTCCCCAACACAGAAGTGTTCTGTGACTCAATCCAATTTTCCTGTTTACATCACAACTTTCTACTGTGTGTTCCTCGAGGGCAAGGCAGAATCACATTTTTCTTTATAAATCTATAAGAAAACATAATAGACAGTACCAGGTGTTGGACAAATAAAAGTACTTTAAGGCCCTGGCCGGTTGGCTCAGTGGTAGAGCATCGCCCTGTTGTGCAGAAGTCCCAGGTTCAATTCCCGGCCAGGGCACACAGGAGAAGCGCCCATTTGCTTCTCCACCCCTCCCCCTCTCATTCCTCTCTGTCTCTCTCTTCCCCTCCCGCAGCGAGGCTCCATTGGAGCAAAGATGACCCAAGCGCTGGGGATGGCTCCTTGGCCTCTGCCCCAGGCGCTAGAGTGGCTCTGGTCGCAACAGAGCGACACCCCGGAGGGGCAGAGCATTGCCCCCTGGTGGGCGTGCCGGGTGTATCCCGGTCAGGTGCATGCGGGAGTCTGTCTGACTGTCTCTCCCCGTTTCCAGCTTCAGACAAAAAAAAAAAAAAAAAAGTACTTTAGTCACATGGCAATTGCTGAAGCAGGACAGATGCTGACATCTTCATGTTACCTGCAAAGAAACTGAACTTTAAGGAAGTTGAGTGACTTGACCAAGCTCCCCCTGGTTATAAATCAACACCAAAAATTACATCTCTTTGCTTCTGGCCCAGAGCTCTTATCAGTACTCTCTGTTAGAAGACTATTTTTTTTCTTCTACATATAAATACATGTAAATAAGGAAAAAAATACACTTTAAATAAATTTTTGATACTTTCCTAAATGCCTACCACCTGTAAATATTTTCATTTAGAAACAAGCTAACCTATCATTTTCTCATCATATATCCTATGTGATGACATAACTGCTGGTTGCAGTTGAGAAGAAATTAAGATTTCATTTGAAAAGATCAGGAAAAAAATTGATGTAAAGTTATTCTAAAATAGATAATGTAATTTTTAAAATCAGCTAAGTCAAAATTGAAAATGAATCAGATAGTTTAAGACTAGAAAAAAGAAGAAAATCATGTTTTTTCCATTAATTCATAATGAAGCAACTTTTTCCCTAGTTTTCCCCAGGAAATAGAAAATAAAAGATTATCATTTGATCATTTATCATCTATCATGATTTAGGTGCATAGAAATTACAGACATACTTTGCAATTCATTTTCAGTATCATTCAAAGCGTAGTCTCTTTTGCATTATATATTAACTTAAGCAATGACTTCCTTTTTGAATGAGATACACATGAATAAAAATAAAAATGGTTATTCATCAACATCCTCATGGCCAAAATACAATTTTTGTTCATTTAAAAAGAAAAGAACAGTTTTTGCCTGAAAGGAAAATTTTCCCTCAGTGAGAATCATTATATATTGCCATTGGTTCCAAAGTTATATTTTGAAAACTTTAAAGGTTAAAACTAGACCAAATTATTATTTTGCTTCTTAGGAAAACATGTCTTCCAAAAATTTAAACTTTAGGTATTGACTACACAAACATTTTTGACAATGCTAGTATAGAGTGGTACAACAAATAAGCTCTCTAGAGTTTGGTATATTCTCCTGCTTGCTGGATGTGTAACTTCAGCACATTGTTTTACCTCCTTGATCCTGTTTACTCATTTGTAAAATGGCAATAAAATATTCCTTTGTGAGGAATTGAATCCAATAGTGTGTAGACTTACTTCCTTTCCACCTTTTTAAAATGCTTTAACTTCCTATTCAACTTATCACAATACTCTGTCTACTCAGGGACAGACAATGACTTCTCTGAAGATGATCAGTTCACATGCGGTATACCTAGGAACAATTGGGCAGGTGTGGCTATGAAGACAAATGGATGTAAGAGCAGACTGGCTGTGATATCTGTCATCACAGTCACGGTTATGGGCAATTGGCTACTGGCTGAATGACAGCCTGGCTTAGTATCCCCTTCCCCTTACCATGCCATTTGCATCTTTTCTGAAGCTGCAGATCCAATAAAAGATCATCACTTTCCTAGATAGAAGAGGGTCTTTTTCAGTTATGGCTTATTCTTTATTAGAACTTCCATTAGGCCCTGGCCCGTTGGCTCAGCGGTAGAGCGTCGGCCTAGCATGTGGAGGACCCGGGTTTGATTCCCGGCCAGGGCACACAGGAGAATCGCCCATTTGCTTCTCCACCCCTCCACCGCGCCTTCCTCTCTGTCTCTCTCTTCCCCTCCTGCAGCCAAGGCTCCATTGGAGCAAAGATGGCCCGGGCGCTGGGAATGGCTCTGTGGCCTCTGCCTCAGGCGCTAGAGTGGCTCTGGTCACAACATGGCAACGCCCAGGATGGGCAGAGCATCGCCCCTTGGTGGGCGTGCCGGGTGGATCCCGATCGGGCGCATGCGGGAGTCTGTCTGACTGTCTCTCCCCGTTTCCAGCTTCAGAAAAATACAAAAAAATAAAAATAAAAATAAATAAATAAATAAATAAAAAAGAACTTCCATCTTAGCTCTATTTATGCAAGCAACTTAGATATACTTATACATGTTCTGTGTGTGCCCATTTTTAAAGTGTAAGAAGAAAGCCATATTAGAGAGAGAAGTGACTGATGAGAATACCTAAGCCACCAAAGTAGTAGAAATGCACAGCAGAATAGTAAAAAATAAGTGTATATAGAGCTAAGAACACTGACTCATAATTTATGCACTGATAACTACAGAACAGCTATTTCCTACAGAGAATAATTTGCTAAATTCATTACATTTTTATAATTGGAGAATTTGGTTTGGAAGATTAGCATTATCCTCATTATTGCCTAAGAAACCTGTTTGAGTAGCCTAGGAAATATGTAGAAATGTCATGGTTTCCATTTGTATCATTTATAGTATTAGAGATAATGCCTTTGTATTTCTTTCTGGACATCCCTGAGCATACCGCTGTATGTAATTCCACTACCAATACGGTATCTTCCCTTTCCTAGATTATAATGCCACTTGAGAAATAGCACACTGGATAGGAAATGTTGAAATAGTGGTGCATATAAAGAAGAACTAAAATAAAATGGACAGACTAAAAGCTATAAGTATTTGCTACAGACTCACCTGATTAAGAAAGGCTTTGTGAGATTTGGGCAGCCTGTGAGTCTTAGGTAGGATTCAAATAATCAACTCTTTTCTCCACTGGAGGCTGAGCTCTGGCAAATGTTGAAGCCCAGGTTGGTTTTGCCCTGCCAACTGGTGCTCATACAAAGGGAAAATCGTTGAAAGCCAAACATTCCTGACAGGAAAAGTTTAAATTACTGTGGGAAATCAAAGAAGCATGTAATACATAGTGATTTTTTTTCTATTTAACTTTTACAAGTAGTGAGTCCCCAAATAAATGTGCTCCTTAATGCCAATAAGAGTCCAAGAGTTTAGAACTGAGCTCATTACAATACACTGAAATTCTAATTTGGCTTCTCATGTGAGGGCGAAAGAAACTTTCCTCTGCCATCCTAGGCTTTTCAGCTGGTCTAATAGTTACATCTACATGAGGTAGACTAGATTAACAAGAGAATATAACCAAATTTAATTACATATGCACATAGGGGAACTTTATATAAATGAGATAGTCAGCAGCCCCATGTATGTGGAGCGGAGGCAGGAAGTTAAAATGAGGGATACATGGCACTCCAAACAGAGGATGAGATAAAGTACCCCTGGGCTTTAGAGGGGAGGGCGGTCATTTACAAGATGAGAAGAAGAGCAGATGTTCAGTAACTAACAGTTTGTCCTGCCACATAGACAGGTCAAAAGGTTATCCCTGATCATCTCTTACTTTAAACGCAACCCCTAATTTGAATTCTTCCACGTAACTGTGGGGTGGTGCAGGAATTTCTCTTGAGCCTTCAGCCTCTCAGTTGCCTTTAGCTCAAAATAATCTATATTCTGCAGAGGAACATCTTTGGGTGACTCCTTCTGCACCCCTAGACCAGTTATTTTACCAATTTCACAGCTAGTTTTTAAGATTCAGAATCAGAGAACCAATGTTGATTGTGGCAGACCTTTGCCCAATCCTAGCATTCCTGGTTCTACTCTTGCCATTTGTTTCCTGCCCTCCTCCTCCCTATGACACTGGGGTCATTCCTCCAGTAGAATCACGTCAGCTCAGCCTCACAGCATCTCCTTCCTGACACATCCCTTCCACCTCTTTGTTCCTTAGCCAACATTATACTCATTGCTCCCAGAAAAGTACCTCCGGTCTACCGCTCTACTCAAGGGCTGTGATCAGTAAGTCCATAATCAACATCTCTCATGCAACCCTGAGCCAGGGGCCTATGGGCTGAATTGCTGTATTTCCCAATACTGAGGTCTGGAATTCTAGCAAGACTAGAAAACTCTCTTAAGAGGTATAACATTAAAGTTGGATGCTAACAATTTTTTAATCATTATTTTTATTGAATAATCCATAATCTTAGTATTTCCAACTGTTAAAATTGTCAGGTGTTTTAAACAGTAGAATTATTGAATTTATCTTTCACTTCAACAATAACTTGCATTTTTACAAGCCCTTTCCACTCTACAATACTACTATACTATCGAAGGATGATGGGAAGTACTGTTGGGTAAGCATTATATTATAATAGTACAGCTTCTTTTCATGAACTTTAGCAACATTATCAATTTTATCAACAAGAAATTATCAGTAACATCCTCAGGAAAACTGGTAGATAATAAAGATGGTAATTCTAAGAATTTGTCACAAATGGTATTTGAAAGGATCATGGTCATTATATAGTTCATTGGTTTGTTCATTCCATGTATTCATTTATTCAGCAATTGTTTGCACACTTACTATGTGCCAGGCATTGTAGATGATGCTAATGAAAGAGTGATGAGCAGGATAAATGGTACCTGCCTCATGGGGTTTATAGAATATGGAGGAGAAAGGCAATAAAATAACAATTGTATCACTATTAAGTGTTTGTAAACATTTAAGTGATATAAAGAAGATCTTATTCTTGTTGCATATTTTAAAGCCCTCAAAAAATTTAAAAATGCTTTTACAGTTTCTTGAGGATTCACAAGTCACCATCAACTACCAGAACATCCAAAAACTCAATATAGTGGACTGAGACATTTAATCAATAGATTCACCTGTTTTCTATTTTACTCTCTTCCTATCAGGCATATTGTTTATTTCTACTATTTTTAAGCACAACCTGGTCATGCCATCCCTGGCTCCCCTGAGACTAATGTGAGCAGTTGAACACCATTGTGTCCCAGCTCAGGGGCTCAAGGGAGCGGGTCTGCCCACAGCTCCCTTTCATCCTCTTTGGTCCCCCTTTCCTCAGGCCAGAGCAGCCAGGGAACCCCTGACTCCAGACCTCCTTCCTGCTTGTCTAGGGGGGACAAAGTTTCTATAACATCAGGAAGAGAAATGAACCTAGTTGAGGAACATTCCAAGGCTCACAACTAACCCTTTCCCCAAATGAGAAAGAAAGGTATGGCATTTCATAGTGCTTCATCTTGGATAGCCTTTGTGTCCTGGATGTCTTTCAAGTGTCTGAAATTTCTCCATAATTCCTCTAATTTTACAGGACTTAGAGCTCAGCCATTACCCACATACACATTTGCACTGCCCTGCAGCTCTGTTATGACAGTGCAATCAATTCCTAGGGAAAGTGATCAGTCTTTATCTCCATTGCTTTCAGTATGAGAAGTCATTAAACTGAATTAGAAACACTGAACCACTGTAATTATAGGAAGAAAAGCTTGATTCAGAACATTCTTTTTGCTTATTACCTTAAGGAGGTCAAAATTACATATGCCAGGTGTATTTAGCTCCCTTAAACAAAATTCTAATGTGTCAAACTGAAGCTTTCATACTAGAACCAATATTTCAGGATTTAGAGTTTATGAAGCTTCAGAGCTAATGATAACCACAGTCTCCAGAGCCCAGAATTAATAAAACCAGAAAAAAGAAATATAGTGATTCATCTCTGTAACAACAGTTAGGCCATCAAAGATAGACATCAGGTCAGCCTCTTCTTTTTATTTTAAACACTTTTTTCTACTTTAAAATGAAAAATTAAAAAGATACTGAGAGGAGAGGTACAAGGATACTGCTAAAGATCCTATATCTTCACAACACAAACAAAGGTTTCTGGTACTATTAAAAAAATATATAGCAGCTTTAGAGCCCGGCACACCTGAATTCAAACCCCAGCTCTGTTTTCCTGAGCCGTGAAGCTTTGACCAAGCTCTGAGCCTTGTTTTCTATATAACCTCTCTGAGCCTTGTTTTCTTTCAGTATAATGCAAATATGGAAGATAATACACAATGGTTTTATGATTAGAGTTAACATAAATAAAATCTACCCTGCACAAGGTAGAAATATATTTAATGCTGATTGCTGTGGTAGTTGTAACCATTATTAAAGGAAGATGACAATGATAAAGGGAGAAGCAGGAATGTTAGCATGTGAACATAATACCTGTCTAGGGGTTCCAGGGGTCCCCAAACCTTTTACTCAGGGGGCCAGTTCACTGTCCCTCAGACCGTTGGAGCACCACCACATACAGTGCTCCTCTCAGTGACCACCAATGAAAGAAGTGCCCCTTCCGTAAGTGCAGAGGGGGCTGGATAAATGGCCTCAGGGGGCCGCATGCAGCCCGCGGGGCCATAGTTTGGGGACACCTGTTAGACCCTATTCCCTGTTTCTTCAGTGTTCCGTTATCCTCTGCATCCAAGGTGTTTAATCCAGTTATCAATCTCTTCTCAAATCTAGACATACAGTCTTAGCATTTATTGCCATTATACGTCACTTTCATTGAATTCATTAAGAACAATATTCTTTCTAAGCTGCTTGGTTTTTTGGTTTTTTTGGGTTTTCCTAGAGCATGCTGTTTAGTAACCCTCTCTCTTGATACCAGATCTCCTTGTCATGCCTTCCTTTCTCTTAGAGCATGAGGTTCATTTTACTTGTGTCTTCCAGAGAGCCGAAAAATCCTGCGCCATCTTTTTGCCTCTTTAACCAGACCAAAGCCCAGACACTATACAGATATTCTAGAATAAGGTTTTTTCCAAATACTTTGATGATATATCCTGCTTATTTTGATCCCACCCCCACTTTCCTAACTTGGCCTTTTTATTTTTCACTGAGTTGTGTTAAATGAGAGCCTTCTTCTAATAGCTTTCCACCATGATAACCACACATCCCAAGAGAGCTATAGGCTTATGTGAGCTTAAAAAAAAATAAAGCTCTCCAAAGAACATGATTAATTCTACATCCCTAAGCAAGCAATTAGCCTGTGTCTGACACATTGGACTGAAAAAAATTAATCTGTAGGCCATGCTTCCCTTTTGTGAAAGACATTGTATTGCTTCAGCTGTTTTTGCTCTAAAGTAGGGAATGGTATCACTGTTTATTCTAATTAGGGAAGACCTGGATACTCGGCAGGTCAGAGTCCCAGCATAATAGAAGATAGTCTATAGCTTATCTCTCTTCCTTCTTTCTCCTTTCCAGCTTTTCTAGATTTTCTGAGGAATATTTTCATATTCTCATCAGAACTCCAAACACCAGTCTAAGGCTTAAGACCAGTTCCCTGTTTTTCCAGTGTTCCTGTTATCCTGTGCATCCTAAGGGTTTAATTCCATTGTTAACTTCGCTAGCAGAAAAATAAGGCTATCTTTTTTAAAAACCTGAAGGTTGAATCTATCAGTTTATCCTACATAAAAGGCAGTTGCAACAGTGGTAAGGATTAAAAACATTAACAAAGACTTTGGCCACAGGAAGAAGCGTTGACACTTCTTCCTGTAATGGAGCTGGCGTGTGCGGTGATCCTCTCAGTTGTGCATGGAACTTCCTTTAGTATAACAAATAGTCCCGGCTTTGCCCCTGCCCAACTCCCTGAATGTGGTATCACATGTCATTCTGTCGTCATGAAATCAAGGCATTGTTCCTGTTGGGTGCTTTTTTTCCTCTTTCAGTTTGAATATGTTTTCTCAACCTTGTATGTTTGAGAACCATGAAAGATTTGTTGCCTCACATCCTCCCTTTAAAAGAAAAATGGAATTATAATTTCCATAAGCGAATGTTTTATTTGATGTGTTTGTTCTCATACAGTAAGTTGGTGATTTTCAAAGTTTGGTTCTTGGACTATCTACATTTGAAATGCCTGCATCTCTGGGCCTGAGCCCAGGAATCTGCATTATAGCAAGCTTCCAATTGGTAAATTTGCACAATAAAGTATGTAAATCACCAAGTTGTCAGGAAACTCCATGTATGTCTCTGAGTGGGAAGAAGTAGTTAATTCTTAAACTCTTATTTTTCTTAACCAAAAATGGTATCTTTCTTTTTTGTAGCAGCAGCGGCACTTAGCACTTAAAATTTTCTTAGAACGAATTGTCTGTTTCTGATCTTACATTTATAAATCTACATAATTTTACCTGTTATACCAGAGCAATTGGAAATAAAAGAGGCTGAGAGACTGAATGGCTTGGATCAGATCCTACTAGAATCAGGACAGAAATGGGGAGGCGATGACAGTGGCAGTATATGCAAAGAGCATCTACTGGTTAAAGGGTGAGACGGGTCATATGGCTATTGCCACTTTCCTCCGAAAGCAGTTCTTCACACAGCCTAAGACCACACTGTCTTGTTCAGAGGTGCAAGAGACCCAGAAAGCACGCCCCTGCCACACTAGTTCTTCAACTTGTCTGTTGTCTCCTACAGATCCGCAACTCGGAGCCTATTAACAGTACAGTCCAGTTCATCTTCTATCAGCCTATCATCCACCGATGGAGGGAGACGGATTTCTTTCCTTGCTCAGCAACCTGTGGAGGAGGTAAGGATGTTGTTCACTCGGCCTAGGAACTGTGGGCTTCTATGAGGGAACACTTGGCTCTTATAATTTGGCTCTTATAAGAGTATGTCACTTCAGCATAGACGAGATTCAATGCTATAGTGGCTCAGATCCTTTCTTCTGAATGGGGCCAAATTCTGAAGCCCTCCTCTAAGGCAAGGACCTCAGTCAAGATGCTCCAGGAACAGTTTCTGTCTATACAGTCCCATTGGAGGAAACAGTCTTTACCCCTTTCCTTGACTCCCTGGAGGACCAGGACAAGAAATACCATAGCTTGGTAACAGCGTGGTCTGGAGGTGATTCTGTTCATTTGAGAATAAACTACTCATCTGGTTGAAGTGAACTTATCTATTCAAGAACCAAGTGAAGAGTATTTGTGTGGCCTACTATATAGCATGATGTATCCAGAAAGAATCAGAGATTAATTTAATTAAAGGAAGTGGCTTATTACCAGGAAAAAATAATCACTGTACTGCTCAGTGATTTTTCAGCTCTATCTACCTCATCATTCGTGCAGTAAAAGAAATGCCACTTGCCTTATTTATTCATAAAAATACATCTCTCTTGAAAAGTCACAGAATGAATTTCTGTCTCTGCTCTATCACATCTGTTATGTGGACAGAGTTTTGGACTATTGGAAAAGGTTTATTCCCTCATTCCTGCCCTTTGTAATTATAAAGATTACATAATAATTTCTTTGAATTATTTCTTTATTTAGCCATATCCCTATAGAAGATCATTTAGTTAAAAATTCTCTATTAAAATATAATGAAGAACTTAATACCTAAATATTTTCTCCTTTGAAATCGTTTCCTTGAAGTAAATTCTCAAGAGTGAGTTTCAGAACTTTTGTGGCTATTGGCCTGTATTACCAAAATTCCTTCCAGAAGGGTAATAAGCAGTCTACAAGTATTTTAGTTTTATTTTCAACTGAGCCAGAATTTGTATACTAGCATTTTTTTAAGTTTTGGTAATTTAATGGATATATAATTGTATATATATTCTTTTTTAAATGAGCACACCAAATAGATTCTGGCTCCATCTTCATGGAAGCCTATTAACTGGCTGGTTTTAAGCAGCTCATCTACATAGGTATCACTAGATTATTTTGACAAGAGAAAAGAAGAATAGTACCTCAAAATGAAAACAAATGACTCCATTCATTTTTGTAAAACAGTTAAGAACATATATAATTCATCTTTGGCTGTGTTATTTACATCTACATAATGTGAACAAACCACTGAATATGAGGTTCTATAGAGCAATATTAGATTTTAGCTTAAAAGCAATTAGTCAAAAATACATCAAGTGCTTTTTGCTTGATTATTAAATAACTATTCTCTCAACATCTTAAACATTTCAATAAATGGTATGTCCAGTTGCTCTATATGTCCTAAATAGAAAATTACTTTGTTTAAAAATAAAATGCCAATTGTACAGAGGTTTCATGAGCACATTATTTTGGTTCACCTATTAATGATCAGCATTAGAAATGATTTCAAAGAAAGAAATCAGAGGAAATAATATTTTTTTTTCTTTTTATTTAAATGAAAACCATGTTTTAAGGGAAGTAGCATCTGAATAATATGCCGACTCTTGCAGTTTCACATATAGCTGCTGTTGGAATGTAGTTTCAGTCACCTTAACAATGGTTTGTTGTACAATGAGGCAATGGATGTTCAAGTCATGAATATCCCACCCCATTGGGCCTTATTTTCTTCACATCTAAGTGAAGAAGTAGAACCATCAGTGTTTTTCAAATGTCAATAAGAAGAAGAAAAAATACACCTTACCTAGAAGCCCAGACAAAGGAATGCATACTGCTCAGAGTGAAGATGAGAGGGATATGAAAACCAGCCTTCGTGGACAACAGTTATTAAATTACTTAAGAAGTAATCTCTAAATTCCCTTTTATGGTTCTGGTTCCAGATTCAACTGGTTGAATATTTTACAAAGTGTAAAGAATTGCTATTCTAAAAACATTGTGAGACTTACACAATTATTGGACAATTTTGGTCATTTATGTAATTTTTGTTCTAAACTTTAATTTTTTTATACTCTAGAATAGCTTCAAAGCAACAATATATGCTGACAAATTATGATTTTTAAAATTCATAATCTCAGACTTAGGATTTACTTATCACTTTTGCCCCCATTTTTCTATAAGATAAATGTTATACTTGAGTAGAAAGTAATTTATGGAAAAGTATGAAATGATTAGCTTATCATAAACTTATCGATTTTTGAGTATAATGTAATTGAAAATTAAAGGTATATTTACTTGTATAAAATATCATTTTTCTATTTGATTTTCTTATAAAACAAAAAATTAAATGTAACACATGTTCTTATCCATTAACTTTTTGTGCTTTTCATCTTTACAATAAAATGGTTAAAAGGTCTTTTTTTAGGTCTTTAAGGAACAATTAATTTTTGTGGGTGGTCTGAGAAAACAGCCTCAAGCCAGGAAATTGGTTTATAAACCTCCGTCTGATTTCCTAAAAATTTTTGCAAGACTTTTAAGTCCTCAAAATCTGTCTTTCTAAGACATACGTAGCAACAACAATATTCAACCACCTGACAGAGAGAATATATTTTGGAGTTAGTTAGGGTCAGAATAATATAAAAATTCTAATTAAAAAAATTATGTAAATTTATTGTTCACCTCAAAAATCTCAGTCCTTATTAACACCCCACCAGAAATCCACAGGACAAGAAAGAGGCAGGTAAAACATTAAAACATATTATACATAGAATTAAGTATTACTCAGCAACACTGTTTTTTGTTTTTTTTTTTTACAAGAATTTACTAAATAGTGGGAATTTGTACATGGAAACTCAAAATAATTGGCTAGAAACTTAAAGATAAATGACAAAGGATTTTGAACGAGGCAAAAAATACACAGTAGGCATTTTTTTTTGTTGTTCATTTTTATTATTTTGTTTTTGATCTGCAGGAAGCCTTGGGATTTATGATGGCTACTGTTAAAATCTTCCATTTATTCAGTTTAATCCATTTGGGTTAAATTTAGGCAAAAATAATGTCAGGCAGCTGGCAAGACCTGACCCTGTACTACTTAATGTCCCCCATTGACCAAAGGAGCCACACTGGGGTTGATTGAACTTATTTATTTATTTGGGAGGGGTTTTTTTTAGTGTCACAGGTACAGTGGTGCCAACTTTGCATCCTTGTATGAGATGGTTGATAAACAAATACCAATGATCTCTTAGGGACATGGAATCTGTTTTAGACTTTTAGATTATACAAAACAAACTAATAAGAATATTTGTTATGACAGAGTTTTATAAGCTAGTTATGCGTTATGTAGTTCAAGCCCTACAGTATGATTTAACTGTTAAAATTAGAACAGAAAAACACAGTATTTGTGGCCTGCAAAAATTAATGAGCCTTCCATTTATGTCTTTTGTCCTGGAAATGACTGGCAAATTAGGAAGAACTTTCTTAATGTGAGATGGCCAAAAGGAGTAAAGATGTATATTATATTGATGTATGCCTTCAAATTTGCCTGTATGGTTTGATACTGCAGGTTACCAGCTGACGTCGGCAGAGTGTTACGATCTTCGGAGCAACCGCGTGGTTGCTGATCAATATTGTAACTATTACCCCGAGAACATCAAACCCAAGCCCAAACTTCAGGAGTGCAACTTGGATCCTTGTCCAGCCAGGTCAGTCAAACTTACCAGTTCATCTATTTTAAACACAAATAAAGTTTTTTTATAAGCTTCTTAAATTAAATTTTTTTAATTAAAAGTGAAATAGATGTGGCTGTACAGTGTCCACTCCTAACCAGATGTTATCAGTACCTCTGCCCCTTGTTCTTAAGGCTATATGATGCCATCCCACGGTCTATGAATTTTGCATTCATAAAGCTGCAAGTGAATCACTCAGACATTTTCTCTTCTGGTTTTCTTCATTATGGTTACTTGTTTCTCTACTTAACAAGGTCCAGGCCCACAGACCTCACCTAATGAATGTGATAGCCCAATGTTCTTAGGATTTTTTTCCATTTCAACTCTGTAAACTAATCAGAGGCATGATCGCAGCAGACCCATTCAGGGTCACAGCTGACCCATTTTCCATACTGATTAACTAGAATCAAAACCAGTCTTAGAACAGCTCTATATTTGAACAAACTGCCCTTGTTAAAGAGAAAATAGGACTTATTTCCAATAGTCAAAATTATTAAAGGCCTTTTTAATTAAAGAGACACTTGAAGCTTTCACATATCATTGTTTGTTTTTAGGAAACAATAATTGGCCCTCAGTTATTCGCAGATTCAAGAAAAAGACTGACAAAATATCTCATATAGGGAGTGGTCAGAGAAGTGCAAGTCAAGAATTTTGTCATGGGTGTAATATTTGCCTTTGTATTTACAGTACTTCCTGGTAAATCTCTTTATTAGCTTACTCATCCCCAATATATGAGAGAGAATATAAGAAAACTTCTTTTGCAAAACAAATCATTAAAACCAACAGACAAAGAATTCTTTCCCAAGTTTCTTTGATTTCTGAGAAACACCTCAGTGTTATTTTTAAAAACATATTTTGGCCCTGGCCAGTGGCTCAGTGGAGAGCATTGGCCCAGCGTATGGATGTCCTGGGTTTGATTCGCAGTCAGGGCACACAGAAGTGACCATCTGCTTCTGTCTCTCTCCTTCTCCCCCTTCTCGCTCACTTTCCCATCCACAGCCAATGTCTCGATTGGTTCGAGTGTGGCCCCAAGCACTGAGGATGGCTCAGTTGGTCCCAGCGCATCAGCCTCAAGTGCTAAAAAGAGCTCAACACTCCTGCATTGATCCCAGACGGGGTTGCCGGGTGGATCCTGATTGGGGTGCATGTAGAGTCTATCTCACTGTCTCTCCTCCTCTCACCTAAAAAACAATATATACACATAAAACAAAACTTTGAATATTTAAAGTACTATATGAGCAATGTGGATAAAAATCATTCTATCTTTGAATTGTAGGCAATGCAATTTTAGTTACTGCTTTCTGCTGTTGACTTTTTAAAGTTTACTTGTACTCTTTATGCCTCAAATTCATGAAGTCTAAATTCTACATGTGATATGAAATAGCCTATTTCATATACCTAGCTCATAAAAGTGAACTCAGAATGACAGGTTTTCGTGCAAGAAACAGGATGAATATATATTTTATAATTATTTAATTGAGGTGAAGCTTCATTTAGTTTCATATTACATGATAAATTATGTATTAAAAGTTATAAATGCTATAAAAATTGAATGAGGTGTCAGAATTTTGCTTGGACATCTTTATTTTGGAAATATTAAGGTATGAAGTATTATTAGCCAAGATAATTATATCTAGTATAATTCAACGCTACTTTAAAATTATTCTACCTATTATACATCTTTGTCCATATCTATACCAGAAAGATGGGTGTGTGAAAAGCATAATTAACCCAATTCATACAAGTTGGCTCAGCCATAGAGAGACTTTGAAAATCTTATATACATTTCCATAAAAATTTCTGTGTATGTTTCTAGGAAAAATAAGGAATTCATTCATGCAACTGCATAAAGCTTTTCTCCACTGGCGGGGAGGGGACTGCAACAAAGAGATGGCCACGGAAGACAGTTGTAAAATAAAAGCATTGTGTCAACCATCTTAAGAAAAAGTTTATAATCAGAAAAAATATATGAAATTTTTTCTGACTTCTGATTTTTACCTGTCTTCTCTGTTGAAATAATATTTGTGGCCTATTTCTTATTATCCAAAAGCAAAGGCCATTCTTCATCAAAAGAAATTTGCCTATGAAATGTATGCTTTTTCTGCATCCTATGTTATTTTAAAATGTCTAATACAGCACATGTATAAATGTTAGGACAGGTGGTTATTTAAAAAGAAAAGAAGAAAGAAAAAATAAGAGGCACAAGTCAGGAAGCTGCTTTTTTTTATTTCAGAAGTAATTAAACAAAGCTGTAAAAATTAATACTTAGCAGTAGGAGAGGTGTTAGAGGAATCTGCTTTAGGAAATGCAGATATGCTACTCTAAGGTTAAGATACTTCAGGATTGCTGTGAAAATCATTGAACTTATTTGCGTGCCTGGGGTCAAAGTGACCCTTTCTGAATTCAAAGAGAAAAAAAGCAGTGATTGTCTGAGAAAAGAAACTATAAGATAAATAGACCATAGAGTAGCTCTACCCTCTCATCAGACAAAGTAGAATCAAACCCTCAAAGAACTGTGGTTTTCAAACTGTCTACAGAACCTATTGTTCCAGAGTTGCTTTATTTAATTTCATTACATATATTTTTGAACTTTCTAAACAATAACTCACAAAGTGTGTTCAGACATGTCAAACTAATTTTAACTTATTTGAGCTAAGTATTAAAAATTGTTAGAACAACTATAGAAATGTTATACTACCAAGCTAAATACTTTTGCCTTCATTGTTAAATTCTTCAGTTACATCAATTTAATTGAAAATGAAGTTCCCTAAGATTCCATGATGAGCTTTAAAAACTATTACTATTAGCAATTACTCTTCTAGGATAGTAAGAATTTTTCCTTACTACATGTCTAAAACCAAAATAAACTGAATGTGACAGCCATTAACCATAATTCTTGATATCCAATTTTTCTGTTTACCAAATAGCCTCACTGTTGTCATTAATTTGCTTTAAAATAAATGAATATTATATATTTGAACTAATGGATGATATCACTTACTCATTTCACTCACCAGCAACATCCACTGGCTTTCATAGTTGTGGATTGGTTCATCTACCGGTTCTCAGGGCTAAAATGATTGTTGACATCTAGCTTTAGCCTATTCTTTTCAAATAATTTTTGTTTTAATGGCTTTTTTTTATTCTTAATGTTAACTTAAAAATGTTGATGATTTGAAAAGCTATGATAAAAAAACAATAAAACTCATTAATAATCTCCGATGCTCACAGACAACTACTGTTAATGCTTTTGCTATATATTTTTTATCTTGTCTATAGCTTGTAACATAGATAAAATCATACTGTATACAATAGACATTTGGAATTCAGTGACTTATGTTCATGGTTTCTCCTATTCTAAAGCAAGCTTGAATGTCCATGACATGTAATAACTTGATATTTTGCTGAGACAGGAATGTGAGACCCTTACACAATCAAACTAACAGTTGAGCCTACCTGGCGGCCAGTAGCTCCATCCCAAGAGAGCTTTGTTGCTCTTTGCTGGTGTCACTTATGCAGTCATTTTTAAGCAGTGATAAAATGCTTTGTTTCCTAGTCAAAAGCGGTCTCAAAAAGGACACCAAAACTTAATGCTTAAAAGAGAGGAAAGAGAAAGTGAAGTTAAAAATTTATTGACTTTTAGCTAAAAGCAAGAATATATTCCACTGGCAACTTGTAGAAGTGCCATTTCAAATCCTATCATGTGCCATTGTGGGCACTTGCAGAGCCCAGAGGGATGTCCCTCCTGTACATCAGGGATGTCCTGCGTATACAATTGGTGCCCTGCTTTATTAATTTCATACTATAGTAGGAGCCCTTTCCAATGTAGCTAAGACACTTGAAATCTAATCAAATGTAATATGTTCTCTTGTGCTTGCCATACTCCAGTCATAGCTCTGTCTTACACTGGGAAAGTTTTCTTTAAATGTAGTGCCTGCTGGTTTTTGAAATGGTTTGGATCATCTCTGCCTCTTGGGTGAAGGGTAAAGTTCATCATGTGGCCAAAAAGTCTCCGAGTGTATGCCTATACCTTATCAGCAATTAAAAAAGCATAGTGTTAGGTCAGCTAATCAACACCTTGTATTTCCAGAGTGGCTTTCACTGTAAAATAGGCTACATTTGGCCTTGTATATCTCACTCAGTCTATGAGACGGGCACAGCTATTAAGGCTGTCTGGGGGTAATTGTGCAAGACATTATTCGTGAGAAGATCAGAGAACCATGAACCACCTTTTTTTTTTTTTTTTTTTTTTTTTTTTGGCATGGATCTCTAGTTTCCCCTCCAACGCAGTAATGAAGGGGGCTTAAATTGGCAAGGGTTGTTGGACAAGTGGAAAAAGCTCTCACTCATCACACTATCATGGTCACAATCATTAGCAAGCAAATCTGTTTTAGCTGAAACTGCCTCCAAATTCCCCGTGCCCTCAAGGAATTCAGAGCAGCAGTCCTAAACAAGTGCCAGGCTTGTATGCCCCACGCTGCAGCTCTTAGGGAGTGCCAGCCAACTGTTTTTGTCCAGCTCTATTTCATTTGACAGAAAGTTGTATAAGTCATCCTGGCCAGGAACCAAGTTGCAAACAAAATCTCAATTGAATCCTGACGCAACTTTAAAGACATCATCTGTGTTGTGAGAGGCAGGATGTGTCGTGGGCATATAAAAACCTGGTCATGCTAACTTGGTGACTAACTAGTCCGGTGGCGATGCAGCCGGCTCTTAGGAGGGGAATGCGGCAGTAAAGCAGCCTAGCTGTCACTTATTGGTTGAGTAGCCTTTGGCAAATTACTTCTTCATACTAAGCCTCAGTTTTTTCTCCCTGTGAAGCGAGGATAATAATGACAGTACTTGCCTTGTAGAGTTGTCAGGAAGAATAAATAGCATAATACATTTAAAGGGCTTAGCAGAGGGCCTGACACATGATAAGTACTCAATAAGTGTTAGTTGCTGCAGCTATTATGACTAAGATCATGATTATGATAATGTTAATCTTGCCTCAGGGAAACTCCCAAACTCTAGAAATCAGCTTTCTCCCCTGTGAAGGGAAAAGATAACACTCTAGAATTATCTATGGGTCTAAAAAAAGGAAAGTATTTTATTTCTTATTTTTACGAGAAACACAAATCCCTAGGAAATATCTTCATGGAAGTAAATCACATTTATCAGATTTTTAAAATATAATGACCATGAGAAATTAAGATAATTAGCATCTCCTGAAATCCCAGTGCGCAATTGTCTAATAATTGCCCTGAACCAGGTGTGAGACTGTCATTAATTCACATGGGATCTCTGCCATGTTCATCCTCAAACAAGGAGAACTCAATATAGAACTAGAAAGTGGTTTTCAATTAAAGTACAATACAATGTTTTCCTAATTAGAGCAGTCTTTTTGTTTTATTACAATAGGTAAGTGATTTAGAAAAGTAACAACTTCCTTCCCTTGATTAACCTTATTTAAATATACTGCTTTGAGAAGCTAATGAGTAAGCAGTTAGAAAGACCACCACAATACCTCATTCCCACTGTCATGCATTATTCATCATTAGATAAACTAAGCGGAGTTCTTGTGCCTTTCAGAGTGCATGGTCATATCCTCCCCAGGGTTATAGACATACCATACATTATCAGACAATCAGCTATAACTCAGTTTTTGGAGCATTTTAGTTCTTCTACTGAGCCAGTTCACTGCTAATAATAATAATTGCTTGTTACATTACACTTAGAAATTGTAAGTATAATTATTTGCGCAATTCTTTTAATGAATTGTGAGTTAATAAAACAGGTATTATCATGATCCTCATTTTTAACCTCTATCAGTTTGACTTTATTAGCTAGCTAAGTAACTTCTCTAGCCTGAGTTTTAACATCTATAAAATGAGTCAGAGAGTAGCTATGAGAATCTAATGAGATAATGCATGTAAGGCTTTTAGCAAGGTGTCAAGCACTCAACAAAAGTCAGCTATTATGATTCAATTAGAGCCAAACCTGTAAAATAACATTTCCAGAGATATTTCTATTCGAAGCTTATACAGGGCTTTTCACATTCATTATTTCAGTTTTATAATCCCTAGGAAGTTAGCAGGGCAAAGATCATCATCTATCTCTACAGGTGAAAAACTAAACCCAGAGAGGTTCAGTGACCTGCCCCAAGTTATGGTGGCCACAAAAAACCTGGGACATGGATCCTAGTGCTTCCAATTCCAGAGTATCTCTGGCACTTCATGAACTCAGGTAACCTGATCCCTCGTGCAGCATTTGTGCCCTTTGTGTGCTACAGGTACCCTTGTTTCTTATGATGCCTTCAGCCACCTGTGAGGTCCAATTTAACCCGACAAAGACCTCCACGGCTAGCATAGAACTGCCAACCGTATCAATGTAAAGATGGTGCCCTGGGCCTTCTGTTCTGTTCTGTTCTGTTTTAGTGCTCTGGGTCTTTGCACTGACCGTACACCCAGGTTAAGCAAGCCCCTTTCTTATAAACATAAATACTGATGTTTACTCCAACCAAACAATGACCAAATCCATCGGACAGTACAGGAAGAGATAAACAAAGCCCAAGGGCACATTAGTCCCAGTTATTTAAAAGCAGTTCAGAAATTGCATTCATTAATATCAAGAATGTTTAACTACAGGAATATGGATGTGAGGAAATTTTAATATTTTGGGTCAAATGATCAAAAACTCTCCAGTAGTTGGTTTTATAGCAAAAAATAAGTATGTGTCTTAAAAATGTTTTCAAATCCTAGACAATGAAGCAGGATTGATTTGGTCTGATGCCAAAAGATAAATAAATGTTGCTTAGTAGGTACTGTGGTTTAAGAAAACTGTGATTTATTTACAGAATATTATTCTCTTTTACTGGATCCCAATTTGGTTCTTGAAAGAATAGGGAAACTTGCTGTGTTTCATCAAGTCACCGAACGTTAGAGTAGGAGAGATTTTCAGAGGATCACCTCCTCCAGTAGTGTTTAATCTGTGGGCCACAGAGCTCCAGGTTCTGCCCTCAGCAGCCAGTAGGAAGGGGACAGGTGAGACAGAACTGCAGGAGACGGGTTTCCAGGCACCCATTCTGATTTCATTCTAAAACGCCTGATTTTATCCAATACTTGGATTTTGCAGAAGACCAAAGTATAAGTCCTGATGCATAAGTAATGCGCTTACAGTCATACAGCAAGAGAGTAACAGGGAGCAGGACTGACCTTCCATCTCCCAGCTCCTCGGGAGGTCCTTTGCCTCATTATGCCATCATCCTTTGTGCTCTGCCACTCATGAAAAAGCAAATGCTGTGTCTCTTCCAACTTTTTATTACTCCTCTCTTGCCTCTTTCTAAACTGTTACTTAGGAAGAGATTGGTTTCTATTGCCCTAGAGTTGTCACGAGAAGATGACTTACTCCCTTCTGTGCCAGAACTTCTTCTACCACCCACAATTTCATTCACTTTTTTTTATTACGTACGTAACCTATGCCAAGTTCTGTGCTTGGTGCCACGGCAAAGGCAAAGGAGGGTCAATTAGAGGCTGAGCCCCAAGACTGCTCTGGAGGAGTTGAATTGTACAGTTTTAAAATAGCGTGGTATCTGAAGGACACCTGAGACAGAAGGGAAGAGACGATTTTTAAAAAGCTGTCCTGGCTATTGTGGGAAATGGCCCATGGAAGAGGGCAGAGTTAAGGCCAGCCTGCTAGAAGCACAGCTGCCATTAATCTGTCCTTTCTCTGCCTCAGATCACCCGGTCACCTCTGGCTGCCAGAGCAGCCTCCCTAAACTGCTACACACCCCTCCCTCCCACATGGTATTGCTAGCAAAAGGCAAGGAGGGGGACTAAGGATGTGCACAGTGAGTAGCAGTTTGGGAGTTTCTTTAACCTTGTTTTTTGTTTGTTTGCTTTATTTCTGGATGGTAGTTGGACTGCTTGCTTTTGTGTCTGCACATCAATGGCATGACTTCATTGAATAAATATTTACTAATTACCTCTGTGCGGAGCAATGTGTTAAGAGATATGGTAAAGAACCAATATGGATTCTGTCCCTTGGTGTTTAAAGAAAAAAGAAAACTTATGCATAGATAGAAGTTAGTACATAACTAAAAGCAAAGGGAGGAGTTAGTGCTATGGGTATTTAGAAGGGGGGGCAGAAATTCTGGCTAGATGTTGAGAAGGAAAACAAGGACAGACCTTAGAAGAGGTAGCCCTTGACAAAGAAATTTCTTTGGGCATTATGGAGCCACTAAAGACTTCTGAGTTGAGAAGCAAGGTATCAGTTGCTATGATAGCAAAGAACAGGCTGAATTGGAGGAGGCACTGCCTGCAGACAGAGAGACCTGTTAGGAGACTGCTGCCAAAGGGCCCTGACTCGTGTGACAAGGAGAGTACTTGGCAGACATTGCATCAGGAAGAACTGAGTGCCTATAGGGAACACAGGAAAGAGAAAAAGCAAAGATGCCCCACAATGTCTAGCTTGGGTGGATGGGAGGGTGGCAGTGCTCTGAACAGGAAACATAATCACCACAGAAAAAGCAGTTTACAGGGGAAGATAATGAGTTGTCCGGACACTCTGAACTGGACAAGCCTAGAGCACATCCAGCTGTCAGGAAGTCAGAAACGAGACTCTGCAACCAGGAGAAGAGGCGAGAGGCCCTGGGAGAGTCACTGGAAGGGACAGCTGGAACCAGGAAAGAGACTCCTCATGGTTCATTTCCAGTATGAAAAGAACCCCGCAAATTAAGTATCCATAGTGTTAGTTATATTAGGATTTTTCTTGGAGAGGGAGATGTATCACTGTATGTAAATTCCACAGCTGAGTAGCATAAGCCTGTGTATGGCTTGATTTTTAAAGTCAGGAATATTGTTCTAAAGTAGCTTCTGAGATTATTTCAGGGCAAAGGCTCAATAATCTTTAAGTAAGACATAGAATATGAGGTGATGGGCTCATTTATATTTTACACTATATTCCCAAATATCTCTGTCTTATACTTTCTCAGACTTGAATTTTATTTTTACTTGAATATTCTAATTCCTGTGACTGTACATTAAAGAAAAGTTGAAAAACAGAAACAGTTTTTTAAAAAGCAAAAGAAAAAAACAATAATTTAAAGACCAGGAACTAACAACTGTTTTTTGGTCTTTTTCTAATATATCTGTGTATACATATGTGTGATATAGATACAGACACACACATATGTATTCACATACCCACACACACACATATATAGAGATACTTTATAAAAATGATTGTATAGATAGTATATGAACACATGAATTTTCTTAATATTATGGATCACTTTGTACATTCTGCTTTATATGGAATTTTTAAATTGACATTTCATTTGAATATTTTTCATGCCTTTAAAAATAGTTGTTCAAAAGGCTTCAGGTTTACCTACTGACGATACTTCACTACATGAGCCTATCGGCACACGGAAGCCCCTCCTATCATTGGGCAGCTCAGAAAAGTCTGTGCTCTGAGGGAATCTGGTTTGATGTCTTTCTTCCGCTTTTCCCACAGGAGTCTAGCACGACCACTTCCTCATCCCTGTGTTCTTTTCTTCCCACCACAGCCGATGACATTGGGGACTTAAGAGGGAGTTGCTTCAACTCCCCATTGTAAGAAGTGCATGAGTGCTCAGAACAGTTAAGGCAATGGAGAATGAGCAATTTTATCCCCCAAACAACTGTTTCTTATGTCTTCCCTTTGTGATTATTTTAAAAATTATTTTTACTTTCTTCCAGTCCCCACACATTCAGGTGCATGTAAGAACATATACATGCGCACATACAAATCAAGACCTAAACATGATAACTTCTTAAAGTCTCTAAATGACGTCTTTTCCATCATTCCACAGCTTTGCCCAAGGTAGAAGACCAGTGTCTTAAAGGCAAGCAACAGAAAGTTAAGTTGTGGCAACACTGCCTGCCCCTCTGTGGCAGTGTGCTGAAAGGCCCGGGCCGTGGCGTGAGCCCCAGGAGAGCAGAGCCCATGCACACGAATATGCATGAACAGGACTGGACAGAGCACCATTGTTTTGATATCGTTTTGTTTTCACAGGTGCCATAGAGTCATTTTATGAGTCTTCACTATGAGCTATGCCATAGAAAGACAGAGCTATAGTTTTTGCTGAATCCAGTTTTAAAGCTTCTTGTTTAAACAAAAACGTAATTTCTAAATCAGTTGAAAGTAAAACCCAACATCTTGAATTCTATACATCCCCCCTTTTATTCCCTTTTTTTTTCTTTCTAACCTGTCTCCTTTGATATTACTGCCTCCATTTTAAATATCATCAGATGATAAATCATTTGACAAGGATCTGCAACGGTTCATTCTAATATTGAAGATGACAAATTATAGCTATAAATTTTTTCAGGAGAGAAGGCAACAGTATGCATTTCTGCATTTAGAAATTGATGTAGGCACACTAGGGTTGGCTAAAATATAACTGCAAAAACAATTTAATTTATTTTCTAATTAATGACTATTAGACTATGTCCCAAGTTACTGGAAGAACTTTGGAAGGCTGGAATTTTTTAAACTACAGTTCTTTTAAAAAGAAAATTTCCTTAGTTATTGGATGTAAGAATTGTTGTAAAGAGATCACATGATTCTAACAGCACACAGGATTAGTATTTCACATTTGATTTCTTCTCAATTAGAAGGTAGAAAACAATAGAAAATTTCTCTAACTTGGGGAAATGAGGAGAAAAGTTTAATTTAATATTTATTCCATTTTTGGGTTAAAGCTCTGAGATTTTGAGCTTCCTCAAAAGGCAGTGTTCAATGTCATGAACACTGTTACATCATACATAAAAATGGAGTCAAAAAAATGTACTCATAAAAATGAGTACAAAAACTTAATTCATACAAATAAACCTAGAAAATGTAGTCATGTAAGATAAGTAAATTTGTATCCCAGTCGTTGTCCCTTCCAGGAATAAAAACCTACCTTCATTCTTTGTTTCCCTTTTTTGTTTTCTAATTTAATTTCTCTCATGTAACCCCTTACCTTTCAGTAATTTCTTTGGAGCTCCCCTCTTTAGGACTTCCTCTTTCCTCCTTACAATCTTTATTTCCTCATGATTGCCATTTAGTGCTTTTTAAAAAAAATCTTTCTGAACCAGAGCATAACCAGTTCACTTATTCTACCCTAAAGCTTAGGTTTTCAAGCCATATATTTAAAAAAAAATACTACATCATTTTATATCAGAGGATGGAATCAAAATGAAAGTCTTCATTTATTTATTTAATATAAATATTTATATTGAATATAGAGATATAAACATATAGTCATCCATCCAGGAATACATATAGAACACAAGACTTCAGGATTCGAGAGGGACTTTCTGTTATTTGTCATTTGCAAAATGAGTACCTGCTGCTCTTGCCCTGCCTGATCTGCCCGGGTAAGGTCTGGGTCTGGAGCTCATCTCCCACTCTTGATGGAGGGTCCGTTGTACAATTTCTTCCATCTAAGACGCATGAATCATAAACCCTCCACAAGCCAGGGCACTCAAGAATTAGGAAGTCTTGTGGTTAGAGGCCTGAGTTGAATTCAGTGAGGTAGTTTAATGTAGTTTCTTAGAGTCCAATAGGCCTCTGGGGCCTTCCACAGACCCTGTAATATCATTTTTTATGAATCCATTAGCCATACAGACTATCATGTCATTTCTTACAGCTTCTTTAGTCTCTATCTTTAAATTGCACAGGTTTCCCAGGGCACTAGATATACTAACAACAGTCACAACAATCACAGTCACCACTGTAATAGCAGTTAACACTATATCATATTTCATAGACCACAAAAAAAAAGATCTTTTATACTTATCTCATTTTAATTGTCCTACCTTTATTTTGATAGGGATCTTGCTTTTGTTGATAGTTGCCTACTATATTCACCAGTTCCCCTTCCCCTTATAAAGTAACCAAGTGCCTGCTTTCCAGATATTACTAAAATCCTCAAATCTGCCAAGAGAAGAAATCTATTTACTACGTTATGTAGCACATTATATAGCTTTGTCAATTCCCAGGTACACAGTCTTATATAAAGCTCTCTCTTTCATCAGAAGTGATACAGTAACTATAACTGTGTGGTGAGCATCTGGAAGTAACATTAATGATGATGATAATAATGACCTCATAGGATGTATAATTGGGGGGATTAAAGAACATTTACAAGCTTACTGTGTCATAGTTAATGATGTGCCAAGTTTTCTTGCCACCACCCATTCCAATGGTATTTCCTGCTTGGATCAGAGAACTAATTATAGTAAATGGTGCCCTTTCAAAGAACTTGACCTATCCTAAACCATATGCTAGCATAAAGATATTGAACTGTTTTCGTGTTGTTTTCAGAGACAATTTATTAATGTTGTTTTGCATTTGTCTTAAAAAATGTGTATGATGTAATTATTTAGTGTTTATTTTATTGTGTGTACCTTCTACTCAGAGGGTTGGCATTATTGTTCCTAACAGTGACGGATACAAGCAGATCATGCCTTATGACCTCTACCATCCCCTTCCTCGGTACGTAAATCAATCATCCTGATGCTAGAATTAGTCAATCGGTCTTTTGCTTCTTTCATTTGTGCATAGAGATTTTGTGTCTTTCTGCAAAAATAAGATGGTAGGTAGTAAATTTTGCAATACATCCTGAGCTCCACTTTTGAATTATACTGGCCTGCTCAGACTAGAAACTTGTCATTCAAAGCCACTTTAAGTAAGGATCATATTACATGAGAGTGGATACAGTAATTCACTCTGATTAGATATAGTATATGGGTTTATGTTATGTCTTTCTTTCACTCCTTTTGTCCTTTCCTATGTTTCCTCTGCAATTGGACCCTAGTCATTAAAGCACTGTTGCTAACTGTTAAACAAACACTGCCTGAAGTATTATCGCAATACCATAAATGTGGAATTCCAGATGTGCTATTACTCGGAATAAGGGCTTGAAATAGCCTCCTTTAGTTACAAAGAAATAATAATTAAGTATAAAAATGCAGTTTTTTTAATATCCTTATTGTTCAGAACATTTGGGGGGGCTTATTTTTCTAAAACATTTTAAAATTCTATGCACTGTGTTACTTTTCTAAAGTACAGTATTCTTTATAACTAGAAAAAATAATGAAAGTCTTTTTTTATATGTTCTCTTTATTAATATATTTATAAGGAAACTGGAGAAGCTGAAAAATATTCTAGCTACTGAGTGTATTGTTAGCTACACTGGAAACAGCTCTGCAAACAGCAGACATTAGCATTGGGGTTGAAATAAACACTGCTAAGAGAGACCTTTGCTCTATATTCTGGGCTCATTAGGACTTTGGGGAGTCAGCTGCTGTTTAGAACCCAAGGTTTAAATCAGATCACAAACATAGCAGTTGAAAATAATCCCAAGTAGTTTGAACAATCTCAAACTAAACAAAGCCCAGAGAATAATTTTATTCTGAACTGTAAAAAAAGCAAAATTTGATTGAAAATCTTAAAACACTTAATGAATTGGGATCCAAATAGATCCATTTGAAGTCATTGAGTCCAGCTTCCTAATGATGTTTCATTCTCCCATTTCTTCCCCCAAATCACACACACATACACACACACATATATATACACATATGTGTTTACATAAACATGCATATATGTGTATTTAATAAAGATGTAGTCATGCATGTATACACATACATATAGATATTTGTGTAATATGTATACAATATTGCAAGTTGTCATCCACTCTCCACTTCAATACTTCCAGTGATTGACACAAAACTGACTTTTTATCATTCTAATGGTTGCATGTAGTGAGGGGCCTTTATACTATATACAGTTATTTCTTTGTTTTTAAGTTCTTCCACTAAAGGGTTACCTCGGTAGTCAGCTCTCTCCCTCTTTCCTATGACTATATTGATAAAGACAATAAATGCCTTTGAATGCTACTGATATATTATTTTGCTGGTTTGATCCAGAACTAAATTTATGTAGTAAACTCTTCTTTTTGAAAAAAATAATGGGATGAAAATATAAAAAGATTAATTTAATAGAACCAAAACTTCATTTCATTTTAATTTCTGTATCTATAAAATAAATATCCAAAAGACACGTGTATCTGCTTGTGTGAAGATGCTATGTTTCAAGATAAAGGCAAAGTTGGGTGTCAGGGTGAGCAACATCAAGTTTATGTTCTTCCTGTAATGGCACTCCTAAGTTTTTTGAATATCTACTGTCTCTTCCATTGATATTTTTCTAGTATGACCACTGTCTGTCCTAGGTTAAACTAGACTTCTTCTCTATTCGGCTTTCCCCCAATGCCTGAAGCCAGGATTCTCAGTACAGATTGAAATGAGCCTCCGGGCCATGCGTTCACACCTGTCCTGTGCACACTGGCCTGCCCAAGCCTCACGGTGGGGAAGGGCAGTTAGCAAGTAGGCTAGATTTCCTACTCCTTGCACTTCTGTTGCTGAACTAATTCTAAAGTTAGATATTCTGCTTCATTGATAAGGTCTTAGTAAATAGAAGCTACCGTACTTCAGCACATATGTTTTCATATGAATTTAGGCTCAAAAATAGCTCTCAGATGACAGCTACCTGCCGATTAAAGCAGAAGGCCTCACTTATTAAAATTATTTAACTGAGCTTAAGACTACAGTGTTGATCCAAAACACAATTAATAAATTTTTAGATTGTTGTGTCTTGCTTTCAGTTTTGACTATAACACTTATTAGAATATGATATAAAAATGTAGTCTGATAAATTATCTTAAATTCATAATTAATATGTGCAACTTTTTCACATCGTTCTTAATTTTGAGAATTTCTTAAACTAAACGTACTGTGTGTTTAAAAATTAAAAGCCAAAAGAAGTTAAAATATATGTATAGAAACTCATCTCTTATTTTTCCAGGAAAAGATTTTTGGATATGCTTTTTTTTTTTTTAATCCAAGCAATTACCTGGTCCCTGTGTAAAGATATCCTAACTGATGCCCTCTCTCACCTTTTGCTATACTTTTTAAAACATACAGACATGTTTTGCTTTAAAATTCCACATAACCCTATTATTATGCAAGGACTCATATGATAATTTTTCACATATAGAACTATAGTTGCATGCTGTAACCATACTATAAATTCTTAGAATAATATTAGAATCATTTGTCTTTCTGTGATCACTGACATGAAAAAAGATTCTTATTGCTGTTAATGAAATTACACTGTGGGTCAGGCCCAAGAGTTGAGACAGAAATTAATCACTCTCTTTAGAAGGGTCATGTTTAGGGATGCTTTAAAAAAAAGGTACCAATTAAAAAATGTGCTCCTTTTATGGCATCTTAATGTTCTAAGAAATTAAAGTACATTCAAAAACAGTTTCCCACTTCACTGTCGGGTCACATCCAAGGCGAGTATGTACTTACATACTCGGCCCGTTTCAGTCTGTGTCAGACCTGTCTTCTGCCTCCAGAGGGAAGCTCTCCAGAGATTTGCGAAGACAAATGAGAATCGGTCTTACCTTTCTGGAAAAGAAACAATCTGCAGTGCTATTTTGTTTTCTTGAAAGTGATCAGAAAGTTTCCTATGGGCTAAACAGAGGGCCTCAGTTTCCCCATAATTACATTTTCTTTTGGGTCTCCTGGGGAAATATGCATAGAAAAATATTGTATTTGGCAACAAGTTTAAGCTGTTGGCAGTGGAGATAACAGTTGTTGCCTAGACTTGTGCAGTACAAAGAAAATGTGGAGGAAAATTCTCTTAGCTGTGAGACACACATTATACATTCTCATGCACAGCGAAGTCAGGATCACAATGTACGTAAAGTCCTCCTTATAGAATAATCACTGTCTCCATGGTATACCTGAACAATATTTTTTAATTTAACTATTCAAGTGGATCAACTTGGTGATACTTTGTTTTTCTCTCATTAAAATATCTCTCCTAATTCTAAGAGAAATCTTAAAGTTCCTCAGTGATTTTCATCAACAAGCAAAATATATGTAAGAAAGACAAACTCAATCCCAATGTTTCTATTTTTTAAAATTCAGCATTCTCTAAATTTGTAGGAGGAGAGAAAAGAACCAAGCAAAGATACCTCTCTATATCTGCTTCCAAATGCTTCAGAGCTATATAGAGACCTGAAAAATCAATGGGATTCTCTGAAATGTTATAATATTGTTATTTCTTCCTCCCTCACTTATTTGTATTTCTAGATCCAATGCCATTAGCCTTCCAACTAAAACCAAACTTCTTCAAAATTCCAAGACTTCTTTACTGGGGGACCACTAACTGATAGTATCCCTCAATGTTTCAGAACAAGTAGATAATGCCTGTATTAGCATATTTGCTCCTCAGTATAATGCACGGTTTGAACTTCAGAATTGTGCTGAATCCATGTAGTCCCAAAGCTGGTGATCGTAAAAGCAAAGGAGAAAAAATGTGTGATTTGCCTCAATTTTTTCATGAGCTTCTCATGTATAAGTATCCGGAAGCTAAGTAATAAAGTATTGCATTGAAAATAAAAAGTATCAGCCAGGTGCAAACTATTAGTGTTAACTGATTGACCAATTTTAATCTTGACATAAATATTTAATGGCTTAATAAAAATACATATATATATGCAGAATATATATTTTAAAAATATAATATACACACAAACAAAGCATCTATATTAAAACTAGAGGAAAAAGGACTGAACAGCCCTCTTTTGAGTAAGTTATAGACAGCCTAGATATCTTTGTGAACAACTCTCAAAACAGTAATTTGTGTAGAACTTCAAGGTTTACAGAGCACTTTTGCCAATGTTGACTCCTCTCTTACTCATGAGATTTCAGGCAATAGATGGCTTTTGGCTTTCTGGACCATAGCCTCTCAGAACCTGATGGCCCCAGTAGACACTGGGAATGGGGTTGGTTCGGAAAGGTCACTAAGAAGCTTTGGCAATGTGCATGTCTGCCCTGATAACTTCCCTTGCTTCTGTAGGTGGGAGGCCACACCATGGACCGCGTGCTCCTCCTCGTGTGGGGGGGGCATCCAGAGCCGGACAGTTTCCTGTGTGGAGGAGGACATCCAGGGCCATATGACCTCAGTGGAAGAGTGGAAATGCATGTATAGACCTAAGACACCCATCGTGCAGCCCTGCAACATTTTTGACTGCCCCAAATGGCTGGCACAGGAGTGGTCTCCGGTAACTGTGCCCTCTTTGTTTGTTTGTTAACAGACTAAGTCCACTCTTCCCTCTCATCATCATGTCCCACCTGCTACCCTGTGCAGCTCCCTGCTTCTCCTCTTGAGGTGTCTACACGTCTACCAGTTTAGCTCCTGGAGTAGGTGCGCTCTGAAGCCAGCATAGCCAAATGTATGAGTAAATCTATATCCTTATCTTTCTTCAAGCTTCTTCAAGAAACGTCTGTCACCCCCATGTTCCCTCAGGGACAAGGAGAGGCACATGTCTGTCAAGAGTCACTGAGGTGCCTGACCAGGCAGTGGCACAGTGGATAGAGTGTCAGACTGGGATGCGGAGGACCCAGATTCGAGACCCCGAGGTCGCCAGCTTGAGCGTGGGCTCATCTGGTTTGAGCAAAAGCTCACCAGCTTGAACCCAAGGTTGCTGGCTTGAGCAAGGGGTTACTTGGTCTGCTGAAGGCCCACAGTCAAGGCACATATGAGAAATCAATCAATGAACAACTAAGGTCTCGCAACGAAAAACTGATGAGTGATGCTTCTCATCTCTCTCTGTTCCTGTCTGTCTGTCCCTGTCTGTCCCTCTCTCTGACTCCCTCTCTCTGTCCCTGTAAAAAAAAAAAAAAAAGGAGTCACTGAGGCTGAACGGCTAATCCTGAATCTGTGAGCTGCTCTGGTGATAAAGCTCAGTAGACTGAAAGTTTGGTTTCATTTTTTATTTCTTATTCTATCTCTAGTCTGAATGGATTAAAATTAAAGCTATGTATATTATTCATTGAAAAAAGAATGCAATGAAAATCACAAAATAACTAGAAAGGGATGAAGTAGAATAACTAAGACCAATACATTCTATATGTAGAGAAGCTGCTGCAGCAGCTTAAACATAACATTTTGATTTGGGGGTTCCTGGTGGCCAATGCAAAAAGGTCTGGAATCGCGAAGGAAATAAAAAAATGAGGTGGTAAGCGGTGGTGTCCGAAGTCACAGAGATGGCAAAGGACTTTTCACTTTAGCTGTGTGGCTTTGTGGCAGCAGATTTGAGCTGTGACATTTTTTTTTTATTTAAATTTGCTTCCAAGCATGTAGAACCACTGAAGTGCTTTCTACGTTAGCCATTGAATCAGTTCCTTTAAACACTTTTTCCCTATCAATATAATCAATTGGATCAACCATGCTACAATATAAACTAGCTATGGTGACAGTTGAAAAACCTTTTATGTTCATGTGGGATCTGGCATTTCACATATTTTGGTCCTAATAATCATTAGCAAAGTGACTTAATAACATTAAGGTGCAGTTTTGGTCATAAAAATTGAGCACACTCTCTAGTTTCTTTTCTCCTTTTTGCAGCTTGGTTTGAGACTCTGTACATAATGGGGGCTAAAGAATGCTGATTGAGTAATCCAAAACTAAGATGTCAAAAGTGATTTAGTTTTTAGCCATCTGCACCCTGAATTGCTAAATAAAATAAAGATCTCATGATGGGTAAGAAGTGGTGTCAATCCATCAGGAGTCCTCATATATAAAAGCAGCCCTTTAAAAAGTCTCAGGTGGGGCATGCAGAAGAGGAAACAAAGCTTTGCCTATGACTCTCCTCTCTCTCTGTTCTCCTTCTAGTGCACAGTGACGTGTGGCCAGGGACTCAGGTATCGTGTGGTTCTCTGCATTGACCATCGAGGAATGCACACAGGAGGCTGTAGCCCCAAAACCAAGCCCCACATAAAAGAGGAATGCATTATACCCACCCCCTGCTATAAACCCAAAGGTAACGCAGCAGGTGCTCTGCTGTCAGGCTTTTTTTTTTTGTTATGTACTCGGGTGCTGTTTTAAACTCCTTAGAATATTTTTAAATATTCTACGTGTTCTTAGTAACTATTCTTTGTAACCTATCGACTCCACACTTAACATTTTAAAAAAAAACTCTCAAATAGCTTTGTTTGAAAATTGTTATAAAGCACTCCATGTGTATATAATGTTCTCCTGAGTCATAAAGTTCTTTGAAGACTATTGGTGAAAAATATCAGATATGTCTGCATGAAAGGAGATACTTTAGAGATATTGTAGGAATATATGTGTGATTTACTATCCACATTTCTTGCTATTAAAAGCAGTGCAGTGAATCCAAAAGTGTCTTCTGTGCTAAGCAGGAGATGCATTGGAAAGCCTCATACCTCCAACTGACGAAAAAGAACGCTGTTACTTTCTATATTGAAGATGATCTATATTAAAGACAGAAACATTATTGTGAGACTGGACATAATTTGAAATGAAACATTGAAATTAATTAGAATTTAATAGATACTGCAAATAATTTTTTAAAATAGACTTTAGAAAAGTTCTACTTAGTGAGCAAGATTTATTATAATTACACTGGGTCTCTCAGATTAGCATGAGTACTAATCTGACTTCTCTGCTAATATTATTAAAGTCTATATGCATGAAATAGAAAATTTCAATGTCACAAACCATCCAGAAGTGAAGAGTTTTTATTATAAGCTTCCTCTTATTTTTAATGTTAAATATATTCCCATTTGCTTCTTAATTTATTTCCTTAAGCCATTAAATGTCTCCAAAAATCAACTACAAGATGGGTTTTATTATATTATAGTTTGACATTGGTGAAAGTGAATGTCATTGTGAAATCTAAATTAATGATATAAAAAACAAAAAGTATCAGAAAGGCTGATTAATTTTTAATTTATTACTTTTCTCTCTAAACCTCAGCTTCCTCATCTGTAAACTGGGAATAATAATAGTAACTCCCTTAAAGATCATGCTAAGATAAAATAAGATATCATACAAATAGTGTGCTTAGCCCACTGCCCAACGTATAGTAAGTTTTCTATAAATGTTATCTTACGATCATTAGCATCCTTAAATACAGAAGGAAGTGGCCACTGGTACATCTGACAGGATTCAGTTCCAATAGACAGTCAAGTATTACAAGCCTACTTAGTGCCCGCTGAATGCTTCATTATTGAAAGACGAGATAGCTCATGCTGTCAAAGATTCAGTTGTTTGGGAGAGGTGAACTAGTTATAAAATGATGTCTATAGATAATGTATTTCTGTGTCTAAAATACTAGCGAATCTTTTTGCCTTTGGCAGTTTTGTATTTCTCACCGATTTTTTTGCTGCACACAGAGGACAAGAAGTGATGCCCCTAACTTAAAATTGTTAATTATTCATTAGCTCTGTCTTTACCAAACCACTTCAGAAAAAGAAAAGCAGTTTGTGGTTAACTATCAAAAACAAAATCTGGATTTTCACAACTAAGTAGTGAGTCTGGCTCTACTTAAACATCATTAAAATGCCATATAATTCTATGATGCATGCATATATAGACGTATTTCTTTCATCTTGGCAATTATATGTTATAAAATGGTGATAGAGCTTCATTGGCTTATACTATAAAGCAAATATGCCTATAAATGACTCTAATAAAATATGTCAGAATGGAAATCTTGGCAGTTACTTCTGTGGGAGCAGTTATAATCTCCCTCTTTCTTTTTCTCCTCTACAGTTTTTCCAGGAAGTAGTTAGGAAGCTTGTTCGGAATTGTTTGGCCAAAGCTACATAAATAGGTGAAACAAGTCAAATGATGGTTTATGAAACTTGACTTGCTCATATTCCAATTGCCAGTGAGCCTTGCAGTGGTATATTGAATGAATCAGATATCTAAAGCAATGTTTTATAAATATCAGAGTGGCCGTTTTATTTGTTTTTGACAATATGGCATAGATCACACTCAGCCAAAAAGGCAAAAGATAAACAAGTTAGAATTTATGAAAGTATCACAGTACTTTATTGTACTTTGTATTTGTTTCAAAAGGTAAATATTGCTCTATCTTTTCAACAGAAAATAGTGAAAAGATGCTTTGATGACATATCGAGTTAGTGCTCCTAGAGTTATGACATTTTGTAATAAAAAGACTTTTTTTTTGCTCTTCAACATAATAAAGGAGAAAGATATACACAGAGACCAGTATTATTAAACATGGTACATGTTAAAATCTCATTTTTTTTCTTGATATAATTATCATTGGAGGCAGAAATTTACCTAAAAACTTATTATTTGCAGTTATCAACATAGCTTGTAGGTAATATAAAATAAAGAACTGGTGAGGGGAGGAAAAGTGAGGGGGATTTCCCTGAAATTCCACATTGGTTCTAACCTTTTCTCTTTTATGTGCATGCATTTAATTCTCAGAGAAACTTCCAGTAGAGGCCAGGGGGCCATGGTACAAACAAGCTCAAGAGCTAGAAGAAGGAGCTGCTGTGTCAGAAGAGCCCTCGTAAGTTTTAAAACCACAAGTTGTTTTGCCTTTGAGGTTGAGTGGTTTAAAGAAAGCAGTGCCTCACTGGTTGTGGCTTTCATAGGTTCTCAACTAAGTGCAGTACTCTTACCAAGGGTGAAGTGAGGCTTCGGGGCTGTCAAATTGGAGATTTATCAGTTTCAAAATACTTCTCAAAACATGACTGCTTCCTAAGTACTTGTCAATTTTGAAGTAAGAAAACAAAGGTGTAGTGCCTACTCTCTTCTCCAAAATCTGACCTCCAAGAGGCCAAAGGTGAAACAGCTCAGGCTGCCTCTGATGGTGACCTAGAGTTGATGTAGAAATCTGGGCAGCTTTTCACACTCCTTATTTCTCAACTCACAAAAAGAAAAGGGTAAGTAAAATGTGTCTGAGGGCAGAGGAAGTTTATTAGCTTTTCTCTTCCCTTTCCTGCTGGAATTAGTATCAGATGGATAGCAGGTCTCTGCCTCACTTGATCATGGCCTCATACCTGCTCAGTTTCATCAAGGCCATGATTTTCCAGATGCCTCGTAAGAAGAAACAAACAAACTGACTTGATTGATCAATAACTGTATATTGATTCTACTAGAGAACATTGATGGGCATCTCTGCTCTATCATTTTTTAAAATAAGGGAAAGCAAGCACTTTGTTATAAATTTTATTTATGAGCAAAACAATTTTTCAGATTTTCTAGATTATTATTTAATATAAATACTAGGTAGGCTCTGTGCTATGCATTGGTGCGTAAGACATGTTACTCACCCTCCAGGAGCTCACAGTATAGTATGTAAGATATGAAGTGGTTAAAACTCAGAGTATAAATTTTCCTGGTGGAGATATCAACTAACATTATAATTTATATATTCAAAAGTAATTTAGAATCTTCTCTCATTTATTGTATTTGAATCTAAATCTTACATGGTTTGCCAGAACATAGATTGTGTTCCTGAGTCACACCCTAATCAGCTAGACATTGCAAAAGAAATCTAAAATACAGATCGGTACAGTGACCAAAGCTCACTTGAAAAGTAATAGTATTCAGTCACGTGGCTTCACAGAGAAACAGTTTGTATATTAAGTAACATACTTCAAATTTAAAAGACAGTAAGCAAAACATAGATTATTTCTGTACTATAAAGTTACTATAGCACTTTTTGCTACTTCCATGAAAAAAGCCTTTAAGAAAAAATAATCATTGCAGAACTTGGGAGGAAAAGCAGTAAAGATCTCAGAGCCACATTTACACAAATATATGAAGGCTTAAAAAATGTTTTCTCTCCTGCCAGTACCTGGCTTGGCAGGCAGTCTTGTGGCAGGAGAGGGAGTAAGTAGTTCATTTAGATGGGTATTAACTCTCTAATCCACTAAGGTCCTAGTTAAGACACAGAAAGATGCCATGTAATTGGAGCCACTTTCTTTATATATGTATTCTTAGGTTAATATGTTTAACACCAGATTATGTATTATTTTACCTAAGTAAAGTTTGTTCTCCCATATGCTATCTGTTGTCATACTTGTATAACCCTATATATAATATTACATTATGGCTGAGTTAAAATTAAATAGTACAGCAAAGTTAAAATTAAATCAAAACATCTTACACAACAATTAAACACCTTTCTCATTATTAGATGCCTCTCAAATAAAAGCTGTGAGTGCACTGTAATGCATAGGTCTTAGCCAACCATGTTTTGTAAAGAGTGTTTTCCACTAATGTTCTGCTTAAGGTGCATTATGTTTAACTTTAATCTCAATAAAATTCCTAAAATAGTTAAACACATACTTTTAACCACTGGAACTATAGCTGTATATTAGATTATTAAATTTTACTCTCGGTGTAATGAAATTGCCATCTTGGCATGATTAATCTGAACTGAAGCAGGTTGTAATTGGAGTGCTGGTGCTGGGGAAAGGAAATATACACTATTATGCTCAGAACGATTACTTTTATACCAAAATGAAATAAATGACAGCTTTAGAATAATGTAGTGAAAGGTATATGGTTTCCACATTTTAATACACTTTACATGTTTAGTGCACTGAACCCTAAGAAAGGTCCTACGATCACATTATATTTTTTTATTGATTTTGACTTTAAGAACATAATTTTGCATGCTCTTAATTCTTTCTTTTTGTAAACCACATCGAGTAGTTTCTAAATGTATGTAGCAACCTCTAATTACTCTCCATAGTATAATGAAAAAATGATATACTGTCAGCAAGTCCTTCCCTCCCCAACCGAAGAGGCTCACATTGCTTAAATTAAGTGGTGATGTTTAGAAGCTGCGGCTGTCACTTGTGAGCTGCTGCCGAGAAGCGGGAACAGTGGCCCAGAACTATTATCTCTCACTTTGGCTCCAGTTAACATGAAGAGTTCTGTAGTAAAACAGCAAATATCATTTTTCCCCTTATTTAAAGTAAAAACATCATCACTGGCATGTCTCATTTAATAATACAGGGAAAGCAGTAGCTTAAAGTCTTTAGAGTATGGAGATACTATTATTGAATGTTAGATATTTTTGGTAACCCCCAAATGAAAAAAATAATTGGTTAGCACTCTGGCCAAAAATATGTTGGAAAACAACCACGGTAAGATATTTTTAGAAGAAAACTATGATTAAAGACTAAAAACCAACCTGCTAAGAAATAGCTAAAATGTTCTAGAACAGAAGTACATACCCGTAGTGTTGTTTCACTAAACTAAATGCTATACAGAAGATACAAATACAGCTATCAGACTCAGAACGGCTAAAGTAAGTATTGAGATTGGGTCATGTTATGGTAGTGTACTTAATATATGGAGATTTGTTTTAGAAAGCTGCAGCTTTTTCAGAAATTCTTTTAGACATTGATTGCTTTTTCCTCAGCAACAAACTAGTTTAGTTATGACACACAATATTTGATTTATATGGTACACAGTAGGCATATAGTGATGAATACATTTTCTTTCTTTTTTAAATAAATTTTTATTTTAATGGGGTGACATCAATAAATCAGGGTACATATATTCAAAGAAAACATTTCCAGGTTATCTTGTCATTTAGTTCTGTTGCATACATCACCCAAAGAGAGATCGTCCTCCGTCACCCTCTATCCAGTTTTCTTTGTACCCCTCCCACTCTCCCTCTTTCCCTCCCCCCACCCCCCATAACCACCACATTCCTGTCCATGTCTCTTAGTCTCGCTTTTATGTCCCACCAATGTATGGAATCCTGCAGTTCTTGTTTTTTTCTGATTCGCTTATTTCACTCCGCATAATGTTATCAAGATTCCACCATTCTGCTGTAAGTGATCCGATATCATCATTTCTTCTAGCTGAATAGTATACCATGGTGTATATGTGCCCCATCTTTTTTATCTAGTCTTCTATTTTTTTTACAGTGATTAAAAGCCTTTAAGCAAACTCTTGGCCAATACAGCAAGAATCCATAAAAGAGTAGTGTCCTTAACATGTTCACCAAGTCCAAGTTGGCCCCATCACCATGCCAAATCCCTGAAAAATGCAACCCAACCACAGTTCAGTCTGTTAGGAGCTGTCACAGGGAGCAGGAGTCCAGGAAAAGTCCACACAGGAAAAGTCCGCATGGCACTGGAATTGTTGCCACCATTCTATAATACTTTGCGAATACATTTTCTTGATAAGAAGATTGATTTCCTAACCTACTTGTGGGAATCAAACCCTCTCAGCTGATTTTTCACTGGTGGCCATGGTTTGTCTTGATTCTGCACATGTTTTTATCAGGTTCTCCTGACAATCATAAGCAAGAATGTTTAAGCAATATATTTTTGTCTCTCTCCACTGAACAGGAGAGAACCACATCCAACCCCAAACCATGCATAAGCAATATGGGGCTCTAGCCAATGAAGTTGATCAAGCACAGAGGATCTTATAAATAAATAAAGTGAACTTGCTTACAGGGATGTCAGCTGAGGAATCCATAGAAACCCCAGCCACCCAATTCACACAGAATTATGTTTAGAGTTAGAGTTCTAAAACTAATTGAATTCTGGGAGAGCTGCATTTTTCTAGTGGGAAGAGTATGCCAGTCTAACACTAGAAAGAGGGAAATGGAGAATGATTAAAGAAATTCTCTTCCGCTGTTATTTAAACCCTGTCTTTCTGAATTAGCTTCCTCCTGATGAGAGTATTGTTAGGTTTAGAACACGTCATTTAAATGCCCGATTGAGCCTGACCAGGTGGTGGCTCAGTGAATAGAGCATTGGACTGGGATGCAGAAGACCCAGATTCGAAACCCTGAGGTTACAGGTTGAGTGCAGGCTCACCAGCTTGAACATGGGGTTGCTGGCTTGAGCAAGGGGTCACTCACTCTGCTGTAGCTTCCTGGTCAAGGCACATATGAGAAAGCAATCAATGAACAACTAAGGAACCACAACAAAGAATTGATGCTTTTCATCTCTCTCCCTTCATGTCTGTCTGTTCCTATCTGTCCCTCTTTCTGTCTCCATCACATGAATGAATGAATGAATGAATGAATCAATCAATCAATCAATCAATCAATCAATCAATCAATGCCAGATAGAGCCCAGCAGATAGCTTCAATGACAAATATATGGGAGTTGCTTTCTAGGTATTTTTTTTAAACTATCAAATTTTACTTTTATTTGGTGAAGGATTAGAACTACAATGTGGTAGAGAAATTATATTTATTAATCATGTAGAAGCTAAAGAAATTATTGACTTGACTTCTGATCTCCTCTACTTTTACCTTACTTTCAGTCCTTATTGAGAAGTATGTGTAAACATTACAATCACCTTGAGCCAAGTGAACATTATGAACACTTTGACAGCTTAACTTCTTGAGCAAAAATGATTCTATGGTGACCTCTAGGACAGGAAAAGACACAGTTCATCTGCTATTGCTGCACAGAAAGTTAGTAAACTGGCCTCTTTAATATCCCTGATCTAACTTGGAATAAAAAGAAAATAATTCCCTTCCTTAACTCCTCAGGCCACTAACAGGTCACCCAATGGTCTAGAAGGTGCAATGTGTTAAGGGAGGCAGGTGTAAGGAAAAGGTATGGCCCGGACACTCCTTTTTCTTTCCAGGCTTTCTGTTCTTTCAGTGAAGGCATCCCAGGGAAAGAAGGGAGAACTAACTGATTGGGCACTCATAACAAGGTTCCTTCAGATTTATTTCAGTTGCTGTGAGTTCTGCTTGAATGACTCAGAACAAGCAACATGCAATTTCTTTGGGCATGACATGGCCAACACAGCCATTTTAACCAGCCATTCCTCCAACAAACTCTAGCACACAAGTAGAAAGCCTTAGCAATGCCATCGTCTTAATGGTGGGATTGAGTGGTCCTTTGTGCCTTGATATTGCACTTAAGAAATCTTGAGTTATCTTACTCAGTTTTCAGTTAACAGCTTTACTACAGAGTTAGTAAAGCTTTGTGCTTCAACACAGTACTGAGGCTTTAAACATGTTGCCATAAATAACCTTGGTGTGAGCCATTTCAAATAGGAAGAAGAAGGAAAGCAAGCAGGCAGAAGGCAGCAGTAATATCTGGATGCCAGATGGCATCAGCTTAGTGATGGGACTGATTCAATAAGAAGCAAAGGGAAATTCCTGTCATGCATCTGTGTGAACAGAACCCACAAGGAATTAAGTACAGAAAGAAAAGCCAGTAAGAGTCACCATGGTGATTCTGGAGTCATTAAATGGCTTGTTTACCTTGTTAGAAATAGTCTTTACATATATAATATTTAAGCATATGTTTACATTAGTCCATATTTATATCTAGTAAGTTGTCTGAGAATGTGATGGCTTAACTCAGCAGTTAAGAATGTGAATTCATATTTTAAGAAAAAAAAGTGGCTAGAAATGTTAATTATGTGACATGTGTTTTTATATTTTCCCTTTAAAAATATTTAGGGAATCAAACATCAGTAATGGATCCAGATAGCTTTGTTGTTTATATCCTCATTACAAGGTGCCTGAAATGCATTCTCTTTATGTAACTCAGGCTACAGAAAATCAAAGGAATATCTGCACGCGTGTGTGCAAGTGTGTGTGCATGAAGATTTAGTTCTTAAGATTTGAGACTCATCTCCCCTAAGATCAAGAAATTTAAACACTATTTGCAGGTCATTAAATTAACAATAAAAGATGTTCAAGAAGAACGGGGTTGTGCATTAGAATTACAAGACAAAAAAATAAGAAACACAAAAGCATATTTGAGGGCTGGTACATGGCAGAGCCAAAGCTTCATGCTGGCCATGCTGAATCAGCCCCTACACCCGCAATAGCCATGACCTCTCTCACTTCCGACTCCTTCCTTACTGGCCTTGTCTCCATCTACCCAAATTGTTCTCATCTAGTATGTCTTCTGCAATAGTGGAATGTTTAATATAAGTTCTCTGGCTGATTATATGTTTTAGATGACTCTGGAGAGTCACTGGACCTGCTAAGTGCTCATACCTCCTAATGAAAGAAGCTAAGTTTACTCATTAGTCTGTGGTCTTTTTTTCGAGGCACAGGTACTATAAAAATAAACCAAATAGTCCTTGTCCTCAAGAAACCTGGAGTACATTCTTATCACAGAATGATAGGATTGTTACCAAACTGTTGAGTGTTGGCCAGTTATCTACAAATTGAACAAATGAATTAGCTGTTTTTAAGAAATGCCATTTGATGTGTGGATATGGACAGCATGATAGTGCTATTAGTTTTAAAAAGAATGTAAGAGAGTTATTTGTTGAATTTCCAAATTACCTTCAATATAGTATGTACTTCTGAGCTAAACTATTAGAATAGTTAAGCCAAAACATGGTAATTCACACATATGAGAAATAAAGGAGAGAAGAGTGTGATAGACACTGAAAGGGTTGTGGGGGCAGATGTTTAAGTGAACTGATTTTTGGCAGATTATAATAGAATGTATTGGAACCTGATTTGACTCAAAAACTGTCACTTAAGGAAAGATTATTGGATCTTTTTATGTTATAAATGACTAGATGTTTTGTATCAGTGTGCAGGATGGGGCAAAGGTAGGTTTACAGTTGTTTGTATGGAAAATAATACAATGATTAATAAATACTATACAAGAATAACTCTGTTTTGCATACTCACAACTGTAAACCTACTTTGGCCTCACCCTATATGTACCTCAGTGATTCCTACCTATATGTTGATCATAGATACTTTCCTAAAATTTGAATTTTTTTTTCAGATACATCAAGCCAACTCTGTGAGTTGGTGAGGGATTAGTCTGTGTATTTGTGTGCTCAAACAAGGATACAGCCCTGCCAGGATCAAAGTTAAAAGCAGTTTAATTACTGATCATACCCCCATGCAAAGCAGCAGTGAGCACAGTGGTGAAAAGTGGGACCCACCACCCAAAGTCACTCCTGCCATTACCATACAATGCAATATACAGTTGATGTATCTAGAATTGTGCTCTTGAAATCTATATAATTATATTAAACAATATCAACTCAATAAATTTAATAAAAATTCTAATAAAAAGCATATGTAATATATCTAAGGTATTTAGATATATAATAATTTTCTTCAAAAATTATAAATAAGTGATTTGCTTGAAAAAAGAAGTGTGGACTCCAGTGACAGACTGCTTGGGTGTTAATCTTGGATACTTCACTAACAGCAGACCCTGAGGAAGTCACTCAACCTTGTAGGCTGCTATTTTCTCATTTGTGAAAAGAGCATAATAATAGTACCTTCATGATAGGTTTATTGTGAGAACTAAATTAATATATATCAAGTATCTGGTATACAGGAAGCATTCTGAATGTGTTACCTATGGTTATGATTGAGCCCTTTTCAGCATCATTCATCTTCCTAGAAAACTGTTAAGGGAGCAAAAATTGTATATCATAATCACTATTTACAAATGATGAAGTTCAAACAGATGTTATATCTTCCTCATATACATTTCATCTAATACCATGTAAGAGAGAGGTACAATATAACCCAAAATTCAGTCAGTGGTTCCCCAGCTAACACCACCACCCTGCCTCTCCTCTATACTTCCGAGTCTCTTTGAGGAATCACTTTTAAGCACCACATTTTGAATTTAGCCCACAGTTTATTTTAAGGGACAGAAGTTAGTGGCCATATTTGAATAAAAAGGGATCTATAGGGAACTGAAACATGAATGAAGAAAGTTCAGAAAAGTGTCCTCTCAACTCTGTGTTAAATACAGTTCATCCCCACAGGTTTCTCCCAGCATGCACCAAGACAGAAAAAGCAGTCACAAATTCAAGAAAGCAGACAGAGCCTTTTTTATGTAGGCATTCCAAAAGCCTTTAATGCAAACCAAGAAGTTCTGACTTTGTCAGCCCTTCCTATTGTCTCTACTTATTGCTCATTCTGCAGCCTCATTCAGAAAGCTAAATCTGAACTGTTGCTCAGCTGAGCCCTAGAGAGTGACAACAACAAATTAATGGGATCCTTGCATGCCAAAATAAAGTATGGACCCCGTCACCACCAATATATGTTACGTCTATTAAGGTGATTTTTAATGAACTGAACATTTCATTGCAAACCTTTGCCAAACTTATTGAATTAAGGGAAAAAAATATTTACAAAGTTGCAAAGTAAACTAATTTCACTCGCTGTGAAGAAGAAATGGTTCATGAGAAGTATTCTAAGTTTATAATATTTTAGATTTTTATCAGAGTCAGGGAAAATTATATGCATTTAAAAAAATACCTATATTATGGATTCAGAAGATGGTGGCAGAGTAGGTGGAAGTTACAATCACCTCCTCCCAGGACCAAACTGGAATTACAACTAAAATATAGCGCAATTAACCTGAATAACCAACTGAAGACTAGCTGAACAGAAGTCTTATACCCAAGGACTTACAGAAGAAGCCACATCAAGACTGGTAGGAAGGACAAAGACATGAAAGAACTGGCCCCACTTGCAGAGGCAGTAGCTTTGAATCCTGGGAGAGATCTCAACTGCAAAAGCTACCCCTGAGGCCCTGACCGGTTGGCTCAGCGGTAGAGCGTCGGCCTGGCGTGCAGAAGTCCCGGGTTCGATTTCCCGCCAGGGCACACAGGAGAAGCGCCCATCTGCTTCTCCACCCCTCCCCCTCCTTCCTCTCTGTCTCTCTCTTCCCCTCCCGCAGCCGAGGCTCCATTGGAGCAAAAGATGGCCGGGGCGCTGGGGATGGCTCCTTGGCCTCTGCGCCAGGTGCTAGAGTGGCTCTGGTCACGACAGAGCGACGCCCCGGATGGGCAGAGTGTCGCCCCCTGGTGGGCGTGCCGGGTGGATCCCGGTCGGGCGCATGCGGGAGTCTGACTGTCTCTCCCCGTTTCCGGCTTCAGAAAAATACAGGGGAAAAAAAAAAAAAAAGAACATTGCTCTAGTCTTGGCCAGAACGGCTTCCTAGAGCTTTATAAAATAATAATAATAATAATAATAACAATAACAATAAAAAGTTACCCCTGAGAAGTAAGGAATATCACTGCCACATCGGGCTCCCCAGCTGAGAGCACCAGAGCCGGGAAGAGGTGCCAACATAACATCTGGCTGTAAAAATCAGTGAGGATTCTGTCTACCAGGGAGAAGTGGGGTCTGCTAGAGACACAGGTGCTCTCTTAAATGGTCACTAACAGCTACTCACCCTGGGCTCTGGCAGAGGAAGAATGGAGCAGACTAGAGTCATGTGAGGAGATTCTGGGGTTTGTGCCTCTGGGGAGAGAACTGCAAGGACAGCTGACCAGATCACTGTATCGAGTCCCTGTTTCATACCACAGATGCCATCCTTCTGGATGGAACACTTCCCTCTTTACAGCATCAGCCTAGGGCGATGCAGTAGCCCCACCTGGCAGACTCCCTGTCACCCAACCCTGGGGATCTCTTACCCTGCTGAGGAGTCAACTGCCTTGGCCCAGGGTGTAGAAGTTCAGGCAAACTCATGGTGTCAGTTGTATAGTTCTGGAACAGGTCATTCCTCTCAGCTTCCCCTGAGCCTGACCTGTACCTCCCCCTCACTGGAGATCATCTAGCCCCACCCTCAGAATTCCTGGCAGCCTGCCTAGCTGAGCGTGGGCCCTCCAGGAGGTCCAGGCAAAATCTAGGACAAACTGAGTTGTGTGGCTCTATGAGAGGGACATTTTTCCCTCACACACCCAACTGGCATAGCACCTTTCCCTCACACAGCCAAATCTTGGTCTGTTTGTGCCAGATAAATTCGTCTAGCCTCACCCGATGAATCTTTGAGACCCCCCCCAAAAGGTTTACAGGCACCTGGCAGGTGTCAGCTAGCCTTGGTATACCCTGGAACTTTTGCTGAGTGGCCTCAGACCAGCACTGGCAGCAAGTTTGAACCTGTTATCAATCTGGTGAACACCACATGTCTCTCCCTGGTGATGTACTGAAAACCTGTCATGTAACTCCAGTACCACCAGAAGCAATTTCAATGACCGAGCCTAAAAGGTAGCTGGCAGGCAAGGGCAGGTGAAGACAAATCTGGGATGTCTTGGGTTTTTTGCTGATCTGTTCCCAGCTCAGTGCTGGTGGAAGCCAGCCTTACAGGGCAGCATGGTTCTTCCCTGTACACCCAGGCCCAGCAGAGGCAGCCCTATCTGAGAGTCATTTTGTAGCTCCAAACAGGTGGCTCAGGTACAATCACAGGCAGCATTTGACATGACCTGCACCAGAGTCCATCCCAAGAAGCCCAGAACTAATACATCCAGTGATGGGCTTCAGACCACATCAGAGCCAGATCCAATAAGCTTCACAAGTGTCATTTCCAAAGGGAGTTAATGGTGGGACCAAGCCCTGCTGAAGCAAATTCTGCTTTGTGTGGTCAGCACCTGCATAGCAGCTAGCACACTGTGGTCAGCATTGAGCCTCACAGCCAGCTATCCTGTGCACAAACAGCCAATAGCAATCAAGACTCAATTACAACAATATTGTAGCAACATAGATGGACTTTGAGAATATCATGCAATGCAAAATAAATCAGACAGAAAAAGTTAATTGCTATATGATTTCACTCATGTGGGATATAAAACTGAAAGCAACAAATGAACAAACAAGAAAAACAAAAACTGATAAACACAGGCAACAACAGTATGGTGGTTACCAGAGGGAGGGGGTGTGGGGAGTAGTAAGGGGTAAAAGGGGTTAAATATATGGTGACAGAACATGATTTGACTTTGAATGGTGGGCACACAATGCAATATACAGATTATGTTATCATAGAAATTTACATTTGAAGTCTATATAATTTTATTAACCAATGTCACCCCAATAAACTTCATTTAAAAAATTAAGACTCGATTACAACAGTAGGGCCCACATAACCTGCATGAGACATTCCTGGAGCACCCAGCTCAGGTGACCAAGGAGACAGCATCCCTGGGTCCCATAGAACATTTACTACATAAGACCACCCTACCAAGACTGGGAGGTAGCATGTTTACCTAATACACAGAAATAAACACAAAGAGGCAACCAAAACGGGGAGACAAAAAAACAGTCCTCAAATTAAAGAACAGGAGAAATCTCAAAAAAAAAAAAAAAAAAAAAGAGCAAAATGAAATGGAGGCAAGCAATCAACCAGATGCAGGTTTCAAAAAAATGGTTATAAGGATGCTCAAGGAATTAAATGAGAACTTCAACAGCATGAAAAGAAGTATATAAACCATAAAAAATAACTAGTTAGAAATGAATAACACAATATCTGAGATGAAGAAGGAATGAACAGATTAGATGAAGCAAAGGATCAAATCAGTGATTTGGAAGACAAGGTAGCAGAAGAGACCCAGTCAGAGCAGCAAAAGGAAAAAAGAATTTTTAAAAATAGGGATAGATTAAGGGACCTTTAGGATAACATGAAGCATAACAACATCTGCATCATAGGGGTAATGAAAAGAGAAGAGAGAAACCGTGAGATCAAGAACCTATTTGAACAAATAATGACTGAAAAGTTTCTTAACCTGGTAAAGGAAAAAGACATACAAGTTCAGGAAGTGCAGAGACTCCCAAACAAGATAAACCAAAAGAGCCTCGTACCAATACACAATATAATTAAAATAGCACAGGCTAATGACAAAAGAAAATCATAAAAGGAGCAAGAGAAAGACAGTTACCTACCTACAAGAAAGTTCCCATAACACTGTCAGCTTATTTCTTAACACAAACATTTCAGGCCAGAAAGGATTGATACAAAATATTCAGGGGGATGAAAAGCAAGAACCTACAACCAAGACTACTTTACCCAACAAGATTATCATTTAAAATTAAAGGAGAAATAAAGATCTCATATATTCCCGTATATATTAATTAATTAATTAATTTTTAAAAGGAGTTTATTACCACCAAACCAGTATTACAAGAAATGTTAAAGGTATTCTCAAAGAAGGAAGAAATAAAAAGAAGGAATATAGTTGCTAAGAATAAAATGGCAATAAATAACTACCTATGAATAATCACTTTAAATGGCTTAAACTCTAGTCAGAAGACATAGGGTGGCTGAATGGATAAGAAAACTAAACCCATGTATGCTGGCTCTAAGAGACCTACCTCAAAACAAAATACACACAGACTATAAGAAAAATGCATGGAAAAGGGTATTTTTTGCAAATGGAAATGCAAAAAAAGCTGGAGTAACAATACTTATATCAGAAAAAAATAGACCTTAATATATATATATACAAAGGTTGTAACAAGACAAACAAGTACACTATATAATGATTAAAAGATTTATCCAAAAAGAGGATACAACCCTTGTAAACATTTATGCACCATACATAGTAGCACCTAAATATATACAGCAAATTTTAATGGATGTAAAGGGAGAGATCAACAATAATAATGTCATTATTAGCCCCTAATTGAAATCAGTGCATAGATTTTCCAGACAGAAAATCAATAAGAAAACAGTGACTTTAAATGACACACTAGATCAGATCAATTTAATTGCTATCTTCAAAACATTTCACCCTAAAGCAGTAGAATATACATTTTTTTCAAGGGCACATGGAACATTTTTTAGAACAAACTACATGTAGGACACAAAACAAGTCTTAGTAAATTTAAGTAGATTTATTATATCATATCAAGATCTTCTCTGACCATAATAGTATCAATCATGAGAAAAAAACTGAAAAATACATAAAAGATAAATAACATGGTACTAAACAATGAGTGGGTTAACAATGATATCAAGGAAGAAATCAAAAGATACTTTCAAATAAGTGAACATGAGAACATAACAACCCAAAATCTATGGGACACAGTGAAAGCATTTCTAAGAGAAAAATCATAGCCTTACAGGCCTACCTCAAAAACAAAAAAAAATCTCAAACAATCTAACTTTAAATGTAAAGGAACTTGAAAAAAAAAAAAGCCCAAAGTAAGTAGAAGGAAGAAAATAATAAAGATCTTTCAGGAATAAATGAAATATAGTCTAAAAAAAAACAATGTGAAAGATCAATAAAACCAAGACTGGTTCTTTGAAAAGGTAAACAAGTTTGACAAACCTTTAACCAGCCTCATCAAGAAAAAAGAGAGAAGGCCCAAGTAAATACAGTGATAAATGAAACATGAGAAGTAACAACTAACACCACAGAAGTACAAAGGATTGTAAGAAAATATTGTGAACAACTATATGCCAACAAATTGGACAATCTGGACAAAATGGATAAATTTCTAGAAACATACAACCTCTCAAAACTGAATCAAGATGAAAGAGAAAACATGAATAGACTGATTACAGCTAATGAAATTGACAGTCATCAAAAAACTTTCAATAATCAGAAGTCCTGAACCAGATGTTTCACAGGTGAATTAAGCCAAATGTTAAAAAAAACTAACACCAGCTCTTCTCAAACTAGTCCAAAAAATATTCAAGAGAAGGGAAGACTCTCAAGCTCATTTTATGAGGCCAGCATTATCCTAATTCCAAAACCAGAAAAAGCAACTACAAATAAAGAATCATAGGCCAATATTCCTGATGAACATAAATGCAAAAATCCTCAACAAAATATTAGCAAACTGGGTCCAGCAATATCTTAAGAAGATCATACACTAGAATCAAGTGGGATTTATTCTGGGGATGCAAGGTTGGTACAACATCCGCAAATCAATAAATGTGACACACCACATAAACTGAAGGATAAAATAATATGATCATAGCAATAGAAAAATATTTTTACAAAATTCATCATCTATTTATGATAAAAATTCTCAGCAAAGTGGTAAGAGTGAACATCTTTCAACATAATAAAGGCTACATATGACAATCTGCAGCTAACATCATACTCAGTGAGAAAAACTAAAAGTATTTCTGTTAAGATCATGAACAAGGAAGAGATGTCCACTTTCACCAGTCTTACTCAACATAATACTAGCCCCAGCAATCAGACAAGAAGAGAAATAAAAGTCATCCAAATTAGAAAGGAAGAAGTAGAACAGTTATTATTTTCAGATGACATGATACTGTATATAGAGAACCCTAAAGATTCTACCAAAACACTATTAGAACTGATAAATTCAGTAAAGTAACAGAATACAAAATAAATATCCAAAATTAAGTGGCAATTTTATACACCAATAATGAACTATCAGAAAGGAAAACTAAGAATATAATCCCATTGCCTGACCAGGCAGTGGCGCAGTGGATAGAGCGTCAGACTGGGATGAGGAAGACCCAGGTTCAAGACCCCGAGGTCACCAGCTTGAGCACAAACTCATCTAGCTTAAGCAAAAAGCTCACCAGCTTGGACCCAAGGTTGCTGGCTCGAGCAAGGGGTTACTCGGTCTGCTGTAGCCCCACAGTCAAAGTACATATGAGAAAGCAATCAATGAACAACTAAGGTGTTACAACAAAAAATTAATGATTGATGCTTCTCATCTCCCTCCGTTCCTGTCTGTCTGTCCCTATCTATCCCTCTCTCTGACTCTCTCTCTGTCTCTGTAAAAAAAATAAAAAAAAATAAAAAAAAAAAAAAACATTTACAATGACATCAAAAAGAATAAATTTAACCAAGGAGGTAAAAGACCTATACTCAGAAAACTTAAGACACTGAAAAAAGAAATTGAAGAAGTTACAGATAAATAGAAGCATTATACTATGCTCATAAATAGGAAGAATTAACATTGTTAAAATGTCCATACTACCCAAACCAATCTATAGATTCAATGCAATTTCTACCAAAATACCAATGGCACATTTCACAAGACTAGATCAAATAATCTAAAAATTTATATGAAATGACAAAAGACCCCAAATAGCCACAGAAATCTTGAGAAGGAAGAACAAAGTTGATATTAAACTATACTACAAGGCCATAGTAATCAAAACAGAATGGTACTGGCATAAAAACAGTCTTATAGATCAATAGAACAGAAGAGAGAGCCCAAAAATATACTCACACCTTTATAGTCAATTAATATTTGACAAGGGAGGCAAGAGAGGTAAAGACTATTCAATAAATGTTGGAAAAATTGAACATATATGTGCAAAAAAAGTGAAACTACACCACCTTCTTACAGCATATACAAGAATAAACTCAAAATGGATTGAAGACTTAAATGTAAGACAACTCAATACCATAAAAACCCTAGAGAAAACACAGGGAGTTAAACCTTAAACATTTCTCTTAGCAATATTTATTTCTGATATATATCCTTTGACAAGGAAAACAAAAAACAAATGGGACTACAACACACTAAAATGTTTTACACAGCTAAGGAAACCAACGAAATGAAATGACAGCCCACTAAATGGGAGAACATATTCACCAATGATACAGTTGATGAAGGCTTATTATCCAGAATTTAGGAAGAACTCATACAACTCAATGCCAAAAAATAAAAAACAATCTAATTGTAAACTGGGCTCAGGAGGTGAATATACATATTTTTAACGAAGACATACAGATGGCCAACAGACATATGAAAAGAGTTCAGAGTGACTAATCATCAGTGAAATACAGATTAAAACTACAATGAGATATCACCTCACACCTGTCAGAATGTCTATCATCAATAGATCAACAAACCACAAGTGCTGGTGAGGATGTGGAGAAAAGGGAACCCTCATATCAGTCGGTGGGAACACTGATTGGTGAAGCCACTGTAGAAACATTATGGAGTTTTCTCAAAAAATTAAAAATGGAACTGCCTTATGACCCAGTAATTCCACTCTGGGAATATTTACAAAGAAACCCAAAACACAAATTCAAAAAAATACATGCATTCCTTTGCTCATTGTAGTGTTGTTTACAATAGCCAAACTATGGAAGCAACCCAAGTACCCATTAAGAGATGAGTGGATAAAGAAGTAGTGGTGCTTATATACAATGAAACGTTACTTGGCCCTAAATAAATAAGTAAATAAATAAATAAAATCTTACCACTTGTGGCTGGACAGTGTGGATAGATCTAAAGGGCATTAGGCTAACTGAAATAAATCATTCAGAGAAAGACAAATACCATATAATTTCACGTTTCTGTGGAATCTAAAGAATAATATAAAAGAACAAACAAAACAGAAACTGACTCACAGATACAGAGAACAGGTTGTTGGTTGTCAGATGGAGTGGGGTTGGCAGTCTGGGTGAAAAAGATGAAGAGATTGAGAAGTATAGATTAGTAGTTACAAAATAGTCATGGGATGTAAAGTACAGCAGTGGTCCCCAACCCCCAGGCTGTGGACAGGTACCAAAGTCCGTGAGCCATTTGGAACTGGTCCACAGAGAAAGAATAAATAACTTACATTATTTCCATTTTATTTATATTTAAGTCTGAACGATGTTTTATTTTTAAAAAATGACCAGATTCCCTCTGTTACATCCGTCTAAGACTCACTCTTGACGCTTGTCTCGGTCACGTGATACATTTATCTGTCCCACCCTAAAGGCCGGTCTGTGAAAATATTTTCTGACATTAAACTGGTCCATGGCCCAAAAAAGGTTGGGGACCACTGAAGTACAGCATAAGAAATATAGTTAATAATATTATAATAACTATGTATGGTGCCAGTTGGGTACTAGAAATAACAGGGGGAACACTTGGTAAAGTATATGATTATCTAACTACTATGTTATATACCTGAAACTAATATAAAAAATATTGAATGTAAACTGTAATTGAAAAAACTAAAACTTAAAAAAAAAAAAACAACAGCAGCTCTAGCCCAGTAGCTCAGTTAGTTCGAGCTTCATCCCAGTATACAAGATTGCAGGTTTGGTTCCCTGCTCAGAGCACATATGAGAATCAACCAATGAATGTATAAGTAGGTGGAACAACAAAGTGATGTTTCTCTCTCCCTCTCTCCCTCTCTCTCTCTCTCTTAAAATCAATAAAAAAGATTTTTTTAATTAAAAGATAAATAAATATATTTTTTAAAAACTACATTTTGGTATTAACCTGAAAACTGCAATTGTGCTAATAGTATTGTAAGTTATAATGGCATTTTAGTACCTGGAATATGTCTTCTGAAATAATCATACTAGCATCAAGGAGAATCAAACTTTTAAATCATGTTTTGTTCACATAGGTCAGGAAAGCAATAGGAGAGAAAGATGGACTGAAATAAGTGTCATTCTCATTTTTCATTTGTGAAGAATAATTTGGCTCCATTTGTATTTTCCATATACTGTTAGTAGTCTATCTTCTCTTTTCCCAAAACCCTGCTCATCTTGATTTTATAAAGAGTAAATAGAAAATAGCTCTCCTTGGGTATCTCTAACCTAAAAACAATTCCAAATGCCCAGAGCCCCCATTGTTGGTATCTGCTGGTATAATAAGGCAATGTTAGAGCAGAGTCATGTATAAATTACTGAAGGCAGCCTCTAGCTCAAAGTTGTCCTTTTCTTTTTTTATTAAAATTATTTTTGTTAATATTAAATTGTATTGTGATGAACACAGAACTTAAACTTGTTCCAAGCTTCATGATAACTTAACCACCCATCAAGATGAAAATGAGGCCAACATATCTGAGTGTAGCTATAAGAAATATAAAACAAACTAAGCCCACTACAGCTATCATACTAAAATTTGGCACCAAATGAAACTCCTACAAGAGGGAAAAGTTTTTGGTTTTTCATGCCAATACCTGTAACTGAAAGGCATGATTTAATATCTTTGAGTTTTGAGGCTTTTGTCTCTTTAGCTTCTTGCTTTCAGTCTTTGAGCCCAAGAAGAAGCCCCATACCAGTCACTCATAATATCAACTCTTTCCCTCCTATTTATCCATTTAAAAATAATATTGATTGAGAATTATGTGAAGTTCTGCCTTTGTAAAGGTTTGGTTGAATGAGGGAGACAGTTATTACAGAAAGAGTCACACTTGATTCTCAAAGACTGAAAACAGTTCATGAGAAAATTAAGCGGTACTCGAAGAGAATCTAACAGGGGCTCCAATAGGTCTCAGGGTCAGAGAGGTCTTTTTAAAGAAGGGACATGTCAGCTAAGTGAGAATTATTCCAAGCTGATAGAAAGGAAGAGAGTGACCCACACATGCCAAAATCATGAGTCAGGAAAGAATCACACAGATTTAAGGAAGTGAAGGAGGACTAGAGTGGCTGGAGGTGAGTGGCTAGAGGTCAGTAACTGGAGTGAGAATGGTAGGAGATGAAGATGGAGAATGGCATAATGTAACCCTAGGAAATATATTTGGCTTTTTTATTTCTGGCTATAGTGGGAAACAATTAAAAGCATTATAGTGTAAGTCCCACAGGCTACAGTATGAAGAATAGAATGGCAAGTGCTAACAGAGGAAGCAAACAGACCAGTGGCTGTTGTGGTAGTCCAGGAGAGAGATGCCAGCCTCAAGGGTTCTGACTTAAGTGGCAACCTCAGAGCCAGGATGGTGAGGTAAAGGGCATGGCTTCTGGGGTGACCACAGTTCGAATCCTGACTCTGCCAGTATGACCTGGGAACTCTCTTTGTCTCAATTTTATCATCTAGAAATTGGGATGAAAATAATACTCTTAAATATAATTTTCAAAAAGTTAAAATGATGACTCATATAAGTATAAAATGAGCACACATCAAAACTTTTATGAGGAAACCAGTAAGATGTCAAAACTAGTTCAAAGAAGACTTGTATTTAGGAAAGTTTGTATATTCTACCAGACAAAATCATTTCCATTGACATGAACAGAAAATAAAATTTCCATCACTATTGAAAAAAAATATTTTTGTATTATCACCATCCCTCTGCAAAAAAAAACCCAACTTCTATCTCTGTAGAGTTGAAAAATAGACTAGCCAAAGACAAAGACTCACACTTCCATAGAAATAGACAAGACCTGAAAGTCTGCTAGGCAATGCCAGCTTCCCATTGCAAAGGACAGCCAGTAATCTCTTCTGCCCATGTCACAGTGTTTCTGACAAGACCCACTCCTAACAGTGGTATAATGAATTAATATAGAGAAAGTCCTTAAAACACATCAGTAAACATTAACTGTTATTTTTTTCTATATCAGAGTGGTGGTAGTGGAAATGGAAAAAAATAGGTGAATTTCTGATACATATTTGAGGGAGAGTTGATAGAATCTGTGAATCCTCAATCAGGGGAAATGAGGGGTCAAGAATAACTCCTAATTTTTTGCTTGAGCAATTGAATGGCCAGTAGAATCATGTGCTGTGATAGGATAAAATACTGAGGAGGGAAATCAAAAGTTCAATTTTGGACATTTTAGATTGAAGATACCTTTGAAATATCAAAGCAAACATGTCAAGCTAGAGAGAGAATAATGAATAGTGGTTAAGAGCATGAAACCTTACTAGCAGTGTGACTGACTTATACTTCACTCTCCTCATTTATATCTGAAATGGAGATAGTAGTTCCTATTAAGTTGTTGTTAAGATTTAACAACTTTTATTTATAAAGCACTTAAAATAGTGGCTGGCACATAAGAAGTACCATATAAGTTTTTGATAAATAGATTAATTATATTAAATTAGTGTTTACTGTTTTAAAGAGTAAAATAGCTCCCTAGCCCAAATCTTAACCAAATAATAATAATAATAATAAAGTTTGGATATAAAGCTCAGAGAAAAGGTCTAGATTAGAGATTAAATACAATTGTCCCTCAGTATCCATGGGGGATTTGGTTCTAGAACCCCCTGCAGATACCAAAATCTGTCAATGCTCAAGTTCCTTATATAAAATGGCATCGTATTTGCATGTAACTTACACACATCCTCCTGAATCCTGTAAGTAATCTCCAGATTACTTATAATGCCTAATACAATGTAAATGCTATATAAAATAGTTGTTATACTATATTATTTAGGGAATAATGACAAGAAAATAAGTCTGTTTGTGTTTAGTATAGACATAACCATCATAGACCTAACTACATAGTACATGTCAGCAAAACTTAACATTGTTTCTAAAATATTTTCTATCCACATTTGGTTGAATCTGTGGGTGCAAACCCTGTGGTTATCAGAGCTGACTATATTTAGAAGTTACCCTCACGTTGGTGGTATTTGAAACCAAGGATCATTGATGAACACATCAAAAGACAGCACCAGACTGAGCCTTAGGCACTACAATATTTAGAGTTTGAGGAGGGGAGAAGGATCTAGAAATGGATAAAAAGTGACCAGAAAAGAAAACCAAGAGAGTTTGGTGTCATGTAGATCAAGAGGAAAAAGTAATTCAAGAAAAGTTGTGGTTAGTTGTGTTGGGCACCACAAGGAACAAGATAGGTGAGGACTAGATTTGCTGAGAATAGCAGACAATGTGGGGCCACTGCTCTTAGAAACTGATTATTAGCTGTTGTTCTATGGGTTTTTCTCTTCCTGTTAAAAAAATAACAACCTTTAGAGGATCAACAGAGTTCTTCCTTAGTAAGACCCTTTCTAATACCTTATCTGGAGCCATATCAGATAAAGCTAGGTCAGAACTGCAAGATCGGTTGAACAGATTCAAATTTGAGGTCCTATCCCTTAAAAGAGCTGTCAGTCTGACTCCTTTGAACTTTAAGAGAACTCGGATCCCTGCAACATTTTCTGCTAGTATAATCTCTTTGAAAGGAAAATGTGGTCCTTAATGCAATCTGCCTTTCTTCCCTTACTTCTAACACTGAGCGTTTCTTTAAGAAAGCCACTGAGACATTCTTACAGAGGCAAACTGCCCCTCAAAGAACACAAAAGGGCACATCATTATCATGAGAAAATTGAGTCTGCTACTTGAAAATAACATTGAAATATAGTTCTTTAAATGCTGACTTAGTGTTTTTTGGAATTGGGTCCTTCTTTATCCATCCATTCATCCATTAATCCATCCATCCATCCATCCATTCTTTATTGGTTAGTGGCATTATACAGAGCAGTCACTGAATTATTTTTATCAAATAGTTATATTGGTGGCTGAATCAAATTGTCGTTTGTTTTGTTGTTTTAGGTTCTAGGATCATCCTATTTTGGGTTATACTACTAGGGCACCTGACAGTGAACCTGAACCTCACAAACCTGGCATAATACTTAAATATTTGAGGAACCTATGGAAAAAAAGTGGTACTATTGTATGTTTTGTGCAATGATGTCGTGGATGCCTTTGAAAAATTTTGGTTGGACATTTCAATAGGAGTTGCATAACTAGCATGAATTATTTGCAGCTCCAAAGAGTTGTAAGCTAGCAACAGCAGCTGAGAAATATTTTTATAATTCTACATTCAGATCAAGTATCCTTGACTAAAAATCTTTCATAATAAGTTAGATTCTCATTTATTTGAAATGCTTTAGGTGTGGTTCTAAGAGGCATATTTTGGATTAATGTTCTCTGAAAACTTTAATGTTCTAGCTATATTTTTAAACAATCATTTTGAAGTTGGCTTGGTATGATGAGTTTTACAATTCTAAAATTCCAAAAAGGATTCAGTTCAAGAGTTGCCTTCCCTTTGTAGCATTCCAAAAGTTTTTGTTGTTGTTTCTTTACTTATTTTAGAGAGTTTTTAAAATCTTTTCTTTTAATTTTTTGAGAGGCACTAAATGACTAAAAACTTTTAGTTATTTAGGTTTTTTGATCTCATATAAAATTGAGACAGATGGAAGAAGATGTTTCCCTTTCGCTTCTCTAAGTTTCTTTCCACATAGCAGCAATTTTCTTTCTCATATATCCAAATACCATTTTTTAAAATTTATTGATTGATTTTAGAGAGAGAAAGAGACAGAAACATCAATCTGTTCCTGTATGTGGCCTGATTAAGGATCAAACCTGGAACCTTTGCATATTGGGACAATGCTCTAACAACTGAGCTATCCATCCAGAGCCCAAATACTTCTTCATTCCAGTGCCAAATATCCAGCTTTGTTTTAGGTAACTGCACCTTTTCCTAAAGATTTTATTCATTATCATCTCAAGGATTGCTTAGAAGCAGAAGAACCAACTTTTCAAAACTAAAGAAAAAGAATAGAGAAAGGAAGATTGTGTTAAAAATAAGATAAGGCAGTATATACAATAATAACATCATTACCAATACAGTATGGTTATGTTTTGTTCCAAAATAACATACTTATATAAAAGACTTTCTGGTTAATTTGAGGTACAATTACTTATACAATGTTTTATTTTTCTAATATACTATTTTCTAGATCCCTTAGTGGCCACCAGTTAAATGATAAATTTTTAGAAAGGGAAAAAAAACATAGTTTTTATGCAAATATAAAATGAACATCTGTTGAGGATTTCATTTACCTCATTAATTAATGAGGGAATCAGGAAGATGTTACAACCAATTCAATGGAAATTTAGAAACATACATGTTTAGGCAAATAAGAATATTGTAATAAGTTTGCAAATAGACGCAAAATGGATCTAATCCACAGGACATCCCCATAGAGATAATTAAACTGCATTTCTATGGGAAATAATCACTTGCATTGTCAGTTTTCTATAATTTATAGAGTGGTAAAATAACTCACAGTCAATGAAAGATTGAATAACTAGGAAAGATCCACTTAAAAAGATATCCAGTAGTGTTTTGGGTCCATTTTAAAGTGATTTTTTTCTTTATTTTTTTATTAAATTTATTCAGGTAACATTGGTTGATAACATTATATAAATTTCAGTTGTGGCCCTGGCCATTTGGCTCAGTGGTTGAACATCGACTGGGCATGTGGAAGTCCCAGGTTCAATTCCTGGTCAGGGCACACAGGAGAAGCAACCATCTACTTCTCCCCTCCCCCTTCCCCTCCCCCTCTTGCTTCTCTCTCTCTCTCTCTCTCTCTCTCTCTCTCTCTTCCTCTCTCTTCCTATCCCACAACCGTGGCTCCATTGATTCAAGCACATTGGCCTGGGCACTGAGGATGGCTCCATGGAGCCTCCACCTCAGGTGCTAAAAATAGCTCAGTTGTGAGCATGGACCCCAGATGGGCAGAGCATCGGCCCTAGACTGGGGTCACCTAGTGGATCCTGGTTGGGGCACATGCGGTAGTCTGTCTCTCTATCTCCCCTCCTCCCACTTAAATTTTAAAAAAAAATCAGTTGTAAAGCTTTATATTATAATATCTGTATACTTCATTGTATACTCACCACCTGAAGTCTAATCTCCTTCCATGACCATATATGTACCCCTTTACCCTCTTTGTCCTCCTGCTACTTCCCTTACCCTCTAGTAACCACCATACTGTTGTCTGTGTGTATAAGTTTGTTAATTCGTTGCTTTTTGTTTTTTATCTCACATATGAGTGAAATCACATAGTTCTTATCCTTTTCTGTCTGACTTATTTCACTTAGCATAATACTCTCAACACTCATCCATGTTGTGGCAAATGGCAGTATTTTCTTTTTTATGGCTGAATAATATTGTGCTGTATATATACCACATCTTCTTTATCCAGTCATCCACTGAAAGACAATTAGGTTCTTTCTCTGTCTTGGCTATGGTGAATAATGCTGCAATGAACATAGGGAGCATATATATATATAAGTATTTTCAAATTTGGGGGTCAAATACCCAGGAGAGGGATTGATGGGTCATATTGTAGCTCTATTCTTAAGTTTTTTTAAAGAACATCCATACAGTTTTCCATAGTGGCTGTACCAATTTATATTCCCATCAGCAGTGTACAAGGGTTCCCTTTTCTTCATATCCTCCCCAGCACTTATTTCTTGTCTTATATATAATAGCTATTCTAACAGGTGTGCAGTGGTATTTTTTTGTGGTTTTGATTTGCATTTTCCTTATAACTAGTGATGTTAAGTATTTTTTCATATATCTGGTGGCCATCTATGTGTCTTCTTTGGAAAAGTGTTTATTCAAGTCTTCTGCCCATTTTTTAATTGGGTTATTCTGAGTTTTTTAGTATAAATTTTTTATATTAGCTTTTTATCAGAGGTATCATTTGCTAGCATCTTCTCCCATTCAGTTGGTTGTTTTTTTTGTTTTGTTGATGGTTTCTTTTGCTCTGCTGAAACTTTTTAGTTTGATGTAGTTCTGTTCATTTTTTCTTTTACTTCCCTTGACTTTTGAATCAAGTTCACAAAAACTCATCTGAGACCAAGGTCTCTAAGTTTACTGCCTGTGTTTTCTTCCATGTATTTTATTGTTTCAGGTCTTATATTCAAGTCTTTAATCCATTTTGAGTTCATTTTACTGTAGTGCATCAGACAGCAGTCTAGTTTCATTCTTCTGCATGTGGTTTTCCAGAGTTCTCAACAACATTTATTGAAAAGACTTTCCTTTCCCCATTATATATGTTTTTGGCATTTTTGTGAAAAATTAGTTACCCATATTTGTGTAGGTTTATTTCTGGACTCTTGGATCTGTTCTACTGGTCTGTGAGTTTCTTTTACTGCCAATGTCATACTGCTTTGGTTATTGTAGCCTTGTAGTATAGTTTGAAGACAGGGAGTGTGATACCTTTGGCTTTGTTCTCTTGTTCAAGATTGTTTTGGCTAGTCAGGGTCTTTTGTGGTCCCATACAAATTTGAGGGTCTTTCATTGTATTTCTGTGATGAAGATCATTGGGATTTTTATAGGAATTACATTGAATCTATAGATGGCTTTAAGTAATATGGGCATTTTTACAATGTTAATTCTTCCAGTCCATAATCACAGAATATCTTTCAATTTCTTTGTGTTCTCTTTAATTTCTTTTAATAGGGTCCTGTCATTTTCAGTGTATAGGTCCTTCACTTCATTTGTTAAATTTATTCCTAAGCATTTTATCCTTTTTTGTTGCAAATGTAAATGGGATTGATTTCTTCATTTTTTGTTCCTTATGTTTCATTGTTAGTATATAAGAACACAACAGATTTTTGTATATTGATTTTGTATCCTGAAACTTTACTGCATTTGTTTATTGTTTCAAATAGTATTCTTTTATAAAATATTTTAGCAACACAGGGAGAGAGAGGGAGAGAGAGAGAGAGAGAAAGAGAGGAACAGACAGGAAGGGAAAGAGATGACAAGCATCAGTTTTTCACTGCGGCACATTAGATGTTCATTGATTGTTTTCTCATATGTGCCTCAATCAGGAGGCTCCAGCAGAGCCAGTAAACCCTTGCTCAAGCCTGCAACCTTGATCTTCAAGCCAGCGACCTTTAGGCTCAGCCAGTGACCATGGGGTCATATCTATGATCCCACGCTGAAGCTAGCAACCCCGTGCTCAAGTTGGTGTGCCTGTGCTCAAGCTGGCAACCTCAGGGTTTTGAACCTGGCTCCTCAACATCCCAGACTGATGCTCTATCCTCTGTGCCACCACCTGGTCAAGTTTTTATAATTTTTAACTATACTATTCCGTTTATTTCTCCTCTCTCCTCACTCTGATATTATCCCACCACTCTCAAACACAAATGTATGCCAAGAGAAGGAAGAAAACAAAATCCACAACCCCTATCAACTCACAATTCAGATGTAATAAGATTGAAAACTAAACCAAAATTATATAATCCTGATGTGATTTTCTGCAAGTTTCTTTTTTTAAGATTTTATTTATTAATGTTTAGAGATAGGAGAGAGAGAGAAGCTGGAAACATCAACTCGTAGCAGTTGCTTCCTGTATGTGCCTTGATCAGGTTAGCCCAGGGATTCAAACCAGCAATCTCAGTGTTCCAGGTTGACACTTTATCCACTGCGCCACCATAGGTCAGGGGGTTTTCTGCACATTTAGATTTGTATTTTGAAATCAGAACATAAGGCAAGGCTAGTAACATCAAAATGACACACCTATAAAGCTACTCTTATTTTGAACAATCCCAATGATTTTTTTTAACAACTATGTATGTGCAAAAGGAGAGAGGTGAAAGGAATGTAAGAGGAGAAAATAATAAGTTAAATATCTTAGTTATAGACCATATGATGGTGCATTAAAATTAGAGCCTAACTCTGGCAAAGATTTGCAGTGACATGAGAACAATTAACCAGGAATGAATTGGTTCTGTTTAACATTATATTAATAAAGTGATTGTTTTTATTATTGTAATCCATGCTTCTGATTCGATAATAGCTTCTAGTAAAGTAAACCACTTTGGGATTTTACGAGTGAATTTGATTATCATTGTTTAATATTTTATTAAATAATATAATTATATATTTATACAGAATAAGCTTTTTGTTAAATAAAATGAACAGTTAAACTTGGAAATCAAAGACTACACAGAAGCATAAATCATTCATTTGCTAAGGTTTTTTAAATTCCTAGAGAAGGAAAGATTAAATGCAAAAATTGTAACGTCCTTGCTGAAGTTTAAGCCTGTCTCTTAAAGAACTCACTTATTCAGCCATTTTTTATTCATCCCATAATAGTACTTCTAACAAAAAAGAGTTTTTAAATAACCCAAATTAAACTTCAATAATAAGAACTTTTTTATTATACATTTTTACATCAAAATGATTTTTTAAATACTTATTGACTCCATTTTGAAGATCCAACTTTAAAGGTTCTAAAATAGCCAGTACTATTTAAATTGAATTATCTAAACATTACATTTAAACCTCCTAGCTCAGTTGTCTGCCCTCTCACTGACCTTGTTTCCTCCCACTTGTGGCCAGAAAGCTCAAGATAGTAAATACAGTTGGGAGATCTAGGGGGTTGGGGAAAGTTTCATATGAAAAAGTTATTATTCATTTGGCCATTTGCACTATTATATATTTTTCTTTTGAAATATAATCTTCTGCCTTCAATGAGAGAGAACATAGCATATCATACAGTGTATGCACTAGAGAAATTAAGATGACTGCTAGAAGATGGGACCACTTAAAAGCCAAATTGTTTTTAATTGGTGTGAACTTGATGAAGACCTTAGAATAGTGGGTTGGGAGATAAGCCAGTAAGGCCATTTGACATTTGATAAGACTCTCTCTTGGGAGACATAAAGTAGATGTTTATTGTTTTTGCTATTAACCCTTAATGTTCAGATAGTCAAAACCACACATACGCATAGGCATACTTATTTTTGTTTGTTTGCTGCTTTAAAATAAATATGTTTCAATCATTGCATCCAGTTCATGGGGCTTCAGTAGCATACCCTTTCTACTTTGTGGGTTTTTGTTTTATTTCTTGGTCCTGGGAAGAGACCAAATGCAAAGTGGTTCATGGTGTAGGCAAGGCGAGATGAGGGTTTAGTTTGTTCATCATTTATAGTCTACAATTCATCTGGGACTCACTATGGAACATAAAACATAGATCAGTGTAGCTACTTGTTGTTCTTATAAGTTTATATATGTGGGAAAAGATGGAAAGTAAAACATAAAATAAGCTTGGAGATTATTTATTAGTCTCATTGGTTAGCACCTCTTCTAAACATTCTGTAGCAGGAGTTGGTAAACTATAGCCCACAGGCCAAATTCAGACCTTCCTTTACCCTTCCCATTGCCAGTCCTAGTTTTTAATAAATAAAGTTTTATTGGAACACAGCTGAACAAGTCTGTTTACATATTGCCTATGACCGCTTTCACACTACGTTGGCAGAGTTGAGTAGTTGCAACAACAAAGACCTACAAACATGGCTGGTGGAATCTAAAATATATTCAGTAGAGCCCTTTAAAGAAAAAGTAAGTAGATCCTTGTTCTCATAATGGTCACTGAAGAGGGCTATGATGGGTGACAGAACAATAATCCTTACTGCCTACGAAAAACTAATAGGGTGCAGCTCTTTTTGAGAGCTTGTCATCTTTTTTATTTGCAAACAAAATTCAGCACATTATTTAAGAAGCATTATTCATCAATTATGTGCTCATATTGAAGAACTTATCATTTTCTTTTGGGTTTTTCTTACACACTAAATAGTTTAGTATTTTGCACTAGCTTCACATTTTTCTTTACGACTACACCTGGGATGCAGAATTCAGCATTTGTGGACTTGTCATAATTCTTGTTCCAGGAGCCAAGCAGATATACATGAATGTATAAGAAGAGGATTAAGAGTATTTTTATGGCCAATTTTGGTATTGTTTTTCTAAAAAGTTTCTAGAAGTAGCATTATTTAAAAAGAAAGAGACTTCTTAAATTTTTTGGATATTGTTCTCCCACAAATTCTCCAAGTGCCAGAAGATGAAGTCACAAATTCAAAAACAAGAGAGGGAAGTAACATTGTGATGGGAATTTCGCAGGAATAATTCTGGGTGGCCCTTCCTCCCTCATCCACTTTCCTGACCTGGTTGCCTGTGACCTTCAGTCTCTCCTAGAGGACTGCTCTTCAAGGATAACAAATGTCAGAGCCTCCCTAACGGGACTCCTTCCACGCCTCAGACACCACGCCAGGTCCCCCACTCCATGCACAGCCCAGGCTCAAGCCTAGGGAACATCTTTGTTGTGCTCCTTCCAGTTTGAAAACTTGGATTGGTCTCCTGTTAGAATTTCAGTTTTTCTAAACTAGATATGAACCATTTGCACTTGCTAGGATTTAATGCTGTAACCTTCTTATCAGTTCTTTCCTTCTTTGCCAAAGTCAAGGATAGGGAGCCAGGTTTGCATGCCTCCTCAGCACGACTCCCTGTGAGAAAGCAGTAGGATCATGGAAAAATAAAAAACAATTTTATTTCAAAATTCTTTTTCCAGATTATTTTACTAACTTTTTAAAAATGTTAGTGGTTTCCTCTGGGCTTCTCCCCCCAGCCCCTCTCAAGGTCATTGTAGCTATGGCCATTGTTGGTTAGTGGAAGGGGAAACAAAGCCTTTTTTTTGGAATTTGGATATTGTGCTACAATATCCAAATTTTTTATCTGAGAAACTCAGATAAAAACTAAATTCTTACTGCTGTGGCTTCTCTCTGGGGGTTGGGGTGGAGGCCTTTGAGCACACTTGTGTGAGTGCACAGCCTCTCGTTTACTGTCACATGCCTGTGGACTTAAATTTGTAGCACAGATTTTCTTGGTGATATAAAAAGAACTGTAGTCTGGACTAATTCAAAGAATGTGTGAGGAACAAGACTTTGTTCCATTCTTGGAAACTTACAAAACATGAAAAAACAAAAAACAAAACCCTTTCTACATATAAATAAATCTTGGGAAGCACATTGTGCAGAAAAGCAAAGAAAGTTACAGTATATGAGATCCAGACTAAAAAAAAAATACTTCCTTAAATATCTCCAAGGGCTTATTTCGTTATAGGTTTTAGTATCAATATTAGTCTGCTATAAGAATAGCCAGCATCTTGCAGCAGACACAAGTGCTGGGATTTAGAGTGAGAGAAGAAACCACCAATTCCCTGTTCTGAAGAGCTACCACTGTGAGTACAGGCAGGGAGAAAGCAGGTGGTCAGTGGCTGGAATGTCTTACAGCTGGGAGTTCATATGACACTCTGGAAGAAACCAATCCAGAAACAGTGGCAAAAGAGCTTATGAACTAAACTGAAGTGCCCATCACAGCACAGGGTAGTGGAGCCCTGAGCACATCCTTGGACAGCCCTGGGCCCTGGTGGAAGGTGCAATGTGGCCCCTCATGATCCCCAGGCTCTGCTGCCTGGGGCTTCTCATCCTGTTCTCTTGTTTGCTTGCTGACTGCAGGTTCATCCCAGAGGCCTGGTCAGCCTGCACAGTTACCTGTGGTGTGGGAACCCAGGTGCGAATAGTCAAGTGCCAGGTGCTCCTGTCTTTCTCTCAGTCCGTGGCTGACCTGCCTGTTGACGAATGTGAAGGACCCAAGCCGGCATCCCAGCGTGCCTGTTATGCAGGACCATGCAACGGGGAAGTTCCCGAGTTTCACCCAGGAGAGACAGATGACCTTCTCGGTGGCCTGCAGGACTTTGACGAGCTGTATGACTGGGAGTATGAGGGCTTCACCAAGTGCTCTGAGTCATGTGGAGGAGGTAAGAAGGGGGTTCTGGCTCAGATACCCCCCACATCTTGTCCTTTTTCTGTGTCCTCTTTCCCTGTGTGCAGCTGTGGCATGTGATGGCCTCCAGTCCAAGAATGATAAGCGGGGGAGGAAGGGCGGAAGTCTGTCTAAATGTAAAGCATACTGAATGAAACACAGATGAATTTCTCCTTGGACTTGAGTAGCTCTCAGACTGTCAGCTACGAGTGGCCAACACAACTAATTCTTTTACTTTCAGTTGTCATTCTGGTGTATCTGACTGGGAAACACTGCTGACACTGACCTGGCAATGCCCCCAACTTTCTGTTTTCTTTATCTGTGCCCTTGCTCAGTGCACATGGTGCAAACCAGAGCCCGAGATGACAAAACATTCTGCTATTTCCAAGAACAAGTTACAGTCCCTCTGATTTACTCAGCTGATCTCCCAAAGTAATATCTACTTACAAAGGGAAGGTATATAAAAGGCAGTTAACACTGTGTTTACCTGGAACTGGAAAGAACTTTAATGATTAAAGTCAAACCCCACTGCCATTTTACAGATGAGAGAACAAAGATACAAAGAAGCTGAGTGACTTGTTCAAGATCACACACTAGTTAGTGACAGCCGGGACTGGGCTTGCCATTTATTTATTTCTCTGTCTAGAGTCCATCATACTATGCTTCTTTGAGCATCCAGAGAATTCCTGGAGCTTTCTCATTATGAATATTATTTAACTGTTAAATAGTACATGTCTGTTGACCTGGTTCTCCAAGGTATATTTCATGGTGACAACAACCGACTCAGTGATTCTTTATTTCAGGTGAAATCTGAATGGGATTGTAGTGGGAGAGGAGGGCATTTAAATCAACAATTAATTCTTCAAGATTACAGTGTTTTTCTTACCACTGTAGAAAACACGTTAGATCCCTATTGCCGCTGCCTCCCCTGACGACTGCGAAGTGAGACTTTCATAAGTGAGGACGGGCTGGCTCACTTCCTGCCAAATCCCCACCAGTTCTCAGTTCCCCCTCAGGCACACTAAGGTTCCACATTCCCAACGAAGCTTCTTACTTAAGTATTATAAATATATATATATAATTGTTTCCCCAAACTGTTTTATAAACCGTGACATTTTGAAAACTCTTTTAAAAAGGCATCTTTTGTCATTATTGAGAATGTAAGGATAGATGTGTCCAAACTGTTCCCATGAAGTTGGAAAGGAATGAAAAGTGGAACAAGTACTGGCAAGGAATCTATTTTCTCCATCAGGTCTTTTAGTAAGTGTTTTATTGTTTTGACCTTGAGATTCTTGTTTGTTTCTAAGTCTTCCACGTTCAAACTGTGAGTTTTTTAAGTGGTTTAATGGAGAGGCCCTGTTCTTTTAGAACCTAAATTTTTCCATCTGATTCTGGAAGAGTTTCCTGGAATTCAGCTAATCTGTTTTTATGGTGTTCTCCACTCACACTAAGGACATCTTTTTGTCTGGACTTAACGAGGAAGAAGTGAGAAATACACTGTGGTGATCTCTGAGCCCAGGCAGGAGCTATGGGGTCCTGTGGAAAGGCCACAACTGGCGGCTACTGTTGCGTCTTTCCAATATAACAAATGACTCAAGTGTTCAGATGGTATGTGTTTATCCCCAATTGCGGTGATCACTTGAATTGAATGTTCATTATCTCTAGCCTGAAACAAAAGTGCTTTGGAAAAAAATTACTAATGGTCTTTTCAGTTATGATTCTCAGTTACAAGTCAAGCCTAGAACTTTATGAACAGATGGGGAAAAAACAGATGCAGTGATGGATTATATCATATAAACAAACAGATACCTTTATCTTTAAGGTATCAATGCCTATCAATCAGGCATATAAAATTCAAAGTGTAGAGAGCTTATGGAATGTTTTTCATTTGAAGTGTTTTCAGAAGATATTGATTTAGAAATAAGATTTGATCTTGATATACAATTAATCGCTGCCTGTAGGAACTGAGTGTCTTTGTACAACATAAATTGTACTTCCTTAATGTCCAAGGCAGAGTAGAGTTACTGAAATGTCTTAGGTCTTAACTGTCAACAACTGTGCACACTTACCTACAGTTATGTCCCTGTGCCAAGGTCATATATTTACACCTAAAATGTTAGAGTTAAAAATTCCAAAGTGGTGAAAATATGTTTGGGATATGTGGGTCCATATGATGCCCATATGCACTAAAATATTATTTTGTTATATGGGACATGTATATTTTGAAGTTTGTGTTTGGCAATAACATTTTATTGTATTATCAACTTTGATCTTTCACCAAAATATAACTCACAAGGTTATATAAATATTTTTAATCATTTTTACTGAAGGCAACCAAAAACATAAAAGATTAGCAGATAGATTTTAAATCAATTTTGGACTAAAAGGCCAGTCAGGCTAATTTTATTTTATTTTTTTAATCTCAAGAGATGAAATTGGATAGACACAAAAGTAACCTTTCCCCTAGCAGAGGTAGCAACCAGAAGGAACTAGTTAGTAATTTAGGCTGTAGTTGGTGACTAGGTTTCCCCAAGCTGTCATCAAATTTCATGTAACAATTATGCTATTCTGAGAGAGATAAACAATGGAAACCCCACTTTCTAGAAGATTAAAAATGAGCCTAACCTGTTCATGACCATTTCCTGAGTCCCCCTATCATCTCTGTGTTATATTTTAATTTCCCCTACATGCACTAATAGGTGAGTCAAGGAGAATGGATTTGAATGTGAACAGCTTTAAGATGAACTCCTAGATGATAAAGTCAACTTTAAACTCTAGCTGAGGGAAAACTGGATATTTGTTTCAGCAAGAATGACAAAGTCTTGTGCCTATGGTTCCCTTTTCTTTATGAATGCTCTCTCTGTATGCTTATGTCAACAAAGGTGAACTCAGGCCTTGGCTAGTTGACTCAGCGGTAGAACATCGGCCCAGCATGTGGAAACCCTGGGTTCTTTTCCCAGTCAGGATATATAGGAGAAGCACCCATCTTCTTCTGTACCCCTTCAATCCCCTTCTCTCTCTTTCTCTCTCTCTCTTTCTTCCTCTCTCTCTCTCTTTCTCTTGTGTTCCCTCCTGCAGCCATGACTTGAATGAGCAAGTTGGCCCAGGGCACTGAGGATGGCTCCATGGCCTCACCTCGGGCGCTAAAATAAATCAATTGCCGAGCAGCAGCCCCAGATGAGCAGAGCATCACCTGGTAGGGGGCCTGCACAGTGGATCACAGTCTGGCGCATGCAGGAGTCTGTCTCTGCCTTCCTGCCTCTCACTTGATAAAAAAAAAAAGAGGCAAACTCAAAATCATAAAGTACTGTACTTAAACATATGTTCTGTGTTGGTTTAGAATGTCCTTCTAAGTGCATATATTAGCCTATTTGGAAAGAGCACAGACTGGATGAGCTAACTTCTCACTTCCTGGCCTGCCTCCCCTGGGCCAAGTATACTGTGAACCCACAGGTGAAGTCCTCACATTTCCGTCCTCCTCCAACTTCCCACACTCCCCATTCCAAGGCAGCTCCCTCACTTCTCTTTCTCTCCTCCAGGCCTCCCGTTCCCACCTCCCCTTCGCCTGAACTGCATACTAGGCTGAGAATACCCTGCCCTTTAGGCATTTCATTCATCAGGCCGCAAAAATTTATTGTGTGTTGACTACAGGGCTGGTCCCAGATACTCCCCTATTATGAGCTCTGTCCTTCATTTCCCCCACCATCCCAAGCCCCACCTAAAAATGCTGAGGCAACTGGCCCCCATGGCAATAGACATTTCACTCATACTGCTGCAGAGGCCCAGGACATTGTTTTATATTGTGCTGGATTAGAATTGAGGAGCTAAAACACTACTTAATCTCAGCACTTAACCACCCTGAAGGCCATTTTTATCTTGAGCTATGATTATTGGTTTAGTTTAGAGTAATGTTAACTTGTGTTCTGCATATCCAAGAAAGGAGATTACAGATATCCTTGTGGAAAGACGTAACCCCTGAAGTCTTGAAGGACCTAAGTTCTATAAACAAGGAGTTCACAAAGTAAAAAAGGTTGCATTACTCATATCACACACACACACACACATACACACACACACACACACACATGCAATACTTTTTTTTTTTTTTAACAGACAGGAATAGAGTCAGAGAGAGGGACAGATAGGGACAGACAAGAAAGGAGAGAGATGAGAAGCATCAATTCTTCATTGCAGCTCCTTAGTTGTTCATTGATTGTGTTCTCATATGTGCCTTGACCAGAGGGCTACAGCAGACTGAGTGACCCCTTGCTCAAGCCAGCAACCTTGGGCTTCAAACCAGTGATCTTTGGGCTCAAACCAGTGACCATGGGGTCATGTCTATGATCCCATGCTCAAGCCACAGACCCTGCACTCAAGCTAGTGAGCCTGTGCTCAAGCTGGTGACCTTGGGGTTTTAAACCTGGGTCCTCCGCGTCCCAATCCAATGCTCTATCCACTTGCCACCACCTGGTCAGGCATTGCAATACTTTCAATAAGGCCAATGATAACTTGTTGAACTAAGCCCAAATATGCAGTATTTTATTGTAGAGCAACATTTAGTATCTCCTGAATATTACCAAGTAGGTAAATAAAGTGTAAACTTAATTTTTTATTGTATTTCTTAATATAACCACTTCTCTAGATTCTGTATGGAATGGTTAGCCTCAACCAGTGCCTTGCCATCATTACCTTACTAATGCCAGATAATTCCAATGGGACATATCAGTGATGATATCAGCCATTTTTTGGTGAGATGTTTTGCTATTTCATCATACCATGAATTTCAAACGGCTCATCCCAGCTGGAAGCAAGAGAAGCACTGTGGAGTCCGCATATTACAGAACATGATAGAGTAGCTTGAATGTCTTGTATAAACCCCAAATTCTCCATTCTCAACTGGCTAGTATATATTTAAATTACATTTTGAAATTCATAAAAACTTAGAAAAAAGTTTTTATTCATGGCCACAGGATAAATATTGTGACTGATTATTTTTTTAATGTTTGATTTATGAAACTAGGAAGAAGAAAGATGGTATGGATTCTGGCTTTAAAATGTCACTTTTTGACTGATGTTCTTGAGGAGTGACCTAAGCCAGCATAACATCACCTTAGGAAGCATTAGCCTGTTGATCAGGGTACTCACTTGGTGAAACATAAGGTGGATAGGAGGAGGAAAGGAACAGGGCTAAGAAGTGTTGAGTCAGTTGTATTATATCAGGTATTAAATTGCAAAGCAATGCAGAAAATAAAAATAAGAAAATATGTGTGTATTTATATATGAAACTACTAATATGGATTGTCACATGCTCTATTATAACTATCTACAAATATTTAACTACAGATAGATAGCTTTACAGATCTTTATATACATAGCTATGTATGACTACAACATATTATCCATAATGTTCTGTCTCGTCTGTTTCTTAAACTTAATTCTGCTAAAATGATTCCAGACAAATGTCTAGGCTATTCCTGAATATCTCTAGAAGATAATAGCCTCTTAGTATTTTTAATGTTAATGCTGTCAGCCATTAAAGCTCCAGTGCTAAGGCACAGCTCCACTATTTGTCAACAGTATGACCTTAGGAAGATTTTCACCTTTCTGAGCCTCTGTGTTCTTAGCTGTAAACTGGGGATAAAAATAGTGCTTTCCTCATGGAGTTGTCGAGAAGATTGAATGACGTTTGTCAAGCTCTTAGCCTTATACCTGGCCAATAATATGCAACCTGTAGATTTTGACTATTATGACTGTGGGCCCCAGAATGAGAGGTCTGATCATTACCTCACCCAGTTCAATGCTTCTTTGCTCCATGAAAGTCTTCATAGAGGATTCTGTTCACCACCTTAGAAGACCTGCCAAGTAACCTTGTGCCTGTCTATGCTCAAACTCCTGTTCTACTAGCTCTGAGTCAGGGGCATGCAGGTGTCAGTGGGAACATTGTTTCTATGGATGTACAGAAGATTGCCTTTTATGGATAGTCATCATGCATCTTGTTCTCTTTCTTTGTTCTAAAGAAACTGCCCTAGTTTACTAAAAAAAAATGAACCAGAATCAAAAGAATACCAACAAAACCTGGATCCCGGATGCAAGGCCCCAGAAGAACAGCACTTCACCGATGGCTGGATAGTAAAACATGGCTCTTGGCCTCCCTTCCAAATACAACAGTCTTCTGTTGATTAAAATGTAACATGCAAAGGTCTTGGGGCCATTTTTTTTGTCACCCTGCTCTCCTTCTGTATTAAATTATCACATTTCAGTATTGGCAGCTATAGAGCTTGGTGGCATTTTTTTAAAGTGTTTCAACAGTACCGGTAGCAGCCGGCCCTCTCAAGGGAGTTAAGCTTTTCAAGGGGCACGCTTACAGAGGCGCAATCATATGTGTACTTTCTCTCAGATCAAGCGGTATTTGACAAGATGGGCAGCCCTGGGCTTTAGACTGCTGTCTCTGACATGCAGCGAGAGTCCTACCAATCACAGAGACCTCCCACCAGCTGCCTTGTCTACACTTCATCACCCCGCACACGCCCACTCTGGCCTGACAGTGTGATTTGTACACAGGTGTCCAGGAGGCTGTGGTGAGCTGCCTGAACAAACAGACACGGGAGCCTGCTGATGAGAACCTGTGCGTGACCAGCCGCCGGCCTCCAAAGCTCCTAAAAGCCTGCAGTTTGGATCCCTGCCCATCAAGGTAACAGGCATGTTGCCTGCCCTGCTACCCAGGAGTGTGTTCAGAGCTGGGTGTGTCTGTCCATGGGCAAAACCAGAACGCTTATTGTTACCCAATGTTTTGAAAACCAATTAGCATCAGTTCAAACTTTGAGTCAAATCCACTTAAATTTAATTGAAACCAGGGCTTTGGAATTCCGGCCCAATGGTCATGCTCAGGGTCCAGGAGTCTCCGAGCACTGAGGCGAGTCCTGTGGCACGGCCGGTATGTGCACGTGCTGCGGGCTGCTTTCTCCTGGAGGGAGTATCAACTGACCACAGACCTCATGGTCTCTGCCACCTTTGAGCCTGTGTCCCAAACCCTCACACCATAATAACAGATTGGCTCATGGAGCATCTGGGTGGTATAATTGGTCCACTGTAAATCTGTGTGCACACAGCATGCAGATTCATTATAGCGTGCTCTGGGGTGTATGTGTGTCATTTCACATGCATAAAATCAATTAGAGCATTTTATGGTTCAGCCCTGCCTGGGTCTCATTATTACCCAACCCTGAGTCTTAATCAATCTAATCACTGCTTCAGTCCACACAGTTTTGTGGTGTCTTGAGAGACTCGCCCTCAGATACTTCTTTGGAGCAAATCTCTGTAGAAGCTAAACCATCTCATCTATGATTCTTGTCTCAAAAGGAAATGTTTAAAGAACCAAAGCCAGTCTTTCAAGTCAGCTGTTGGGATGGAGAATGTTGCCAGATAAGGTCATATCCTAGATATGAAGGGGAATGCTCTTTCTGAATGGTATCTCTTCTGTTTCTGCAAAGTACCCCATAAGAAGCCATGGGTTATCTTCAGGAATTAACAATAATTTGCTGGTCAAGCTGCAGCTGCTTGCCTTATTTCTCAGCCAACTAGATGCCTTTGGGATTTCAAGGATGTAGATACAAGCCTCCCCAGACCAGAGCCCAATCTCACAGTGACATTTTCCCCGCTGGTCACCAGCATTGTTCCATATATTGATCTGAGTGGTGGGCCCAGCTTCCCCTTTTAAAGGCAGAAGAGAAGAGGGCCACCAGTGCCATGTTCTCTAGTCTAAAGGAACCAGAAAATCCATCAGCCACTGCTTAGAGCAGCACTCCACCCATGAGAACAGCAGCCAGTAAAACAACCAAGGGCTGGATCCAGAAAAGCTAGATCCAGGGCATGGACCACTGTGAAACCTCTTTTCTGTCTGTCTGACCTGATTTACATCTCTGTCCTAACCTCCCTGTTCTCCAGTTGAGCAAACCTAAGACCTAATTGCGTGGGCAAAGGGTACGACCCCCTTCTATGTGGCACTGTTGTCCCCAGAAAGGAAGAATCTGAGTGGTTTCGGCATGGACAGCCTGCTAGGGCCTTGGCTAAATGTCCACGGGCCTGGTTTACCATCCTAGTGCTGCCACTGTTAGCTGTGTGGCATTGGGCAAGCTGCCTGCCCTTTCTATTTCCACATCTGCAAAATGATCTGAGGTCACCACATCCTGGCCAAATAGCCCCTGAATCTTCATTCTTCTGATTCTGCTGTAGACAGAACAATGAAACTGACTACTGCTGCTATAGTGTGCTGATAATTGATGTCATTTCTGTCTGCTTATTTACTATCACTTTAAAAATAAGCATAAGTGTTTTTCCAACCACATTCCAGTGTTATAATGACATCCAAATGCTGGGATGAGGGAAGGCAATGTCGAGGAGTCAGTACCTGGGACTAGCTGAAAATCTTCTGAGATTTGCAGCCACTAAACCCATCCCTTCCTGGGGCAGCAGAAAGAATAAGACACGAGGTGTCACTTTTCATCCTCAAAGTATTGGCAGTGGTTAAATTAGATGAGCTTACTTTACACTACAATGTTTATATTGACTCCTGGACGAGAACTCTTGTTATGCTTAGCTTTATTTCATTTGCTCCAGAGACACTTAGTGCTTTGATTTCCCACCAGCTAGTTGTCAGACAGACGAGCAAGACCTCTTTTATTTGGTATAGCCAGAGACTTCTCAGGCCAGCCATACATAGATGAGCACTTGTAGGTTGATGCTAATTAAAACAATAAAGTGAGTGCATGTACAGTGGGCTGGTATGACTCACTCTCTTCATCCAGTCAAAGAGCTAAAGCGGATCTTCATCTTAAAAATGAGAACCCTATGGAGAAGAGCTCCTGGGGAATATTTCACTGTGACATAAAGGGGGAAATTTTTTTCTCTTTCTAAAGGTTGGTGTAAAATGTATATGAAAGAGAAAATGTGTTTGGTAGGGACATCACAATGCAGTGTTGATTTCTCACACACCTTCTGTTCAGGTGGGAGTAACTTAAATCTTTAATTCACAGAAATTCTCATTGTGCATGGATCATTGTTTTCTGTACATTTTAGGGTATCCTCATCTGGGCACTAAATTTCCATACACTGTCTTTTGGGGTCTTGGTATGTGCTGATGTCTATGTGTTCAAAGAACCGTAGCATTTTCCATGGAATATACAGAAAGGACATTTCAAGTCTTGGTCACAGGACTCACATCTCTGAGAGGAGGCGACTGGTTAAGTAGCTTTCCTGGGCAGCTGTCAGTTCCACTGAATACCAGTTAGGAAGCCACTTTTCCTCTTCTGTGTGGTCAGAGTTATCAGATCCCAGGGTGAGTATCAAAGGCCCCAGGGCATGTTCTGTCTGGGCAGTCTTTCTAGGATTATACATCCCTACTTCTGACTGACTCTGTGTGAATGGCAGAGCTGGCATCAGAGGCCCATGACCAGCTTTCACCGGGTCTAGGTGGATAATTTCTTACCCCTAGCTCTTCACAGGAAGGGGATATCTCAAGCTAGAAATACTGTCTTATCGTTCCCACTTGTGTGTGTATGTGTGCATGCACAAGAACTGCCTGTGTTTTTTAGGACATTTAAAAAAAAAAAGTAGTTATCTACTAAAGAGAACGATATTTTAAAATCCTTACTCTCGGCCTATGTCTTTCTCCTCCTCTCTCTGCAACTTATGCCTAGAAAATGGATGACACATAGCAGGGGCTTATTATCTATTTACTGAATAAAAATGAGTATAAAGGATGAGAGCCAAAATTATAAGTAGTAGTGTTTAGATCCTATTATTATTGCTAGCTAGAAAGACTGCAGTGCTATCTGCTCTCAATCCCTCTTATCCCTTCTCTCTCACCTACCAGATAGTACTGAAATGCCATCATTAGAGTCTCTTCCTTAAGTTGAAGACTTTAAATACCAATCTGAAATATAAACAGCCTAAGGATAAGTAACCTTTATGTTAGCAATCACACATCGCAAAGTATCCTTAATATAAGAGTAGGAAGGCAATCTTTAATACAGAGGATTGTTGAATGAACTGTTGGCATTGTCCAGAACGAAGTTTGTTCATCAGAGAGATAGAAGGTAGTATACATCATGACAGTTATTAATCCCTTAGCAACCTTGCCTAAAATTGGCCAGAAGAAATTAGGATTATTTTTTCTTGTGTGCTGACAGTGAGAATTTTGCATCCAAGTTGATAGCGAGAAAGCTGTCATTACAAGGAAGAAAAATCACTGTAGGCACCTGTACCGCCATCTGAGTAATTGGTGTCTGGAAGGCCCACTACCCTGCCAACCTTCACTGGTGGGTTAGACCAGCTAATGGAAGAAATGCCACAGAGGAGCTAATATCAGTCATTAGGAAAGAGGTCAGCCTCCTGCTCCCAATGAGAAAGCTTTCTGAGTATTATAGTCACTATACGAGGTAATACATGAATATTCTCATTCTTTATAAGTCAAGCACAGCACAAATAAGCAAGAAAGGCACACACTCCCCTTTCTCCACTGTGCTCCACAGTTCCAGTCCCTTCTTCCCAAAGATAAACACTGTTCATGGTTTGGTACATGCCTTTCCAGGCCTTTTGCTGTGAATTTATACATATATACGAACACATACAAATATATAAGGCATTCTTCCCTTTGTAAATGGGAATATTTTTATCTTGTTCAGCAATTTGATTGTTCACTTAATATGCACTAAAGATCTTTCCCATCCCTGAGACCACCAAAATAAAAAGCAACAAATTTACACCTATATTCAAATTCTGCTCTGTTGCATTTAGCTATGTGACCTTCAGGAGGGTTCTCGGGTTCTTCATGTCTAAAAGAGGATCATAGAGGGCCCCGAGAAAAATTTATTTCCTTCTCCTTCCCTTTTATTTCATGGTGAGAAATACTTTATTTTTAAATAACACAATATTTTGTATTCAGGACTTAACTCAAATTTGATTAGCTTTTTCTTTCTTATTCAACTAAGGCTTCACTGAGCAGCTCCCTCGTTCATACCGGCAACGACATGAGCAGCCTAAGGGAAGCCAGAAACCACTACCTTAAAAAAAAATAGAAAGAAAGAAAAAAGAGTATGACTGTTATTAATTATAAGCATTTGATAGCTTGGCCAGTGTGTGTTGAAAAGATTTGGTAAACGTACCTGGAGGAGGGGAAAGAAGTAAGCAATGAAAGCCAGATGGCTGAAAATGAAGGAAATTCCAGGCAATTTCTGCAGCTTTGTTCTAACATACTTTTTAAACTAAACTTTTATTTCTCTGCAACAGAGAACAGCTGAGTGGTGTAGAACAGATAAACAGTGAGGGGGGGGGGCTCATAACTCCAGGAACATTACTTGGTGTCTGCCCCCTCTGCCCCCACCCCAATCTCTTTCCTCAGACCCAGGGCAGTTCCTAGTACCAGCAAGAACTCTAAAGGAGGTCCGAGATTCCCTCTTTGAGATGAGAGAGCTAAGGAAAACATCTTAAAGGTCACATAGTCTCCTCTTAAAAAGCAAACTTCAGAATGCCTTTTATTGTCCACTAACAAAAGCCATGCATACTAGCACCAAATGATTTTCAATTTCTAATTTTCTTTTATATTAACCTAAAATGGCTAGAGCAGAAGGTGTTGCCTTTTTATACAACCACGTTTTAATTTAAATGTTGGGGCCTTCAAAGCTTTGCAGGCACCTTCCCCCTTTGACAACTTACTTTAAGGTTACCGTTTCAACATGCTCTCTAAATATTGGTTTATCTTCTGCTGCTGTGTTCCCAAAGTTTCCATATGCTGCCTTTTGGTTCTTACCATACTAACATTTAAGTGCTTAAAGCAAAAGCACCCCAAAGCTCACTGACGTCCACAGAAATTCAGTGCAGATTTGGAGGCCATACTCAGGCGCCGTAGGAGAACTAATGCTATTACTGCTGTCATTCTCCTCAGTAATCCAGTGCATAACTGTGCCGCCTCTCTCCTTCCTCTCACTTGTCCACTGAGGGACAAGTTACAGCAGAGGGACCTGCCAAGACCTGTTTCTTCACTGTTGGACTTGATTGGCCCAATGGCAGCCTCTGTTATTTCTCTACCAAGGAATGTGTTGGCCCGGTGATCAGAATTGTCCCCAGCAGCATTCTGACATCAACAAGAGTAAATGTCACGTGTATAATTGCCCCAAGGCTTAAATCTTCATTTCTCCTAAAGACAGCCCTTCCTCTGGTTACACATTACCTGTTCTATCCATCTCAAATCTCTAGAAAATGAACTTTGATGATATGTATTAGAACTCACTTTGCAGGCATAGAGTCAGTTGTTGCATGAACCTGGGGTAAAAATCAAAGGACTGAATCTACCTTCCCATGATTTCACCTGAAAGCACAATGACTTGTTCTAAAAAGGTCGAAACATCAGCTTGAGGCAAATCCATTCAATTAAGTCCAGAGATGTTAAAAGCCTGGTTTTTAACATCTTTGTAATTGCACAGCCCCTGTAATGGACTTTCCCAGAGTCCATGTAATTCTGTCTGGGCTCTGAGAAAGTTTTTATACTGATCACTGACTGAAGTTAACCTTCTGCACAAAAAATATGGCAAAAAGTGTTTCACATATCAATTCAGTGAAAAATAAAATGCACTGGGCATTTTCATATACATGGTCTTTTTGTATTTGGTCCTTAATGATGACTAGAAGACAAAAAAACCAGTAACACAGTAATTGCTGTGAATGAGGCGAGCACGGGGCTCTGTGGGAACAGGAGGCTTCCTGGAGGAGGCAATGACTGTGCTGAATCATAAGGCCTAAGTAGAAGTTACCCAGGTGAAGAGGAGAGAGGACAGACACTGCAGGAGAAAGGAAAAGTCTGAACACAAAGGACAAGAAATGGAAGTTAGTGTTAGAGGGCAGGCAGGGGCCAGGTCCAGGATGGCACAATGTGCTAAATTAAGTAACCATTGAAGAGAGTTCAAGAGAGGAGTGGAAAAGCAGATTCTCTTGGGGAATATTGCCTCTGGCTGCTCATGCAACAGACCTAAAGTGGTAATGGTGGCTAACTTTTATATTATAGACATCCATACTTTTTCTCATATAGAGTCACCAATAAATAATGTGCTCTGTGTGATGTACACACATCATTATACTTTCATTGAAATTAATAATGACTCTTGCCCTAGGTATGTTAGCCTTTTGTATGTTCCTACAATCAGCCCAGTGTGATGCGGACTCAGTCTGTCCACCTGGCAGGAGAATAGAGCCCCATGTAGGGCATCATAAAGGAAATAATGAGAGGTGCAGCTGGACGGTCCCTGAGGCCTTTCCAACTCTTAGCATTCTGTGATTCTTTAAAGGTAATGATAATTACCCACAGAGTTGAAGCTTTTCAAGAAGGAAAGAAAAAGTAAATTCTATTAGATAAATACCTGGAGTCAGATTTAAGTCTTGAATACAAAGCACCTCTATTAGTCACAAAACAGGAACTGGCTTTAACTATAAATTAAGGAGCCATGAGAAGTCTACAGTGAACAAGACTTACATTTTCATAAGAAAAAATTTAGGTGAGAAGATTCAGGCATCACGGATGGTAAAACACTGAGATGATGAACATATTTATAATACCTGAATAGTGTTTGTCCATGTGTAAAAGGATATAAAATGTCCTGCATCCTTCCATTTAGACTTTTATAGTGCCCTCTAATATAACTAAAATTTCTCTTCATTCAGCCTCCTTTAAACAAATATGGATTGAATGCCTACTTCATGCCAGGCATTGTGCTGACAATTCAGTGATGAACAGACCCACTTTGTTCCCTGAATCAGGATTTTGGGAATGGTCCTGGAGGAGACATTACATTTTTTTCAATCTTGGTTACTTTAAGTGCTGTGCTTCTGAAGACAGTTATTAAAGCAAACAACCTCCCGCATTCTTCCCTGCGCCAAGAGCTGACATATCTGCACCAGTCATCAATTCCATTGCTTGCAAGCACCACAGGGATGGAAACCTCGCCACCAGATAGCTTCTGCTGTGGATATGGTGAGGAAACATTGGCGTTTTACAGTTCAAAAGTCTTCCAGCTTACAAATCATTCAACAGAAGTGGAGTGGAGACTCCCAAAGTAAATCTTTTCTATTTTTTTTTAACTTTCCCTATAATCCAGTGTTTCAAAATTCAAAAGTCCTGAAGTAATGAGCTAAGGGCAAGTGATGATTTGGCCAAAGCTCCGAGATGAAAATGATTGCTGCCCGAATGTGCCCAATGACTTCTTCGGAAATTTTGAAAGAACGCCTTAGGCGCAATTTGAGAAGAACTTTTTTGTGACCTTAGTGTTAGGCATCTGCTATGTTCCTATGTTCCTTGAACTTGACAAACAGAGAACTAGGAAAAACGACCTGAGAAAAGGATGGAGAAAAAGAGATAGTTAAGCAACATAAAAATTAGGGAGTGAACAGGGAAATGCTCCACTTTGTGTCCAGTAACCTGGGGGATTCAGTTCAGAAACGGTTCATCCTTCTGAAAATATTATTCCTGTCATGGTGCCAGCCCAAGGTCCGGCAGTTCTTAGGTTATCTGCCTCGGTGACAGAGAGATCTGTCATAAAGCAGGGCTCAGCCAACCACTGCCTCTCCTGTGGTGAATCAGCCTTTTCCCTTTATTCTTGTCTTTACCATTATTTTCATCATCGTTCTGTCTAATTATCTTCACCAGGGCCAGAGGACATTTTGGTGTTTGTGTTAGTGACACAAGGAAGCCTAGGATGATTTCTATTAGGTTAACACAGCTCCCAGACCCACCAGATGCTCACTGCTTTCTCATGGGGCTTATAATTTGACCTGTGGATCGACTATCTTTGAGGCCTGGACAGACACGGACACAGGCCAGAGTCTGTACGCTAGCATAGCTGCAGCTGGTGCATTCTCTGTAACGTACTGCTGTTGTTGACTCTGCTTCCTGAGTGGGTAGACACAGCCACCTTTCCCACTGGCCAGAGATAGCTACTCATGTGGCTCAAACAGCCAAACAGGGTCCTCTACCCAGGGTGCTCAGAACTTAATGCTATCCCACTATTAGCAGTGGTGTTGGATACTGAAGCCATGGTTCACTTTTATGGTGTACGTGGCTATGGAAAAGGTAGCTCATTATCATCTTAGCATGATTTTTTAAATCAGACACAATATTTTTTTCTAATAGGGATCTTGGCAACCCTTGGGAATGGGGAGACTTCAGGACAAAAAGAAAAGGGGACTTGACAAGACCAAAGCTGAATATTCCCACCGGGACTAGGGGTATTGCCTGGAATAAGGGAGGAATCTTGGGGTTTGAAGTCTAACAGATATTGGCTCTCCCATTTTTTTGTGGCCCTAGGGGGTCTATTTTAGTCTCTCCAGGACTCAGCTGTCCTTGCCTGCAGGACAAAAACAGCTCCTAGAACCACCAAAAGGGGTTATAGAATGATCACACACAGGGTGGGGCACAAGGAGGCTGGCAGTTGTGAGGAGGCAAAACACAGAGTTTCTTCTTGTATTATTATTTATTAATTATTATATTACTTTCCACAGGAACAATTGCAGACTTTTTTGTGCCCCACCCGGTATGTAAAATACTTAGTTCCTACCTCATTTAGTAGCTCTCAGGAAAAATAGGAGTCCGCCATCCCTTTTAGTTGCCTATGCAGAAAGCCATATAATATAAGAAAACCTTCATATTTATTTCATGGTCATTGCAATTTATTCCTAAACTTTCATAACCAGCTTGCAGGGGCGCAGAGCGAAGGGGAGGCTGTGGGTAGGACCTCACTTGCAGCCAGCTTTCTGCACCACTTGCCAGACCCCTTCGGCAGCTCGGGAACAGGAAGCAGAGCAGCTGGCTCGCATGGACTCCACCGAGCCTGCAAAAGGTAGCCGTTGTTCGGACATTCCATTTGACTTTAACACCTAATCCAATAAGGTGTGTTTTTTTAAGAACAGTAATGAGATGATGAAGTGGGATCAGGGGAGAGAGAGTCCAAATATTCCTAGAAAGTTAATATCCTGTGTGACATGATTGAAGGAAGTCAGGCCCATGGGCAAGTGAGGTGTGAGTCCTGGGAGGGAGCAGCTGTGTCGTGATGGTCAGAGAAGCCTGAGATAAGTCAGGAAGAAATCAGAAAGCTTATGTAAGTAGTGCTATTCCTAGCCCGTTGTCTCCTCGCATACCTGTGGGGTAGAGGAGGAAGGGAAGAAGGAAGGAAATAAAAAAGAGAGTAAAGGAAAGAAGTAAAGTCCACCCCAGGGTGCAGATAAGCACAGGTTGTCCTGTGCCCACACTCTTGCTAACCTTCACAGGCCACCTTCGAACAAGCTTCCCTAACAGTTTCCATTTGCTGGGAGCTTACAACATGCCAGTCACTGTGCTCGTCACTTTACATACTTTATTTGGTTTAATCTTCCCCACAGTTCTATAAGGATTTACTATTCCTGTCCTAACTTTATAGCTGATGAAACTGAGTCTGTAAGGGGATCATGTAGTCAGCCAGTGGCAGGTCAGATTTGGAACAAGGTATGTTTAATCCCAACGTTGTTACTAAAGAGTTAGTGTTTCAGTCTTTGCCTGCCTTAATGGTGTTTATCCTCCCTCCCTTCCTCAGTCCTCCCCCCTCCCCAGCCCCCATCCTATTCTAGCAGCTAAACTCTAGGCGTGGGAATCACCAGTGAAAAGAACAGTCGTCCTGGTTTCATAGTAGCTTATAACCTGTGAAAATCACAAAGCAAGTTAACAGGCTCTTCTTTTGTTTTCTTTTTATCTCCAGCAGATAAACTTCATCTCATACTCTCAGCTGCCAAGGGTAGAACTAGACTCTTAATAAAAGCTAGTGTTAAGGGAGAGTGAAAAATTATTAGAGTACACACTTCTCAGGGCAAAGCCAAACTTATAGGAAATGAACCGTGCTAAAAGGGAAACTGAATAGACCTAAGTGAATGTCTTAAAACCCAATACTGAGTCATTAGGCAAAGCACTCAGTTCCTAAGAAAACATTTTTATAAAGAAATACTAAGTCATCCAGGGAGATGCTGCCTGGGCTCGTGAATCTGGAAGACATCGGTGGCTGTCTGGGAGCCCTGCGTCTTTGGTCAGCCACTACTGACAACCACTGGCTGAGCTTTTGCTTAGCTGCTGGCCTGTTCATGTTGTAAACTGCAAACACCGTCTCTCCTTACACACATGCGCGTGCACGCACACACACGCACGCATGCACACACACGCACATGCACACACACTTCTCTTTCCCCAGTTGCCCCAGTGCAATCTTGAGACCCTGCCTTCTTTACTGTGCCACTTGGTTCTCTAACTCTTTCCTAGTACCTCTCTCTTCTCTCCCCGAAACTCAATCCTCATTGCCTTACCCAGATTCCCAGATGACCTTTCTACCACCTGTGCAGGACCCAAATTCTTTCAACCTTTTTTTCTCCCAACCTCTAGTTATTCAGTTCAACTCAACTAAGAATTAGGATAATCAAACTACCTAAGCAAATTCACACTCAGGTATAAGTAACTGATCCCCAGTCCTTCATTCCAGACTGAAGAACGTGGGCTTGGGAGTTGTACAAACTGGGAGGTAATCCAGTTCATACAAATGCCTGGCTTCTTGGTCTTGGGAAGATGGTTTAACTCTTTTGAGCCTCAGTTTCTTCATCTTTTACTATGGTAATTCTTGTGATGCTATGTATGTTAAGTGCTTAACATATTACCTAGTACATTTTAGGTATTCAGTAAGCTCTAACAAGTATTAGGTGTGGTTTTTAAAATTCTCTATAAAACTGTGCCTGGGTTGGAGGATATGGGTGATTTGTCCATACTTGGAGAGCTGGATCTCTCTTTTTTTTTTTTAAGGAAGGAGAGACAAGCTCTGTTACAGAGGAAAGGGGCTGCTGCATCGAAGCCACGAATACCTGGCCCGTAATTGTTTCCTGTAAAACCTAGCCCCTGGCAGGGAGGGGGCCATGGGACATTTTCTACTGGTGAAAGGAAAATCCAGCTCAGTCCAGCATTTATTATATTCTTGCTGTGTTTTAGGCTCTGAAGAAACAAATCAATCTAGTAACAAATAGGTCATCAGAATGCACAGTCAAAATGGCCATAGTAGATACAAACGACCATCTCCTGGGAACGCTGAGACGAGTCACCTAATACAGATCAGGGAAGGTGACCTAGAGAAGGTGACCACTGACCTGAGTCTGTTGTTCTTATAGATGTCAAAGTATTTTTTCTAAAATTCTAACCAAACATGTTATTTATTTTTACTTTATTGATTTTTAGAGAGAGAGGAGGGGAGAGAGAACCATCAGTTTGTTCCGCTTATTTATGCATTCATTGGTTGAGTCTTATATGTGCCTAACTGGGGATCAAACCCATAACTTTGGCATATTGGGAAAACGCTCTAACCAGCTGAGCTACTCAGCCATGGGTAATCAAGCATGTTATTGATATACTACTTACATATTCCTCCTATGGTCTCAGTCCAGATATTTCAAAGGTCCCTGAGGAAAGTTTGTGTCCTGCCTTTTGTCCACTTTCAGTCTGATGAGCCTTAAAATGTTTGATTCCCCAGTATTATAAGAGTATCTCTGATTGCTTTTAGTTAATTATTAGGGAGCTGATACATTTATGTCCCATAAGCATGTAATCCCATAACAGTATAACAACTATTTTAAATAGGTCAGATTAATTTACTGCCAGATTCATTGGATCTCTGTCCCTATGGCTTACACTGGAGCTTGAAGTCTGATAAGTGTATCTGCAAATCCCATGCCCTCTCCAAGGCACTGTGCTGCTCTTAGGCAGTTCTGATGGCTCAGGAGATTAAAGACAGGGACCTAGAATAGAGGGCAATGCATTGTGTTGCATCTTCAGGCAAAGGTGGAGAGCTGTAGAAAACAGAAGGACACTTGGCTCATACATCCCCAAAATCCTGCCATTCCCCTTAGCTGTGAACTTAAGGTCACTAGTTCTTAGATTAGAAGTTTTTATAAAGGTCTCTGAGTTCTGTGAAACTTGATGTCTTGTAAATACAAGCTATTGAATTATTACTTTCTCTTTATTCTTTTAAGTTACTGCTTCATCTCTTGCCACATGGAATACTTCAGAGGGTTGGTTCTCAGGGTCCCACTATCTAATCAGTCTTTCAGATACTCGCTAATTGTGCAGATGTCATTGGAAGATTTGCTTGACACACAGAGATGGCAACATTATAGAGAAATCTCAGCTTGGGCACTGACACTCACATTGTTTTGAAGTTTAAGGAGTAAACAAAATGGAAATGAATACTTTGGCCTTGGTAAAACCCCAGATGTCAAACATGGGTTTCTCCTTTTTTAGAGTCAAAGTGTATGTGGGAGGACTCTGTAGATCATTGCTGAATATGTCCAGGATGCTCTCTGAGAAATTAAATTAAAGTTAATAATAGAAAATAAAGCTTATGCATCACAGATGCATTTACTGGGGAAATCTTCGGGAATTAAAAAAAAATGTGTGGGTGTGTGTGTATCTGTGGGTGGTCTATTGCCCACCCCTCCCCCACACATCTACAACACTTTTTCTGCCCCAGTTCCTTTCCCAGAATAGCAAACCAGCAAAATCAAAGATTATGATACTCAGAGCTTATACAATTGTAAGCTTCTCAAGCTCTGAAGAATCACAGAAGGAAACTGTTATAAGCAAGGTACTTATTGATGTAAAATCCACCACAAGTAGACAGATACCATTAATCAATGCTCTTTTTGTGAGGAAAATGATGCCAGAATCATGATGTGGGGAGAGGCTGATCATGGAGCCAGCTCTTCCTCACAAGGTGCACCCATTGTCAAGCTTAATTTTGTGGCTTTTCTTGGCACTAAAGGTAGGCTGTTTGTTTGCAACGAGGGGTGGGGGGAGTCAGTTAAATGACAGTTTGGGGCTCCAAGAAGCACCCATTCCTCTCCTCTTTATTCTATGTTACCTGCTAGACTCTTCCACAGGCCTTCTGGAGGCCCATCCCAGGCACACCTACAAACACCTCATGTGAAAATGGGCGCTGTCATGTACTTTATCTTTCATTTAATGGAGGTTGACGATATAACTGACCTATAGTGGAGTGAAGTAAAACCACATGTGGGCTGCATTGACCTTCCCTTGATCTAGAAAAGAAAGTGCTGTTTTCCAGCTCACCCTTGCATACTTAACTCCTCCAGGAGGGGAGTTCTGCAAACAAGGTTGGCAAGAAATAGACTACTTTTCATCACACATGGTCTTGTTGCAGCTGTGTATCTGTCTGGGTCTAGAAAGTAGGTTCAGTGATTGTATTCCTTTCTTTTGACATAGGATGGTAGTTGTGTTTAAATCTTAGATACTTAGCTATAATATCTTTCTGCATCTTTTCATCCTCAAATGTGTAAAGTTTCTACTTCACTGTGTCTGAACATAAGTAATCTCTAAATGTAGGCCTATCCCAATATTGATGCCAGTTCCATAATTCTTTTTTTTTATCACATTTAGGACCTGAAACTTTCCTCTATAGACAGACTAGTGTCTGAAACAAAAGAGTTTTCTGAACATAAAGTATATATCCTTTTGTTTAAGAGAACTCTCTCTACCTGAAAAGCCAATTTAAAAAGTGAAGCACAAGCCCTGGCCGGTTGGCTCAGTGGTAGAGCATCAGCCTGGCGTGTGGAAGTCCTGGGTTCGATTCCCAGCCAGGGCACACAGGAGAAGCACCTATCTGCTTCTCTACCTTTCCTCCTCTTCCTTCTCTCTATTTCTCTCTTCCCCTCCCACAGCCAAGGCTCCATTGGAGCACAGTTGGTCCAGGCACTGAGGATGGCTCCATAGCCTCTGCCTCAGGTGCTAGAATGGCTCCAGCCACAATAAAACATTGCCCCAGATGGGCAGAAAATTGCTCCCTGGTGAGTATGCCGGGTGGATCCCGGTTGGAGGCATGCGGGTGTCTGTCTCTCTGCCTCCCTGCTTCTCACTTCAGAAAAATACAAACAAAAAAAAAAAGAAGAAGCACAAAGTGGTTTCCACTCCAAATCCCCATGCTTGTGCCCATTGAATGACAATTATAAATAAAAGAAACTTCACCTGGAGTCCACAAGTAGCATGGGAATCTATGTTCATTGTGAGCAACAGTTTTGCCAACCAGTTACAGGAAGCTGGACTCCTTCACTTCTGGTACTTGAGGCATCATGATCATATGAAGATCTTGGACAGCAAATTCTCATCACTTCCCTGCCAGCTTTATCATGCTATTAGTACTATCAGCAACAGAAGACCATAGGGCTTTATTTTGTAAATTCTAAAAAGTCAAAAAGTGGCAAAGAGTTTTTTATGATAGACTTGTCCTGAATCTAAAAAATTAATACATGAATTTTCTTCAATTACAAGGGTTGTAGACTCCCAGGATGTAACTTTGTCTAATTCCTTCATTTTATGTGTGAAGAAAAAGAGGCCAAAGGTATTAAGTGACTTGCCCAAGTAGCTAGCCATGGCTAGCAGAGCCCAAACTAAAAGTCTAGGAAGTAATGTTTTCCAACTTCAGTGTTTATCACAGACAGGTAAACTCCAGAAATTCATGTAATGAATCAGAATGTGAAATCTAGAGCTGGATTTCCTGAGTTCAAATCCTGGCTCTGACACTTATCAACTGTGTATCCTTAAGCAACTTACTTAACTCCTCTTTGTTCTTGGTTCCTTCTCTACAAGATAAAGATAAACAATATTTTCCTCTTAAGGGTCTGTGCAGATTAATGAGTTACAATATGTCAGGCACTTAATATGAGTGCCTGGTTTTGAAGAATATGTTCTATATAAGAGTTTTCTGGTGCCAAAGATGCACTAAGAGCTAGAATCAGGTGATACAACAGGGGACCCAGATGGTCAAAGGTAGACACAATACTCCTAACTAGAATAAGAAAGAATTTTCTCACCAAACGACTGAATGACGTTCTTATTATTTCTCTATACCTCATTATCACTATAGAAATTGATTGGGTATTTTATGTAGAGCTGGAAAGATACCTGTTACTTCAGGTAGAAATCTTTTATACTTTCTAAAGATATGCATATTGATTAATAAGAAAAGCATGCCCTACTCTTTGAGAGTGAAGAGTGGAGAGTAAGAAGTCAAGTGGGACATGAAAGGGAAAGAAGAAAAATGCTGCATTCATAGAGCATGAGACTTTTTCTAGTAATTTACCAGTATTGGATGATAGTCCAGAACCAGGAATCCAGCTGACCTCCCTGTGGCATGGGGTGGCTACCCTCCCCACAATTTCCTGGAAGTCATGTGGAGAGCAAGTCCAGTGCTCTTGTTCAGAATTAAGTTACTGGAGTGCCCCACTGTTTCTATTTTGCTAACTAGAAAAGTGGATGATATGCTCTGAGGAACAGAGGACAACCAGAAAGTGCTCTGTGGCCTGGGAAATGTTGGGCTGCATGAAGCCAAACTGTCCATTATTGTCAGTGTAAGATAAAACAAGCAAAATAGATTAGCAAAGTAGTCCCCCTACTTTGAATATTATAGCAGTAATTCCAAGAAACCACAAAAGAGGGGAAAAGCAATCCCAAAGACCCATTCTTTTTGTTGGCCTCTTTTGTGTATGAGAAATAATATTGTAACAATGAAAATAATAACTATCAATGATGGCAGCTACCATAAGGTATTTTGCTCCCAGTGCCTGTGCAAGCAGGTAAGAATACAGTGAAGGGGGAAGACCACTTAGGATTGAATCCTGAATCTCTTCCTGACTCGCTATAGTCACATTACTCCAGCTAACCCATATGTAAAACGGCATAATGAGAATACCTCCATCTTAGGTTGCCATGAGAATTAAATGAGTCAGTACACATCAGGTTCTTACAAAAGCACCTAGTACAAAACAAGCATCCAGTAACTATTGAAAGCTATTCTCCTGATTATTGTCCCATTTTACAGACAAAGAAGTTGACATTCAAAGAGGAAACCTGCCCAAGGTGATAAAACACAGGTGGGAGTAGATTCCAACCCTAGTCTGTTGGAATCCACAGTTCTGAGTCAGTCTGATTCTTTGATGTCGTGTTCATGTGTCCCCTGTTTAATGAACACAACTCAGAGGTTTAGGGCAATTCATCAGTACTATTCAGATCCAAGTGTGTTTAAAAAGTGTCCCAGGAATAAAAAGTACTAGCAATGAATTAGCATCATGGATAATCAAAAACAAATGAAAGATTTAATAAGCCAATATAAATGCTAATATGAAGGTTTAAATTTATTCAGACTTTAGCCTGGCAATAATCCCTTAATTTACCCTGAGCTAACAAAGCATCAAAGAGTAAAGCATACATCTACTTAAAGAGATCTTTGAACCTAACTTGAAAAATAATTTTAGGTCATTTTTGTGTAGTCAAATGTGAAAACATTCATGAAAGGCTTGCTATTACTCCCCAGGACTGGAGAGTACAGGGCTTCTGCTCTGCCCATACTGTGGATAGAACATCTGTGTGAGTAGAAACATCCTGGTCTGTGAAGAGCAGACATGTGGTGTCCCAGCGCTGATGGAATTCATCACACCCACACCCGGCATCAATAGCTAGCTGCTTCCTCTCCGGACTCCACATATCAAACGCTGGCGGCTGAGACAGGGCAATCTCTCCAAGAGAAATAGCTCTATCTTTTGTCTTCCTCTGTCAAGCCAGGTTTAAATTGAATTTATGGTCTGATTAAACGTGGTATAAAATCTGCTTGAAGCATCGTGTCACCCTTTGCCATGGGCCTATTGGAATTCCAGCACACTGGAGAGAAAGGGAATGAGGTGAGCATTCAGCCCTCACCTGATGAGGGGTGTGCCATTCAGCAGGGTCCTCGGGGCTATAAATTTAAGCTGTAGGAAACTAGCATCACCTTTGTCATTACGGCTTTGATTGCCCACAGTGCCTCTGTATCCAAGGCTCCCTTATCCACCCATAATTACATTAAAGAAAACAGAGAGGAGTGAGAACCAGAATTTTCCAAGGACATACTAAGCTTTCTACTCAATATTCTTTTCAGTGTCAAGCATGGAAACAGATAAATTAGAGTCCCCCAAATGGTTCGTGATGTCTTTTTTTTTTTTTTTTTTTTTTTTTTTTGAAAAAGAGAGAGAGATAGAGAGAAAGAGACAGGAACATTGAGCTGTTCCTGTTTGTGCCCTATCATACCAGCAACTTCCGTGCTCTGGGATGATGCTCCAACCAACTGAGTATCTGGCCATGGCTTAATATCTTTTTTATTTTCAGAGAGACAGAGAGAGGAAGGGAGAGAGAGGGAAGGGGGAAGGGAAGCATTCATTTGTTGTTCCACTCAGTTATGCACTTATTGGCTGCTTCCCATGGGTGCCCTGACTGGAGATCACACCTGCAACCTTGTTTTGCGACCACACTCTTAACCTGCTGAGCAAACCGGCCAGGGCTCATGCTCTCTTATACTTCATTCTGCCTGATACCCTCTCTCTACTTCTTCCTTGGGCTGCCCACCACTTAGTCACCCTTCAAGACTCAACCCAGACATTACCAACTCCAGGAAGCCTTCCATGACTGTATCTTCTCCCTCTTGACTCCCAGTCTATGTTTTTATGCTTCCCCAACACCTCATGCTTATCTGTCTCCTAGACTAAACTGCGGGCCCCACAAGAATGGTGTCTATGTCTGTCTTACTGCTCTGTTCCTTTACATAAAGCCTGGCCACAAAAAGTGCTCAATAAACACTAGCTAAATGAATAAGTAAATAAATAGTTCTTATTGCAGTGTCTTGTCTCTGAAGGCCCTTATAATCAAGAATTTTTTAAAAATCTCTTCCCTCACTTTTCAGTATAATACAGAGAGCCCCGGGTTATACCACAGTACTGTTCCTATGAAAGTGATGTTACCCGAATTTTGATGTAAGTTGAAACACACACTAGCCTAATACAAACAGAACACTTGCACTTTTAACAGTCCAAAATGGTGTTGGTAAGCGTGCTGGGGGATGCCAACTCCCTCACTCATAGGCCACATTACTGCATATTCTTCCTCTGCACACAACTGAACTAGTTCACCTACATATTCAGTAAGTACAATGCTAACAGTGTAAGCCAAAACACTCATGACTCAATTTTTTTTAAGTTTTTATGGCAGTGAACATTGTAAACTCAAAATGTCATATGTCGAGACTGTCGTAATCCTAGGACCCCCTGTTCTTGATGTTTAGTAAATTTTCAATAAATGAATACATGGTTGTAGACACACATGCATATGTCAGTAGCTGAATACACAGGTGGATGAAAAACTAAGTCTACAAGGCTACAAAAATAGTTACCTTGCAGGAGATAACAGAATCTGATCTGTGAATTCTGACATAAAAGAATGACTTTCCCAGGCATTTCACTTGCAGAAAAACCTTGTGAATATAAATGTCCAGAAAGGTTTCTTTTTACAACATAAATAAATGGAGTAAAAGGACTAACTCCAGGGAATGTATTTGTTTACTAGGTCTACTACAACAAAGGGCCACAAACTGGGTATCTTAGAATAGCAGAAATTTATTCTCTCATAGTTCTGGGGACTAGAAGTATGAAATCGGGATGTCAGCAGGGTCATGCTTTCTCTGAAACCTGCAAAGGAAGGATCCTTCAGTGCTTCTTCCCAGCCTCAGCGTTTGTCAGTGACTTTTGTGTATATAGGCTTGTAGATGCATCTCTCTGATCCTGTCTTTGTGAGGTTATTTTTCTGTCTGTCTGTGTCCAGATTTCCCATTTTTATAAGGACGCCAGTCATATAGGGATTAAGATTCACGCTAATGACTCATTTTAATTTGATTGACTCTATAAAGACCATATTACCAAATAAGGTCACTTTATGAGGTACTGGGAGTTAGGGCTTCAACATGTCTTTTGAGGAGAACATTATCAATCTATAACAGGGAGAAATTCTTAGGTTGGTAGGGTTTTTGTGAGGAGTGCCACCTACAAATCAACAAAATGATGGAGATTTTAATGGCCTGATTTGATGGATGCCAAACAAGTCCCTTTTAAATTTTGATCCTAAATCTTAAAAGCCTTGTATTCTACTTGGGATGATAACTCGAGAAAAATACTTAAACAAATAAAATTGTGTCAAATTAGATACTCTAAGCTTGGCTTAAAACAGCTATGTTGTCAGTGTGGTAGAATACAAACAAGATCCAGTGACAGTAAATCCAATAGGATTACAAAGACAGTGTAGTTGGTGTGGGTTGGGATGTGAGGGAACCTTTCCCAGAAGAAGAAGGGCTTGAGTCAGACCCTGAGGTAGGAACGTGGAGAGCATTCCAGGCAGGAAAAGTTGGAAGCAAATTCACAGACGTGAAAAAGAGAAATGGTGTGTTGGGAAGGAACAAGTAGCTGAGCCTGGCAAAAGCTCACTCTTTTTGAGGAAGATAATTCTGGAAAAGGGAAGGAGTTCATTTAGTGGAAGACCATTGGTGTAAGAATGCTATTAAGTAAGATAAAATGAGGAAAAACTGAAATGAAAACCAAAAGATGGAATTAGAAGGAGAAAAGCAACAGATGGCACATTTATGATCAAGTGATTCCTTCTGTGATCTTGACCACAAGCAGAACAAACCTGCAACTAATTTTAACAAGAAATGTCACCTAGAATTTTTGGCAAGCCAACTAAAATCTTGACCTCCGAAGGGGAAAAATAATTTTGCATATAATTTACCTTACAAGCAGGATATTCATATATGAATTATAACAGCCAACAGGAATACTAGGTCATTTTAATGTACTGTCACCTAGAACAGTGGTCCCCAACCTTTTTTGGGCCACAGACCAGTTTAATGTCAGAAAATATTTTCACGGGTCGGCCTTTAGGGTGGGACAAATAAATGTATCACGTGACCGAGACAAGCGTCAAGAGTGAGCATTAGATGGCTGTAACAGAGGGAATCTGGTCATTAAAAAAAAATAAAACATCATAAGACTTAAATATAAATAAAACGGAAATAATGTAAGTTATTTATTCTTTCTCTGTGGACCAGTACCAAATGGCCCACGGACCAGTACCCGTCTACGGCCCGGGGGTTGGGGACCACTGACCTAGAAGACAGAGTGATTAGAAAATAGGAACCAAAATTTAGACATTTTAATTAAATCAAGCCTTTTGCAAGTAAACAGGCATTTGGGTTTTCTCTATGAAGTGGGAAGTTACGGGGAAGAGGGAGAAGTGGTGAGGAAGGGAAGGCTGAAGATACTCTGTACATCTGGGCCTGGTTTTGGTGCCATTCTGCTGTTTGACGCACTCTGTGAAGGAAGTAGGCGTAAAGCAATGGACCAAAAAGATAATAGATAGAACAGTCTTTGTGAACTTCAGTCATATAGATGCAAGTGGTTATGAGCGCCACAATGCCTGTGTTCTGAAATTCTCAGTACTCATGAGTAAGCCAAATAGTTTAGCAATTAACTCATCAGTAATACTTGACATTGTTTGCTACGTCCACTGGGTGTTTGGCAGTTCTCCCCGCCCTTGCTGAAAGCACGTTGAAGGTAGTGAGCACGTTTCCCACATCTCTATCGCAGTGCTTAGCAGTGAATGCTTAAGTGGTAAGTTAAGATGGACATGTCACAATGTTCTTTCCCTCAGTCCCATAGACTATGGCTGCGTTGTCTGACTCAGTCCGGAAAGAATTCTCACTCCTCTCATCTAATCTCTATCCTCACAAGTAATCATCCATGCATTTAACACATATATACTGAGCACCCAGTAATAACAGTTCGTATTCGCTAATGTTTACAGAGCCCTTAGTCCAGACTTAGTACAGAGCCCCATTGTCCAGGCACTGTGCTTAAGCCTTTAGTCTAGGTGTTCTTACTTAAACCTCGTAACAGCCCTTTGAAGTAGATATTCCTAGTATTCCCATTTTCAATAAACTGTTAAGTAAATTGCCCAAGATTATGACATTAGAAAGTGACAGAATACAGTTCATTCATGGGCAATCCAATTCCAGAGCCCAAGGTCTTCCACATTATGCCACCCAGGGCACCTGTGATATGCCAGGCACTGGGGCAGGTGCTGAAGATAGGAAGACAGATAGGTCTGAGCCATTGCTGCCCTTGCAGAGTAGAGTCCAGTGAGAGGCAGACATTTAGACAAATAACTACAGTAATGAGGGTGAGCCTGAGGGAAGACAAGATGGCCCTTAGGAGGAAGGAGACTAGCATGCTGCAGAGAGAAAGGTCTAGTTGGCCTGATGGAAAGTATTCAGAGAGGAGAAGGATGGTTAGGATCCAACTTGAGAGGCAAAGGGGCTTGCCAGCCAGAGAAGAGGGGTACTCTTCTTCTGGGTGCTCAGCAAGCTGAGTATGGAGGTGACCTGAGATTAATCCAGAAAGATACATTCAAACTTCTTTGTGAAATATACTATAGGCCAGTCAAGGATTTGAACCTTGGCCTGTGGGTAACTGGGAACCAGTAGATATTTTCTTATAACTTCTATTTTGAAATAATTTCAGTTTTTAAATAGGTGCAAAAATAATATCTTATACCATCCGCTCGGTTCCATAGTTGTTAACATTTTGGGACCATTTAAGAATAATGTCAGGAGATATCCCATTACACCTTAACACTTCAGGGTATATTACCTAAGTACAAGGAGGATGTCATAAATAACCACAGTCTAACCATCAAAATCAAGAGATGACATTAAATCAGTATCACCAACTAATCCACAGACTCGATTCAAATGTTGCCATTTGTCCTCCAGTGTTCTTTATGGGTCCAGGGCTTGGTTGTCATTTCTTTTGAGACTCCTTCTGTCTGGCAGTGTCTCCTTGTCTTTCCTATCCTGGAGAGTTTTGAAGAATACAGGCCAGTTACTTTGTAAAATGTCTCTCAGTTTGGGTTTGTTTGGTGTTTCCTCATGATTTCTGAATTTTTGACAGAAATACCACAGAGGTATACTACAATCTTTTAGTGCATGTGTCAGGAGACAATGAATAGCATTGTGTTCCATTCATTACTGATGATGTTAACTCTTACTACTTGGTTAAGGTGATGTCAGCCAGGTTTTCCACTGTAAAATTATTAAGTATATTACACTTATTAATAGTAAGTAACAAGTGAGTATTTCATGCAGAGAAAACCGAAACTAACTAAATACCTATTCTTCATCAACCTTTTACCTACCAATATCAGTATTCATTGATGATCCTTGCCTGAATCAATTTTTTTAAATTTATTTATTAAATTTAATGCAGTGACATTGATAAATCAGGGTACATATGTTGAAAGAAAACATCTCTAGATTATTTTGACATTTGATTGTGCTGTGTACCCCTCCCCCAAAGTTAAATTGTCTTCTGTCACCTTCTATCTGGTTTTCTTGTGCCCCTCCCCTCCCCCAACCCTTCTCTCCTTCTTTGCCCCATCCCCCCTCCCCCTAACCCCTACCCTTGTTGCCATCACATTCTTGTTCATGTCTCTGAGTCTCCTGTTTATGTCCCTTCAATGTATGGATTCATATAGTTCTTAGTTTTTTTCTGATTTACTTATTTCACTCCGTATAATGTTATCAAGGTCCATCCATGTTATTGTAAATGATCCGATGTCATCATTTCTTATAGCTGAGTAGTATTCCATAGTATATATGTACCAAAGATTATTAATCCACTCGTCCTCTGACTGACACTTGGGCTGTTTCCAGATCTTCGCTATTGTGAACAATGCTGCCACAAACATGGGGGTGCATTTCTCCTTTTGGAGCCGTTCTATGGTATCCTTGGGGTATATTCCTAACAGTGGGATAGCTGGGTCAAAAGGCAGTTCGATTTTTGGTTTTTTGAGGAATCACCATACTGTTTTCCACAGTGGCTGCACCAGTCTGCATTCCCACCAGCAGTGCAGAAGGGTTCCCTTTTCTCTACATCCTCACCAGCACTTATTCTGTGTTGTTTTGTTGATGAGCGCCATTCTAGCTGGTGTGAGGTGATCTCATTGTGGTTTTAATTTGCATTTTTCTAATGATTAGTGATGTTGAGCATTTTTTCATATGCCTATTGGCCATCTGTATATCCTCTTTGTAGCAGTGTCTATTCATCTCTTTCGCCCATTTTTGGATTGGATTGTTTGTCTTCCTGGTATTGAGATTTACAAGTTCTTTATAAATTTTGGTTATTAACCCCTTATCAGACGTATTGTCAAATATGTTCTCCCATTGTGTAGTTTGACTTTTTATTCTGTTCTTGTTGTCTTTAGCTGTGCAAAAGCTTTTTAGTTTGATATAGCCCCATTTGTTTATCCTGTCTTTTATTTCACTTCCCTGTGGAGATAAATCAGCAAATATATTGCTCCGAGAGATGTCGGAGAGCCGAAGAGCTTACTGCCTATGTTTTCTTCTAAGATGCTTATGGTTTCACGGCTTACATTTAAGTCTTTTATCCATTTTGAGTTTATTTTTGTGAGTGGTGTAAGCTGGTGAGCTAGTTTCATTTTTTTGCAGGTAGCTGTCCAATTTTCCCAACACCATTTGTTGAAGAGGCTGTCTTTACTCCATTGTATTTCCTTACCTCCTTTGTCAAATATCAGTTGTCCATAGAACTGTGGGTTTATTTCTGGGTTCTCTGTTCTGTTCCATTGATCTATATGCCTGTTCTTTATGCCAGTACCAGGCTGTTTTGAGTACAATGGCCTTGTAGTATAACTTGATATCAGGAAGTGTGATACCTCCCATTTTATTCTTCTTTTATAAGATTGCTGAGGCTATTCGTGTTCTCTTTTGGTTCCATATAAATTTTTGGAATATGTGGTCTATATCTTTGAAGCATGTCATTGGTATTTTAATTGGTATTGCATTGAATTTATAGATAGCTTTGGGTAAAATAGACATTTTAATGATGTTTATTCTTTCTAACCATGAGCACAGTATATGCTTCCACTTGTTTGTATCTTCCTTGATTTCTTTTATCAGTGCTTTGTAATTTTCCGAGTACAAGTCTTTAGTCTCCTTGGTTAAGTTTACTCCTAGGTACTTTATTTTTTTGGTTGTAATTGTGAAGGGAATTGTTTCCTTAATTTCTCTTTCTGACTGTTCATTGTTGGTATATAAAAATGCCTCTGATTTCTGAGTATTGATTTTATATCCTGCCACTTTGCTGAATTCATTTATCAGGTCCAGTAGCTTTTTGACTGAGACTTTAGGGTTTTCTATATATAATATCATATCATCTGCAAATAATGATAGTTTTACTTCTTCTTTTACAACTTGAATGCCTTTTATTTCTTCTTCTTGTCTGATTGCTGTGGCTAGGACTTCCAGGACTATGTTGAATAAGAGTGGTGAAAGGGGGCACCCCTGCCTTGTTCCTGATCTTAGGGAGATTGCTTTTAATTTTTGCCCATTGAGTATGATGTTGGCTGTGGGTTTCTCATAGATGACTTTTATCATGTTGAGGTATGTTCCCTGTATTCCCACTTTGCTGAGAGTTTTGATCATGAATGGGTGCTGGATTTTATCAAATGCTTTTTCTGCATCTATTGAAATTATCATATGGTTTTTCTCCTTTTTTTTTATTTTTTTTTATTTTTTTTATTTTTTATTTTTTTCATTTTTTCTGAAGCTGGAAACAGGGAGAGACAGTCAGACAGACTCCCGCATGCGCCCGACCGGGATCCACCCGGCACGCCCACCATGGGGCGATGCTCTGCCCACCAGGGGGCGATGCTCTGCCCATCCTGGGCGTCACCATGTTGCGACCAGAGCCACTCTAGCGCCTGAGGCAGAGGCCACAGAGCCATCCCCAGCGCCCGGGCCATCTTTTGCTCCAATGGAGCTTTGGCTGCAGGAGGGGAAGAGAGAGACAGAGAGGAAAGCGCGGTGGAGGGGTGGAGAAGCAAATGGGCGCTTCTCCTGTGTGCCCTGGCCGGGAATCGAACCCGGGTCCTCCACACGCTAGGCCGATGTTCTACTGCTGAGCCAACCGGCCAGGGCCTTCTCCTTCTTTTTATGTGATGAATCACATTGATTGATTTGCGAATATTGTACCATCCTTGCCTCCCCAGAATAAATCCCACTTGATCATGGTGTACGATTTTTTCCATATATTGTTGGATCCGGTTTGCTAATATTTTGTTGAGGATTTTAGCATCTATATTCATCAGAGATATTGGCCTATAATTTTCTTTCTTTGTGTTGTCTTTGCCTGGTTTTAGAATCAGAATTATGCTCGCCTCATAAAAGGAGCTTGGAAGTCTTCCTTCCTCTTGAATTTTTTGAAATAGTTTGAGAAGGATAGGAGTTAGTTCTTCTTTGAATATTTGGTAGAATTCGGTTGTGAAGCCATCGGGCCCCGGACTTTTCTTTGTTGGGAGTTTTTTGATAACTGTTTCTCGATCTCATTTGTTGTAATCGGTCTATTTAGGATTTCTGATTCTTCCAGATTGATTTTTGGAAGATTGTATGATTCAAGGAATTTGTCCATTTCACCTAGGTTGTCTAGTTTTTTGGCATACAGTTCTTCATTGTATTTTCTTCCAGTATTTTGTATTTCTGTTGTGTCAGTTGTTATTTCTCCTCTCTCATTTCTAATTTTATTTATTTGAGTCCTCTCTCTCTTTTTCTTGGTGAGTCTAGTTAAAGGTTCATCAATCTTGTTTACCTTTTCAAAGAACCAGCTCCTAGTTTCATTGATCCTCTGTATTGTTTCTTTAGCCTCTATGTCATTTATTTCTGCTCTGACCTTTATTATTTCCTTCCTTCTACTACATTTGGGCTTTACTTGCTGTTCTTTTTCTAATTCTTTTAGATGCAGGGTTAAGTTGTTTATTTGAGCTTTTTCTAGCTTCTGAAAGTTGCCTGTAGTGCTATGAACTTCCCTCTCAGTACTGCTTTTGCTGTGTCCCATAAATTTTGAGTTGTCGTATGCTCATTGTCATTCGTTTCTAGGAATTTTTTTTATTTCTTCTTTGATCCCATTCTTAATCCATTCATTATTTAACAACCTGCTATTTAGTTTCCATGTGTTTGAGACTTTTTGAGCTTTTCTGTTGTGGTTCATTTCTAGTTTCATGCCATTGTGATCAGAGAAAGTGCTTGATATGATTTCAGTCTTCTTAAATTTGTTGAGAGCACTTTTGTGCCCTAACATATGGTCTATCCTAGAGAATGTACCATGAGTACTTGAAAAGAATGTATATTCTGCTGCTTTAGGGTGAAAGGTTCTGAAGATATCTATTAAATCGAGTTGATCTAGTATGTCCTTTAAGTCTGCTGTTTCTTTGTTAATTTTCTTTCTTGAGGATCTATCTAGTGATGTTAGTGGGGTATTGAAATCCCCTACTATTATAGTATTGCTGTTGATCTTGCCCTTTAAATCCATCAAAGTCTGCTTTATATATTTGGGTGCTCCTATATTAGGTGCATAGATATTTATAATAGTTATATCTTCCTGTTGGATTACTCCCTTTTTCATTATGTAGTGGCCTTTATTATCTCTTACTATATCCTTTGTTTTAAAGTCCAATTTGTCTGATATAAGTATTGCTACCCCAGCTTTTTTTTTCATTTCCATTTGCATGAAATGTTTTTTTCCATCCTTTTACCTTCAATCTATGTGTATCTTTTGTTCTAAGGTGTGTCTCTTGTAGACAGCATATGTATGGGTCCTCTTTTCTTATCTACACAGCTACCCTATGTCTTTTGACTGGATCATTTAATTCATTTGCGTTTAAGGTTATTATTGATATGTAGTTGTTTATTGCCATTTTCTTCTTTAAAGGTGTATTCCTTTTTTGCTATATTCTTTTCCCACTTTGATCTGTTTACAACAGGCCCCTTAACATTTCCTGCAGCATTGGTTTGGTTGTAATGAATACCTTGAGTTGTTTTTTGTCTGAGAAGCTTTTTATTTCTCCTTCGATTTTAAATGATAGCCTTGCTGGATAAAGTAGTCTTGGTTGGCCTGACCTGTGGTCTCGCAGTGAGATAAAGCGTCGACCTGGAACACTGAGGTCGCCGGTTCGAAACCTTGGGCTTGCCTGGTCAAGGCACATATGGGAGTTGATGCTTCCTGCTCCTCCCCCTTCTCTCTCTCTCTCTGTCTCTCTCTCTCACTCCTCTCTCTCTAAAAAATCAATAAATAAAATATTTAAAAAAAAAGATATCTCCTTCTCTTAAAAAAAAAAAAAAAAAGTAGTCTTGGTTGTAGGTTCTTGTTCTGCATTACTTTGAATATTTCTTGCCATTTTCTTCTGGCCTCAAGTGTTTCTGTTGAGAAGTCAGATGTCATCCTTATGGGGGCTCCTTTGTAGGAGATAATTTTTTTTTCTCTTGCAGCTTTTAATATTTTCTCCTTATCGCTTAGCTTTGGTATTTTAATTATGATGTGTTTTGGTGTAGGTTTCTTTGGGTTTCTCTTTAATGGAGTCCTCTGTGCTTCTTGGACTTGTGAGAGTTTCTCTTGCATTAATTTAGGGAAGTTTTCAGCTATGACATGATTGAACAGAGTCTCTATCCCTTGTTCTTTTTCTTCTTCTTCAGGAACCCCTATGATGTGGATATTATTTCTCTTCATGTTGTCACAGAGCTCTCTAAGGGTTTCCTCTGACTTTTTGAGTCTCTTTCCTCTTTTCTTCTCTGCTTTCATGCCTTCATTCCAGTTGTCCTCCAACTCGCTGATTCGATCCTCAGCTCTATCTATCCTGTTTTTAATTCCTTCCATTGTGGTCTTTATTTCTGATATTGTATTTGTCATCTCCAACTGATTCTTTTTTATACTTGCTATTTCTTTATTTAGATGTTCATAATGACCATCCATTGTTGTTCTAAGGTCCCTAAGCATCCTTACAATCATTATTTTGAACTCTGCATCTGGAAGTTTGATTATTTCCATATCACTCAGTTCAACTCCTGAAGTTGTCTCTTGTGGTTTCATTTGGATTGCACTTCTTTGCCTTCTCATTGTCTGTTTTTGGGTTTTTTATTTGTAGAATTGGTTGAGTCTAGGCTTGGTGTTGTCTGCCTCCAGTTTTCAGTTATTTCTAGGTCTTCTTTGGTTGGTATCAGCTGTTATCTGTAATCCACTTTTGGATTTGGGCAGCTTTGAAGTCTTGATTTGTTTGTTTTCTTAACAGGTGATAGTCTTTTTACTGATCTCAGCAGGGGGCTTCCTTGAAACTGTATCCAGGTATGCGGTGGGTGTAATCTGAGACTCTGAAGGCCTCTTTAGCCAATTAATCTCTCTGGGGGCAGGGTGTTTTCTCAGCTTCAGTAGGGGGAGGTGTATCTCAGATCTCCATGGAGACCTGAGTTACTGCCCCTCCTCTCCACTTCTTGTTTTCAGCTGTGTCTTGTTGCACTGATTGGAGCTGGATAGATGTCCAGAGATCTCTGATCCAGAAGCAATTCAGCTCTGTTTTGTGAAAGGTTCAGTCCCTCCCCCAGCTATGGCTGCCTCCAGCACAGATGAGTCAGCTTTTTTAGGTCGTCTCCTTCAGTCCTTAGCCCCTCACAGTCTGTCCCTCTCTCTTTCCTATCCATTTGGGAGATAAGCTGGTCTTTTCAACACACCTTGCTCTCTGGTCGCCAGGCAAGTGGCTGTGAGCAGTAGTTTATGCTCTTTTCCCTTGTGTGAGATCCCCTCTGGGCTCTCAGCCTCACCCCACCCCTCCGTTCCTGTAAGCAGGGGAGATTCAGGTGCTCCCTATCAGGTTTGTTGTGGCTTCTTCTTTGCTCCTTGGTTTTTGAGAGCTGTTCTTGTAGTTCAGAGTTGGTTTTTCATGCTGATTTTTCCTAAATTGATTTGTATTCCAGTTTGGTGGTGAGAGCTGGGTGTCTGTGCGTCTGCCTACTCCGCTGCCATCTTTTCAGTCCCCCTGAATCAATTTTTTTAATGTGGTTGACAAATAGTGACTTTTTAAAAAATTTTATTGAGGTGACACTAGTTAACATAATTATACAGGTTTCAGGTGCCCGATTCTACAATGCATCATCTGTACAACAAATGGTGACTTTCTAAATTCTACCATTTCTTCTAGATTATTAATAGGCCTGCTACAATTGAGCAGAGCCTTCTCTTATATTTCATTATGTATTGATTTATTCACTTATTTATTGTATTTATTTATTCACTTATTTATTTGTATTTTTATCAAAGAGCTAAAATCCATTACTATCAAATTGTTCCAGACGTGGCCAGTGAGAGCCCCTTTAAACTAGCTCTTGTGTTTCTTTTGACATATACCTCATTATTTTTTGAGCTCTTCCTAGTTAATTGGTACATGATGTTCCAAGCTCATTTTTCATTTTCCTGGCCCCTGCTAGCACCATTTCTACTGGAACTGGTTCCTTAGTGAAGAATGGTATTTAGAATTCAAGACCTGGGCACTTGATACACTTGGTATTAGTAGGATATCACTGCTTCTCGGCCTCTCAGCAGAAAGAGTAAGGAAATATTTATACATATATGTTTATTTGTATACACTCATTATATCTGTTAGTATAACTATGTCTCTCTAGGTACCTTGCCTATTAAAAACCATGAGTTCACAGAGAAATGCAAATTAAAACCACAATGAGCTATAACCTCACACTGGTTAAAATGACTGTAATCCATAAATCAACAAACAACAAGTGTTGGTAAGGATGTGGAGAAAGGGAAACTTTGTGCACTGTTGATGGAAATGCAGATTGGTGCAGCCACAGTGTAAAACAGTGTGGAGATCCTTCAAAAAATTAAAAATAAAACTACCTTATGACCAAGCAATTCCACATCTGAGAATATATTTGAAGGAATCCAGACACTAATTTGGAAAGGTATATGCATGCCTATATTCACTGCAGTGTTATTTACAATAGCCAAGATATGAAAGCAATCTAAGTTCCCACCAGTAGACATTCAGATGAAGAAGATGTGGTACATACACACAATATAATATTACTTGGACATAAAAAAGAATGAAATCTTATCATTGCAACAGTATGATGAACCTAGAGAGTATTATGCTAAGTGAAATAAGTCAGACAGAAAGACAAATACCACATGATTTCACTTACATGTGGAATCTAAAGAACAAAGCAAATGAACAAACAAAATGGAAAGACTCCTAGTACAGGGAACAGGCTGATGGTTGGTAGATAGGAGAGGGTTTGAGGGGCTGAGTGAAAAAGGTGAAGGGATTAAGAAGTACACATTAGCCTGGCCTGTGGTAATGCAGTGATTAAAGTGTCGACCTGGAATGTTGAGGTCACCGGTTTGAAACCCTGGACTTGCAAGGTCAAGGCACATTAATGAAGCAATTACTTGAGTTGATGCTTCCTGCTCCTCCCCCCTTCTGTCTCTCTCGCCTCTCTCTAAAACCAATAAATAAAATAAAAAAAAAATTAAGAACAAATTGGTAGTTACAAAATAGTCACAGGGCTGGAAAATACTGCATGAGGAATATAGTCAATATTGTAATAACTACACTGCTTACAAAAATTAGGGGATCAGGGAATGTGCAGATACTCTAGTACTTTTAGCCATTTCATAGTGCATTTTTACCAATGAAGTAAAAGTTGGTTTTACCTCTCATTTGCATAATCAAATAACTTTCTTTCACTTGTTTGCTTTTCTGACGTTTAATAAAAAAAAATCAAATGCTTCTTTTTTTATCACTTCATATTCATTTTGAAATATCCCCTAATTTTTGTGAGCAGTAGCTATATGGTGCCAGATGGGTACTAGATTTCTTAGGGAATCATTTTGTAATTATATAATTGTCCAACCACTAGGCTATACACCTAAAACTTATATAAAATACCACAAGTTCACACTGTTTTCTACCAATCCAATTCTACTTTTTGACAATATTTATGTATTTGTCCAATCCTCCCTGAATGGGTGATTTCCAGCCACGCTGGCCCATTGCTGAGACTTGTCTCGTGCCAAGGACCATATTCCCCATCAAGACCCAAGCTAACCTTTATTCCACACAAAGGGAAAAGAGAAAGGAAGAAGGAGGGAGGAAAAGCAACTTAGAAAATTCAGCTGCAGCCATTCAGTGCTCCTCAGCCCTCAGTGGGTGCACTGAGATGGCTGGAACACACTGGCCCCACCCTCCTGAAAACTCAGCTTGCACTCCAATGGCAGTTTGTAATCAGAGGAAGTAAAATGACCAGAAGTTTCAGGCTGTGGATAAATTAGAAAGTAGGAGGTGTAGAGAGAAATTGGGAGCTACTAGTAATAGTCCAAACACCTTAGAGTGGGACAGGATGCTAGTCAGTGCCACAGATGCCCTGCCTTAGATTAGGCTTTCCAGAGCTGGCTGCGCTCCACTGTGTCTGATTCATCATTGCCTGATTGCTGTCTCCCTCCTGACCTCAGAGGCATTCTAAAGGAAATAGATATCTTTGGGGGACCTGAAAAAAATCACTGAATAAAAATGTTGGACAAAAATGCCAAGTTGGAGGATTACACACAAGTTTCTAAAGAATACTTCTAACAAGTAACTGAAATTTACAATGGTGTTTTGCCTCCCAACAAAAACTACATTTTACATTTTTGAATAAAGAAACAAACCCTACTTTGCTGCAAAAACCAAGGTAAGAGGAGGATGTCAGAGCATAATAAATAGCTCAGGGTAGGGAGAGTCTGCCTTTAGAAGTTACAGGCATTTTACTAGCAAAAAGTAATGAGTTACTGGAGACAACAGGCCATTACCTTCTTGGAAAAAGTATGGGAGCCCTGGCTGGTTGGCTCAGTGGTAGAATATCAGCCCGGCATGTGGATGTCCCAGGTTCTATTCCCAGTCAGGGCACACAGGAGAAGTGACCATCTGCTTCTCCATCCCTTCCCTTCCACTTCTCTCTCTCTCTCTCTCTCTCTCTCTCTCTCTCTCTCTCTCTCTCTCTCTCTTCCCCTCCCACAGCCATAGCTCAATTGGGTTTGAAAATATCAGCACCAGGCACTGAGGATGGCTCTGTAGAGCCTCTGCCTCAGGTGCTAAACATAGCTCGGTTGCAAGCCTGGCCCCAAATGGGCAGAGCATCAGCCCCAGATGAGGGTTGCCATGTGGATCCTGGTCAGGGCGCATGTGGGAGTCTATTGCTCTATCTCCCCTCCTCTCAACTTGGAAAAAAAAATGAAAGAAAGAAAGAAAGAGAAGAAAGAGGGAGGGAGGAGGAAAGGAAAGGAAAGGAAAGGAAAGGAAAGGAAAGGAAAGGAAAGGAAAGGAAAGGAAAGGAAAGGAAGGAAGGAAGGAAGGAAGGAAGGAAGGAAGGAAGGAAGGAAGGAAGGAAGGAAGGAAGGAAGGAAGGAAAAAGAAAAAAGAGAAGAGAAGAAAAGAAAGAGGGAGGGAGGTAGGGAAAGAGAGAGAGAGAAAAAGAAAGGAAAAAAAAGAAAGAAAAGAAAAAGAAAGAGAAAGAACAAAAGAGTAGGGGAGAAAAACCTTGGTAACTCACATAATAAGCCTTCAGCCAAAGGAAGGCAAAATTCCTCTTTGTGTGTAGCTAATACAAACACAAGCTGCTAAGAAGCGCCAACCACCATGAGTCTTGATTGACCACATTATCTTTAATGGCCACCTTTACAAAAAACAAACCTGCCTTGGGGGGAACACACTCTGCCTTTGCCCATTGGACTGGCAAGGACCGCTGCTACTTTACTGAAATAACTCCAAGTGTATTTGTAACCCTGGGTGGCATCAGTGTGTTTGTTTCTATTATTTAGGAATAGATCTGTCATTTTGTCATTTGTCATTATCTGAAGTTGTAAGCACCAGATCTACTTTGTACTGCTGTGTTTATCATCCTGACCCTAAGAAACAGAATAATATCATTAGGCATGTGGGAGCCAGACCACCTGAGTTTGAATACTGATTCTCTTGTTTACAAGCTGTGTGATTTGGACAAGTTACTTGGCTTCTGAGAGACTCTATTATGTCACGCTGTAAAATGGGGGAACATTAGTAACTCCTTCATAGGGTTTGTGCAGATATGTATCCCACATCTTGAGTGAGCTTAGCCCTGCTGGAACTCAGGGTTGCAGAGCTGGGACTTATGAATTCACAGTGCTGTCCTCTGTGCTAATGGGGGAGCAGCCCCATTCTCAGCCCCCATGTGTCCAAGTCTTGGGTAGACTTGCCTGTGATGCAAGTGGCATTGGCATCTGAGTGAGCATTGGCTGGAGGCCTTTCAGGCCATGGCTAATTAACTATTTAATTTCTCCAGGCCTCAGCACCTTGTTGTTAAAATGCAAATCATATTATTATCTACCTCATAGGAGTGTCGAGAGGATAATAGAAGACAATGCACAGTCAAAGCCACTAGCAAAGTATCTGGCTCATTGTAAACTCTGTGTAAATGATAGAATTACTGTTGTTAGTAGCACTAATATGTGATGTCAGCCAGGTTGCTGTCACATTATGCCTTATGGCTTATAGCTCATGGCTGTGTGTCTTTTCCCAGCCCAAGCCAGGGGCTGGCCAGATCTGGACAGAGTGACAGAATAACAATCTTAATAGCACCATTGGGGAATTGGGAAACCAAGGCTAAAACCTAAAATCCACTTTTGAAGACACGCCAAGTCAATATACCTGATGCTGGGCCAGGGGCAGGAAGACTAATTCCAGCCTCAGGAGGTGGGAGGTGACCCTGTGTCTCCTGCCTGCTGCTGATCAGGAGTCAGTCATTCAAGACCTGGGCAAGGTCCAGCCTGAAGCTACGGCATCAGCCACAGCTGTCAACTGTCAGCTCTCAGAGCCTTCCCTGAATGCAGGTTTTGACAGAAGGGACAGGAATGTGGAGAAAAAGAACTGAGAAGAAAGAAATCAGTAGAGACAGAGAATTCTGAGGGAATCAGAATCTCCCTAACATTTTGGCCAAGGGCCCAACCATGAAGCTAAACACCTGAAGCTTAGAAGCCGAAGGAAACCGTAGCGATGGATCATGTTTACCATCTTCTTTATGCAGGTCACAATTCTTTAGCCAAAATCATTGTGGCACATGTGTTTTGGAATTCAGAACTTTTTATATTTTTGGTAATATGTTAGGATTACTAAGGCATAAATTGTATAATACCCCTACTGAGTTCTGAGTGGGGAGAAATACCAAAATCCAACAGGCTAGTGTTGTTTTGGTAAAATGTGTAAATATTCACATCATTTGGGATGTGACCTATAAAGGCATTATGTCAATTCTGGTCCACTGTTATCACCAAATAGTGTACACCACACTGAAGAAAATTCTGTGGGGTCAGAGCTTTGGGATCTTTAAAATTGGTGGTGGCAGTTCTTTAGTGAACACAGCTGAAATGGTTGGCCAGCCTATGAACTAATCCAAAGGAACCCACACAGCCCACTGGGGCTTCCCTCAGTCTGAGTCACCTCATACTCACTGAGCATGTGCTGTGAGCCAGGCTCCACACTCAACACTGAGTACAGTGGTATGAGGTTTCCTAGGGCTGATGTGACAAAGCACCACAAATGGGATGGTTTAAAACAACACAATTACCCTGGCCAGTTGGCTCAGCGGTCGAGTGTCGGCCCGGTGTGTGGAAGTCCAAGGTTTGGCTCCCGGTCAGGGCACACAGAAGTGCCCATCTGCTTCTCCACCCTTCCTCTTCTCCTTCCTCTCTGTCTCTCTCTTCCCCTCCCACAACCAAGGCTCCATTGGAACAAAGTTGGCCTGGGAGCTGAGGATGGCTCCATGGCCTCCACCTCAGGTGCTAGAATGGCTCCAATTGCAACAAAGCAACACCCCAGATGGGCAGAGCATTGCCCCCTGGTGGGCATGCCAGGTGGACCCCAATTGGGTGCATGCAGGAGTCTGTCTGACTACCTCCCCACTTCTAACTTTGGAAAATACAAAAAAAAATTTTAAAATATAAAACAACACAGTTTATTCTTTCATAATTCTGGAGGCAAAAATCAAGCTCAAAATCCAAGTATAATCAGGACCATGCTCCCTATGAAACCTGTGAGGAAGAATCCTTCCTCATCCCTTCTAGCTTCTGGTGTTTGCTGGCAATCCTTGGCATTCCTTGGCTTATACATGCATCACAGCAGTCTTTGTCTCTATCATTACATGACATTCTCCCTGGTGTTTCCCTTCCATCTTAGAGGACAACAGTCATATTAGATTAAGGAGCCACCCTACTCTAGTATGACCACATCTTAAGTGATTACATCTGCATGACCCTATGTAAGGCCAGAGGTTGTGGCCATGCAGGTTCACATTGGCAGATGGTGAAGGAACTGTGGAGCCAGAGAATGGTGGGCCATTTTGTTTATTAAAGTCCTGTACTGGTGAATGAGCAAACAGGCAGGGAAAACTGCTTCCCTTCCTCTCAGGGCTCCCAAGCCCCTCAGCACTCTGGACTCACCAGAATCATTTTCTGGACTCCCTGGACTCACAGGCCCACCAAATAGGCTGGCCAAAAATACCCCTTCTCTGGCAAACAATAACAAACTATAGCCCCTCCCCATGGAGGCAGGCAATTTGCAATTTGCAATCTGCCTCCCTGAGGGCAAGTACTCGCATTCTTCCACAGACCGCACACATGACGCTGCCCCACGCCAATGCAAAATACAAGCAAGCAAATCTTAACACACTTTACAAACTTCTTTGCCCAACACCCTACTTCCAAATAAGGTCACATTTTGAAGTACTCGGGATCAGAATTCCAATGTATCTTTTTATAGGGTACATATCAACCCTTAACAAGTAAACCAGAAGAGACATAGCCCCATGCTGTCATCAAGGTAATAGATTAGAAGTACATTGAGCACAGCAACGGAAACAATCAACAATAAAAAAGCAAACAATCTATCGGTAAGGGGTTAATCTCCAAAATATATAAGGAACTCTTACAACTTAGTAGCAAAAAATAAAAATAAAAACCTAAAAATTCAATTTTAAAATGGATTAAAGACTTGAATAGACATTTCTTCAGTGAAGATATAAAAATACCCAGCAGCTATATAAAAAGTACTTAATATCACTACTCATCAGAGAAGTACAACTCAAAACCACAATGAGATATCATCTCAAACTTGTCAGGATGGCTATTATCAAAAAATAAAAACACAAAGGATCACAAGTGTTGGCAAGGGTGTGGAGAAATTGGAATCCTTGCTCACTGTTGTTAGGAATGCAAGATGGGGCAGCCACTATGAAAAACAGTATGGTTTCTCAGGAGGGCCCTCAGAAAATTAAAACTAGAGCTACCATATTATCCAGCAATCCCAATTCTAAATATTTATCCAAAAAAAAAAAATTGAAGTCAGGACCTTGCAGAGATATGAGCACTCATGTTTCCTAAAGCACAATAGCAAAGGTGTGGAAACAACCAGAATGACCATGGACAGACGAATGGAGAAAGGAAATGTGGTGTATACATACACTGGAATAGTAGTCAGCCTTAAATACAAAGTAAATTTGCAGTGAAGACAACATAGATAAACCTTAAGGACATTATGCTAAGTGAAATAAGCCAGTCACAGAAGGACATATACCGCATGATTCTGCTTATATGAGGTATCTACAATAGTCAAATTCATAGGTTCATGGTGGTTGCCAAGGGCTGGGTCATGGCTGAAATGGGAAGTTACTAATCAATAGGCATAAAGTTTTGTTGTACATGATGAATAAGTTCTCGACATCTGCTGAACTGCATTATACCTATACGCAATCATGCTGTATTAAAGTATACTTAACTTTTTGTTAAGGGGTAGATCCTGTGTTAAGTGTTATTACCATAGTAAAATAAAATAAAACAAAATAAAATAAAGTGTGTTGAGAATTGCCAAAGGGGGAAGTGTTAATGGAACCATATAGTAGAGGAGAATTTTTCCCAATAGAAAGCTTCCCCCTGTGAAAGTAACATTTTCAATGAAGAGTAAAAGATGAGTAGGCCCTGGCTTATTGGCTCAGTAGATAGAGTGTTGGCCCAGCATATGGATATCCTGGGTTTGATTCCTAGAAAGGGCATACAAGAGAAGCGACCATCTGATACTCTCCTCTCCCTCTCCCCCTTCTCTCCCTCTTCCCCCTCTTTCCCTCTTCCCCCTCTTTCCCTCTTCCCCTTCTTTCCCTCTTCCCCCTCTTTCTCTCTTCCCCTCTCTCCCTCTTCCCCTTCTTTCCCTCTTCCCCTTCTTTCCCTCTTTCCCTCCCACAGCTTGAGCATCACCCCAGGGTGTTAAGGATAGCTATATTGGAACAAGCATCAGCCTCAGGCACTAAAAATAATTCAATTGATTTGAGTGTCGGCCCCAGACAGGGATTACCAGGTGGATCCCTGTCAGGGTGAATGTGGGAGTCTGTCTTGCTATCTACCCTCCTCTCACTTAAAAAAATGAGAAAAAGTCAACCAGGCAATGTGGGGGAAGAAGCATTAATGCCCTCACACTCAGAAGCCCAGACCAGAGCTCCTGTCCTCCTCAGCACTGAGCTTATATGAAAGCCAGGCCCCAGAATCCCAGGGAAGGCCTTTAAGTGTCCCACTGGCAGCCAGCCATGGCCAATCTTCCCAACCCCATCTACTCCCCCCCACCCCCACCCCCTGCTGCTGGCCTGCAGTCCCTTTCTCAAAAACAGTCAAAGACACAATTTGCAGGGAGGCCCAAGGCTTGCAGTTGCAGCCTCTACATGGGAAAAGTGGTTGAGAGTCTAAGTTAATTCAAATACTTCTAACCCAAATTATGTATGATGCCAGGTGGGTATTGGAAATATCAGGAGGAACACTTTGTAAAGTATATGATCCTCAAACACCTATGCTGTACACCTGAAACTAATACAAAATAATACTGTATGTAATCTGTAATTGGAAATAAAATTTAAAAAGAACAAATAATTTTAACCCAAAATCAGCAAAATGCTGCATCCACAGAGAGCTTCTGCTGACCTCTTCCCTTGAAAATGTAAGGTCCTTTCATCATGGGTCAGCTTCTCCGCACAGTGTGTAAGTGGCCTTGTGGCTGACAAAATGCCTCTGCTTCAAGGTCCCAGTGACTGAATTTTCCAGTGGTAGGGGTACGGCGGGGGGAAACAGGTATAGAGCCTCTAGTAGGACAAGTTTTAACCTGGGAACAGCATTTGCTAGGTAGGCATCTACTTTATGAGACATACATAGAAGGGTCCTAGCATTGGGCATGGGTGGTAGATTTTTGTAGAGAAGTATGCACAGATCCTATGTGTGTGGCATGGTGCTTTTTCACAAAGTGAATCCAGAGGCAGCACCCAATCGAGATTTCATCCCAGAAGTCTCCCCTCTAGTTACTGCCCACCAAACAGAACCACCGTCCTGACTTCGAAGTTTTGGTTTTGAGCTTTATATACATAAATAAAATCACAGTATGAATTTTTGCCCATACAGCTTTCTTTACCCAATTTTGTTTGTGAGATTTGTGCATGTTGCTTGTTGTTAAAGTTTATTCTCATTGTTTTATAGCAAGGGTAGTCAACCTTTTTATACCTACCGCCCACTTTTGTATCTCTGTTAGTAGTAAAATTTTCTAACCGCCCACCAGTTCCACAGTAATGGTGATTTATAAAGTAGGGAAGTAACTTTACTTTATAAAATTTATAAAGCAGAGTTACAACAAGTTAAACCATATAATAATAATTACTTATCAAGTACTTTATGTTGGATTTTCGCTAAGTTTGGCAGAATAAATCTTTATAAAACAACTTACTATAGTTAAATCTATCTTTTTATTTATACTTTGGATGCTCCGCTACCGCCCACCATGAAAGCTGGAACACCCACTAGTGGGCGGTAGGGACCAGGTTGACTACCACTGTTTTACAGTATTGTATGTATATCATAATTTTTTATCCATTCAATTGTTAATGGGCATTGAGGTATGAATAGCCCTGATTTGAATATTTTGGTGCATGTCTTTTGGTGAGCATATACACATTTTGGGAGCAGAGTATTACTTGTATTCATTGTCTTTTTAGGCGTAACAAATTTCCCCCAAACCTAGTAGCTCACAACAAATAAAGCATTTATTAACTTTCACAGTATAGTGAGTGAGGAAGTTGGGAGCACTTGGAAAGCAGCCCTGCCTCAGTCTCCTGAGGTTGCAGTCATTTCGAGGTTAGCCTGAGTCCAGCATATCTGCCTTCAGGGTCATCCCCTCACCTGACTGCCAAGTTGGTGCCGATTATTGGTGATCAGCCTCAGTTCCTTTGCATGTGGACTCTCTCCTTAAGACCTGAGTGTCCTTATGATGACTGTCATGTGAGCAAAGTGACTTCCCCCAGAGTGAGCAAAGAGAGATAGCCAAATGGAAACTATATTCTTTTTATGATTTAGCCTTGGAAGTCACATAACATCACTTTTGCCTCATTCTCTTTATTACAAGTGAGCCACTAAGTTCAGCCCTTACTCCAGACCCCACCATTAGAAGGGAGGAGTAACAAAGAAGGTGTGGCTATATTTTAAAATCAACAACCCCACAACATTTTAAAACTTGGAATTAGGCCAAGCCAAGAATTTAAACACAACTACATGGAAATTCATACAGGATCTAAAAGAAATAAATTCAACCCAGCTTCTATTTATTTGAAATTTTGTGAATATTGATAGGACGGTTTCCAAGGTATTTTCTGGAGGGAGCATGGTACAGTAGAAAGCACAATGGCTTTAGAGACAGACACACCCAAGTTTGAATCCTGGATTCACTACTCACTAACTATGGGTATTTGGGCAAGTCAGCCTCCTGTCCAACTGTAAAATGAGGAAGACTGGTAGAGCCTGTCTCATGTTGGTATGGATTGAATCAATAACAATGCATATGAAGTGCCCACTGTGATGGTAGATCCCTTCCATTTGGTCATTGATCAGGAAATAATTAACTATCTAGGAGGTGCTGTATGAACCTTATGAGAGATACAACACTAACTCAGACATAGACTTTGCTTTAGGAGGTGAAGACTCCATAGGGCTCTTAACTGGAAGAATAACTAATACAACTGAGAAAGTGACCAGTGTCTGCTGCAGGTATCAATGCAACCCTTTAAATATGGATCAAATCTGGATGTATAGAAATGGAATAAATTTTGATGGGCAAGGAAAGGACAAAACAAGGAGTGACAACTTGAGTTAAGACACAGCTGGAAAACCAGGGGGACACGAATTGAGAATAGCAAAGTAGTTCACTACAGATCTATCTTAAACATAGGGCAGATGGAAGGAGGTAGCGGAAATAGGGACCGGAAAGGCCGTTATGGGTCAGAGGAGCATGAAGAGATTGAGTACACCCTTGGTTATTCAGTCTGACAACAAAAATTAAGGCCAAAGAATTTATACCAATTTTCAAGCTGGCTATGGAAGGTGGGGGCCTAGCTACTGAAGGGTCTACTTGTGATGCTTTTCTTGGCTAAGCCCTATTTGTAGAATCTTTCTGCCTCACATTGTAAACAGATCATTTCTAAAACTGATCATTAAAGAATGCTCCTGACTCAGAGCCCAAGCAAATGAGCTTTTTCCTTATCATTCCCATTTTGGAGGCTGCAACAACAGGGAAATGCAGTGGGAATGTTTTTATAGGCCCTCAGCTCACTATAAATGTACTTCTCGAGACTTGGCCATTTGGAATGGCCAATTTATGCATTCAACTCATCTGTGGTTATTTGACCTTCACTCCCAGATAATAAGCAGTTCTCTCCACTTGTTTTCTCCCAAGAAGCCTGATCTATTTAACAACCTTCACTTGTGTTACATTCTCCAGTCCCAGGCAGTGATGAGGTTTATACACAGGACAGAAGCGTTTCTATGCTATGATGGAAGTTTGAAAGAAGTTGGAGCCAACGACCTCTCACTTTAAAGCCAAAGCAAAACAAGCACAATTTTTTCAGTGTTGCTAAGAAAGGGGGCTGGAGAGATGATCAGAAAGGCTTCTTCTAGTCCCACTATTCAATACATAGTGCCCACAGCCTTTCCATGTTTCACCTATATCTTATCTAGAATGCCTTCCTTATTATTTTTTTTTTCTGAAGTTGGAAATGGGGAGGCAGTCAGACAGATTCCTGCATGTGCCTGACCGGGATCCACCCAGCATGCCCACCAGGGGGCAATGCTCTGCCCATCCGGGGCGCTGCCGCAACAAGAGCCATTCTAGTGCCTGAGGCAGAGGCCATGGAGCCATCCTCAGCGCCCAGGCCAACTTTGCTCCAATGGAGCTTCAGCTGCAAGAAGGGAAGAGAGAGAGAGGGAGGAGAGGGGGAAGGGTGGAGAAGCAGATGGGCACTTCTCCTGTGTGCCCTGGCTGGGAATCGAACCCGGGACTCCTGCACGCCAGGCCGACGCTCTACTACTGAGCCAACTGGCCAGGGCCAACTTCCTTATTTTGATAATGTTTATGTCCAATCACAATAAATGTAATTGTGACCATTCTTGAATTTGTGGGTAGAAACTGGATTTTCTGTTTTATCACCTTCTTTGCTTTATTCAAAATAAATGCTAGAGCATAAAGGGAAAGAGTGGGTTTGAAGCTTTGGATAGAATTCCTAGCCAATCTTGTTCTGGAACTTCCACATTCCCAGTTAGGTGTTTTTACTCCACTAACATTTATATCATGTGACATGTTCTTTGCACAGGTGCTCAGGGTATCCTCTTTCTTCTCTGATTTCTTCCCAGGTGGGAAATTGGCAAATGGAGTCCATGCAGTCTCACCTGTGGGGTTGGCCTGCAGACGAGAGATGTCTTCTGCTCCCAAGTACGCTCCAGAGAGATGAATGAAACAGTCATCCTGGCTGACGATCTGTGTCGCCAGCACAAGCCCAGCACAGTGCAAGCTTGTAACCGCTTCAACTGTCCCCCAGCCTGGTACCCTGCACAGTGGCAGCCGGTGAGTTCTGAGGTTGCTCAGTACTGGAGGAATTTATGTTTACATCAGTGATTCAGGACATTCAAGGGTCCTTTAAAGAAATATTCAAGGGTCGTCTTTCCCTTCTTAGTACTCCCCCAACTTTATGCAAATCCAGATCTTTTAATTAAATATCATATTCTTTCTACTGTGCCATACCATGTAACCATCAAAAGCAACTCAAATGAACCATCTAGTAACCTGGGCATTTTTGTGACAAAGTTTTTATCACATTCATGAAAAATTTTAGAAATAAGGACAATGTGGTAGGTTTCCATGAAGCTAAATTTATTCTGAATAAATTTGTTCTGAATTTGTGTCATTTTTAGCTTTTTTTTGCTAATTAAAAACCTAAAGGATAAAGGTACTAGGCAATGATTTTTTTAAAACATAATTACTTAGTAAATTAAAAAGTTAGAAATCTTGAATAAATTCCAAACTTTGTTTTTTTCCTGGTCTTATGAATTCCAGAAGTCTGGGAACTATTGATTTAAAGCAAGGGGGTGGCAACTGCGGCCCAAAGCCAAATCCAGCTCACAGCCAGTTATTGTAACTAAAGTTTTATTAGAACTCAGCAACGCCCATTCTTTTATATATATGTATCTTGTCTATGGCTGTTTCTGCCCTACAAGGACAGACTGTGTGGTTGTGATAGGGACCACATGGCCCACAAAAATGAAAATATTTACTATTGTCACAGAAAAACTCTGCTGACCCTAGTCTATAGCATATATTATAATAATACAAACAAAACTACTTTATCATAGTATCTTATCTAAAATTATATTTATCAAACTTGAGTTAAATAATCTTTCTGCATGCTCTTAAAAAGCACAGAAGGATTTCAGATTATTTGGATAGAATCTTATTTTGCCGTTTCCTCCCCATTAGGACATCAAACACGGTTCCAGTCCCAAGACCTTTAAGTGACCTCAAAGGTCACAAAAAGTAAGCCTGAAAAGTGAGGGGGACATACATCCTGGTTTTACTGAAATGTGGTTTTACACTCTCAAAAGTGTCCCAGTTAGAATGATAGAGCACACGGTGATCAGCCGAGAGGGCGAGGGGATAGCAGCTTTCCCAGCCTGGCCCCAGCGCGCTCCTTGTTCTTTCCACAGTCGGCTGCCAGAGCCCCTGCCTTCTCCCAGCCCGCCTTGCGGCTGTGACACAGCAAAGCACTCAACGAATCAAATAGTAATGCATGGGCAAAACACTAAGATATAAAGCATCTGGAAACAGACATTGACTATACATTTTCTTTTACAGCTTAAATGTCTCAGGCTAAATTCATAAATGCCATGCTATTGTGTGATGATCTGGGGAAGTCAATAGGATGTTGTATAGTTTGAATGTCTGTGTCACAGTGTTCTGTTAAAATATATATATCATTACACACCTAATTGAATCCTTGCAACAATCCAGTGAAAAGTAGGGTCTACTATCTTCATTTTTAGGTTTGAGGAAACTGAGCCTCACGCAGCTAGCTAATTCAGGGTTGGCCATCCACTCAGTTTTCTGTGATCCTTCCCACTATAACCCATTGTTGGAGACGGATGTGTCTGAAAGGGCCCTCAGGGGTTTTGTATGAGCCCCTTTGTTTCACAGATATGTATCTGGGGCTTAAATATGGTCTTGCCATATCTGGATCATAAAGCCTGGTCCAGAACCCAGGTCTCCTGATTTCTAATGTATTTACACTTTTCCCTTTAACTGGAGTGATTCTGTGATTTTTAAACTGCACCATTATCTCATGCCAACCCTCAGACAAGCTGAGGAATTAGCTCAAATCAAATGCCACTGTTGTAACTATTAAGTCTCTATATTATTACCTTGTTTTGCCAGTAAACACATAGTAAGTTATGGATAGAATCTTCATTGAAGGACAAAATGAAAATATAGATAAAAAATACTGCCCATAATTCCTGAAAATTCTGACTTTATATCTTATTGCTATGTTTGCTATGTGGTTATAGGTTGTATTGACCCAGCAGTAAAAGTGAGTGAAACACCAACCTCTTTGCAATAGCCACATGCACTGCTGAATAGCAGCAGTAACCTCTGGTGGTTTTTAAAGTTTTTAGAGATTGCCACATACAGGACCTTTTGTAGCCTTTTACTACCAACACCACCCAGTCTCCCTATTATAGAGGGTGGATTTCAAAGAGTTAATTATTCCATTTTCCATCTACCTTGTGCCTGTTAACACATGAATTTATTTTGAAAACTTTCTATTTCCTTCTATTAGGGAGAAACCTTTGGGATAAGTCAGGTACAGGTATTCCTTGTTTTATTGCACTTCACAGATTCTGTGGGGAGGTTGAGTTGTTGTTTTACAAATTGAAGGCAAGACTCTCCACCAGCAAAAAGATTACAACTGGCTTTATTACAGGGATCTGGAACTGAATCCACAGTATCTCCAAGGTATGCTTGTATAAGTACATTTTTTCCAATCAGGAAACTAATAGTAAACAGCTCTTTAAAGTTCATCCAATAAGCCACTGACTATATTTTATTAGGACCTTTAAAAATATCTTATTTTATACTCAATACATAATAATTATGGAAAATATTAAAACATACCAAGAAATAAAAAACATTGACATTGAAAGCCATCAGTGATTCTATCCTCCAAAGAAAGAAAGGGAGGGAGGGAAGAAGGAAGGAAGGAAAGAAAAAGAAAGATAAAAAGAAAGAAAGAAAGAAAGAAAGAAAGAAAGAAAGAAAGAAAGAAAGAAAGAAAGAAAGAAAGAAAGAAAGAAAGAAAAGAAAAGAAAAGAAAAGAAAGAACTGTTAAGCATTTGGTATGTAGAATCTGCTTTAAGGGTCCTTGGTCACTTCTAGGAATTTTTCTGAACCTAGTGAAAACAATAGACTGTTTTTCTTACATTATTTCTTAGAATCCTGCTTCTTTGGTTAAGTTTTGTTAGACAAAACCAGCTATTACTAACCACTTATTAGAAGGCAGGAAGTCATTATTGATGCTATATGGAATAAGTCAAGAGTAACATGTGTCTTCGGGGTAATTGGCTCTTGTCTCAGGAGAGTACTTAGGACAACAGCTGTTGATCATCCATTTGTCTGGTGATCCCCCAGGTTCTTGGCAGCCCCGCTAGGACAAGGAAACTGCTGCATGTTCATGGGGTCTTTCTCACTTAACTGCTTGGACCTAGCAGAGGACGGTGCTAAACTCTCTAATCCTTCAACACCCAGTCTGCAGTCTTTTTTCATGTGAAGGAAAAGGAGATGAGGATCAAATGCTACATTTCAAAAAGACAGATAAGCATATGGACGATGAATTTGGGCCTATTTGAAGGGTGAAACTGTCCTTTGCTGTTTGAACACTGGGCTAATCTGACCTCATGCAATATGCTTTTCTTTCAGGGGGAAAAAAAACATAATTTAGGTTAATTATCATTTGCCTGCTAGAATGCAACCTTCTTTGTACCTTGTAGAGCATTTGCCTGACAAATGGCAAATAGCCAATATTTACACATTCTGCATGTCATGGAGTCCAAGTCATTATGTTACAATTTTATTGTAGAAACAGTTAGGCAGATATAAGGCAGAACTCTAACTCTAGATTTGGTTTTCAGAGGTCCTTCTTTTATTTATTTATTTATTTATTTATTTATTTATTTATTTTTATTTATTTATTTTTTTAAAACTTTTCTGAAGCTGGAAACGGGGAGAGACAGTCAGACAGACTCCCACATGCGCCCGACCGGGATCCACCCGGCATGCCCACCAGGGGCGAAGCTCTGCCCACCAGGGAGCGATGTTCTGCCCCTCCGGGGCGTCGCTCTGCCGCGACCAGAGCCACTCTAGCGCCTGGGGCAGAGGCCAAGGAACCATCCCCAGCGCCCGGGACATCTTTGCTCCAATGGAGCCTTGGCTGCGGGAGGGGAAGAGAGAGACAGAGAGGAAGGGGGGGGGGGGGTGGAGAAGCAAATGGGTGCCTCTCCTATGTGCCCTGGCCGGGAATCGAACCCAGGTCCCCCCCACGCCAGGCCGACGCTCTACCGCTGAGCCAACCAGCCAGGGCCCAGAGGTCCTTCTTTATTTCAGTCCGCCTCTTATACAATCCTGTGTCCCTTGGTTTTTATCTCTGGTCTTGCTGAAGGACTCGTTTAATATTTATCTTTATCAATTTAGCTTTAATATCTCATTGGTTTTTGTTCATTTAGTTTTTGAAACACATATTTAGTGCATTAGTCTCTTCAATCTTCTCTAATTTTTTAAATACACGCACACAACATCATCATCATCATCATCGACTTGGATGTTGGCTACATATTAACGTGTTATATACACCTCACAAGGGACCATAGCACGCTAGTGTGGTACAGCACCATGACTGCGAACCACTTTATGCCAAGAGTCAATCTAACACCCCTTGATCATGACAGTCTTTTGCTATGATTTGTTTCAGTGGCTCTCTGTTGTCATATAATGAGGTCCAATGGCTTAGTCAGGCTTCGTCCTGCCCATCTCCAGCCCTGCGTCTCCCATCTCTGCTTCTCCCCGCCCCGCACAGGTCCCCTTCCTTCTGCATGTCAAAGTCAGGCAGGAGTCCTACCTGTACTGCCAGGACTCATTTACCCTCCTCCCACACTGGAGTCACACGCTGTTCACGATCAGTGCTGCTCATTGACCAGTCATACACCGCCTGACCTGGACGGGTGCTTCCCCGTGACTTCTGAGTTAGACCATCAGGTGAGGCAGGGATGGCGGAGACCAGGTTTGAGTGAGACCCCATGACACCCAGGGCAGGTGTGTAAAGCATGCTGCGGAAAAGGTGCTGGCGAGTCCGCCCGTTCATCTGCTGAGCCCCCGCTCCATTCAGGAGCTGCTTCTCCTTAATAAGAGCAGCTCTCTATATAATAAGCACAGTCCTAGGCACTTGTCACATTGAATTCATTTAATCCTCACTCTCCTTGTGATAGTTACTACAATGATCTCTCCCCTACCGGTGAGGAACCTGGAGCACTGAGAGGTTGGCCTGAGTTCATCTTAGTCCCCATGGCACCCCAGTGAAGAGAGGCTCTGAGAGCTGTGCTTTCCAGGGTCAACAGCCAATAAATGAAGGGGGAGGGGGGGCTGTGTGCCGCAGAAGCCATCCTCATTTCCCCACACAGTGGCGCTTTCCCAAGGCCTCTTTGCCATTTGCTCCAAAGCATTAGATTGTGAGGACCCGATACCAGTTCCAAAATGAACAGTTTACATAAAATTCAGTATATGCCACCCAGAGGTGGATTTAACAGCTGGCACACTGGGCGCATACCCTGGACCCCAACTTCTGAAGGGCCCCCCAAAACCCCAACTTTACACTTTTTTCTAATGACACCAAGTTTGGTTTCATATGTACAATTTTAACATTAATAGTACATAATATTTTTATTTATTTAAAAATATGGTTAACATCTATTTTTATTCTCCCTGTATCTCTCTCTCTCTTTTTTTTTTCTTTTTTTTTTCATTTTTCTGAAGCTGGAAACAGGGAGAGACAGTCAGACAGACTCCCGCATGCGCCCGACCGGGATCCACCCGGCACGCCCACCAGGGGCGACGCTCTGCCCACCAGGGGGCGATGCTCTGCCCGTCCTGGGCGTTGCCATGTTGCGACCAGAGCCACTCTAGCGCCTGAGGCAGAGGCCACAGAGCCATCCCCAGCGCCCAGGCCATCTTTGCTCCAATGGAGCCTTGGCTGCGGGAGGGGAAGAGAGAGACAGAGAGGAAAGCGCGGCGGAGGGGTGGAGAAGCAAATGGGCGCTTCTCCTGTGTGCCCTGGCCGGGAATCGAGCCCGGGTCCTCCGCACGCTAGGCCGACGCTCTACCGCTGAGCCAACCGGCCAGGGCCCTATCTCTTTTTAAGGGGTCCAATATTTTCTTCTGCACTTGAGGCCTCAACTGACCTTAATCCACCTCTGATGTCACCTGTATCCAGGACAGTTAACCTGTGTATTAGTGTCCTATTGCTACTGTAACAAATTACCACACACAAAGGGGCTTACGACAACATGAATTTACTGTCTTCTAGCTCTGGAGGTTAGAAGTCTGAAATCGGTTTCGCTTGGCTGAAATTGAGGTGTTTGTTAGCAGGTCTGCATTCCTTCTGGAGACTGGAGGGGAGAGAATCCACCACCTGGCCTCTGCCAGTTTCTGGAGACTCTTGTCTCCTTGGCTCAGGCTCCTTCAAAGGGCTTCACTTCCACCTCTGATTCTGTCCTTACATCCGCCCCCTCTCCCCCCGCCCTTCTCTCTCTGATCCTCCTTCCTCCCTCTTTTAAGGACCACTGTGACTACATCAAACCCACCTGTGTAATCCAGATGCTCTCCGCATCTCAAAATGCTTAACTTAATCACAGCTGCTAAGTCCCTCTTACCATATAAAGTAACATTCATAGGTTTCAGGGATTAAGACATAGACATTTTGGGGGTCTCTGCTCCGCCTACTACAATCTGCCATACTGGGAGCTGACTAAGCATCCGTCTCTAATGGCACAAGGTACTTGAGATTCAAAATCTGCCTTCTACTATCACACCCCTCACTATTATGAGCTTCGTAGGCATCAATCTTCTCTCTGTATTTGTTTTTGTTCTAAAAAAAAAAAAAAATGTAAGAAAAATAAGAAAAAAGAGAAAGGTGATAGATGAGTTAAACTGAAAGAATTAGAGAATCCACGCTGAAGCATAATTTATCTTTCTCTGTATTGCATATGTCTTATGTTCAAGATTGTGTCCACCCAACAGTTCACACATATTGCCCACATCTGTGCAGAGGTAGAAACATTTAACACAGCCCCTATTTTCACCCTTGCTTAAAACTGTGATTATGTAGCCATTATCTTATATACCTTTTTTTAAAATCAGGGTTACAGTTCAAAATGCCTGTAGTTTAGCTGTATAAATAGGTGTATGGGAGAAGAGTCCCTACAGGTAATATTAAGAAAAAAGAGAATTTCAATGACAACTATAAATACTTGAGAATTAAATATTTTCTAGTTTTAAACACACACACACAGAATAACTTTGGTCTAGATTAGAGGACTGACTGCTGCCAGAAAGAATCAATTTAGTCATCAATTTTGTTATACTCCAGTGGCTAAAATATAAATCCTCATAAGTTAGAGACCATGTTTATTTAAAATGTTGTATTGTTGAAAAATATCTCCTAGGGTGTTTATCTCATTTTCTTTTTATAAAAAATTTATTTAGAAACTAAATTTAACAGGGTGACATTGATCAATAAGAGTACCTAGGTTTAGCATTTCTATAGCATTTGAACTGTTGATTATGTTGTGTGCCCATTACCCAAAGTCAAATCATTTTCTATCACTGTATGTTTGTCCCTCTTTATACCCTTCCCCCCTCTTCCTCCCCCATATCCTTCTCCCTCTGGTAACCACTTCACTTTTATCCATGTCCATGAGTCTCAGTTTTGTATCCTACCTATGTGTGAAATCATATAGTTCTTAGCTCTTTCTGATTTACTTATTTAACTTAGTGTAATGTTCTCAAGGTCCATTCATGTTGTTGTAAATGGCACTATGTCATCATTTCATATGGCTGAGTAGTATTCCGTTATATATATGTACCACATCTTCTTTATCCAATCCTCCATCAGGGGACACTTTGGTTGTTTCTATGTCTTGGTCACTGTGAATAATGCTGCAGTGAACATGGGGGTGCATGCGTCTTTAAGTACCAATGTTTTTGAGTTTCAGGTAGATACCCAGGGAGGGGATTACTGGGTCATATGGTAGTTCTATTCTTAATTTTTTGAGGAAGCACCATTCTTTATCCCATAATGGTTATACTAGTTTGTATTCCCACCAGCAGTGACTGAGGGTTCCTTTTTCTCCACAGCCTCTCCAATACTTGTTATTACCTGTCTTGTTAATAATAGCTAATCTAACAGGTGTGAGGTGGTATCTCACTATAGTTTTGATTTGCATTTCTCTCATAACTAGTAAAGATGATCATCTTTTCATATATCTGTTGACCATTTGTATGCTTTCTTGGCCAAAGTGTCTGTTCAGGTCCTCTGCTCATTTTTTAATTGTATTGTTTGCTTGTTTGTTGCTGAGTTTTGTGAGTTCTTTATGTATTTTGGATATTAACCCTCTATCAGAGCTGTTGTGTGCACATATTATCTCCCATTTAGTTGGCTGCCTATTTGTTTTGTTGTCAGTTTCTTTTGCTGTGCAGAAGCTTTTTAGTTTGACAGTTTCATTCGTTTATTTTTTCCTTTACCTCCCTTGTCTTTGGGGTCAAATTCGTAAATTGTTCTCTATGGCCAAGGTCCATGAGCTTAGTACATATGTTTTCTTCTATGTATTTCATAAGAAACTAGGCACTTCATCCTACCTTTAGATTCAACAATAAATGGAAGCAAAACAGAAATCAAGGGTCAAATTTTATGTAGGTAGTGCTTATGTTTTTATGTTTTATATTTTACAAAAAGCTCTTTGTAATAATGGCTCTGAATTTTAGTGGATGTGCAACACCATGCTTTGCCTAGTAACAGGAATATTAAGCCCAGAGATATACTGTCTACACCTTGTACTTCCAGGTTCAAGAATTCAGATGAGGGAGGAAATTCTAATCCACAAAATGGTGGGCTGGAAATTCTATTCCCATCTTTATAGTTTGGTTTAGTAGGAGATATTCTGTGCTCATTTTCTTTGTTTCTCTGGGCCCTAATTTGCTTCAGCTCAGTTTCAACCTCTGTGTATGCCAAGCACTGCCTCTAACTGCCTTTGAAACTCTCAGCCTCACATATTGCAAAGTTACCCAAAGTTTCAAAGATCTAACTCCACGCTTGCTAAGGTACCTACCTGCCACCTGCCCCAGCAGACCCAGCCCCCTTAATGGATCTGTGGTTCAGGTGACACCTCCGTCTAGCCTTTCCTAGAGCTGGTAACTGGAGCCACTTCTGCCTTGTTTGTCCTTCACACTCAGTCAACACCCAAATGCTGTGGATTCCAGCTCCTTACCCTCCCCCCCCCCCCAACTATCTCTTCCTTCCAAATCTTTCTCCTATGGTGCTGCTTTTAGTCCTCACAACTAACCAAACCATTACGAACAGCCTTTTACTTGGTCTCTCTTTGTTGTCTTAGCTTAACTCTCATCCATTATTTCCCAGCCTGGTATCAATGATTCTTTACAACAGGCCCTCTGTTGAGCCTTTAAAATATTTACATGTGCTGAGAACCCCCAAATAGGTGTAAGGTGTGTGGTGTTATTTAGACTTACTTGACCTGGAAGGCTTTTCTCAATGTCACAAATATTAACATCTCAAAGGGAAGTTGTCTTTGGAACTCAATAGCCTTTGCTACCTGAGTCATTTTCTTCAAATTGGATCATGTTACCCACTACTTTGAAACCTTTAATGACACTCCATGGTCTTGAGACATGTCAGAGACCCTTCACAGTCTGCCCTCATCTGCCTTCTCAGTATCATTTCCCAACCACCCTTCCCTGTGAAACCTATGCTCCACCTCCTCAGGGCCCCTCAGAGTTATTTACTATGACCTGTCCCTCATAACCTGGGCCTATGAACATACCTATGCTCCACCTCCTCAGGGCCTCCTCAGGGAGTTATTTACTATGACCTGTCCCTCATAACCTGGGCCTATGAACATACAGTCTGACCCTACCAGAATTTCTTATCTCTCTAGCCAACCTCCTCTGTGGAGCCTTCCTCAGCTTTTCCAGAAAGATTGAATTGCACTCTCCTCTGTAGTCCCTCTTTTGTTAAAACTAATCACATTTTATAGTAATTTTTGCTCCCTAACTGAACAACAAATACCTGAGTAACCATTTACTAATGATCTTAAATCCCCAGCACCTAAGACAGTGCCTGTCACTCAGCTAGTGGCAATAAATGTTTAATGAAAGAATGATTGAATGGATGAAAAGAAAAATGAATGAAATGAGTTAGAAGCAAGAGCACATTGTTAAAACCTAGAAGTTGAACTTAGAAACAGAATATAAACGTCACTTTGTATTTGACTCAATAATATGACTTGAGGTATCAAGGAAATGAACTCAGCTCTCAGTAAATTAAACTACCAAGATGAAACCGAAAGTGTCAATATGAGCAGAATTTATTAATGTGACAGTTATGGGAATAGCTTTAAAAATACAAGTCCCTCGAGCCATTATGTTTTTGTATAGAATTGTAACTTTTAAGTGTACTCCTTATTGTATATATATATTTTTTACTTTTTTTTATAAAACTAAATAATCCGTGACCTTTTATAATGAAACATGTATGGCAGCTAGAGTAAGCAATATAAATACTATTTTTTGTTATTTATTCTGTTTATGACATATATTTAAAAACTATACTCCTTTGCAGAGCTCTACCTTTGCATACCACAATATTATTATAAAAGATTTATAAAGGCAAATATTTTTATTTAGTTTTATTAAATTTCTCTTGCTATTTCTTCAGAAGGTTTTTCTTCTTTGCAGTCTGCCTGTCACTTCAGAACTGTTGGCTTTACCAGGCGACCTCAGCAGATTCACAAGAGTCATCACAGACTTTGGAACCTTTATTAATTTGAAATTACATCTTCTGCAATTAAAAAAAAACAAACCTAAAAATGCCTTTTTTTCCATACAGAGGGGGGCAAAAGTAGGTTTACAGTTTTTGTATGAAAAATAATACAATAATTAATAAATAAGAATAAACTCTGTGTTTTGTGTACTCACAACTGGAACCCTACTTTGTCTTCCTACTTTTGCCCACCCTGTACAAACGCACCAGGGAAACCTTTTGAGCGAAGATGAGACAGGCTTTTGAGACATGCTGACAGATATCCCTGACAATATTAACTCAGCCAGCGGTCCTACCATACCTGGAAGGTCAGGGCACCCAGCACAGCACATGCTGCCTCAGCTAAAACCCCCACTGACTTGCTTAGAAGCAGCTTCTGGCTAATGATAAAACAGCCCAATAAAAGGTGGCTGTTCAGCCCATCAGCTGGATGTTTGTTTTACATCTTTTAAACATCTGGATTTGGGGCCCTTTTATTCATCCAATCATCGATTCAGCAAAACATTTATGAAGTGCATGCTCTTTGGCAGACACTATACAAAGCACTGGGGAATAGAAAGATGAATACATTCCCTTTCTTCAAAAGATGGATAATCCTGCATGCCTGCAGGGAGGCAGAGGAAAATAGCAGGGCAGGAACAACTTGCCCTTATGGAGAGATGCAGTGCCTTCCAGGCCGTAGTGGGTAGGAGGTGACTCATTTGCCGTAAGACAGAGCTTCTAGAGGAGGCTTTCATGAAGAAGTAGCCTTTCAGCTTGGTCTTCAAGGATGTCTTAGAGGAGTTTCTAGATGACAGAGGAGTGAAAGGTATTGCTCATGGAGTGAAGGCCTGAGCAGAGAATGCATCTATGTGCCAGAGACAGGCAAACTGTCCAACATAGCTAAAGCCCTGGTCCACAGCAGGTCAGCAAGGGAGGTGGCTGGGAGTCAATGCTGAGTCGAGTATGAGGGCCCTGAAGGATGTTCTCAGGAGTCTAAACCTCATCTTCTGGGCATTGAGAATTTTCTAGGAGCTTTATGTGTACTGTAGCCCCCTCCCTTAATTGCAGGGGATATGTTCTAAGACCCCCAGGAGATGCCTAAAACTACAGATAGTACTGAACCTCATATAAAGGCAGTCCCCAGGTTACAAACAAAACAGGTTCTGTAGGTGTGTTCTTAACCTGAATTTGTATGTAGGTTGGAACAGGTACCTTTACCTATTAAATGGAACTTAGATGTTTGTCTTAACATAGTATTTATTTTACCTTTCTGTGCATATAAATAAGCATTTTCAAATACAACTTTAAATAGTCTTGGGTGATGCAAAAGATGATAGACTTGTTGGAGTGGACAGGGCTGGTGTTAGAGAATCAGGTTCGATTCTGCTGTTGGAGCCAGTTTCTTGAAGTAGGCATCAGGGAGGTTTGTATAGAGCTCTTCTTCTTCTCATCATAAGTGGCCCTGTAGCATCTCAGGCCTTCAGTTACTGGACAGTAACCTTTGGTGGAGCTCTTTGTATCAGGATCTTGCTCCTCTAACTTTGCCATTCCTGCTTTCATGAGGCGAAAAGCATCAGCTAACTCTTTTGTAGAAACTTTTTTGGTTCTAGAGTTTCTAGGTTCCTGTTTTCTTCCCTAAATGCTAACATCTGCTGCTCTAGTTCCATAAGGTCTTCACTGGTTAGTTCTTTGCCATGGGAGTCAAGTAACTCTGTGATATCATTTTCGCTGATGTCCAACCAATAGCCCTTACAGCAGTCTGGAAGTTTTAGCTGTATGTAAGTTGGATGTTTGTAACTCGGGGACTTACTGTATACTATGTTTTTTCATATACATACACTCATACCTGTGATAAAATTTAACTTATAAATTAGGCACAGCAAGAGATTAACAACAACTAACATTAAAATAGGACAATTATAACAACGATAATAAAAGTGATGTGGATGTTGAGTCTCTCTCTCACTGTCATTCAAAATATCTCCTTGTACTGGTCCCACCTTTTGACTTAAAGGAAGCACTTTACAACTTCTTTCTGGCATATCCAAATTGCCAGCATCACTACTCTTATGCTCTGCAAGCATTTTTAAGTAAAAGAAGGATTAGTTGATCATAAGCACGGTGACACCACCACAGTCCATTTGATAACCTAGATGTTACCAAGTGACTCATGAGCAGGGAGCTTATATACTGTGGACACATGGGACAAGGGCATGGCTCACATCCCAAGCAGGATAGAATGAGCTGGCACAAGATTTTATTACTTAAGAAGGTAGGTGATTTAAAACTTATGGATTACTTATTTCTGGAATTTTTCATTTAATATTATGGACCAATTTGGTGGGCAACTGAAACCGTGGAAAGTGAAACCATGGGTAGAGGGGGATCACTGTAGCTCAGACTTCAAATAAGCCGATGTTTTTACTTTTCTGGAAGCTGTTTTGTCATCATATCATCACAGTACAGAGTTGGGGCAATTATCTGAAGGTCCGTCCCTTAAATCAAGTCCTATTTGCACATTGATAACCCAGCTATGTTATTTTAAGTGAGTGGTCACACTCTATAGCACAATTTTGTTATATCTCTACCTTTGAAATAAGACCGATTATTTTTGTCATCTATTTCCTCAATTTGAAAGGGAAAATTAACCTGCATCTTTCCTTATTGCCACACTTGCTAAAAAGCTCTAACTGACAGCTGGAATTGGAGAGCTATTTTATTCAACTACTTGTTTATTTTTAGAGCATTTATTAAAATTGAATAGAAGCCCATGTGCCTCAGAAAATACTTAGAAAAAGAAAATTTTAGCCATCAGGCACCGAAGAGACTTGTACTCCTACCAATCTGACATCATTAGTGAAATGTCTAAAATGTCAGTCACTGCTAAGAGAAACTTCCAGAGCATGTTCTTTATCCACAACAGACTCAATAGGTCCCACAGGGAATTTGACGATGAGTTATAATCAAAGGATTAGCAAAAAAAGCGGTTTGATGTCATTTTGAGGTTTAGGGGGAATAATGATTTTATTAACAAGCCATTACTTCTTTCATAGAAAAATACACTGCATTTTCACTAGAGTGTACATCTTTATGGATCATACCAAAACATCACATACCTCTAAGTATCTCTTATAGAAGAGATACTAAGTTCTACGGCTTAGATCATATCCTGACCACTTCTTTACTGGGAAGCAAACAAATCATTAACTTTAAAGGAAAAAAAAAATGAGAAAGAATGTAGATGAAAAGATAACTGGAGATGAAGTCATCTAATTCTAAGGTATCTTATTAAAGATGTAATGATATCATACTGAGGAAGTTTTGAGTGCAATTCTCAAACACTAATATGAGTGATAAGAGAACCAAAATTGTTTTTTTCATAGAGCTAGTTCATAATAATATCTGAAAGGGATGAAAGCTACTTTAAAAAGCTATTTAAAAACTAAAATAAAGTAAGGTTAATAGGATAAAGACTGCTTTGGCTACTGTAGCTAGGAGGTTAGGGATGGCTTCTCTAAGCACGTGAGAATGGAATTGAACCTGAAAGATTAGGAATTCTCAGGCACATGCAGGTGTGAGAGAATAATGATCCAAGTAGAGAGAAGAGCAAGTGTGAAGGCCCTGAGGGAGAAACAAGCTTGGCACTGCAGGATCAGCAACAACAGAAAGCCAAACAGTGTAGCTAGAATATACAAGGAAGAAGTAGATTTGAAGGAGACAAAATTGGAGAGGTGTGTGAGGCATCTTGTTCACTGCTTCAACCTAGAACCATGCATGGTCTGTGACTGGAATTTAGTAACTTTGTGTTGAATGAATGAATGAAGTTGGAAGGCTTTGAGTTAGTCTCAAAATTCCATTAGAGCAGGAAACAACATGTAGGACTTGGCAGGGCAAGGTTAAAGGAGTCGAAATTTTATTCTAATCACCAGGGGAAGCCGTTGGAGGTTTTTAAGCAGGAGAATTATGTGATCTGATGTATGCTTTGAAAACCCCTCTTGCTACCATGTGAAGAATAGGCTGTAGGGGAACAAGATGACATGCTCAGTATTTTCTCCTCTTGATCCCTTTCTACCTTCTTCACCTATGTCCCGGAGGCTGACCTAGGGAGACTCTACCCTCTGACTTCCAGTTGTGTTCAACCAGTGGGGTTTTCAGCTGACCATTAGAAGAGAGAGTAACTCTCTTCAAATTAAGGCTGCTATCTCTGTCCTGCTGGAAGTAACTGAGAAAACTAGAAATGGCAAGACTAGTTAGGAGCTTAATAGTAGGCTAGGCTAGAGATGATGATATTCCAATGTATTATTTATTGTAGAGTAAATCTTCCTTGTTTTAGAGGCAAACCCAAAAGTATTTGCTCATGGATTGGGTGTTATAAAAGAGGTGGTGAGACAAAAGAAAAAGCAGTAACTTTTACTAAGTTTCTATCTTGCTATGGCGCCATTAAATGAGTGGGGAAATGGAGAATGAGCAGATTTGAGGTGATACTGGAGGGGCAGAATCCTAACTTCCATTTGAACATCTTTAGGTCAAGATACCTGTTTGCATTTAAGTAGACATGTTGAGTAAGGATAGGGGGAGGAGTCAGAGCTTCAAATTTAAATTTTTGACACATCATTATAAACATGTTGGTGATTTTTTTTCCATATAATTATGATGAACAAAATTGCATTAAGTACATGAAAGAAATTTAATAATTCACAGAATTGAAAAAATTGTGTAAAACTTACTCCCTAAGTTTGGTAAATCCTTAGAAATTAGTAATGCAAGTGGTTTATTGTCTAGATATAAACGAGTTCTGAAAACAGGCTGAACAATGAAGGTTATAATGAATCTGGTGATAGAATAACTGGTTGGTGGGAAGTAAGAATTTGACAGAAGTAAGGAGAGGCTTACCTAAGAATTCATGCAAAAGACTATAAAACCAAATTGAAAACCTTAGTTATCCTTAGTAACAAAAAGGGTTATTCTACATAAATGGAATTCTTAGCTGCTAATTTAAATTTCCCCTAACCAACAACTTCAATTCCACAAATACAGTACTTATTGAAAATTTACATTCACAGAAGGCACTGTGCAGAACTGTGTACAAATGCATTCAAAAAGTAAAATTATTAAAAAGTTTATTAAACTACTACTAAATGACAAAAATTAAAATTTGCCTCTCTGATAAATAAAAAAGCCAAGGAATCACCAAAATGATCCAGAGAAGCCAAAGGCCAAGGCCACTCACAGTTAAACCAGTAGCTTCAAAGCCATAGATTTTAACGTTAATTAAGGCTAAATAACATGCTAGGCAATTCCTTGGAAGAAACTGAATCTGTAATGAGTAACAACTGTCTGTAGACCACCGCATGCAGTCTACCCACGCACCTGGCTTTTTGCATAGCCTAGAAACTACTTTCACATGCAACCTTTCGGCTCAGAAATCAAACGGTAGGGAGAACACATTTTCAGGGCCACCACATTGCAGATGAGCTGTTTTAGAATGTTGGTCTCCAGACTTGGTCACGGGCTGGCTCTTACTGGTCAGGGATAGTCACAGAGTGGAAGCTGAGGACTGAATTTCAAAGCTCTGCCTGTCCAGTGGGGGTGTGGGAGAGACCGGGCTCTTAGCAATCTTGGGGCTTACAAGGCCTGGAGCCCTCAGCATGAAGCAGCAGTCAGGGTACCCTCCAGTTGGAAGCAGAAAGCAGTTCCTACAACCACAGCAAAGAGAAATCAAGCTTGGGCTCATGCCTCAGCTGTGTCCACCAACCCAGCTCAGAGAACATGCCCGGAATGTGGCCTTTGCTGAGTCATTTCACCTGTCTAAACTCAGCTTCTTCATCTGTAACATGGGGACAAGACCTACCTTATAGGGTGGTTTCACCTTTAACTTTAGCCTTCTTTTATTCAGTGAGTAAGTAGTTGAATCCAGCCATAAGAAAATACACTTTTTCTCTATGAGACTCAATAAGCTTATTCTCATTTCAAAAGTTTAAATTTAAAATGTAAATGAAGGTTGTTCATCACTGCTTTGTGCGGTTTGAAAGGCTCTAGGGTTAGTCTAACAAGACTAAGTTCATAGCTTTTCTAACTTCATTAGTCAGTATCTCTGTGACCTCAAGCCATTCACAACTGCAAACAGAGGGCACTTTTGCTCCAGGGGGGTCCAAACAACCACTGTTTCTAACAGAGGCCTCTCTGGATCCTAGAGTGTACCCTCTGTGTTTATTTTATTTTCACTGGAAACAGCAGAGGGGCGTTCTTTGAGAGATGGTTCTCAATGCTGGTTGCAGAATTACCTAAGAGAATTAATTCCTTTTTTTTTTTTTTTTTTTGTGTGTGTGTGTGTGTGTGTGTGTGTGTGTGTGTGTGTGAGAGAGAGAGAGAGAGAGAGAGAGAGAGAGAGAAAGAGAAAGGGACAGACAGACAGGAAGAGAGAGATGAGAAGCATCAACTTCTTGTTGTGGCACCTTAGTTGTTCATTGATTGCTTTCTCATATGTGTCTTGACCTGGGGGCTCCAGCTGAGCCAGTGACCCCTTACTCAAGCCAGTGACCTTGGACTCAGGCCAGAGACTTTGGGCTCAAGCCAGTGACCTTTAGGCTCAACCTAGCAACCATGGGGTCATGTCTATGATCCCATGCTCAAGCCAATAACCTCGGGGTTTTGAACCTGGGTCTTCAGTGTCCCAGGTCAAGGCTCTATCCACTGGTCAGGGTAAATTTTTTTAACTTAAAAAACTAATGTTGCCCTGGCTGGTTGGCTCAGTGGTAGAGCGTCAGCCTAGCGTGCGGAGGACCCGGGTTCGATTCCCGGCCAGGGCACACAGGAGAAGCGCCCATTTGCTTCTCCACCCCTCCGCCACGCTTTCCTCTCTGTCTCTCTCTTCCCCTCCCGTAGCCAAGGCTTCATTGGAGCAAAGATGGCCCGGGCACTGGGGATGGCTTTGTGGCGCCTGCTTTAGGCGCTAGAGTGGCTCTGGTTGCAACATGGCGATGCCCCAGATGGGCAGAGCATCCCCCCTGGTGGGCGTGCTGGGTGGATCCCGGTCAGGCGCATGCGGGAGTCTGTCTGACTGTCTCTCCCTGTTTCCAGCTTCAGAAAAAAATGCAAAAAAAAAAACAAAAAAAAAACTGATGTCTGGGACCCATATCACAGAGTTTCTGATTTAATGATTAAATTTCTGATTAAATGTAAGGCCTTAATACTTTATTTTTTAAAAAATCAGCTGATTTAAAAATGCATCCAAGGTTGGGGCCATTGAATAAGGGTGACAGTAGCTGGGCTACAACAGTATTCTGACTGTAATCAAGGACCTGTATGACCCTCCTCACCTCAGCTGGGGGCACAAATTTCCCTTGCCATTCTGAGTAGAATGCACTGAGCACAGACCCTCGAATTCTAAGAAGCCACTACTGCAGCAGAAGCAGCATTTAGTCACCTGGCCATTTCTACCTTCAAGGGAAATTGGCAAATCTAGTCTGTCAGCTGAAAGGTCATGTGCCCTCCTAAAAATTGGGGCCCCTCTTTTATTGCAAAGTTGGGAGCAAATACTTAGAATAACAGCCAACTCGGTGGTTTTGGGAGGCTCCCTCCCTCTTCATGCAAGTGGATTATAACTATTACATTACAGGTAGACGGTGTGTTTGGGATCCTGCTGAAAACCATTGAAATAAGTCTATTTTTCTTGTACCCAAATTTCAGTGGCTCTTGCTCCCACTGCCCTAAGAAATCACAAATCCTACAAGAAAAGCATTCCAGGGGAGTTCTTTAGAACACCAGGCCTCAAGTTTAAGACGTGTCCAGAGTGGCATGGTGGGTGTTTACACAGAGAAGGGCTGCCTTCCCTGCAGATGAACTCCCCCAGATTTACACCGAGGGCCAGAGCTCTTGTTCATTCAGAAGCAGTACAGATTATTTCACTGGATCGTAAATATATTTAACACTCTATTATACTAACCTTTTAAACCAGTTGTCTTGGATGGCTGCAAATCATCCAAGACAACCTTCTAAGATTTAAATGCTCATGAAATTCCTGGATGCTCTAGTTAAATACTTGAAATTAAGAGTGGAGGGTGTAGCTGTTACTGCAAAAGTTATTTCAAGGAGAGGAAGCAAAATCCTTTGGGCTGGTTTCTGGTTTTTCTTCTTTCTCTTTCTTTTTTCTTTTTTCACTCTCTACTCAGTCAAGGCAAAGGTAAAATCAGCACTGAAACACGCCCCTTTCTTACTTTGGGTTGACCTGCTCCCTCCCCCAGTGTTCCAGGACCTGCGGAGGAGGCGTCCAGAAACGTGAAGTTCTTTGTAAGCAGCTCATGGCTGACGGCAGCTTCCTGGAGCTTCCTGAGACCTTCTGTTCAACCTCAAAACTGGCCTCCCAGCAAGCCTGCAAGAAAGATGACTGTCCCAGTGAGTGGCTTCTCTCTGACTGGTCAGAGGTATGTATGGTTCTCAGAAGGAGATAATGAACGAAATACAAATAGGGAGCAACAGAAGGCACCCCAGATGAATACATACAGCAGGTGAGGACAGAACAAAATAGTCCTCCTAACATTAGGGAGCAGTATTTTTGTAACCATTTATACCATAGTTTGTTACTGACTTTTAACTAGACTACAGGGACATAGTTAAGCAGCCAGCCCTCGTTCAGCAATCTGAAGCATGCGATTGTAAACGGGTTCCTCCTGGATCAAAACCAGGCCTCGCTCATGCTATTTGGGCCCAGGATTCTTCACAGAACACAGGGTTCTTCTCCCCCTATCTTCACAGGTGCCTTCCTGACCTCCCATGCCTCCTACTCCCAGATGTTTCTAGTCCCTACTCAGGAAGGGCCAAGCTGCTCAAGTTCTTCTCTTCCAAGTTACTGTAAAATAAGGAACTGACTTATAAGGGAGAAAAAAGGCCAAGCAAATCTTGCCTCTTTACTGTCAGTCTCCTGGGTCCAAAACATCAACAAATTCCCAGGAAGAGAACTTGATTTTCCTTCTCATCTTGCATTTAGGGCGATGATTGAATCAGCATTCACCATTCCTCATGTGCCTCATAAGATAGGAATATATCCCCAACTAATCTATTTGTCTAAATAATTTCTACTGTGCCCTGGTGGAATAGCTTGGTTGGTTGGAGCGTAGTCCCAGAGTGCAGAGATTGCTGTTTTGTCCCTCCTCAGGGCGTGTGCAGGAGTGAATCGGTGTTCCTGTCTCTCTCTCTCTCTCTCTCCCCCTTTCTTCCTCTCTCTCTCAAATCAATAAAAAATAATCATTTAAATAATTCCTATTCTAACACCAACACCAATTAATTCATTTACCTAGCTTCAAATGATTAGTTTTCATTTTATTGAATTCCCTACAACAGGCCTGTGTGTCTTCCATAGAAAAGCCCCCTCAAAAAAAATTATTGCTTCACAAGCAAATTTAGCCAAGAATAGAATCATTGTCCCTGAAGGAATGTGTCAAAACCAGATTCAAGACCCTCCCCCCTTACTTCCATGTAGAATCATTCGAATTGGCTTTGCTGAATCCGTTGCCTTCTGCTGGTTGAAATGCATCACACGACACTTGCTTCCACAGAGGGGAAAGCTGCCTTTGACAATTAGGATGCCGGCTCTATCAGCATTGGTTCTTAGAATTCTTGTCTCATATTTTATCAGCCCATATATAGTTCCATCAGATAGTTCTGCTAAGGGCATTGCAATTGAGAGTTAACTTATCATAGGTTTTGAAATTTAGCAGTGAAATTGCATGCTGGTGGTATCTCACTCCACATGTCTCAGAACAATAAAATGCCATGTTTTAGAAACAAGATAAAGAAAAAAACTGTGTGCAATGAATATGCGTGTGTGTGTATTCAAGTGTATGTGTGTGCATGTGCCCATGTGAACATGGTAGTAACAACTTTTCCATAGAACATTAGTTTGGGATATGACATTATATATTCAAAAAGTCATTCTAAATATATCAGGAGGGAATTAAGCCAAAGGTTTAGACGCTTCAAATAAAATTACTCTTAGATTCTATTCTGAGAATAAGACCTTCAAAACACCTTATTTCTTATATTTAAAAGAAACCCCTCCATTGCCTGAAAGAGTTAGCTAGTAAATATTTTTAAAACATATTTTTAGGAAAGTTGTCCCCCCCCCAAAAAAAAATATACATATAAAAGAAATTAAAGTCAGAGTAGTAAATTTTGAAGCTAGAAGGAACTTATAAGAAGATCCTAATGCCTAGTTGTTCTTTTAAAAATTTAAGCACTGAACTCTTTTTAAAATTGAAATGTTACTGTGAAGCCAAAATATATGCAGGAGAGACCTCTAGATGAAGGCCTCCTCCCAGGGAGGGTGCTGATTGTGTCATTATAATTATCCTCCCACGTTCCTGGACTTCATAGTCTCCGAGCTTAGGAGACACAGAATTCAGAAAAAGTTCTTTTTGGCCTGCATATTTGAAGGAGGGGCACTTGTGATTAGGCACTTAGAAAAGGAGACTGCTGAATTGAGGTCTCATGGGACCCATTAAGCCAAGCAGACCTTCAGAACAGTGTCCTGTGTGGGGAAGAGTTGAGAGTGAAAGACAGGCAGGCGTAGGTTCTAATGCTGACTCTGTTACTTACTGATTATACTATTTTACATTCCTACAAGCAATGTATGAAGGCTCAAATAACCTTGGGCTAGTTATTTAACTTTTGTTGGCCTTAGTTTGCTTATCTGAATATTGAAGATAATAATAGTGTCCACCTTTATGATTATGAGGAGGCTTAAATTAATTGATGTAATATAAAGTGCTTTATGCCAAGTAAAGTTAGCCATAATTATTGTTATGATTCTCTTACATCCCTGCTCATTGTTAGGAAGAGAGGTAATAAAAGAACGGACTTACCCCGATTGACTAGAACCAGGGTCATGGTAGACCTTCCAGTCTTGTCCAGTCTTCCTAGGAGGAGGAAGTTACATTTTGGGAACTAGGACTAGTTAGTCCTTATCCAAGGAATGCTATTAGGTTTGAGTTATCTCAGTTGATGAATGAAAATTCCAAACATTGGGGAGGGGCTGAGAATGGTGGGAAGTAATCACGATTCACTGGGATGAAACTCATGCTGGTGCCATACAACGGTGCTCCTGGAAGTGTTCACAGAGGCTCTAGCTGGCCCTGTCCCAACAGCCCTTCTCTGGGCCCTGTGGCTGGGATGGGATGTGCATTCCATACCCCCTGCAGGACCCGTTGGAAAAGGAAGACCGGGATGATCTATGAGTGTATTTATCCTTCACTATCTGGCTCACTCTCATGGTTACTGCACAGAATCCCTCAGAGACAGAAGTAAGCCAAAGGTTTAGACACTTCAAATAAAATTACTCTTGGATTCTATTCTGAGAATAAGACCTTCAAAACACCTTATTTCTTATATTTAAAAGAAACCCCTCCATTGCCTGAAAGAGTTGGCTAGTAAATATTTTTAAAACATATTTTTAGGAAAGTTGTCCCCCCCCCAAAAAAAATATAAAAGAAATTAAAGTCAGAGTAGTAAATTTTGAAGCTAGAAGGAACTTATAAGAATATCCTAATGCCTAGTTGTTCTTTTAAAAATTTAAGCACTGAACTCTTTTTAAAATTGAAATGTTACTATGAAGCCAAAAATCTAAAACAGATCAAAACAGAGCTGTTTGGGTTAAAGTGTGGGTAAGGGGTCCAGATTTCCAACAGTTGGGCTTCTAATTCACCTGAGAAGTGCCTGAATCACTTCCTCAACATGGTTATAGAACACAGTTTGAAACTCCCTGCTTTAGCCTGACTTGCGGTGGCACAGTGGGTAAAGTATCCACCTGGAATGCTGAGGTTGCCTGTTTGAAACCCTGGTCTTCCCTGGTCAAGGCACATATGGGGGTTGATGCTTTCTGCTCCTCACCCCCTTCTCTTTTGCTCTCTCTTTCTCTTTCTCTCTGTCTTCTCTCTCTAAAATGAATATGTAAAATCTAAAATTAATTAATTAAGAAACTCTCTGCTTTAACTTAGATTCCCTGTTTTAGAGATGTGGAAATTGAGCCTAGAGAAGAAACTAGACTTGACCAGAATCATAAATCAATCTTCTGACATGCAGTCTATTTTTCTATTTTTCTACTTAGCAGCACTAAAATGAGCATGCTTTCAAGTTTTCCAGGCTCTTTACCTCTATTCTACCTGATCCCTGGATTTGGTGCTGTCATTTACAATAAAATAAGGGCTGAGTGGAATCTGGAATCTATGATCATCAGGGAACAAAAACAGTGGGTTTGACTCTCATCCCCATTTTTTGCATCTTAAATGTCTTTCAGGATAGTGTATATCATAGAACTTTGCATGGAATACTTTATTTCAATGGGCTAACATATAATACTTGAAAAAAATAATATCTTTTGGTTCTTACCGTCCTTTTCAAGTTAACATGGCACACTGCCATGACCCTAGTTCAGGCCTTTATCATCTCAGGCCTGGACTACTGTGGCGGCCTCCTTCACTGATACCCCTACCTGCAATCCATCTCCTACTCCCATCCCTCCCGGACACTGCTGCCAGATTAACCTTCTAAGAACACCTCTTTCATCATTTCACTCCTCCCTTCAATGGCTCTTCCTATGGACCAATTCCAAACCTCCTGTCTGAAAATTAAAAATCTGCAGTGTCTGGCCCAAATTTACCTCTTGAACTCCTGACACTCTTGATGTGATCCTTCTGCTCAAAGAGGTTTAGCTCTGTCCCCAAACCTGCCTTAGACATCAGCACTGAACTGTTCTCCCTTTGTTCTGGACATTTCCCTGACTCCATGCTTATCCCTCGTTCTCTATACGCATCCAGACTCTACCCAGCTTCAAGACCTAGGTCGGGGAAATCCCTAGTGCATTCAACAGTTGTTAGTATTAATTTTATAATACTTGACTTGTCTTTTAGTTTTGTATTTTTACTAAAATTTGTATTACTACAGGGGGGTCCTTGGGTTACAACAGTCTTGACATATGATGTTTCAAGTTGACGAAGCTTACTCCCATAAAAACTTTAAAAAATTGAGGTGTGAGTGTTTTGGCTTACACTGTTAGCACCATACTTACAGACTACGTGGATGAACTAGTTTGGTTGCATGTGGCGGAAGAATACACAATATTCTTTTTCTGTGGCTTAGTTGTGTTTTTATGTTCTATATTATGATTTTACAACTGTGCTGGATAGGTATGTGATTTAGGCTAGGGTGTGTTTCGACTTACACCAAAATTCGGGTTATGTCACTGTTGTAGGAACAGAACTGTGTTGTAACAAGAGGACCTCATGTTTTCAACTCTTTAAACAGCTTCACTAAAAAATTTACTTTACTTTAGCATAATGTTTTCAAGGTTCACTCATGTTTCATCACATATCAGAACTAAATTCCTTTTTATGATAGAATAATATTCCATTGTTTAGATATACCACTTTGTTTATCCATTTAACAATTAATGGACACTTGAATTGTTTTCCCTTAATGTCTGTTATGAATACACTGCTATGAATAGTCACATACAAGTCTTTGTGTGGATATATGTTTTCATATTTCTTGGGTAGATATCTAGAAGTGAAATTGCTGGGTGTCATGGTAAATTTATATTTAACTTTTTAGGAAACTATTAAACTGTTTTCCAAGTAGGCTTTACTATTTTATGTTCCTACCAGCAATATATGAAGGCTCTACTTTTTCCACATCCTCACCAATACTTATTATCTTCCTACTATGGCCATTCTAGTGAATATAAAGTGGTATCTCATTGTGGTTTTGATTCCTATTTCCTAATATACTACTTCATTTTAATAATGCATTTGGATTTTTTTTTCCTTCATTTGATGGCAGCTCCTTGACATTAGGGACCATCTTGCACATTTTTTTATATTTTTAATTGATTTTTTAGAGAGAGACATGAAATGAGAGAGAGAGAGAATCATTGATTCGTTGTCCCACTTATTTATGTAGTCATTGGTTGATTCTTGTACGTGCCCTGACCACAGATCAAACCTGAAACCTTGGTGTATCAGGATGACACTCTAACCAAATGAGCTACCTGGCCAGGACACGCATCTTTTTCCCTATAGGGTTTAGCACCCCACCTCAGACAAAGTAGATATATAACATTTACCTGATGATTGACATTAAAATATTTTATTTGTGAAGAAAGGACAAAGGAATTAGCATTGAGTGTCATTTCTGTGTGTGACATTTAAAATACATTATCTCATTTAATTATTCCCAACCTTGAAAAATAAGCACAAGAAGTAGGAACAGCCTCAGAGAGTTTAAGTAACTTGCCAAGTAGTGAAATACTGAGCTGCATTTGAACACAGGACTGTCTAACTCTAAAGCCCAGGCCATAGGAGTAAAAGCAAGTAAAATGTCTACAGAAAACCTTACAGTAGAAAATCTTACAGTAGAACGTGGCTACAATATGAACACGTCTTTGCACACTGTCAAGTAACTAATATTTCTCCCGCTTAGTGCCTATTGCTTTTCCAAACAACTTTTCTCATATTTTGGTGAGTTTGAAAACTCACACAAAGCCCCACTTGCCCATAGTACCCTGCATTTACATGCATGTGGCCTTTGTCTCCCCATCAGTGTTCCACAAGCTGTGGCGAGGGCACCCAGACTCGAAGTGCCATTTGCAGGAAGGTGCTGAAAACCGGGGTCTCGGCCATTGTCAATTCCTCCCTGTGCCCTCCCCTGCCGTTCTCTTCGTCAATCAGGCCCTGTATGCTGGCAGCCTGTGCAAGTGAGTACCTCCAAGTGCTGGGGATGGGGAAATGAAACCCACGTGGAAGGAGGCATAGCCTCACAGGAACCCTCCCTAAACCCAGGTCAGTGGGAGATTGTTCGGCCCTGGAGGGCAGCTGGCTGGTGAACTCAGCTGGAGATGGAAAAGGAATCTTAATTGCATGTGACCAGGTGAAATTCTCTTCTCTCCTGGAAAACGAGTTTGCAAGAGGGAAAGCAAAGTTCATTTGCAGGCAGACAGAGATTTGGAAGCTGGAGGCAGCCTATTGCTGATGATGTCTAATGTTATCCACTCTGTGGTTTTAAACTATTCTAAACAGATTTGTTCTCTTTAATATTAACCCCTAAAGTTGTAACACTTCTGGGGTCTCTTCCCCTGTGGACATGAGGCCCTGGTGCTCTGTGGGTTGCAAAGGAGAAACACTGAAAGGTGGACATTCTCCTTCCCTTTGTCCTCTGCCTCTTTTTTATGGTGCTGGTTTTTAAAGTCTTTTTAATGAGAGAAACTGCCTTTCCCCTGGGATCTGCCTCCATCTAGAACCCGGCGTCTCAGCTTCCAGGAGCAGGAAGGCCCAGCAGGGTGAGATCAGGTTACCACAGCACCTCATCTGCCCTCTGGTTTTTGGTTGTGCCTACAGCTTGGTGGTCCACAGCTGGTAGCCAAGCTCCTCCAGTAAAGCATAAGGTGGTCAATGAAGGCCCAGGCCAAAAAAGGCTCTGAAGAACAACTTTCTTCCCCTCTTTTGTGTGTGTGTGTCATCCTCTCTCTTTCTCTTCCCACTCTCCTTTTTCCTTTTTCTTGTCCCTGCATCTCACTCTTCATTTTTCTCTGCTCTCCATTTGTCCGTCCACCCTTCCTTTCATTACAGGGCCGGGGAGGCCGTCCACAAAGCACAACCCACACATCACGGCTGCAAGGAAGATATACATCCAGACCCCCAGGCAGAGGAAGCTGCACTTCGTCGTGGGTGGGTTCGCATACCTGCTCCCCAAGACCGCAGTGGTGCTGCGGTGCCCCACGCGGCGCTTCCGCAAGCCCCTCATCACCTGGGAGAAGGACGGCCAGCACCTTATCAGCTCCGCCCATGTCACCGTGGCCCCTTTTGGCTTCTTAAAGATCCATCGCCTCAAGCCCTCTGACGCGGGCATCTACACCTGCTCTGCAGGCCCAGCCCGGGAGCAGTTTGTGATTAAGCTCATCGGAGGCAACCAGAAGCTGGTGGCCCGGCCCGTGAGCCTGCGGAGCGAGGAAGAGGCCCTCCCGGTGAGGAAGGCCAACCCCAAGGAGGTGCTGCAGACCCACAAACACCAGAATGGAATCTTCTCTAACGGCAGCAAGGCTGAGAAGCGGGGCCTCGCTGCTGACCCGGGGAGCCACTACGATGACCTTGTCTCTCGGCTACTGGAGCAGGGGGGCTGGCCCGGGGAGCTCCTGGCCTCGTGGGAGGTGCAGGACTCCACAGAGAGGAACACATCCTCGGAGGAGGACCAGAATGCTGAGCAGGCCCTCGTGCACCTGCCCTTCACCATCGTGACCGAGCAGCGGCGCCTGGATGACATCCTGCGGAACCTGTCCCAGCAGCCGGAGGAGCTCCGTGATGTCTACAGCAAGCACCTGGTGGCCCAGCTGGCCCAGGAGATCTTCCGCAGCCACGTCGAGCACCAGGACACACTCCTCAAGCCGTCCGAGCAGAGGATTCCCCCGGTGGCCATCCCGCCTCGGAAGCCCGTGTCCAGCTTCACCAGCTTGCTCCGCACCTCCGCGGGGGAGGCGGGGGGCGGCTCCCGCCGGCCGCACCGCAAGCCCACAATCTTGCGGAAGATCTCAGCTGCCCAGCAGCTTTCCGCCTCCGAAGTGGTCACCCATCTTGGGCAGACTGTGGCCCTGGCCAGTGGGACACTGAGTGTGCTCCTGCACTGTGAGGCCGTAGGCAACCCCCGGCCCACCATCAGCTGGGCCAGGAACGGAGAAGAGGTTCAGTTCAGTGACAGGTGAGCCTTGCAGTTACCTGGTCTAGGAAGGATGGGGGGTCAGGGCCCCATTTTTCCAAGGCACCCTATTCACTCTTCTTTCAAGGTGTTTCCAAGAATAGGACTTAGAGCCCAGGCTCAGGGATCACACTGAGTTTCAGGCCTCTGTCAGCACTGATAGACTGTTGGAGCAAAGACAAGGTATTTAATTTTTCCAAATTGGACACTCTCATCTGTATAAGGTAATAGCAGCAATGCCTACCCACCCGGATCCTCATAGGATCCCGGAGATTAATGAGATACTCACTGGATAGCTTTGAACTATTGGCAAAAAGCAATCGTTTCACGCCAAGGGATTATTATATTACCACTTTGTGAGATGAAGTGTTATACACCCAGACATTGTCCCCACGTGTGTGGTCCCAGGGCTGGGGAGAGAGTGCAGCCAGCACCTGCTGCTCCTGGTGGGTGAGCCTATCTATCCTCTGTCTGGGCTGGACTAGGATGTTTGTTCCAGAAAGCTTTTATTCCCGGTTGGACCTGTGATTAATTATTCTACTATCTCTTGGTGTCTCTGTTTTGATGTGTCATTACTGGGATGACAGCATATATTACTTACTGGTCCTTGGGCCATAGCTAATGGTAATGTAAAATCAAGAGTGGTATTGGAAGTAATAATAATAACAATATTTTTGAACACTACCTATGTGTCAAGCACTGTGTCATGCTTTCTACATACTATATTGTCTCTCTTAATCTGTATAGTGGCCCTGCCAAAAGTGGTGATAGCTGGCAGTAATTCGTAGTGACTGTCTGCCAGGCAAGTGTTGGCAAATATTAACAGTAGCCCTGAGAAGTGGGTACAGATTTTATCCATACTTTACAGAAAGGGATACAAAGTCAAGTAATTTGCTAAATATCATTTTATTAGGTGATAAGCCAAAATTAAAAAAATAAATAAAATAGTCACTTGAAGAATCATAGACTGTGGGTAGGAGAGGAACCTTTAAGGTCCTCCAGTCCCGAGTCCTCATTTTAACTCTTTATTGTCTCTGAATCCATATGGAATGCTCTTTTCATTAAATATACTTCTAACACTACTGGTTGGCTACCCTCTGCTCTGGTTTGCTAGCGTTGTGTAAGGAAGGAAAGAAGCCAGGATTTATTGTACCAGATGGTATGCGGGTTTATGTCTATGGAACTGCATTTGGTGTCCCATCAGTCCACAAGATTGACATTATCCTTCGGTTTTGCATAGAAAATCAAGGTTCAGCAACTCACCCAAGATCATGTTCATAAGAGCCAGCCCAAGGATGTGATATCAAGTTTCTATGAAGCCAAAGAGTAGTTCTGTCTGCTTTTCTATGATTTGGTGAACAAAAGTGACGTTGTCTACCCTGCCCACATCTTTTTTGCCTTTAAATTGTCAATAACACTGCCTCTCAGCCTTAGAACTTACAGACCAAAAAGATTTAATAACAATGCTAAGTGTTTTTTCTGTATGCTTTTACTGTATACCAGACCTCTGTGCTCAGTTTTTCAAAGCTATTACTTTGTTTGATCTTAAAAAAAAAAAAAAAAAGGAAGCCCTATGGGGGGTAAGTACTACTGTTGTTACCACAGCATGGCTAAGAAAACTGCGGCACAGATGTTGGAAGCACTGGAAACAGGGTCTGAGCACAGGTGGCAAGGCTTCTGAGCCCGTGCTCCTAACCTCTCCACTGGATTTCAGCTTGGTCCTCCGCCTCTCATACTTTCCTTGATCAGCTTAACTGCTATGATCCTTGCGGGTTTTTCCAGAAATCCTTATAACAAATTTGTACATCAAGCCAAAGTTGTAGTAAGTCCCCTGAGGCCACTGGGACACTGAGAGGCAGCTCCAGTGTCCAGTCCAAGGATGCGGGGTGCAGGCTAAGAGTGGTGCCCTGGTGCTCATCTCTGTCAGTGCACCTGTCGCACTTCTTGTGACCAAATTAAGTCATCTCCTCCACAAGGCAGCCCAGTTCTCAAGTGTAGGTACCACTTTATTCTTTTCCCCTGGGTCCATTGCCCAGGATCGGGACTACTAGGATTGAAGGGAGTAGCAGTTGGCCGTGGGAGACAAAAGGGGGAATTTAGCATTCCTTGACTAACTATACACCCTGAGCCTCATACGCTAGCAACTTACATAGCCATCTCCTTAATGCCTACCACAAGGTATGACATACATGCTATTGTACCTATTTCAGAGATGAAGAGATGAGGCTCCCAGGAGTTAAGGAACTTGACAATGTTAGATAGCAAGTGAAAGACAGAATCAAGAGGTCAGACTCAAACCCAGTTCTGACCAACTCAAGCCTATGCTGAGTAAGTTTATACTTCTAAGTACCTACACTTCACTAAGGATCCCAAGTTGCCTCTGGACCAGAGGCGGATTTAACAGCAGGTGCACCGGGTACACGCCCTGGACCCCAACTTCTGAAGGGCTCCCAAACCCCCAACTTTACACATTTTTCTAATGTAAGGGGCCCAATATTTTTCTTCTGCACCCAGGGCATCAACTGACCTTAATCCGCCTCTGCTCTGGACCCTTGATGTTTTCTACCAGCCATTTTCAGAATCTCTTCCTTTGATTAACACCTACCTGCTCCTGAAAAGCTGTAGAACAAGACAAGACCATTGGGAAGAAGGAGGGGTCCTTAGGACTCCCCTGTTCTGTGCCTGGAACTTCAGGGAGCATGTTGAGGCCAGGGCTTACTCAGAGATCCTGACAACTTTCTTGGGTACTGGAGATTTTTTTTAATGATTTTTTTTTAATTTAATAAGTTTTTAACAAAATTCCAAGGTCATGGCCCATCTCAGTCACCTGGTGACTATAGGAAAGATGTGGAAGGAGCCAGATGAAGACTGTGGGCTTCAGGCTGATCTTGCCAAGACCCTTCTCTTTTCATGACCTTAGTCCCTTCGTTTCAAAAGCAAGGGGGTGTCCCAAATCACCCCTGAGGTCCCTTCACTCATTTACAGAAGGTCACAGGAGGTGAAAAGCCATATGCAGGCAGGGCGTGGGGAGAGCCTTGAGTGCAGTAACTTCTAAATTTGTTGCACAAGTTGTTTCTGAGTGTGCCACAAAACAGCTTCATTGATCGCATGAGTTTGGGACGTGCTCACTTAAAGCTAAACAGATGTATTTACTGCTGGATTTTACTTCTATTTTTTAATATAATGCTTGCTTTTTATTATAAAAGTAATAAAGGGGCTATAAAACAATTCAAATAATACCTAAATCTATAAAGTAAAAATGCAGGTCTCCCTCAGCACCCCCCCCCCCCAGTCCTATTCCCCAGAGGCTGTCAGTCTTAATAATTTGGTATACATCCTTTTGGAATTTTTATATATTTTATTGTGTTATATATAAAACATGCACATATAGAGTTTGTTTTTTTAAATGGGCTATTACTCGTTTAAAAATTTGATTTAATTTTTATTCAACAACGTGTCTAGGAGACGTTTCAGAATAGTATGTAGAAATTTATATCATCTTTTTTAAACAGCTGATTACTGTTTTTGAATGCATTTCACTATCCCCCAATTGAACATTATTTTGGTTTTTTCATTTTTTTAAATCCTTTAAGCATTCCAATGTGTATTGTGACTTTCCAAGTACACAATATAGTGTACAGTGTCTTCCAAGTACTGTTTTGATCAGTGAACAATTTTTTTGCCCTAGTAATCTCAGGAATACCAATAATTCTTGAAATACCACTTGGAAACACTACTTTCATCTTTTAATTTCCACTTTGATGGGCATTGAGAGTCTAGCCCTAACGGCTGTCAGATAAAGAAGTTCTAGCAGTATCTTGCTAGGAAAAAGGCACATGGCAGGCAGGTGCTAGAGATTCCAAAGGTGTTGGGCCTAGGACAGCAGAGCCCAATTCTGCATCTTCTGTCACCAGGACATTGGTGGCAGTGGGAGTGGGGAGTAGCATCATGAAGGCAAGCTCATCAGTATTTGCCACTGTCAAGATTTTTTCTAGACCGAGCCTTGACAGAGCTTTATATATAAAGAACTCACAAAGCTCAGCAACAAACAAGCAAACAATCCAATTAAAAAATGGGGAGAGGACCTGAACACTTCTCTTCTGAGGAGAGACACTTCTTTCAGGAGGACATGCAAATGACCAACAGATTTATGAAAAAATGTTCATCTCCACTAGCTATTCGAGAAATGCAAATCAATACTACAATGAGATACCACCTCACACCTGTTAGATTGGCTGTTATCAACAAGGAAGGTAATGACAAGTGTTGGAGAGGCTGTGGAGTAAAGGACAGAGCGTTTTAATACAAGTTAATGGCCTGAGGTAGGGAAAAATAAGATTTCTGTTTCCGATCTTCGACACCATGATTTTTCCATTTTACTTAAATGGCCAGTATGAAATACAGCTGAAGTTTAGTTTGCATACAGTTTCCCAAGTACTTTTTGAGAAAAGAAAGTGAGTAGATCTTCCCAGAGCATGCAGAAGGCGAGGCGCTGCTGCTCAGACTGCTTCGCTCTGGGCTGCTGGTGACCTCTTTTGTGTTGGGTCTCCTTGCTTGTCATTACCGTGCTCGGTAGCGGGTCAGAAATGCTCATTTATTTTCAAACAGAGGGGTGCTGAAATGCCCAGTTTATAGTTCAGTTAGTCTGTTTTTGCTTAGTACCCAAATCTGTTTTTCTGAAAGAGTCTGCAGGATGCAGCTGAATACTGGTCTGTGGGACTTCACGGTGTATTCAAGGATATTCTCCAACATCCAGAGCCAGCAAGATAGGTCAAGGTAGGATTTAGGATTTAGTCTGAGTACCGCAGGGACACTTTGGAGGATACTAGACAGGAGACTAAAATGATCTATTTGCCAGTTTTATAGGCTTATACTAGCTATTTTCTGGCAAGTACAGAGGAACATGCGTGTAGAGGAAACTGGGTGGGGCTAGTAAGGGGTCCTTTGCACTCATCCCCTTCTCTCCACAAATACTGCTGGGCATTAGACGCAGTGATAGGCACCAGATAGTGAGATGATAAATAAGGCAAGGTCACTTCCCTTCAGAAACTAAGACATACACAAGTGCTAGTGTAGGAAAAAATAACTTAGACCCCCAAGTTTGTATTAAATACCAATGAGCAGAATACTTCTCTAAACTCCTAAACTTTTAAGAGTGGATAGGAGAGGGGTTCTCAAATTCAATGTGCATAATATTACCAGGAACTTGGTAGAAATGCTGACTTCTGCATCCTACCCTACCATAGAAATTCTTTATATAACAGTGCCCCATAATTTGCATTTAACAAGTATACCAGGTGATTCTGAGACCTGAGGTTTAAGGACCACCTTTAAGAAGTTCTGAGAGAGAGAGAAAAGGAGGAAGGTGAACCTCAGAGTAGAATTATACACTTGCTATTCGTTATTTTTAAAGTTAGACGCCAATTGGAAGAGAAGTATTCCAGCCTCACTTCCTGGGCTTGGTACATTAATGGTGCCTGAGTGGTTTGAAACATCACTCCTACAGCCCTAAAGTAGCTAACTTATACCCTAGAAATATTTCACATAGAGGAGGCCGTCTTAAGTACCCCCCACCAAAGTTGTTAATTATGAATCTTTTTAAATCCTACTTAACATTGCCACTCAGAGGATTGGCTTCTATTTGCCTACCTTGAATTCTACAGCTGCATGCGACATACTCTTCTTTGGAAAAAGCCCCCTCACCAAAAAGTTATTTCTTGTTTGTTCAAAAATAGTGTCTCTCAAAATATTACCTATCTAATCTGGCCTGTCAGCAGCATTCTATGCAGGCTAAGCACGTCTTCCTAAAAACAAGTTCTTGCCACTTTAGAAACCACGCACTCTTGGTTTGCTGCCAACTTCTCTGCTTATTCCTTCTCCGTCATCTTTGTGAGTGTCTCTGCCTCTACCCAGCTCTTACCTGCCTCCTTCGGAGTCCCCCTCTGTATACCTGATTCCTGTGGCCCAAACGTTCCCCTGTGTGCCAGTGATTCCCAACTATTGATACCTAGCATCAGACAGTCTCTCTTCTGACTCATATGCAAAACAATCAACTGGACGTTCCAACCCAGATGCTCCACAAATAGGCCAACTCAATATATCTAAAACTAAACTCTGAAACCTTATCTCAGAAAAGTAAACCCCATGCATCCAGCTTACTGAGCCAAAGTATTTCCAGACTGTTCTAGCTTCTCCAAGCTCCACGCCTCCATTTGGCTCTGTTCTCACTGCCTCTGGTTTGGTTCACCTTTGTCAGCTCTCGCCAATTACACAGCCTCCTAACTCTGGGTTTGACTTCTCTAGACCAGAGGTTGGCAGATTATAGCCAGTGGCTTTTACAATTTTTTGAAGGATTATTTAAAAATGGCTTTTAACGAGTTACTAAAAGAGCCATTGAAATCGAGCCCAGAGCTGTTAGGTTAATTTGCTCAAGGTCTCACACTTAATAAGTGGTAGAGCTGGGATTTGTACCCAGGTTATTTAAAAGGTTGTTAAAAGAATAGTGTTTATGATTTTAAAAACAAACAAACAGTCTTACCAGGCAGTGGCACAGTGGATAGAGCATCAACCTGGAAAGCTGAAGATCCAGGTTTGAAACCCTGAGGTCGCCAGCTTGTGCACGGGCCCATCAGCTTAAGCACAGGGTCACCAGGTTGAGCGTGGGATTATAGACATGACCCCATGGTCACTGGCTTGAGCCCAAAGGTTGCTGGTTTGAGCAAGGCATCACTAGTTCGGCTGGAACCCCCCAGTCAAGGCACATACGAGAAGCAATCAATGAACAACTAAGGTGCCGCAAGTACAAGCTGATGCTTCTCATCTCTCCCCCTTCCTGTCTCTTTCTCTCTCGTGAGTGCGCGAGCTAAAAAAAAAAAATTAATGAAAATAAAATCAAACAAAAAGTAGAATATTCAACAGAGACCAGAGTAGGTGGCCCTCAAAGCCTAAAATATTTACTATTTATCCTGTTACAGAAAAAGTTTACTGATTCCTGCTCTAGATCATTTGACATCCTCCTGCCAGAGCACCTTTCTAGAAAAACTATCCATGGTGCACTTATGCTTAAAATTCTTTTAATGCTTTGACATCACTTGAGAATAAGTTCCAAATGCCTTGGGATGATGAAAAACACCTCACATATGCCTCTCGCTCACTTCATCCCTTACCATACCCCCCACCTCACCCTACTGAGCTCTGCCCTGCCATAGGAACCGATTACTTGCTGTTTACAAATTTGCCTAGAACTTCCGACCCACTTTGTCTGCCTAATACTATACTTCCTTATAGGAAGCTGGGTCAGATGACCTTCTCCACCACCTACATAGTATCCTATGCATAGTACTCTATCTCAGCACTAGGACTGGGTATTAGAATCAGCTAGGTGTTTTTGCACATTGCCATCTGCATTACGTTAATCTTCCTCAAGGACAGATGTTTAAGAAAGTCTTTTTCTCCACAATTCTGAGAACATAAGAGACACTCAACACATGATAAACTGGTGAATGAATGAACAGAGGGATGATGGACGCCCATGATTAGGAGGGAGGTTTCCTCAATGCTAGAGAATGTAGTTTGCATGGTTTTGCATCATCTGGATTTTCAGTATTTAATGTGCAACTAACTATGGCAGAGTTCAAGGTTTCCCCACTCCCAGCTAAACATCTTTGCCTTGCCCAAATGAGAAGTGTCAGGATGCTCTGAGGATCTGTGGCTCATAGCTATACAGTTTTGAAAAGTACTGCTTTGCGGTGAATAATTGTAGAGAGTAAATACCTAATGCTGTCCTTTCTCCTACCACATCCAGGCCAATGCAAAAATCATCATAACCGTCAGTAACATTTAATGAGCATTTGCTTTGAGCTAGGCACTGTTCTAATTGTTTTACAAGTGTTCATTTATTCTTATAATAACCCTTTTAGGTTACTCTCCCAATTTTACAAATGTTGAAATCAAAGCACAGAGATGCTAGATTCACTTCATAAGTACTGAAGTGGGGATTTGAACCCAAGGCAGTCTGGCTCCAAGGGCTATTTCTTTTTATTGATTTTTAACTTCAGTTGAATACATGGACTTGCCATTGTTTTGAAAAGAAGCCATTGGGGTCAGCTAAACCAACACAAATTCACATCCAATCTTCTGGCCAGCTGGCTTTTATCTATGAGGCTTTTGTTTTTATTCTGGCACATCTGTTGGATGTGCCTTTTCCTTTTCTTCTATTGGTAGCTCAACCCTCACATATGCATACCCCACTATAAATATGCACAGTGTTAGGCACATAATAGAAACCCAGTAAACATTATGATTGTTACATCTGTGTTTGTGTCTCTTACTGTATATGTTTACAGTGTTTATGGCCTATGCTTGTGTGTGTGAGAGAGAGAAAGAGAGAGAGAGAGAGAAAGAGAGAGAGAATGTGCATATTTAGAGCCCTACACCACAAGCAAGATGAAGCAAACTGCTCCTTGCTTTATAGTTACACTGTGTAAACACCGAACACTACTTGGGCTGTCCTGCTGTCTACCACATTATGAGGTGAGAGTCAGGTGAAAGCTAACACCAGGTTGCATTTGGCTAGAGTACAACACTGGCCAAAGAATCTCTGAAATAATTCTTCCCCACATCTACTACCAGGAGGCTCACATAACACAGATAAATACACAGGGTGGCGCAAAGGTAGGTTTACAGTTGTGAGTATGCAAAACACAGAGTTTATTCTTGTATTATTTTTTACTAATTATTGTATCATTTTCCACATGAACAACAGTAAACCTACTTTCGCCTATCCGATATGTACAGTGCTCCTACATCTGATTCCAACTCCAGAAACAGTATCTATAAGGACATTACTGACTTCGTTACAGAATAGAAAAGCCAGGTTCCCCAAAATTGGCACTAGAAGTGAATTACAAATTGGGAAGAAAAGCCGGATGAAGATTGATCTTTTCCTCCCAAAAGTTTCTACCTTTTGATCCCTACACCTTTTCCTGTTTTCTTCCTATTCTGGGTCTACCTGATTTATGCTGGTCATTTCTGGACACCCCCTTGACCAGGAAGAACAACCTAATGGTACATCAGTTAGCACAAAGGGCAGCCAACAGTGGTAGAAGGACAGTAAGGCTAACCTCAGAGCACCTTAGGCTCAAATTCCGGTTCCAATGATCATACCTGCCTTGCATACGAGCAAGGGTATGGAGAACAGAAATATCTATAAAATGCCAGGGTCACATTGGATACTCATTTGTTAGTGTCTGTGTCATTGTCCTGTGAATAGAGGGACAATATACCACACTATTTTCCAGGACATCACAAAATAAGGAGCTTTATTCTTATTTGAGGAACACCAGGGCAGTTGTTCAAAGGGTTGAAATAGAAAGGTATCTAGAGAAACAGAGAGCGATGGAGAATTATCAGCCTAAATCCAGGCAACAAGAGAGGATGCCTATAGTTTACTGAAATTTTTTTGCTATTTTTGATCTGGTAGGAAAGAAATCTGTATGTTTTAAATGCTTCTACTTTTCCAGAAAGCTTTGGACAACGTTCTAAAGTGGTGTTGAATAAGAGATGAATTAAGGAGTGTCTGGAAGGCTTGGGCAGCACGGAGGATCCACAGATGGAAACTAGTCGGACTGGAAGAGAGCATGAGAGGGGAACGGCCTCCAGGGTCAGTTCCAGCACCGCGGTGTGAATAATGCTCGATGTATAAGTCATAAGCACATGCAATGCAGTTTCCAAGTTTGCAGATAATATAAATACTGGAGGCAGGGCAGATCGGGAAGGAAGAAGAAACCGGTTTCAATTTGGTTTGGCTTGTTTCCTTTATAGAACTAAAGGAAATGGGGATGACAAATGTTTTTCCCAGCTGAAAAGTGTAAGAATAGCAAGTCAGAAGAAAAGGCACCGTCCTAGTAAATATATAAGTGTCAGCAAAAAAAAAAAAAGGGGGGGGGGGAGGGAGTGTAAAGGTCACAGAAATGAGCAGCATTAGTCAGGCGGCAGAGAGCATCGGAGGACAGGAGGTAATCAGTGACAATGGGGCAGCACAGGTGGAGGTTAGAGTCAGGCACTATCTAGACTCTGAAAGCCTTAGGAGATCTCAGAATAGCCCCCAGGAGGTTAGCTTATTCTTCCCAGAGAAATGGTCCTAGCAATGGCAGCTTTCCAAAAAAGTAATTCACTTTTTTGTCATAAACAAGAAAAGCACCAAAACAAATCACAAGTGAAAATTCCTCCATGTTCTAGGTCAGGGTCAACAAATTTTTCTTTTAAAGTGCCAGAAAGTAAACATTTTAGGATTTTTAGGCCATCCTATCTCCGCCTCAACAGCTCAGCTCTGCCGCTGACGCATGCGAGCAGCCCCGGGAAATACTGGGACTGGCATGACAGCATTCAGATCACGCGTTATTCACAGACACAGGTGACAGCTGACAGAGGTCCGATGTTCCCCGTCCTGAGTGACTAGAAAACCCAGTCACAGTCATTTTAAGCAGCGGTTTGTAGTTTGAAATGAACTACCTAGTAAGCAGATAAAACTACTCATATTAGCAAATTCAGGCCTTTATGAATTTCTGAAGAGAAAGAAGCTAAAAAGTTTGGCAAGAAGTATTAGGACAGGGTGAAGAATGTGTGGTCGGGTGGCCTTTCCCATTCCAAAAATATTTTCTATACTTCCACCTGGAGCAATCATGAGGCTTCCGGCATTAAATAACTTTCAGTTGGCAATTACATTAAAAACAGCAAAAGTTTTTAAAAGTTTGCCCTAGCCAAATGGTGATGTGAAACTCTTCGTGAACCTCAAATCTGTTCCCCAAAATATCTGTACAAAAGAAAACTCTCCCTAGCAAGTCTCTAGGCTACTATAATTTTTAGTTTCAGGGGGAAAAAAAATCTTCCTCATAGAGCTGTTCCTCTCACAGCAATTTTTTCTCTTTAAACCTCAAGCTATTTAAAATCTAGAATATTCTTGGTAGTGATTGTCCATTTCTCTAAGTAACAACAAACCTTGGCACAAACGGCACCCCCCACCAAATATGAGGCCAAACCACATGCCTTCCAGCTATTTAAAATCCAGAATATTCTTGGTAGTGAGTGTCCATTTCCCTGAGTAACTGCAAGCCTTGGCACAAATTGCCCCACCAAAAATGAGGCCAAACCACATACCTTCCTATTAGGCCCCAGTGAATGCCTGGATACAGTTAAGTTTGTTTATTTTTAAGGTCAAAGGTCATCCCCCATTCCTGATTCCACCATGTGCACTAGCTGAACAAGATACTTCTCTGAGATTTTTGCTCCCTCTCTAAAATGGGGGAATAATGTCAATCTACAATAGTAATATGATAGTAAGAATAAAGTTATATAAAGCTTATACACTTGTCTAACAAATACTGGTTTCTACTCACCCTTTGTGGTGGATTTGATTATCCTTACCTAAGTAATCTTTAAGCAGAAAAAAACGTGGGTTATTTGGGGGTTTTTTTGTTGTTGTTTTGCTTTTGTTTTTGTTTTGCATTTCATGGTCATGTAAAGCCCTCAACAGCTCCTCCTAGGAGTTTGGAGCAGCTGTTCCTTGCACAGCCTTTCTTAACTTTGCTTACATTTTTCCAACTCTTTTTTACTCTTATTTGTATACATGTTTGCAATTTTCAGAATCCTAGCCTTTTTTTTTAAGTTCTAAGATTTCAATATCTAGTTAATAGTGTTAAAATAGTTATGGAAATAACTGGTTGCTCTTATTCAAAAATTCCGAGTCAGGAATAGAATTGAGGCAGTTGCCAGCCCAGTCAGTGTGCCACATGACCTCAGCCCTCTGCCCCTCCTTACCATCCCAAGAGCTGCCCCGGAAGCAGAGGTGCAGAGGCTCACTTCCCCTCCCCTCACTCAGCAGACCCCTTGCTCCATTCCCACATGCCTGACTGGTGTTCTGATCCTTGAAACCCCTACACTCCTGTTGTTTACCTATGTCAAAGCAGTTTCTCACAACATCCAGAATACATAAACTTAGACACGAAGAGTGAGTCACAATGCTGATGGCAACATCAGCAACAACAGAATAATAAGAACCTGCATGTCCACAATTTCTTATACAGGTCAGGCAATGGAACAAGTTCTTAAAAGTCCTGAAGTCATGTAGAATATTCACAACAGCCCTAGATAGGTGCTATAATTTTTAACCCTCTATAAATGAGAAAACTGTGCCACTGAGCACTTATGTGCATTACATGGCCAAGGCTGCACAGCTACAAAGTACAGCTGGGGTAGAGCTCAGCCTCTGTGGCTCTTCAGCCTGGGCTCTTACCCACTGTGCCATACTGTCAGTAGGATCATTCCAGCTCCTTTACTCTGAAGGTAACTGAACAAGTGTTGTATAAGTATTTATTCAGTATGCCAGCATTTTGCTGAATACTGAAGATGGAACTATGAAAGAAGTAAAAGAGTTCCAGTCCTTGAAATATTTAGTTTAGAGTCTAACTGAAGAAATGAAACATCATAAATGGAAAGGGCCTTGTAGTAGAGGTCAGAACAGCTCTGCCTGATGGGGGGGGGGGCTCCTCTGCACACCCCAGCAACACAGGAAGTACAACTAGAACTCGTTCTTAAGGGATGGGGAGAATTTGGAAGGACAGACAGGAGGAGGAAGACCATGAACTCAGCCCCAAACTAATGACAAGGAGAGTCAAGGAAACCATCTTGACTAGAGAGATAAATTTGTGCTGGGATGTGGGGCAAGTACGTTTGAACAGTTGAAGAAGATACTGTTATGGAGATAAAGGGGGTACCTGTGATTCCCAGCTTCCATTTCTGTGTGGAGGCCTACAATGGATTTTAGAATATTTACTTGTTAGGTTAAGAGACCTGCCATGGTACAACATCATGGCCCCTGTAGCAGATGGGTATTTCTGTGTCCAGAGCTTGGAAATTTTCTCTGACAACTGGAAATTTCAAGGAAGAATTCCAAAATGGTAACATAGGATACCACCACCTGTACCATTATGTGCATGTGTGTATATATATGAATATATATATTAGTATGTATATATATATATACACATACTAATGCATCTGACATTTAAGCCTCTTTATTTAGAAAATAGTAAGGATGGAGCCATACACTCCTTTATTTGCTCCTCATAAGAACTCTCTGAGATCAGTATTATCTTAAATTAGCAGAAAGCACTTAGAGGTTCACTGAGTTGGAAGGCTTACCCAAACCTACCGCATGACTCCGTGTCTCTTGAGTGAAAGGAAGGCTTCCCCTCTAAGGCAGCTTCCCCTGGTTGGTCACGGGCATCATCACTTTGAGAGGCGGGCCCATACAAGACAGTGGTGTTCAGGGTTGACCCCAGGATTCAAAGGCATCGTGATGCCCCCCCACTCACAGCATAGCTAGAAACTTTCATTTAGACTCCCAGAGCTGCCTTATTTTCAAATAAGAATACTTTCTCACTGTACATTGCAAATGCAGAGGAGACAACTTCACCTCAAGGAGCTGTACCTGGTAGGACTGGCCCACACGCACTTGGTTTGTATCCTACTTACATGGATGACGAGGGCTTTACTTATATAACTGAAAAAAAATTATTTGTTCTCTCTCAACTGTTCCTTACCTCATTGGTGGAGTGCTTGAGAAGACACACCTAGAAGCTTACAAGTAAAGGCCACCAGGAAAACAAAACTGCTCCCTCATTTTCAGGATAAAAGTATGGCCAAAGAAATAAAGCATTAAGTGTGAGCTCAGTAAGCCAAACGGAAAGTGTGGTGTGGGTATGAGAGGAAAGCAGCGAGCATTAATACCCCTAATATGACCACAGTACCATTCGCTAAGTAGGTTTTAATTATGTCCCATTCTATGTCCCCTCATCCTCTGATTTTCTAAATTCCAAAACAACCCCAGAGAAATCTTTCTGGTTTTGCTTGGAAAGCAGCACCATGTGTCTGTGCCTGTGCATTCTAAAACAGTCCTGTCAAAATTGAGACCCAAATACATGCTGACAGAAATCAGCTACTAACAAATTAGGTTAAATTAATAAAGTAGATGCCTGAAGTAAAAGGGAAAAAAAATAATTTCCCCAGAAACCTCTCTCCCTAGACGCCAGGCTAGATAGCCCACAGCAAGCCCTCATCTCCACAGCGAGCCCTCTTCTTTGCCTTGTCATGTTTCTGAGAAAGCCCTGCCTGGATCCTCTCTCCAGATCCCACGAGTGGCAACCTCCAAACGCCACCTACCAATTTTATGCACATAATAAAGTCATGATAGATTGGGGTGCGGGGGTGCTGGCCCAAGAAACTCTGTTTCAAATCCTGACTCTACCATCACATAACTATGGACCCTTGAGTTAAAGAGGTCAGTTTTATGAATATAAATAATTTATGTCTACACAATACATGACAAAATTAATTTTGTCCCATGTAGATTTTGTCTTAAGACAGTATTTAAAACAGTTTTATGAAGGCAAATACTTGAGCTTTTTTTTAAAAAAAAAAAAAATCTTTGGAGAGATGGATTATGAAATAAAAGAATATACAAATGTTAGGTCTCAGTTTCCAGATTCCTTTCCATTTCTGCTATTCCTATCCTAGTTCAGGCCCTTGTGGCTTTATGTCTGGTGTCATAGATCTCCCCTCTCTTCACAGACGTTGTGAGCATTCTTCTCCAGGCTTTAGACAGGCAGACAGCATTAGGGCTCACTCAGTAGCACCAGTGCCTAAGGAACTCATGTAGCTACAAAAACTAACACCCACCCAGTGGGGGTTAGTTCAGGCCCAGTGGGGTAGCGGGGTATACATCCTCTGCAAGGGCTCAGACAGGACAGCGGTTCTACAGGGGAAAAGCACTGTCCGAATATGAAGCTCTAGTAAATTGGGCAGAAATTGGCTAAGATCACATAGCTGCGATCTTTCTCACAATCTTCTTTCTTCTCATCCTTTCCTCAATTCTCCATTCAGAGTGTCCAACATTATCAATGGAAGGGTCATTGAAATACCAAAAGATGGTCTGGAAGTACCTTATCAACATCATTTTAACAGTTCTGCCCGCTGGGTAGAAAAACACACTTCAACTGGGTTTTAGAAATTGATAAACTGAAATGCAGAAAGGTGAAGGGATTTGCCAATGATGATTACTTAAATCATAGCAGGACGAAAATAAAGTTCAGTAGACCTATCTTCTGGCCTCCTTCTCTGAATGTTCTGTTCAAGAATTCTTTCTGTAGAGAAGAGAGAAAGAGTGCCAGTTTTAGGGAAGCAGCTGGCCCAGTGGACTTGGGAACTCAGCAAATTTTAATCCATGCTTTTCGAGTGTGGTAAAACTGAATAGATCTACTCCATCCAATCATCCTGGGTAGTTAGTACTGTTGAAATTTGATTAAGCCTGCTTTCCTTATTTTCCCATAACAGTTGGGAAATTGTTCTGGAGGCATATATGTTCCTGGGACATCATCAGGATTTAAATCATAAACAGCCAGAACATCTAAAGAGATCTGGCAATAATACTCTTATTATTAATCTGTTAAGATTCCTTTAGAAAACAGCAACATTATTACTTAATTATTGTATGGCTTACCAAAGATAAGTAAATTGAGTCATCTTTGTCTTATTAACTTCTTTGAAATAAACTAACATGTAACTGTTTGACTTTGAGAGAAAACACCTAGTATCTGATGGATGAGTGACTAAATGAGTGGATGAGTTCTATCACAGTCTCTCAACAGCCTCTCTGTCATCCCTCACAAAGTTTCAGCTGATTCAATGTCACAAAAGCTTGACTGTCCTCAGTAACAGCAGTGATGGTCCGGAATGACATTGAGTGAAACACAAACCATCCAGAAACTTCCCTTTGGCTAACGTTTTCTATTTCCTTCCCCATTTGTTGTGTTACAACTGCCTGTTGGTTACTAGGTTGAAGATTGATTGATGTAAAGCCTTGCTTTGTCTCTTTCCTGCCTTTCCTCTGACAGGAGGTAAGAGTAAGCAAGGCAACAGGCCCTAGGCCAAAAGCAGCATTGAGGGGGCCTGACTCATTGCCAGACTCCTCACCCACCTCAGAATAATTAAGAGCTGACTCGAGGCTGTGCCGAACTGCAAATGCCATAGAGTCTGGAGAAACAGTGAAGAAAGAGAAGAATTGTGTAGCGGGGAGAATGTGTTGCTAAGGCAGGAGAGCTGACTCCCGGTCTTAATTTCACCACCAAGTCTTGTGAGTTCTTCTGACATTTTTATAGGATTTTTTCCCCTTTCCTGAAAAACAGCCCCTGCTACCTGCTTGCCTTCTAAGGATGGATATTAGTTTAATATTGAGTGATCGGGTATTTATGCCTTTTCAAACTAGGGAGTTAGAAATTATCACAAAGATAGAAATGACTGATTCTAAGAGTCCAAAGCCTCTCTAGACCATTTCTGTGCTGTTGAATGATTTATCAACCTAAGGCCCTGCTAGATCCAAGCACTGGATCTCTGAGCTTCCCACTCTGTCCACCCCCACTGCCCTTCTGGAGTCTCACCTCCACAAACACGTTCCAGGTATCATCAGCTTCACCGAGTCACCAAGACATCAGCTTCAAGTCATCCTTAGTCATTAATCTGCCTAACAGCCATGGTGTAGCAGATAGTTATTTTCAGTGGCCTAAGTTGAGAGAAGAAAAAATAGTAGTAGACCGAGTTTGGAGTGGGTTTTGAAGCTCATGGTATGAGCATGCACAATTTGATTCTTGTAATTCTTTTCAAGTAAAGCAAAGTGTCTGAACTAGTGATTATTCTGGAACAATCTCTACGTGATCCTGAAGAGTAGGTGTTACCTTTATTCTACTGAGCACCTTCTCCACAGAGGGCCCTCTGCCAAGTATTGTGGAAACTAAAACAAGTATGGTTTAAGTCAGGGGTCCCCAAACTCCGGCCCGTGGGCCACATGCGGCCCCCTGAGGCCATTTATCTGACCCCCGCCGCACTTCCGGAAGGGGCACCTCTTTCTTTGGTGGTCAGTGAGAGGAGCCTAGTTCCCATGGAAATACTGGTCAGTTTGTTTATTTAAATTTACTTGTTCTTTATTTTAAATATTGTATTTGTTCCCATTTTGTTTTTTTACTTTAAAATAAGATATGTGCAGTGTGCATAGGGATTTGTTCATAGTTGTTGTTTTTTTATGGCCCTCCAATGGTCTGAGGGACAGTGAACTGGCCCCCTGTGTAAAAAGTTTGGGGACCCCTGGTTTAAGTGTTGTGCCCCATAATGTTTGCAGACTAATGAAGACAGTAGATGTATATGTGACTACCTGAAATTTAGGAGTAATTACACATACAGTTGCCTTCTACTATGCACATTAAGGTCCTCTCATTGATATTTGATTTCTGGCTTCCTCTCTTCTTCCCCCAAGCTGAACAGATGCCTTTCTTCATATCCAAAAGCTTTGCCTATTTTCCCTCATCCAACCAAGCACCATTCCTCCTTTATAACTTTGCCTTTTCCTTAATGAGCCTTCCTCAGACTCCTCTGAACCATTCACTCTCCATACCTCTCCTCTGAGGTGTGTTCTGTGTATTCAGTGCATAGTATGTTGTCTATTTCAACTGGTAGCATTTCAGTCAAGTAATCAACAAGCAGTATAAGCAATCAATAACCTCATTTGTTGTTGCTACCAGAATCACACCAATCACAGTGGCAAGAGAGCCTGGGTTCCTGAGTGTCATTGCGACTAGTTTGTCCCTGTTGTGAAAACAGGGTTCTGAACATCCCTTGGGCTCCTTCCTGCTTTACCACTATTGAATGCCAAAGAGGACTTGACTGACCTGACCTGCATTATTTTGTTGTTGTTATTTCAGGATTCTTCTACAACCAGATGATTCCTTACAGATCCTGGCACCAGTGGAAGCTGATGTGGGTTTCTACACTTGTAACGCCACAAATGCCTTGGGCTATGACTCTGTTTCCATTGCCGTCACGTTAGCAGGTAACATGAAAGTCTCTGTTAAATTCAATTCAGAAACCATTATTGGGTGGGTGCCTACAATGTGCCAAGCAGGCCCAGGAACACATAGATAAGTGAGATCTATTCCCTGCCTTCAAGAAGCGTATGATCTGTAATTATAATTAAATGGAGGCGATGTGTATGTAGTATGAGGTAGAATGAAGTAAGTGCTCTAAGTGATAAACAAAGAGTATGCAAGGACATTTCATTCCATCCGGGAGGTCATAGTGTTGGGATGAGGGGAATGTTAATAAGCAGTAATGGGGGAGCTATTCCAGACAGAAGGAACATGAGAAAAGATGTGAATAGGTAAGTAGCATGTTGGGAGACATAATCGTGACCTAAGATTATTGAATGCTCTTTTGGGATCCTGTCATTTCTCCTTGTTACACCTAGTGCATAGAAGACTTCAAGATCCATAGGGAATTGAAATTCTTTGGTCATGACTTGAAGCGAGGAGTATTCTCTGATTCTGTTTTATTTCAACCTATTGCTCTAATGCACCTGCCAATTCCTTGCCTTTACCCATCAATGTTAGGCAAAGCATCTATTCATGGTGACTTAAGAAAATTGACTACAATGTCTCTCAAGGTTGTGGTCTTGTAGTAGTGCACTTTTGTAAAACCTCTCTTCCATAGGACCAATCCTTGCCTTTGAAACTAAAAAAGACCTTCGATACATACCAGTTGAACCAGTGTCTTTATTTCTCTGAGGTCACACAGTCCCTCAAATAGTTGTGGAGAGAAGAAGCAAACTGTGGTCTCCTAGCTCCGTGCTCATTGTTCCCTGCATTTCCCCACAGATCCTACCAAAATAGGATCTTTTTTCTCAGCTCTTGGCGAGGCAGTCTTTGTGGCGGTATCTTGCATGTGTTTGTATTTATTCTTTTCAATTGTTGCTCCCATCAGATGATTCAGTAGATGCTAGAAAAGCCAGCATCACCCCACACTGACCTCATTGGTCCATGCTGGGATTATGTTGTCACATTGTTTTCCAGTCACACATGCTACTCCCTTGCATATCTGTTTAGCAACAGTATTTTTGCCCCCATGACCTAAAGCTGATCTGAGAAGGGCCCTTTAGCAGGAGGCTTTGCAGAGAAGATGAAAGTCAACAATGAATAAGGCAAGCTAAGGAGCCCTGGGGTGGATTAAAGACTGATATTATTAATGTCTATTTTTTGGTGAATAGAGCATTTGCTTTTCTCCTAATGTATTCCAGTCACAAGCTTTATTCCTCTCTTTAATACAGAGTCCAGATGCTCAGCACCAGTCTCGTTAAATCTCTCCTGCTTTCCACCCTCCGACCTCCCTTAGGAAGGGCACTGCTGACATCCTTCCAACTGTGGGCAGATAGTGGCTCTTATGGGATTAACTCTCTTGTTTATATTTATCCAGATACCATTCAGCTCTGTCACAAACTAAATACGCTTTGTTCACCTGAATTTAATACTATTAATGGAAACCTGTCTGGAATTAAGCAAGGCAATTGAAACATCAGGCTTGTCTTCGGCTCTTTGAAGAGGAGCTATTGGAGGCTGCCAAAAGGTTCAAAGCCAGGGAAGAGGCAGCAGCCAGAGAGGCACCGGGGAAGGGGTGGGAAGGGCTGCCCGGCAAGGTGGATGACAGACACCGTAAGCAGGACTCAGGGAGCCCCGGCCTGTGCTTCAGTGCTGGGCTTTGTTCAGATCTGATGGCAAATCTGCCAAACGGTCCCTCTAGCAGGGGTCCCCAAACTTTTTACACAGGGAGCCAGTTCACTGTCCCTCAGACCGTTGGAGGGCCGCCACATACAGTGCTCCTCTCACTGACCACCAATGAAAGAGATGCCCCTTCCAGAAGTGCGGCGGGGGGCCGGGTAAACGGCCTCAGGGGGCCGCATGCGGCCCGTGGTCCGTAGTTTGGGGACGCCTGCAAGGCTCAAATGTATACATTGCCTTAGATTTTATCTGTGTCTCTACCTGAGATTATTATCTACCCTCTGTCAGTGTCTACTCTCGCAGTGCTAAGGGGCTTACCATCTACTGTTCTGGGCATACCCTCTGCCAAGTGTTCTTGACATACAGCAATGTATAAGCCCCTAGGTTTGTGCTTCAAAATGTTTACAGACTAGTGAAGTCTACCTAGACTTCATGGCTACCTAGAATCAAGAGGTTACAATTTCATTCGAATGTCCACAAGATCCTACACAGCGCTGTATGGGATATAACCTAAATTGCAGGGGGAAGGGGAGTCGTGCATTTCCAAGTTTGATTACCAATTATACCGCTTTATTAGCTGTGTGATCTCTAACAAAGTGTAAAACCTCATTGAGACTTTGTTCTCATCCATAAAAATGAAATTAATAATATTTTATGGGATTGTTGTGAGGTTAAATGAGATTGCATGTGTGAAAGAGCACTTAGCCCAATGCCAGGCACATAGTTCACACTCAATAAATGTTCCTGTTTTTTTCTCTAGCTTTTCTAAAATGAAACACATCCTGAAAGCAATTCTCAAACGTGTAAAACATTAGCCCAACTTTGCTCCCATGTATTTTTCACTATGTCTTCACGCTGCACTTTTCCGAGTATGAACTGAAGAGCTGATTCTGCTCCCTCGCCATCAGTCCCTTCTGGTACGTCTCCGTGCTCCTCTGCTCCTAGAGACATTGCAGAGTTTTTACCTTCAGTTCAGTACCAATGTAGACCCAAAGGGGGAAATACGTGTTTTGAGTCTCAGAGGGCACAGGTGTTCCCATGATTCTGTAAGGAATGTGTGGACTTCAGTCTTACCAATGCACCTGAGTTGACCAGATGCAGGAAAGTTTGTTCATAATAATTTACAAGAGCAGGTGCAGCATGGCAGTGAAGCCTGCAGGCTCTGAGGCTTCATGATCTAGATTTGAATCCTGCCTCTGTCACTTCCTAGTTATATAACCCCAAGGACTTCTTTATACTCTCCAACTCGGTTTCTTTGTTTGTAAAATGCTGTTAATAATAGCGCTTGACTCAGAGGGTGCTTGTGGAGATTAACTGCATTCATCATGTAAAATGCTTATAATTGTTCCGGGCATATAACAAACCCTCAATATTTATCAGCTATTGTTATGTGAGAATAATGCATATAACAAAGTCCAAGTTATTTTTAAAGTAGGGAAGATTCTTTTCAGATGGACCGCAGGAAGGGAGGCCCGATGAGCTCCCCCTGGCCCAGAACTAGACCTCTCCTGCTGAGCTGCCCCGACCTCTGACTGAGCGAGTTGCCACTCCTGCCTCTCAACGCATTTGCAGGTCCATTGCTGCTCTCTCCACAGTTTGAATTTAAACATGTAAACACCAGTTAGTTTTGGACATACCAATATAGTCAAACTTTCTTTCTCTGCCCTCTTTAGGCCTGCAAAATATTGTCTGTTCTGCATTTTGCTTCTCTCCAAACTCATCCATTACATACTGATTTTGTCTTTTAAGTCTCACAGCTTTGAGAGTAGTTGGCAAGTGTCTCTTAGTGTCTCTCAACATGGAGATGGCCAGTGTTTCTCTATCTACCTGGTCCAGGAAACTTGCAGCCATGTAGACCCAATGGCACAAAATTCCTTTCTGTCCTAACTGGATTTAATGGGATGCCTGTTTTACTGCTCAGAATGTAGATAAGAGTAACATACAGTAGAACAAAGAGGGGGTAAGACTATCACCAAAACATCACCTACCTAACATTTTGACGTATTGATGACTTTGTGTCCAGGCAAAAACAAGACTAAGTAAAGGAGAGCTTCTGGTGGGTATGAAGATAGGCAGAGATTGGAGAGCCATCCTGACTCATCAGGTTCAGCACTCAGCCAAGTTGCTCGAGTAATTTTCCAAATCTGAATAGTGTGGGCGGCATTTTGAGGGAAAGCAGTAGTTTCCTGGTAAATTGCTTCAGTCTGGATCCGTGGGGTTTAGCTCTACTTACCAATGCAGATGAGGCCTGTCCAGGTGTGGACCCCTGATGAAGTCATAGCCAGAAGGGAAATGTTTTTGGTTGTCATTGATTTTATAAGATCACAAAAGAGATACTGTAAGGCCTGCCTGACATCATCAATGGAAAATGAGAAGAAGATGAGGGCTGAGGGATGTGCCTATCTTTCATTGAAAGGAGAGAACACAGATGAGCTCATTCAAAGTTTTCACAGGAAGGGAGAAACAGAAAATATTTCTTCTTTCCTGGCATGTTTTACTGTGCTTTTATGAGTTGAATAGCTGACACATATTGTGTCTAATAAAGAGATCACAGAAACCTCTCTGGGAAAATAAGAATAAAAGGCAGTTGTTTTTGAAATTCTTTTTCTTTTCCTTCCCCACCATGATTTAGTGGCTGTAATAAAAGACAAGCAAGTTTGTAAGCTATTCATAATATAAGTCATTTCAAATTGGTGTTTCTGGATTTTTCATCCAGCGGTTCCGTTAAGCAGAGGAAGATTTTGCTTCATGGAGAGTTTGACTCAGAGAGGGCCTCGTCGCCAGTGGCAAAGACTGACAAAGGAAGGTGACTCCGGATGCACTAGATCAGAGGGAAAGGCGGACAAGTTGGCTATATTCCTAATGGTACTCTGAATAACAGGGTAATTAATGGCCATTGACTGATTCGAGCTGCCATCAGGGGACCTCATTATCTGATAGAATACTGAGTCACAGAAGCCCTTACGTTTTGCTCAATATGTGCACATGTGCAGCATGCCCAGTAAAGACTCCCAGCTATTACAGAACTTAAATTAAATGGATAAAAGTATAGCAAGAAGATCCTACTTACTCTATTTCCCAGTAAACTACAGGAAACAAACAGAAAGTACAAATGGTTCAAGGTAGCTCATCTCAAATTCTGAATGGGCAATTCCCACAGCTGTCCAATGGAAGGAGAGAGGGATGGGGGTGGGACAGCTAGTGTGACATACCATATTCTTGGTTAATTGTTTCTCGGAGAGGCTGCAGCGTCTCATAGTTGTACTAGGTATGGGGTCCCTTGTCCAACACTCCACACTCCGTAGTAGAACATACAAAAGAAGTTATGACAGCACCACTTGCCACCCTAGTCTCTTGAGAAACCATCAACTTAACTAGAAGAGATAACCTGAGTAACCTGACACGTGCCGTTGGCAAAAATAACTTTAGAAAATGGATGGAGAAGAGGGAAGCCATGCGGCCTGGGAATGTTCAGGAAAAGGAAGTCTCAGCCCTATCCTCCTCCTTAGGTACTAGGGGGCCTGCAGTACTAGACTAAAGGCACACCAACTAAACAGAATCACAAAGGCTAAGAAATTACAATTCCTTCTCAATATTTGTGCAAGATAATTAATTAGTAGTTACAATGTTGACCCTGAACCATCAAGAGAAAAAAAAAAAATCAGGTCAAAACTATTTTTTCTGCTTTCTTAAGGTATAATTTACATACCATAAAATTCACCCATTTTAAGTGTGCAGTTCAGTGATTTTTATAGCAAAATTTTAAAGTTGTATAACCATCACTACAATCTAAGATGATATTTTAAAGAAATTTTTATTGAGGTATAGGTCACATACTATGACAATTCAACCATTTAAAGTAGACAATTCAACAGCTTTGCGTACATCCAGAGTTGTGCATTTATCACTTCATAGCCATCACTCCTCACCCCCCCCCACACACACACACACACACACACTTCCACCAGCCTTAGGCAACCAGCAACCACTAATATAGTACCTCTCTGTAGGTCTGCCTATTCATCATACAATACATGGTTCTTTGTTACTGATTTCTTTCACTTAGCATAATGTTTTCAAGGCTCATCTGTGTTGTAGCATGTATGCTACATTTCTTGTTTTGCTGGGATAACAGTCCATTGTGTGAATGTTCCACGTTATATTCAGCCTTCATCAGTTGATGGGAATGTAGGTTGTGTCTACTTTTTGGCTACTAGGAATACTACTGCAGTGAGCATTCATGTGCAAATGTTTGTGTGGACATATGTTTTCATTTCTCTTGGATATATATATACCTAAAAGTGGAACTGCTGAGTTGTGTAACACATTAACGCTTACCTTTGTAGGAAACTGCCACAAAGTGGCTTCACTAGTTTACATTTCTGCCAGCAACATATGAGGGTTCCAGTTTCTCTATATTCTCAACATTTGTTGTCTACTTTTTTTTTGTTCTGGCTCTCCTTATCGATGTGAAGTGATAGTTTATTGTGATTTTAATTTATACAGGGTAGAACAAAAGTAGGTTTACAGTTGTGAGTACATGAAACAGAGTTTATTCTTATATTATTATTTATTTTATTATATTCCACACAAACAACTAGAAATAGACTTTTGCCCCTCCCGGTTTTCCCTAATGACTAATGATTGCAAGCATCTTTTTATGTGTTTATTAGTCACATATATATCGTCTTTGTTGTAGTGACAACTTTGGGGATATAGACAGGGCATGTGGCCTGTGTATTAGTTTTTTATTAGTGCCATAACAAATTACCAAATATTCAGATTCTTAAAACAACACAAATAGCCTGATCAGGCAGTGGCGCCGTAGATAGAGCATCGGACTAGGATGCAGGCGACCCAGGTTCGAGACCCCGAGGTCGCCAGCTTGAGCGTGGGCTCATCTGGTTTGAGCAAAAAGTTCAGCAGCTTGGACCCAAAGTCGCTGGCTCGAGCAAGGAGTTACTCAGTCTGCTGAAGGCCCGCGGTCAAGGCACATATGAGAGAGCAATCAATGAACAACTAAGGTGTTGCAATGAAAAACTGATGATTGATGCTTCTCATCTCTCTCCGTTCCTATCTGTCCCTATCTATCCCTCTCTCTCTGACTCTCTCTCTCTGTCTCTGAAAGAAAAACAACAACTAAAAAAAAACCCCACAAATATATTACCTTACAGTTCTGTGGGTCAGAAGTCCAGTCCAATCTCACCAGGATAAAAATCAAGGTGTCACGGAGCTACATTCCTTTCTGAAAGGTCTAGGGGAGAATGCCTTCTTTTCTGCTTGTGTGGCCAGTGGACACCATCATCCTGGCCATGTAGGTTCTTGTTGAATTCAGACAGACAGTAATGAAACAGTGGAGCCAAAAAATGGTGGGTCTTTCCTTTATTAACATCTCGCACTGGCTGATGAGCAAACACACAGGGAAAGCACTTCCCTTTCCATTCAGGTCTCCCAAAGCCCCTCAGCTCTGGTTCCCCATCTGCACACTTTCTCTTTCCCTGCCAACACGCTTCTTCAGCACTCTGCATTCTCTCCTCTCTCACTCTGCAAACATGGCTTCTTTCTGCCTCTTCTTCTTTCTCTGCACAAACTGACTGGGGCCACACAGCCCCCTCCTCCAGCAAACATTAGCAAAACAATGGCCCTTTCCAAGCAGGAAGTAATTTGCAATTTCACAGACCACATATATCTGGCACTGCCCAGCGCCATTTTGTAACACTAAAAGTGAGCAAACTCAAAAAATACAAATTTTACAAATTCATTTGCCCAACACTGCTCATTCGAGTTTCTGGCAGAATTTAGTTCCTTTTGACCTAGGACTAAGGTCCCTGTGTTCTTACTGGCTATAAACTGAGTATCATTCCCAGCTTCTAGAGACCACTGCATTCCTTAGCTCTTAATCCTCTTCCTCCATCTTCAAAACTTTATATTTGGAAGAATAGAAGACTAGATAGCAAAGTACAGCTTTTGCAGCATCTTGAGGAAATAAGAGATGAGAGGAAAAGTTCTCAGTGCACTCGTGGGGAGAAAGAGTGCAGAGTAAACCGGGCTGCTTAAAAGGCCAAGTGCTGACTCAGGCGGCAGGAGGCGGAAGTGAAGGGGACCTTGCAAGAAAGACAACAGGACAGGATAGAGTTAAAATTTTCTGAGCTACAAAATGTGAAAGGCATTTGGAAGGAAAACCAGACTAAAAAAAAAATCATGCATTTTAATATGACTATGATCTGTAACAAAGCCACTCTTGTTGAAATTGCCAGGTAGCCAGATCCTGGCCAGCAAGAAATGGTAGCTAAACATTAACAGTATCCATCGTTAGTGATTCAGATGTATAAGATGGTGTTGCTATTTATAAGTGTTTCATAGGTTCACAGTGATCATGGTAATTTAAACTTAACTTAAATTCTTCGACTGGAAATTCTCATTTCAGGGAGTTTTCACAGATTTAACTCCAGTGGGTCTTGTGAGGGACCTGTGCTAATTAATTACATTGTAAGCAGAAGCTAGTATTTCTTAAGACATTGCTTTGATATTTTTGCTGATTAGAGAGCATTATCCATTGACTAAATCTGGATTTATACAATTTTGTAAATTTATATACAACTAAATCTGGATTTATATATATTTACTTAATTTTAGGTATTGAAAGTATGTGAAATTTCTAACACTTAATTTCTGTATACTCAAATGTTTTAATTAGTGAGCATTGTTCTTGTTTGCCTTTCTCTTGAATTAAGATTTGGGTCTGCCATGGATAACACAACTGTTTTCTTGAGACATCTCATGGGAGTCACCAGCAAATCAGCCTGGCAAACGTTGAGTTTTGAGTCCTTAACACTTGAGTCCTGGCCTCAGTGTGTCTTGTAAGCTTTCTGTGTCTCATCAGTTACTGATCTCAGTTTTGGGAGAATCCATTGTACTTAAATTATTTCTTCTAATTATTCTGAAATCCTCATAGTTCTTAAATAGAAGCCATTGTGTTCCTTCTCAATCACAGATTTATTCCCTCTTTCCTGTTATTGTCCTCTTTCTTTTCTTTAAACTTTTCCTTTCTATGTGTTATCTTAGTTTACCAGAAGTTCCCAACACTGCCTGCCCCTCCTGGCATTTTCTCTCTCACAGTGTTAGCATTATAATAGCCAACATTTATGCAAACAAACCTTGTGCCCTGCAGAGGCACTGTTCTAAGAGTTTTGCATGCATTTGTGTATTTACTCTTCTCAGCAGTCATAGAAGTAGAAAACTAGGGCACAAAGAGCTTAAATAACTTTCCCAAAGTCATTCAGCTAATAAGCGATGGAGTCCAGACACCAGGCATGTAGGCTGCCACTTGTCATGCTCATACCCACTGCTGGTGTCACTAGTTCATCACGTATGCTGCTCAGACCTCATGAATGTAACCCAGAATCTGTATCTGAGCAGTCCTCCCAGAAGATTCTGCCAATTGTTTAGTTTAGGCATCTCAAGCTCAACCTGTTTGCCATTTCTGCATTCTTTCTGTAGCTCTGTCGTCTCCAGGCCTGCCTGCTGCAGTCCCGGTTTCCACCCATGCCCAGTGTGCTGTATCCCGCCCAAGTCTTCTCTTCCCAGGGATCCGCGGAAGAGATCCTCCTAGCACAGACTGACTCTAGCTGAACAGTGAGAACCTGACACTTTTGCAGTACAATTCATTCTCCATGGCTAAGAATAGCGAAGAACCATTTTCAACTAATGTTTGTGATTTCATCAGGAGAATTGAAAAAGGACCCATTTATTACTCCTTTAATAAGTGAACAAATATTCATTAAACCTGGATTAATTAACATCTGATAGCTGCAGTAACAAACAAAATCACAAATATATGATGGCTAAAATATGGTAGATTATTTCTTGCTTGCATAAAGTCTAAAACAAATCATTGCACAGAGAGTTTTTGGGTTTCAGGCCAAGAAGTGGCACGCTGCATTTCTGCTCACATCCCACCTGCTCAACAAAGAGGCTGGGAGATACCTAGCTGTGTGCCCAGGAAGAAGAAGAAAGGGGTTTGGTTGATAACAAATCGGGCTCTGGCATGGCTTCTTAAATGGAAGGCATCATGCTGTTGGAAACAAAGTTTCTGTTAGCAGAGGTCTGGACTTTGGCCGTAAGCAGAAGTTACTTATAGAGCTCTCTGTTCTTGGCTACACTCAAAAAAAAAAAAAAAAAAAAAAAAGGAACCTTCCATCTCCTATGGCTCCTCTCTCAATCACCTTTATAATGGGCCAAAAATATTTTTCCAGCACATATGTTCAGATTTCTTCCCGTTGGGCTTTTGTTCTACTCAGAGTCACACATAAGGGAAAGAGGTGTGAGGCAGAGCCCAGACGATCGATACACAGCGACGTATTTCTGAGCATCTGTTCCGGGTGCTGCTCCTCAGTCCCTGCCTATCTCACCATCACCCGTCCTTCAGGATCAGGACAGTGCCTGGTTGGCTCAAGGCCTCTGCTATAAAGGCATCACAAGATGGCACTTCCTCGCCTTTTTAGATATTGACAGACGTTTTAGCCTCATCTCAGGTTCGCCCTTTGTACAAGGGTTGCCCTTGCTTACTAGTGAGGCTTTATTTCCCCTGTTCCATGTTCTTTCTGACAGGAACCAGAATCCAAAAGCTAAGGGGTAGGATATGATGAGGGCAGAAGGAACCTAACAGAAATGATTCCCTTGATGCTTCCAATTCTGTGTCTGAATCTCTCCGAGGACCTTGAGTCCTCCTGTTAAGCCTGAGTAATTAAAAGGCTTGCCTTTGTTTCCATTGCCTTGATTTTCTTAAATTTATACAGCTATAAAATTAAGCATAATTCCCTCTGCAAATAGCTCTCATTCAACTATAATACAGATATATAGATTCAATGAAAGAGTCATCTACAAACCCTGTCAATTTTCTTAAATTAATTTAATCTGGCTCATGCTGATTTGCAGAAACGCTTGTAACGTGTGCATTAGCAGTCCTGATGGCGGAGACCCACTCTCAGAGGCTGGGTGCGATGGCATCGCACCATCGGCACTGTTTTCTGGTTTGTGTAACAGGACAGCCTTTTCCGTGGGGCGTGCCATGACCTTTGTTGAGCATTCTCTTAGTACAATCGTATAGTTGATCATTTCACTCCCTGTCTGCACCTCTATTTTTTCTTCTTAGTTAACTTCTATAATTAAAGTAATACTAGTTAATGTGATTATGATGGAGCATAAACACAGGAAAGTCTTATATCGCAGTACTCATTAGGTGGTCATCCAGGTAATTGAAAATAGGCTTGTTTTTGTTGCTGCTGTTTTTAGTTGACCATTAAAATAAGAGCTTCAACTTGAAATTTTCTAATAGAGAACTAGTGGTCTCTCAAAAGAAATCTCCTCAGTTTTCACCAGGAATCAGAGAAACCAGTTCAAGAAAACCTAAAATAATGAAATTAATTGATGATCTAACCTGGTTGCACATCAGACTCATCCAGGAACTTGTGAAAAATAGAGATTACAGCTTCCATCCCACCACCTGAGATTCAGGTTTAATAGGTCCAGGGTGGGACTCAATAATATATATAAGCTTTTTCTAATAAATGTAAGAGGGTCAATTGATTATGAAACACTGTTTCCATTATAGATTTCTATTAATTATAAATACTTGGATAACTTTGTGCTTTGTCTTAACAATGGATCATGAAGGTCATAAGAACTCGTAAGTAGCCTGTGCTAACAACAGCACCTCTAGTGACAGGACAAAAGGCCATTACTTTTCAGCAAAAGCTCAATATAATTAATTAAGGGCTGGATTTAATTCAGTGACATTTGAATTTTATAGCTATAAACTTGCAGCTATAAAAACCACCTTTATTATTAAAATTCCTATAGGAAAAATAACTTGGTAATTGTGAGTCTGAAACTCTCTGGTCCCTAACCTGCTTTTCCCCATTGGCACAGTTGTTTTTATTACACAGTGAGGCAACTATTGTATTATAACAGGACAGAGTATGTTTTTAACAAGTGCCCTAGGGGTTCTGAGGCAGCCTGTCCACAGACATGGATTTGGAATACTCAGTTATAAGCACTGGACTTCAGGTCAAAGATTGGGGTCAGGTTCAGACCTACGCTTGCTTGTTCTCTGGCCTTGGACAAACCATGAGGCCTTTCTGAGCCTTAGTTCCTTGTCTATATAAAAGATAAAAAGTCTTTGCCTGCCTCTCAAAGTTGATATGGAAATAAACAAACAAAAATTCATATAATGCACATAGAATGCCATATATATACATACATATATTTGTTAAGTGGATATTTATTGAGGACCTACTGTGTGCCAGGACTAGGTGATAGGACTGAGAAGAAGAGAAATGTGATCCCTGCTTTTAGGGAGGTTAGATGGTGAGGGGCTGGAGGCAGAGAAAATAGAAATAAGGTAAATTCTGATAGCTCCGGTGCTTATAAAATTGGTGATGAGGTACATACATAGTGACTGGCAGGGGAGAGAAGGGGGGCACATGTTAGATGGAGTGATTAGGAAAGGCCCCACTAGGAAGTAATATTTTCAAAGAGACATGAATGATCAGAAGAATAAAGCTGTACAAATGTCTGTATGTGGAGAATGTGAAGGAAAGGGAACAGCCAGGACACGCGTGCTGATGTTACGGAAGAAGAAGGCGATGGCCAGAGTGGCTTAGTGCAGTGATTGATAAGAGTGTGGCCTCAGGGAGCCAGAAGAGATACAGGGTCTGAATATGTAGGGGATGGTTGGTCATAAAAAAGGAGCTTTAAATTGTGTGCTAATTGCACTGAAAATGCACTGGATAACAAGTAGAGAAGGTCTGAGATCTGATTCATGTTTTAGAAAGATCACTCTGGCTGTCATAAGAGACTGTAGTGGAGGAAGAATAGAAGCAAGGAGGCCAGTTAGGGTCTGTAGTAGCCAGAGAAGATGCAAGTTTGACTATAGCAACAGAGGGGCTGGTTAGATCTCGGGTGTATTTGGAGTCAGAGCTGGGAGCTCCTTATGGGTTGGGTGGTAAGGGAAATATGGCAGTATTAATTTATTCATTTCAGCTGCATTCTCCTATTATTGCCCTGTACATTCTCAGAAACCAGCAAAATGCAAAGTCACTCATCTTCACATCATGTCATACATACTCTCAAATATATAGAATATAAGTGAAATAAGGAAAAGACCTTGAATAGTCAAAACAGATATGGAGAGTTTAGGTATATACTCAAAAGTAATTTCCTCAAAACCTTACTCAAGTTTCTGCCCTTAAACATAATTCTAGTGAGTTCAAGAGGAAGAGGGGAAATTTTATAAAAATAATCAAAAATAAAAAGTTTCATAATACACTGCCTTAGTGGGGATGTTGGGAAATAAGCAGTTTCATATACAATTGGAGATAGTGCATACTGGAACTCTGTTTTTAAGAAAGAATCCCTAAAACTTCAAGCCACTCAGCTGATGAGCAGATATTGGGGGTGGGGGGCAGTCACATGCCTCTGTTAATTTCAGGGCACCCTCTTCTCTTTAGACAGTGTTACAAGATGCTGGAAGTAAGTGTCAATCTCAATATCCAGTGCTTACTGCACACCTAAAAAAAATTAAAGAGAAGGCATGTTAGTAGAAATTGGTAGGTTCCGGCCATGATCCATGGCCAAGTTCCCAGGAACCAGGTCAAGGCTCCAGAAGGACATTATCAACCTCAAAGGTCAATATATGTACATTCAGTGCTCCATTACACATTTAATTTTTTATTTTAAATTTATTAATTTTAGAGAGAGAAGATGAGAAAGAGAGAGCAAGATACAGGAACTTAGATCTGTTCCTGGATGAGCCCTGATTGGGGATTGAACCAGCAAACTCTGCACTTTGGGAAAATGGTCTAACCAACCCAGCAATCCGGCCAGGGCCAACCATTACCCATTTAAACAGACTCATCCATCCATCTTTATATTCACAGACACTGCCCATCACACTTCCCATAGTGGCCACTTCTCATCTCTGTCTTTCCTCATATAGCTAATTCCTTTCTTTCTTTTTTTTAAATTTTTTTAATAATTTTATTTTTTTAATGGGGCGACATCAATAAATCAGGATACATATATTCAAAGATAACATGTCCAGGTTATCTTGTCATTCAATTATGTTGCATACCCATCACCCAAAGTCAGATTGTCCTCTGTCACCTTCTATCTAGTTTTCTTTGTGCCCCTCCCCCTTTCCCTCTCCCTCTTCCCCCTTCCCCCGTAACCACCACACTCTTATCAATGTCTCTTAGTCTCAATTTTATGTCCCACCTACATATGGAATAATGCAGTTCCTGTTTTTTTCTGATTTACTTATTTCACTCTGTATAATGTTATCAAGATCCCACCATTTTGCTGTAAATGACCCGATGTCATCATTTCTTATGGCTGAGTAGTATTCCATAGTGTATATGTGCCACATCTTCTTTATCCAGTCATCATTGACGAGCTTTTTGGTTGTTTCCATGTCCTGGCCACTGTGAACAATGCTGCAATGAACATGGAGCTGCATGTGTCTTTACGTATCAATGTTTCTGAGTTTTGGGGGTATATACCCAGTAGAGGGATTGCTGGGTCATAAGGTAGTTCAATTTTCAGTTTTTTGAGGAACCACCATTCTTTCTTCCATAATGGTTGTACTACTTTACATTCCCACCAACGGTGAATGAGGGTTCCTTTTTCTCCACAGCCTCTCCAACATTTGCTATTACCTGTCTTGTTAATAATAGCTAATCTAACAGGTGTGAGGTGGTATCTCATTGCAGTTTTGATTTGCATTTCTCTAATAACTAAAGATGATGAGCATCTTTTCATATATCTGTTGGCCATTTGGATTTCTTCCTGGGAGAAGTGTCTGTTCATGTCCTCTTCCCATTTTTTTATTGGATTGTTTGTTTGTTTGTTGTTGAGTTTTATATTTTGTATGTTTGGGATATTAGGCCCTTATCTGAGCTTTTGTTTGGAAATATCACTTCCCATTTAGTTAGCTGTCTGTTTATTTTGTTATCAGTTTCTCTTGCTGAGCAAAAACTTCTTAGTCTGATGTAGTCTCATTCATTAATTTTTGCCTTCACTTCTCTTGCCTGTGGAGTCAAATTCATAAAATGCTCTTTAAAACCCAGGTCCCTGAGTTGAGTACCTATGTCTTCTTCTATGTACTTAATTGTTTCAGGTCTTATGTTTAGATCTTTGATCCATTTTGAGTTAATTTTAGTACAGGGGGACAAACTGTAGTCGAGTTTCATTCTTTTGCATGTGGCTTTCCAGTTTTCCCAGCACCATTTATTGAGGAGGCTTTCTTTTCTCCATTGTGTGTTGTTGGCCCCTTTATCAAAAATTATTTGACTATATATATGTGGTTTTATTTCTGGGTTTTCTATTCTGTTCCATTGGTCTGATTGTCTATTTTTCTGCCAATACCATGCTGTTTTGATTGTCGTGGCCCTCTAATATAGTTTGAAGTCAGGTATTGTAATGCCCCCAGCTTCATTCTTTTTCTTTAGGATTGCTTTGGCTATTCGGGGTTTTTTATAGTTCCATATAAATCTGATGATTTTTTGCTCCATTTCTTTAAAAAATGTCATTGGAATTTTGATGGCAATTGCATTAAATTTGTATATTGCTTTGGGTAATATGGCCATCTTGATTATATTTATTCTTCCTAACCAAGAACAAGGAATATTCTTCCATCTCATTATATCTTTTTCTATTTCCCTTAACAATGGCTTTATAGTTTTCATTATATAAGTCCTTTACATTCTTTGTTATGTTTATTCCTAGGTATTTTATTTTTTTTGTTGCAATCGTGAAGGGGATTATTCTTTTGAGTTCGTTCTCAAATGTTTCATTGTTGGCATATAGAAAGGCTATTGACTTCTGTATGTTAATTTTGTATCCTGCGACCTTACTGTATTGGCTTATTGTTTCTAGTAGTCTTTTTGTGGATTCTTTGGGGTTTTCGATGTATAGGATCATATCATCTGCAAAAAGTGATACCTTTACTTCTTTTTTTTTTTTTTTTTTTTTTTTTTTTTTTTTTTTTTTTTTTAATATAATTTTATTTTTTTAATGGGGTGACATCAATAAATCAGGATACATATATTCAAAGATAACAAGTCCAGGTTATCTTGTCGTTCAATTATGTTGCATACCCACCACCCAAAGTCAGATTGTCCTCTGTCACCTTCTATCTTGTTTTCTTTGTGCCCCTCCCCACCCCATATCCCTCTCCCATTCCCCCCTCCCCCCCCGTAACCACCACACTCTTATAAATGTCTCTTAGTTTCACTATTATGTCCCACCTACGTATGGAATAATACAGTTCCTGTTTTTTTCTGATTTACTTATTTCGCTTCGTATCATGTTATCAAGATCCCACCATTTTGCTGTAAATGTTCCGATGTCATCATTTCTTATGGCTGAGTAGTATTCCATAGTGTATATGTGCCACATCTTCTTTATCCAGTCATCTATTGATGGGCTTTTTGGTTGTTTCCATGTCCTGGCCACTGTGAACAATGCTGCAATAAACATGGGGCTGCATGTGTCTTTACGTATCAATGTTTCTGAGTTTTTGGGATATATACCCAGTAGAGGGATTGCTGGGTCATAAGGTAGTTCTATTTTCAGTTTTTTGAGGAACCACCATACTTTCTTCCATAATGGTTGTACTACTTTACATTCCCACCAACAGTGTATGAGGGTTCCTTTTTCTCCACAGCCTCTCCAACATTTGCTGTTACCTGACTTGCTAATAACAGCTAATCGAACAGGTGTGAGGTGGTATCTCATTGCCGTTTTGATTTGCATTTCTCTAATAGCTAAAGAAGATGAGCATCTTTTCATATATCTGTTGGCCATTTGTATTTCTTCCTGGGAGAAGTGTCTATTCATATCCTCTTCCCATTTTTTTATTGGATTGTTTGTTTGTTTGTTGTTGAGTTTTATGAGTTCTTTGTATATTTTGGATATTAGGCCCTTATCTGAGCTGTCGTTTGAAAAAATCATTTCCCATTTAGTTGGCTTTCTGTTTATTTTGTTATCAGTTTCTCTTGCTGAGCAAAAACTTCTTAGTCTGATGTAGTCCCATTCATTAATTTTTGCCTTCACTTCTCTTGCCATTGGAGTCAAATTCATAAAATGCTCTTTAAAACCCAGGTCCCTGAGTTGAGTACCTATGTCTTCTTCTATGTACTTAATTGTTTCAGGTCTTATGTTTAGATCTTTGATCCATTTTGAGTTAATTTTTGTACAGGGGGAGAGACTGTAGTCCAGTTTCATTCTTTTGCATGTGGCTTTCCAGTTTTCCCAGCACCATTTATTGAAGAGGCTTTCTTTTCTCCATTGTGTGTTGTTGGCCCCTTTATCAAAAATTATTTGACTATATATATGTGGTTTTATTTCTGGACTTTCTATTCTGTTCCATTGGTCTGAGTGTCTATTTTTCTGCCAATACCATGCTGTTTTGATTGTCGTGGCCCTATAATAGAGTTTGAAGTCAGGTATTGAAATGCCCCCAGCTTCATTCTTTTTCTTTAGGATTGCTTTGGCTATTCGGGGTTTTTTATAGTTCCATATAAATCTGATGATTTTTTGCTCTATTTCTTTAAAAAATGTCATTGGAAGTTTGATGGGAATTGCATTAAATTTGTATATTGCTTTGGGTAATATAGCCATCTTGATTATATTTATTCTTCCTAGCCAAGAACAAGGTATATTCTTCCATCTCATTATATCTTTTTCGATTTCCCTTAACAATGGTTTATAGTTTTCATTATATAAGTCCTTTACATTCTTTGTTATGTTTATTCCTAAGTATTTTATTTTTTTTGTTGCAATCGTGAAGGGGATTGTTCTTTTGAGTTCCTTCTCAGTTGTTTCATTGTTGGCATATAGAAAGGCTATTGACTTCTGTATGTTAATTTTGTATCCTGCGACCTTACTGTATTGGCTTATTGTTTCTAGTAGTCTTTTTGTGGATTCTTTGGGGTTTTCGATGTATAGTATCATATCATCTGCAAAAAGTGATACCTTTACTTCTTCTTTTCCGATATGGATGCCTTTTATTTCTTTGTCTTGTCTGATTGCTCTGGCTAGAACCTCTAGTACCACATTAAATAAGAGTGGAGAGAGTGGACAACCCTGTCTTGTTCCTGATTTAAGGGGGAAAGCCTTCAGTTTAGTGCCATTTAATATGATGTTAGCTGATGGTTTATCATATATGGCCTTTATCATGTTGAGATATTTTCCTTCTATACCCATTTTGTTGAGAGTCTTAAACATAAAATTGTGTTGTATTTTATCAAAAGCCTTTTCTGCGTCTATTGATAAGATCATGTGGTTTTTGTTCTTTGTTTTGTTGATATGGTGTATTACATTAACCGTTTTACGTATGTTGAACCATCCTTGAGATTCTGGGATGAATCCCACTTGATCATGATGTATTATTTTTTTAATATGTTGTTGTATTCGATTTGCTAGTATTTTGTTTAGTATTTTAGCATCTGTATTCATTAGAGATATTGGTCTGTAGTTTTCTTTTTTTGTGCCATCCTTGCCTGGTTTTGGTATGAGGGTTATGTTGGCTTCGTAAAATGTGTTTGGAAGTATTGCTTCTTCTTCAATTTTTTGGAAGACTTTGAGTAGAATAGGAACCAAGTCTTCTTTGAATGTTTGATAAAATTCGCTGGTATAGCCGTCTGGGCCTGGACTTTTATTTTTGGGGAGGTTTTTAATGGTTTTTTCTATTTCTTCTCTACTGATAGGTCTGTTTAGGCTTTCTGCTTCTTCTTGTCTCAGTCTAGGAAGGTTGTATTTTTCTAGGAATATATCCATTTCTTCTAGGTTGTTGAATTTAGTGGCATAAAGTTTTTCATAGTATTCTACAATAATTCTTTGTATATCTACGGTGTCCGTGGTGATTTCTCCTCTTTCATTTTGGATTTTGTTTATATGAGTTCTTTCTCTTTTTTCCTTGGTAAGTCTTGCCAAGGGTTTGTCAATTTTGTTGATCTTTTCAAAGAACCAGCTCCTTGTTCTATTAATTTTTTCTATAGTTTTTCTGTTCTCTAATTCATTTATCTCTGCTCTGATTTTTATTATCTCCTTTCTTCGGCTGGTTTTGGGTTGTCTTTGTTCTTCTTTTTCTAGTTCCTTAAGGTGGGAAGTTAAGTGGTTCACTTGGGCTCTCTCTTGTTTGTTCATATATGCCTGAAGTGATATGAACTTCCCTCTTATCACTGCTTTTGCTGCATCCCATAGATTCTGATATGTCGTATTGTCATTTTCATTAGTCTGTATATATCTTTTGATCTCTGCACTTATTTCTTCTTTGACCCATTCATTTTTTAAAAGTATGTTGTTTAGTTTCCACATTTTTGTGGGATTTTTTTCCTCTTTTTTGCAGTTGAATTCTAGTTTCAAGGCTTTATGATCAGAAAATATGCTTGGTACAACTTCAATTTTTCTGAATTTGCTGATGTTGTTTTTGTGGCCCAACATATGGTCAATTCTTGAGAATGATCCATGTACACTGGAGAAAAATGTATACTCAGTCACTTTGGGATGAAATGTCCTGTAGATGTCTATCATATCCAGGTGCTCTAGTGTTTTGTTTAAGGCCACTATGTCTTTGTTGATTCTCTGTTTGGATGACCGATCTAGAGCCGTCAGCGGTGTATTGAGGTCTCCAAGTATGATTGTGTTTTTGTCAGTTTTTGTTTTAAGATCAATAAGTAGCTGTCTTATATATTTTGGTGCTCCTTGGTTTGGTGCATATATATTAAGAATTGTTATGTCTTCTTGATTCAGTGTCCCCTTAGCCATTATGAAATGGCCATTTTTGTCTCTGAGTACTTTTCCTGCCTTGTAGTCAGCATTATCCGATATGAGTATTGCTACACCTGCTTTTTTTTGGATGTTATTTGCTTGGAGTATTGTTTTCCAGCCTTTCACTTTGAATTTGTTTTTATCCTTGTTACTTAGATGAGTTTCCTGTAGGCAGCATACAGTTGGATTTTCTTTTTTAATCCATTCTGCTACTCTGTGCCTTTTTATTGGTGAGTTTAATCCGTTTACATTTAGTGTAATTATTGATACTTGTGGGTTCCCTATTGCCATTTTATATCTTGCTTTCTGTTAGTTTTGTGTCTTGTTTGATCCTTCTCTTTTGTTTTTCTATCTTTTGTTTTTATTTGGTTGTATTCCATACATCTTTCCACTGTTGCTATCTTTTTTATCTCATGTGCTTCTGTGGTGGTTTTTTCAATGGTGGTTACCTTTGAATAATGAAAAGGGTCCCTACCCTGTTCATTGTAGCGAACTATTTTGTGAGTACTTTTGCACTCCATCGTCCTTTGCTACTGTTAATCTCCATCTTCTCCCCCTCTTTCTTTTTGTTGTTGTCACAGTTTAAATTTGGTTTTATTGTGTTCTTCTTGGAGCTTTTACTTGTGGCTCTGTTTTTTTTTGTTCTTTGTATCTGATTGGAGAACCCCCTTTAGTAATTCCTGGAGTGGGGGTTTTCTGATGATAAATTCCCTCATCTTTTCTGTATCTGTGAATGTTTTTATTTCTCCTTCATATTTGAAGGATAGCTTTGATGGGTATAGTATTCGTGGCTGAAAGTTCCTCTCTTTCAGGACTTTAAATATTGGGGTCCATTCTCTTCTAGCTTGTAGAGTTTCTGCTGAGAAATCTGATGATAATCTAATGGGCCTTCCTTTATATGTTGTATTCTTCTTTTCCCTGGCTGCCTTGAGAATTTTTTCTTTGCTGTTGGTTTGTGTCAATTTCATTATGATATGCCTTGGAGTAGGTTTGTTGGGGTTAAGAAAACTTGGAGTTCTGTTTGCTTCTTGAACTTGAGGCTTTAGTTCTTTCCACAGGCTTGGGAAGTTCTCATCTATTATTTGTTTGAGTATGTTCTCCATTCCATTTTCTCTCTCTTCTCCCTCTGATATACCTATTATTCTTATGTTATTCTTTTTGATGGAGTCAGATAATTCTTGTAGGGCTATCTCATTTTTTTTAATTTTTGAGTCTCTTTCTTCTTCTCTCTGTTGTGCCTCAAGTTGCTTGTCTTCTATTTCACTAATCCTCTCTTCTACCTGACCTGTTCTATTAGCTAAGCTTGTTACTTCGTTTTTCAGCTCGTGAATTGAGTTTTTCATCTCTGTTTGATTTGTTTTTATAGTTTCAATTTCCTTGGACATATATTCTTTGTGTTCATTGAGTTGTTTTCTGAGCTCCCTAAATTGCCTTTCTGTGTTTTCTTGTATATCTCGGAGGATTTTTAGGATTTCTATCTTGAATTCTCTGTCATTTAGCTCCAAGGTTTCCAATATATTAAATTTTTTCTCCATAGATTTTTCCTCATCTAGCTGTGTTACCTCTCTTTCTTTTGTATCCATGATATTCGATTTTCTCTTCCTTAATGGCATCTGAGGGTGGTTTTGTTGATAGTATTAATGAGATTTAATAAAGAATAAAAAGTTTAAAAAAAAATAATAAAAAAAATCGAAAAAAGTTGTTTTTTTTTTTTTAAAAAAATTAAGAATGAAATAAAGAAAAATAAAATAAAATAAAAATTAAAAAAAAAAATTAAAAAAAAAATTAAAAAAAAAAAAAAAAAAAAAAAAGAGCGTATGGACCCACAAAAAGCAAATAAGGAAAAAATTTGGGTCAAGAATAAAATGATTTGCTTTTAGGTGTTGGTTGTCTAAGAGTTATGATGAGAGGATTAAGAGGAAAACGGAAAAATGGGGGGACAAATTAAAAAATTACTATTGTATTTAGTGGAACAAGAACTAGATAATATGGAGAGCCAGGGATGGGAGCACTGCTAGTGAGTTAAAAAGGTGAAGTAAAAACCCCCCAGAATGCCACAAACATAAGTTTGAGTCCCAGATAAGATAATTTGTTTGTTATTGAGGTTTGAGTGAGAGGAGATGTAAAGGAGAAAGGAAGAAACTAATATAGAGGGAGAAAAGAAAGAGAGAGCGAGAGAAAAAAAAGAGGGAACCACTAAAAGAAGAAAAAAGAAAGGGGAGAGAGAGAGAGAGTTAAGGGTTTTGGAGTGCAACCCTCATAGAGAGAAAGGAAGAGAAGAGAAAAGATAATGGGAGATGTAACACTTATGGGTAGTGTAGTTCAAGGAGAGGAGAGAGTAAGACCGGTAGAGAGTTAATCGGCCAAATTGGAGGAGGAAAAAAAAAGTATCAAGAATGAAGATAAGAGAAACAAACGAACAAATATAATAAAATGGGATAGGTTATAAAGTCTGCAGATTATTCTTGATTTTGAGAGGTTATCTTCTTGCTTTTTCTTTTCTCTCCCTCTTCCTGGTCGGTGACTCTGTACCCCGGGTTTTGCCCCTTTGCCACGCTCAGGTGGAGGTTTGCAGTTGATAAGTCTCTATGGCAATGTCATGTATTGTGCTTTAGTCTCGTTGGCAGTCTAGGCTATTAGCATTTATAGGCTCCGACAGTGAGAGAGTCCGTGTTCCTAGAGCCTTTCTCCTAGTCTTTCCTTCTTCAATTAGTAGCCTGATAATCCAGCTATGGGGTTGCTGCTGCCTCTGCCTGGATAGTAAGAGGCTCAAAGAGCTGGCAACTCCCCACTCTATTTCCACTCAGCACAGGGCTCTGGGTAAGGCTCAGTCAGTCAGAGCTGCTAGCATAATCAGGCGGGCTTTCCGGCCATTCAAAGACCTCTGGCTCTGCCACTCTGTCCGGTAACACAAGCGGGTGCCCACTTCCGGGGTGCTTGGAGGAAACTCTCACTCACTGGCTGCGCGCGCAGACCAGGATATCCGGCCAGCAGTCTCACGCTCTGAGTGAAACCCCCAACCGCAGGGAAAAGTTGCAGCGTTGGAATTGAGTCTCGCTCCGTCCCCGTGCGCGGCTTTTGCAAGGCGCTGGGGCGGCCCGAGATTCCGCTTTCGGCCCACACAAAGGCCCCTGACTCTGCTCCTCTATGCGATAACACGAGCGCGCACTGCCGGGGCACTCGGAGGAATCGCTCACTCCTTATCTGCGCGCGCAAACCAGGATATGAAACACCCTCCGGCACGGAAAATCTCCACCGTTGGAATTAGTTCTCACTCCCTCCCATGCGTGGCTTTCCCAGGGCGCTGGGGCTGCCCAGAGACTCTGCCCTCGGCTCACAGAAAGGCCTCTGACCCTGCCTCTCCGTGAGGCAACACGGGCACTGACTCCCGGGGCCTAGGAAGTAATCTCTCGCCCACTAACTGCGCACCAGCCAGGAGACCGGGTAAAAATGGCCGCGCCGCTTGTCTTTCTTTGTTTGGGTTTGGCGCGAGTATTAGCTTGTATTGCCCGGGTTGCCACAGGATCAGATTTTCCTCGGCTTGGATCTCCGTGCCACAGCCTGGTTCGGCCGTTTGTTTCGCGGCCTCGATGTATTCACCCCCTTTGCCCGCCTCAGTTTCTATATTCACAGTTACCAGAGAAAGCCGCCCTGTTTAGGTTAGTGAGGAAGGCGGAGCATTTCTTACTCCCTATTTCCTTCGGGGTTTGGTTATATATTTAGCCAATTTTTCACTCAATCATACCTTTGGGTGTATTGCGAAGCATCTGGAAGCTCCAAGTATAGGTTTTTCTGTTTCTGGTTGAAGATCTTGTTGAGTTTTGGGGGAGATTTATCGGTATCGCTTCCTACCCCGCCATTACTCTGACGTCATCTCCCCACCTTTACTTCTTCTTTTCCGATATGGATGCCTTTTATTTCTTTGTCTTGTCTGATTGCTCTGGCTAGAACCTCTAGTACCACATTAAATAAGAGTGGAGAGAGTGGACAACTCTGTCTTGTTCCTGATTTAAGGGGGAAAGCCTTCAGTTTAGTGCCATTTAATATGATGTTAGCTGATGGTTTATCATATATGGCCTTTATCATGTTGAGATATTTTCCTTCTATACCCATTTTGTTGAGAGTCTTAAACATAAAATTGTGTTGTATTTTATCGAAAGCCTTTTCTGCGTCTATTGATAAGATCATGTGGTTTTTGTTCTTTGTTTTGTTGATATGGTGTATTACGTTAACCGTTTTACGTATGCTGAACCATCCTTGAGATTCTGGGATGAATCCCACTTGATCATGATGTATTATTTTTTTAATATGTTGTTGTATTCGATTTGCTAGTATTTTGTTTAGTATTTTAGCATCTGTATTCATTAGAGATATTTGTCTGTAGTTTTCTTTTTTTGTGCCATCCTTGCCTGGTTTTGGTATGAGGGTTATGTTGGCCTCATAAAATGTGTTTGGAAGTATTGCTTCTTCTTCAATTTTTTGGAAGACTTTGAGTAGAATAGGAACCAAGTCTTCTTTGAATGTTTGATAAAATTCGCTGGTATAGCCGTCAGGGCCTGGACTTTTATTTTTGGGGAGGTTTTTAATGGTTTTTTCTATTTCTTCTCTACTAATAGGTCTGTTTAGGCTTTCTGCTTCTTCTTGACTCAGTCTAGGAAGATTGTATTGTTCTAGGAATTTATCCTTTTCTTCTAGGTTGTTGAATTTAGTGGCATAAAGTTTTTCATAGTATTCTACAATAATTCTTTGTATATCTACGGTGTCCGTGGTGATTTCTCCTCTTTCATTTTGGATTTTGTTTATATGAGTTCTTTCTCTTTTTTCCTTGGTCAGTTCTTGAGAATGATCCATGTACACTGGAGAAAAATGTATACTCAGTCACTTTGGGATGAAATGTCCTGTAGATGTCTATCATATCCAGGTGCTCTAGTGTTTTGTTTAAGGCCACTATATCTTTGTTGATTCTCTGTTTGGATGACCGATCTAGAGTCGTCAGCGGTGTATTGAGGTCTCTAAGTATGATTGTATTTTTGTCAGTTTTTGTTTTAAGGTCAATAAGCAGCTGTCTTATATATTTTGGTGCTCCTTGGTTTGGTGCATATATATTAAGGATTGTTATGTCTTCTTGATTCAGTGTCCCCTTAGCCATTATGAAATGGCCATTTTTGTCTCTGAGTACTTTTGCTGTCTTGTAATCAGCATTATATGAGTATTGCTACATATATGTAGCAATACAGATATGAGTATTGCTACACCTGCTTTTTTTTTTTTTTGGATGTTATTTGCTTGGAGTATTGTTTTCCAGCCTTTCACTTTGAATTTGTTTTTATCCTTGTTACTTAGATGAGTTTCTTGTAGGCAGCATACAGTTGGATTTTCTTTTTATATCCATTCTGCTACTCTGTGCCTTTTTATTGGTGAGTTTAATCCATTTACATTTAGTGTAATTATTGACACTTGTGAGTTCCCTATTACCATTTTATAGATTGCTTTCTGTTAGTTTTGTGTCTTGTTTGATCCTTCTCTTTCACTTTTCTATCTTTTGTTTTTATTTGGTTGTATTCCATACATCTTTCCTCTGTTGCTATCTTTTTTAACTCATGTGCTTCTGTGGTGGTTTTTTCAATGGTGGTTACCTTTAAGTAATGAAAAGGGTACCTACCCTGTTCATTGTAGTGCACTATTTTGTGAGTACTTTTGCACTCCATCGTCTGTTGCTACTGTTAATCTCCATCCTCTCCCCCCCCCCCTTTCTTTTTGTTGTTGTCACAGTTTAAATTTGCTTTTATTGTGTTCTTCTTGGAGCTTTTACTTGTGGCTTTGTTTTTTTGTTGTTGTTGTTGTTCTTTGTATCTGATTGGAGAACTCCCTTTAGAAATTCCTGGAGAGGGGGTTTTCTGATGATAAATTCCCTCATCCTTTCTGTATCTGTGAATGTTTTTATTTCTCCTTCATATTTGAAGAATAGCTTTGATGGGTATAGTATTCGTGGCTGAAAGTTTCTCTCTTTCAGGACTTTAAATATTGGGGTCCACTCTCTTCTAGCTTGTAGAGTTTCTGTTGAGAAATCTGATGATAATCTAATGGGCCTTCCTTTATATGTTGTATTCTTCTTTTCCCTGGCTGCCTTGAGAATTTTTTCTTTGCCGTTGGTTTGTGCCAATTTCATTATGATGTACCTTGGAGTAGGTTTGTTGGGGTTAAGAAAACTCGGAGTTCTGTTTGCTTCTTGAATTTGAGGCTTTAGTTTTTTCCACAGGCTCGGGAAGTTCTCATCTATTATTTGTTTGAATATGTTCTCCATTCCATTTTCTCTCTCTTCTCCCTCTGATATATCTATTATTCTTATGTTATTCTTTTTGATGGAGTCAGATAATTCCTTTAGGGCTATCTCATTTTTTTTAATTTTTGAGTCTCTTTCTTCTTCTCTCTGTTGTGCCTCAAGTTGCTTGTCTTCTATTTCACTAATTCTACCTTCTATCTGGCCTGTTCTATTAGCTAAGCTTGTAAACTCGTTTTTCAGCTCGTGAATTGAGTTTTTCATCTCTGTTTGATTTATTTTTATAGTTTCAGTTTCCTTGGTAATATATTCTTTGTGTTCATTGAGTTGTTTTCTGAGCTCCCTAAATTGCCTTACTGTGTTTTCTTGTATATCTCTGAGTATTTTTAGGATTTCTATTTTAAATTCTCTGTCATTTAACTCCAAGGTTTCCAATATATTAAAGTTTTTTTCCATAGATTTTTCCTCATCTATCTATGTTACCTCTCTTTCTTTTATATCCATGATATTCGATTTTCTCTTCCTTAATGGCATCTGAGGGTGGTTTTGTTGATAGTATTGAGATTTAATAAAGAATAAAAAGTTAAAAAAATAAAAATAAAAAATATAAAAGAGTTGCTTTTTTAAAAAAATTAATAATTAAATAAAGAAAAATAAAATAAAAATTTTTAAAAAAGGAAATTATTCCCCCCCTCCTTTTTTCCTCTCCTCTCCTCTCCCCTCTTTCTTGAGAAAATGTTGTTGTGAACTGTGAATTATATTGTACTAAGTAGAACAAACAATGCCTGTAATGGAAGGCCTGAATTGGAGAGAAGTAATAAAGGGGCAAAAACAAACAAACAAAAAACAAACAAAAAAAAACAGAAAAAAGGGGGGTGTGGACCCACAAAAAGCAAATAAGGAAAAAATTTGGGTCAAGAATAAAATGATTTAATTTTAGGTGTTGGTTGACTAAGAGTTATAATGAGAGGAATAAGAGGGAAACAGGAAAATGGGGGGACAAATTAAAAAATTACTATTGTATTTAGTGGAACAAGAACTAGATAAAATGGAGAGCCAGGGATGGGAGCACTGCTAGTGAGTTAAAAAGGTGAAGTAAAAACCCCCCAAAATGCCATAAACTTAAGTTTGAGTCCCAGATAAGATAATTTGTTCATTATTGAGGTTTGAATGAGAGGAGATGTAAAGGAGAAAGGAAGAAACTAATATAGAAGGAGTTAATAAAGGGAGAGAGAAAAAAAAGAGGGAACCACTAAAAGAAGAAATAAGAAAAAATAGGAGAGAGAGAAAGAGAGAGAGTTAAGGGTTTTGGAGTGCAACCCTCATAGAGAGAAAGGAAGAGGAAAGAAAAGATAATGGGAGATGTAACACTTATGGGTGGTGTAGTTCAAGGAGAGGAGAGAGTAAGACCAGCAGAAAGTTAAACGACCAAATTGGAGGAGGAAAAAAAAAAATCAAGAATGAAGATAAGAGAAACAAACAAATAAATATAATAATATGGGATAGGTTATAAAGTCTGCGGATTACTCTTGATTTTGAGAGGTTATCTTCTTGCTTTTTCTTTTCTCTCCCTATTCCTGGTCGGTGACTCTATACCCCAGGTTCTGCCCCTTTGGCACGCTCAGGTAGAGGTTTGCAGTTGATAAGTCTCTATGGCGATGTCATGTATTGTACTTCAGTCTCATTGGCAGTCGAGGCTCATTAGCATTTGTAGGCTCTGACAGTGAGAGAGTCCGTGTTCCTGGAGCCTCTCTCCTAGTCTTTTCTTCCTCAATTAGTAGCCTGATAATCCAGCTATGGGGTTGCTGCTGCCTCTGCCTGGATAGTTAGAGGCTCAAAGAGCTGGCAACTCCCCACTCTATTCCCACTCAGCACAGGGCTCTGGGTAAGGCTCAGTCAGTCAGAGCTGCTAGCATAATCAGGCGGGGCTTCCGCCCACTCAAAGACCTCTGGCTCTGCCACTCTGTCCGGTAACACCGGCGGGCACCCACTCCTGGGGCACTTGGAGGAAACTCTCGCTCACTATCTGTGTGCGCAGACCAGGATATCAGGTCGGAAGTCTCACACTCTGAGTGAAACCCCCGCCCACATGGAAAAATTCCAGCATTGGAATTGGCTCTCGCTCCCTCCCCGTGCATGGCTTTTTAGGGCACTGGGGCGGCCTGGAGATTCCACTTTTGGCCCATGCAAAGGCCCCTGACTCTGCCCCTCTGTGGGATAACACAGGCGTGTACTGCTGAGGCATTCGGAGGAATCTCTCACTCACTATCTGTGCGTGCAGACCAGGATATCAGGCCGGAAGTCTCACACTCTGAGTGAAACCCCCGCCCACATGGAAAAGTTCCAGCATTGGAATTGGCTCTCGCTCCCTCCCCGTGCACAGCTTTTTCAGGGTGCTGGGGCGGCCCGAGACTCCGCTTTTGGCCCACACAAAGGCCCCTGACTCTGCCCCTCTGTGGGATAGCATGGGCTCCCACTCCTGAGGTGCTGAGAGGAATCTCTTGCCCACTATCCGTGCATGCCGACCAGGATATCAGGCCGGCCGCCTCACTCTCTGAGTGAAACCCCTCACCCGCACGGAAAAGTTCTAGCGTTGGAATTGGCTCTCGCTCCCTCCCCGTGCGCAGCTTTTTCAGGGCGCTGGGGCGGCCCAGAGATTCCGCTTTCGGCCCACACAAAGGCCTCTGACTCTGCCTCTCTGTGGGGTAACACAAGCGCCCACTGCTGAGGCACTCGGAGGAATCTCTCGCCCAGTATCTGTGCACGCCGATCAGGAGATCAGGAAAATGGCTGCCCCACTTGTCTTTCTTTGTCTGGGTTTTGCGCAAGTGTTAGCTTGTATTGTCTGGGTTGCCACAGGCACAGTTTTTCCTTGGCTTGGATCTCCGTGCCACAGGCTGGTTCAGCCGTTTGTGCCACAGCCTGGATCTATTCACCCCCTTTGCCCGCCTTAGTTTCTATATTCTCAGTTCCCGGTGAAAGCAGCCCTATTTAGGTTAGTGAGGAAGGCAGAGCATTTCTTACTCCCTATTTCCTTCAGGGTTTGATTATATATTTAGCCAATTTTTGGCTTGACCATGCCTTCGGGTGTATTGCGAAACATCTGGAGGCTTCAAGGGTAGGTTTTTATGTTTCTGGTTGAAGATCTTGTTGAGTTTTGGGGGAGATTTATCAGTATCGCTTCCTACCGCACCATTACTCTCTCTAATTCCTTTCTAATTAAGTTAATAGCCTCACCACATACTTCATATAGAAGGCTCATAATCATTTATTCACTCAGCAAAATCACTGCCCAAAGCTTTTAGTCACATAACTGTACTCAACCAAAAAGTTCTATGTCCTGAGAAAAGGAAATGTGGAAATATAAATATTTGGCAAACATCTCTAATAACGACCTAAGTACTTCTGACTCTGTATTAGGTGCCAGTTATTTCACAATTCTTAAGGTGGTCTTAGTGGGGAAACCAAGAACAAATAAAACAACTACAACTTCGAAATTGCTGTGGCAGCCTAGCCTCTCTCTACACCTGTCTGCACTACAACAAGCCCAGAAGCTGAAGCCTGGATTACACTGGAAGTCTCCAGGCAACCAAGAGTGGAACCAGCCATAGGGCCACTGACAAGTCTTAGGAGGCACCTGGATCCCTAACGCCGTGCCACACCACTTTGGGTCTGAAGCCTGCTCTTCTTCTCAAAGGACAGTTTGTGAGATAATGAATGCCTTCACCACTTGAAAAAAGGGGGGGATAATAAAGCGGGACAGGTACTAATATGATGCTGTGTGACAGTGCAAGCAGGAATAAAGGATAAAATGATGATGGAGAAAAACAAAAAGTATTAAAAGCCTGACCAGGCAGTGGCGCAGTAGATAGAGCGTCGGACTGGGATGTGGAAGACCCAGGTTCAAAACCCCGAGGTTGCCAGTTTGAGTGCAGGCTCATCTGGCTTCAGCAAAAAGCTCGCCAGCTTGAACCCAAGGTCGCTGGCTCGAGCAAGGAGTTATTCGGTCTGCTGAAGGCCCACGGTCAAGGCACATATGAGAGAGCAATCAATGAACAACTAAGGTGTCGCAATGCGCAACGAAAAACTAATGATTGATGCTTCTCATCTTTCCGTTCCTGTCTGTCTATCCCTCATCTGACTCTGTCTCTATAAAAAAATTAAAAAATAAAAAAATAAATAAAGTTTAAAAAAAAAAAGTATTAAAAGCTGTTATAAGACTCCAAAGGGCACTGTTGGATTATGGTTCTCTTCTCAGTTAATGAAGGTGCAAAAGAACAAATACCATTGTAGAGTGTCCTGCCTGTAAAATGGTTGGAACAAAATTAAATCCATTTGACTTACAAAAAATTAAGCTTTAGGTATATGAAAATGATCTCATGTGGACCCTTATTTCCCCAAGGTGCTCAGTAAATGAATTTTTCTTTGTATTGTATGGTTATGTACATGAAGTACTGGATTTTTATCCCCAGCTGATAAAGGCCTATTAAAATGTAATGTACACAGAATTTCCACTTCTAGGTAGATGGCATAGATATACTTTTCCCTATTCCTCCTGCTAAATACTACTAAAATCCATCAGTGGTATATGTAAAACAAACATAAGAAGATTGAAAAGTAGCAAAGAGAAAGCAGACTGGCTAGGGACCTTGGGCACGGAGGAACAACACAGTTGTGACTTCCTTGAGTTTTCTTTTTGCCTCCTAAATCCCAATCATGGAACTGAAGAAGGCAGCCATCAGGAAATGCAGTGGGAACAGAAAAGAAAAAAGAAGAAAAGAAGCCCCAAGTAAGCCTGCTCTTCTAGGGAAAGGAACAGGAAAGAGGCAGCCTAGCAAGACAGAAAACTTTTGAAAAATACCACTGTACTCCAAACATCACAGGAAACACTGCCATTCACTTCCACCCACACCAGCAGAGACTGAACAGGGAGCCTAGACTCTGCCTAGTCAGAGGGAAATGAGGTTCCCAGCACCCCCAAGGATACCACGTCAGAGAAGACAGATTTCATCTTCACCAGGGCGCAATGTGGAGACTTGCTATCATGCCCGTCTTACCCTCTCCTCTGAGGTGGTGTCAGAGGAGGCCTCCTGGATGAGCAGGACTTCCCCCACCACCCAGGGGTAACAACATCCCTCCCACAGTGGTGTCAACAGAGACCATGTAGGGAACTAGAAGTCCCATTCCTGCTCAACAATAATGCATAACCCTCCATGTAGGTGACAAAGAAGGCCAAGTGAAGAACCTGGACTTCTACCTTCACTGGATAGAGACAAGATGGCATCTCCCTGCCCCCCTCACTTGAGTGGTTTCAGAGACAGCCAACCCAAACAGAAGGTTTAAATAAGACCCCGGGTTGCAGAGCATAATATGAAAATGTCAATATTTCAACTAAACATCACTCATCATACCAAAATCCCACTTTCACCACTCTTATTCCACATTGTACTGGAAGTTTTAGCTAAGTGAAATAATGCAAGAAAAAGAAATAAAAGCAATATAGATGAGATAGGAAGAAATACAACTATTTGCAAATAAAATGATTGGCTATGTAGATAATACCAAGGATCTACCAAAAGAAAAGTCCTAAAACTAATATGTGAGTTAAGCAGTATCACAGGATATATAAAAATTAACTGTGTTTCTGTATACTAGCAATGAATACTAAAATTAAAAATACAATATTATTTATCATCTCTCAAAAAAATAGGTATAAATCTAACAAATATATACAAGACTTGTATGCTGAAAACTATAAAACTCTGATGAAAGAAATTAAAAGAGATACAAATAAATAGACAGTGTTCCTGGATTGGAAGACTCAACACAGTAAAGATTCAGTTCTCAAATTGATATATAGGTTAATGTAATTCCTATTGAAATCCCAGCAGTATTTTATAGTTGACAGGATTAATTTAAAATTTACGTAGAAAGGCAAAGACAGAATATAAAAAAATTATAAAATAGGAAGAATCAGCCTACCCAATTTTAAGATTAATTATATAGTTACAATAATTAAGATTATATGGTATTGATAGAGAGAGACACATAGATCAATTGAACAGAAGAGGGAACCCAGAATTATATCAACAAAAAATATGTCCAACCGATTTGGACAAGGATTCAGAGCAGTTCAGTGAAGGAAAAATAGCTTGTTCAAAAATGGTGACAGAAAAAGACTTGACTTTAGGTAGTGAACACACAATATAATATACAAATATTGTATTATAAAATTGTATACCTGAAACTACAGTATATAATTTTACTAACCAATGTAACTCCAATAAATTCAATTAAAAAATTTTTAGATTCTAGAATTAACCACAGGCTTACAGGCATCTTTAAAAAATAATAAACAAACAAATAAATAAATAGTGATGGAGCAATTGTACATCCACAGGCAAAAAAACAAATAAGCCCTGGCCCAGTGTCTTGATGGATAGAGTGTCATCCCAGCACATCAAGGTAACAGGTTCAATCCCCAGTTAGAGCACAGAGGAGAAGCCACAAATGAGTACACAAATTAATGGAACATCTAAGTGGAACAATGAGTTGATGCTTCCTTCTCCCTCTCCCTCCCCCCATTTTCTCTCCCCCTTTCTCTCTCTCTCTCTCTCTCATTCTCTCTCTCAAATCAATGGAAAAAAAATTAATTATGTGTGTGACTCACATTATATTTCTATTAAAAGAAATAAACAATGACCTAAGTATCACATCTTATACAAAAATTAACTCAAATTGTATCACAGACTTACATATAAGATGTAAAACCATGAAACTTTTCGACAAAATAGGAAAAAAATCTTCAGCATCTAGATCTTGATAAACAGGTCAGAGACTTAACATCAAAAGCATATTCCATAAAAAGAAAACTTGATAAACTGGACTTTATCAAAGTTAAAACTTTTGCCCTGTTAAAGATCCTGTTAAGAAAATAAAAAGAAAAGCCAAGACTGGGAGACAATCTTTGCAAACCTTTTATCTCACATAGTACAGGAGGTCCTCAGGTTATAACATAGTGCCATTCCTATGACTGTGACCTAAGCCAAATTTTGGTGTAAGTCGAAACATACCCTAGCCTAAGTCACTTACCTATCCTAACTCAGTTGCAAAATCATAATATAGAACAGGGGTAGTCAACCTTTTTATACCTACCGCCCACTTTTGTATCTCTGTTAGTAGTAAAATTTTCTAACCGCCCACTGGTTCCACAGTAATAGTGGCAGAATAAATCTTTATAAAACAACTTATTATAGTTAAATCTATCTTTTTATTTATACTTTGGTTGCTCCATTACCGCCCACCATGAAAGCTGGAATGCCCACTAGTGGGCGGCAGGGACCAGGTTGACTACCACTGGTCTAGAACATAAAAACACAACTAAGCCACAGAAAAAGGAAAAGGACAAATATACTGTACTATATATTGTACTGTAGTAACAGAAAAAATGAGTGTAAAAAAATTCCTTACCTTTATTCCTGTGGTTGGCTTGCACACTGGAAGGGGTATTTCAAGGTGGGAGAAAGTGACCTATGGGAGGAGGAAGCTGGAGAGGCAGGAGAACCTGCAGAAGGTGCTGGAGATACTGGGTCAGGTGAATCAGGGTTGCCTAAGGAACATGCAGGAGATGCTGGAGATGATTCTACCTCTACTACAGGTGTTTCATCCTTAGAAGTAGTTGGTGTAGAGAGTACAGGATCTGTTGCAGGCCTCTCTACCTTCTTAAAGTTCCAGGCTAGTCTGAAAGATTGATGACTTCTTCTCTTCCAAATATGCCTATAGCATTGCAAGGCATTGCATAACAGCTAAAACACTCACATCTCAATTTAAAAAAAAAATTTTTTTTGGAGTTTGCATCATAAACTGAAAACATGGTATGTTGAGACTGTCATAACCCAAGGACCCCTGTACTAGTATGTAGAATATAAAGAACTCTTAAAACTCAAGAGTAAAAGTAAATAATTACACAATTCAATTAGAAAATGATCAAAGAAGAAGAGACATTTACCAAAGAAGATATAAAGATGGCAAATAAGCACGTTAAACTCTATTCAATTTTCTTTCTTTGTAGTGTCTTTATCTGGTTTTGGAATTAGGAAAATGCTGGCCTCATAAAATGAGCTTGGGAGTCTTCCCTCCTCTTGAATTTTTTGGAATAGTTTGAGAAGGTTAGGTGTTAGTTCTTCTTTGAGTGTTTGGTAAAATTCACCTGTGAAGCCATCCGGTCCAGGACTTTTGTTTGTTGGGAGTTTCTTTTTATTGTTGATTTTGTTTTTGTTTTTACTGCTTCAGTTTTACTAGTTGTAATCTGACTCTGCTCTCACTGTGTCCCATAGATTTTGGGTTATTATGTTCTCATTTTCATTTGTTTGAAGGTATCTTTTGATTTCTTCCTTAATGGTATTGTTAAGCCAAACCACAATGAGATATCACCTCACACCTGTCAGAATGGCTATCATCAAAAAGTCAACAACCAAGTGTTGGTGAGGGTGTGGAGAAATGGGAACTTTCATGCACTGTTGGTAGGTATAGTTAGTGTGGAAAGCAGTATGGAGTTACCTCAAAAAATTAAAAGATGAATTGCCTTAGGACCCAGCAGTTTTACTTCTGGGAATTTATCCAAAGAAACCCAAAACACTAATTCAAAAGAATATATGCACCCCTATGTTCATTGCAGCATTATATACAATAGCCAAGATTTGGAAGCAGCCCAACTGCCCATCAGTAGATGAGTGGATAAAAAAAGCTGTGGTACATATATGCAATGGAATACTACTTGGCCATAAAAAGGAAGGAAATCTTACTTTTTGTGACAGCAAGGATGGACCTGGAGAGCATTATGCTGAGTGAAATAAGCCCAGAAGATAAAGACAAGTACCATATGATTTCCCTCATATGTGGAATCTAATGAACAAAATGAACTAACAAGCAAAATAAAGATAGACTCATAGGTAGAGAGCAGGTTGGCAGCTGTCAGAGGATAGAGGACTGGTGGAGGGAGGTCATGGGGTGGAGGAGTTGAGCAAAAAATACAAAATAAAAGAAATAAAACTCATGGACACAGACAATAGTGTGGTATTTGCCCATGACAGAGGGAGGAGAGTAGAGAAGGGATAAATGATAGTGGACAGAGACTTGACTAGGAGGGGTGAACATACAATATGGTATACAGATGTGTTATAGACCCTGGATGGTTTTCTCAGTAGATAGAGCATCTACCCAGCATATGGATTTCCCGGGTTTGATTCCTGGTCTGGGCACACAAGTGAAGTGACCATCTGCTTCTCTCCCTTCCCTATACCCTTTTCCCTCTCTTCCCCTCCTGCAGCCAGTGGCTCAATTGGTTTGAGTGTTGGCCCAGTCACAAGGATAGCTTGGTTGATCTGAGCACATCAGCCTCAAGTGCTAAAAATAGCTCAGTTGATCCCAGCATCAGCCCCATATGGGGATTACCAGGTGGATCCCAGTCAAAGCACATGTGGGAGTCTGTCTCACTATCTCCCCTCCTCTCACATTAAAAAAAAAAAGAGAGAGATGTGTTCTACAGTTATGCTCCTGAAATCTATACAATTTTGTTAACCAGGGTCATCCTAATAAATTCAGTTAAAATGTCAAAAAAATTAAATACATAAATAAATATCTATATATATTCAACATCATTAGCCATTAGGGAAATGCAAGTTAAAACTACAGTAAGATATCACTGTATACCTATCAGATTGGCTAAAGTTAAAAGTAATGACAATGCCAAATGCTGACAAGTATGCAGAAAAACTGGATCACTCACATCTTACTGATGGGAACGTGAAATGATACAGCCACTCTGGAAAACAGTTCAGCTGTTTCTTAAAAAACTAAACATGCACCTACCATATGACCTAGTAATTAGACTCCTGGGCATTTTACCCCTGAAAAATTGATACTTGTGTTCACACAAAAATGTGTACAGCAATGCTTATAGCAGCTTTATTTGAATAGCCAAAATCTGGAAACTGCCTGACCAGGCGGTGATGCAGTGGATAGAGCATTGGACTGGGATGTGGAGGACCCAGGTTTGATACCCCAAAGTCACCAGCTTGAGCACGGGCTCATCTGGTTTGAGCTAGGTTGAGCCCAAGGTCACTGGCTTGACCGAGAGGTCACTCAGTCTGTTGTAGCCCCCAGTCAAGGCACATATGAGAAAGCAATTAATGAACAACTAAGGTACTGCAACAAAGAATTAATGCTTCTCATCTCTCTCCCTTCCTATCTGTCTGTTCCTATCTGTCCCTCTCTCTGTCTCTGTCACAAAAAAAATAAAAAATAAAATCTGGAAACAGTCCAGATGTCCTTCAACAAGTAAATGGCTAAAGAAAATCTTGTAGTACATCCATACCATGGAATACTGCTCAGCAATAAAAGGGGACAAACTATTGATATACACAACCATGGCACCATGTGAGACCTGGGTGAATCTCCAAATAAATTTTCTGAATGAAAAAAGTCAATCAAAAAAGATTATATACTATATGATTGCATTTGTATAACATTCTGGACATAGCAAAATTATAGAAATGGAAAATAAATTAATGGTTGCCAAAAATAAAAATGGGGGTTGGGGCAGCATGAGAGATCCTTGTGGTGATAGAAATGTTCTTTAGCTTAACTTATCAGTGTCAAGTCCTGGTCATGATATTATATTTTAGTTTTATAAGCTATTGCCATTGGGGGAAACTGGGTAGAAACTGCATAGGATTGCTGTGTGTTATTTTACAATTTCATGAGAATCTAAAGTTATCTCAAAGTAAAAAGTTTGCTTTTTTTAAAATAAGCTCATAAAAGTGCAATGCATAGGCTTATTTATTAATTTAATAAAAAATATACAAATCATCCCAGATCATTGGATACCATCTCCTATCCTAATTTTATTTATTCCATATTCTTTTTCTGACAGTTCTGAGGTAGGTAAATGGGTGGGTTGAGTAGATGGTTTTTGTACTGTACAGTTACAATTTTTTCAAAGAAAAATGGTTAGTGGAAAAAGCCTGGATATACCAGTTGTTCATTGTTCATCATCCCATGATTCAAGTGAATGCCTCAAGTTCATAGCACTATATATAGTAAAGTTTCACATTTCTTCTCATCTTCAGGAAAGCCATTAGTGAAAACATCAAGAATGACAGTGATCAACACCAAGGAGCCTGCCATCACAGTGGATATAGGAAGCACCATCAAAACAGTGCAGGGAGTGAATGTGACCATTAACTGCCAGGTTGCAGGTGAGAAATTCATTTAAGTGTTAATTCGTTTGCTCAAATATTAGTGGAGCCCTGGCATAAAATGGGGATATAAACATAAATTCTATTCTCAGGGATAGTAGAAAAGGCATGAACCTCAGTCACTCTGAAACTGAAAGTGCTACAGAATTTTAGAGGAGGAAAGATTAATTCTGACTGGGACAGATGAGATAGAAGAGGTGGTTTTTATCTCAGCCTTGCAGTCTGACAGAATGTACATGTGCAAAGAGTGTGAGAAAATCCATGGAAGTAGGAAAACCCCAGGACTATAACAGAACAGTGTGTGCTTTGGTCTGACTGGAGCCCAGAGTGCAGCAGTAGCATGAAGGGGCTTAAACTTCAGTCAGGTGGTTGTGACCGCGCCATTGGAGACCTTGAATGGTTGGCCAGAGAGTTTAGATCACACAGATAGATAATGTTAGGGAGCCTTCTACAGGAGTTGGCTGCCAGCAGTGCGTAAAATGGATTGAAGAAAGGAAAAACTCGAACAGAGAAGCCAGTTAAGAAGCCACCATACTAGTTTCAAGGAAAGGTAGTGAAGGCCTGAACTCAGAGCAGTAGCAGTGAAAGGTAAGGAGTGGATGGCAGAGATAAGACCAACAGCAACCTGTAGCTCACTCACATCAGAAGGGAGTAAGAGTCATTGAAGAAAATAGCTCTCTTAGGACTAGTCAAATAGGCATTCCCCTTGGGTTGGCTTTGCAAATTCAGGGGCCTGTAAAGACCAGAAAGTCACAGGGAAGTGGAGTAGTATTGGGCAGCAGGGTGTGGTAGTCTGCTCTGTGTAAAGGAACTTACCCTCAATTAAAAAGCAAAAACACCAACAAACAAAGCCCAGCTGCTGATTCACCCTTCTGTGGACCAGAGACTGTGCTTTTTATCCTAAGACTCTTCACTTCCACAATGCAGGGAAGAAATGAATGGCTCTTGTGCCAGGGCCCAGCTGCAGTCCCCTGATTGCTGTCTTCATCAGATATCCCCTCCTGTGGCGTAGCCCAACCCAGGTTCCCCAGTCATATCCTGTCTACAGCATGAATAGACAGGAAATGTCTGATAGCTCCAGGGAACCAGAAATATATACCCATCTCTGTCATTGTACATTAGCTTCTTTGTAAAGCTTCTCTTGGCCTGCACATCTAAGCTCATCATCAGTGAAACCTTCTAGGATCAAATCCCTTCAGGCCCAGTGCTCCCACTGGGGGAGCAAAATGAATTCCCTGACAGGCTTCCCATGAGTGAGCTGCCCCTTCATGAAGGGACTAATGCTGCAGGTAGGGCCCTTCATACAGAGCCATCACTCCCACCTGATCACTGTGAACATAGTCCTTGGAGACGGTATACCACCTGGAGATAAATAGAGTTTCCTCTTTGAGCATTGGGGTCAGTAGGAATAAAAGAATGGGGAGCGAAGGCAGCAAAACAAGGAATTAGGCACTTGAAGGAGACTGAGACCCAAAGTTCAGATGGGGAAGTATGTACCATGGGGAGACCAGGAAACTAAAACCAGCTTCAGACAACTCTTCCTTGCCACCTGGAGCCCTGTCTCCCCAGCTGGATCCAGAGACGGACTCTTGGTAACCTTGTAATGAGCTGTTCAGTTGTCATGTCCAGTTTTTGCCTGTCCATGCACATTAAAGTCTTTATTTTTATTCATAGAATCATTTATATTGATGATCATTAACTAAAATAAATCTATGTGTCTCTGTCATTATGCCTTTTATTAAATAAGACATTTATTTAAAGTGGTTTGAAAGATCCTGCCTATTTTTTTTTCCAAATTTTTTTATTTTTCACTTACAGTTGACATTCAGTATTATTTTGTATTAGTTTCAGGTTTACAGCATGGCAGTTAAATAATCACATTCTTTGCAAATTGGTTGTCCCACACACCCGCCATATTTCCAGTACCCATCTGGTGCCGTACAGTTACTGCAATACAGCGTGTCTGTAAAGTCATGGTGCACTTTTGACCGGTCACAGGAAAGCAACAAAAGGTGATAGAAATGTGAAATCTGCACCAAATACAAGGAAAACTCTCCCAGTTTCATACCTATTCAGTGCAGTTCGATGTGGGCTCATGCACAGATTTTTTAGGGCTCCTTAGGTAGCTATCCCGTATAGCCTCTACAGACTCGTCACTGACTGATGGCCTACCAGAATGAAGTTTCTCCACCAAACTGCCAGTTTCCTTCAACTGCTTAATCCCACTGAGTAATGTTATTCCTATGTGGTAATGCTTCGTTATAAATGTGCTGATATTCACATTATTACACTCTGGTCATGGATTCGAACTTAGCAAGCCACAGAACACACTGAACTTTCCTCTGTACCGTCCACATCTTGACTGGCATGGCCGTGGGCTGCTCCGCTGTATACACAGTGTTACATCGTCATCTGCACATGTGCACATGCTGCCACATCATCCTACAGAAACTGGGAGGGTTTTCCTTTTATTTGGTGCAGATTTCACATTTCTATCGTCTTTTGTTGCTTTCCTGTGACCGGCCGAAAGTGCACCATGACTTTACAGATACACTGTATTATTGACTGTATTCCCTATGCTGTACTTTACATCCTATGACTGTTTTGTGATGAGCATTCTGTAGTTTTTGATCCCTTCACCTTTTTCACCCAGCCCCCAACACCTCTTTTGATTACACAGTTGTTCTGTAAATTTACTGGACAAAGACAGCATCCTTAAGCAAATTCTCCAGTCAAAATACTAACAGCAGTAATGCTAAATGCCGAAAAAGAACTACTTATACTTTACTGCTACAGTGGCTCTTACAGCTCTCCCGTGACATAATTTTAATGGCTATGTAATTGTCTATTTTAAGAATATTACATAGTTTTATGTAGAGAAACACATGTCCTTACATGTTTGAGTTAGTAGTTTGTTTGTTTTTTTGTTTTCATTGTTTATTAAGTATATTTTTAACACAATACAAACAACATTAAATGAATACCTATTACATAAAAGTCACTGCATTGGACTTTAGAACAAGGAAGAATCTGATCTTTTCTCTCAGGATTATGGAAAACTAACCCAAATGCTGTGTCAGATAGTGTAGTAGTTAAAAACTTAATTAGTTTTTCAGTGTGTGTTTGCATGCTTGTAAAAAATTAAAACAGTATAGAAGAATATAAAGTAAAAGTAAAATTACCTACAAAACTCACTATCCCAGAATAACTAGTGTAATTACATGAGATCTTCCAGACCTCCTTGTCTTTTTTTATTTTAATTGAATTGATTGGAATGACATTGGTTCACAAAATCATACAGGTTTCAAGTGTACAACTCAATAAAACATTTCTACACACTGCATCGTGCACCCATTGCCCCAAGCAGTCTTTTTCCATCCCCATTCCCCCCTTTTCCCACCTCTACCCACCCCCAGCCCCCTTTCCTTCTGGCTATGACCACACTGCTGTCTGTGTTGATGTGTTATATATATAACGCTTTTTTTTTTTTTTTGCTTAATCCCTTCACTTTCTTTCATCCAGCCCCTCAAACTTCATCCCCTCTGACAGCTGTCAGTCTGTTCCATAGCTTTTTGCACATGTAAAATGCAGCCTCACAGATTCTACTCAACCCTTAAACATAAAAAGCATTCACCAATGAGTATGATGAAGCTTTTTTTTTTTTGAAAAATGATATAATGTATTGTACCACACCTCCATACCTGAAGTGTTCAGAAAACTGAGTAGAAGATAAAAGGTTGAGGGAGAAGGGAGTGTTTCTATCATTGTGAATAGAATGGGCAAAAGGGCCTGAGGTAGAAAGAGCATGCTACATCTGAAGGAGTAAAATGTGGCTGGTGGAGCTGCAATATATACAACAGAAAAGAAAATGTCATAACATGTGGCATAGAGGTGGGGGAGAGTATGCAGGAGCTAGATCTTAAATGCTCTCACAGATTATGCTACAATTTGGGATTTTATCCCAAGAACAAGGAAAGCTTTTAAAGGACTTAAGAGATAAAATTGTGAGGACTAGTGATGCAGAAATACCTAGTGGAGGAGTTAATGATGGGAAGTATATTTGGGTAAGCTAGAATCTGGTAACAAATAGACCCCCAAATGTATAATGATTCAAACACAATAGAAGTATATATTTGCCGAGAGTTCAAAGAGTATTCCTGATCAGTGAGAGAGGATGTACCCACAGTCATTCAGAGTCACAGAATGCTGGTGGCTCTGTTATGTTGAATACATGCTCTGAGGTCTCCCTGGTAGTTATCTTATTCTGTCAACCAGAAGAGGGGAAAACAAAGTAAGAGGATGGTTAGGAAGGTTTCTAAGGGCCACACCCGGAAGTAGCACACACTACCTTTCAGATTCCCTCCAAGTCACAGGGCCACTCACAACAACAAGGGATGTTAGGCAGTGGAGCCTCGCTGGATAGAGGAAAGCAGTTCTGTGAACAGCTAGCAGTGACAACACAGTATGAAGAAATGTGGAAGGCGAAAAATCTCCTTTCCATACATCAATTGTTTTTCAGAATTGTCAAGGCTGACATTCAAGTTATTGTATCCTTTCCTCTGCTTGCACCAGGCCATCAAACTTGCCACATCAAGATGGACCCTTCTGTGGATGCCTACCTTGAGATGGTGACAAGCTGTCATGGTACAAGCCACCTTCCAAACATAACAAGTAGTCTAGTTAACAAGAATATCCTGTCTGGGTTTAAAAAAAGAATATTATAACATCACCCTACCTGGCAGCTCAGTGGAGATTAAAGGCACTAATCCTCATAATCATATCAAATTACAACTCATTTTGGCCAGACTCATTTATTGATTCTGTCAAGCAATAAGGAGGGCATTGTATTGTGGATAAGATATGCCACAGAGGGGAAAAATAAAGGTGGGTTCTTTTTATTTCCCTTTTTAGACACAAATCATCCCTAGGGAGCCCACATGGTGAAGCCTAACCAAGTAACTTGTCAGCAGCATAGTTGTGGATTTTGTTCTTTTGTTGAGTCTATTTTCTGTCATTTTTCAGACATTTTTATCTGTAGAATATGCTGTCACATCACAACAGGCTAAAAAAAAAAAATCTCCCCTAATGTGACCAAGCTCCTCAACAAGAAGAGAGCTAACAAAGCCGGCACATGTGGATTCGAGAAACCTCCATCCTAACAATACCTTGCTATTACAATTACAGCAGGAAGGTTGATTCTGCAAGTAGAAAGTATTTAAGGCTTTGATGCCAGAAATAATAGTCCAGCAATTCAGATGTCCCTCAGAGTCAGCTTGATATAATGGCAGGTAGTATTGCGTACAGCAGCGCCTCAAATGATGACACTTCATTCAACATTGTTTCGTTATGGTGTTGATGAGATGCCATAGATGCCATAGGAACTTCTCTTGTTTATATCAATTAATCAATTGGTTGGGTTACACCTTTTTTATCTTAAAGTCTCAGAATCTATGGACGATGTTAAGTGAGGACATTATACTTGTTAGGATGGGGATTTGTGGCATCAAATGTATGAGTTTGGATCCCCACCCCAATCAGATGTAGGTCACTGATTGGCTGAAGGACTGGGTGAGGGTGGGGAGACAGGTGCTTTGTCCCCGTATAATCATTCAGTGATCCAAGCTAATGTAACTTAAGGCAGATTACTTAGTTTCCTTGAGTCCTACTTTTCTCATGTGCAAAATAGGATTAATAAAAGTCCTCATAGGATCACTGTGAAAGCATGATGATGTTTAGAAAATATTTGGCTTATATTAAATGTATCCCTCTGCCATGTTCAGGATATTTTTGCATAGCCCCAACCCCGACGCACTCCTTATGTTCAGGTGTTCTGCACGTCAGTATTAAGCATGTGCACGTGGAACATTTTCAACGGACTCTGGGCACATGCGAGACCTAGTGGAGTTTTCTAAAACATCACTGCCATCTCCTGAGAGACAAAGAAAAAGAGCTTTATAATGCCTCACTTATTTTTCCTCTGCCCTTATTCCAACTATATTTGTAATTTGTCAGAGCCAGGCATGGAAGGCTGGCTGTCATTTCAAAGGATCTTTTGGGTGCCACTCTCTGTCTAAGGCTGCATTCTCAGACAGAAAGCTCCCAAAATGTGGCTCTGGCAGCGACACCTTCCATCGGCAAGCTCATGATGCAGCACCTGCCTGAGTAAGCCTGAGTGACGGGTTTGCTAATAAATATATTACAGTGATTGCCACATAATTTCTCTTCACTTGACACTACTGTCACTTCTATAGCTCCAGTTTTACAGAGACTGGAGATTGCTTCCCTCTACCCTTTGCCTTCTCTCCCACAAACCTGAGAAATTCAATAAAGAGACCCAATTTTATGAGGACATGAAGCAAAGAGTGAGGAGGAAAACAGAAGAAGCTTATACCACTTCCTGGGGAAGTGCAAAGGGGCCCCCAGGTCTCTCTCCATCCTGGGCTTCTCTCTCCCTCCTTCTCTTTCTCACCATCTCCCTTCTCATTTTCTCTCCCCTCCTGCCTCTCTCAGCCTCTCTTGGCCTCTCTCAGCCTCTCTTGGCCTCTCTCAGCCTCTGCCTCTGGCTGCCCTGAGGAAGCTCGGGTCCTAACCAGAGAAGGGCATGTTGGTGAGCCACAGGGCACCTTGCTACAGGAACTTTCCATGTTACACAGAGAGAGCCCCACAGTTGTTGGCCATGGAAACACAGCCCACAGCTCATCCGCATGATGGCAGTCACAGAAAGAGAATGTTCACTCCCGCGTTCACTTAGTCATCGTTCTTTTGTGGGTGGAACTGAAGGCCCATTTCATCCGGTCCTTACTCTGCCCCTGCCCCCAAGCCTCCTTGGTTCCCGTCAGGGGTTCTGTCCATGCTGCCACAGCCCTCCTCAAAGGAAGGTGCCCCCTTCAGTGCCACAGGTGAGCTGTTTATTGTAGAAGATGATTGCTAGGACCTCATTTTTTCCTGAGAAGAGAAATGACTAGGGAAGTTTTCTCCAACTTACTTTTCAAGGGCTTTCTCCTGAATACTGTGCATTTTTTAAAATATGTAAACACTGAGCTCAGGCTCCAAAATCCACACTGGCATGGCAGGGCATCATGATGCTCTTGCTCTCCCTAGTGGTGCTGCAGTGAAAATCCAGCTTTCCTGCCTCTCACCTGCATCTTTTACCCAGGTGTATTCAGAGACGATGCCAGCCTGGCCCCTCTCATGTACTGGGGTATCAAATATCAGCATGTGTGCCTCCCCTGATGCCTCAGGGGCACTGTATCTGTCTCCTCTCTCTCAACAGCCCTCCTCCTTCTATCCAGCATGTAAGTCCCTAGGGATTCACACTGAATTATGGGTAATATGAATAAAAGAGAAGACCAGGGAGTCACTCCTGTGTTCCCCATAACAGGGACAAAGGGCTTACAGATTGGCCAAACACTTTGGCTACTTATCTTGGCTACCTCTCTAGGCCTGGAAAAGCACACCTGAGGCAGCAGAGCAGCCGGGACACCCGTGAGTTCAGACGAGGCCGCTCATTGTTGGTGAGGGCTTGTGAGACACTTCGCCACCCTGCCTCATTTCCTCCACTGGGAGCTCAGAGAGCAGGTGTACCAGGGCTATCATGAGGGCTCTTCAGTGGGTATCATAGAGTAGGCTGCAGGTAAATTTTGTTCATCGGATTCAAGGACAAATAACAAAGTGCACAGGTAACTGGTAACTCTTTGAAGGTGTCTGCATCCTAAACTGGAGGCTCCCATGAAGGGCAAAATCTAGCCCCAACTTGGAAAGCACAGGACGAACGGTCTGGCTCCGTGGCTGTTCCTGGGTTGGCCCTGTTTACCAAGATTGGACATTCTAAATATACCCTGAATATATGGCCAGGAATTCTATGAGCAAACTTTGTGAGCTGGGTCAGCAGGCTAGGGGTGCAAGGGATGGAGCTATCTGTTCCCTGGAGATCTGTGAATTAATGCCACAGACTTTCTGTCTCCCATCTGATTCAGAGCTCAACTTGCTCGAGAGCCTCCTATGCAGACCATCTTACTAGGCTTGTGCCCAACTGGGGCCCGCTTATCGGCATGTCAACCACAAGGAAACTTCCTAAAGAATTAACACTGTCTCCTGGTCTTTGTCTACTCAGCTGCTATTTATTACAAAATAAATAGACTGGGCAGCTTAACAGATTCCTTCTCACAATTCTGGAGGCTGGGAATGTCTAAATCAAAGTGCTGATCCATTTAATTCCTGGTGAAAACTCTTCCTGGCTTGCAGACAGCTCTCTTCTCAGCCTGTCCTTACCTGGTAGAGGGTACTCACTCTCTGGTCTCTTCTTATACGGGCTCTAATGATCCCATCAAGAGGACCACCTTCCACCCATCTTGACCTCATCTAAACCAAAATACTTCCAAAGGCCCCACCTCGCAATGCATTACATTGAGAGTTAAGGCTTCAACATACCAGTTTGTGGGAACACAAGCACTCAGTCTATAACAGTAATCCCCAACCTTTTTTAGGCCATGGACTGGTTTAATGTCAGAAAATATTTTCACGGGCCAGCCTTTAGGGTGGGACAGATAAATGCACAAAATAAAATTATGCAACCGGCGTAAAAACTGTGGTATTTTTTAATATAACTGTCGAACTTACAAGACAAGCATCAAGAGTGAGTCTTAGATGGATGTAACAGAGGGAATCTGGTCATTTTTAAAAAATAAAACATCGTTCAGACTTAAATATAAATAAAATGGAAATCATGTAAGTTATTTATTCTTTCTCTGTGGACCAGTACCAAATGGCCCACGGACCAGTACCGGTCCACGGCCCGGGGGTTGGGGACCACTGGTCTATAATATCTCTAGAAGATATTATATTTTGGAAGATTCTGACTTCTAAAATCAGGTATGCAATCCCGATTCATGTGGACCCCTTCTCCCCAGCTTTTTCTCACTGACAGTAAACTTGGGCTACAGGGACAGCAGAGTACTTCCTTCTGGTCTTTGTCTGGGGTGCTCCTGATACCGTAGTTGCATGTTCTCTTGTTTTAAGAAAGTATATAGGCTTCAAAAACTACAGTGACACTTTCTACACATAGTCTCAGCTCTGGTGAGGATTTAGCAGCTTTCCTTTGTCTAGTTCATGACTGTATTAACATTTTGTGGCTTTTCACTTTTTATTGAAGTATAATATCTCTACAGAAAAGTGCCCGGTGCATATACCATAAAGGTGCCAAACTCATCAAACCAGCCCCCAGGTCCAAAAACAGAGCAATACCAGCAACCCAATCCTTTGTCCCTCTCTGTCACAGCACCTCTCGATTTGTCCCACCCTCTCAGAGGAACCATTACCCTGACCACCATAGACTGATGCCACCAGTTTTTATTTTTCACTTACAGAAAGGAAGTCATACAGCATATACTCTTCTGTGTCTGACTTTTTGTTTGTTTCGTGTACTTGTCAATCATTCATACTCCAAAGGTTTTCTCCAAAGAATCTCTGTATTCTCCTTCTACCTTGGAAGTACATACTTCCTCCTCTTTTAACTAGCCTCTTCTTCCTGCCCCAACAGTGTAAGTTTGAAAAGTCAAAAGCTCTCCAGACCACAGAGAGGTTCGAGGCATTATTTATTTTGGCCAGAGAAGGGAGCAGACACCCTGGCAGACGCTTCCTGCAGAGGGCCCGCCAAGAGCCTATCAATGTCCCCGGAGTCACCTGAATGTGTTTGGCTAATGAGTTTTTTTTTTTTTTTTCTTCCTAGGTGTGCCTGAAGCTGAAGTCACTTGGTTCAAGAATAAAAGCAAACTGGGCTCCTCTCACCATCTGCATGAGGGATCCTTGCTACTCACAGACGTGTCCTCCTCGGATCAGGGCCTGTACTCCTGCCGAGCGGCCAATGTGCATGGAGAGCTGACTGAGAACACACAGCTTCTGATCCTAGGTAAACCCTCGAGGCTGCCTGCCCCGGGTGGACCCCACTGGGGGTGACTGACTCACCAGCCGCCTCTTTTCCTTGATCCAATTAAACACATAAAGGTAAAATCAATATCCCTTTTCTTATTCCATCATAGGGACTCCCAATAGAAAGACTACAGACTCTGGGGCCAGGCAGACATCAGTTTGGACCCTGGCTTTACCACTAATTCACTTGTGTGAGTTTGGGCAGGTTACTTAACCTTGCTAAGTTTAGATGCTGGTCTCTGTGTGGAGACCTACAAAACAGGGATTGCCCAAATTGGTGGAGGAGGGAGGGGGGTGGGGGGAAGATGTCAAGTAGATATAACAAAAGCAAAGAAGTTATTCTTAGCTCCTGTTAAGCACACTTTGAGAATCACATGGGAACTATAGATTACACATTCCAGAAAAAAATCATACATGCAAAATTTTTCATGTAATTTAAGGAAATTCATAGTCTAGTTCACATGAAGTCTACACATGTGCCCTCCTGTCTTGGTCCATTCAGGCTGCTATAACAAATTACTACAAACTGGGTCACAACAGAAATTTATTTCTCACACTCTAGAAGCTAGAAATCCAGGATCAGGGTGCCAGCACGGACAGGTTCTGGTGAGGGCCCTCTTCCAGGTTGCAGACTTCCGGCTTCTTGTCCTCACTGGACAGAGGAGGAAGCCAACTCTCTGGGTTCTCTTTCATAAAGACCTAATCCCCTATGACATAATCACTCCCAAAGTCCCGACTATCTAATACTGTCACTTTGGAGGGGCTAGGATTTCACCATATGAATTTGAGGGGACACAGCATTCAGACTATTGTCCTCCCAAACATAAGAACCCCTGATTAGAGAGTCTGTCACAGCTCTTGGTATAAAATAGGTGTTTAAAAATAACAGCAATTCCTTGGGCACCATCCAACTCTTGCGGTTGGCCAGTGCTGGACTCAGACATGGCATAAGCTACAACCCTTTGTCCTGTGGACTAGGGACACTGTTTCTCTTCCCCACGGAGTCTAGGAGTTGATGGAATAGAATTTAAAAATCCTATTTTTGTCTTACTTTTTTTTAAAGGGAGGGTACAATTATTAAAGTACTTTCTCTTGGTAAAAAAGCTATTCTAAAAAAAAGGGGGGGTATGAAAAACCTGACTAATTATACACCATGACTTCCTTAGGGAAAAATAATTAAACCTTATACTTTATTTTTCACACCCCCAAATTGATGATGTACCAAAGCATGGGAACTCTAGCCCCTGCCAACTTGGGTTTCAGAGAGGCCCGTGTGAGTTTTCATCTCACCAGTGACTGCGTAAACCTCCAGTCATCTTAGGAAGTCACAGAAAATCAACTCAGTGAAGGATGTCATTTGTTCTGTGTTGGGTTTCATCGGCTGAGCCACTAGTCTAGAGCTGGGACCCCAGAGGCTGTTCCCCACACTGAGTTATGGTGCTCACTGTGTGTTTTTTCGCCCTAATAACCCTTCCTTGTTGCCTCTGCTAACAGAGAGGAAAGCCTAGGATATGTAGCTACTATTGTAGCTTTGCCAATGAAGTGTGTGTATTCTGGGATCCAGTTCTTACAGTATTCCAACCCTAATATGGTGTGACTGTAAACATGGAGCTTGAAATGCATAACAACATCTTCCCTTTTTAATCAAACATGATGAAAAAAAAAAAATCACTATTTAGACTTAAGTTTAATGCTTTTCTTGATCAGAGGTCTTAGTTTATTAATCAATGTTTGTTAACTTTATAGGTAGTTTATGAACATAGTGGTAGTATTAGTGTCTTCTTTCTTTTATCAGCCAAAGATGTGACTTAATTTTTAAATCAGGGATTTTGAGTATAAAGCTGAGGTTTTATGCCAAGTTCTGTGGTTTAACCTGTAGCATGCAGACTTGAAGTATAATGAGACAAAATTTTATTTATTTATTCATATATCCACTGGATGAATATTCACTAAGTGTTGCCTCTGTGTTCCATGTAGGATAAATATAAGAGGTAACCTTTGTCCTTGGAGAATTTACAGTTTCCCTAGGAAGATCAAATGGACATGCACTGATAAAGAAAAATATGATAGAAGCTGTGAGGACATTTGGCCCAAGGAGATGGGAGAGGGAACATAACCTAACCCTTTTCACTTTTAGTAAGTAAGCAAAGGTTTCCTGGGTTTTAATATTGTTAAAGAAATACTCAATTGTAATATTGGGGGATTGCAATTTCCCTCAATATTCAACATTTAATTTCAGTATTCTTAAGGGAATATTAAAGAGTATGAGAACAAAAGAGTCTAGGTATGAATAAACTGCTACCATCAATTCCTAAAACCATGGTGTTTCAGATTAGAAAGAAATCTCAGAAATAATGAGGTTTGTTCCATTTTATATATGAGGGAACTGAGTCTCAAAAGGATTAGGTTACTTGCCCAAGTTTGTGAATGACAGAGCCACAGCTCAACCTGAGGGTTCCAGAACCCAAACATGATGTTTTTACCCTACACCATATAAAAAAATATTTTAATTATTTATATATACAACATATAATGTCTTTGTAATTTTTAAATTACATATATAGAATCTATCAAGCTCATCATTGTTTTCTGTGCACAGTGGTCTTTTGCAGTCCAAGGCAGAGTAGGCAGAAGTATGTTTCTGCAGTAGACGCTGGCACCATCATGCCTAACAAGCACCTAACAAGGTGACAAGCACATAGTAGTCCCTCTCTAAAGACTTGAAATAACTATCAATTACAAGAACAACATTCCTGTTTCTCTTTCCACTCCAACAAGGTCTCTAGAGGAAAAGGTGGGGGTGGGCGCAGGAGTGTGAGTCGCAGGACAGGGGGAGGTGCCGGGGGGGGGGGGTGGGAAGGGGAGCAGGTGTCAGCTGCTTTTTCAGGAGACTCTGTGGTCGTCCCACCGCTAGATTCAGTAGGTGCTTGTCTCTTTATTTGTCCAGTGGAAATGACAACCAAGCCACTGTACTTCCCATTGTTGTCACTTTGGCTCTGATTAACTGAGAGACCCCTGATGACTTCAGCCCTGACCCCTTATTAGACTTTGTATAGCAAATCATCCCTATCCTGCTTATCTGTCCTATTGAGCATGAAAAATTCATACCACAAAGCAAATTAATTTATCAACTTCATATATGGATCTTTTTCATCTTAAAAAAAGCCATGCATAGATTCCTTTTTATTTTATTTTATTTTTTTTGTATTTATTATTTTGATTTTAAAGAGAGAAGAGAGAGAGAGGAACATTGATCTGCTCTGGTATGTGTTCTGACCAGGGATCGAACCAGCAACATCTTTGGGACAATGATCTAACCAACTGAGCTACCCAGCCAGGGCTAGGCTCCTTTTAAATAAGACTTCTGTGGTATATCCCTATCTGTTAAAACAATAATAAACTGCTTCCCTCTAAAGAATGTTATAAATGAAAACTATTTAGCATAGGACTTGACATTTAGTAAATTCTGAAAAAAATGTTGGCTTCTTAAAAGTGTCTTTATGGTATGACTTAATGTACCTCCACATTTATGGGGACCCAATGGTACTGTGAAATAAAGCAGTATTAGTAAGAAGTTCCTGAAATCTACATGCGTGATTCTTATTACTAACCTTATTGATTCAGGCATCAAATGTTAAGTTTGAAATTCAGACTCAATTTGATAGACACACCTTCTCTGTAGAAAAAATGATGTTAAAAGACAAGAGTAATGCCCATCTTACACACAGACACACTTATACATGTGCTCACCTCTCTTTCTCCCCTTAACACAGCCTTTAAGCTTTAACCTGCCTGATTCACCATCTGCTTCTCACAGATCCCCCCCAAGTCCCCACGCAGTTGGAAGATATCAGAGCCTTGCTTTCTGCCACTGGACCGAACCTTCCTTCAGTGCTGATGTCTCCTCTGGGAACACAGCTGGTCCTGGATCCTGGGAAATCCGCTCTCCTTGGTGAGTCCAACCCTCTGGAACATTAGGCAGAAATCCAGGACTGGACAGGATTTATGGATGGGTGACTGCTTGCAGGTGGGAAAGAGGCAGCAGTGGGGGGTGGCCAACAGGAAATCACTAAATTGCCTACAGAATCCAGACTCACCAGTGGAAACTTGGCTGACTTTCCATATGAGGTGAGAGCAGTTCTTAGTCTGGACTCTAGCTTGTCTAGATTCCAGCATGGCTCCTTTCTGAATCTTCTTGGGCTGATTCCACAGTCCAGATCTTCTAAATCAGATGGACTCACTGAATGATAAGAACAGCTCCTGTATCTCCTCTCTTCTTGCCAACCATACCCTGGTATTTGGTATTCCCCCATGACTTCCTCCCAACTAAACTAGAACTGTAATCAGCTTTCAAAGAGAAAGATGAAATATCAGCATCCCCCAAAAGCCAAATCATTCTATTTAAGTCAACCTTTCATAGATAGGGCCTAAACCCAACCCAGGCAGACTCCTTAAATCAAGTGTTTAAATAACTTCACCAGGTACAACTTCCCTCACATTGGGACCTTCACCAGGTTAATGCCCACAGGCTGGTGCCCTCTGGAAGTAGAGAGTTGTATAAGGAAACCTAAGTCCTGGGATATTCACACCTGAATCATGGAGATGCCAGATGGACCTCTGCATTCCCAACAAGACCTCTCAGATGATAACAGTGGGGGCGAAGAATTCTTCTGCCTTCAAAGGCCAAAAAAAACAGGTCTACAAAATGGAGAAAATCATCATGCTAACTTTCTGCAGTCCCAAATATTGGTAATGGCAGCAAATATTATTCCTTTGGCTCAATGTTAAAAGTTTCCTTACTCTTCTCCCCATCAACTAGCAAGGACAGGAAGCCATCTCCCCACCAACTAGCAAGGACAAGAGCCCAATGAGTTTCCAGTCATACTGTTGATGACTTACCAACCTGGCCATTGGATCTGGTATCTTTAGGATTATAGCACAGGAAGATCACCTTCAGAATTTATTATCATCTGACATTAGCAAGAATACTCATAGCATATAGGCTTATGGGAATAGATTTTATTTCTCTATTTCTGATCTGGATAAAAATAAGACACAGATATAGTGGCAAATAGCTCTATTCTGTTTCCCATAGCTTAGACAGATTTGCATTCAGTTTTTCCACATCATGTTGATCAGAATTTATTAAAGTTTCAAACTGCTTATTTTCTTTAGCTTATAAATGGTAAACTTACTCTAAGTTAAATATGTACATTGTAAATTTTTTTATCTTAGGCTCATCACTATAAGAAATTATCATAACTGTTCACCAGAGCCCAGTCACTAGTAGGGTGTATGGCAATTGTTTAAGTTCAATAACTCGGGTCACTCAGATGCCATTTAGCATGCTGGAAATGTTAACCTGCTAGTATTTTTCCATGAGAGCTTTACTTTCTTTCTCCTTTATTCTGGAATACTATTTTGTCTCAATGTATCCATGAGCAATAAGAATTTATTGTGCTTTATGCTGCTACATTTCATTGCTAGTTTATGGTGCTTTGTTACCTTAGACTGGTATTTAAATCTAAAGTTAAAAGACACCTTAATACACCAGTTCACATCCAGACTGCTCCATTGGAATGAGACAGTGAGTCAATATCTATAAAGTCCCTGAGTATAACAGCATGGGTAAAATGGACCCCAGTGTCACTGTCTCACCAGTACTATAGAACTAGGGGAGATCCATATGGAATTGTGGAAATGAATTAGATAATAATGTCAAGTTTCAGGACGCTGAGTAGTAAATCATTTTAAACAGACTAGGGCCTCACTGTGATGCTTTGAAGCTGAGCACAGAAAGATAGGTGGGACTCAAGTAGGCAGGAAGGAAGGGAAACAGGCAGTCTAGGTGAAGAAGATGCTCTCAGCCCAGAGGTGAAAATGTGTGGGATATGTATCAGGCGTCTGTTCAGGAACAACTATAAACCACCACCAATTTAAAACCAATGGCAGGCAGCCAAACTGGGTTAGAAACCAGGCCATCAAAAGAAGCAAGCCTCAGCTAAAGCTAGTCCACTCAGTTTTGGCTTGGACCCTCATCCCAAGATTTCTGATACACTCCTCCATCTCGAACCTCCCATCTATTGACTCATCGTGATCTCTTGATCCAGTTGCTTCCACCTGGACCAGCTCCTGTCTCTGGCTCCTCTTGGTGGCCTTTTTAAACCAGATGCTGTGTTTTGGTTACAAGAAATAGGTCAAGGAAATGATTGTGTATGTGTTTGCTGAGAATATTAAATGGTGTCAAATTGTGAAAGACCTTGATTATTAGACTAAAAAAGTAGATTTACTATGTGGGAAATGGGAACAAACCTTTACATGGTTTTCAAGTAGGAGAATGATGGAGTGAAAGTAATATATAAAGGAATTAGTCTGGCATTCTGTAAGAGTAGTTAAGAGTGGGAGAGATTTAATGAAGAAACCCTGTTTTGAGGGTAACATATTCTGGACAAGGATGGAAATAGGTGGCAAAGATACTGTTAGTCCCCCTGCTACATACAGCCAAGGCATCCCTGATCAATCATGACATTTCTTTCCACTTAGTCCAGGGACTACCTTGGAATTTAACATTCCAAGCATGGTGGCAGTTGGTATACAGGAGGAAAGCCATTTGCCACCCTGTTGTAGCCAGTAAATGGCGAGATTCTTGCATATATGTTTCTCTCATCTACAAGGTAGGTTGGCTGCAACAGATCCAGAGAACGTCACGGTTCTGTGGCACAGGGACAATAATTTATGGACCTTGATTCTCATGTTTTCATGGGGGGAAGGGAAGAAGAAAGATTTGGGGTTTTTTAAATCCATCTATCAGAGCTAACTCTTCTCCATTAAGTCTCATATGTTGAGATTCCCAGTAGATAATATAAGGTCTACCAGAAAGTTCTGTCCATTTTTGGAATAAAACAAAATACAAATTTTTCTTACCATCAATAAACTTTATTAAATAATATAATTGCCATTATTATTAATGATTCCTTGCCAGCGTGAGGGCAATTTGTATATCCCATTTTTGAAAAATGTTTTATCTTTTGATGCGAAAAATTGAACCAGTGCTTGTTTGATATCTTCTTCATTTTTGAATTTTTTGCCCTTCAAAAAATTTTGTAAGAACAAAAACAAGCAATAGTCAGAGGGTGCTAAGTCTGGTAAATATGGTGGATGTGACAGACATGCTTCTGTAGCATTTCTTCCTTGTTGAAATTTGTAAAAATTACAGTGGAGTAAATGAACTTTATCAGTAGCCATGGGTACACTATTGCTTCACACATATGACTAACGTGAATCAACTTTGTTTTAGTTAATTTGCTACGTCAGTATGTATACATTAAGTGATAAAAATAGAGAGGTACACATGTGCCAAATAAACATGTGCTTACGTGTCGAAACTTGTGATAGAAACGGACAGAACTTTCCGGTAGACCTTATACATCTATCCCAGAAATGATTATCTGTGTTGTCAGACACTCTGGCATTGATATCAATTCAAGCCACTGCTGCAACATTTTAGAAGGAAGGTTGATTGAGCAACACGTACATGGGCCCTCTGGGCCTCGCTTTCCATAACTGTAAACAAAGACTTAGGACTAATGGGCCCCTTGTTACTCTCACATTGTGCTGTGACAAAAATATGGAAAATGACCAGTGGAGGCTCAGCCATGCAGAGTAGACCCAAACTAACTGGATCTATTGTCCTAGGCAAGACAGGTGCTAATTTGTGTCCTTGTTTTACAGTTGTCCTTTCTGCAGGGAGGCCTAAACTGTGCCCATTCTTCTGGCGGGCAAGGCCCATGCCCCCGTCTTTAGTGGTCCAGGTCCAGGTCTGGCCGCAGGGCTCTATTTTGAGAACAACTGTAGCTCAGGCCCCACTGCAGTTCCTACACCTTTCTACAACCTTCTGTTATATATATATTTTAGAGCCACTGAGGCCCAAGGCTAATATTTCTCACAGTATCATTTATAGAGTATTAGCATGGATGTATTTTGAAAAATAACCTTTACTAGAGTTTTTATCATAAGAGCAATACATACCCATTGTAGAATAAGAATAGAAATAAAAAGAAGAAATGAAAATTATCTATAATTACCTAGCTTAGAGATAACCAGGGATGATATATTTTTCTAATGTTTAATATACATATTATACCTATCTTTTATCTAAAATGAACTCATACTCTATGTACTGCTTGTAACTTTTTTCACTGAATGATGTATAACAATCATCTTCTCATGCCTCTAAGTATTATTCTGTAGTTTTATTTTTGATGGCTGCGTTGGTGGGTGGTGCCATACCTCATTTAACCTATTCTCTAATGTTGAACTTTTAGTTTCCTTTTTCTACTCACTTTGGGCTTTTTCTTCTTTTACTAGCTCATTTAGGTATAAGGTTAGATTGTTTATTTGAAATTTTTCTTACTACTTGGCTGTGTCCCATAGATTTAAGGTTGTTGTGTGTTCATTTTGAGTTGTCTCAAGGCATCTTGATTTTTTCTTTTATTTTATTATCATATATTAAGCCACTCACTGTTTAGTAGCATGTCAAGTAGCCTCCACAGGCTTGTGTGCTTTTGAGTTTTCTTCTTATAGTTGATTTCTAGTTTCATAGCATTGTGATCTGAGAAGATGCCTGATATGATTTCAGTCTTCTTAAATTTATTGGACCTGTTTTATGGCATAACATGTGGTCTGTTTGGAAAATGTACTATCTGCACTTGAAAAAAATGTATTCTGATGCTTTTGGTTGAAATGCTGAAAATAATAATTAAACACAACTGGTCTACTGTATCACTTAAGGTCATTGTTTTCTTGTTGAGTTTCTGTCTGGATGTTGTATCCATTGATGTCAGTATGGTGTTAAAGTCCCCTACTATGACTGTATTATTGTGGATCTCTCTTTCGTATATTTGCTTTAGATACTTAGGTGCTCATATATTAGATCCATAAATATTTACAAGAATTGTATTCTCTTATTGGATTAATCCCTTTATATTATGAAAATACCCTTCTTTGTCTCCTGTTATAGCCTTTGTTTTAAAGTATATTTTGTTTGATATAAGTATTGCTGCCCAGTATTTCTGCTTTCCATTTGAATGACATATCTTTTCCATCCCTGTACTTTTTATCTGTGTCTTTCTATCTGAAGTGAGTGTTTTTAGACAGCATACAGACAGGTCTTGTTTTTATTTATACATTCAGCCACCGTATGTCTTTTGATTGGAACATTTGGTCCATTTACATATAATTATTGATAGGTATGTACTTTTTGCCATTTTATTAATTATTTTTTGATTATTTCTTGTGGTTCTTCTCTGGTCCTGATAATCATGTTCTAAAATTATTACATAGATGGTTTTATGACATAATGACACCTGGGGTTGGCAAACTAAGACCCATGGGCAAAATCTAGTTCACTGCTTGTTTTTGTAAATAAAGTTTTATGGGCATGTAGCCATGCCCATTTGTTTAGCTATATATTGTCTATGGCTTCTTTCACACCCAAATAGTAGCATTGAATACTTGCAACAGATACCATAGGGCCACAAGACTAAAATATTTCCTTTGGTCAGTTACAGAAATATTTGCCAACCACTGATTAGTTTATCCACTTCATTATTTGAAAAGGGCACCAATGTCTATGGTGGTGATCACACATGTCCTGTCTCTCTCACTTCACTGTGTCACTCTGTCCTTTCTCCTGTCACTGGGTTAGGCTTTCTCCATAAAGTAAAAGAGGCTGAAAAAAAAATAGGCATATCTTTCAGGAGTAGAAATCTTCCTCAGGAAGGTCAGGAAGAAGAGAAAATCTGGAGCATAAAGCTTGTGGATTTTTTGTCAGAATTAGATCGTTTCAGATGCCTCTGGTGAACAAATAGGTAGCCACATGGCTTAGGAGAAGCAGTTCAGCACCTTACTCAGGACATTCCATTTTGGTCCAGACCCTTTAGAATGTTTTCCAGAGTAAGTGTATCAGCTTTGCGCCCCCCTCCCCATATTTAGTCACAAACTCTTCTTTGTGAGTAAGCAAGCTCCAGTGCCTCAGTCAGAGGGACTCCTCGTGGCATATCTGCCAGAAACCCACGTCATGCTAAGCCTACAGAGAACCAAACAGCACAGGCATTCTCATGCTTTGTGATTTACCGAGAGGAGAGAGATTCAAGCCTTCAAAACTGAGTTTGCAGAGTCACGTTTTTCCATGAATGAAGTCATTGTGTCTGGCCCCTCTCCCCAGTCAGGGGCTCAAGGGTCACAGCCAACACACACAGCAGTGTCTCGCAGCATCAACATGCCCCCCTGGCCCTGCATGCCTCAGACTCCACCCCTCAGAGCCCGCCCAGCCCTGAGGAGGCCAGGAAGCTAGCCCAGGGCCGTCAGGTGGTGGTGTTTCCTTCTGACCACTGAGACAAGCAGCTTGCACATTTTCTCCTCTGCTTATTGAAAATGCTAAGAATTGCTGAGCCTGGCTGTGGTGAGATCCAGTCCCAGATGTCTCTGCTAAGAGCAACAGTGCTTTTGTTGACCCCAAATCGCATGCTAAAAAGTGAAAAAAAAATTTTTTTTCCTCCAAAGTTGAGGTTGTGACTGGGCTGCTCCTACCAATCTTATCACACTAATGAGGGAGCTGAGGCTGGAATACAGAGGACTCAGTCAGGAATCTCAGGTGGAACTTACAGTCATGGTTTATATGTGAAGCCTTCAAAGTAAGAGGGTGTATCAGAAAACAGTGGAATAAATGTCAATGTTCAGAGTTAAAAGCCTTGGGAAAGGGCTTAAGAAGGCACTATCAAAGATGGATTTACTCATTCAGTAAGTATGTGTTGAGTGCCTATTATGTGCCAGATACTGTGCTAGGGCCAGAGATATACAGTAAATCAGGTAGACAACCCTGGCCCCTCATTCATTCTTTCAAGAAAAAATTACTGAGCATTTACTATGCACTTAGAGTCACTGTTCTCTAGATACTAAGGATACAGGAATGAGCAAAACAGATTGAGGTTTCTGACCTTGTACATTTTAAACTCTAGTAGAGGCACTTAAGAGTCAGGTGGGGAAAGTAATTCAAATAAGATGACAGTGATAAAAAGAGAAAGAAAGTGGGTACATTGGGGGTTGTGACAGGACAGCCACCGGTCTGAACTTTAGACAAGGTTTCTCAAAGGAGAGGTTATTTGAGCTGAAATTGGGCAAGTGGGTGGAAGTTATCCAAATGAAGAGAGGGCATTCCAGGCAAAGGACCAGCAGAGGTAATAACCAAGGAGAGAGTAGCCTAAGATGAGGTTGATGAGGAAAGTGGGAGCAAATTGTTGGCACTCTGTAAGCTATGGTTAGACTGTTGCTCTTTGTGCTAAGTGCAGTGGAAAGTCTTGAGAGGTTTAAACTTTAAAGCAGGAGAAAGACTTCATCTGACTTGTATTTTTAAAGGTTTGTTGTGGCTGCTATATAACAGATGAATTCTAGGGGGAGAGACTAGATAGAGTATGCCATTTAGGAAGCGGTGGCAGTGTTCCAGGTAAGAGATAGCTGTGGCTTAGACCAGAGAGCAGGAGACGATGAAAGGAAGTGATCAAAATCAGGGGTATGTAGAAAGTAACCTTGACAGGACATGGTAATAGGTTAATGGGTGAAGGGCGAGATCATCTGCACAACTAAAGGGTTCTCAAAAACATCAGATTTTTTAGGCTTTTCTCATTGAAACTCATGTACCTCCTATGTGATACTGAATCATTTCACACCACTCAAGTCAAGATGTTAGAATAAAATAGAGAGCTACGTAGGTGCACAACTACAGAAAGTGTAGTTACAAGGAAAAGACTAATCCAAAGCTTGTGTTGCCAAATTCTGGCTCATTTCCTTAACATACATCCACCTGTTCAGTCTCAACCAGACGCTAGGTCCTATGCCCTCTCCCACCTTGCAGGAGGTCAGAAGCAGTAGAAGAAACAGAACAGTCAATAATGTGTGAGAAAGCTCTAAACCAAAGTGAACAGAGGAGAGAGGACTCCTTTCTTTGTCAAAGGGGGAATCGGGGAGGGTTTATAGAGGAACTGTTTGAGCTCAGTCTAGAAGGACAAGTAAAAGCATTCTGAGTACTGATACAATAGACACATACTTTTTGAGTTCATTCTTTGTTCCAGGCACCATTGAAGGCTCTGGGGATGCAGCAGAGAACAGAATAGATGAAGTCCCTTTTCTCATGCAGCTTACACTGTAGTAGGGGAAATAGAAAATAAGCATAGTGAAGAAAATGACATACCATATTTCCCCATGTATAAGATGCACCCTTTATCAAAAAATTTGGGGTCTAAAAACTGGATGTGTCTTATACAGTGGTTGTAGATTTTTTTTACTTGCTTTACACGCTTGTTTCTGTGCTCATTATATGTAGATATATGAAGACCATGATTCGTCATCAGACACAGATGAGGACAAGCTCCTGGATGGGAGTTTTGACAGTGATGAGGAGTTGTATTAATTATATGATGACTAAAACTTGAGTTCAATGACTTTATATAATAGATTTATTTTTAAATTTCAGGCTCCAAAATTAAGGTGCATCTTATACATGGGGAAATACGGTAGTATGTTAAAGGTAGTATGTGCTATGAAGAAAAAATAAATCAGAGTAAGAGAATGGGTAGTTTCTATGTGGGAAAGAGGATGCAGTTTTAATTACATAGATATCAGGAGAGGTTTAACTGAGAAGGAGATCTTGAGCAAAGACGTGGATGTGAGCTGCTGAGACTGGCACAGTCTGGAAGAAAAGAAGAGAGGAACATCAAGGGCAGAGGAAAAGCCTATGAGGAGTCCTCAGGACAGGGCCATGCCTCGTGTACTCACAGGACAACAAGGTGGCCAGTGTAGTGTCAGGAGCAGAGTCGTCAGGCTTGTATGTGGGAGAGAAGATTAGAGAAGTAACAAAGCCAACGGCAAACTGTGTAAGGCCTTGTAAATGGTAGTGTTAAACTAACAGTGAAAGAAAAATCTATAAAGGCCCAAATGTATAAACAGATGCAATACTACACTGAGCTTTGTGGGCTTTTCCCAGATTAGACCAGGGCAGGCAGAAGTGATTTCTTTTACTGCAAACCATGTGGCCAACTGAATATGATATAGCTGACTCCAGTAAAACAGATGCTTATCGGGCCAGCTCTGGGACAAGCCAGTATTACTGATTTAGTTTGACTCACATGTGTTGGGCACCTGCTGAATTTACCTGGCTTTGAGCTGGGCTTCTCCAGGCCATTCCTGACTATTTCCTCCATCTAGGAAGAGGTTCCCACCTGCACAATAGTGTCACCTGAGAAGTTTTTTAAAAATAAACTAATAAAACTCTGATCTACCCAAGACTAAGTAAGACTGATGCTTTGGGTGTGGGACTGTACACCAGTACTTTTAAAAATTGATTCTTAGCCTGATCAGGTAGTGGCTCAGTGAATAGAGCATCAGACTGGGATGTGAAGAATCCAGGTTTGAAACCCCAAAATTGCAGGCTTGAGTGCGGGCTCATCCGGCTTGAGCGCATGTCGCTGGCTTGAGCATGGGATCACAGATATGACCCCATGGTTGCTAGCTTGAGCCCAAAGGTCACTGGCTTCAGCAAGGGGTCACTTGCTCTGCTATAGCCCCCCAGTCAAGGCATATATGAGAAAGCAATCAATGAACAACTAAGGAGCTTCAATGAAGAATTGATGCTTCTCATCTCTTTCCCTTCCTGTCCGTCTGTCCCTATCTGTTCCTCTCTCTGACTCTCTCTGTCTCTGTCAAAAAAAATAATAGATTCTTAGAGCTTGAATGGACTTTAAAAGTCAGCTCCTCATCCCCTACTAGCCTTGTAGAAGCAGATGTGGGAAAATGTATGTTTCAGTATTTGAGTCTGGCATTTAAGACTTGTTGCTATTCAGACTCTGCCTGTACATCCATCCTACCATTTTATTCCTGTTCAAATAGTCCTTCCATTCCTGTCCAACTTTTCCCTAGTAATTGCTATGTTCTTGAGCCTTCCTTGCCTGGAATATCCTCTCCCGCCTCCTTCTCTCTAGACAAACCCTGGAAGTCCTGGAGGCATAGTTTACATCTGATGGAAAGCCTTCTTGCAGTGTTCTAACTGCAGTGATCTCTCCCTCTGACCCCTGCAGCACCCACTCTAGACCAGGGTTGGGCATACTTGATCTGCAAAAGGCCAGTTAGAAAATACTTTCGGCATTGAGGGCCATAGGTCTCTGTTGCAACTGCTCGGCTCAGCAGCTGTAAAGTGGGCATAGACAATAAGTAAACGAATAGGTGTGGCGGTGGCCCAGTAAATCTGCACTTACAGAAACAGGGTCAGACTTGGTGTGAAGGCCATAGTCTGTCAACCCCTGCTCTACACTGCTGATGTGATGCTTAACCTACCACACCTTGTTTTATTAATGATAGTTCCCATCTCTGTCATGTCTCCCAGCTAGATTCTAGGTCAGGGGTCCCCAAACTATGGCCCCGTGGGCCACATGCAGCCCCCTGAGGCCATTTATCTGGCCCCCGCTGCACTTCCGAAAGGGGCATCTCTTTCATTGGTGGTCAGTGAGAGTAGCACATTGACCATCTCATTAGCCAAAAGCAGGTCCATAGTTCCCATTGAAATACTGGTCAGTTTGTTGATTTAAATTTACTTGTTCTTTATTTTAAATATTGTATTTGTTCCCATTTTGTTTTTTTACTTTAAAATAAGATATGTGCAGTGTGCATAGGGATTTGTTCATAGTGGGGGTTTTTTATAGTCTGGCCCTCCAACAGTCTGAGGGACAGTGAACTGACCCCCTGTGTAAAAAGTTTGAGGACCCCTGTTCTAGGTCCTGAGAAGAACAGAGGCTGCCTAAATATTCTTGGGTGATTTAAAACAAGACTAGGTAGCTGGGCCTTGGCTTGGAAGGCCTCTTGAGTCATTTCCATCTTTCATTTGTGTTATAATTATAGCTTTATCATCTGTCCCATATATTTCCACTGTCACCCCACCCTGTACACTTCCTTATTCTTCTGATACAGACTGGATTGGACACTTCCTGAAAGCGATTATGAGGAAATTCACACAGCAGCAGTCAGTGAGTACCCTAGGCCACATCTGCTGGGAAATCATTTTTCATCCGTTAATTCGGAAGACTCAGATCATCACTACTTCCTCTCTAAAGATAGCTGTGGGAACAGCAAGTTCTGATGGTCAAAGGTTAGGTAAAAATCAATGCACAATGGTGGCCCCCGCCACCCAAAATTGCAGGCATGGCAAGGAGAGTGATGCCCAGGAGAGGGAACACGGAGCAGGGGAGGGCGGCACTCTGGGCAAGGAGGAGAAAGAGAGGGGCTGATCCCCGTCCTTTTCAAAGAGACATTAGTGGGCATCCATTCCCTCATTTATATTAGATGTCTGAACCTTTATGTCAGAAAGAAAATGCTTTTGATTTCCTATCGTTTTGCCCACAAAGAAACTGTGCTTTGCTGTTAAGAAGAAAGGTCAGCATTTTGTGGTTGTTTATGGCACATGTTTATGTACTTTTGTCTCTTTTTTTAAAATAAAATCCAAAGTAGGGAACAGACACCCCGGAGGGACTGCAGGAAGCTCTCTAGTACATATAGTGTAAAACTAAGTCAGCGCTGCAGAGGGCATTTACGAGGAAGCCATGGGAAGGAGTACAGAGGTTCTTTGGACTGGAGTGAACATCCATAAATTTAAAAAGACACCAGAGCATAAGTGACACTTAAAATAGTTGAACTCAGAAAGCAAGGCAGTAGTAAATCTCCCTGCTTAGCCACTGTTCCAAGCCACAGCAAGCATCCAGGCACAGGCTTATCTTAAGCCTTCAAATAGTCAAGCAAGGGGGACGTTGAGAAACTCACTAACTCTTGTCCCTGCCCTTGTTTGGCACCAGGACATAATTCTCAGGCCCATCTGTCCTCCCACCATGTCTAACAGGAATGACATGAATGAGTTGGATGTCCCTGAAATAGACAGGTATTGAAAGTCCATCAGTGGGAAAATGAGGAACTCTACACTTTCCCTCATAAATCCTCCCTCAATCCAGCATCGGCTCCTGAAACGACCCAGCCTGGTTCTGTGCCTCCTTGTGTCTGTGTGGCACCAGAGGCCATGTTATAGCAGTCCTGGGCCCAAAGGCAGATGGTGGAAGGAAAGACAGGGTCATGACCACTTTGTAGAGGAGAAAGGAGAGGGTACCCCAGAAGACCTGTTTCTAAGTCCTCAGCATCTGCTTTCTCGTTTGTAAATGATTCTTTTGGTCTGTTCAGGCTGCTCTGACCACTGCTGCAGAGTGAGTAGCTTGTAAACAACAGAAAAGTTGTTTTTCACAGCTCTGGAGGCACCAGCATGGTCGCATTCTCACTAAGGCCCTCTTCCTCATTTGTAGCCAGCCCCTTCTTGCTGTGACCTCGCAAAGTGCAGAGGGCTGGGGATCTCCGTTGGGGTCTCTTTAATAAGAACACAAACCTATGACCTCTGACCACCCTTATAACCCAAACACCTCCCAAGGGCCCCATGTCTTTATACCATCACATCTGGCATTCTGATTTCACCACATGAATCTGCGGGGAACCCTAACATTCAGACCATAGCACTAATGCCCATTTTACGGAATGAATTATCCTAAGGGTTAAATAAAATATCAGATGCAACACTCCCAGCTTAGTGTTTGGTACAAAGTAGAAGCTAATATATGTTAATTTCTTGCCTCTATTACTTACTTCCCTGTTGAATCTGCAAATCAAGAAATCCATTCTCTTCTTCACTCTGACCTGCTGTAAGTTCTTCCCCATAGGATCAGAACTTGTAGCCACAGTGAGTATAAATTACTGACTGAAAGATCATCCCCGAGATGGGTGCCTTACTGAAGGGTCATTTTATGACATGTTCCAGGTAGCAGCAGAGAAGAGGGTGTCCGCCAACATCAAGGAATAGTTTTATCTAGTTAGAAAACATCAACGCAGAAGTGAGAAAGCAGTATAAGTAGATGAGGAGGGAGAATAAAAAGAGAGTAGTGAACAGCTGCTCTGTGAATTGATAATTAAAGACCGTGGTTTGAATCCCCTCCTGAAAATCCTGTTCCCACCTGCCATCCAAGTTTCACGCTGTCTATTGGGCCCCTTCACATGCACATTGGGGCCTGCATCACGCCACGGTTAAAAGCGTAGGCTCTGAAACCAGAATGCCTGGCTCTGCCACATGCTAGCAGCTACATGACCTTGGGCAAGTTCTGGAAGTTCTCTCTGCCTTTGACTATAAAATAGAGGTAATAACTGCTTATACCTTCAGGGATTTTGAAGCGAGTAAATGAGGTAATATATGTAAAGTGCTTAGAACAGTGCCTTGGCACAAAGTAAGTGCTCAGTTAATGTTAGTCATTATTATCTTAGTAGTTCATACTCTTGCCCCAGCTGCCCTTCTTAAAGGAGAGGAAGCAGGGAAACTTAAGAATGCCTTTGGGTACTGTATTATATACTTGGAAGTTGCTAAGAATGTAGATCTTAAATGTTCTCACCACAAAAAAGAAATGGCAATTATGTGAGATGAGGGAGTTATTAGCTAACGCTATGATGGTAATCATTTTGCAATACATGAGTATATCAAGTCAACACGTGCACACCTATAACTCACTTAATGTTATATGTCTCAGTAAAACTGGAAAAAAATTTATAAAGAACGCTCTTGGGGACCAGGCCCTGGAAGCAGGGATAACGAAACTAGATTCAAATTCCCTCAACCCACCTATTCATTGACTCACCAGTTTTATGCTATTTATATATTTCATTATGTATTAGCTAGTTAATTTAACATTCTTTTTTGTCATTACCTTTGAAAATTTTAGCCTATCTCACATAAATTAAGAAAAAGGGAAGGGCTTTTGTCCGCTACTGAACCAAAAAGATGAGAAAGTGTGAACCCTGGAATAGGAGCTAAACTGTGGTCACGTCTCCTGGCTTCAGGCATCTTCCCTCCTCATGAATAATGTAGGTTGATAACCTGTCTCTGAGGATGGATTTTAGAATCAAATGAGAGTAAAAATGTAGAGGCATCTTGTAACTCTAAAGCATAAGTATAAAACTTAGTTGTTGCCTTATTCCTGAGACCAGAGGAAGGATGGCTGCAAGGGTGGGATGTCGGGACCCCAAGGAGAAGGCAAAGTCTCAGGGCAGATTCTGAACTTTTTGTGATGCCCCCTTCTAGCCAAGAGCAGTGTCCCTACTTGTTTCTCTTTGCTGCACACTGGAGTGTAGATGGTATTATTTTTTTTAAGAAAACTTTGGGGCCCTGGCCGGTTGGCTCAGCGGTAGAGCGTCGGCCTAGCGTGCGGAGGACCCGGGTTCGATTCCCGGCCAGGGCACATAGGAGAAGCGCCCATTTGCTTCTCCACCCCTCCGCCGCTCTTTCCTCTCTGTCTCTCTCTTCCCCTCCCGCAGCCAAGGCTCCATTGGAGCAAAGATGGCCCGGGCGCTGGGCATGGCTCTGTGGCCTCTGCCTCAGGCGCTAGAGTGGCTCTGGTCGCAATATGGCGACGCCCAGGATGGGCAGAGCATCGCCCCCTGGGGGGCAGAGCACCGCCCCTGGTGGGCGTGCCGGGTGGATCCCGGTCGGGTGCATGCGGGAGTCTGTCTGACTGTCTATCCCCGTTTCCAGCTTCAGAAAAATGAAAAAAAAAAAAAAAAAAAAAAAAAAAAAAGAAAACTTTGGGGAGGATGCTGACTGTCCTGGAGAGTCTTGCTCATAAATCACAGAGAACTCATTGCATGTGAGTAGACTTAATGGGGAAATGGGACCAAAGCAGCACCAAGAAGGATACCTGGGATTAGAAAGGAACACAGGTGTAAGTTAGACACCCACTCCTTCAGAGAAAGCGAAGAATGTGGGCAAGGACAAGGTCCTGTTCTCTATCCAGTGCTTGACCTATAGAGTTTAGATGCCTGGACTCATTTCTGTGCAAATACATGGCTGTAATGGAATCAAAATTTAGGTGGGGTTTTGTCTTAAATCAGTTACCTATTACCACTCATGGGGGTTTGCATCTTTCACCTTTTCATGTGTTGTACACCTCGCTGTGTTTTGGAGAAGATGAGTTTGGCAGGTATTGTGGGAAGTTTGTTTAACCTCTTACTGTAATTAGCTTCAGTTTCTTCTATCTTTTGTGAAGCAGGAAAATTACTAACCAGCTTCTGCTCTATCATACCTTTTTGTCTTCTGGCTAAGAGTTTTGAAGTCAATCCCCCCACAAATGCATATTATCGCGCATGTGCGCACACACACATACACACGCCTATCTTACTTTCCTGTCCTTGTTCTCAGTGTTGTTGGCATTATTGACATTATAACTATAATATATAACTATAAATATAACTAAGGGCTTCCTTAGACCTGAAGCTCCCCAGAGATAAAAAGCTGACCAATGAACTACATTTTATTCTTGAAAAGAGGAAGGTATGATGTTCTTTGGTGCATCAGCTTGAATTTCCTTTTTTATGTCCAAAAGGTACCTTCCAGATGTACAAGAAAGTTGTTAGTAAGGAGAGGAACCAAGGGAATGGGGTATAGGAAAGAATTTCATAGCATCCCTTTCAACACCTGATTTTTTTTTTTTTTTTTTTTTTTTTTTTGTGACAGAGACAGAGAGAGGGACAGATAGGGACAGACAGAAAGAAAGGGAGAGAGATGAGAAACATTAATTCTTCATTGCGGCCCCTTAATTGTTCATTGATTTCTTTCTCATATGTGCCTTGACTGGGGGGGGGGGGCTACAGCAGAGCAACTGACCCCTTACTCGAGCCAGCAACCTTGGGTTCAAGCTGGTGACCTCGAGCCCTTGAACCTGGGTCCTCCTTGTTCCAGTCCGAGGCTCTATCCACTGCACCACTGCCTAGTCAGGCACCTTTTAGATTTTTTAATCAGGTATATATATTATTTTTTATACATTTTTTAAATTCATTTTAGAAAGGAAAGAGAAAGAGAGAGAGAAGGGGGGAGGAGCAAAAATCATCACCTCCCATATGTGCCTTGATCAGGCAAGCCCGGGTTTCAAAGCAGCAATTTCTCCATTCCAGGTCAACACTTTAGCCACTGCACCATAGGTCAGGCTATATGTATCAATTACTCAAGAATAAATTAAGCCTGCCCTGGCCGGTTGGCTCAGTGGTAGAGTGTTGGCCCAGCATATGGAAGTCCCAGGTTCAATTCCCGGTCAGGGCACACAGGAGAAGCAACCATCTGCTTCTCCACCCCTCCCCCTTCTCTCTCTCTTCTCTCTCTCTCTCTCTCTCTCTTTCTCTTTCTCTCTCTCTTTCTCTCTCTCTTTCTCCTCCTCTCCTCCCACAGATATGGCTCATATGGTTTGAGTAAGTTGGCCCTGGGCACTGAACCATTTCCTGGCCTCAAATGCTAAGGTGGCTCAGTTGCCAAACAGTGGAGCAACGGCTCCATATGGGCAGAGCATCAACTCCCAGTGGGCTTGCCGGGTGGATCCTAGTCGGGACGCATATGGGAGTCTGTCTCTCTACCTCCCTGCCTCTCACTAAAATAAAATAATTAATTAATTAATTAAAAAATAATAAATGAGGCCTGACCAGTGGTGGCACAGTGGATACAGCATTGACCTAGGGTACTGAGGGCCCAGGTTCAAAACCCTGAAGGTCACTGGCTTGAGTGTGAGCTCATCTGGCTTGAGTGCAGGCTCTCCAGCTTGAGCACACGGTCACCCGCTTGAGTACTGGGATCATCAATATGATCCCGAGGTCACTGGCTGGAATGCAAAGGTTACTGGCTTGAAGCCCTTCCTGTCACCTCTCTCCTTCTTGCTCTCTAAAAAAAATTAAAAAGAATAAATGAATAAAATCTGGATTGGACACTTAGTTCAATCCCACAGATATTTCTTGTACCTTCACTCTGTGCCAAGAACCCCATGGTATCTAACCCATCACACCGCTTACAGTCCCCGGACACATGGGGCTAAGAGCTTGGGCAAACACCTCCCTTTGCTGGTAGAAAGGAGAGCAGAGGAATTAGCCAGAATCACATTTCAGTACCTTTAAAATTCACAAAAAGGAACTCACCGATATAGCTGACTTTTGTTTTTGTTTAAATGTTTCTGTAGACATTCTAGGAGAGACATTTTGCCAGGACATCCCATGCTCGGAGGATTGTAGGTAATATTACTGAAAATAGAAAAGGATTTGCACCATCTCTGAAAACTTCTATAGCTTAAAACAAAGTTTGTTGTCCATCTGCTCCCTATCCACCAGAGCCTATCAAAGCAAATCTTAGACAGCATATTGGACCAGCGTAGGTTAGGCCAAATAAAAAAATGATGATGGTAATAACTGTGCTGTTATTCTAGAAATAGAACCTAGTAATATGTCTATATCTGTTTAAAAGTTCAAACTCTCTTATCCTTCACCTTTAATGCTTTATCTGTGAAAGATGTAGAAAGACAAGTTTCATTCCAAAAACATCATTCTATCAAGAATCTTTTTATGTGAAAATCCATTTTGATTATGAAATTCTCCATTTCTCTGTTGGCAGTTGCCTGCTCAGAAATAATGAGCTCCCTGTACCTTTGTTACCAAGGAGATAAGACTAAAAATTCATTCAAGGCTCTTTCTGGAACATGGCAGGGACCATTGTGTCTAATGTGTGACCCTTTGAAGTGGTATCAAGAGAGATAAGCCAGCGCAAGCCTGAGCGTCTGTTGTCCTGCCAGCTTCCTGAACCCAGAAAAAGAATTTAGGCCCTGAAGAAAATGACCACAGTGTTCCTATGTGCACAATAAAGATTGCACCTCCTCTTCTCCTTGTAATCCCACTGTTCTTGGCTTTAACGAACTTTTCACGGCATCTCAGATCCTTGCTCAAAGCCATGGTTCGGAGACTGACTCATCCCAGTTGGTTCAGAGAGGGCCTCGAGATTGTGCTAAAGATTTTTCTGCTAAGCACACTGAAATCATTTCTTACATGGTATATTTGCAGAGAGAAAAATATTATGGAAAGTTAACTTGAAGGTAAAATAAAAGACTTGTTGAGCAATCTTTCAGAACTTAAATATAAGCTTTTTTATATTTTAATAAACCAAAAACTCATTCGATTCTGTGACTTTGGAAGGATCTTTCCTCCTTGCCCTACCCAGCTTCTCTGAAAATGGTTTCTCTAGCCAGAAATACTACAGACAACTCAAGGTCTCTTTATTTAAATGCTGATGATTTCTTCTCAGATCTTTAAAAATACTTAGAATCTGATTACATGTGTGGGATGAAATTCTGTCTACCAGCCCCATTTTCTAAGCCATCAGCGATTTTGCTTCTTTGGTTGCTCAAGTTTCTCAATTCCCCAGTCCTCCAAATCCTGAGGTCTTGATGAATAAAGCAGGTTTTTCTCCCTCCCTACACATGTTGTTTTATTTCTTGATTTGGTGTAAGAATTTCTTTTTTCTTTACCATATTTTTACTTTGAAATAAAGGTTGAAAGTATAATACAAAGAACTCTTTCTACTGGATCCACTGAGACTGAGTTGACAGCATGCTGCCGTAGCACCCAGTGTGTATTCGCTTCAGGTTCTGCCAGTTGTCCCAATAATGTCCTTAATAGCAAAAGGCTTGAGTCTCAAGTCACACATTGTGTTTAGTTGTCAAGTTTCTTAAGACTGCTTCAATCTGGAATCATTCCTCAGCTTCCCTTAACTTTCATAAGTGACCTTAACAATTTTGAAGATTATGGGCCTGTTGTTTTAAAATCTGCCCCTCAGTTTGGATATGTCTCATGTTTCCTCATAATTGTATTCCAGCTAATGCATCTTTGGCATAAACATCACGGAAGGGATGCGGGGCTCTTCTCATTACACCCAATCACATGACCGTGATTTCTCTTGTACCACTATAACTGATGTTAATTCCGGTAATGTCTGCCAAATTTCTCTATTGTAAAGACGTCTTTTCCCTTTTAATAACTCCTTTATAAAGAGGTCCTTTGAGACTATGGTAGATATCTCATTCCTCCTTGAACTTTCAAATATTCATTTATTTATTTAAATCTTCATAGTCTCATGGATTCCTGTCTTACTCAGTGGGCTATAATCTATTGCCATCCTTTTTTATTTTAATGTAAAAAATATTTCCCAGATTGAGCCAATGAGAACCCATTTAAGATGATGCCTGTACCCCTTGACGTGTCCATGTCATTCTTCAAGAACTTCATTGTTTTCTGCACAACAAGATATTTTAGACTCGTCTTAAACTTGCCCTGTTTCAGAATTAGAGAATAGTAATTAGAAACCAAGCTCTGAAAGTCAGGGCTGTTCATTGGTATCGCAGTGTCACTACTCTTATGCTCTCTCTGTGCACAAAAGTAGAGAATATCTGTATATATGATATATGTATACATAAATATATGCATAATCAAACATGCAAACACACTTGCTAAATTTCTAAGTTTATCTGTACATTGGGACCCATGGACACCCCCCCCTTGTATCACCAATTCTTAATGAACATCACAAGATTTATTCTATTTTTCATCCTTGCAATATTTATAACTCTCTGGCTCCCAATATCCTTAATATATTTGCTTATTTAATAAAGCCATCTCTATATAATTAATCTTCTATCACCACTGTCTCTACCCCCACATGGATGTAGTCCTCATCCCAGGTTCTGACAACCATCAGCAGGTCATCACCACGGCCCTCAGGTGGACACCTTCTTCATCCTTTGCAGGCTCAATGCCCCACTCTGGTTTACTCTGACACCTGCCTCCTTCCTATGAACACTGTCTTCTTTGGCCTCACATAATGACTTTTGGATTGAATTGTTAAAGAAAGGGAAGGGAAAAGGAGAGGAATTGATGGTATGAGAATTTCTAAACAGAAATTCTCTAAGCCTGCTTCCAGGCTTAGAAGATAGAGGGCAAACATGTGAAAAACAAGAGGAGCCTGTATACTTTGTATTGGAACAAAGAGTATCTGCTTACCAGGCAGGCCCCTGATTACTGCCCCCTGAGCCAGGCACTTGTTTACAACATTAAATCTTAGGTAGCCAGGAACTCTTCTTGACTCTGATCCTGACCCTCTGTTCTCCCTATTATAAGGACTTTTGTGATTGCATTGGGCCCACCTGTATAATCCAGGATAATCTCCCATCCCACCACTTTCTTAATCATATCTCTAAACTCTCTTTTGCCCTGCAAAGTAATATAGTTGTAGATCTCAGAAATTAGGATGTGTATTTGTTGGGCGCCATTATTCTGCCTGACAACCTCAATATCCAAGAATTGGTTAACATGTACTATTATTATTGTTGCCCAAAACATAAATTAGTATAACATTTCTGAAGGACAGTTGGACGGTGTGAATCAATATTTCTAAATGGTACTTATTGGCGCAGCAATGCTACCTCAGTGATGTAACCTAAGGAGATATTTGGATACAGAGATGCATATACTATACTAAGAAAGTCACCATACCATAGTTTATATTAGTAAAAAATGGAAATAATGTAATTATCTAGAGAACTGGTTAAACAAAAGTTCTAATACATTCATATACAAAATCTTAAGCAGCAATTTATTTTTAATTAAAATATGTTGTGTTATTATACTATATTATACTATATTATATCATACTATAATATACTGTATTATATTACACTATACTATATTATATTACATTATACTATATTATATTATATTATTATATTATATAATATTATATTATATTATATCAAAAGAAATGCTCCTGGACTTATAATGGGGTTACATCTTGATAAACCCATTGTAAGTTGAAAATATTGTACTTCAAAAATGAATTTTTTGTCCTGCTTATTTTGATTTTTAGATTCAAATGTTGATAGATATATATTTAATGCCACTTATTGTTCATTTTTTATCTTTTTTTTTCCTTCTTCTTAAAGAAGACCCTTTAACATTTCATGTGATATTGGTTTGGTAGTGATGAACTCCTTTAGCTTTTTGTTGTCTAAGAAGCCCTTCATATGTACTTTGATTCTAAATGATAATTTTGTTTGGTTTTTAGATCCTTGCTTTTCATCACTTGAAGTGTTTCTTGCCACTCATTTTTGGCCTGCAATTTTTATTGAAAAATTAACTGACAGTCTTATGGGAGCACCTTTGTAGATAACTGCTTTTCTCTTGCTGCCTTTAAGATTCCCTCTTTGTCTTGAACCTTTTGCATTTTAATTATAATGTGCCTTGGTGTGGGTCTCTTTGGGTTAATCTTGTTTGGGACTGTCTGCACTTCCTGGATTTGTATATCTAGTTCCTTTACCAAGTTAAAGAAGTTTTCTGTCATTATTTTTTCAAATAGGTTTTCAATATTTTGCTCCCTCTCTTATTATTCTAGCACCCCATGATGGAAATGTTGGTATGCTTGAAGTTGTCCCAGATGTTCCTTACACTATCTTCATTTTCTTAACTTTTTTTTTTTTTTTTGCTGTTCTGATTGGGTGTTATTTGCTTCCTTATGTTCCAAATTACTGATTTGATTCTCAGCTTCATATATTTTTATTGTTGAGTCCCTGTAAATTATTCTTCATTTCAGTTTTTAATATATCCTTCATTTCTGACTGGTTCTTTTTTATGGTGTTTGTGTCCTCACTAAGTTTCTTGAACATCCTTATACCATTGTTTTGGACTCTGTATCTGATAGTTTGCTCGCCTCCATTTTATTTAGTTATTTTTCTGAATATTTCTCCTATTCTTCATTTGGCATGTGTTTCTTTGTCTCTGCATTTTGGCTGCTACCCTATGTTTGCTTCTATGTATTAGGTAGAGCTGCTACATCTCCCAGACTTGGTAGAGTGGCCTTGTGTAGTAGGTGTTCTGTAGGGCCCAGTGGCATGGCCTCTCCAGTCATCCAAGCTGGGCAGTCCAGGTGTGCTCCTGTGTGGGCTATGTGCCCTGTCCTGTCATAGTTGAGCCTTGATTGCTGTTGGCATCACTGGAAGGGACTGATCCCAGGCCAGTCGGCTATGAGGACCAGCTGAGACTACAGAAAAGGAGCTACATTATAAGAGTTGATCCACTCTTGATGTGGCTTCTTCTTTAAATCCCTAGTTGTAGAACCTCCATTCAGCTCAATTTCAGGTGATTCTGAATGAATTTTGATGTAGTTGTGGGGAGGATTTAGTACTGCATTTACAAATGTCGCCATCTTGTCCGGATGTTTCTCTTAAGCAGCAATTTAAAAGGATGATACAGATCTTAATAAGGAGACTACCCAACATTTATCCATCTATCTAGCAATATATGTGCGTATGTGTGATTGGAAAGAACAACATTCATAGTGGTTAGGATTATTTTATTTTTATATTTTTCTGAATTTCTAATCTATAATGAACATGTATTGATATTTTTTAAAATAACAATTTGAGCTATTAATTAGCAAAGAATGTATTCAGTTCATCTTCTCTCATGAAAATGGCAGTTGTCTTTGGGGGTAAAAATAAATTTGCACAGGCACTTAGTAGTTACACTATGTGTTCTCAGTGCACAGAAGGCCTAATGATCTTATACCGTAGGTCAGGAGTTGGCCCTTGGGCCAAGTCTATACTACCACCTGTTTGAATAAGATTTTGTTTGGGCACAGCCACACCCATTTATCCCCATCTCATTTATGCATTGTCTGTGGCTGCTTTCAAGTTACAGTAGTAGTGTTGAGTAGTTGTGATAGTAACCATATGACCTACAAAGTCTAAGATAGTTGCTATGTGCCCTTTTACAAAAAAAAGTTTGCCAATTCCTGCTCTAAGCTTTCTTCCCAACAATGACAACAATCTTTCTACTGCTGTTTTTAAAAATTTATTTTTACAAAGCAGAGTCAAATAGCAATATGTGAATACCTTATCATAAAGGTTTTTCATGCACTCTGCCCCCCAAAATATCATAATCCAGAAATGCGTTTTAGTGAGGGAAAAAAATCTCATTGCTTTAAGAAAACAGTTGTCTTTCCTTCTCTGTTTTCTGAGATTTATCACCTTTAGCCTTTAGAAAGATCTGGAAGCAAAACTCTAGTGGAGTGCTAATTGCACATTTTAAAGTGGAATATAGGTTCCCAAAGAGGTTACTGAATAAAGGGCACAACCCCTTCCTTTCCCATATTAAGTGTCCTTGCTCTGCCCAAGCCTGGACCTTCAGACTTTCATATCTCTGCTGTATTTAGAATTCCTTTGGGGAGCTTAGTAAAAACATTAATCCTCACTTCTATCAGTTGTGCAGAGATTAGGTAAATGTCCCTGTTTCAAAGTGCATTTTCCATTCTGTTCCGCCTTCACCTGGTGTGAGTGCTTTGAAGAATGAATTTGATCAAAAAGCTATCTGTTCCCAGAAGAATCCATTACGTGTTCTCACTTGGAGATAGCATTGGTTTTAGGTCCTTTTAAGTCCAGATGATTTTTTCAAAGGTCAGCATTGGCCCTGGAGATCCAAACCTACTACCTCTTCCTAAGCCATCAGGGAGCCCACTATATGCTCCCAGGAAGTCTTTGAAATATATCAGACCAAGGCAGATCTGGGATCCAAACTCAAAGAGGATTAGGAGCCAAACAAGTCCGTACAAGAAATATATGTTGCAAGACAGAGTGTGCATTCAGATAGCGAGCTATTCTCCTGCTTCAGACATACATTACGTTGCCAGGGTAGCCATTCAGGTCACAGTTGTAGGTTTCTGTCCTCCTCTTCATAGGACATCTCTATTTATGGGCCCTTCACAAACCACACACCCTTCAGGCTTGGCTGCCAAAGGCCAGACCGTCACCTGCCAGAATAGATCATTAGCCCAGCAAACGACAGCCAGCAGCATCCTTACACTCACCACTGGCCGCCTCTCCTCACTCCTTCTCCCACTACATGGCTCACATCCCTACTTCAGTTTGCCTGCTTAACTCTCCCCTTATTCACTTCACTCACATTGTTTATTATTTTCTTTACTTTGTTGAGAAGTTTCTAGAACCTCAAGACCCAGGAGACTTATAGGGGAATAATAAATTCAGGGAAGGTCTTCGCGCTCGCCCCTTCCCCCTCAGCTCTGCCCCTGCCGCTCGCTCTGGAATTCCTCGTCAGCAGTTGCTCTTTCCTGTGACTTGCCGCTGAACTCTGTGGCGTGCCCCAGTGAGGCCTCTCAGGATACCTGCTATGAATATTAGCCATTCTTCATATCCACTGCTGTTCTGTGGCTTTGGTTCAGCAGAAGAGAACTAAAATGGGGTGTGTACAGGGCTATGAGCAAAGGCTTTTTTTTTGCCTGTGGGGGTTTTTATTTCTTTTGCAAAGGCTCTGGCCCATAAACAGAGCCAAAGCTAGGCTGAGTTCATGAAGGCATGTTGGCTCTGAGCTGCGGCTGGCTTTTGTGTTTTTTTTTTCCCCAACCCAATCTGGATATTATCTAGCTTGCCTCTCCACTGGCTGGAGTGAGGGGCTGAGATGGCTATACTCCTCAAGGGACAAGAATATTCAGTGTCCATGGCTTTTACTCAAAAACTGTCATTTCCTTATCCCAGCAGTTGCACCTTGATTATTACAGACCACTTCTTGAATGTCCTGAAATATTGTTCCATTTTGGACAAATATGAAGGAAACATCAGTCCCGTTCCTTAAAGAATGTGGACTCGGTGAGTGTAATCAGTAAACATACAGAGGGGAGTTCACACTTGGGACCTATGCAGTACGGTGTGGCCAAGTGTGGCCCATGTTCCGGAGTTCATTAAGAGGCCACCTCGTCAGTGGACTGAAACCCCTTCCTCAGCCAGGCCTCCTCTGGGGTCATCCCAGTCTTCCCTCCTGCAGGCCAGGTAGCACCTGCCAGCAGCCTGAGGGTAGAGTCAACCAGGGACTTATAAACCCAGAAACTTGAAACTTTAAAAAAATGCTGATGTGTTTTTAAAGGTATGTTTTATGCCAAGAGCCTGCTGGCAGAGAAGACACATGGGAGCTCTGTGTATTATCCACTTGAGATAGCTTCAATCCCAATCAACACTACTGTGAACTTAAAGAAACTGGACCACTTTCCTAGCGGCCCCCTCCCCCCACCCCAGGTGGCCCAGTTAACCCTAGATAAGCCCATTGGACAGCAGTGCCAAACTCTCGCTTCAGCAGTGCGGTCACCTTCTCACAGCCTGGACTGTGTATGCCTGGACATCCTAAGTGGCACCTCCCCTTCTTACCTGTAAGAGAGTAACCAGGTACCAAGGTTATAGATGAGGGCAGTAACCGAGCAATCACCAATTCATTTTAGAGAAAGTAAGGCCTTAATCAAGTCATACATCTGGATGGAGCTACTTTCACGCTGAGAAATATATCAGGTTCTTCCACCAGATGCCCAGGAGCATGGAGACATTAGCGTACCCCCTGCCAATGGAAACCCAAAGCTTACCCTAGGGGTAAAAAGACATTTGGGGAGTGGAAAATGGGCTTGTTAGAGTTCCTTTTTTCCAGGAATGTCTTAAAGTTAGTTTTCTTTGGGCAAATATACATGGAAATAGTGTTGGCCTGGTTATTTGACCAGCTTTTTGGGAGGTCCCAGAAATAGGAGTGAAAATTAAAGTTGCTTGTCTTCCCCCACAGCCTTCTGGGGTCCAGCTGACAAACAGGGAGTAAGGAACTGAGTTTTTTCCGATGTGAATTAATCACATCTCTCAGCCTGCTGCCTGGTGCCAGTTCTCGCTCACTGGATGCTGCTTTAGAGATCATCTTTGTCACCCAAGGGGACGCCACACCTGAAAGGAGAGAGAGCCAGAAAGTGCAGTTTCCCTGATTTCATCCAGTCACCCCACGGCCTCAGAGGGAGGCCCGTACACACCGTATACCACGCGCAGAATGGAGATCCGTCCATAAATTTCAAATGGCTGAGTGTTTTCCAGTTTTGTAAAATTAAATTAAGGAAAGGACTCCCAGACTGACTCCACCAAGTGCCAAGTTTCATCCCAGCACACATCATTTTTATAGTAAGTTTTCACTCCATGAATAGCACAGGATTCTAATGGAAATGCTGACAGGCCCAGAGCCAGCTCATGAAGTAATAATGCCACGTCTTTAATATTTTTACACAGCATGTCCTAATCTGCTGCAGCTTTAGATAGCGGGGAAACCAGTGACGACCCCCAGAGCACTACCCTTCTCTCCTCCTCTTTCAGATTGTGTTTTCCCATTTCAACCCATCCTTCCTTGGGAACATCCTTCAGTCCATTTACATTTTTTTACTTTGTATAATCCATTTATCAAGCCCAAGCTCAGCTGCCTTTTTCTGAACTATCAGGTTGGAAGGGAAGGGTGTGGCGGAGGGGGGGGAAGGATATCTATTCTGAACTCTTGCCTTCTGCTCATCAAGGCTAATAACTCACGAAAGTGAACTCCAGATGTGTGGCTCTTTCAAGTGAGGAGCAGCTACTGAGTGCCCGAGTTAGCTTGATCTATCCTACAAAGAAGCCCACAAATCAAGCTGCTTGCCTATCTCTTAGCAGGCCAGAAAGCCTGCTGACTTTCAGCCCTTCAAATGAACAAAAATATCCACTGAATAATGATCATGATGAGTTCAGAGCTTCTTTCTCAACAGGTGCCTATAGGCAGCCGGCTCCCACCGCCTAGCCCTACACGGTGAGCCAGCCTGTACTGCGGAGGGTGTGACAGCCCAGCGCCAGGCCTCCCAGCTTTCTACCCCGTATTTCCCTCACCTGTTGAACTCAGGCCATTTCCCCGAGTGACGCTATTTTAGCTATGGAAAGCAATGTGAAATAGGAGACAAAACTGAAGAAAGTCAGTGAGGTCAATTTTACTTAATCAGGAGTGTCAACTAGTGGCAGGTTATAGCTACATTGACTCCCAGGGGACATAATTTCATATATAATTTATTTTTCTTATTGTACACATCTCCTCTATTTTAAACTTTTACCACTCTCCAGTTAATGTGGGGTTTTTTTTTTTTTTCTTTAAGTAGGTGAAACTAGGAGGAAAACCCTCACACATCTGTGAATTACACCTGGCTCTGGCTTCATTCAGAGCCACAGTGGACCTGGGAACGGAGGCCTAAAGGCAATATTTTCTTTCACTGGTTAAGAAGCGTTGATAGAGAGAGGCTTTCTGCTGCCAGAACTCTCATTAACTAAGCAGCCTCCCCGAGCACTGCTTCCTCCTCAGCCACCTAACCAACCCAAGGCCTGTAATAACTGAGGGCCAAGGAGAGACAGCACTGTCGGTCCCTGCTGATTGACTGTTTCCTGGGGTGGGCGTGAGGTTGGGAGGGTGGAAATGGTCAACATTTGTGTAGGCGGAAGGGAAACAGAGAAAGAGATGCGAGCTCCTGCTGGAAACACTGCTCATTTCCTCAGTGAAGCAGAGGGCCGGGGAAGTCTTCATTCTTCGGCCCCTCTTGAGGTATGGAATACATTAGCTCAGGGTTTTGGGTGTCCTTGAACATGGCACACACTAAGGTTGCTCACCTTTAAGAAATGATTGATATTTCTTTTACTTTAACAAATGAGAAATGTCCGTGACAGAAAGGAACCCCTGTTACAAGCCAGGTTTTCTCATTAGCAGTGAAATGTGGATAATTATTCACTGAGAACATACACAGTGGGAATTCATGTTAGATTCCTTATTTTGACTATTGCTGTTGGCAGACCACAGAGACCACTGTGTACACACAGAGACATGCCCATAAACATGTACATAGAAGCACAGGGGCCTGCACTACATGTGCTGAGGAGGGGACCAATTCTGAGTAAAAAGGAAATTTTTAAGGAGAAGAAGGTATGTGTTCAGTTAAAAGCATTGAAAGACATATTAGTGGTAGAAAAAGGAGATGACTGTCAACTTTGTTCATTTACTTAATTACAAGTAGTTTATTTTGAACTTCTCTTATACTGTAAAAAGTCGACTTTCCTAGAGCATTTCCAGTCTGAGATAACTAGCCCCTCCTCCATGGCCACTGTCTACACATGAAGGAAAACACGATGACTTATTTAGCATATGACACTGTCTCAGTGAGGAAATAATATTTAGGACTGTCATAGTTAAGGTATACATTCAGCAATCTCGGGAAAACATCTAAAATAACAGTCAACAAGGCAGGAGTATATCCCTGTTTCGCACAGCAGTCCGGAGAAAGACTGTCCAGGCCTGGTCTGGCAACCTACCGCCATCTAGGGACCCAGGCAAAAAATGTCTAAGCTCCTATTGCTCTGACACCCTGGAGTATTGCCCGTATCCACTTAGGCAAGGATGGTTAGCTCCATTCTCAGTAGCAGGATGAAGGAAGGGTCAAGACGAACAAGTTCTCTTCTTTCAAAGATGTGTCCCAAATGCATACACATCACTTTCCCTCTCATTTCACTGAGTGTAATCATATGGCCCACACCTTATTGTATGCATGTATGGGAAATGTCTCCATTCGAGGCAGCTATGCACCTAACTAAAATTCAAGGGATTTTTACTATAAGGAGAGAATGAATAGGAGAGGATAACTAGCAGTTTCTGCCATACAAAGCAACCAAACTAAAGTTGTCGAAATCAAGGGTGACAGAAGTACAAATGAAAGTGATCTCCGACTTCAGCAGAGCTGAATGAAGGCCAACAGGAATTTTTAAATTGGGAAGATTATAAAATATTTGAGGAAACATCTGCAAGGAGCAGTCTGGAACAACAATGTTTTGTTATTGTTAAAACCTTATTTAAAAAAAAAAGCATAAAGCTGAATAAGCAGAATATATGAAAAGTGATTCTTTGGATACCGAGTCATTCCTGATGAGCAATGATTGGGTAATGCAAACATGTTTCTTTCTTTTTATTATAAATAACTTCACATACGTATGAAGTAAACAGAATAGCATAATGAACCCCTGTATACTCATCACCCACCTTCAATTAACAATATTCTGCCATTCTCTATCTTATTAGTACTTACACCTAATCTCCACTCCCTCCCTATTAATTAATGTTTCAGGTAAAATCTGCATATGTTAAAATGCACAAATCTTAACCCTAGACTTTTGACAGAGGCACCCATGTAACTATATCCTTGTTTAGTACGTTTGATCTCTTGATTGGGGGGGGGGGTATCTTTTTTCTCTTTTTGTTTCACTCTGAATAATTTCTATCATTAGATATTCAATTTCAAAAATCTTTTTCTATAGTATTTAGTCTCCTATCAATTCTATCCAGTAACCTTTTTATTTTATAAAATGTTTTATTTCTAGAAGTTTATTTGATTATTTTTTGTAATGTCCATTTCCTTCCTCATGGTGTGCATATTTTCCTTTAAATACCATCTTTTTAATATCTTTAATAAAACTTACCATGTTTTATCTACTAATTCCATCATCCCTGTCAATCCTTGATCTGTTTCTGTTGACTGATTTTTGTCTTGATGGGTCACATTTTCCTGATTCTTGGCTTATAGAGTAATTTTTGATTGAATGCTGGATGGTGTATTCTGGAGCTCTATATCTGTGTAGCACCCTCATTTCTAGAATTCTTCTTAGCAAACTTCCAGATGCCTCAGCCTCATTGGACTCTGTTTTCTGTCTCATCAGTTCATGCAGATAGTCTTCTATTCTGGATTGAATTGTGTCCTCCTAAAAAAATGCTGACATCCCTAACCCTCAGTACTTATGTATGTCACCTTATTTGGAAATAGGATCTTTGCAGATGATCGAGTTAAGATGAGGTCATAAGGGTAGGCCCTAATATGATTGGTTTTCTTACAAAAAGGGGAAATTTGGACACAAAAAAGGACACTCACTTAAGGGAAAAACTCCATGTGAACGTGAAAGCAGAATGATGCATCTATAATTGCCAGCAAGCCACCAGCAGATAGGAAAGAGGGATCGATCAGATTATCCTTACAGACGTTAGAAGTAACAAACACTGTCAACACTCTGATCTTAAACTTCTAGTTTCTAGAACTGAAACAATAAATTACTGTTGTTTAAGCTGCCCAGTCTGTGGTGCTTTGTTATTAACAACTTTGGGTCACTAATACAGCCTCCACACTTTGCTATTAAGAATGTGCCTCTAAGAGACATTGATAAGAGTGTGGTGGTTACGGGGGGGGGGGGAATGGGAGAGGGAAAGGGGGTGGGGAGAGACACAAAGAAAACAAGATAGAGGGTGACAGAGGACAATCTGACTTTGGGTGGTGGGTATGCAACATAATTGAACGACAAGATAACCTGGACTTGTTATCATTGAATATATGTATCCTGATTTATTGATGTCACCCCATTAAAAAAATAAAATTATTATAAAATAAAATAAAAAAAAGAAATAAAAAATAAAAAAAAAGAATGTGCCTCCCGGCAGGAAGCCAGGAAATTCATAGAGCTCACCTAATGGTTCCTTTATTTCAGACATCATAGTCCTCTACTCTCTGTTGCCTAATGTCTGCAAACAGTTGTTTCATACATTTTTGTCCAGTTTTCTAGTTATTTAAGGCATGAGAGGAAGCCCAGTCCTTGTAACTGCATCATGGCTTTCAAGTTTTTTTCTTATTAATTTAAACAGTTTGAATATAATGTACCTAAGTGGTTTGTTAACCTTCTTGAAGCTTTAGTTTTCCAAAAATTTGAGAGGTTTGGTAGTTTTATTTCTTCCAATGTTTTTCTGTTTCATTTTCTTCTTTCTTTCTTGGCCGTTAGTTGCATATATATTAGACCTTTTAATATTTTCCTACAGATCCATGAGACTGTTTATTTTCCTTAAATTTTTTCCCCTCTGTTCTTCACCTTGGAAATTTCTGCTTAACTATCTTCAAGTTCACTGACAATTTCTTCTGCCATCTCCAATTTTATATTAAACTTATCTAACAAATTTTTCATTTCATTTTTGTACATTTCAGATCTAGAATTTATTTATATAGCTTCAACTTCACTACTGAGATATTTCATCTGTTAATTTATTATATTTTCCTTTATGGTCTTACATATTTATAATAGCTGCTTTGAAGTCATTGTCCACACATTATAATATTTGCATCATTCAGGATTGGTTTCTATTGACTGCTATTTCTCTTGAGTACAGGTTACATTTTTTTTTGTCTAGTGGGGTTTTATTGTATTCTGAACATTATAGATGATCTATTATAGAGACTCTAGATTCTGTTGTGTTCCTCTGAAGAATGTTTATTTTTGTTCCAACAGGTGGTTAACTTGACTGCACTAAAATTCCAATCTCTTCCTTTCAGTGGGCACAAACTGAACTTTCTACTCTGTTAATTCAGCTTCTAGTGGTTGATCTTTTACTGGGTCCCTGGGGTCTGCCTATTAAGAATTTGTGCAAGATTTGTGCACATTTTCAACTTTATCACCTCTGTAACTCTTCCAGGATTTTCCCCTTAACTTTTCAGCTATTCTAAAAGGCCCCAGACTCTGTTCTCTGACTTCTCAAATCAATAAAGCTGTAAGTTTCCCAGCTCCCTGAGCCATGTAAGTATGGAGTAGTTTTCTTGGGCAGAAAGCCATAAGCTGGAAAATCATACCTGTTGCACCTGGGATTTTGTAGAGTAAGCTCTCCCTCCTGTTTCTGCCACTGCTTTTTGTCACACCTCTGTGCTTTCAAAGAGTTTTTGTTTCATGGTGTTATGTTGTTGTTGTTCTTCATTAGTTTATATTTTATGACTGTTATCTGCAGGAAGATCAGTCCAACCAAGTTATTCACTATTACTGGAAGCTAGAATCCCCAAATTATTTCAAGAGTTTTTTGACCAAGATTTACTCTGTTCCTGTTTTGCAACATTTGAAGTATTCCCATTCACCATCCTTTTTAAATTCTTCATCTCCTTAATAACCCACTTGTTAGCCTGCTTCTAAAGATTTAAGGCCCTAAATAAATTTTCTCTTAAAGAAATTGGTGCTCAGAGTATTCAATGTGATATTTTAATTATACGAACACTTTTATTTTCGATTTCACTAACTTCAAATTATTGACCATTCAAACATGAGTTATAATAAATTTTACCATTTATGTTACCAGAAAAGGGGGGAGGGTTGGTCTGTTGTTTTCATAAACTAATTAAATGACTCATTCATGTTACAAATTCTTACTAATCACTTATTTGCTAACAACTTGTTTCTTAATCAACTTCCTTTCTGTACTTCCATGATATTAGATTATCTTAATTTTCCTCCCATCCCTCAGACCACTTCTCAGACTCATTTCCTATCTCCTTTTCCTTCTTTAAACACTGAATGCCAGAGTTCTCCCATTGTTTTATCCTCATCGAAGATTTCTGCACATGTACATGAGACCCGGTCCCAAAATCTAAGTCTTCAGCTCTCAGTTCATTCCATTTTTTATCTTTATCATCTCAATAGATTTTCCATCCTTAATTTCCATAACAACCTAAGCATATCAGTTAGCTATAGCCATGAAGAAGAAGGAAAAGAAAGAGAAACATTGTTAAAAAGAAGAATCTGCATTTTTAAAAAACCAGCTCTCAGTGACCTAAAATAACAATCATTTATTCTTACTGATCTTATTTAGTTCAGCTTATCTAAACTGGGTTTGGCTAGGGTGGCTTGGCTGTTCTCTGCATTTCTCCCGTCCTCCTCTTGGACCACCAGGCCAGTCCAGGCATGTTCTCCTGCTGGCAACAGCCAAGGCTCAAGAGCATAAGCAAATGCTCACGAGGTCTCTTGAGGACTAGCACTTGGAACTTGTACCCCAGCACATCTGCCTTATTGATCTTATTGTGGTAAAATACACACAACATAAAGTGTACTATTTCAACCATGTTTAGGTGTACTGTTGAGTGACATTAATTACATTCATATTGTTGTATAGCCATCATGGTCCATATCTCCACAATTTTTTCATCATCCCAAACTGAAACTCTGTACCCATTAAATAATAATTCCCCATTTCCCCTTTCCCAGCACCTGGCAATCACTGTTGTATGAATTTGACTATACTATGTACCTTATATAAGTGGAATCATACAATATTTGTCCTTTCATGTCAGGCTTCTTTCACTTAATGTTTTCAGGGTTCATCCATGTTGTCACGTGATTCAATATTTTGTTTATTCATCCATTGATGGACATTTGGATTGTTTTCATCTTTTGGCTATCATAAATAATACTGCCATGGAGATTGGTATAAAAGTATCTCTTCAGGTCCCTGCTTTCAGTTATTTTGGGTACATATCCAAAAGTGGAATTGCTGAATCATACAATAGTCCTGTGCTTAATTTTTTTAGGAACTGTCCTACTGTTTTGTACAACAGCTGCAACATTTTACATTCCCACCAGCAGTGCACAAGGGTACTAATTTCTCCACATCTTTACCAACACCTTTTTAGTTTCTGTTGTTGGTTTATTTTATAATAACCATCCTAATTTCTATAACAATTAATGATGTTGAGCATCTTGTCATGTGCTATTGGCCATCTGTATATCTTTGTAGAAATCATTTTCAAGTATGCCTATTTTTTTTAATTTGCTTGTTTGTGATTGTTGTCGGAATTCTTTAATATTCTGGATATTAATCTCTTACCAGATCTAGGATTTACAAACAATTTCTCTCATTCTATGTGTTGTTTTTTCAATCTGTTCATAATGTCCTTTGCACAAAAGGTTTCAATTTTGATGATCCCCAGTTTATGTAATTTTTATTTTGTTGCCTGTGCTTTTAGCATCATATCCAAGAAATCTCTGCCAAATCCAGGTCATGAAGCTTTTCCCCTGTGGTTTTCTCATTTTTATACTTTCATCTTTTAGGTTTAGTTTTTTGACCCATTTTGAGTTCATTTTTATATATAGTATATGGTAAGAATTCAACATTTTTTTTTTTGCATGTGGATAGCCAGTTTTCCTAGCACCACTTGTTGAAAAAAGTGTCCTTTCTCCATTGAATGCTCTAGGCACCCATGTTGAAAGTCATTTGACCATATATACAAGAGTTTATTTCTCTGGTTTCTATCTATTCCATTGGTCTTTATGGCTGCTTTATGCCAGTACCATACTCTTTTAATTACTGTGACTTTATAAGTTTTCAAATCGGTAAGTGTGAGATCTTAGACTTTGTTCTTCTTGTTCAAGGTTGTTTTGGCTATTTGGGATATCTTAAGATTCCATCTGAATTTTAAGAGAGATTTTTCTATTTCTGCATAAGAATATCATTGGACTTTTGATAGACATTGCATTGAATCTGTAGTTCACTCTAGGGACTACTGATATCTTACTAATACTATTAAATCTTACAATAAATGAACATGCTATATCCTCTCATTTATTTTTTAATTTCTTTTAGCAGTGTTTTATAATTTTTACAAGTCTTTCACTTCTTTAGTTTATTTTTTAAGTATAGTATTTTATTCTTTTTGATACTATTATAATTAGAATTGTTTTCTTAATTTCTTTTTCAGATTGTTCATTTTTAGTGTAATATCTAACTCAGTTTATTGGCCAAAGTAGTCACATGGCCAAACCCAAAGTCAGGAAGGATGTGGGAAATACAGCCCACCCATCATGGGAGGGCACCACTAAGTTATATGGCAAAGTGAGTCAACATAGGGAAGTGTGAATTATGGGATCCTGTAACACTATATCCCACACTGAGCTTCTTAAGCAGATTTTAGCATTATTTTTCCAGAGCCCTTCTTCAAAGTAGTCTATTCAAACCCCTTCAACATACACAAGTATAATAAAAACATTAAAAAAAAAGAAAGGGTGAAAGGATTAAAGGAATGAGCAAAGCACATAGGTAACAAAGTGCTTAGGTAAATTGTTGATGCCCAACAGAACAAATAGTAGGTAAGAACACAAAGCAAGGAATCAGAAGGCCTGTTCCTTGATCTTGGGAAGGTCTCCTAACATCTGAGCCCCCGTTTCCTCCTCTGGCAGTAGGCTGGATGATCTTTAAGAGCCTTTCCTCTGTTAACTCTGCATCCTACACCAATTCTAACAGTGCTGGCAGCACTGGAAATACCTTCTCTTTACAGATCCGTGAGCACATACATCCATGCAGGTGGCCAACATGGGTCTCACAGATCTCATCATTTTCTGCTTTACCGTGCAGTTTTCTTAGTGTGCTTTTCTTTTTTAATCCTACGACACTGGGTATTTCCTTGTAAGAGGAAAGATAGTCTTTGCTATCCTAACTGTCCCCAGAACAGTAGTCACCAAATAGATTTTTTTACATGAACTGAAGGAATTTTTAATTTTTAATGATTTATCATGTGTTTTAAACTTCCAAGTAAATTTTCAGTGGAAGCCAAGTTGCTGGAAGCACAACAGCAAATTCATCAAGTACTCTGAATTTGGAGAAAATGAGTTTTCTCTCACAACTGCGATCAGTGTATCGTACTAATTTTATGCTACAAAGCCTTTAAGCAGACATGATATCTTAGTTTAATATTTTGGAATTGTAATGTACCAAAATATGTTCAATGGCTATGTAAATAAGTGTAATATTATAAATGTCCAGTGCAGGCTTGGTAAGAGTTGTCTGAAAGCCAAGGTTCTTGACTTATAGAGAAATGAGATCAGTATTCAAAATTGTTTTCCTAGTCTCTGTTGAAAAAGTTTGGCTTGAAAATCATATAAAGAGTAAAATGAAAGCAGTATTAGACTTACCAACTAAAGTTTGATTGTTAACTATGACTGTATGGTATGTATTTTTTCCCAACTCACTACATTTAAAGAAATTATTTCTTTCATTATATAATCAGCATAGGAACTAATTAACTTGAAAAAATGTTCAATGGGTGAATATTAATTGCTTTATTTTTTTTTGAAGTTGGTAAAGGGACATAGATAGAAATATACACTCACTTTGTATCCTCCATAAATTTTACTTACTTGATTAATAGTCACCCGCCTAGAGTCCCCAAGTATGAAATACTGTATCTTCTGTTTGCTTGGGAATGGCAAGAGTGAGAGAAATGCCATGGGGAAGACTATATTGTACTCATGGCCTCTAGAGCCACATGGATGCTAAAACAACTCATCAGGAATGTGTCCTTTCTGGCTTTACCAGTGGCTTACCTCTCCCCTCCTCTCCTTCTAGGCTGCCCCATCAAAGGTCACCCTACCCCCAATATCACCTGGTTCCATGGTGGTCGGTCAGTTGCCGCTATCACAGGATTGACACATCATATCTTGGCAGCTGGACAGATTCTTCAGGTTGCAAATCTAAATGGCGAGTCTCAAGGGGAGTTCAGCTGCCTGGCACAAAATGAGGCGGGAGTGCTGGTGCAGAAGGCCTCGCTTGTCGTCCAGGGTAAGAAGCCCTTTGGGCTTTGGGGCGGGGCTGATTTCTTGAACAAGTAAGTCCCCCTGGGAATCTAATTCTCTAGTAGACAAAGTGATTTCTGATCTCTGGAGGTTCCTAGAGCAGGAAAACTGAAGCCAAACCATGTTTCCACTGGCTCCACACCAGCAGAGCCTGGATAGACCAGTGCTGCTCTCGTAAGTGGGCCCTTCTGCTCATGATGTTGCTGCTGCTTGAGACCAAGGAAACACCACCATATGGCAAAGTCCAATGTGTTTCCTTTACACTGGGTTCACTAGGAAAGAACACATACACGTGCTCACACATGTAAAGTCACCTGTTAAGAAAAATGCAGCCTGACCAGGTAGTGGCACAGTGAATAGAGCATAGGACTGGGATAAGAAGTGCCCAGGTCTGAAACCCGGAGGCCTCTGGCTTGAGCGCAGGCTCATCTGGTTTGAGTGAGGCTCACCAGCTTGAGCCTAAGGTCGCTGGCTTGAGCAAGGGTTCACTTGATCTTCTGTAACCCCCAGTCAAGGCACATATGAGAAAGCAATCAATGAACAACTAAGGGGCCACAACAAAGAATTGATGCTTCTTATCGTTCCCTTTTCCTATCTGTCTCTCTGTCCCTCTCTCTGTCTCTGTCACAAAAAAATAAAAAAGAAAAATATAAATTTTCTGTTGGTTTGGTTCCAAAATGAGACATAATCTGAACCACTTGATTATTGGCTGCTGCCCTGGGAGTCAGGGCTGGTGGGGTACCTGCCCATTGCCGTGCAGGGTCTTCAGCTGCAGTCACCCGCTGGGCACGCACCAGGCTCCCTTCAGGAGCAGACCGGGAAGCTTGAGTGACTGGTTCATCGAACTCCCGGGAGCACTGGCAGTCAGACAGCCCGTGGGCAGGCCTGGCACTTGCTGTACCAGAAAATTATGATAAGCCCAAAACAGTGGAAGAGGAACCCACGCTGGCCTTGCTGTAAAAACTAAGCGAGGCCTTGAGTTTTCCAAAGGCCAGTTGTACCTGTGGCCTATGTGTGACACCTTTAAGGGAAGCAAAATTCTACTACGTATTCTAAAGGGAGGGTTCTGTGGGAAAGGACAGACTTTCGTGCTGCTATAGCCCATACAGAGGAAGAGCTCTGAGCACATGGGTTTTTCCCTTAATCCTCTTCCCTCACCATTTGGCTTTCCAGACAGGAAAATAAATATTCTCTTTTCTTGCCAGCCAGCCATTCTCTACTAAAAACCAGAAGCCAGAGCCTATCTGCAGGATTTGAAACACACAAGTTTGTAAATAAGCACTCTCAGTTTACTGACCCACGGTTATTTTAACAGCTTTATTACCCGTGAGTCCCAGACCCCCAACAGAAAATCCAAAGAAATCACCTTTCTTCCTGATATCAGTGTCTCGCCCAGTTGAGTTCTCTCTGGACAGGCTGGTTTTCCGTAACATCTACAAAGTCTAACTTGAATCTGCACTTTTAAATATGATCGTTAAATGTCTGATATTTTCATATCTCTTTGTTGAAAAATAAAGTCACTTGCTGGTGGTGATCCAGTCTGAAAAAAAAAAATAGGGAAAGTACTTTAGGAAGTATGTTTAATCAGCTACGGCTTTTGATTAAGTACTCGCTCTGTGCCAGGCTCTGGGCTAGGCTCCCCCATTCCCCGTCCCACCAGGCCTCACAATAACCTGACGATGTAAGAGCTAAGGTGCTTATTTCATGGCTATGCCAACTGAGGGCTCTGGAGACCGTGTCATTTGTCTAGATAAGCTGGGAATAGTGCCCACTGAGGGACAGAGACTCATTCATTCCTAACTGCCCTGCTCAGAAGAAATATAGAGCATGGGCAATAAATAATGCTGTCTGCTTTTCACCTCTGATCGTTCTTCTGTGACAGATTACTGGTGGTCCGTGGACAGACTGGCAACCTGCTCAGCCTCCTGTGGTAACAGGGGCATTCAGCAGCCCCGCCTGAGGTGTCTCCTAAACAGCACAGAGGTCAACCCTTCTCACTGCGCAGGGAAGGTTCGCCCTGCCGTGCATCCCGTCCCCTGCAACCGGAGAGACTGCCCTTCTCGGTGAGTGTGGCAGAGGCTGGCTCAGGCCTCCCCACCCCCCAGGATGGACCCTGACTTTTAGCCAAGTTCGGGACCAGCCCTTTCTTGGTTAGCACTATGCAGGGAGAGACTTCAAGTGCAGGTAAGGGGACCTGCCCTCCAAGGAGCTATTCCTTCCTGAAGGCACAGGTTTGTCAGGACTCTTCACCATGCAGAAAATACCCCTCAGAAGGAGTCTCCTCCCTCAGCCCTGTTGTTCCCTCAACTCTGAACAAGTTAAGGGCTGTTCCGGGCATTTAAATGCCCGAAAGACTCTGTCCAGAGGGCAGGAACAGCTCAGGCACTGGCAGGAGATAAAACTGGCTGTTTGTAGAAGAAATGTGTTTGCAGTTGAAGTGCTAAAGGGATGGGGGCCACTGGCCTCTCCCCCAACCCTCCCCCTTTCTTCTAACTGTAAATACCTGTGCTAGTCAGTACTTTAGTTTAGCTAAAGAAATCTTATCCTCTTCTTTTCCACAAAGGATGGTGCCCTGCTAAAGTTGAAATCGATCTTCATTTCTTATGGTTGCCTCAATATCGGATATACATTCTCTGCATCCAGGTCCCTTATAGAGCCCAGAATGACACCCACAGTCTGCCTCTCACGTCTTCCTTGAGCTTTGAGAAGCCATGGATCCCACTCGGCATGCCCATCATGGTCTTCAGTCAGTAGCTAAAGGGATAATGGATGGGCTTAGGGTTGGCACTGGCATGGCATCCTGAGGCTGGGGGTCTTGGCTGGTCCCTGAAATATCCCTTTGCTACCTATCTGCAGGTACTTCCATATACCATTTAGGCAACTGCATTGTGTTTTGCTAGCTGAGTCATAAGGAGCAGCTGAAACCAGGAGAGACTCAATGAAATATGAAACACACTCATTAATATCAGCAGTTTGACTTGCTGACGGGAAGGTTTCCACGGGAATGATTAATGTCCTTTTATACCCTTCCTGAACTGTAACATAGCCCATACCTCTCCTCTCGCAAACCCCTCACCCCAGCTCCTGAAAAATTGCTGAAATGTATATTTGGAAATAAAAGTTGATTGAAATGCAGGCCTGACGTTCACCAGGGATATAAGAGACTGGAAGACTGCCGTTGCCAAGCTGTGTGAAATGAAGAAGAGGTCTTGGGCATGCCAGGGACTTTTTGATTTGCTGGAGTGATGGTCAGAGTCAATCAGCCTCATTTACTTCTGCAAATGAAATAATAGCTGTGTCTCCTTGGGTTGCAGTGCCCCCAGGAGCTCTCAAACCTCATGCCGGCTTCCTAAGTGGCTCTGCTCCTGTGGGTGGAATTCTGCATGCAGTTCTCTCTCTCCAGGGCAAACGGAGCAGGGAAGTTCCATAAAACTAAATAAGTCACAGATCCAGACGCAAGAGGAATTTGCTCTCTGTCCCTGCTACTTTCTTCTCATGAGGGCCAGATGTGGTACCACTGGACTAGGAAGAGGCCACAGGATCACCTTTGACTGATTTCCTCCCCACCTTGGGCACTTTAGCAGTCTTTTTTGCATACACACAATCCCGGTGCCCTGGTCTTCTTTTTGAGTAGTTATAGGCAGTCTTGTTTTGACCCAGATAGGACCATTTCATTTAGATAAATTTTTTCTCAGACAAAAAAAAAGCAAAGAATGCTTTTCCCCCTCCAGTGGTCGGCAAACTCATTAGTCAACAGAACCAAATATCAACAGTACAACGATTGAAATTTCTTTTGAGAGCCAAATTTTTTAAACTTAAACTGAATAGGTAGGTACATTCCTTATTGAGGTAGCGCCCGCACATGGTATTTTGTGGAAGAGCCACACTCAAGGGGCCAAAGAGCTGCATGTGGCTCGCGAGCCGTGGTTTGCTGACCACTGTTAGACTGGTTGAAATGGCACTGTCTTTCCTAGCTATTTTCCCTAAAGTGTCCCCCCAATTCCCTCCTCTTTGAGAATTATCCTAGGGTATAAACATACAAAGAGAACCCCTACATCAGGGGTCCCCAAACTACGGCCTGCGGGCCGCTTGCGGCCCCCTGAGGCCATTTATCCGGCCCCCACTGCACTTCCGGAAGGGGCACCTCTTTCACTGGTGGTCAGTGAGAGGAGAATAGTTCCCATTGAAATACTGGTCAGTTTGTTGATTTAAATTTACTTGTTCTTTATTTTAAATATTGTATTTGTTCCCGTTTTGTCTTTTTACTTTAAAATAAGATATGTGCAGTGTGCATAGGGATTTGTTCATAGTTTTTTTTATAGTCCGGCCCTCCAACGGTCTGAAGGACAGTGAACTGGCCCCCTGTGTAAAAAGTTTGGGGACCCCTGCCCTACATGTTTGTATATGGACTGAGGATCTCAGAGTTTCCCAGCTGACATCTTGGCTCTATGAGAAAAGCCATTTGTCATTGTCTTGGTCAGTCTCACTTCCAAGGATCTGAGTTGTAACTAGAACCCAGCATTCTGAGAACAACTACTTTCAGCCCTCTAAGAAGTGCAAGACCTGTGGACCGTGACTCATAGAGGTGGGAAGGTGCTCCAGAAAGCTGGAAGACACTTTGCATATACCTGAGGGATTGAACAAAATCAAATGAGAGGTGGATTAAGGCAAGGGAGAAAATACAGTGAGTACTAGCAGACAGAATGTTGACTTAAGTGAGACCCAGATTGCTCCTGGGTCCAGAGGTGACATGGATTTGGATCTGTCTTCCCTGGGAAATTGTCTCTCCTTTGCCCCACACTTGGATGCCATTAAGAAGTACCGGAACCACAGTGCAGTGTAACTAGTTCAAGACTGTTCCCCAACCACAGTGCAGTGTAACTAGTTCAAGCCGTGTTCCATCCAGATCACGGCTTTGGGGGCCAGTGTCAAGCTGAAGCAACTGTTCTTCAGATTATTTTTTTCAAGATGTGTTTTTTCAGCCAGTTTCCAAAGGGTATTTGTTTCCCGTGGCTGCTATAACAAATTACCACAAGCATGGTAGCTTAAAACAATAGAAATTTATTCTCAGTTTCAAAGCCCAAAAGTCCAAATCAAAGTGACAGCAGGGTTGCGCCCCCTCCACAGGCCTGAGGGGAGACTCTGCTCCTTGGCCCTTGCAGCTTCTGAGGCCTCTGCGCATCCCTCAGTCTGTGACCACAGCACTCCATCCTCTGCCCCTGTGCTCATGCAGTCTCCTCCTCTGGTGTGTGGACTCCCCCTCTCCTCTCTAAGAATACCTGTGATGACATTTAAGGCCTATCTCGCTAAATGTAGGATAATCTCACCTCAAAATCGCTAATTCTACCAGCAAAGACCCTTGGTCCAAATAAAGTAGCATTCACAGGTTCCAGGGATTTAATGCAGATTTCCTTGGGGGGGAGGCATATTCAGCCTATCCCTCCAAGTCTATACTGTGAAAAGGCCCTGTCCCCCAGATTAGCAGCTCTGTGGTGAGAGCATGGGGATGGGTGGGGCTCTTTGCTGAGAGTGTAGGCATCAGTCCTTTCCCCAAGGCTGGCCCTTGCCCTGACTCCTCCTCCTCTCCACAGGTGGATGGTGACCTCCTGGTCGGCCTGTACTCGGAGCTGCGGGGGAGGCATCCAGACCCGCAGGGTGACCTGCCAGAAGCTGAAAGCTTCTGGGATCTCCACTCCTGTATCCAATGACATGTGCACACAACTTGCCAAAAGGCCGGTGGACACGCAAGCCTGTAACCAACAGCTCTGTGTGGAGTGGGCCTTCTCTAGCTGGGGCCAGGTGAGAGCATTTTATTTGAAAGGTGAATCTAAAGGTGCTGACCCTGCAACAGTAGGAAGTGCCTAGCATGTGATCTATCCTGGCAAATGTTCCAAGTGCACTGAGAAAAGCATGTAATCTTCAGTTTGGGGGTGAAATGCTCTATAAATATCTATTAAGTCAAACTGGTCTAATGTGGCATTTAAGGCCATTATTTTCTTATTATTTATGTGTCTGGATGATCTATCTATTGAAGTAAGTGGAGTAGTCAAGTCCTGTTAATACTGCATTACTGTTCATTTCTGTCCTTATGTTCATTAATATTTGCTTTATATTCTTGGGTGCTCCTTTGTTGGGTGTTCAGATATTTATGATTGTTATATCCTCTTCTTGAATTGATCCCTTTATAACTATGTAATGACTTTGTTTCTTTTTACATTCCTTGTTTTAAAGTCTGTTTTGTCTGATTATCAGTATTGCTACCCCAGCTTCCTTTCCCTTCCTATTTGCATGGGGTATCTTTTCCTGTCCTTCCACTTTCAGACCATGTGCATCCCTCTGTGAAGTAGTCAAGTGAGTCTTTTGTAGGCAGCATGTGTATGGGTCATTTTTTTTTATCCATTCTGCCACCCTCTGTCTCTTTATTGGATCATTAGTCTGTTTACCTTTAAAGTAATTATTGATAGGTATGTGCTTATTGCCATTTTGTTCTTTTTTGGTTGTTTTTGTTCTCTGTGCTTCTGTTTTTGATTTCTTTTGATTTGTTGGTTTTCTTTATGGTTTTGATTGGATTTCTTTCTCTTCAATTTTTTGTGTACTTTTTTGGTTTTGGTTTGTGGTTACCCTGAGGTTCACCTAAACCCTTCCATATCTACAGCAGTCCACTTTCAGCCGGCAGACATTGACGTTCAATTACGTTCTAAAAGCACCACAGTGTTACACCCCCCTCCATTCTTTATTTTTTATATCATGTTTAAATCTTTTTGTTTTGTGTGTCCCCTGATTATTTATCATATTAGTTCTTTTTGCTACTATTGTCTTTTAATCTTCATTAAGTGGTTAATTCATTGTGATTATTGTACATTTGCCTTTACCAATGATTTTTTTTTATTTCCTTTATTTTCTCATTCCTGGTTATGGCCTTTTCTTTTTTGCATAAAGAAGACCCTTAATATTTCTTTCTTTCTTTTTTTTTTTTTTTTTTTTTTTTTTTTTTTGAGTGAGAGGATGGGAGAGAGAAAGAGAGACTCCCACATGTGCCCTGACCAGGATCTACCCAGGAACCCTTGTCTGGGGCTGATGCTCGAATCAACCAAGTTATCCTCAGCACCTGAGGCCAACGCTCTAACCAGTTGAGCCACTGGCTGCGAGAGAGGAAGAGAGAAAGAAGTGGGGAGGGAGGAGGGAGAAGCAGATGGTCACTTCTCATGTGTACCCTGACTGGGAATAGAACTTGGGACGCCCCCATGCCTGGTCAATGCTCTATCCACTGAGCCAACCGGCAGAGCTAAGATTACTTATAAGGCTAGTTTAGTGGTTGTCAACTCCTTTAGTGTTTGCTTGTCTGGGAAATGCTTATCTTTTCTTTGATTCTGAATGGAAACCTTGCCAGATACAGTATTCTAGGTTGTAGAGTCCTTTCTTTTAGCACTTTTAATATTTCCTGTCACTCCCTTCTGGCCTGTAAAGTTGCTTCTGAGAAATCAGGTGATAGCGTTATGGGTTTTCCCTTGTACGTAACTAATTACTTCATTCTTGCTGCCTTTAAGATGGTCTCTCATCTTTAACTTTTGCCATTTTAATTAGAATATGTCTTGGTGTGGGTTTCTTTGGGTTCATCTTGTTTCAAACTCTCTGTGTTTCCTGGACCTTGATGTCTCTTCACTTACCCAAATTAGGAAAACTTTCAGCCATTATTTCTTCAAATATTCTCTCTGCCCCTTTCTCTCTCTCTATTCTCCTAGATTTCTACAATACAAACATTAGAGCACTTGCTGTTATCCCAGAGGTCTTTTATACTATTCTATTTTAATTTATTTTTTCATTTTCCTTTTCTGATTGGGTGATTTCCACTATTCTATCTTCTAATCCATTCTTCTCTATTAGCTAACCTGTCATCAATCCCCTCTAATATAGTCTTCATTTCAGTTATTGTATTCTTCATCTCTAATTGGTTCTTTATTAGATTATCTATCTCTTTGCTGAAGTGCTCTCTGAGTTTCTCTGTTCTACTCTCAAGTTTGTTGAGTATCCTTATGACTGTTTCTTTTAATTCTTTATCAGGCAAATTACTTTTCTCCAGTTCATTAGGGAGTTGCTCTGGAGAGTCTTCTAGTTCCTTTATTTGGGGAATATCCTTCTGTCTCCCTATTTTGTTTGACTTTCTGAATTTGTCGCTCTAAGTTGGCTGGAATAGCTATCTCTCCCAGTCTTAAAAAAGTAGTCTGTGTGTAGATGTGTGTCAGACAGTTTTGGCATGTGGGTTGTTGTCAGGGCGGGTGCATATGGTGCTTCGTGTCCTGGCCTGCAGGAGTGGGTCCTGGGAAGCTAGGTGTGTGCATGCTTCCTTGTCCTTCTGATCAGGGTAGGGTTGATGGGTGTAGATGGGGCTGCACAGTGCATGTTTAGTGTGCCCTGTTGCTTCAATTATCTGTTGTCAGAACAGGGTCTGGACAGAGTTGCTGTGCATGCTTGCCTCTCAACACCCTACTAGCTACACCCTCTTGCTGGGTGGGACAGCCTGTCTGTGCACACAGATGTACTTTGCTAGTTCTGCACTCTCTCCTAGCTGGGCAGCCCTGCATGCACACATAGCAACACTCCACATGAGAGAGCCCTGCATGTGAGTACCACAAAGTTTTGCTAGTTCTGGACTTTCTTCGGGGGCAGCAGTCCCATATGTGCATGCAACAGCAGTGCCCCATTGTCTGTCCCTGTACTTGTTCTGGATGGGCAGTCCTGCATGAGGCTACTACAGCACTTTTCTTGCTCCACACTGTCTATAAGAGGGCAGCCCCACTCTCTTTGCACTTTCTCTGGACAGGGTAACCCTGCAACATTTTTCTAGCTCTGCTCTTTCTCTGGGAGGGGAGCCCTGTGGCATGTGCAGCCCAGTGGATGTGTGAAGCATCACCCTGCCATACCTGCTGAATCTATCTCTGTGTCAAGGGGCTTCTTGTATGCATGCTATGGCAACTGTCCTGTTTTTCCAGGAGAGGTGGCTATGGTCACACTGTAGCACCCTGCATGTCTGTCCAAGAACCTGGATAGAGCTCCCATCTATTATCCATGTGTGGGTGAAACATAAACAATGGTGCTCAGCAGTTCCTCTGGTCCTGGGTTGTTCCCTCGGCTTCCAGAGAACTCTCACAGTTCCCCAAAACTTCTCTATACAGTCTCTCTGTCTTGCTTGTTCTGCAGAAGCTGTTCAGTTGGCTCAGAGTTGTCTCTTAGGAGGAACTACTCTAAATATAAGTGTACATTTAATGTGTTCTTGGGAGGGAGTGAGCTCAGTCTCCACTTATGTCACCATCTCCAACTTGACAGAATGTTTTCGAATATATGCCCTGTGTTCAAAACCTACTTGGAGACCTACTGAACATCCAAGAGCTGTCTTCCAGACTGATAATTAGCTGGTACCCACCAACAGTGTGGTAACAACTACTGTGGTTTGTTGGAGGTTGGGGCTACTTGGTAGGATGATCATTCTGATTGGTCAAGCACAATTTGAATAGTTGGTATCTGAACCATACCATTATCTTAGCCAGCTGGGACAACCCAAAACAACTACAAGGCTCTTCATTCTTTATGTCCCTGTATGAACAAATGGGACTAAATGCTTTTGGGCAGTTGGCAACTCAAAACTTGTTGGAACTGGCAATCTACACATTGTTGCATTCACTCCCCTCCCACCCTAAGGTGTGTTCTTTGGAGAACAATCACTTGGAATTTTCTATCTACTTAATACACTGTGCCATCATCTCTCATTAAGATCAAATATTATTTGGGGAAATGTGGCCACAGAATTTACTTGTAACACATAAGCCATTTGTGTCCCAGTGAGTCAGGAGACAGTGCTCAATGCTGGCCATTAACATTCGACCAGAGGCTTCTTTTTGGCGCCTCTTACCAACCCCGTGGCCTAATGTATGTGCTTCATAATCAAAGAGGCATGAGCTCACCCTTGCTCCTAAGCCTGGGGGATATCATCTTTCTCTTACCTGGAAAAGTCCACTTCTGATAGCTCTGATTCAGCCCAAGGCAGCTCTGCTTCTACGCCCTCAACTTATTGGCAGCTTGTGAAATTACAATTGGGAACAGATCTGGCTACACATGGGAGAAATTTCTGCATTGTATCATTGAGGTCAATCAAGGGGACATACAGTGCACATTGATCATTCTCAGTAATTACTTTTCCTAAAAGAAGGAAAAATAGATCATTCCCACCAAACACTCTCACCCCCTTCTTATTTCTTCTAAAACCCTCTAGGCAAGTATGTCTCAAGTTCTAATGTAAATCACCTGTGCATCTTGTTAAAAATGCTAATTCTGATATGGAGGGTTTTGAGTAGAGCTTTGGATACTGTTTTTCTTTTTATTGAGGTATAATTGACACATAACATTATATGTTTCAGGTGTATTACATAATGATTCAATATTTGTATACATTGTAAAATGATCACCACAGTAAGTCCAGTTAACATCTGTCACCATACAGTTATAAAATTTTTTTTTCTGCTGAGAACTTTTAAGATATCCTCTAAGCAACTTTGGACTATACAATAAAGTATTATTAATTAGAGTCACCAAGCTGTATACTACATCTCCATGACTTTATTTTCTTACTAGAAGTTTATAACTTTGGGCCCCATTCACTGATTTACTGATTTTTGCCCATGCTCACCCCCATCTCTGGAAACCAACAATCTGTTTTTTGAGGTTTTATTTTTTAGATTCCACATATAAGTGAGATCATACAGTATTTATCTTTCTTTGGCTTATTTCATTTAGCATAATTCCCTCAAGGTCCATGTGTGTTGTTGCAAATGGCAGGATGCTCTTATGTTTTATGGCTGAGTAATATTCCTGTGTGTGACATTATTTTTTTATCCTCTAAATCCCTTGATGGACACTTACCTTGTTTCCATATCTTGGCCATGGTAAATAGTGCTACAATGAATATGGGGTACAGATATCTTTTTGAGTTAGTGTTTTTCATTTTCTTCAGAAAATACCCAGAAGTGGAATTGCTAGACCATATAGTAGTACTAGTATTTTTTTTTATAAATAAAATTTAATTTTAATGGGGTGACATCAATAAATCAGGGTACATATATTCAAAGAAAACATTTCCAGGTTATCTTGTCATTTAGTTCTGTTGCATTCCCATCACCCAAAGAGAGATCATCCTCCGTCACCCTCTATCCAGTTTCCTTTGTACCCCTCCCCCTCCCCCTCTCCCTCATTCCCTCTCCCCACCCCCCGAAACCACCACACTCTTGTCCATGTCTCTTAGTCTCGCTTTTATGTCCCACCAATGTATGGAATCCTGCAGTTCTTGTTTTTTTCTGATTCACTTATTTCACTCTGCATAATGTTATCAAGATTCCACTATTCTGCTGTAAGTGATCCGATGTCATCATTTCTTCTAGCTGAATAGTATACCATGGTGTATATGTGCCCCATCTTCTTTATCCAGTCTTCTATTTTATTTACAGTGATTAAAAGCCTTTAAGCAAACTCTTGGCCAATACAGCAAGAATCCATAAAAGAGTAATGTCCTTAACATGTTCACCAAGTCCAAGTTGGCCCCATCACCATGCCAAATTCCTGAAAAATGCAAACCAACCATAGTTCAGTCTGTTAGGAGCTATCACAGGGAGCAGGAGTCCAGGAAAAGTCCACATGGCACTGGAATTCTTGTCACAATTCTATACTTTGCAGCTCACATCCAAGTCCCAATGACTGCTGCTTCTAGCTGGTAATGGTTCAGGCAGACTGGAAAAGCCATTTGCAGCATGCATGGATATGGAGCTTCTGTTCTCCTCTGCCTGGAGAGATGAGACCAGGTTGCTTTTCCCTGGAGCTCTGCGACTGTGGCATGGTAAAGAGAACCTTGGGATACACTAAGCTGGGTGGCAAAGGTAGATTCATAATAGAAGTTGGCAAAAGGGGGAAAGAGAGCTCTAAATTAGGAGTAGGTCCCAGCCTGAAATATGAGCGGGACATTGAGGTAGGAGGGATAAAGGAAACACTATATATTAAGCAAAGCAGCAGAAAATAGGACTATCAACACCCACGACAGAGATCTTTGAGGGAAGAATAAAAAACCTGACTATTCAGGCAAAACATAGTTAAGTGGCGCTTGTGAAAATGAGATCAGTTTACCTGCTTCTTGGAAGAAATACCCTAGGCTTGTCCACAGTGTTGTAGATGGGGCTGATGGCCCTGGGTACCTTCAGCCTTCAGTGGCAAACCCCAGCTTTCTGGGCAAGGTTAGGTCATAGGTGGCTGGAGCAGGGATGGAAGAGACTGAACCCTCCCTTAGAGGAGCAAGGAGGAAGCCTACCTTCCAGTGTCCCTGTTTCCTCACAGCAGAGGCATGTAAGCCTTGCAGGCTTTAGCTCAATGACCTTCCTTTCCACTATTGAAGCAGGACCCAGATGGCATCCTATGAGACCCCTTTGGGGTGTTGGAGCCTTTAAGGGTGTATCCTAAAAGCTGGTAGTTCCCCTGATCTCTATTGGGCTTTTTCTGCCTCTAGGTATCTTAAAAGCCATGCTCAGAAGATCTCGCTGAGGGGTTTGAGGATCCCCATCCGCCTATATAAATCTTTTCCATATATCTGGAGCTATTTGGAAAAAGACAAAACAGTGTTATTAGCTGGATCTAATAAAGAAGGTAGTAGTTTGCAGGTGAAAAAGATCTGGTGTCTCCTGTTCATCAGCATTCAAAAAAAATTTAAATTTTCTTTTTTAAGTAAAAAGCATGATATGGTAGACCCGTAGGAATTTTAGGATATGACTACCCCCTATTAAATTTTTTAATTGACCTTAAAAGGTTTGCTGAGTACACTTTAATAATACCTTAACTTTAAAGATTGTAAGCATGACAAAATACAGTAAATGCTTTTGCTCCCTATGCAGGAGCATTTTCAGTTTAGCCAGTTTAGGAAATCCAATAATAGAACAATGCATACAGACAATGAGCTATAACATGCTTAGCAGCCTCTCCTGTTCTGACAGAGGTTACTATAGATCCGGAATATGTATCCACTGTAATGTGGACATACGACTGTTTGCCAAATGAAGGTATATGAGTAACATCCATCTGCCAAAGTTGTCCTGGTAGGAGTCCTTGAGAATTAACTCCAAATGAAGGGGCAGTATAGGACCCCTTGGACAGGATTTCCCAATCTGCCGTGCTGCTTCCCGAGAAAGTTGAAACTGTTTACACTGGGCTGCAGCGTTCTGGTGATGAATAGTATGAGACTGACTTGCTCGGTCTGTCATGGTTGCTCCATATAATTTTCTTTTGGGTAGCTTGCTCAACAAGGGCATTCCTAGGCCCTGGCCGGTTGGCTCAGCAGTAGAGCCTTGGCCTGGCGTGCAGGATTCCCGGGTTTGATTCCCAGTCAGAGCACACAGAAGAAGCGCCCATCTACCCCTCCACCCCTCCCCCTCTCCTTCCCCTCCATCTCTCTCCTCCCCTCCCGCAGTCAAGGCTCCACCAGAGCAAAGCCACCCCGGGCACTAAGGATGGTCCTATGGCCTCTGCCTCAGGCACTAGAATGGCTCTGGTCGCAACAGAGCAACACCCCAGATGGGCAGAGCATTCCCCCCTGGTAGGCATGCCAGGTGGATCCCGGTCAGGCGCATGCGGGAGTCTGTCTGACTGCCTCCCCATTTCCATCTTCAGAAAAATACAAAAAATAAATAAATACAAGAAAAAATACAACAACAAAAAAAGAGAGAGAGAGAGAAAAAAAGAAAGGAAAAGAAAGAAAGAAGAAAAAGGGCATTCCCTTGTGCTAAAGCTCCAGGGAGCATGGAGTGAGCTTCAGTATGTCCTATGAAACATGGAGCTCTATGTTGACATATAAGTCTTTGAAAAAGGAGAAACTTCTGAAATAGTTCATCAGCATTTGTCCCTAAGACAGCAGTCTTTATAGTGGAAACACCATAAGTAAATATTTGCTGTCTGTCTATACATTAAAGGGGGAATATGGCAAATGCTGAAAAGTCATGGTCTTTGTGCCTCTCCCCTCCCCCAGCCCCCTCCCTCTCCTCCCCCCATCCTGTAACCCCAGCACTGTTGTCCATGTCTCTGAGTCTCATCTTTATGTCCCACCTATGTATGGAATCATATGGTTCTTAGTTTTTTCTGATTTACTTCTTTCGCTCAGTATAATGTTATCAAGGCCCATCCATGTTGTTGTAAAAGATCCTATGTCATCATTTCTTATGGCTGAGTAGTATTCCATAGTATATATATACCAAAGCTTTTTAATCCACTCGTCCTCTGATGGACACTTGGGCTGTTTCCAGATCTTTGCTATTGTGAACAATGCTGCTATAAACATGGGGGTGCATTTCTTCTTTTCAAACAGTGCTATGGTGTTCTTGGGGTATATTCCTAACAGTGGTATAGCTGGGTCAAAAGGCAGTTCGATTTTTATTTTCTTGAGAAATCTCCATACTGTTTTCCACAGTGGCTGCACCAGTCCGCATTCCCACCAGCAGTGCAGGAGGGTTCCCTTTTCTCCACATCCTCGCCAGCACTTATTCTGTGTTGTTTTATTGATGAGCGCCAATCTGACTGGTGTGAGGTGATATCTCATTGTGGTTTTAATTTGCATTTCTCTAATCATTAGTGATGTTGAACATTTTTTCATATGCCTATTGGCCATCTGTGTGTCCTCTTTGGAGAAGTGTCTATTCATTTCTTTTGCCCATTTTTGGATTGGATTGTTTGTCTTCCTGGTGTTAAGTTTTACAAGTTCTTTATAAATTTAGATTATTAACCCCTTCTCAGACGCAATGTCAAATATATTCTCCCATTGTGTAGTTTGTCTTTTTATTCTGTTCTTATTGTCTTTAGCTGTGCAGAAGCTTTTTAGTTTGATAAAGTCCCATTTGTTTATCCTGTCTTTTATTTCACTTGCCTCTGGAGACAAATCAGCAAATACATTGCTGCAAGAGATGTCAGAAAGCTCACTGCCTATGTTTTCTTCTAAGATGCTTATGGTTTCACAGCTTACATTTAAGTCTTTTATCCATTTTGAGTTTATTTTTGTGAGTGGTGTAAGTTGGTGGTCTAGATTCATTTTTTTGCAGGTAGCTGTCCAATTTTCCCAACACCATTTGTTGAAGAGGCTGTCTTGACTCCATTGTATTTCCTTACCTCCTTTGTCAAATATCAGTTGTCGATAAAGCTGTGGATTTATTTCTCAATGGGCAAAAAATTATTTCTGGGTTCTCTGTTCTGTTCCATTGATCTATGTGCCTGTTCTTATGCCAGTACCATGCTGTTTTGAGTACAATGGCCTTATAATATAACTCGATATCCGGAAATGTGATACCTCCCGCTTTATTCTTCCTTTGCAAGATTGCTGAGGCTATTCGTGTTCTCTTTTGGTTCCATATAAATTTTTGGAAGATGTGATCTATATCTTTGAAGTAAGTCGTTGGTATTTTAATCAGTATTGCATTAAATTTATAAATTGCTTTGGGTAATATAGACATTTTAATGATGTTTATTCTTCCTAACCATGAGCACGGTATATGCCTCCACTTATTCGTATCTTCCCTGATTTCTTTTATCAATGTTTTATAATTTTCCGAGTACAAGTCTTAATCTCCTTGGTTAGATTTATTCCTAGGTACTTTATTTTTTTGGTTGCAATGGTAAATGGGATTGATTCCTTGATTTCTCTTTCTGACAGTTCATTATTAGTGTATAAAAATGCCTCTGATTTCTGAGTATTGATTTTATATCCTGCCACCTTGCCGAATTCATTTATCAGGACTAGTAGTTTTTTGACTGAGACTTTAGGGTTTTCTATATACAATATCATATCATCTGCAAATAATGATAGTTTTACTTCTTTTCCAATTCGGATGCCTTTTATTTCTCTTTTTTTTTTTTTGTCTGATTGCTGTGGCTAGAACTTCCAGAACTATGTTGAATAAGAGTGGTGAAAGGGGGCACCCCTGCCTTGTTCCTTTTTTTAAGGGGATTGCTTTTAATTTTTGCCCATTGAGTGTGATGTTGGCTGTGGGTTTGTCATAGATGGCCTTTATCATGGTGAGGTATGTTCCCTGTATTCCCACTTTGCTGAGAGTTTTGATCCTGAATGGGTGCTGGATTTTATCAAATGCTTTTTCTGCATCTATTGAAATTATCATGTGGTTTTCCTCCTTTCTTTTCTTTATGTGATGAATCACATTGATTGATTTGCAAATATTGTACCAGCCTTGCCTCCCAAGAATAAATCCCACTTGATCATTGTGTATGATTTTTTTTCATATATTGCTGGATCCGATTTGCTAATATTTTGTTGAGGATTTTTGCATCTAAGTTCATCAGGGATATTGGCCTATAATTTTTGTGTGTGTGTGTGTGTTGTCTTTGCCTGGTTTTGGAATCAGAATTATGCTCGCCTCATAAAAGGAGTTTGGAGGTCTTCCTTCCTCTTGAATTTTTTGAAATAGCTTGAGAAGGATAGGAGTTAGTTCTTCTTTGAATATTTGGTAGAATTCACTTGTGAAGCCATCAGGCCCAGGACTTTTTTGGGGGGGGAGTTTTTTGATAGCTGTTTAAATCTCATTTGTTGTTATTGCTCTGTTTAGATTTTCTGATTCTTCCAGATTGATTTTTGGAAGATTATATGATTCAAGGAATTTGTCCATTTCATCTAGGTTGTCTAGTTTTTTGGTGTACAGTTCTTCATAGTATTTTCTTACAATATTTTGTATTTCTGTTGTGTCAGTTGTTATTTCTCCACTCTCGTTTCTAATTTTATTTATTTGAGTCCTCTCTCTTTTTTTCTTGGTGAGTCTCATTAAAGGTTCATCGATCTTGTTTACCTTTTCAAAGAACCAGCTCCTCGTTTCATTGATCCTCTGTATTCTTTAGCCTCTATGTCATTTATTTATGCTCTGATCTTTATTATTTCCTTCCTTCTACTAGCTCTGAGCTTTACTTGCTGTTCTTTTTCTAATTCTTTTAGATGCAGGGTTAAATTGTTTATTTGAGCTTTTTCTAGCTTCTTGGGGTATGCCTGTAATGCTATAAACTTCCCTCTCAGGACTGCTTTTGCTGTGTCCCATGAATTTTGAGTTGATGTATGCTCATTATCATTTGTTTCTAGGAATTTTTTAATTTCTTCTTTGATCTCAATGTTAAACCATTCATTATTTAATAACATGCTATTTAGTTTCCAAGTGTTTGAATGTTTTTCAATTTTTCTATTGTGGTTGATTTCTAGTTTAATGGCATTGTGATCAGAGAAAGTGCTCGATATGATTTCAATCTTCTTAAATTTGTTGAGACTGCTTTTGTGCCTTAACATGTGGTCTATTCTAGAGAATGTACCATGAGCGCTTGAAAAGAATGTATATTCTGCTGTTTTAGGGTGAAAGGTTCTGAAGATATCTATTAAATCGAGTTGATCTAATATGTCATTTAAGCCTGCTGTTTCTTTGTTAATTTTCTTTCTTGAGAATCTATCTAATGATATTATTGGGGTATTGAAATCCCCTACTATTATAGTATTGCTGTTGATCTCGCCCTTTAAGTCCATCAAAGTCTGCTTTATATATTTAGGTGCTCCTATATTAGGTGCGTAGATATTTATAATGGTTATATCTTCCTTTTGGATTGCTCCCTTTATCATTATGTAGTGACCTTCTTTATCTCTAACTATGGTCTTTGTTTTAAAGTCCATTTTGTCTGATATAAGTATTGCTACCCCAGCTTTTTCTTCATTTCCATTTGCATGAAATATTTTTTTTTATCCTTTTATCTTCAGTCTGTGTGCATCTTTTGATTTAAGGTGTGTCTCTTGTAGACAGCATATGTATGGGTCCTGTTTTCTTATCCACGCAGCTACCCTATGTCTCTTGATCACATCATTTAATCCATTAACATTTAAGGTTATTACTGATATGTAATTGTTTATTGCCATTTTTTTTCTTTAAAACTGTATTCCTCTTTTGCTATATTCTTTTTTTCCTTTGATCTGTTTACAACAGGTCCCTTAGCATTTCTTGCAGCCTTGGTTTGCTTGCAGTGAATTTCTTGAGGGTTTTTTTTTGTCTGTAAAGCTTTTTATTTCTCCTTCAATTTTAAATGATAGCCTTGCTGGATAAAGTAGTCTTGGCTGTAGGTTCTTGTTCTGCATTACTTTGAATATTTCTTGCCATTCCCTTCTGGCCTCAAGTGTTTCTGTTGAGAAGTCAGAAGTCATCCTTATGGGGGCTCCTTTGTAGGTGATAGTCTTTTTTTCTCTAGCAGCTTTTAATATTTTTTCTTTATCACTTAGCTTTGGTATTTTAATTATGATGTGTCTTGGTGTTGGTTTCTTTGGGTTTCTCCTTAATGGAGTTCTCTGTGCTTTCTGAACATGTGAAATGTTTTCCTGCCTTAATTGGGGGAAGTTTTCCGCTATGATATGTTTGAACAAAGTCTCTATCCCTTGTTCTTTCTCTTCTTCTTCAGGAACCCCTATGATGCAGATGTTATTTCTCTTCATGTTGTCACAGAGCTCTCTTACAGTTTCCTCAGACTTTTTGAGTCTCTTTTCTTTTTTCTGCTCTGCTTCAGTGCCTTTATTTATCATGTCCTCTAAGTCGCTGATCCGATTCTCTGCTTCATCCATTCTGCTTTTAATTCCTTCCATTGTATTCTTTATTTCAGATATGGTATTTGTCATTTCTGACTGATCTTTTTTATTATTTCAATGTCCTTTTTTATATTTGTTATCTCTTTATTTAGGTTTTCGTAATGGCTATCTATGGTTGTTCTAATATCTTTGAGCATCCTAACAATTGTTATTTTAAACTCTGCATCTGGTAATTTGGTTATATCTGATTCACTTAGGTCCTTTTCTGGGGATTTCTCTTGGTTTATTTGTGTTGTATTTCTCTGCCTCCGCATTTTCTCTTCACGGGAGTGGCTGTGATCATGCGCTCGTGTGCACAAGGGTTGGTGGCCTTGGCCTTTGCCCCGCCCCCGTGTGTGACGTTATGCTTGGTCCTGAGGGCACTGGCGAGCACCTTTGCTCAGCTGCGGGTCTCCGCCTGTTTCCGGGCTTTTGCCCTGCCCTTGCAGGAGGAGCCCGCTCAAGGAACGACTGCTAGCCTTGGCTCTACTGCCGGGCAGGACTTCGTGCCCAAGCTCAGCTCAGTAGCGGAACTCTGCCTCTTCTGGGCTTTTGGCTCCACCCCCGCGGGAGGAGCCGGCTACCAAGTCAGACCGCAAGTCTGGGTTGCAGGGGCAGGGCAAGGCTGTGCTCCTGCGCCCTTACTCAGGGGCTGGTCTCCACCCTATCTGAGGTTCCTGCCCTTCTCCCGCAGGCTTGATTACAGGCTGCTGGCAGCTAAGCTTTTGCATGCCCCTTTCTCCCCAGCCGGGCAAGATTGAGCTCACACCTGAGCCCAGTGGTGGCCAGCTGGCTTCCGCCCCTGCCAGCAGAACCACGCTTTTGTCTCCTGCTGTCGCCCGCCCTCTGGCGAGCCCTCAGCCAAGTGGGTGGGGGCGTTGCAGCTCGGACCCTAAGACTCACTACTGTAGACCCAAAAGCTCTCTCCTTCTATCAGTATTTTTAATTTTTTTGAGAAACCTCCAAACTACTCTCTGTAGTGGCTGCACCAATTTACATTCCTGCCAACAGTGCACAAGGGTTCCCTTTTTCTCTACATCCTCATGAATATTTATACTGTCTTTTTTATAATAGCCATTCTAACAAGTGTGAGGTAATAGTTAATTGTGGGTTTGATATGCATTTCCCTGATTATCAGTGACATTGAGCAGTTTCATGTACCTGTTGGCCACCTGCAAGTTGTTTTTTGTTTTGTTTTGTTTTTTGAAAAATGTCTATTCAGATATTCTACCCCTTTTTAAATTGAACTAGTGGTTCTTTGCTATTGAGTTGTATGAGTTCTTTATATATTTTGAATCGTTGTAAGTTAAACATATTTGTATGGGTGTATTTTAGGCTACTATGTGTCTGTTTTTATGCCAGCACCATATTTTTTTGATTACTATAGTTTTATAATATAACTTGAAATCAGGGAGTGTGATTGCTCCAGCTTTTTTTTTTTTTTCCTCAATATTGGATTGGTTATTTGGGTCTTTTGTAGTTTTACACCAATTTTAGGTTTTATTTGCAAAATGGCATTGGGATTTTGATAGAGATTACATTAAATCTGCAGATTGCTTAGGATAGTATATCTTATTTTAACTACATTATTTCTTCAAATCCATGAGCATGGAACATCTTTCCATTTATTTATTTTCTTTCATTAATGTCTTATAGTTTTCGGTTAACATTTCTTTCACCTTTTTCATAAAATATATTCCTAGATACAGTATTTTATCCTTTTAGATGAAATCATAAGTGGTGAAGGTGGACATCCTTGTCTAGTTCCTGATATTACAGGAAAGGCTTTTGAGTATGACATTAGCTGTGGGCTTATCATATATGGCTTTATTATGTTGAGGTATGTTCTCTCTGCACCCACTTTGTTGAGACTTTTTATCGTAAATGTATCTAGAATTTTGTCAAATACTTTTTCTGCATTTATTGATATCATCATATGATAGTTAGCCTTCATTTTGTTAATGTGATGTATCACGTTGATAGATATGTGGATGTTAAACCATCTTTGCATCTCTAGCATAATTTTCACTTGACCATGATGTATGATTCTTTTAATGTACTGCTGAAGTTGGTTTCCTAATATTTTATTGAGGATATTTGCATCTTTGTTTATCAGGGATATTGGCCTGTAATTTTCTTTTCTTGTGGTGTCTTTGTCTGGTCTGGATATCAGGATAATGCTGGCCTGGTAAAATGAGTTTGGAAGCATTTGGGAAGAATTTGTATTCTTTTAAAATGTTTGGTGATAGAATTCCCCAGAGAAGCCATCTGGTCCTATATTTTTGTTTGTTGAGAGGCTTTGAATTACTAATTCAACCTCCTTACTAGTAATCAGTCCTTGTTCAGATTCTCTATTCCCAATTCAGTCTTGGTATGCCATATGTTTCTAGGAATTTTTCTATTTCTTCTAAATTGTCCAATTTGTTGGCATATACTTGTACACAGTAGTTTCTTATGATCCTTTGTATTTCTTTGGTGTCAGTTGTAACATCTCAAGTTCTCTTTTTTGCTTTGTGAGTCTAGTGAAAGTTTTGTCAGTTTTGTTTCTCTTTTCAAAGAACTAGCTCTTAGTTTACTAATCTTTTCTACTGTCTTTTTAGTCTCTATTTCATATATTTCTGAGCTTTAATCCCCTCCTTCTACTAACTTTGGTCTTCATTTGTTCTTTTTATAGTTCATTAGGATGTAAAGTTACATTGAGATTTTTATTTCTTAATATATAGTATAGGCATTAATAGCTATGAACTCTCCTCTTAGAATTCCTTTTGTTATATCTCATAAGTTTTATTATGTTGCATTTCATTTTCACTTGTCTTAGGTATTTTTTTTTTGTTTTTCTGATTTCTATTTTGATCCACTGGTTGTTCAGTAGCATGTCACTTAATATCCACATATTTGTGAATTTTCCAGTTTTCTTTTTGTAATTGATTTCTAGTTTCATACCATTGTGATCAGAAAAGATGCTTAATACAATTTCAGTCTTTTCAAGTTTCTTAAGACTTGTTTTGTGGCCTCACATATGATCTGTCCTAGAGAATGTTCAGTGTAAACTTGAGAAGAATGTGTATGCTGTTGCTTTTAGATATATGCTGTTTAGATATATGTGTATGCTGTTTCTTTTTTATATATTTGGTAAGTCCATCTAGTCTAATATGTCATTTAAGGCTAATCTAATTGATTTTCTGTCTGATCTATCATTGACATAAGTAAGTTATTAAATTCTCCTAGTGTTATTGTAATGCTGTCCTTTTCTCCTTTGGGTCTATTAATATTTCTTCTATTTATTTAGGTGCCCCTATGTAAGGTACATAAATATTTATATCTTCTTTTTATATTACCCCCTTATTATTATGTAGTGTCCTTCTTAGTCTCTTATTACAGTCTGTGTTTTAAAGTCTATTTTGTCTGATATAGGTACAGATACTCTCATTTTCTTTTGGTTCCATTTGCATGAGATACCTTTTTCCATCCTTTCACTTTCAGTCTGTCTGTGACCTTACATCTGAAATGAGTCTCCTATAGGCACCGTACCTATTCTATGTCTTTTGAGTGGAGAATTTAGTCCACTTATGTGTAAAGGAATTATTGATAGGTAGGTGCTTATTGCTAATTTGTTCATTGTATTTTAACTGTCTTTGTAGTTTTATTTCTTTCTTCTTTTGCTCTTGTTCTCTTCCTTTGTAGTTTGATGACTTTATTTTTGGGGGTTTCTCTTTAATGGAGTTCTCTGTGCTTCCTGAACATGTGAGATGTTTTCCTGCCTTAATTGAGGGAAGTTTTCAGCTATGATATGCTTGAACAAAGTCTCTATCCCTTGTTCTTTCTCTTCTTCTTCAGGAACCCCTATCATGCAGATATTATTTCTCTTCATGATGTCACAGAGCTCTCTTAGAGTTTCCTCAGACTTTTTGAGTCCCTGTTCTTTTTTCTGCTCTGCTTCCATGCCTTTATTTATCGTGTCTTCTAACTCGCTGATTTGATTCTCAGGCTCAGTGATTTGATTTGGCTCAGTAGTAGAGCATCGGCCTGGAGTGCAGAAGTCCCGGGTTTGATTCCCGGCCAGGGCACACAGGAGAAGTGTCCATCTGCTTCTCCACCCCTCCCCTTCTCCTTCCTCTCTGTCTCTCTCTTCCCCTCCCGCAGCCAGGGCTCCATTGGAGCAAAGTTGGCCCGGGTGCTGAGGATGGCTCTGTGACCTCTGCCTCAGGTGCTAGAATGGCTCTGGTTGCAACAGAGCAACGCCCCAGATGGGCAGAGCATCGCCCCCTGATGGACGTGCTGGGTGGATCCCGGTCGGACGCATGCGGGAGTCTGTCTGACTGCCTCCCCATTTCCAACTTCAGAAAAATACAAAAAAATAAATAAATAAATAATAAAAAAGATATTCCCAGATAAAAGTTGAGAAAGTTCATTACCACTAGGCATTAACAACCAGGAACATAAAGGAGAGACCATAAGGTTAAAATTAAGGGATGCTAGATAGTAACTTGAAGTAATATGAAGACATAAAGATTTCCAGTAAATGTATATACATGGACAAATATAAAAATCAGTGTTGTTGTAATTTTGGTTTATAACCCCACTTTTTATTTTTGAAAGGATTTAAATGACTAATGAATCAAAAATTATAAATCTATGTTAGTGGATATATAATATATAAAGACGTAGTTTCTATATCATTAACATAAAATGGGGGAGGGTACAAAGCTATATATATAGAAGTAGAGTTCTTATATGTGGTTGACGTTAAATCGGTATTAATTCAAATTAGATTATTATAATTTTAGTATATTATATGTAATGCCAATGGTAACCACAAATTAAATACCTATAAACTATACTCAAAAGGAAATGAGAAGGGATCAAAACATGTCTCTACAGAAAACTAGCTAAACACAAAAGAAGGCAATAATGCAGAGAATGGAAGGTAAAAACCATAAGACATACAGTAAAAAAAAAAGTGGCAAAAGTAAGTTTTTCCTTATCAGTAATTAAATGTAGTTTGGGGGAAAAACTCCCCAGTCAAAAGGCATAGGTTGGCATAATATATTACAAACACCTAATTCTAAATTATCTGTGAGAGTCATTCTAGAGCTAAAGACCCAAAAAGATTAAAACTGAAAGGATGGAAAAGGATATTGCATGCAAAACAGTAATATCAGACATATTTTAAGTTGAAATTGTCATAAAAGACAAGGAAGAAAATTACTTCTTGATAAAGGTTCAGTATATCAAGAAGCACAATTATTAACATATGCATAAATATCAAAGCTCTAAAACACATAAATCAAACAATGAAAGAACTAAGGAGAGAAATAGTTTTACAATAGTTGGACACTTAAACACCCTACTTCTGATCATGGATAGAACAACCAAACAAAGATCAATTTAAAAATAGAGGAATTTAATAAACTATAGAACAAGTAAACCTAACAGACATATACAGACCACTCCACCTAACAACAGCAGATATGCGCTTTTCTAGTGTGCATTAGACATTTGCCAGGATAGACTACATGTTAGGCTACAAAACAAGTCTTGTAAAGCCAGTATTAGCAGCTGCCATCAAAGTTGCCTGGCAACACAGGTTCAGGTTTGATTCAGATCGATCATAAAGAAACAATTGAGCTAAAAGCTAGTGGTCCATTTTCCTTTATTCTAGACTCGCACTCAGCAAGTTAGTAAAAACAAACACACTGGGTTCCAAAACACACCTATTCAGCGCTCACAAAGCTACTGACTCATCCGAGTTTTCCTAGAATAAAAGGTTTCCACCTCACCAGTCTTATTCACTTCTGTTCCCCACCTCCTTCTCCTCTACAAACTGGCTTCTCCTTCACCATTCTGCCATTTTGGCTGCCTCCTCCATGTGGCCTCCCTGCCCTGCGACACCATGGGCTCTTCCTCTCTAAAAGAACGTGATCAGTCTCTCCAAATGGCCTCCTAGCTCCTCATTTTAAAACCTTTTGGCACGAAAGACCCTCCCCTAGCATGAAAGGCAATCAGCCGAACCACGTGAGCAGCAGGCATCTTTAACAGGGTGAGCAAAATATATCTTATCTGCCCGACAAGTCTTAATAAACTTTAAAAGAGTGAAATCATATGAAGTATCTTTTCACCACAATGGATAAAACTAGAAGTTAGTAGCAGAAGGAAAACAAAAATATTCACAAATATGTAGAAAATAAACAATACTTTTAAACAACTTAGGTCAAAGAAGAAACCACAAAGGAAATTAGAAAATACCTTAAGATGAGTGAGATTTTTTTTTTAGAGATCTAAGATGATACACCCACCTCCTCCCAGGCCTAAACTGGAGTTAAAACTAAATTTAAGAACATTCATTCTGAAAAACCAACTTAAGACTAGACAAAAAGGAGTCTGATAGCCAAAAATTCACAGAAGAAGCCACACAGAGACTGGTTAGGAAGGGCAGAGACGCGAAAAGGACTGGCTCTGCTCCCACAAGCTGCTGCTGATGTTCCAGAGGAATCTCTCAGCAGCTGCAGGGGTCAATTCTCCCAGGGAAGGAAGGATTCTAAACCCCACCCAGGCTCCCCAGCCCAGACCATCAGGCCTGGAAGAAGCCTGTGATATCACATTCAGCTGTGATAAGCAGCAAGGTTTCTGTCTGCCAGAAAGAGAAGGAAGTCTGCAGAAACTCAGGCACCCTCTTAAAGGGCCAATGCAAAAATCTCATTCATAGCCACTTATTGTGGGCTCTGGCAGAGGGAGGGCTGGATGGAATAGAGTCGCATGAGAATCTGAAGTTTGTGACTCTGGGAAGAAACACAGAGGGACAGCTACCAAATTTCCTGTGCTGAGTTCTTCTCCCATACTTTTATCACCATCAATCTTGGGCAGGGCAAACCCCTTCGTGTGGCATCAGCCTGGGGGCAAGAAATTTGCCCCACCCTGAGAAGATTAAGCCCTGCTAAGGAGTTAGCTGCCTTGGCTAGGGAGCAGAGGTCTGAACAGACTCAGGGAGTGACAGTCACTCAGTTGTCCCATTCTCACGTGAATCTGGTGCTTCCCCCTCACAAGACAGTCTATACAACTAACCCCCATGGCCAACACCTAATGGTTTTGCCCTGCTGAAGTCAGGCCAAAATCCAGGACAGACTGAGACTGGTGACTCTAGAGCAGGGGCCACACCGACTACCTTCCCTGAAGCCTCTGGCACCTCCCCCTCAGGGGAGATCCAATAATCCCATCCTCCCAACTTTACCAGAGGCTTTTTCAGTGACAGAGCCTAACAGGCAGCCAGCAGGTGAAGGCAGCTGGAGGTAAACCTTCCCCTTGGCCAGGTGCTGGTAAAAGCTGGTCTCAATGTGCATTTTGGGTCCTTCCCATGCACACCTAAGCCCAGCAGAGGCTGCCAAAAACTGTGGATTGCTTATAGCTCCAAACAGGTGGCTGAGAGCCAGGTACAGGCAGCATCTTTCATTGGCCTGCACCAGGTTTCCTTCCCAGAACCAACACACCCAGTGGCCAGTTTCAGACATCTGAGCAGGATCCAATTAGCTTCACAAGCAGTGTATCCAAAGGGAGGGCTCGTCAGGCACCGAACCCAGCTGAGGCAAATCTGCTTCCTGTGGTCAGCACCTACAGGGTAGCTCACATGCACTGGTCAAGGTAGATCCTCACAGTCAGCCACCCTGAGAGTTCATCCCACACACAATGGGCCAATAGCAATCAAGACTCAGTTATAATAACAGGGTCCACATAACCCACACAAGGGGCATTCCTAGAGCACACAGGTGATCAAAGAGGCTACATCACTGGACCCAATAGAACACCTACTACATAAGGCCACTCCACAAAAACCGAGAATCCTAGCAGAGCTGTCTAATTGATAGAAATTAACACAAAGAGGCAGCCAAAATGGGGAGGAAAAGAAATGGGTCCCAAAAGACAACAAGACAAATCTCCAGAAAAAAAGCTAACTGAAATGGAGTGAAACGGATAAGCATTTTATCACATATAGAGTTCAGAGTAGTGATTCTACAGATGCTCAAGGAAAAAAGTTAGAACTTCAATAAAGAGATAGCATCAAAAAAACAGGATACAGAAACCATGAAAAGTAACCAGTCAGAAATGAAGAATACAATATCCAGCATCAAGAATACATGGGAAGGAATAAACAGTAGGTTGGATGAAGCAGAGGATCAGATCAGCAATTTGGAAGACAAGGTAGAAAAAAAGATGCCCAATTAGAGCAGCAAAAAGAAAAAATAATTTGAATGAGTGATGCTATTTTAAGGTACCTTTGAAACAACATGAAACATAACATCTGTATCATAGGGGTACCAGAAGAGAGGGAGCAAGGGATTGAGAATCTATTTGAAGAAATAATGACCAAAAATTTCCCTAACTTGGTGAAGGAAAAAACACACAAGTCCAGGAAACTCAGAGTCCCCAACAAGATGGACCCAAAGAAGCCCACATCAAGACACTTTATAACTAAAATAGCAAAGGTCAGAGACAAAGAGAAAATCTTAAACACAGCAAGAGAAAAGCAGTCACTTACAAGAGAGCTCTCATAAGGTTGTCAGTTGATTTTTCAACAGAAAGGCTTCAGGCCAGAAGGGATTGGCATGAAATATTCAAAGTGATATAAATGTAGGTATTTACAACTATATTCAAAGCAAAAACTTACAACCAAGACTACTTAACCTAGCAACGCTATCATTTGAAATTGAAGGTGAAATAAAGATCTTCCCAGATAAGGAAAAACTAAAGGAGTTTACCACCAAACCAGTATTACAAGAAGAAACCCAGAACACTAATTTGAAAGAATATGTATACCCCGGTGTTCACTGAAATGTTACTTACAATAGCCAAGATCTGGAAACAGCCCAAGTGCCCATTAGTAGATGAGTGGATAAAAAAGCTGTGGTACATTTACACAATGGAATACTACTTGGCCATAAAAAGGAAGGAAATTGTACCTTTTGCGACAACATGGATAGACCTGTAGATCATTATAGTAAGTGAAATAAGCCAGTCAGAGAAAGACAAGTATCATATAATTTCACCCATATGTGGAACCTAATGAACAAAATGAACTAACAAGCAAAACAGAAATACACTGTACAGGGTAGGCTGACAGCTGTCGAAGGCAGGGGTGTTGGGTGAGGGAGGGATAGAGCAAACAAGGACATAAAATGAATAAACACTCATGGACATAAATAGCAGTGTGGTGATTACAAGTAGGGGAGGTTGAGGAGTGTGTCAGGGGATAAATGGTGATAGACAAAGATTTTACTTGGGGGTAAACACACAATACAGTGTACAGAGATATGTTGTAGAATTGGGCACCTGAAACCTGTATAATTATGTTAACCAGTGTCACCCCAATAAAAATCAATAAAAAAAGACAAGTAAAAACATGGGCTGCAGAGAAAGCAGTGCTGAGAAGAAAATTTATAGTTGTAAATACCTACATTAAAAAAGAAAGATCTCAAATCAACCTATACTTATACCTTGAGAAAATGTTTTTAAATGGAGCTAACTAAACCCTAGCAGAAGGCAATAACAAAGAATAGATTGGCAATAAGTAAAAAAAAAAAAAAAAAAAAAAAAAGTTAAAGGAAGCAATAAAGAAAAATCAATGAAACTAAAACTTGGCTCTTCCAAAAACTCTAAAATAGACCAACTATTAGCTATCTTGACTATGGAATAAAAGAAAACATTTATTATTAAAATCTGAAATGAAGGGGTAACATTTTTGATTTTACAGAAATAAAAAGATTATATGAGAATACTATGAAAAGTTATACACCAATAAGCTTGGATAACCTAGGTGTAGTGGACAAATTCCAAGAATCACATAACCCATGAAGACCAAATCATAGAAAAAGAAAAATATTAATATACCTATAACTAGTAAAGAGATTGAATCAGTAATCAGAGACCTCCCTACAAAGAAAAGCCCTAGATCCAAAGGCCTCACTGATGGAGTCTAAGCAATACTTACAGAATTTATACCAATCCTTCTCAAACTCTTCCTAAAGATTGAAGGGGAGGTAATGCTTGCTAACTCATTCAATGAGGCCAGTAGTACCCTGATACCAAAGCCAAAGGACGAAAGTACAAGAAAGAAAAACTAAAGACCAAAATTCCCTTCTAATTATTGATGCAGAAATCCTCAATAAACTACAATCCAACCAAATTTAGCAGTAAAATAAAAGGATTATATATCATGAACAAGTAGAATTTATTCTTGGAACATAAAGCTAGTTCAACATATGAAAATCAATCACTATAATACACTATATTAGTAAAATGAAGGGGGAATACACATAGTCATTTCAATTGATACCAGAATATCATTAGAGAAAATTCAACACCTTTTCATAATAAAAAACATTCAACAAAACAGTAATAGAAAGAAACTACCTCAAAATATTAAAGACCACATATGAAATCTCACAGTTAACATTAGCCAAAACAATCTTGAAAAAAAACAGAACAAAGTTGAAGGTCTCACACATTCTGATTTCAAAACTTACTACACAGCCTGCAGTGAACAAAGTTGAAGGTCTCACACATTCTGATTTCAAAACTTACTACACAGCCTGCAGTGGTGCAGCGGATAGAGCATCAGACTGGGATACAGAGGACCCAGGTTCAAAATCCCAAGACTGCCATCCTGAGCATGGACTCATCTGGCTTCAGCGCAGGGTTGCTGGCTTAAGCATGGGATCATAGACATGATCCCATGGTCTCTGGCTTGAGCCCAAAGGTCGCTGGCTTGAGCCCAAAGTTGCTGGCTCAAGCAAGGGGTCACTCGCTCTGCTGTAACCCCCGTGAAGTCACATATCAGAAAGCAATCAATGAAGGAGCCACAACAAAGAATTGATGCCTCTCATCTCTTTCCCTTCCTGTCTGTCTGTCCCTATCAGTCCTTCTCTCTATCTCTCTCTCTCTGGCTCTGTAACAAAACAACAACAAAACCCAACTTACTATACAAAGCACAGTAATCAAAACAGTATAGTGCTGACATACAGGTAGGCATACATACCAATGAAGTGGACTAGAGAGCCCCGAAATAAACTCTTGTATATATGGTCAAATAAAGTGTGCCAAGATCATTCAATGGAGAAAGGAGAGTCTTCAGTAAATGGTGCAGGAGAAATTATATATCTACATGCAAGAGAATGAAGTTGGATCCTTGTTTTACACCGTATAAAAAATTAACACAAAATAGACTTAAATGTAAGTTAAAAATATAAAACTCTTAAAAGAGAACAGAGAAGGGAGAAGTTTATAATAACAGATTTGGCAATTATTTCTTGGATATTACACTAAAAGGCAACAAAAGAAAAATTAGATAAACTGGGTATCATCAAATTTAAAAGCTTTTCCTCATCAAAGGACACTATCAACAGAGTAATAAAGGGAACACACAGAATGAGAGAAAATTCAATTGACCTATGAATAATGCCAGGGTTAGGGGTGCCCACTTCCTACCCAGTCAAAAAATCTGTTTATAACTTTTGACTCCCCAATAACTTAAGTTGTCCCTCAGTCTCCAGAAGGTATTGGGTCCAGGATACCAAAATTTACAGATGCTCAAGTCTTCTACATGAAATGGCACATATCAATGCATGCAGCCAGCCTTCCACATCCATGGACTTTCAACCACAGATCAAAAACAGTACGGCTATTTATTGAAAAAAAATCCACATATAAATGGACCGGCACAGTTCAAATTTGTCTTGTTCCAGAGGCATTTATATTTTTAAATCATAAATCTGATAAAAGATTAATTTCCTGAATATATAGAAGAGAACTGCATCTCAACAGCAAGACACAAAGCCTTGAATAGATATTTCTCTAAAGATGTCCAAATGAGCAATACACAAATAAGAAAATGTTGAACATCACTAGTAATTAGGGAAAGGCAAATCAAAACCATTTATCCAGTAGGACTTTTATTAAAAAAAAAAATCAAACAGAAAATAATACATGCTGACCAAGACGTGGAGAAATTTGAACCTGCATGCACTGTTGATGGGAATGTGAAATGGCACAACTGCTGTGGTAAATGGTATGTATGGAGGTTCCTCAAAAAACTAAACATAGCATTACCTTGTGCTCCAGCAATTTCACTTCTGGCTATGTACTCAGAAGAACTAAAAGCAAAGATTTGAACATATATTTGTACACTAATATTCATGGTAGCCTTATTCACAATAGCCAAAAAGTGAAAACAACTCCCATGTCCATTAACAGACGGTTAACAAAATGTGGTATATACTTACAATGGTATATTAACCAGTCTTAAAAAAAGAAATTCTGTATATGCTAAAACATGGGTGAACCTTGAAAACAATAATTTAAGTGAAAGAAGCCAGACACAAAAGGACAAAAACTGTATGATTCCACTTAAATGAGGTACCTAGAGTAGTCAGATTTATAGAAACAGAAAGTAGAATGGTGGTTACTGGGGACTTGGAAAAGGGTAACGGGGAGTTAGTGTTTAATGGGCTCAGAGTTTAATTAGGGATGATGAGCCTGACCAGGCAGTGGCACAATGGATAGAGCGTCAGACTGGGATGCAGAGGACCCAGGTTCAAGACCCCAAGGTCGCCAGCTTGAGCGCAGGCTCATCTGGTTTGAGCAAAAAGCCCACCAGCTTGAACCCAAGGTAGCTGGCTCCAGCAAGGGGTTACTCAGTCTGCTGAAGGCCCATGGTCAAGGCACATATGAAAAGCAATCAATGAACAACTAAGGTGTTGCAATGCGCAATGAAAAACTAATGATTGATGCTTCTCATCTCTCTCTGTTCCTGTCTGTCTGTCCCTGTCTATCCCTCTCTCTGACTCACTCTCTGTCTCTGTAAAAAAAAAAAAAAAAAAATTAGGGACGATGAAAAGGTTCTTGAGATAAATAATGTTAATGATGTATAGCAATATGAATGTACTTATTGCCACTGAATTGTACACATAGAAATAGTTAAAGTCATAAATTTTAACAGATTATGTATTTGTATCACATTTTTTTAAAAAATCCCAGTTGCTGGTGTCAAGGGACATTTTTCATTTTCCCTAACTCTCCTGTGTCTTTGTGAACAATAGTATCACACTGGACCCTTCACAGCCCATCTCTTTAGGGTCTGAGTTCACACTTTCTAGTATCACTTGGTCAGACCAAGGGGTGAGATTTGATTGATGAGGTTGATGCACTCAGCTATAGCAGAAGGAGCAGTAACTAGCTTCAGGCATAGTTGCCTGACCTAAGAGACTACCTTTACCTTAAATCCTTTACTTTCAGGCCCTGGCCGGTTGGCTCAGTGGTAGAGCGTTGGCCTGGCGTGCAGAAGTCCCGGGTTCAATTCCTGGCCAGGGCACACAGGAGAAGTGCCCATCTGCTTCTCCACCCCTCCCCCTCTCCTCCCTCTCTGTCTCTCTCTTCCCCTCCCGCAGCCAAGGCTCCTTTGGAGCAAAGATGGCCCAGGCGCTGGGGATGGCTCCTTGGCCTCTGCCCCAGGCGCTAGAGTGGCTCTGGTCTCGACAGAGCGACGCCCCGGAGGGGCAGAGCATCGCCCCCTGGTGGGCAGAGCTTCGCCCCTGGTGGGCGTGCCGGGTGGATCCAGTCGGGCAGATGCGGGAGTCTGTTTGACTGTCTATCCCCGTTTCCAGCTTCAGAAAAATACAAAAAAATACAAAAAAAAAAAATCCTTTACTTTCAGTGGTTCATAATCTTTGAAATCTTTTGGGCATCTGATAAAAACTGGGTTCTCTTGCTAGAAAAAAATGTCAATAAACACAAGAGTTCTGCTTATAATTTTAAGGGTTAACAACTCTTCTGTGGTCCCCTAGGAAGTCCAAAGACCCCCAAGTTACGGACTTTTGTTCTAGAGTGACCTCCAAGGGATATCTGTCCCTTTACTCAAATAGCAGATGTCAGCTAAGGTCCTGCTGTTTTTGTATTTTTCAGATACCATTTTTAGAGGTATTTACTGTGGTGGTCTCTGGCTTTACCAACTCTAGGAAAAGCTTAGCAATCTCCATGAGCACATATCAGAAGAATATAAGCAGGGACTAACTATACATACCTAAGTCTGCTTTGGTTCATCCATCCTGGGTTTAACCTCGAGAAAAATGAAGCCAAAGGAAGGGAGGAAAGAGATAGACTTGATTACTTTGATGAATTTAGCAAGAAAACAATAAACCAAATTAGTCTCTGGACTAAAGGAGGGACTGAGGGGCTTCTTTAGAGGACTTCACCTCTAAAGAAGGTAAAGACACATTATGCCAAGAAGTCTTTCACCTGTTTCATCGGGAAGGGGTTGACTGGCTCTGATTGGCTCTATGCTACAATTAGCCATTTGCTAACAGAATGCTCGCAGACCACGGGGACGCTACCCATTCTGCTGTGGCACGAGGAAAACATGCCAGTGAACATCCTTTAGTTGCCCCCAAAGAAAGGGCATGATGAATGATCCAAAGACCTCAAACGAGACCCTGCACGTGTCCCCTGCAGCCTGAGTATTGCAGCCTCCCCTCGAAGTGGTTAACATTATACCTCTATGTCACCTTTCTCTGCTTCCCAGTGCAATGGGCCTTGCATTGGGCCTCGCCTAGCCGTGCAACACAGACAAGTCTTCTGCCAGACACTGGATGGCGTCGCCTTACCGTCAGAGCAGTGCAGTGCCCTTCCCAGGTAAAAGAAAACCAGGGGCCCCCTTTCCCCGGCCCATGTCCACAGCACAGAAAGATGGTGGGGAATGGATGTTTTTCCTCCAATCTCCCACAGTTCCAGGAGTCAAATGCATTGCCGTTTCACCTCAATTCTCGCTAGGCCACTGACCTCCTCAGAGGTAGAAAGCTCAGTGGTGGCCTTGTGCTAGCCGAGTGGGCCAGTCTGGGTCCTCCTTCCTTAGAGATGAAGAGTGCACAGGTTCCCTTGAGGGAAGCCTGACCCCACAGGAGACCCGACCTAGTGCCAGGGCGGGCAGGAGGTGAGATCCACAAAGTGGCCACCAGACCTTAAGGACCCCATCAGCTGCTCACTCTTGTTGACCTCCCTCTAGAAATTAGGCTGACATGAGGGGTTTTGTCCCTGGTTCTCTGCCTATCCCTATCCAGCCCCCATTTCTTGTCATACCTCCTTGTAGGTGTCCCCCCAGGGGTGACAGCTCGGCACCCCCACACAAGGCCCCAGCCCCTGAAACTGACTCCAGGCTCAGCCTCTGCCAGCCCACACCTTGGGTGAGCTTATTCTCAGGTACTGCAGTGAGGTTGACATTGCAGAGATGAGCAGACAGAGTCCCAGGTAGAGGAAGTGGCTTTCTGAGATCTTACAGCCACTCGGGAACAGAGCAGAGAGCAGAACCCAGGTCTGGCAGCACTGAAGGGTCTTGAGTTGCCCAGCATTCTGGGGTTTACACCATTGTTTTCACATCCATCTCCCCACACCCCATCCAGCTCCAGCCTCCACAGAGGCAGACCCTAACCCTGCCACCCTCCTCCTGCAGGCCCGTGAGCACCCAGAACTGCTGGTCAGAAGCCTGCAGCGTACACTGGAGGGTCAGCCTGTGGACCCTGTGCACGGCCACCTGCGGCAACTACGGCTTCCAGTCCCGTCGTGTGGAGTGTGTGCATGCCCGCACCAACAAGGCAGTGCCCGAGCACCTGTGCTCCTGGGGGCCCCGGCCGGCCAACTGGCAGCGCTGCAACATCACCCCGTGTGAAAACAGTATGTTCCAATCCCAAAGAGCCTTCTGCAAATCCCCCGCAGGGCGTCGGGTGCAGAGGGCAGTCCCCGGGCCCCAGCCTGAGCACAGGGCACTGGGTCTGGCTCCCCGAGGATTGTGAGCTGGGGCTAGAGTTAGGTATCTTCAAATGGGTGTGTGGGTGTGTGCAAGGATGTGTGTACACATATTCAGACCACAAAAGATGGCTGGGTATGCCCTAAGTGCTCCCACCCGGCCCTAGAGGCAGGTGCTGATGACCAAGTGCTGGGTGAAGTCAGCCTCCAGCTCACCCAGGCATTCGGCTGGGGCCCACAGGGGCCAACTAAACAGTGTCGCTTGGGGACAGGCTGCTACAGAGAAAGCACTGTTCAGAGTGCCTTCTGCTCAGCAGGCCCTGCACCCATCCCGGTCTGCTTCTCACAGAACAAGGACCTACTGACTGCCTCCCTCCCCCGCCGTCTCACGGCACCAGCTGGCCTGAGCCCTGCCCTTGGGGTCTCTCTCTCCCTCCTCCCTCGGGCCTGACCCTCCTCCCTCAGGTCTGACTCTCCTCAGGCCAACATCAGCATTGGTGACCCTGTCAGGTAGATATCTATTTTCACTTCCTCTAAACCCAAAACACATCGGAGGTGCTTCCCCACAGGGAAGAAGACAAGGCGGAGGCAAAGAATAGAATGTTTCCACCTGCTGCAGTGCCATCTTCCAACAGGGCCTCAGTAAGCATCAGATTCTAGTGCTGAGGCAGATGTCCTGGAGGCAAATACTCCTGGTTGCTTTCTCTACACTGGAAAGGGACAGTCTTTGTCTTCCTATGTGGTGCCGATCCATCAGATGTTCAGTGAAAGTAGTGCAGACTCACTGTCAGCCAGAGATGTCCACAACCCAAATCAGTACCAGTACTGATGAAGCAAATGCTGGACTAGAGCACCACGGAGTTCTGGGACAGCCTGGTGGGGGGGGGGGGGGGGAGAATGCTTAGGTGGAGAATATCAGAAACAGGGCTTTACCGGGACAGGAAGGCTCACGTCCTGGAGGAGGAGGCCATCAGGACAGGCCTCACTCACCTGTGGCCTCGAAGTGGAACGACACATGTAGTCTCTCTGGGAAGCATCGCCAGGAGGAGAGTCACTTACTAAAATACCGTGTGAAAGGCAAGCCTGCCAGGAGGTGAGGCAGTTCTGAGGAGAGGGAGGTGCCAGGAAGCCTCAGGAAGGACGGGAGCTGTCGGAGGCAGGAGGGCAGGCCCGGGCCAGGTGGCTGAGCGGAGCCCCCGCTGGAGCGAGGCCAGCCCAGAGGAGCTGGACATCAGTGCCCCTCCCGTCACAGGAGTCTGGTGCCCAAGGCAGGCCCAGGAAGCACCCAGGTGGCCACAGCCATTAGCCTGTGTTTCACGTTTCCTTTCTGTCCCCTTCCCCGCCCCTCCCCCTTCCCAGTGGAGTGCAGAGATACCACCAGGTACTGTGAGAAGGTGAAACAGCTGAAACTCTGCCAGCTCAGCCAGTTCAAGTCTCGCTGCTGTGGAACTTGTGGCAAAGTGTGAAGACAGGGCCCAGGGAAGAGCTCTGCCCTGGCCGTACAAAGGACTCACGCAACCACCTTGGACAGAACTTAAACTTTATTCATTTTATTTATTTATTTCCCCCTCCCTGCCCCCAACTACACACACCCTCCTCCACGCCCTCCCCCACCACATCCCCAGATATGAGGACCTCAGCATGTCTTCTCTCTCAGCTGGATGGAGGACAGAATGTTGGGAAAGGACAAGGACAGAGGTCTAAAGGAGGTTGCATAGCAGACCGAGCCAGACAGCAGGAGCTTCCTTGCAAAGCTGGCTCCCTCCCAAACCTGGGTCCTGATGAGACCTAGGGAGAGGCAGGCATGGCCCCTGTGGACAGCAGGGATCCAGAACTCCCAACAGGCAGGAGGGCAGGGTCCCAGACGGTTTGACAACCACCTGGGTCTTTCCAGCGGCAGTGCACTGTTAATGCAGGAGCAGGAGCGAGCTGCCCCAGTCTCCTCCCCGGCCTCTGCCCCGCAGCACACTGTTAACGCAGGAGCGGGAGCGAGCTGCCCCAGTCTCCTCCCCGGCCTCTGCCCCGCAGCACACTGTTAACGCAGGAGCGGGAGCGAGCTGCTCCAGTCTCCTCCCCGGCCTCTGCCCCGCAGCCTCGGGAGGGGCAAGCAGAGGCCGGACACCACGCTGAGGCAGAACCAGCCCTTTGCTCAGCTCTTTCCGTGAGGGGTGAGGGGTGCGGGGTGAGCAATGAGAACTCAAAACACGGGCATGTAGGGGTACAGGAGGAGACAGTCCAAGGTGGCTGAAAGCACACGAGGCAGGAAGGAAGCGGCGAGGGAGGGGATGGAGGCACAAGAAAGACTGTACTGTTCGTCAGTGGGAACGTGGAGGGGACAGGAGGAGTGAGTGGGCAAGAGGCTCGAGGGACAGGGCTCTCAGAGCTGTGCTGCCCTCACAGGCTCAGCTTGGGTAAGACACACGCTGTGGGCTGGAGGGGAGACCCTGCTCCCCACGCTGTCTCGGTGAGCTTTCTGCCCGTACACCTGCAGCAGAACCACTCTGGCGTTTAAATCTATATGCCTGGAACTCACTGATGGGAGCCAGGGGCGTTCTGAGCATGAATAGGCCTGTATTTTGTCTCCGTGGCCTTTGCTGCCCCACTTAAGAGCCAGGGACTAGAGTCAATCTTCAAAAATCAATTCATCAATTTGTCAGAGAGCAGCCATCAGGTCATAGCAACCACTTCACTCCAGAGCTGGCCGGGCCGGGGGTGGACAGTGTGCGGGTCCTTCCCACACCATGGGAGTTGCCCTCTGAACTAGAGCAGCTTGAGGCGGGGTGATCGGGTACAGTGGTAAAGCCAAAGGGTAACTAAAGCTGCCAGACTGTCCCCAAAGGCTTTTCAACCCATTCCCCCCATGCAATAAACTACTAGCAATCAACATATACCAGTTTTGGTGATTTGGCAAATTGTTCCTTCAGCAAGTGGCTCTGGACAAGGGATTTTGGCCACGCCCCCCCCAGTGGCCACAGTTTAGTAGCCATGGCAGGGCAGAGTGGCCAGAGTCACTCACCCTTCAGAATAAAGCAGCCCTGCACATACACACTTGCAAACCCCACTCCCTTTGGGGCCACCCCCCCCCCCCCCCGACATTAAGGCTGCATTCTCCAACCCGCCCAGAAGGAGGAGGAGAGGGGAAGGCAACACTAAGCTGTGTCCTCCCTAGGTGACTGTGGACAGCTAGGTGGGTTTCCTCCTTTCTCACCACAAAAAGGGGCTCTAAGAAAGCATGTTACTAAAAATCAATGTCATGTTTATTTAAAATAAAAGAGAATGTTTTCTATGTCTGTATATCTTTTGTGAATATTTATTAGGATTTCTTGTATAAAAAAAAAGTGCAATATTAATAATTGTACATTGTCATCTAGACAACAAAGTATTTGGAGGACTTTTTAGTAACTTCCTGCAGTTGTGTTCCTGTAAACTGGGGTGGTGATTATTGTATTGTTCCTGTTTTTAATAGAACCTGATGTTAACTCTGGATCCACTCACTGTGTACAGAATACATTGTAAAAATTAACATGGGATGGTGGGCCAAGAAGAGGGAATTTATTTGTGACACAATAGTAACACATGGAATGAAGACAACAAATTCTATACTACTACTAATGCGGCTGGTTATTTCTAGTTCAATAGCTGTTGAAAACCAGGGCCAATATTCACATTGCCCACCCAGCCGGCGTCCTCCCGCACTGCCACCAGCCAGGCTCTGGGAGTGGGCTTCAGAGCAAGCCGGGAGGACCTGGGCTTGGGATAGGAAGCCAAGTGCTCCTTGCATGACATGAATGTTCATTTACTGTTTGTTCTGTGAATTGTGACTCAGCAGCACCCCAAGATTATTAGGGCTGCTGAATAATGTGGAAGGGGCACTTCCTCCTCTAAAACACAAAACTGTATTTATATTTTTTTGTACAGATAATACAGCTTATTTATTTAAATCGTGTCGTCTGAATCTCTCTTAAGCTCAGCCCTCCATCTTGTTTAGTGCAGGGGGAGAGGGTGGTTCCTAGCCCCTTATGCGTGTTCGGCTGAAGAGGAAAAATTGAGGTTTTCAGCTTCACATCAGGAGCTGGGGGCCCAGGCCTGGCAGGGCCAGCTCTGTGGATGGATGTAGAGGAGCTACAGTTGTAGACAGGCACATGTTTAGGCTTAGTGCTGCCTTTCAGTATCTTATATAAGGTCCTAGGTGGTGGGAATACACAGATGGGAGCCCCAGTACCCTTGGGAAGGAAAGCTAGCACAGGCATCTCAGGGTAGACGCAGACTTGGGTGCAGGAGGAGACTAATGCCAGCTCAGGCTTCCCATGTGCACAGTGTGTGGTGTGAAGTAACTGCATGCAGAAGTGGTGATCATACACTGTTGGCAACACTGTTGGCAAGGGCCAACACTTACAGATCGCTACAACATTTAATCCTCACATCAACCCTATGATTATCCCATTTACAGCCCAAGGTCACCCAGCTGGTGGAATGGATTTATACTCTAGTAGTCTGGTGTTTTAGCCAGAGCCTTGCTCTTATCCACTATGCTGTCTGCAGCTCGTCTGTGGGTTAGCTGACCGTGCTTGGCCGCCTTGGTGTACACCCTACTCTCCAACCTCCCTACAGCTTGGAGGTTGGTAGAATGACAATAGTACATCTTACTGGAGTTGTCATTTTCTTATCCGCTAAAATTAATTATGGCATTCTTGGGCTCCTAGCTCCCTATTTTTTTTTTATTCAGTGAGAGCAGGGGATACAGAAACAGACTCCCACATGCACCCCTACTGGGATCCACCTGACAAGCCCACTAGGGGACGATGCTCTGCCCATCTGGGGCATTGCTCCATTGCTTAACAACCAAGCTCTTCTTAGTGCCTGAGGCAGAGGCCATGGGGCCATCCTCAGTGCCCAGGGCCAACTCGCTCCAATGGAGCCATGGCTGCAGAAGGGGGAAAGGGGACGGGGGGAGGGCGGGAAAATCAGATTAGCGCTTCTCTTGTGTGCCCTGACCAGGAATCAAACCCCAGACATCCACATGCTGGGCCGATGCTCTACCCCTGAGCCAACTGGCCAGGGCCTCCTAGCTTCCTATTTTTAAACAAAGCTACTGTGATAAGTGGGGGGGAAAAAAAAAAGAAAAGAAAAGAAAAAGAAGGAAAAAGCTATTACAGAGTTCTTCATAAGCAGGCCCTGGTGAAAGGGCAGCATGTCCCCACGCCCAGGCAATGGCCACATGTGGGCCTTTGTGAGAGACACTCCCAAGGCCCCTGGCCTAAGCGCCACCCTCTGGCCTGGTTTCCAGCTCCTGACTTCAGCATATCACACTCTGCTGAGCAGTATAAAAATACAGCAGAAAGCTCTGAAATGCCAATTATTTTCTAAGGCTTTTTAGGTTTTGCTTTACAAAAAAAGGCAATACTAGAACTATAAATACAAACCAGCAACCAAACAGTGTGCTGCAGAAACGCTGGTGGAGGGGGAATTAGTCAGATGCCAGGGCAAAAACCCAGGAGGGCTGAATGGTGGGAAAAGCTCAAGTACATTGTATGGAAAATTTTCCAGCCAAAAGCACAGAGCACGGCAGGAGTAAGAGAAGGATTCCTACCAAGATGCCACCAACCACAATGTAAAAGTTTGGGATATTAACCACAGGCCAGTCCTGGGTTACAACTCCTTACACTAGAGTCCCCCGCTTGGCCTCAAATGTTTCTAGGACTTTAGCAAGATGAGCCCAAGAAATCTGAGTCCACTGAAACCAGAACTGTCAACAATCACCAAAGCTCATTTTGCCTCATCTTTCTCACCTTTAAAGAGAGCGTACCTCAAAGGACAGGGTTATTGCGTGAAGCGATTAGTACTTCATGTCGAGGAAAATACAAGGGTGCCTGGCATATCACTGAAGCTCTCACTGAATGTTAATCACTATCATCATCCAAGTTACCTTAGGGAGATAGGGAGATGGAGGACAGAGCTGGCAGAAATTCCCATCACTTCCCATTGTCGGTACTGAGAGAGTCCTCTCTGTTTCCATTTTTGTGTGAGAAGGACATCAGTCATTCCTGCAAAGTTCAATACTACACAGTAGTAGTATAACAAGGAGGCATTAGTGAACCAAACTCTGCATCTTGGAAGAAAACAGATCAGTCCATGTAGCCAACTCAAAGACGCACCAGAATACTGACATACTTCCAGAAATACCTCCCAAGACAGACATTATCTTGTGATCCAAATGTCTAGTCTCAATTCAAAATACCCAGATGTACACATAGGTGCTGTTTCCTTTAATTTACCAAAAAAAGAAAAAATATTCATGAACAAATATACAAATAACTAAAATTAAGAATATTTCACTTACCACATAGTAGATGTTTTTAAGAACGGCATACTATTGACCACTCACCTCAGGTATTTTCCTGCAAATAAATCCAAAGGAAATAATGCAATTTTATTAATGGATCTCAGGTAAAATGAGCCCAGTTAGATCTCACTAATCTATCTGTGGGGCTCTCCAAAATAGGCAAATTCATCCCCAAAGGGTAAGGGAATAGCCTATAACCCAGTGAAAACTGGCCTTTTAGGTGAATTAACCCAAAGAAGGATAAATTAGGAAACAATAAGGTGGCACCTCCTGACTCTTGTCTCTTTTTGTCCTTTACTTTAATCCAGTGGTTCTCAAACTTTTTGAAGTCAGGGTGCATTTAAAATCCTACAAATTATTATAGGCACACTATATACATTTTTCTGAAAAATATGTTATAATAATTAAGTCAAATATTATAGGAAAAATATAAAGTCCAAGCGTGCTTTTATGGTAATTAAACAAAATAAATATGACAAAATTAAATTCTGACCTTAAAAAACATTTTTATGTTACATTTTTTGTTATGCTTTTTAGAATTCGTAGAAAGGAGGGGTTAAAAATGACAAAAAAGTTATCTTTTTATATATATATAGATACATTCTTAGTAAGATTTAGTAAATTCAGCAGCTCCCTGTGCAAATGTGTTAAGTTTTTTCATTCTTGTGTTTATGAGAAACATGAGCCTGATGTGTCCTAGCGATTTCTTCAATGTTTGGGCATCTATTTGAAAGGCAAACTCTTACTTTCTCATCAATACATTGAAGAATTCCTCTCTTTTTACTCTTAATTGTGTTGAGTGCAGAAAATCCCCATCATACATATCATCTTAACTTTACACCAAACAAAGGATAGAAGAAACTTGCCTCCAGTCTTTCCGGAGAACATGGGGGGTAGTGTAAACAATCCAGCACACAGCTTAACAGCCTTTTACAACCTAATCAGGCAAGTGAGGTGGGGGGTTGGGCAGACTGTCAGCTTACAGCCAATTCCCCACACCTCTGTCCCCCCAAAATCTAAACTCCAAAATCCCTATTGGTTTTTCTGGTCCCCAATAGGCACATATTTCCCTGGAATACCATAGGGCGCACCTGGAAATCTTCTAGGGTGTACCAGTGCACCCTGGCACACACTTTGAGAACCACTGCTTTAGTCAATGAACCAGCTATGATTTAAAGACTTCAGGATTCAGACTCAGAATGCATTGAATGTGAGTTGAATCAGGGAAGGCTACCTACCCATGTCACATACTACCAATTAGAAAACTGTCCGTGTTAATGCAAACCTTGAAGTACACAATAAAGAACTAAATCCACAATGAATTCTACCAATCTTCTAAGCTTAACCTAAAATTATTGCCTGCTCCCCCACACCCATCCTGCCCACTCAGAGCTGCCTTTACAGCAAATGTATGAGTTTATCAGAGAAGTGTTATCTTTGGCCAAACCTCAGCTTTGTATTCATAGCACCCCAAGGTTTCCAACTCTTTTTTGCCACCCCTAAAGTGGAAGGTCAATGTTGCTAATCAAGCCTTTGCTAACAAGAACCAGGCTGTCACCCTGCCTGTCAACTAGGGGTTTACAGCTTCACTCAGATGGATTAATTCTGTGAGGCACCTGGTCCCAATCAGCCACGTGTCACGCTTCTGATAACACAATATACAGATGTCACTCACCTTTGTGTTTTCAAAGGCAAAATCCATCTTCAACCAAGGATTTCCCAGGCTGCTCCTAAAGACATGGTTTATATGTGTGTAAACAGAAATAAAATGTGCAGTTTTAGGTAGGCAAAGAGAAAGCAGACAGTGGGGATGGGTCTCCTGCTGAACATAAATAACGTTTGTTTAAACAGAACGCTTTGGAGGGCCTGAGAGAGTGAACGGCCATCATTTAAACCAGAGAGCATGCCTGGGAAACTCCCCCCTCTAAGATGACAGAAACAGCCCTGCTCCAGTTCTCCGCGATGCCAGGGTTGACCTTGCTGCAGATCCCATGAAGAATAGTGGACAAGCTGTGAAAACTTAGTTTCCAGGTAAGCAGCCCTAGGAAATATTTAATGATCAAGGCAAGGAGTGTGGTGATGAAGTGTGTCATGGGCTTGGTTTTCTTGCCCCTAATCCACCATCATTTTTTAAATAACAATTAAAGGGCCAGGAAATGACTTAGCTGAGGTCAGCTGAAGAACGATGAAGTTGTTCAGTCATCCAGGTAGCTCTGTCCCAGAGCTGGAGCCGAGCATGTCCCCGTGCCCGGGCACAGAGCAGATGCCAGGCCCACGGGCCAGTCTCTCCTGAGCTGTCTCTGCCTACACAGGCCCTCCCCACTGGGATGAAGATACTCAAAGTCACCATCTGAGAGCAAGCCCTGAGCAAGCCTGTGACGAATTTGCAAGTTTCTTAACCTCGCTAAGCCTCAGTACCCAACCCAATAACAACACAGAGAGGGTGTGTGTGGGTACAGTGAGACGACATGTGCTGCTGCGATCGAAACTTGAGAGAACACTAGACTATATATTTGTTTCTACTGTCCAGTCAGTGAACTCTCCCGGCTCCCTATGCTCTGCACTCTGGCTGGGCCCTAACCTCCCATTTATCAAGAAGCCAATCTCAACCGTCAGTGACCAGGAGGTCTCAACAGAGTTGACCCTGAGGCACTGCGAGACCCACTAAGGTTTCTAAATCATCAAACAAGGTCCAACCGCATGTTTGCATGCATGTGTATTTTATTGTATTCTAAACTTATTTGAAAAAATGTATGACGAGCACTTGGCAGTATTTCTCCATGTGTGTTCCAATAGGTTTTACACAATAAAAGGGCTCTATTGTCAGAGTTGGAAACTGTCGTTTCTGCCTGCTCAGCACTCATCCCTCCCAACCCTGGAAATTACATTTCAGCTTTCCTTTAGGGACCCACCCCACCCCCAGCCCTTCTACATAGTTCTCATAGTTCTCATGGGATTGACCTCACACACACACACACACACACACACACACACACACACACACACACTGCTCTGGCCAGGGGTGGACGCCCATTCAGGCCTGAACAATGTGTACTTCCTATCTCCTTGGCCATGGGGATCAGTCCAGGGATCAGCATAAGACTCAATCCAGGCAAAAGAGACCCAATTTAGAATTTTTATCAGAACCACAAAAAAAGGAGAAGCCCTTTAGCTAAAAGGATGTTGTAAACTTAGAACTGCTAGATACCACCACCTGGAAAAGGCGTGCCGAAGAAGGCAATACAGCAGAAAAGGAAGCCAAAGATCAAGCCCCTATCACAGCATTCAAGTCCCTGGATCCAGCTGTGCCTAAAACCCACAGACAAAGCTCTCGGCTCTTCGATTGCCTAAACCAACAAATGCCCTTTTTTGCTTAAGCACTTGTAGTTCCAAGAATGCTGACTCATACAATGGGTTATACAAAGGTAAACAAAGCTCCTTGACTACTGGGTTTCACAGAGCCTTCGAAATAGTAACGTGTCATGAATCTCTCAACAGGAGGGTAAAACATGCAGCCTTTCCCAAACTTACCCCTCCATTTGAAGACCATTTCACAGGGCAGGTATAGCACAGAAAGCACCTCGAAAAAGGCTGATACAGGTTCGCTTCCTATTAGTACTCCAAATCCCCATTCTCTTATTATTCTAGGTAGAATAAGTGAGAGTTCATTTACCTAACACTGTTGACGCATTTGTCCAGACTTTAAAAATGTGTAATTCTTTATTCTTTTTACTAAATTGAGGCCATAAGCACAAACCATGGTATATATTTTCCAGTCTTAATAAAAAAAATGTATGTATGTGCATGCACACGCATGTGAGTATGTATACATATTCAGACTTCTCCTTATATTGGGGTCATAATACCTGAGCTGCTGTACTTTTAAGTTCTGCATGTGTTTTAATTGTGGGGGCCTCTAATCCCACTGCCAAGCTATCAGCTGTCACTTCTTTCTGTTCCAAATGTGTCTGCCTCTAGCAGCAGCCCCTCCTACTCTGCTCTGGGCTAGTAAACTAGATAATAGAGGTTCATTGGAACTCTGTGTTTTAAAAAAAAAGTGGGGGAAAGGGGCCAATATGCTGGGAGACAGCGCCAGGGTAGGGGGCGTGCACTGAGTAAAGTACCTAAGTTTCTATACATGAAATGCATGTCAATGACTTTGGCAACTAAAAGGCTGCTTATTTCCAGGTTCTTGCCTCGGTTTTGGACAGTTGAAGTTTCCAAATAACTGACCTTCGAAAATGGGAGGTGTTGCAATACTTAGCCAAGAAAGAGCCACTCCAAGTTGATAGTAAACCCCGAGCTCTGCTTAGAAACTCTAAAATGAAAAGCTCTGTTGTTATTTTGTAAGCCCAGAGAGTCTGCAGTCCAAAAAATTCTATTTCTTAGTTTCTAAGTCATTCACTGGCATAGATGTCAAATTGCAGTCATTTTTCAGGCATTTTGTCTGCCTGTAACCCTCAAGTAGCTGCTTGCCTGTTTAAAGGGTATTCGTAGGTCCCGTTTTACGCTCCTATAACATGGAATGGATGGGGAATTAGGACAATGCTTCCCCCTTGTCATTGAAAGAACAGCTTTGGCCCCAAGTAGATAGCCAGGGTGCATGTAGGCAGGCAGACAGCCTGGCTGACTGGTATGGGCAGTAAAATCCCAAAACAATCAGTATTAGATTCAATCACAGGAGGAAAAAGTTCCTGAATGCTTTTGGTTAGCATCAGGCTGGGTTTGTTACCACACTTAAGAGACTTGAGAAGGAAAAGCCATCAGGACTCCTCATGTTGGCGTTCAAGAATCCAAAGGCAGGGACTGGGACACCTGTGGCCCAGAAGTATGGCTTAAAGAGGATCCCAGCCTAGCTTGTCCTGATGCCTTTTCCAGAATCCAGAGCACATGTTTTGAAAGGGTCACAGACTCCTAGCCTCCCACTGCACCCTCAAAGTGAGGAGAAGCCAAGCACCTGCTAAGCCAGCCATGTGGAAATTCTGAGCCCACCCTGCCAAAAAAAAAAAAAACACCCCTGCCTGCCCTCCACCCCAGTGCTTATGCTCAGAAGGGCCTCTGTCTTCCCTCTTTGAGGCCTGCCGACTAGACATGGGCCCAGGTGATGGCAGGGCAGGCCTGAGCAGCAAGGGGGCCATTTAATCTGCAGTTGGGATACCCCCGCTTGCCCCACCCACTTCCTCTTCACAACTGCATAGCTGAAAAGCACTTTTAGAGGAAATGGATCCCTCAGTCCATCTTCAGGCCCTGAATCACAAGATTCCCAAAAAGGTCGATGCCTTTGGAAAGATTTTGCTGTGCTGATCCCACTGCCTTGAGCAGTTTGCTTTTCCCCTGCGTTAGAGGCAGAAGCATGGGGTAGGGAGGACAGTTATTCTAACCATGTATATTATTGCAAACACATTTAGAACAAAGGGACTACAGTGAAAAGGTATTTGGAGGACACTACATGAAAGCAACACCAGGACACAGAGCAAATGCTTGTGCCCCTAGTCACTCAGCACAGGTCCTGGCCAGGTGGCTGCTCTGATGTCAGAACTGGACTGTGGGCTCTGCTCAGTTGACCCTCAGTTGCCTCTCAGCCCACAGAACAGGGGTCAGGAACCTTTTTGGCTGAGATAGCCATGAACGCCATATATTTTAAAATGTAATTCCATGAGAGCCATACAACGACCCGTGTACGTTACACATTATCCAATAAAAATTTGGTGTTGTCCCGGAGGACAGCTGTGATTGGCTCCAGCCACCCGCAACCATGAACATGAGCAGCAGGAAATGAATGGATTGTAATACATGATAACGTTTTATATTTTTAACCTAATTTTTTTTTATTAAAGGTTTGTCTGCGAGCCAGATGCAGCCATCAAAAGAGCCACATGTGGCTAACAAGCCATAGGTTCCCAACCCCTGCCATAGAACCTCCTTCATGAAATCGCAGGTGATGTCTGAGAGGGATAGGAAGGAGGAGGGGTGGGGCAAGGGTGGAGGTGGGAGAGTTCTAGCTGATGCTTTCTTCACAGCCTTGGGGATGGCCTGGGGTTCAGAGGGGAATGGCCCAAATCAGGGACTTCCTCACCTGCACACACTGGTTGGCCTGGTACTTATTCTGCACTGTCCCGGTTTACCTTGCTGTCCAGTCAAAGGAAAAAGTCACCCTGCAGGTGTGCATTCCAGTTGAGAAGATGCTAAGGAAATCCCATTAGCACTGCATCACCTGCAACTGGCTCTATCCCAGGTCAAGAGGCAGGCTGCTTATTGTGCTTCCCACCTTCTTACCTCCTCACCTATACCATTACACTCTACTAAAGCACTAATTAAATAATAAAATGCCATAGTGTGATAGGAGGGTCATCCACGGCCAAGGGTTTTCAAGAAATTTGAAGACGACACGCGGTAGATGGTAGAATGATGACCGACAGGTGGAGAAGGGGAAGCCACAGTCTAGAATAAAACTACAGTAGGCACGCTGGAGCTGGTTGGGAGCAGGTCTGCACAGCAGAGCCCAGCAGGACTTCGGATTAGAAATACAGGTACCACAGAAACAGAGTGACAACAAATTAAAACCAATAAAAAAAAAAGTAACCTAAGGGGAAATGTAAATTTATCATATCCATTACTGTATATTTAAATGTAATTAGCGTCGGCCTGGCGTGCGGGGGACCCGGGTTTGACTCCCGGCCAGGGCACATAGGAGAAGCGCCCATTTGCTTCTCCACCCCCCCCTCCTTCCTCTCTGTCTCTCTCTTCCCCTCCCGCAGCCAAGGCTCCAATGGAGCAAAGATGGCCCGGGCGCTGGGGATGGCTCCTTGGCCTCTGCCCCAGGCGCTAGAGTGGCTCTGGTCGCCGCAGAGCAACGCCCCGGAGGGGCAGAGCATCGCCCCCTGGTGGGCAGAGCGTCGCCCCTGGTGGGCGTGCCGGGTGGATCCCGGTTGGGCGCATGCGGGAGTCTGTCTGACTGTCTCTCCCCGTTTCCAGCTTCAGAAAAATAAATAAATAAATAAATGTAATTATAAAAAAAGAACCAACAAAGTTTTTTGCTTATTCATTGATTTTCTTAATATGCAGAAATAGAAGAAGAAAGATTTAGGATATCTAGCAACCCTACAACAAATACCATCAAACCTGCTTGAGAACAGTGATTCACAGACTATGTTATTGGTTTGAAAAATAAATTGACTCTGATTTGTCTAGCTCACCACAGCCTTTGACTTGGACAAAGTTTAAAAACAAAGATAGAATTAAACTAAGTGATTTTTTAATAACAAAAATTGTAATTGTTCTAACTAAAAATAAGGTAATCAAAACCTATTACTGCAAAGGTCCATTTGTTGTTGGTTACCATGGAATTAGGATCTTCACACTTATTTTAAAACAGTGCTTTCTCTCCATAGCTAGAAACATTGACATACAAACAGGAGAATGGGCTTTAATGAGAGAAGCTCAATTGTGTCCTGAAATATGTATACCAGCTTTGAAAATCAGTATAAAACATTTATGCAGTTCTGCCTCCAAATTTCCACCCTTAAAAAGGATAGAAAATGTAATCTCTGATTCACCAAAAACAGAAACAAAATAAAGGTGTTTTGACTTAAAAAAAAAAAAAAAAAAAAAGGAAAGAAACAGAGTGACAAATGGTGCTAACAGCGGGGATTGCTACAAGAATTACTTACAGTGGGCCTTGCCTTCCCCACACTCCAGCCATTACCTGGCAGAAGATCTTAGAGCCAAGCCAAAATAAGGGATGCTCATCCTGAAAGACAATGACCCTTGTGAAAATACAAGGAATAGAATGGAGAATCCTTTAAACTGTTCTTGATGCTATTAGTTATACCTTCCCTGGCGGGCAAAATTGAGATGGGTTCCTGATCAACAGAAGGAGAATGATATGCAAGGGTCTTCAACCGTGCAGGTGGCCCCTCTGTAAGGGAACCAAGGAATAAGAACCTGCCCTGACCACCTATTCTGCTGACACAGGGGCTGCCCTAAGCATGTCATAGGCAGAGAGACACCATAGGGGGCGGAATCTCATTCCAGAAGATGCCCCTGCACACTGTATCCTAAGCCGCAAACCATGTCCAAGTAGCGCAGAGCTTCCACACCAACTAATCCCGCTATCTCCATCCGGCCCCTTGGCCTCACTTAGAAACCGCCTTCCTCTTACGGGATAGCTTGCCATTTGGGGGCTTTAACAGCCTTGTCTGTTTTCTTCTCCAGAACTTCAGCCACAGAACACACTAGATTCTGCACTGGATCCAGTTCCCTGCTTGGACACAAACCTTTCCCTTTCTAACCTGACCAGGCAGTGGCGCAGTGGATAGAGCGTGGGACTGGGTTGCTGAGGATCCAGGTTCAAGAACCCAAGGTTGCCAGCTTGAGCGTGGGCTCATCTGGTTTGAGCAAAAGCCCACCAGCTTGAACCCAAGGTCGCTGGCTCCAGCAAAGGGTTACTCAGTCTGCTGAAGGCCCGCAGTCAAGGCACATATGAGAAAGCAATCAATGAACAACTAAGTTGTTGCAACGCGCAATGAAAAACTAATGACTGATGCTTCTCATCTCTCTCTGTTCCTCTCCGTCTATCCCTTTCTCTGACTCACTCTCTCTCTGTAAAAAAGAAAAAAATAAAAAAAAAAACTTTCCCTTTCTATCCTGTTTTGGTCTCAAATTTTCTTTTAGAACATGCTTAAAACCTTTGGAACCCTGGTCGGTGATTAAGCTCCCACTTCATTCTCTCAAATGAAAACTATAAGGCATGTGTGCATATTTTTCAAGAGAAGGCAATTCGAAGTCTTTCATCATCAGAGTTTATGGAACAGGATCGTGTCTGATATGACAGCAGTAAGTACATGCATTTTAATACAGTAGACCTTTTTCCAACAAACTTATATCGCAGGCCTGTACACAGAATTGATTAACAAGCTGCTGCTGATGACAGGGCAGGGGAGGGCACCAAAGCCCCATCCACCCAACTCCTCTTTCATGACCCAGTTACCTCCTGCAATGACATTTCCAGGAAGAGCAGTTAGCACCCCAGCTCAGAACAATGAAAAAGTAAGTGAACTATATGAAATAAAAGGTAAATATGTTACTTTGTAAAATATAATAAAATACAAGCAGTTATCCTTGCCTGCATGCTTGTAAATACCAATAAAATCATGAGTAGATTCAACCAGGCAGAACTCAGCAACTACCTTCATCATCATCACCATCATCCTCTCCTACACTTAATGACAGCTAACCATGAGACAAGGCTAAGTATATCTCTACCATTTAGTCAAACCAACAAAACCATGCAGCCAGTATTGCTAGTGTCCATATGTTGAATAACTTGACCTAGATCTCATAGCTACTAGGTAGCAAGGGCCAAGATGCAATGCCCGGTCTGCCAGATGATCTCCTTGTATGCTCTTAGCCACTGTGTTCCATAGTCCCTATAATAATTACTTGTGTTCTTTTCCATATATTTTCTTAATTTTTTTTAACTTCTGTTAACCACTTTTATAATAATAAAGATATTTGGGACCGAAAAAGGAACAGCTCGTAGAGGGGAGAGCTGTTCCTTAAGTCCAGAAGTGGGCAGGCAGGGATGCCCCAGATAGCAAGCTCGTCTAGCCTGGATCACCATGGAGGTAACGCTGTACGTCACAAAAGAAGGGCTCCGAGGATATTCCTCACCGCAAGAGGGCTCAGCGCTCCTTAATCAGGCAGGTTCTCCATCCTTCTTCATCTTCTTGCCCTCCTACTCATCAGAAATGTTAGAAAAGCTTATTAGTCTTGATATAACCAAGTATTGTCATGTAACCATTCTGAAAAGGGAGAAGGAAGGGAGGAGTGTATGAGAACTAAAATTCCTAATTAACCAAAATAGACCATGACTAAATCGACAAGTCAATGGACAGCATTATTTAGGAATATGAAGGAAAATACTAACAGAAATAGATCAAATTAAGATTATTCTTTGGAGGAGTAATAACGGGTGAGACCAAGAGGCTGGGGCATGAGAGATTGCTGAATTTTTCATAAGCCTTTTAGCACTATTTGGCTTTTTAAATTAAGAGCAAATATTTTTTGATTTATAAAAAATGGTGAAACAAAATAATAAAACCTACCCTCCTTAGTGAACTCCTTTAACTCACTGGACTCCAGGAAAGACTTCAGACAGAAAAAACGTGGTTTGATGTGGCTTGTGGAGCCATGAGATCTGAGACACAGCAGACAGGTGGGGCCTGGTTTGTGGGAAGGGCACTGGATCTTGCGTCAGAAGACTTAGGTTTCGATGTTGGCCTTGGGCAATGTGTGTAGGCTCTCTGAGTCTCTCTACCCCAGAAGGGCAGGTATCTAGGCCCCACATAACAAAGAGGATTAAATTATGTAAATCCCAACCTAATGATACAAACTAACCTCATGGTGAGGCTACAGGTGAAGGGACCTGCCCAGTCTTGGCCAGGTAGGTGAGAGCTGTGGGAAGACTGAGCCCTGGATAGGAGATGCTGGTTTCTCACCCGTGAACCAGGCCCTGAGCCTAAGCTCAAGTCTCTAGACTGGAGCTGAAATTTTCCCTTCCCTCCACCATGTTCCCAAGTTCTTTGAGAACATGGAGTATATTTTAAGTTCTGTGGATTCAAGAGAGAGGTGGCATCCTGGTGGCACCTATGAGATACTCACCCAGATCATGAGTCCATCTGACCCGGCCTGGGCCTCTTGAACAAACTCCTTCCTTGATTCTTCTCAACTTAAAATAATCTCCAAATTACTTAGCCTTATAATCAAACTTGGTGAAACCTTAAGCCCCAAAGAGACACTTCTAGCCCTTTCTCCAAGGGAGGGTCCAGTTCACAACTAAGTCAAATTTTGTGACAGGTCTGGCCACAGTTAACATTTTCAGACAACTGGGTCCAGGCTTCCCAGGAACTGGCCCAGCATGGGATTTTTCCCAGGTCCTGAGCATTTAGAACTCACAGCCCAAGAGCAGGTTTCTGAATGCCTGGTTGCTAGGGTCCCTTTTTTCCCTCCCACCCTCTGGAATCAGAGCCTGCACTGGTTTAGGGGTGGAGGAGGTCTGAAGTCCTGGGGGACTGCTATCTCCTGTGGGACTGCTATCTCATCTAATCAGAAAGCACCATTCTAGCTGGTATGAGGTAGAAAGACACCCTGGGAAGCAGCCCTGGGAAGAAAGAACCCAAAACAAGACTCTAGATTGGGCCAAGGCACTCCCACCAGGACTGAGATGCAATAGGAACTTTAATCTGTTATTTCTCCAAAGGAACACAGCCTGTTCTTTGCATAGACAGCATGTGTGTGTGTGTGTGGGGGGGGGGGGGGTGGCGACACAGACCTGCAGATGTACTACCCCCAAAATAAAGTTCATTCTTTGGCACTTCATACTTGGCAAGGGTTAATCACAATGTTGATTCATATAATGATTAAATTAATAAAATACATCTGGTTCAGAGAAAACCTCATAGAGACCAGCTTTGATCTCCACAAGCACAAGGTAAGGGACCCAAGAGGGGAAGACAGCAGAGGCAGGGTCAGAAGAGTAATTAGCCAGTTACTAAACATTATTTTCCTTGAGTCAAGTGATTCTCATTTTATTCAAGTGTCCTGGAAATGATAAAGATTTTTTTTCATTTTGGGAAATTCTTTTCTCTCCAATGAATAACTTTTGTTTGCTTTTAAAAGTATTGTGCAATTTCTAAATAATTTTTTTAAAAATCAGGCTGACACTGCCAACTCTTGCTGGTTGAGTTTTTCCGAATCACCTACAGAAAGAGGGCTGTTCCTCCGAGAGCCTGTCTGGGAAACTGGTCTGTATATCCTGTGCCCCAAAGGATCTGTTTCTTCAAAGATGTAGCCAGGGGGCTCAGGGTATGAAGCCAGGCACCTACCCATTTCTTTGGGAGTAAAGCTGGTGGTATATGTGGTCTGGGCCTCTACAGGAATATTTCTTCGGGGACCAGACCAGGGGGGCTTACAGCTTGTGGTATTAATGAGTGGGTGGGGTACATAGTGGGCCCTGGTGGTGGTCAAGCAGTCCAAAGGCTCGGTGGGACGGGTCAGCTGGGGAATGGGCTTGACTGGCTCCATGCGCATGCTGGTCCACTGCTTGTAATCATCCTTGGTGGTGGTGGAGCTTTCGAAACGGCCACCCTTCTTGACACAAAGCACTGGTCGGCAGGACTGAGCTGGAGCACCCTTAGGGTACGTGTAATGAGACTGCACTGTTGTCAGAAGGTCCATCTTTTCTTCAGGAGGCATGTAGGGGGCAGGAGGTTTGGAGAACACCTGGGGCGTTGGCCAAGCTTGGTACTTATCTCGAAACTCAGTGATGTTAGAGAAAGGTGTGTCTAGCCCGCAGGACCTGCCTGGAGGTTTCAAGCTCTTGGCTGGCTCCCCCATCAGGCCCCGGTAGGACTGTTTGTGAGTGGTAAGGCTTTCAAAGGGGATTTCACAGGGTTTGAACTTCTCCACCTCATACACAAAGCGCTTCTCCACAGGGTGGGCCACATAGCTCATTTTGTAGTTAGTCAGATCCTCCAGGGGGATGTTACAGGCCTTGGTCATGACTGGGGGCTTACAGCTCATGGTGTTCACTAGGCCCTTCATAGTATAGTCATCCTGGTGCGTGGTTCTATTGTCAAACCTAGTCGATTCTGGCCGGTATTTGGGTTCTGGACGAAGTAGCTCTCGTCTTGCTTGGTTCCAGGGTAAATAATCAGCTGAAAATAAAGCAGAAGTGGTGTTTACTAAGAAATCAATTCACTCAACCTACATGTATTCCATGGGGTCTTAAAGCCATAAGCCAGTCTCCAGTGACATGTTCCTTGAGACAAAGGAAGAATAGAGTAGATATCTGCTATCATTTCAATCAAGGGCTTGCTATTTCAACTTTATGATATCTGAGAGTTCCTATGCAGAAGAGAAAATTTTAGAGGAGTCTTATCACACCCTATAATACTGCACACAGGGATATTAGAGGGTCCACAGCTGTGGGAAGGTCCAGGGAAACTATTCCACAGAGTTGCCTCACCACGACTTATCCTAATCCAAGAACAATTCCATTTTTCTGTGGGGAAGGTACCCTCTCTGAATGAGCAAAGAGTGACAGGGAAGGTGCGTGTGGAACAGTGAGACAGGGGGTTGACAACCCACCACTAATGGACTGTCAGCCAGTCCAAACAGGCTGGCCTGGTGTCCATGTGAAGATTTTTATTGTGTTCCTATAACTCTCATATATAATCTACATAAATCAAATATACTGCTACAAGGGAAGAAGGGCATTGTATTGGCTGGTGAGAGAGTAATAGCTGCTTCCTCTTGTATAGAGCTTATTATATGATAGGCGTATTCTAAATGTTTTCTGTGTTAACTCTTTTAATCTTAAAACAGCCCTAATAAGGTGAGTACCATCAATATGCTCATTTTACAAATGCAGAAACAGAGGCACAGAAAAATTAGAGAATTTACTCAAGGCCACATGGCTAGAAGTAGAAAATGGATGCAAATCCACATCCAGAATCCATGTTCTGACACACTCCACTATGTGGTTCTGATAATTAAGGAATACCGACCATGTGCCAACCAACTGTACTCAGGGTTTTTATACACAATTTTGTTTTATCTTTACAATAACCCTTTGTAATGGGTATGACTGTGTCCACTGTACAGATTCCCAAAAGCAAGGCTCAGAAAGACTGAGATACTTGCCCAAAAGTCACATGGCTAGAGAGTTACAAGTTGGAATTTAAACCACATAGTTGATTCAAAGGCCATGTTCTTCTGACAGCCTAAATCACAGAACTACTGCATTTCTAGATAGAATTAAGGTTAAAGAAAAAAAAAAAACACTTCTAACAAATAATCAGGAAAGATTTTCAGGATGAGGAGAATTTCAAAATGTTTGAAGGATAAAAAGAACTGCCCAGTTATATAAATATATATCCAGGGGATATCTGTTTAAAAGGAACTTCTACTATAAGACTACTGTCATTCTTTTCATAATACTTGGCTGAAATACAAGTCTTAAACTGCCTTCACTAAGCCCATCAATTACTAATGTAACCAAAATGAGATTTCTGATCAAGATAGTGATATAGATAAATGCTATGCTCACCTCCTTCCACAACTAATCAAAATTACAACTAAATTATAGAACAATAATCATTGAGATCCACCTGAAGACCAGCTTAACAGAAGTCCTATAAACTCAGACTATAAAGAAGCCACAAAGAGACTACAAGGAGGGGCAGAGACACGAAATAGGTTCCAAACCCACAGTGTGACACTTATTATGGGAGGAATATCTCGGCTTCACAGGTCCTCCCCTGAGTAGTAAGGGGTCCCAGCCCAGGGTTCCAGTGCTAGGGAGAGGAGTCCCCATAACATCTGACTGTAAAAACCAGCAGGATTGCATCCAAGTAAGATGTGAGGCTGTTGGAGACCCTTGAGAAGCCTGAGCACTGGCTCACAAATTTGTACATTCTGGGCTCCGACACAGAGGCAGCAGCTCAAACTGTGCCAGGAACATATGGGAAGTAACTAAATTGCCTCACTTTGAGGTAAGAACTGAAGGGGTAAGGAACTGGACAGCTCTCTCCAGATGGAAAAGCTTGAAGGCACCACTGTTCCTTTGTTGAGCATTCCTCCCATCCAGACAGAAGGCTCAGGAGGGCACCAAATCTGGCTAACAACATTTTCCCCACCCTGGTGATTCCCTGAGACCCTGCCCAACCCAACTATGTGCCCAACTAAACCTCTTCCAGTGGCTTTTGAACATAAGTGGCCTGGCTCAGTTCTTGCAGCTAACTTTCCTAAAATCTCTCAAAGGACCACATACACACAACCAGCAGCTGGCCTCAGCATGCCCTGTACCACTTACTAAATGGCCCCAAGTCCAGCATAATCAGCACCAGTCTCAACTTGCATTGTAACTTCCATCAGGTGGCACCTAGCCTGGCATAAACTGAGGCTGGTTTTGGCTTAGAACATAGCTTCAACTAAGGAGCCAAAAGTCCCACACAAGTGGCAGCTGGCTTCAGTTCACATCATGGTGCTCACCAAAATGTCCATAGCCCAGCACTAGTGGCAGATGGCCTCAGTTCACAGCATAGCCTCTCACAAGTGCCTCCAAGCCCAACCAAAGCAGCAACCAACCACAGATCATTTTGTAGTTCCCACTAAGTGGCACAAGTAGCAGCTATACTTGGCTTGTCCCAGAGTCCTTCCCAAAAAGCTAAAGACCCAACATACCTGGTGACTAGCCTCAGGCCACACCTAAACATCAACCAATAAACACCATAAATGACACTCGAAGGGCAGACTAGCCTGGCCCCAAAGCCCCACTGAAGTGACTCCCACTCTGTGGGATAAGTTCCTGCACAACTTCTCTTCCATATTCATGGTCAACCCTCACAGCTAATCAGCCTGAGGGTCAATCCTACCTACTAATGTGTCAAAAGCAATCAAGGCTCAGCTACAACAGGAGGGCAAACACAACCCACATAAGAAAAATCACCCCTAGACCATCACACTCAGGTGATCAAGGAGACTGAACGATTGAGCCAGTAGGACATCAACTACATAAGGCCACACTGTCAAGACTGGGAGATGTCACAGATCTACCTAACACATAGAAACACATACAGACAGTCAGCCAAAATGAGGTGACAAATAAACATATCCCAAGTGAAAGAATATTAAACTCCACACACGCAAAAAAAAATGAACTTAATGAAATAGAGATAAATAATGTACCAGATGCAGAGTTGAAAATACTGGTTATAAGGATGTGCAATCAACTCAAGGGAAGAGTAGATTAATTTACTGGGAAATTCAACAAAGAAAGAGAAACCATAAAAAAGGAACCAGTTTAAAATGAAGAATACAAGAACTGAAATGAAGAGTACACTAGAGGGAATCAACATCAGATTAGAAAAAGCAAAAGATCAAATCACTGATCTGGAAGACAAGGTAGCAAAAACATCTAATTAGAATAATATTAAAAAAAAGAATTTTTAAAAAAGAATAGTTTAAAGGACATCTGGGACAATATCAAGTGTGCCAATATTAGCATTATAGCAATAACAGAAGGAGAATAGAGCAAGGAATTGAAAACTTACTTGAAGAAATGATGGAAAACTTCCCTAACCTGGCAAAGAAAATAGACATACAAACCCAGGAATCATAGGGAGTCCCAAACAAGAGGAACCCAAAAGGGCCCTACACAAGATACATTATAATTAAAATGTCAAAGATTAAAGTCAAAGAGAGAATTTAAAAGCAGCAAGAGAAAGTCCATTACCTACAAGAAAGCTCCCATAAGACCGTTAGGTAATTTCTCAATGGAAACTGCACAGACTACAAGAAATTGGCACAAAATATTCAAAGTGATGAAAGGCAAAAACCTACAACCAAGATTACTCTACCCAGTAAGGCTATAACTTAGAATTGAAGAAGAGATAAAGAGTTTCCCAACGCTTAGTAAAAGCACTGGTTCAACAAACTATAAAGCTAGTACAAAGCTTAAAAGGCAAAAGTAAGAAGATCAAGTGTAATTATAACAATAAATTAAGGAGTTCACACAAACACAAAAGTAATGTAGAAAATGACAACAAAAACAAACATAAAGGGAGTAAAAATTGTAATGATTTTAGAATGTGTTCAAACTTAAGCAAACATAAACTCCAAATAGACTGCTATAAATATAGCTTGGTATATAGGAAGCACATAGTAACCACCAACCTCTACAAGAAATATATAAGAGATACACAAGGAATCAAAACACAATACTGCAGAAACTTCACAATACTGCAGAAACTTATCAACAAACAAGAGAGAAGAGCAAGAAAAGTAAGAAACAGATAAGAACTACAAAAGCAATCAGAAAAGAATACAATGGCAATAACTACATAGCTAGGAATAATTACTTTTAATGTAAATGAACTAAATGCTCCAATCAAAAAAACATAAGGTGGCTGATTGGATAAAAACACAAGACCCCTACATATGCTGCCTACAAGAAACTCACTTCAGATCAAAAGAAACACACAGACTAAAAATCAAGGAGTGGAAAAAAATATTTCATGAAAATGGAAATGAAAAAATGTTGGAGTAGTAATATATATAGGAGACAAAATAGACTTTAAAGTCAAGGCTATAATAAGAGATAAATAATATTTTATAATGATAAAAGGATCAATCCAACAAGAGGATATAAGTCTTATATACATCTAAGCACCCTACATAGGTGCACCCAAATATATAAAGCAAATATTTATGGACATAAAGGCTGAGATTGACAGTAAAACAATAATAGTAGGGGACTTTAACACCCCATTGACATCAATGGATACATGATCCAGAGAGAAAATTAACAAAGAAAGTGTGGCCTTAAGTGACACATTAGATCAGATGGATTTAATTGATACTTTTACAACATTTCATCCAAAAGTAGAATATGCATTCTTTTCAAGCGCACATAGAACATTTTCCCGGATAGACCACATATTAGGCCACAAAACAAGCCTCAATAATTTTTTCAAATCTAAATAAATCTAAGAAGATAAAAATTATATCAACCATCTTCTCCAATCACAATGGAACAAAACTAGAAATTAATGACAAGAAAAACAAACTGAAAATCACACAAACAGGTGGAGGTTGAATAACATGCTACTTAACAATGAGTGGGTTAAAAATGAGATCAAGGAATAAAGTGAAAGATAACTTGAAACAAATGAAAATGAAAATACAAAGCAACTCTAAGAGGGAAATTTATAGCAATACTAGCCTATTGCAAGTAACAAGAAAAATTTTAAATAAACAATCCAACCTTAGACCTAAAGGAACTAGAAAAGAAAAAAACAAAGCCCCCCAAAATAGAAGGAAATATTAAAGATCAGAGCTGAATTAAACAAAATAGAGTCTATAAAAACAACAAACAAGATCAATGAAACCAAAAGCTCATTCTCTGAAAAGACTTTAAAAATTGATAAAACTTTAGCCAGATTCAAGGAAAAAAGAGCCCAAATAAATCAGAAATTAAAAAGAAGTGACAACTGACACCATAAAAATGCAAAGGATTATGAGAAAATACGACAAACAATTATATGCCAACAAATTGGACAAATCAGAAGAAATGGATAAATTCCTAGAAACATATACTCTTCCAACACTTAATCAGGAAGAAACAAAACATGAACAGCTTGATGACTACTAACAGAAATATAACAGTAATCAAACAAACTCCCAGCAAACAAAAGCCCTGGACCAGATCATTTCACAGGTGAATTTTACCAAACATTCAAGGAAGAATTAATACCTATCCTTCTCAAAATATTACAAAAAAATAAAATAGAAGGGTAGGCTCCCAGACTCATTTTATGAGGCTAGCATTACCTGACAAACACATTAAAAAAAAAAACTTTTAAGGCCAACATCCCTGATAAACATACATGCAAAAATCCTCACCAAATAGTAAACTAAATTCAACAACATATTAAAAACCTCATATACCATGAACAGGTGGGATTTATTCTTGGGAATCAAGGTTAGTTCAATATCTATAAATCAGTTAACAATATACCACATAAAAAATGAAGGATAAAAACAATATATTAAATTAAAATTAAAATTAAAATAATAAAGTAGCCTGACCAGTGGTATAGTGCAGTGGATAGAGTGTTACCTGGGATGATGAGGTCCCAGGTTCAAAACTCAAGGTTGCAGGCTTGAGTGTGGGATCATGATCCCATGGTTTCTGGCTTGAGCAAGGAATCACTGGCTCAGCTGGATCCTTCTCTCTCTCTCTCTCTCTCTCTCTCTCTCTCTCTTTCTCTATCTCTCTCTGTCTCTCTCTCTCTGTCTCTCTCTGTCTCTGTCCACCTCCTACAGCCATGGCTCGAATGTTTTGAGCAAGTTGGCCCTGGGTGCTGAGGATGGCTCCACGGCCTCACCTGAGGTGCAAAAATAGTTCTGTTGCCAAGCAACAAGCAACAGAGCAGTGGCCCCAGATGGGCAGAGCATCACCCAGTAGGGGACTTGCCAGGTGGATCACAGTCAGGGCGCATGTAGAAGTCTGTCTCTCTGCCTCCCCACCTCTCACTTTAATAGAAAAAAAAAAAAGAAATTTTTCATTTGTGGACAAGTCCTGTGTGGATATATGTCTTCATTTCTTTTAGGTAGATACTGAGAAGTAGAATTGCTAGATTATATGGTAAAACTATGTTTAACTTTTATAGATACTGCAAACTTTTCCAAGGTCGGTATGACATTTTACATTCCCACCAGCAATATATGAAGATTCTCATTTCTCAACATCCTCACCAACACTTATAGGGTTTTTTTTAATACAGACCTTCTAGTGCAGGGGTCCCCAAACTACGGCCCGCAGGCCACATGTGGCCCCCTGAGGCCATTTATCTGGCCCCCGCTGCACTTCCGGAAGGGGCACCTCTTTCATTGGTGGTCAGTGAGAGGAGCACATTGACCATCTCATTAGCCAAAAGCAGGCCCATAGTTCCCATTGAAATACTGGTCAGTTTGTTGATTTAAATTTACTTGTTCTTTATTTTAAATATTGTATTTGTTCCTGTTTTGTTTTTTTACTTTAAAATAAGATATGTGCAGTGTGCATAGGGATTTGTTCATAGTTTTTTTTATAGTCCAGCCCTCCAATGGTCTGACAGTGAACTGGCCCCTGTGTAAAAAGTTTGGGGACCCCTGTTCTAGTGGGTATTTAATGGTATCTCATTGTAGCTTAATTTACATTTTCTTATAACTAATAATGTTGAGTATCTCTGGATGTGTTTATTAACCACTCACATTTCTTTTTTATAACATATTAAAATTATTTGCCCATTTCTTAATTAAGTTGTTTGTCTTATTGAGTTATAATAGTTAATTGCATATTCTGGATACAATTCCTATACCAGGTATGTGCTTTTCTTCCCTCCAGTCTGTCTCTTATCTTCTCATTTTCTTACTGGTGTCTTAGTACACCAAGCTTCCAAATTTTTATGAAGTCCAATGTTTCCCTTTTTAAACAAAAAGGTTTATAGTTTTCGTTCTTAAATTTATTCTTTTTGAGTTAATTTTTAGTATGATGTAAGGTAAAATTCTAACTTCATCATTTTGCAATGTGGATAGCCAATTGTCCCAGCATCATTTGTCAAAAAGATAATTTTTTATCTATTCTCATTCATTTTAATTTAATATATAAAATTTAGGATCACCTTGCCAACTTAGGCAAAAAAAGGCTAATGAGATTTTGATAGGAATAGCAAATCTATAGATGAATTTGGAGAAACACCATCTTAACTATATTGACTCTTTTCAATTCATGAGCATGAAATGTCTCACAGTCTGCTTAGATATTAATTTCTCTCAGCATTCTTCTATAGTTTTCAGTATACAAGTCTTGCACTTGAAAAAATGATCCCAACTACTTTTTTCATTTTGAAGTTATTGTGGAGAGATCTGTTTTCTTAACTTCATTTTCCGATGGTCAATGGTAATATATAGAAATGCAATTTTTTTTACATATTTTTCTTCAATACTGATACTTTACTGAATTCATGTATTATAGCTCTCGTGGTTTGAATGTGTGTGTGTACTCCTTAGTTCTCTCTGCATACAGGATTATGTTGTCTGAAGATAAAGACAGTTTTGCTTCTTCCTTTCTAATCTAGATGCATTTGTTTGTTTCCTTGCTTGTTCTTTTTGCACCATTGTACTGGAAGTTCTAGCCAGTACAATGCTGAATGGAAGTAGTAACAGGGGACATGCTGCTCTTATTCCCAATCTCAGAGAAGAAGGTATTTAGTCTTTCCACATTAAGTATGATATTAGCTACAGGGTTTTTTGTGGGTACCCTTTATCAAGCTAAGTTTCCTCCTACTTCTAGCTTGTTGAGAGCTTTTATACATATCAGACCTTGTCAAATGCTTTCTGTGTCTATCAGTCATGCAGTTTTATCTTTTCCTTTCTTAATGTGGCATATTCTATTAATTGATTTTCTAATGTTAAACCAACTTTACATTCCTGATATAAATCTCAGTTTTATAAATATTGGTTCTTTAATTATCTTGTAAGTTAATTAAGAGAAAAAATATACACGTTCCTACATAATTACCTTTACCAGTATTCTTTATTTCTTTGTGCAGATTTGTGTCACCATTTAATATGATTTTATTTCAGCCTGAAGGATTTCCTTTAGATTTTTTTTTTTTTTCGTTTTTTTGTTTTTGTTTTTTTCAAGGTAAGTTGGCTCGCTAGAATTTCTCCCACTCTTTATCTGGGAATATTTTTCCCCCATCACTTTTGAAGCATAATCTTTTACAAGATCTATAATTCTTGGTGGACAGTTCTTTTCCTCTGAGTACTTTGAATATTATTCCTTCAGTCCTTCATTTTCTCTGATAAGAACTTAGTTATTGTTGTTTCCCTGTATTTGATAAACTTTCTCTTTTGTTTCATTCTAAAACTTTGGTTTTCTACAGTTTGACTATTATGTGACTAGGTTTGGACCTCTTTGTGTTTATTCTATTTCTACTGTGCTTATTGGATATGTAGATTAGTATTATTCATGAAATTTGGATAGTTTTAGTAATTAAATATCTTACTGTCCTTTCTTTCTCCTGGGGTTTTTTAGTACATTGGTACTGGTAATGGTTTCCCACAAGTCTCTAAGTTTGTGTTCATTTTAATGTTTTCCTGTTCTTCAGATTAGATATTTTTTTAATTTTTTAAGTTTTTTTTTTTTTCAGAGAGAAGGAAGAGAGAGAGAAGGAGGAAGAGTGAGAAAGAGGGGGGAGAAGTGGGAAGCATCGATTCATAGTAGTTGCTTTCTGTATGTGCCTTGACCGGGCAAGTCCAGGGATTCAAAATGGCAACCTCAGTGTTCCAGGTCAACGTTTTATCCACTGTGCCCCACAGGTCAGGCCCAGATTGAATAATATTTATTGATCTAGTTCCATTTTCACTGATTCTTTCTTCCACCAACTCAAATCTGGTGTTAAGCCCCTCTAATTAATTTTATTTTGCTTATTGTCCATTTTACCCCAGAGTATTCATTTGATTTTTTTATGATTCCCCTTTTGCAGTATTCTCTGTTTTACAGATAATGTTATCTCTCTTTTATTTCTTTAAACATGGTTTCCTATTGTTCTTTGAACATATTTATAATAGCTACTTGAAATGTTTCCCTGCTAGGTTTAACATCTTGGTCCTTTCAGGGATAGTTTCAATTAACTGCCTTTATTTCCATCCCATTCACAGATTACACTTCCCTGTTTTTTCATGCCTCATAACTTTTTGTTAAAAACTTAATGCTTTTGATAATTAGCTGCAGCAACTCTGGATTCTGATCTCCCACTAGGAGTAGTTTTTGCTCTTTGTTTAGTGATTTGCCTGCACTAATTCTAGAGTTTTATCTCCCCTGCAATACATGGCAACTGATATTTTTGCTGTTTGCTTTTTTTTTTATTGTTTTTATTATTAAGCCTAAATTTCTACAAGTCACCCTGTGTTAGCATAGTTTAGTTTATCACAAGTTATGCTTAAGCACCTTAAACCAGTAAGACATTCACCCTTTGCTAATGGACCTGTGTGTGGGTTGGGGAACATAGTCAAAGATTGGGCAACTTTACAAGTCTGTCCTGGCTTTTATTTTCTACTGGGCTTTCTCATGTCTCCTCTGCACCTGCACTTCGTACTATATTCGGCCAGGGAAGATAACGACACAACTAGGCTCTGTCTCTGATATCTCTTCAGCCTGTACACTGTACCTTGCCCATATGCACAGTCTTCTACCACCAGGAATATGTATGAGTTTATTAAGATCCACTGTGACTTTCTTGTTCTCTGGATCTTCTTGTTAAATTTCTGGCTGGTCTGTTGGTCTGTTGCTTGCCCCAATTAGAACTGCAACCTCAGACAAGCTGCCGAAGTTGTCTTCCCTAATATTTTACCATTGAGATTGCTACTGATTTTATTAAACCACCTTAGTATGCACTCCAAATCCAGTCAGCCTCCACTGGCAGCAGAGTCGCTGGTTTCCACAGCCTGGCCTGCCCAGATGGAACCGGCAGGGGGAGGGGGGTGATGGAAGCCCCCCAATAAAACAGCACAAATTCCCGCTGTCCATAACCATGGTTTAGTAGTGTTTCTTGAATAAAGGCTTCTCAGTTTTACTGTATGCCTTTGATTTCCTGAGCCCTAAAACGGTTGATTTTTACTATTTTGTCCAGTTTTATTGTTGCTTTTGGGACAGAAGATTTGCCAAGCTCCTCACGCCACCACTCTGAAAGTCCTGACATCCCCATCCCCCCAGACACACTCTTGAGTTTATTTTAGGCTAATAATACTACCAACTATTTATTTTAAATTGGCTTCATTTTAATTGAAAATCTAATCTTTCTCCAAGAGCCATTAATGGCTCTATCAGCATCTTGAAAGCATTAAGGGGCCTGAGAGGGAACCATCTTACTGAATATAAACCACATGTTTCCCGTCAGAACTCAGGCCTCCCTGAAATGGGGATGTCTACCTGTAGATGCCTACACTGCCTCGAGGTCCATGGGGGCGGGAGGACAGGGCTTTTCTGGCCTCCTATGATGGATGAAGTGATAAGAAAACAGGTTCCTGAGCTGAACGTTGCCTCATGTGATTTCTGATACTCAACAATACAGTTGAAACCACATTATTATCCAACCTTCTAACTTCCTCCACCCAGCATATATTATTTAAAAAGAAAAAGAAAAGAAAAGGCCTCCACAAGACCCTGAAAACCTCAGAATTCCACACAACAAACTATTCTTAAGAATGAAAACCATCAGTAAAGCCCTTCAGGGCCAGGGTGTCATGTGGGTAATTGGCAAGAACTTCTTTAAAAGGATTCCATTCAATAATGTGTCTTTAAAAAAAAAAAAAAAAAAAAAACTTAGCTAAACCTAAAGCTGAGCATCAAGTAATTACACTCTCAATCTTTCCAATTGCACAGTGTTTTGAAAATGTCAAAATTACAACCAAATGCTGCTGGGAGCATATTTTACTGGTGGTTTTCTGGACCCTAGAAGAGGTGCTGCCATAAGTGTGGAAAGGGAAAAGTTTGCATGTTTTTTTCTGTAGAACCATAGTGTTGGTCAAATAAGTTTTTAAATATAAAATATATGTTTGCTCGCTTTGGGGGACAGGCTGTAAGCAGACAGGGTTGTTATAGCCTAAGGCTTAGTTTTAAGACTAAGCCTTTCCCACCCTAAGTGACTTTGTATCAGAGATTTCCTTTTTTGTATATTGGTTTGGATTTCTACACTATAAAATGGGGCAGACTGGGAGCTTGCTCTCTCTTGGTTCCTGAGATTAGCATTCGAGAGGAGAGCAGAGAAAGGCCACATGGAGGAGAGGAGAAGCAGCCATAATGGTGGAGTGTTGAAGGAGAAGCCAGTTTGTGCAGCGTTTGTGCAGAGAGAAGGAGATGGAGAACAGAGGTGAATAAGGCTGGTGAGGTAGAAACCTTTGATTCTAGGAAACTCGGATAAGTCAGTGGCTTTGTAGCCCTGAATGGAAAGGGAAGTGTTTTCCGACTGTGTGCATTTTTGCCCACAGGGTGCAAGCTAGGATTAAAGCTAATGGGCCACCAGTTCTTGGCTTCATTGTTTCATTACCGTCTGTCCGAATCAAATGCGAACCTGCATGGGCCAGGCGGCTGTGATGGTGGCCGAAGCTACTGGCTTTACACATAGTAAGTGGAGTATTTAGCTATAATATAGATAGCACCCATTGAAATATACATATTTAATGAGCTTGGTCTTGGGTTGTTTCTCCCCCTTTGAAGGAGAAACGATGTATGGCCATAAAACCATAAAGTTGCTCTGGAAAAAACATACTAAAGTAGCAAATTTCCACAAGAAACAAACAAGTCATCAAAAGATGATACTCCCAAGAGATAAGGCAAGGGTGTGGCCCTTCACACATACAAAAGGTTGTGCAGAACTCACATAAGGGTAGAGTAAAGGTTATGTCTTCCCCAAGCTTCACTCCAGCTCTTGGTCAGGCCCCACAGAGTAACAGGCTGGGTGAAGATTTGTGAAAATCCAATGCCAAACTGTGTCAGCTGGAGCCCTTGTAAACAATGGTCCAAAACCACTCATTCATATACTCCCTCATTAACACACCTTTGTGATGTCATCCCCTGTGCTAAATGCTAGGAATACATATACTGGCCATTCAAGGCCCAGTTTTGGAAGCCATTATACATCATAGGGGACTAATGCAACAAAGAAACTATTTAAATTGATAGATTATGGTAAGTATATATTAAAAAACTATTAAGACACATAGGTTACAAACTGGCACCCATGGGCCGAATCTAACTATAAATATATATTTCTTTCGCTATGTACTGATTTGTTTGTTTTTAAATCTGAATTTTAGAGGGAACTATGAAATCCAACCCAATGTGCATGTGACCAGAATAAACCCTCTCCCTTCATCTAAGTATGCCTGTTTCTGAATAGTCCTATTGGTACTTAACTAGTACTTGCTCATTAATTCTGTGTAAGTAGGTAAACAGATGCCAGAATTTTAAGAAAAATGGAGAAGAAAATAGGGTTTTCTCAATTTTAAGTTTGTCAGTAGAGAAAAAGGAGTCATGATTTTATTTTAGCAGTGGAATACTATTCTCTGGTTTGCAGAGGGAAATTTTCAATGTAACTGTTTGGGAAAGAGGAATATTGGAGAGCTGAGGTGGGAGACAATAAAGCATAAGTATTAGATTGTATTTTTCTGTGTGTTTATTTTGAATATTTTGCTGGAAGAAAGAGAGAGGACTGTCTTCAAATGACAATGGGCTACTATATTGTTGGGCAGATAAAATGTATTATGCTCACTTTGTTAAAGATGCCGTCGCCCAGGTGATATTAATGGGTGTTGAGAATCCTTGTAGCCTGGGGCTTGGTTTTGGGATTAAGCCTTTCCTACCCTTTTTGATGTAGGGTGGTACAATCCAATCATGCCTCAGAGGTGACTTTGTATTAGAGACTTCCCTACTTTGTATATTGGATTAGAGGTTGTGAAGCTACAGTATAAAGTGGGGGCAAAACGGGAGTTTGTGCGCTTGGTTCCTGAGGTTAGTTAGCATGAGAGAGCAGAGAGAGTAGAGCCAGCAGCGGAAGGAGGCCACGTGGAGGAGGCCAGGAAAAGCAGCCAAGATGGCAGAGTGCTGAGTGAGATGCCAGTTTGTGCAGAGTTTGTATCTGGGATAAGGAGGGAGATAGGGAACTGAGGAGAATAAGGCTGGTGAGCTAGAAACCTTGATTCTAGGAAACTCGGATAAATCAGTAGCTTTGTGAGCACTGAATGTGACTGGGTTTTGGAGCCCAGTGTGTATTTTTACTTGCCCGCCGGGTGCAAGCTAGAATTAAAGATGACAGCCCATCAGTTTTTGGCTCCGTTGTTTCTTTGCCGACTGTCCGAATCCAATGCGAACCTGCATAGGCCAGAAGGCTGCTGTGATAGTGGCCCTGGCCGTGCCACCTGGCTTTACATATATCCTCATCAACCTCTACAGTAAGCAAAGAGCATTTCTCACTCCAGACCTCTGCTTTCACCTAGAAATAGTGGAGGGAAACTAAGCTGAACATTTAGTTGTTCTAAAGAGCCTCTAACTATGCCAGGATTCATAAATCTAGAAGGGCCATAGAAAGAGTGTGGAGAAAAGGAGAATTTGCAGCTACAGGTACCTGCTCCTTCCCCCATTTGAGGTGAAGGTTCACTCTAGCTTTGTGTCCATTTTTTGCCTTCCAATAAATACTGCATGAAAATAGAGAATGAGCCCTGTGGTGGTAACAGTGTCATGACCATGTACCTGGTACTACTGCCTCCTTTGTAAAGCATCTACTGCAGTTCCTAGTTTTGTTGGGTGTACTTGGCAAAGAGAAAGATATATCTTTGCCCTCTTGGAGCTTACAGTCCAGTGAAGGAGACAAATGTTAAGCAAAAGGAAGGAAGGGAAGGGAAGGGAAGGGAAGGGAAGGGAAGGGAAGGGAAGGGAAGGGAAAGGAAAGGAAAGGAAAGGAAAGGAAAGGAAAGGAAAGGAAAGGAAAGGAAAGGAAAGGAAAGGAAAGGAAAGGAAAGGAAAGGAAAGGAAAGGAAAGGAAAGGAAAGGAAAGGAAAGGAAAGGAAAGGAAAGGAAAGGAAAGGAAAGGAGGAGGGAAGGAGGGAGGGAGGGAGGGAGAGAGGGGAGTGGGAGGAGAAGAGGGGAGGGGGAGGAGGGAGGGAGGGAGGATAAGGGAAGGAAAGGGAAGGGAAGGGAAGGGAAGGGAAGAGAAGAGAAGAGAAGAGAAGAGAAGAGAAGAGAAGAGAAGAGAAGAGAAGAGAAGAGAAGAGAAGAGAAGAAAAAGAAAATTATGTAATGAACTAAGAAATGGAAGTACAAGGCACTCTTAGAGCATCTCACAGGATGTATCTAGTCTGGCACAGGGAGCAGGGTAGGTCAGTGTTGGTCAAATAGGTTTGTAAATATGATATATATGTTTGCTCGCTTATAGTTTGCATTGGGTGTGGGGGACAGGCTGTAAGCAGGCAGGGTTGTTATAGCCTAAGGCTTAGTTTTAAGACTAAGCCTTTCCCACCCTTTTGAGAAATCCCATTATGCCTCAGATAAGTGACTTTGTATCAGAGACTTCTTTGTTTATATACTGGATTAATGGTTTTGATTTCTACACTATAAAATGAGGCAGAAGAGCGCATGCTGGAGGAGAGCAGAGAGAGGAGAGCAGAGAAAGGCCACGTGGAAGAGGAGAAGCAGCCAAGATGGCAGAGTGCTAAAGAAGAAGCCAGTTTGTGCAGAGTTTGTACAGAAAGAAGGAGATGGGGAACAGGAGATGAACAGAAGTGAATAAGGTTGGTGAGCTAGAAACCTTTGATTCTAGGAAACTTGGATAAGTCAGTGGCTTTGGGAGCCCTGAATGGAGAAGGAAGTGTTTTCCCACTGTGTGTATTTCTTACCCGCCGGGTGCAAGCTAGGATTAAAGCTAATGGCCCACCAGTTCTTGGCTCCCTTGTTTCATTACCATCTGTCTGAACCAAGTGTGAACCTGCATGGGCCAAGCAGCTGTGATGGTGGCTGTGGCTACTGGCTTTACAACTGGCGTAGTCTGTGGCAGGATTCGGAGATCGGTATGCAGCTGCCACCGTTGAGGTGCATGGTAGGGGACTGGTTACTGTTATGGTTCCCCATGACTGTCCTTTTGGGGACCATAGGTTGGCTGACTTTTATAGCCATGCGTGAGGAAACTGAGAGCTCTGTGGAAGAGGCTGCCAGGACCTGCAAACCAAGCAGTGGAAGGAGCTGGAGCAAACGTGGGAGAAAGAGATGCCGGGCCTGGAGCTGAAGCAAGCACCGGAGGAAGCCGACCGGGTTCATGAGATTCACTTGGAAATGGAGCAGCCGCTGGAGAAGGAATCACAGGTTCATGAGCTTCAGATTGCCCTGGAGATTACCCAGAGCCAGCTGTGGCAGGAGACCAGGGCTGAGGCCGGGGCCAGGGCAGCAAGGCCCGTGGACGCAAGGCCTATGGAGCAGAAGGCGGTGGCAGCCCAGAGCTGAAGTCCAGCAGCAGGAGCTGGTGTTTCCAGTTCCTCTTTGGAGGATGAGAAGAATCAGGCTGGAGTTGTAATCCATGGTCTCCAGAAGGTGAGGGCCCAGCAGCAAGGGGTAGCTACTACGCCCTTGGTAGGTCTGCGATTTTGGGACAAAGGGGTGAATGCCATCATGCTCTCTGGAGCAGAGATGAAAATGCTGACTGCCATTGCCATGTGCTCCTCTTTTGGACAGTGTAAGACCTGCCAGGACAGAAGGGATGAGGGAGGGAGCTGAGGCCCCATGTACATGGACTGATTTCCTGGACTAGGACCGAAGTAGGCATTGGCTCCTTTGTTGGATGGACTTACAAATTTTGGACAATGTGAAATACCCTGTTGGGGGCGAGAGGCGGCTTTGCTGGAGTCCCTTCCTTTGTCCTGGGAAACTTTCCCCATGAATAGAAAGAAGTGTGAGGACATTTTGTGCTTTTGGCAAAGCACTCAGAGACTGGTGAAGTGTATCTTTGTAATTGTTGAAATTGTATGATTTGTCATATTGTTGTAATTTGTGTAATGTGCCTAATTTCCTTGTGCAGGAATACCTGTGCTTTAGATTGTGAAGCGAGCAAAAGGGGTGGAATACTGGTCAAATAAGTTATATATGTTTGCTCACAGGCCCAGAAGGGGCTGGTGATGAGAAGAAGGTCAAAGCATCAGTGTAGTTCCTAATGAGGCCAAGGACTGTTGTGGTGGGAGTAGGTACGAGAGCAAGCAGAAGGACTGGCTGTGAAGGTACACAAAGGTGGAACCATTTCAGGGTATGACAATGTCCAGAAGGTGGCTCAGCAGAAGGTGGCTATGGAAGAATGGAAGAGGACAACAGCAGTGATAAGAAGGCAAAAGAACAGACCACCAGATTCCTGAAGAGGCCCCGCGTCCCATTCCTAGGAGAAGCAGAGCTCAGCCACATATGAAGTCTTCCAGAATATAGATTTAGAGCTTCTGGGAGGGCTTCAAGGAGATGCTACCCCACCCCACCCCCCACCAAGCTTCCCTACCTCCCCTTGCCTAAGTGTTTGGCTTGACCACATAAAAGCAGCCATTATTACCACAGTCATTTAGAGGTCCACAAACATGTTACCTGAATGGTTAGGCATCTAGTCCTAGGGAAACTCTGTCCATCATAAGCAGAAAAGTGACTGATAAACCTGGCCTCCATTCCCACAGTCTCAGCCTATGGCTTGTGCTCCATAGAGTGACTGCTACATTTCTTGCACCAAACTCATGACTTCATATCCTGTGTCTCCTACTAGACTAAAATGTCACAGAAGGTCACTCTGCTTCCATTACAGTTCTTAATGCCATGCCTGAGATGCATGTAGTAGATGTTCAATGTGGAATAAAACAATCCCATTTATATAAAATTCAAAACTCTTAAAACTAATTTATGGTGTTAAAAGTCAGCATAATGATTCTATCGAGGTGAGGAAGGTGACTAGATGGGCGCTGTTTACATGGATGTATTGAGTCAAAATTCATTGGTCTGTGCACAACAAAGAAAACCACCAAAGAAACAAAAAGACAACCTACTGAATGGAAGAAGATATTTGTAAGTGATACATCTAATAAGAAGTTAACATTCAAAATTTATAAACTCACACAACTCAACATCAAAAACAAACAAACAATCCAATTATCAAATGAGCAGAGAACCTGAATAGCCACCTCTCCAAAGAGGACATACATATGGCCAATAGGCATGTAAAAAGATGGGCAATGTCACTAATCATCAGAGAAAAGCAAATTAAAACCACAATGAGATATCTCCTCACGCCTGTCAGAATGGCTATCATCCATAAATCAACAAACAACAAGTATTGGTGAAGATGTGGAGAAAAGGAATCCTCATGTACTGTTCGTGGGAACACAGATTGGTGCAGCCACTGTGGAAAACAGTATGGAGTTTCCTCAAAAAATTAATAATCGAACTGTGGCCATGGTCAGTTGGCTCAGAGGTAGAGCATCAGCCCAGCGTGTGGAAGTCCCAGGTTCAATTCCTGGTCGGGGCACACAGGAGAAGCGACCATCTGCTTCTCTACCCTTCCCCCTCTCCTTTCCCTCTATCTCTCTCTTCTCCTCCTGCAGCCAAGGCTCCATTGGAGCAAAGTTGGCCCAGGCACTGAGGACGGCTCCATGGCCTCCACCTCAGGCGCTAGAATGGCTCTGGTTGCAGTAGAGTACCGCCCCAGATGGGCCAAGAATCGCCCCCTGGTGGGCATGCTGGGTGGATCCTGGTCAGGTACATGCAGGAGTCTGTCTGCCTGCCTCACCCCTGCTTTTCACTTTGGAAAAATACTCCCCAAAATTAAAATAAAATAAATTAAGTAAAATAAAATAAAAATGAAACTGCCTTCCACTTTAGATATATACCCAGTATTTTCATTTCTGGGTATATATTCAAAGAAACCCAAAACAATATATAGACGCCTATGTTCACTGCAGCATTATTTACAATAGCCAAGATATGGAAGCAGCCCAAGAATCAGTCAAAAGACAAGTGGATAAAAATATTGTGGAATGTATATACAATGTAGTATTATTCATCCATAAAAAAGAACAAAATCTTACTATTTACAACAGAATGGATGGACCTAGAGAGTATCATGCTAAGTGAAAGAAGTCAATCAGAGAAAGACAAATACCACATAATTTCACTTATATGTGGAATCAAAAGAACAAAATAAATGAAAAGACAGAACAGACACAGACACATAGACACAGAGAACAGACTTATGATTGCCAGAGGGGAAAAATGTTGGGAGGTTGGGTGAAAAAGGTGAAGGAATTAAAAAGTACAAATTGGTAGTTACAGAATAGTCACAGGGATATAAAATACAGTGTAGGGAATATAGTCAATAATATTGTAACAACTATGTATGGTGCCAAGTGTGTACTAAAAATAACAGCAGGAGTATTTTGTAAAGTATGAGGTTGTCTCACCAATATGGTGTACACCTGAAACTACCCATATTTCCCCATGTATAAGATACACCCTTTCTTGAAAAATTTGGGATCTAAAAACTGGGTGCATCTTATATAGTAGTTGTAGATTTTTTACTTGCATTTCCCACTTTTTCGCACTTGTTTTTGCGCTCATTCTATGTAGATATATAAAAGACAGTGATTCGTCATCAGACACAGATGGGGACAAGCTAATGGATGGGAGTTGTGACAGTGATGAGGAGTTGTATGAATTTTATGATGAATAAAACTTGGGTTCAATGACTTTATGTAATACATTTTTTTCTCAAATTTCAGGCCCCAAAATTAAGGTGTGTCTTATACATGGGAGCATCTTATACATGAGGAAATATGGTAATACAAAATTTAATGTAAACTATAATTGAAAAATAAAATTTTAAAAATTAATTGTAACTAAGAAAACAAAAAATAAATTTTTGTTATACAGTTTTTAAAAATTCATTGATCTGTATAATTATGATTTGTGCATTTTTCTATCTGTATGTTATGTTTCCATAATTTTTTTAACTGATGAACACATCAGTCACTCATTTGAAATGCTTCCCCAATGTAAGATTTCAACAGCAAGCTAAAGTAGGCACTGGCAAATATTTTCTATAAAAGGAAAGATATTAAAGTCTTAGGCCTTGCAAGCCATATGATCTCTGTCACAACTATTCACCTCTGCTGCAGTAGCACAAGGCAGCTAGATAAACATATTATTTACTTGGAACACATTATTTGTTGAAACACAGTGGCTGTGTGCCAATAAAACATGCTTATGAACACCAAACTTCAAATTTTGTCTAATTTTCACATGTCCTGAAATAGTCTTTTGATTTTTTTTTAATCATTCAAAATGTAAAAACCATTCCTGGTTCTCTAGCTATACAATGGGCTGCAGACCCAATCAGCCCACTGCAAGTAGTCTGCCCAACCCTTGAACTAAGGTGGGGGTGGCATATAAAACACACCTCCTGGGCCCTGGACAGTTGGCTCAGTACTAGAATATCGGCCTAGTGTGTAGATGTCCCAGGTTCAATTCTCAGTCAGGGCACACAGAAGAAGTGATCATCTACTTCTCTACCCCTCCCCACTTCTCTCTCTCTCTTTCCCCATCCTGCAGCCATTGCTCAATTGGGTTGAGCACATTGGCCCCGGGCACTGAGGATGGCTCCATGGAGCCTCTGCCTCAGGTGCTAAAAATAGCTCGGTGGCCCCAGATGTGCAGAGCATCGGCTCCAGACAGGGTTTTTTGGGTGGATCCTGGTTGGGGCGCATGTGGGAGTATGTCTATCTCCTCTACTCTCACTTGGAAAAGAAGAAGAAGAAAAAACCACACATCCTGGCCTAGGTACCAGCTCTGCCTATCCTTCCCCCAAGCTGCCCCCCAACACTCACTCACCTTTATAAGTAGGCAGATACTCCATCTTGTCCCCACATGGATATTTACTCTCCCGAGGTTTGATGGGGTCCACTCGACAGACAGAATAGGGGTTGTAATCTTGTTTATACGTTGTGAGCAGATCCATATTCTCTTCACTTGGGATGAACTGGTCAGGCTGGTGGATTTTCACTGGTAACATTTTGTGAGGCCCAAAATCTCTCCTGTTACAAAAATAAGCCCATGCTATTGAGGCCATTGTCTCAGAGTAAGGCTACAAACATTTGCTAAGAGGTTCTCTTCTACTCTATTCCCTTAACTGCTCTTCCTCCTCTGCTTCCCACCTTCAAGAGAGACACCACCGTGCCCCTCTCACCCCAGTCAGGCACCGGGACACCATCCTGGACTCACCCCCTCCAGCAGCAGAGTCATTCACCAGGTCAGGCCCCTCCACCCCATCAGCCTATCTTCCCTCCATGGTTCAGATCCTGACCGTTTCTCACTTGGATCATGTGACAGCTTACCACCTGGGTTCCTGCTTCTCTCCTGTCACTTCAGCCTCAATCCTTTTACGTGGCCATAATTAGCCCTCTAAAATGAAAATCAGATCATTTCACTCTCCAGCTTAAAACTCTTCCAGATAAAGCCCAACTCTCTGGCATAGTTTATAAGCTTTGCTGGACCTGCCCCTGCCTTACTCCCCAGCCACACCTCCCTTCCCCCCCACCCCTGCCCACATTCCATGACAAACACCTGGAGAGGCCTCTCCTCTGTGCCTGCACTTTCCACCTTCCTGCCCCCACAACCCCTTCACTGTGGAGCTACTTCTATCATACAACTACCACCACTTCCTCCTCTGTGCTCCTCCAGCTTCTCCTACTAATAAGTATCTCCTTCTCTACCTGACCTTACAGAAAACCCAGAAGGGCAGAACAGTACAATAAATGGGGACACTGAGACTTTTGTTTCTCTGCTCTCTGGCATCAGTGCCCCCATTATTTCAGAGAGCATGAAAATACAGGGATAGGAAAGGGCATGGGGGCTTCACTACATAGGAAGCACTCCCTTCCCTAAGCATCCCACAGTTACAGATAGGCCAAGAAGCTGATTGTACCACCACCAGGATTCACCCTGGCAACACCAGGGTGACTTGGGCTTACGGTCTCCGGGTCTCCAAAGGGCCATCCCGGCTTCTCAGTTCTTAAGCAAACATTTCCCCCCAAGGGTGTCTGCTTTACACAGCAGCCTGGTTTTGCATGGAACCCGTTTATTAAACTGGACAAGGGGAAGGTCCATTTTCCCTGATGGTGCTTGCCAAAACAGCCTCACCAAGGGAGTGAGGAGGTTTCCGGACAGGAAAACATCAGGCCCAAACACCAATAAAACCTACTTTCCGGCCAAAATCTGGAACAGCATTACTGGGCCATGCATGACCAGCAAAGGTAACACGCTCCACTGTAACCTGTCTTGCATGAATTATATACATGGTTGTCAATACAGCCAAACCGCGTCCTGAAAATGCTGGGTGGAATGTAGGGTGGGAGCTCAGAAGCAGGAGAATTAGTCTCCCTAAGGCTCTACAGAGGAAATGAGAGATGCTTCAGATGAATTCCTAGTAACACCCTCTGGGTAGCTTTAAAGATACATGTCAGGGTCTTCAGCCCGGGCTCCCTTCCCAGGGGCCTCATGTTGGCCAGCAGCAAGAGGAAGCTGAGTGACTCGCGGCCTCTGGAAGCCGACTGTGTATAAACTGGGGCTATGGAATGAGCAAGCTAAATGAGAACCCAAGGGTCAGTTCCACACATGTACCCTCCTTAGAAGGCCTCACACCAGTGCCTGCTTAATACTAAACTAACTGCAGCAGCAAGCTAGGAGTGAGGGCCCTAGGTGGCAGAGAGAAATAAAAAGTTCCAGAAAAACCTGTCTGAAAATTGATTAACTACAAAGCAGCTTTTGTCAGAAAGTCTGTGTTCTCAGAAGAGTGCTCCCAAGGGCAGGTGAGCTCTCCTCATTCCCAAAAAGGGTGGGAGGGGTTTGGAGGCAGCTGAGACCATATATCCCCACATCAGCCCACATTCACTGGTGGCTACCCAAGGGTTCAGCCCTCTTCTAAAGAGGAGGATCAGGATACTGATAGATATATAAATTTACTGCCCTTTGGTTGTTCCACCTGGCTGCCTGACCTCACCCTTACTTACTGGATAATCACCCCTGAGGCAGAAGAGTTCCAAGAAGCTGGTCAACCGCCCTAAGGAGGAGCGTTCCAGAAAGCCGTAAATCCGCAGGAGGGAACATACCAGAACTTCGGACTCGGTATCCCCTCAGGCTCTCCCAAGCCCTATAAAATTCACCTCTTAGTCTGTACGGGTGCCCTTCTCCCCAGAGAAGTGCCCGGCAGGGTTCCTTTCTTCCTTTCAATAAAGTCTGCTACACTGGTCTTTTCGGACTCCCATGGATTCCAACAGATACCAAGAGCAAGGGATAAGAAACAAGGCCAAACAATCCAATAAAAAAATGGGAAGAAGACATGAATAGACACTTCTCCCAGGAAGAGATACAAATGGCCAACAGATATATGAAAAGATGCTCAGCTTCATTAGTTATTAGGGAAATGCAAATCAAAACTACAATGAGATACCATCTCACCCCTGTTAGATTAGCTATTATCAACAAGACGGGTAATAGCAAATGTTGGAGAGGCTGTGGAGAAAAAGGAACCCTCATTCACTGTTGGTGGGACTGTAAAGTAGTACAACCATTATGGAGGAAAGTATGGTGGTTCCTCAAAAAACTGCAAATAGAACTACCTTATGACCCAGCAATCCCTCTACTGGGTATATACCCCAAAACCTCAGAAACATTGATACGTAAAGACACATGTAGCCCCATGTTCATTGCAGCACTGTTCACAGTGGCCAAGACATGGAAACAACCAAAAAGCCCTTCAATAGAAGACTGGATAAAGAAGATGTGGCACATATACACTATGGAATACTACTCAGCCATAAGAAATGATGACATCAGATCATTTACAGCAAAATGGTGGGATCTTGATAACATTATAAGGAGTGAAATAAGTAAATCAGAAAAAAAACAAGAACTACATGATTCCATACATTGGTGGAACATAAAAATGAGACTGAGACATGGACAAGTGTGTGGTGGTTACCAGGGGTGGGGGGAGGGAGGACAGGGGGAGAGTTAGGGGGAGGGGGAGGGGCACAGAGAACTAGATAGAGGGTGGCGAAGGACAATCTGACTTTGGGCGAGGGGTATGCAACATAATTTAATGACAAGGTAACCTAGACATGTTCTCTTTGAATATATGTACCCTGATTTATTAATGTCATCCCATTACCATTAATAAAAATTTATTTAAAAAAAAAAAAAAAAAAGAAACAAGGCCAAATGCCCAAGCTGTGCCCACCTAAAGTCCCCCCAACCCCAGAGCAGCCAGGAGTACTTTCCAGTCATGAGCCTGCCACCCTCTGAGGCCCTGCACACAGGTCATGACATCCTCCTCTGCTGTCACTGCTCCTGAGGGAGCCAAGCTCTCCTGAGGGACGGCGAGAGCCTTCCTTTGAGGGCTGCCAGGCTCTACAACAATTTCAGTGGGCTTAATGCCTCTACTTCCGCTGTTTCTACAGGAAAAGAGCAAAAGAATGTCCACACCGAACTCTCCAGCTCACAGACTATCCTGGAGCTGGTTACTCAGACAAAAGCTGATGCAGCAAAATCTTTGCTATGTTTAAGGAGAAATATTGCTCACTGATTCTCCTTCTCTAGAACAAAATGTAAGTTCCTTGTGAAAGTACATCTATGATTGAATATACTAATCAGCAGTAACTAAGAAAAACAATCTTGAGGGGGGGAAAATGATCTATTTCTGAAGAGAGGAAAAGTTTTAAACTTAACTTATGTATGCCCCACCCAAAAATATTTACTGTGGCTTAAGAGTGAATTTAATCAGAATTTATGTTTCCTCATTATATTTTTATATTGAGAACATTCACTGAAACCTACCATTAACCACAACGCCAATGCATGTCCCCAATCTCACATAATCTTACAGCCTTTAAGTTCACATAAAAGAAGTCTACTTTATCCTTCCCAGAAATTGCTCAAATTTAGCAGCTTATTTTTTAAGAACACTCCCCTCTCTTCCTGTGTTACATTTCCTAGTCCCTGTGCCCATTGTGACTATGAACCAAGAAAAAAAATTGGTCAAAGATGTTAAATTTCTTTTAGGTGTGGAGCCATAAAATTATATAGTATGGAAGGCCAAGAGCTAAACTCTGAGTTAAGTAAAGGTTAAAGTAGCCCTGCTGGGAAAGTCTAACAACTTGACTCCCAATCATCAGGCAAAGCTAAAGAAAGGTATTTGACAAGAGTATGACAAAAGGCAAGAAGAAATACTGTAACATAGCCAGCTAGCTTCAGAGCTGAGAAGGAGGGAAAGATTTTCACAATGATAAAGAGGCCATGAAATAGATTTCTAAAACAACAATATATTATTAATGTTTATCTATGAAAACTTTAGAACTTGTTAGTGTGACCAGCTAATCAATCATATTAAATATTAAATGGAATCCATTTTAAGAAGAGTTTTCCTCTTGCCCAAAGCTAATCTCTTCATTCCTACCCTCAATCCCTTCCCTCTTTCTCAGAAACCTCATCTGTGGACCATCTCCTGGTCTGTGGTTTAACCTTTTCCTCTTAGTGGCTTCTTTCTGTCAGTATTTAAACATGCTCCGTCTTTCCAAACTTCAAAGGAAAAATTATATATATATTATACACACACACACACACACACACACACACACACACATATAACAAAAGCCTTGCTGGAGCCCACTGCCCTGCACTGCTCTCTCCTCCCCTGCTCTCTTCTAGAAAGGGCTGTCAACAGGAATAGACTTGCCTTCCTTACCTCCACTCATGCCCCACCCATCAACTCGGATTCTATTCCATCCTTGCGCTAGGCAAGGCTCAAAAAAATTCCACCTTGTTTCCAAATCCAGTCACTGCTCTGCAGGCCTTTATCACCCTCCACCTTCTTAATACTATCCATCTTCTCTTTCATTTTTTAAATACTCTTTCTCTTGACTTCTGAGATACTCCTCATAATTTGTCCTTTCTTAATCACCTCTATGGGGCTCTGCTGTTAGTCAATTATTTGATTTTATTACTTCCACACATAATTCTAAAATTCCCCAGGGTTAAAGGGCACCATCTACGAAAACCATTATGCCATTGCAGGCAGGTTGGGAAGCCCAGCCCAGCACCCTGAAAAGGTCCCTAGGCTGATCCAAAGGGCTTGATTCATCTCACTGATCCTGTTCAAAACAGACTGAGCCCTCCTCATCTTCACTATGAAAGACAGGATTTCAAGTACCTGACTCCAAGATTCAGCTTACATAGTACCTGTCTCCTACCCTACTCTCTCATCTCCTTGACCCCTACTAAAGCGAAGGCTACCATCTATCACTGTGTTGGGCAGATAAAATGTATTATGCTCACTTTGTTAAAGATGGCGCTGCCCACATGTAAGCCCATCGCCCAGGTGATGGTATTGGTTGCCCTTCTTGCTTGGAATGGGCGTGATTATATTAATGTGTGTTGTGGGTGGGCTGTAGGCAGGCAGGATCCTTGTAGCCTGGGACTTGGTTTTGGGACTAAGCCTTTCCCAACCTTTTTGATGTGGGGTGGTGCACTCTCATGAGGAATCTCATTATGCCTCAGATAAGTGACTTTGTATCAGAGACTTCCTTGTTTGTATATTGGATTAAAGCTTTTGATTTCTACATTATAAAGTGGGGCAAACTGGGAGCTTGCTCTCTCTCTCTCAGTTCCTGAGATTAGCATTAGAGAAGAGAGCAGAGAAAGGCCACATGGAGGAGGCCAAGAGAAGCAGCCAAGACAGTGGAGTGCTGAGTGAGAAGCCAGTTTGTGCAGTGTTTGTGCAGAGAGGAGATGGGGAACAGAGGTGAATGAGACTGGTGAGGTTAGAAACCTTTGATTCTAGGAAAACTCAGATAAGTCAGTAGCTTTGTGAGCACTGAATGAGTGGGTTTTGGAGCCCAGTGTTTTTACTTGCCTGCTGGGTACAAACTACAATTAAAGCTAATGGCCCACCAGTTTTTGTCTCCGTTGTTTCTTTACCAACTGTCCGAATCCGATGCGAACCTGCATGGGCCAGGCAGCTGTGATGGTGGCCGTGGCAACTGGCCTCACATACTGCTTTATATAAACTCTGGACAAAATATAAAAACAACCACCTTTAAGCACTAAAGAGCAACCAAGATAGGCAGATTCTGGAGTAGAACCAATGGGGAGAAGAAGGGAATGGCACTGGTTGAGCCTCTGTGTAAGTTTCCACTTGGTTTCAAGGCTTCTGGTCTAAAGGCAGGCTCAAGTCTGTGTTCGGTAAGGCAGCTAATGTGAATGGAACACCTTCCATCTTTTCTTTTTCTGTTGTTGTTCTTGGGGGCAGGGACAGACAAGAGAGGAGAGAGATGAGAACCATCAGCTTGTAGTTGCTTCATTTTAGTTGTTTATTGATGGCTTTCTCATATGTGTCTTGCCAGGGGGGCTCCAGCCAAACCAGTGACTAACCCCTTGCTCAAGCCTATGACCTTTGGCTTAAGCCAGTGACCATGGGGTCATGTCTCTGATTCCATGCTCAAGCTGGCAACCTCGAAGTTTTAAGCCTGGGTCCTCAGCATCCCAGGCCAATACTCTATCCATTGTACCACCACCTGGTCAAGTACTTTCCATCTTTCTTGATTGAATAACCAGAGGATCAAATTTCAAGGCAACCACAGGTACCAGAAAGTGAAGAAAGGATCCCAGAAAAGAGAGAACCAGAGACAAAAAGTATCAAAGTCTGTCTGTCTACTAGGCCCAAATTTCTGGTCAACCTCACATCCATATCAACCTTCAAGCAACCACACTAAAGGTAAAGAACTGAACTGAGATTGGAGCTGCCACCCAAGATGTAAAGCCAGTAGCCATGACCACCATCATGGCTGCCTGGCCCATGCAGGTTCGCATTTGATTCAGACAGTCAGTAATGAAACAACAGATCCAATAACTTGTGGGCCATTAGCTTTAAACCTAGCTTGCACCAGGTGGGCAAGTAAAAACACACACTGGGCTCCAAAACCCACTCATTCAATGCTCACAAAGCTACTGACTTTCTGAGTTTCCTAGAATCAAAGGTTTCTAGCTCACCAGACTTACTCACCTCTGTTCCCCATCTCCTTCTCTCTGCACAAACACTGCACAAACTAGCTTCTCCCTCAGCACTCCACCGTCTTGGCTGCTTTTCCTGGCCTCCTCCACGTGGCCTCTGCTCTCCTCTCTGCTCTCTCTTCTAATGTTAATATCAGGAACTGAGAGAGCAAGCTCCTAGTCTGCCCCACTTTATAGTGTAGAAATCAAAAGCTTTAATCCAATATACAAGCAAGGAAGTCTCTGATACAAAGTCACTTATCTGAGGCATAATGGGATTCCTCATGAGCAGGGGTCCCCAAATTACGGCCTGCAGGCCACATGCGGCCCCCTGAAGCCATTCATCTGGCCCCCACCGCACTTCCAGAAGGGGCACCTCTTTCATTGGTGGTCAGTGAGAGGAGCATAGTTCCCATTGAAATACTGGTCAGAGTGTTGATTTAACTTTACTTGTTCTTTATTTTAAATATTGTACTTGTTCCCGTTTTGGTTTTTTTTACGTTAAAATAAGATATGTGCAGTGTGCATAGGGATTTGTTCATAGTTTTTTTTATAGTCCGGCCCTCCAACGGTCTGAGGGACAGTGAACTGGTCCCCTGTGTAAAAAAGGTTTGGGGACCCCTGCTCATGAGAGTGCACCACCCCACATCAAAAAGGGTGGGAAAGGCTTAGTCTTAAAACTAAGCCTTAGGCTATTACCACCCTGCCTGCTTACAGCCTGTCCCTGTCTCTGAGCACTTTGCCAAAAGTGCAAAATGTCCTTGGCCTTCTTTCTAGCCATGGGAAAAGCTTCCTGGGGCAGGGGAGTGCTTCCAGCAGGGCCGCCCCCCCCAACCCCCATCAGGGTATTTCACATTGTTCAAAATCCGTAAGTCCACCCAACAAAGAAGCCAGTGTCCACTCCGGTCATAGTCCAGGAAATCAGTCCATGCACATGAGGCGTCAGCCAACCCCCTCGTTCCTGCTGTCCTGGCAGGTCTTACACATCCAATGCAAACTATAAGCAAGTAAACATATATATCATATTTACAAACTTATTTGACCAACACAAGACACAGTCACAAAGTTTACATCTTTAATCCAGTTGTAAAGCCAGTATACACGGCCACCATCACAGCCGCCCAGCCCATGCAGGTTTGTACTGGACTCGGGCAGATGGTAATGAAACAATGGAGCCACGAAATGGTGAGCCATTAGCTTTAATCCTAGCTTGCACCTGGCAGGCAAGTAAAAACACACACTAGGCTCCAAAACCCACTCATTCAGTGCTCACAAAGCTACTGACTTACCCGAGTTTCCTAGAATCAAAGGTTTCTAGCTCACTAGCCTCATTCTCCTCTGTTCCCCATCTCCTTCTCTCTGCACAAACTCTGTACTAACTGGCTTCTCTTTCAGCACTCCGCCATCTTGGCTGTCTCTCCTCTCCTCCACGTGGCCTTTCTCTGCTATCCTTTCTCTGCTCTCTACTCTAATACTAATCTCAGGAACCGAGAGAGCAAGCTCCCGGTCTGCCCCACTTTATAGAGCAGAAATCAAAACCTTTAATCCAATATACAAAATAGGGAAGTTTCTAATACAAAGTCACTTATCTGAGGCATGATGGGATTGCACCGCCCCACATCTAAAAGGGTGGGAAAGGCTTAGTCCTAAAACCAAGCCCCAGGCTCCAAGGATCCTGCCTGCCCACAGCCTGCCCCCAACACACATTAATATAATTACACCCTTTCCAAGCATAAGGGCAATTAATATCATCACCTGGGAGACGGGCTTCCATGTGGGCAGCGCCATCTTTAACAAAGTGAGCATAATATATTTTATCTGCCCAACAATCCACCCCTATGCTCACTTTACTACCCACAATCTACACCACTGGCATCCCTGTGCAAAGAAATTAGGCACATTACACAAATTACAACAATATGACAAATCATACAATTTCAACAATTACAAAGATACATTTCACCAGTCTCTGAGCACTTTGCCAAAAGTGCAAAATGTCCTTGGCCTTCTTCCTAGCCATGGGAAAAGCTTCCTGGGGCAGGGGAGTGCTTCCAGCAAAGCCACCCCCCACCCCCATCAGGGTATTTCACATTGTCCAAAATCCGTAAGTCCATCCAACAAAGGAGCCAGTGTCCACTCCGGTCATAGTCTAGGAAATCAGTCCATGCACAAGAGGCGTCAGCCAACCCCCTCATTCCTGCCATCCTGGCAGGTCTTACACTGTCCCAAAGAGGAGCACATGGCAATGGCAGTCAGCATTTCCATCTCTGCTCCAGAAAGCATGGCATCCACCTCTATGTCCCAAAATCGCAAACCTACCAAGGGCCATAACAGGTGCTCCTTCCAGCTAGGCTCTCACCTTCTGGAGACTGCGGATCGCAACTCCAGCCTGATTCTCCTCATCCTCCAAAGAGGAACTGAAAACACCAGCTCCCGCTGCCGGGCTCGAGTCCTGGGCTGCTGCCGCCTTCTGCTCTGCAGACCTTGCAACTCCAGCTCCAGCCTCAACCTCAGCCTCAGCCTCAGCCTCAGCCTCCTGCTGCTGCTGGCTGTCCACAATGTCCAGGGCAAGCTGCAACTCACGAACCTGTGATTCCTCCTCCAGCAGCTGCTCCATTTCCAGGCGAATCTCATGAACCTGGTTGGCCTCCTCCTCCAGTGCTTCCTCCAGTTCCAGGGTCGGCATCTCTTTCTCCCACATTTGCTCCAGCTCCTTCCACTGCTCAGTTTGCAGGTCCCAGGCAGCCTCTTCCATATAGCTCTCGGTTTCCTCACACATGGCTGTAAAGTCAGCCACCCTACAGTCCCCCAAAAGGACAGCAATGGGGATCCATAACAGCAGCCAGTCCTCTACTCCACCACTCAAAGGTGGTGGTGGCTCCATACTCATCTGTATTGAATCCTGCCACAGACTAGGCCAAATGTAAAGCCAGCTGCCGGCCACCATCACAGCCTCCCGGCCCATGCAGGTTCACATTGGATTCAGACAAATGGTAATGAAACAGTGGAGCCACGAACTGGTGGGCTATTAGCTTTAATCCTAGCTTGCACCTGGCGGGCAAGTAAAAACACACACTAGGCTCCAAAACCCACTCATTCAGTGCTCACAAAGCTACTGACTTACCCGAGTTTCCTAGAATCAAAGGTTTCTAGCTCACTAGCCTCATTCTCCTCTGTTCCCCATCTCCTTCTCTCTGCACAAACTCTGTACTAACTGGCTTCTCTTTCAGCACTCCGCCATCTTGGCTGTCTCTCCTCTCCTCCATGTGGCCTTTCTCAGCTCTCTCCTCTAATGCTAATCTCAGGAACCGAGAGAGCAAGCTCCCAGTCTGCTCCACTTTATAGTGCAGAAATCAAAACCTTTAATCCAATATACAAAATAGGGAAGTTTCTAATACAAAGTCACTTATCTGAGGCATGATGGGATTGCACCGCTCCACATCTAAAAGGGTGGGAAAGGCTTAGTCCTAAAACCAAGCCCCAGGCTCCAAGGATCCTGCCTGCCCACAGCCTGCCCCCAACACACATTAATATAATTACACCCATTCCAAGCATAAGGGCAACTAATAGCATCACCTGGGAGACAGGCTTCCATGTGGGCAGCGCCATCTTTAACAAAATGAGCATAATATATTTTATCTGCCCAACACCAGTCAAGTTACCACCTATCTCAGACATGGCCAACATATGGCCCATGGGCCAGATCCAGCCCGCGTAACAAGTTTATGCAGCCCTTGATTAAATTTTTAATATTCTCCACTACTTTAAAATCTCAGCTACTCAGAAGCGGAAGTGTCTTTGATTATTGGAAATCGAGATATTTAAGAAGATAGTGATATGCGGAAGAGAATTCCACATGAGACTAATCTAGGGGTAACTTCCAATTGGTAGAATTGATTCACAATACTTCTTTATTTTTAAAAAAATTCTATTATAAAGATTTACAACTTTTGTACTTGTCTGTACTCGATATGAACTGTTTGACGTTTAGCAGCGAATGAAACCCACATTCTTTTAGGCGGAGTTTGCCAGTGCACACCCAAGGTCAAACAATTCGTTATTTTTGTGGTCAAGTGTGCTGAATCAAATGGCACTGTAGCATAGATAATAGCTGTGGTTGATAACTGAAAACGTGTCCAGGCTGTTCATAAAACGAAATAATTGTTTAATATCCGATAGAACCCCTTCAAGTTCATTCTATTAATTAAATATTGTTTTGGTTGATTGAGATATAGTTTGGATATTTATATGGTATGTAATTGTATTTTTATTAAAATATATTTTTTAATATATTTTTATTAAAATGTCATATATTAAAAATATTTTCCACTCACATCTATTCATAAACAAATTACATAATAAAATTTTGTTTACTTAAACGAATCATTTTTGTATTTAACATTTTTTAATTTTAATATTTCGTCTGGCTTGTGAAAAAAGTTTTCTTTCTAATCTGGCCCAGGGGCAAAAACTGTTGGCCACGCCTGACCTATCTGATCTTGGAAAAAAAAAAAAAGTCTTCAAAGGAATGTAGAAAAATCTAGTTTTCACTATATAACATTCACAATGTACATGATCAACCCAAAATTACTCAGCATACATACAATGCGACCCACTCTCAAGAAAGAAAAAGATAATCATGAAGACCAACCCCAAACAGATGTTAGAATTAAAGCAGCTATTTAACTATACTCAATTACAAAAAGCAAAATAAGATCATAATGAATTAAAAGGAAACCACAGAATACAAACAGTAACTAAATAAAAGGAACCAAATGTATATCCAAACACTGAAAAATACAAGATCTGAAATAAAACATTCACTAGACAGGCTTAATATCAGAATGGAGATAGAGGAAAGAGTCCGTGAACTTGAAAGTAGATGAATAGAAACTATCCATTCTGAAGAACAAAGAGAAAAAAGACTGGGGGGAAGAAATGAACAGAAACTGAAAAAATAAATAAATACTAGAAGAAATAGTGGCCAAATTGTCCCCCAATTTAATCAAAGACTCACAGCATCAAAGACTCTGAAATTGCTCAGGCAAGTCTAAAGCTGAGACGAAACCTATTTCTGCACGGCGTCCTTAATTCTCAGGCCCAGTACACAGAAGGGAATAAGTATATCCCCTGGGGTATCGCTCTGAGTAGAAAGCCAAGTTATGTATTTGAACAGAAATTGTGTAAAGAAACAGTGGGTAGGTGGCCCTGGCTGGTTGGCTCAGTGGTAGAGCGTCGGCCTGGCGTGCAGAAGTCCCAGGTTCGATTCCCGACCAGGGAAAACAGGAGAAGCGCCCATCTGCTTCTCCACCCCTCCCCCTCTCCTTCCTCTCTGTCTCTCTCTTCCCCTCCCGCAGCCAAGGCTCCATCAGAGCAAAGATGGCCCGGGCGCTGGGGATGGCTCCTTGGCCTCTGCCCCAGGCGCTAGAGTGGCTCTGCAACAGAGCGTCGCCCCCTGGTGGGCGTGCCAGGTGGATCCCGGTCGGGCGCATGCAGGAGTCTGTCTGACTGTCTCTCCCCGTTTCTAGCTTCAGAAAAATACAAAAAAAGAAAGAAAGAAACAGTGGGTAGGGAAAGACTCAAGCCCACTACTAACCTTTTTGCTTCTTTCCTGGCTTTTGAAGAGGATACTAAATGCCCTTTCTCTTTTAGCTCTTGCCTCCATTACTTTCCTCAGTTTACCCAAAAGTCTTCTCAATAAATGAAGAAATCTGTGCTACCAACTTCCTTCCCTCTGCCCTTCAGCCAAACCCGTCAAGTCTAAACCTGATTCAATCTTCCCACGTACATGCGCATCTCCAATTCACCGGAGCCATGGTCTTACCCCGTGAGAACAAAGGCCTAACACCATTCTGAGTACTCACCTCTTTCCCGTGAGGGTATCCACTTTGTCCATCCTATAGCATCTGGCTTAGCTAACAGAAATAATGTCACAAAATGGGGCCCAAGTATTTCACAGAATGACATGCCTAAGGGGAAATGGGGCTTGAAGTATGAACCTCTTATTCATAAATTGATTGCAGGTCTATTCAAACCAAAGGCAGATTCTATGAGAAGGAATTACCAAAAACTGCAGGAAAACTTCATACTAAGAGAGCTGAAAATCACAAGCATTCTCTTTACGGCACCTGCTGTAAATCCCTGAGATTTATAGTCAGGAAGAGTTGTGCGCAGCTGTAATCACACCTCATGCTGGGATGATAACCTTTCCAGAAACCAGGTGTTTTTTGTGTCTGGTCTTAATCACCAAAGCCAGCCAAGTCCTGGGCCACATGACTTTATCATGCAGCAGGTGGCAGCCCCACAGCCCGTCTCAGAAACCAAGCCAGGTCGGACATTAGATACAGAAGTGGGTGGGACATTCTGGTACTAAGGTTCCTAAGGGCAGGGTGGTGACAATCCATGCAGACACTGGGGTGTACAGACACCAGGCTGACCCATCTCTTCTCCCAGAAGCCTCTGGTGGGGCACCCAGATGACAGCTCTGCATTTCTTGATAAGCAACAGTTTTGTTGTATGTACACATATATGAATCAGCCTCTGCTGATTTCATAAGGTTCAGAAAAAAATGGTTGGTAAAATCCTGATTTGTTCACTTATCTTTCAGAAAAGATGGTTGGCAAAATCCTGATTTCTGTTCATTTATCTCAATAACAACTCACTAGAACTTAAAAAAGCAAAGCCTGACAGGGACACTGTTTTGTTCTTGGTCTGTGAACACGAGTGCCCAGCATGGAAGGCACGGGGCTGACGTACAGGGCAGAGAAAAGATGTCATCTGCTCATTTCTCCCTTAGTTCTCTTTCTGGGGAAGAAAATAAAGGACAGGAGAGAAATATTTCTGCTCTTTTTCCTTCCCATGAGTAACCTTGATCCTCCCCCGTTTTCTTCTTAAAGCCCTTATGATCATTAACTTGTTTTGGAAATTCTGTCAGTTTCTGCATTCCTCCACTCAGGCCACATCTTGACATGAATGATATTATTACTCTGACTCTGGCAAGGGCAGAGAGGCCTTCGGATGATATGTTTATTGTTGTAAGTGACATGAGACACGGATAATTTAGGACAGGTCAGAGGGGAAGTTTTTGTTTTGCAAAGTGCTATGGGGAGGCGGGAGGGCCTGTGAGGCTCCCTGTGAGGGCTCAGAGCCAGGTGACGGAGCAGGGCTCCTGCCCCAGAGAGAAGGCTTATCCTCCTTCTCCTGAGCTTGTGGACAATAAACAGAAAGCATTCAACACACAGCCCTAAAACACCCTTTTCTGTATTTCCAGGACATGAAACAGATCCCTAATACAACATCTGAAGTTGTTCTGTATTTTACATTCACAATTCCTGCAAATTGGGTATAAAGAGACTGAGAAGACCAGCACCTAGCGGCTGAAGGTGGTGTCTGCAAGCCATTCCTCAACACAGCTCTCATCCTTTACTACCAGTCACACGTCTCTTAAGCACGTGCCAGGACTTTTCCAAGGTTTCTTAAAAGGGAAAGCAATGCTCTAGAAGACTTCACATCTCTTGCTGTCGTCTTTAAACTCTTAGAAACTAAGAATGCTTTTTTTTCCCTTGGTAAAATGAAGCCCAGACTTTAAGGTTCATGTTGTTGAATAAGTCATGGGATAAAACACAGGGTATGCAAATTACAGTTTTTTCAAGAAGGACCTGGAAATCTCACGGTTAAACCAAATTATTTACGAGAACTACTTAGCATAAAAGTGACCTGATTGAAGTCAAGCATCAGACAAGGACTTAGCTCCCTCCCATCATCTGACTGCCCCATCCGGAGTTTCCCACCAAGCTCAGGAATCCTTTGACTTCATTTCTCCCCTTGTCTCCCCTTGTGGGTCTTTTCTGTCCCATAACCCAGATGTGGACTTCCTTTGAATTTAAAAGATAGCAACTTTCAGTAGGAACACTATTCCTCCAACCCATCATCTTAACAGAGGAAGTTTCCAGGCCTATCCTGGGGGTACCTGGGGGCAGAACGAATGAGAGCTGTTCTGCTCAGCCTCAGGTCATCTGAGGCCTTTACCACAAAAGCACAAAGTTAGAGGCACAGGGAAAAATCGTATCAGGACTTCAGCACCTATAACGTGCAAGCACTGTGCTGCAGCCCTGCAACAAGGGGAGGTGGCACAGGCAGAGGATGTGTCCATCCTCAATCTCAGCTGGGGAGTGAGCCACGCAGTCTGAAATGCTTCCTGGCTGCATGCAGAGATATTTCTACTCCACTGAGTTACCAGTCGCAAGTTACCACCTGGTGGTAACCAGGCCGTCAATGGCAGATTCTGTTAGAATCATGGCAACATGTAGCACAATCCTGAACTTGATCATTTATCCCACCCTCTCAAGACAGATATCTGCAACCCAAATACATTAAGCCAGTGGTGAGATTCAGCCATTTCGCACCAGTTCGGCAAAACCGATACCTAATTTTTGTTGAGTTCGGCAAACCAGTTGGTAAAATGGCACTTGTAATCAGGGTTCTCTCTAAGGTGGGCGCCTGGGCAGCTAGCTGCCCAATGTAGATCACAAATTTATATTCCTTACTCTTTTTTAACATTCATCTGCACAACAGTGTATTTGAAGCACCCATAGTAATGTTCATTCTGTCCACAGGTGAAAAAAATTTGAAGGAACTATGCTTGTAATATTTATTTATTCATTTCATAAGACTCATTATACCTTTAGTGAAATACTACATTTTAATCCCCTCACCTTTGTTACTTCAGTAAACAAACATATAACGTAAAGAGAAAAAGTGCCAAACAACCAGGGGGAGACAAGCTGTCATTGGAAATATCTTAAATAATAGTTTTATTGTTTTTTGTCAGATATTATTTAATATTTTTTCATTAATATTCTAAAACTCATAATATAATCTAGTTTTGTGTACCTCCTTTGTTGTTCTTATTTAAGTGTTAAATGCATGAAATAATAAACTACCTTTAAGGTATATCAGTTTTTTATACTTAAAACGGTCATTAAGGCAGAGAACCGGTTGTTAAATTATTCGAATCCCACCTCTGCACTGAGCCCTGTGGTTCAGTCTCTGCACAGAACTGGATTTAAAGAATCAGAGTTTATAAGGCAAGAGTTATTTAAAAGGAAATATTCTTCTTTCATATTCTTGAAGAACACTCAAGGGAAACACAATTCAAAACCTATAGCATAATTTCAAAAAAGGCCACTCTTTCTCCATTGCTGAGTTCTCTTCCCACAACCAACACCACTACTACCACCCAAGGTGACCTGGAGCTGAGCTGCCAAAGCCCAAAGCTGCTCTTTCAGCAGTCCCCCTCTTTCTACTCCTTTATTACTTTGCTTAACTTCCATCTCTTTTTATATAGATTGATTTAGTCTTTCCCCTCCCCTCCTTTCCCACCTCCACACAAGAATCCTTTCTCTTTAGGAGGAGATTGGGAAAAACTGAACAGATGAATACATGCAAGATTTTCTTTCAGAAATAGTAAATGACCAATAAGACATTAATAGCATATGTTGACAGCGCACATTAACGCAATATTGAACATTTTTTGTACATTAATTTTGTGCGTTAGTATTGTACATTACCCCATTACTGTTATCTGTTCATTTATTCATACCACTGCCCTTACCTGAATGTAGTCAGGCCTTCCATTGGTATGGACCCTTTCTGGTACTCCATCTTGGGCTTGAAGGACTCTCTGGGCAGGTATGAGTAATAGAGAGGGTAGTTCTCGGTGTATTCGGAGAGAAGACATGGTTTCTCTGTTCTATCGTAAATCTTGGTAGGGAGATGTGGACAATGATGCCGCCTATAAAACCAATGAAGTTAGGCCGGTTACCTTCCTGAGAAGATTATATCGTTTGATGATGTTACCTTCTCAAAATGTGACCCAGACTATAAAGTCATGACTGCTGTCATCGAAAACAGAAATTTCACCCTTCCTTTTCTCTATTGAACTATGTAAAATTTGCACAACTTTTTAAATGATCTATAACTACAATTAATTAATTGTCAAAATTCTTTGGATCATAAAGCTACACATAAGCATGGCTGATGTTCAGCTGTGCCATAGTACTTGTTTAAATACTTCCCTACATAATAGTTAAATGGGTGTTGACCACGAGCCCTCTGAGTAGCAACTCAGCTGCCCCAAGCCCTCCCCTGACACCCCTCTGTCACCTAACAGTTAAGGGCTAAACATCTGGCCTAACCTAGTGCTCCAAGGCTGTGCTTTGGGGTCAGGCTGTCTTTCCTCACTGGTTCCAGGTCAGTTCAGAATATCATCCTTGCATACAAGAAGCATGCTATACACCACTGACCATATCAAACCATTGCTCAGTTGAAATCCTGGTTGTTTTATTCTTTCTGTTCTCACCTCAATTGCTGCCTCCTTAGAAAGACCTCCACTGATCATCTTATACCTAAAATACGCCCCCCTACCCACAGCCCTCTCACAGGTACTCTCACCACCCTGCACCTTTCTAATCACTTACTGTTCTCTGTGATGGGCACATCTGTTGGTGAGTGTATTGTCTGTCTCGTCTATCAAGTTCAGGACCTTCTCTATCTTGCTCACTGCCACACCCCTACTAATTCATATCCTGCCTGGCACACAGTAGGCATTCAGTAAACATTAATTAAATGAATGACTATATAAAAGAATGATTAAATAAACTCTATGCGTCATTATGCAGGTAGTAAATAAATAATTTGCAGTTATACTTTATAGTGAGCTTTTCCTTCTACATGCTAGTAATAAACAAACCTTATTATTCTACTAACTGCTGGACAAAGGGCAGCTATTTGAGCTCTCAACAACTAAGGAGTGTATCAATCATTTGTGTGCCACATAGAATCCTTACAAACCAGTTGGGGTACCTCTAATCATCAGGCACCAGCACATCCACAAAACCCTATTAGTGATTTCCAACTCGGTTATATCAAAGAATGACATGGAATTATCATAGAATTTTTTACACTGAGCTGATTTTAATTACAGAAACTGAAACACACAGCACTCTGGGGTAATGCACAGGGGAGGAGAGAAGGGAAGAAACAGGGCGTCGCTCTGTTGGTGGTCGCAACAGAGCGACGCCCCGGAGGGGCAGAACATCACCCCCTGGTGGGCAAATATACTGAGAATTCATCCCTCTCTACTCTAAAGCTATTTTCCAGACAACAATTAATGAGCTGTTTCTGTTAATAAGTTAGACCCTCCATGTAAATGTTGCTGCCACCAGTACTATTACTGGGCACCTCTCTTCAACTCTCCAAGCCCCAGAAAAAAGGACTGACTACTGTATTGTTCTATGAACACAACTGCATATAAACAACAGCCTTTACAGAGATCTCTTATTTTCTTCTCATTCGGAGATTTCTGTCTTGAATAGCCATAAGATGATATAAACTTGTCATATTTACTTTTTATTTTTGTTATTATAAAGTGTTATTGATTCATGAGGAATATTTTAGGTTTTCCTAATTATTTACAAGGAGATCTTCTGTAAATATTCTGTCCTTATACTATGAATATCTGAATTTCACAATATTACATATGCTCAATAAGGCCCTGGTCAGTTGGTTCAGTGGTAGAGCATCGGCCCAGCATGTGGATGTCCCAGGTTCCATTCCCATCAGGACACACAAGAGAAGCAACCATCTGCTTCTCCATCCCTCCCCCTCCTCCCCTTCTCCCTTCCCTACCTCCTTCAGCCATGGCTTGATTGGTTTAAGCACATCAGCCCCAGGAACTGAGGATGGCTCCTGTGGAGCCTCCACCTCAGGTGCTAAAAACCACTTGGTGTGAGAGCATGGCCTCAGATGGGCAGAGCTTTGGCCCCAGACAAGGGTTGCCCAGTGGATCCCGGTTGGGGCACATGAGGGAGTCTATCTATCTCTCCTCCTCTCACTTGGAAAAAGAAGAAAAATAAATACGCTCAATAAAAGTTTCATTTTCTGCCTGACCTGTGGTGGCGCAGTGGATAAAGCATCAACCTGGAACCCTGAGATTGCCAGTTTGAAACCCTGGGCTTGCCCGGTCAAGGCACATATGGGAGTTGATGCTTTCTGCTCCTCCCCCCCTTCTCTCCCTCTCTCTCTCCCCCCCTCTCTAAAATAAATAAATAAAATTAAAAAAAAGTTTAATTTTCCTTTCTCAAAATGCACATCATTGGCCTTAATACAGAATGATCAACATGTATTTATATCATATATATATGTGATATAAAGTATCTCTTAATGATAGGAACGTAAGTTGGGTGATTCAATCTTCTGTTCATTCAAGATAAATGGTTGTTTTATATTAAAAATTACCATCTCCTACAGTATAAAAACATTAGCTTCTACTACCATTCCGTGTTCATGATCCATCAATTATCTGAGATTTCAATCTGAGCCAATTAGTACCTTAGTATCCTATTTTTTAGAATTCCTACAAACCTCAAATCAAAAGCCAAGAAGTGTGTTGACTACCAAAAATATCACCCACATTCTTTGACAGAAAAGTCAAGATTTTATTAAGGATAACAGATTCAGGCACTGGCAATAAAACAACTCCACAGACATAGCAATATTTTCCCTCTCCAGTGCCCTTGTTTTTTAAAACCAGTAAAACTTTGCTTTTATATGACCCACTTTCTATATTGTTACTTTTTAAAACTGTAACATACTATAAAGGCTTATTCCAAAAGAAAAATAAATTTAATGGCAAAATACTACATCGTGATTGGTATCATGAGAGGGGATTTTAGTATAGAAAACACTTGTATCCAGACGTTGATGTTCCATTAAATGGAATTATATCTAATATATATTTATAGGGCAGATTTTATTTATTTGACTTGTTGCTAGTTAACTAAAACCTTGTCTTACTTTGAAATAGCAAAACTCTTATTTCAAAGTAAGTATTTCATTGCCTGCGTTCGCTCAACAGTTTGCCTCCTTTCCTTACCTGCACCCACACACCCTGAATATCCCTCTCAAGCCACCAAGCACCATGACTTCTTGTTAGTCTTTATCAAGGAGTTCCTCAAGGATAAAGACCAAGTCTGACATCTCTATGTTCTGGAAGCTAGCCCAATGCCTGACATATATATTTAGTTAACAAATGGATGAGCAGCTGTGTATTGTATAGGGAGATGAACTACTGAACAAGAGATATTATAAAGAAAATGAATTGTTCTAACATTAGTAGAGTGAAAAGAAAAAAGACGGATTCTCAATTTTTATGAATCTGGATGGTACCTAAACAAGGTTTATGAAATCAGCATATTTGGGGTATTTAATAATAGTCTTTCTTGACAGTCATGAACCAAAAAAATGAGACCTCTTCAAGCACCCTGTTCTGTGTATCATTTTAGGAGCTGCCTTGGTCACCATGCTCAGGAGGACACTCAAAGAAGCCAAGATGGCACCAATGGACAGCAAAGAGAAAAGGGAGGGAGAAGGTGTTTTAATCTATCAGCACTCTCTAAAGTCTTTCCACTCCAAGCTTTTCTAAAGAACCAGAAGGAAAGGGAAATAATATTGCTGTTTTCTGATATAAAAATGATAAAGGAAGTAGGAGAGACCTTTCAATGGAACCCAGAAAGAATAAAGCATTAGTTGACTCCAAGCTAGAATCATAAAATTTTAAAATTAAGAGGCCAGGAGAATATCAGATCCAATGTCCCCACTCTGTAGATAAAACTCTGAAGCTCAGAGAGCAAGCTACATGCCCTGCTGTAGGCGGAACCTAGCTCTCTAGTGCATCTCAGTGACGAGGTAGGTTTCCTGACACGCACCTAGTTCAAAGCTATCTATAACTCAGGTAACCTTCAAATGGATGACAACTTTAAGGATATAACAGGTACCTCTAGACTAGCACCACCCAATAGAAAGAGAACACAAGCTATAAATGAGAGCCACATATGTCATTTTAAATTTCCTAGTAACCACACTGAAAAAGGTAAAAAGAAGCAGGCAAAATTAATTTTTATATTTTAATTTTAACCTAATATATTAAAATATTAGCATTTCAACATGTAATCAAATATAAAAATATAGAGATTTTATTTTCTTGCTACATCTTCAAATTCCAGTATGTGTTTCACATTAACAGCATATATCAGTCAGGACTACCTCATTTCAAGTGCTCGACAGCCACCAGTGGACAGCTGTCCTATTGGAAAGTGTGGGTTAGGATTTGAAGACACAAACAAAAGGAACACAAGCACTCAAGTGCTGGAAGTTTTCCCTGCAAGTGGAGGAAAGGCAAAGGTGCTTAGAAATATTTTTGTTGACTAATATGGTATTTGTCTTATTCTTGAACTCTCTGACCTGCTTTAGTGTGACATAATCAAAGGCATTAAAAGACATGAAAAATTAACTGGAGTTTTCTGTAATCCCCTCACCCCACAGAGCTGAGCGTCAGTTTTCTGCACCTGTAACACTCCCTAGATTTTCTCTCTTTCCTGCCTCTTTTCCAAAATGCTTCTCTTTCTTCAAGGGAAGTGCTTAAATGGCCTGTCTTGAATGCCACCACCAGCACCACCATCCCATGAAGCTAACTGATGACCCTACTGTTACTGGCTGTGAATCTCCTTTTTCTCCAAGTGTGCATGGTGTTTTGCCCTTTCTCCTTTAGGACACTTTACTTTTTGTACTACCTTACAGTACTCTACTCACAAACTTTCAGGGTTAAGAATTTTCATAGTTGCAAAAAAGCTGGTTATCAAAACAAAAGCATGGCAACTCTTCCTGCCACCAACATGAGCAACATGAATAGCAGTAGCCAGCAGTAGAAACTCTGGACTTTCCCAACAAATGAACTTCCAACAGTCTTTTAGAGCCTAACCTGTTTGTAAAGAGAACGGCATCTGTGGAAATCCATGACTTGTTCTGCCTCTGCCACAGTCTCTTGGGCCACCCTGCTGAGCCTAGCCTGGCGGGGGCAATGAAGAGGGCCCTCCTTCACTCCAGGAAGTAGAGTGCATGGCGGAAAGGGACATGAGGCAGGAAGATCTGGTTTCCAATCCTACCTCGGCCACTGACTGCCTAGGCAATGTTGAGAAAATTAGTTACTTTACTCCCCTGAACTTCAATTTTCTGCCCTATAATAATACTTTGGTTCTTGGTAAAAACTCCTACTTTAGTATTCTTATATGGATTAAATCAGATATCAAAGATTAAAATGCCTAGCCCAGTCAAAGGCAAGCACTCTGTAATTTAACAGGCTATGTTATTGACATATTACTATACACCACATGGGTGAAGATGTTTACATATGACCAATCTAATCCTCACAGCAATGCTATGAAAGACACAACATTATTAGCCCATTTATAAACATGAAAACTGCAGTCTAGGAGAGGTTACCTTGCTCGAGGTCACATAGTCAGAGGATGATGAAATCGGCACTAGGGCCCCAGGTCTTCTGCCCAATTCCAACGCCTGTGCTCTTTAGCATGGCCATCTACTCTGTGACTTGATGGGATGCTGCTCTGTAACATACACCTCTGTTTCCTGGCTGCTTGGATAAACCTAAGGGCAGTCCATTAATTGGCAGTTCTTGGGCCCTCCCCTTCACCATCCCCTTAAGTACACAGAGTCTTCCAAGGTAAGGCACTCTCCCCTTTCCTGCAGACCCTCAAACTATTCTAATATAGACCAACAAATATATACAATTCCAAAAACTTTTTAATATCTGATCTTTCTACAGAACTCTGTTCACTGCCTAAACAAGAGAGTCTCACTAGATAAATTAGTAATAGCAACAACCAGGACACCAAAGACTATGCAATGCTGAATCCAGAAGGACCCTAGAGGTCAGTCAGCCCGACAGCTTCATCATACAGATGTGGACACTGAGGTCCAGAGGTGAGAGGTGCTGCCCAAAGCCACACAGCTGGTCAGCAGCAGCGTTCATCCCAGGTCCCATAACACCTCCCACTTCCATTAACAGTCCAATTGAAAACTCAAAGTTCAGACTCTTAAAGGATTTGCAGCCTGCTTTTCCTGTTTCCTAGTAATTGGAAGCCTGTGACCTGTTGTAGCAGCTGTGTGAGGGAGGAAAATACTTGGAGCAGAAAATGCATTCGTGGTCTAGAAGAGGGAAAGGTGCCAAGGATCACCGAACCTCAAGTCCTAAAGGTCATCATTCCAAGCCAATAGTTTCAAACCCTTTGAGGGTGTCCAGAGCAACACAGATCCTAGAGACAGGGTCTACCCAGAAGAGGACTCATGTCTCTGGAATGTCCTTCTTCCTGAACAGCTTACCAAGTGGATCCAATTAGCCTCTGGGGGTGGGTAAAGCCGATGCTTTTCCTGAAGTGCATGTGTATCCAGCAGAGGTTTATAAAAGTTTTAAATATTTACTAAAATTTGTTCTCGCATATTTATAGTATACCCAGAGGCAAAGAGACAAGTGAAAATGCTTTTATGAACTGCAAATTAAGACCTTTTTTGAACATACACAGATACATTTAATGCCAAGCTTAAGACAAGACAACTCATACTTCCTATCTCTTTTATATAGAGCTTTTAAAAAAATTGGTAAGAGGCCCTAGCCGGTTGGCTCAGCGGTAGAGCATCGGCCTGGCGTGCAGGGGTCCGGGGGTTCGATTCCCGGCCGGGGCACACAGGAGAAGCGCCCATCTGCTTCTTCACCCCTCCCCCTCTCCTTCCTCTCTGTCTCTCTCTTCCCCTCCCGCAGCCGAGACTCCATTGGAGCAAAGATGGCCCGGGTGCTGGGGATGGCTCTGTGGCCTCTGCCTCAGGCACTAGAATGGTTCTGGATGCAACAGAGCGACGCCCCAGATGGGCAGAACATCGCCCCCTGGTGGGCATGCCGGGTGGATCCTGGTCGGGCGCATGCGGGAGTCTGTCTGACTGCCTCCCCGTTTCCAGCTTCGGAAAAATGAAGAAAAAAAAATTGGTAAGAAATCTGAGTAACTCCAGTTTATATTCTGCCCATGGTGCTAGGGAACTGAGCAGGGATTATAAACTAGAACTTTGGTGGTGACTAATCTTTCAGGGGACCAAATTCTGGGTGACAGAAAGCAGGGGCACACCTTTCAATATGTGAGGAGAACAAGCAACCTTACAGACTATCTGGTACTAATGTGGCAAATAGATGCAACTGATGGACCAACCCTCAGTGGCTGCCTGAGGGGGTCACATGGAAAAAACTCATAGGTCCAACCAAGTTTGCTAAGAAAGACCGTCTTGATTGATCAGCATGTCTGTCAAGGGTGCCAGGTTAGAGAAGTAAGGATGGGTGATAAATGTATGAATGAATCAACCAACAAAAGGGAAGCAAAGGAAGGAGGGAATTCTGGGAAATGTCCACACACTATTGAAAATGGTAACTTGTAGGTAACACACATTTGGAAAACATTTAGAATAACACAAAGCCATAAAAAATATGAATACAGTTGCTGAGCAGAGAAAGGAATAAGAACATGGCCAAAACCTGAAAGAACATCATATTTTAGAAGCAAGGCGCCTGGCCCATGGTGGCACAGTGGATAAACCTTCAGCCTGGAATGTCAAGGTTGCTGGTTCGAAACCCTGGGCTTCCCTGGTCAAGGCACATACAGGAAGCAAGCAATGAACAACTCACATGAAGCAACTATGAGTTGTTACTTCCCATTCCATGCTCCCCTTTCTCTCCTGTCTCTATAAAATCAATAAAGTATTTTAAAAAAGAAGAAGCAAGGCAAAGAAGTTTCAGAGGGTGGGAAACTTATAAAAAGAAAAAAATTCAGTGGGAGAGAGGCCAAATGTAGAAAAGAGTTTAAGGGTTCAACAATTAAATGCCACAGAAAAATCCAAGGCAGGAAGACTGAGACAAGGTCTTGTCTGGTGACTCGGAAGCAGCTCCGGTGGCGGCTGGGCTGGCACGAAGGACCGGGCGCTGCTGAAGCAGCCGAGGGTGGGGGAGGCTGCCATGCTGAGAAATCTAACGGCAAAGGCAACAGAAAACTCAAACAGGAGCTCATGAAGTATTACATGAATTGTTAACGATGTGATTATCATTGTGAGGTAGTAGATAAAAGAAGTGACCTGTCACCTTTGTGGGAGAGATCAGTCACCTCTGTGGGGAGAGAAACAGATTAGCAGACAGGGATTCTATGATAAGCAAAAATAACCGATGGAGCCAGAGTCTGTACTACAAAGATGTGACTAAGGAGGGAAGATGGATGGAGTTACAGAGACAAATTGAGAGGCGAGATGGGCATCTGAGCAGCAGCAATCTGAGGGCCGCCACCCAGGGCATAGGGCATCCTGAGAGAGAAAGCAGAATGCTGGGAAGGGCAGCCAGAGGAGACCCAAAGTGCACACTGAGCACTCCGGCGAGCGTGCCAAAGGGGCAATGAGAAGAGTGCAGCTTTCTTCAGGCAGCAGTGACGCTGAGAAGGGCCCACTAGGACCGTCTGGCCCAATGTCAGGCCTCTCCACAATGCTCAGCTCTGAGGAATGATACTCTGTTTCAGCAGAACTAGGGGCTAAGAGGCTGGCAGGGTGGCAGGCAATGGACACTACGAACAGCAACCCTGCTCAGCTCTGAGGAATGATACTCTGTTTCAGCAGAACTAGAGGCCAAGAGGCTGGCAGGGTGGCAGGCAATGCACACTACACACAGCAGCCCTGCTGGGACTGCGCTATCCGGCAGTGGGACAAAGGGAGCTCAGCAGAGCCCATGGTCCTTGGACAAATTGTGGACCTGAAGAGAGCAGCAAAGAATATGTTCAGGGCTTTTGCAGAGCTCCTCATGGGCACCTCCTTGGCAGTCAAAAAAAGAAGTGTTTCCTCAGTGGGGGAAAAAAAAATTTTTTTTTTTAATTAATTGGAGAAACTGCTTCAAGAAGGTGCACTGGCGAAGGAGGTATGGGGTAGGCATTTGGCAATGGCGCGAGCGCGCCTTGAGAGACACTCAGATCGAAATGCACCAGTCACCACGGCACCTTGTCTTTCCAGCCTTTAGAGAACCAATCCTGTGCGGGGAAACAGGTACCACTCTAAGCTGTTCGAATTCTGTGTGTCTCTCCCTCTCTCCCCAAGGCCCCAACAACATGCCCCCCAGAACCTTATTCCTACCCCAGTCTCTGTCACTTCCTGCAAGGAGGCCTTCCTGGACCCCCAGATCAGGTCATGTTCACTCTGCTCTTCCCCTTTCACATGCCACACCTGTAGCCCCCGTCAGTCTGACTTCCTGCAGACAGGTCCTGGATACCATGGCCTCATGCATGGCGTATGATGGGCACTCACTACAGGATAGCTGAATGTGTGCAAGAACAGGGGCCAGAAGCACACATGGGCAAGCTCTGTCCATTGTGCCTATTCCAACAGCACACTTACACACTGTTTTAAAAAGAAAACCCAGCAGCTAGACCCATATTTGTTTACCCTTGCTGTGTAGAGCTTCCTATGTAAATATAGCCTAGAAATTGGTTTTAAAAAACAAATCCTTGGATCTGATATCAAATCACACACATATTGATACATAATTAGAGGAAAACGGGAAGGCAAAGATTTATTAGGTCACAGAAAGTAACCATAAAAGAAGCAGTGAGTAAGTTAAACGTCATAAAAACCCAAATCTCCTACTCAAAGATGCCATTAAGAAAATAAATAAACAGCCCTGGCTGGTTGGCTCAGCAGTAGAGCACCAACCTAGCATGTGGAAGCCCTGGGTTCAATTCCCAGTCAGGGCACACAGGAGAGGTGACCATCTGCTCCTCCTCTTCCCCTCCCCCTTTCTCTCTGTCTCTCTCTGTCTCTGTCTCTCTCTTTCTCTCTCTCTCTCTCTTTTCCCCACCCGCAGCCATGGCTTGATTAGTTCTAGCACATCAACCCCAGGCACTGAGGATGGCTCCAGTGAGCCTTTGCCTCAGGTGCTAAAAATTGCTTAGTTACCAGTGGCCCCAGATGGACAGAGCATCGGGAGTCACAGGGTGGATCCTGGTTGGGGTGCATGTAGGAGTCTGTCTCTGTATCTCCCCTACTCTCACTTAAAAAAATTAAAAATAAATAGAAAGAAAATAAATAAGCAAGACATACACTTAGAAACAAAACTGAAGAACAGATATCTAGCAAAGGACTAGTATCACTATATATAAAGATCATCCGTGACTCAAAAATGAAATGACATAAAGAAAAAAAGAAAAAGATTTCAACAGACACATCACAAAAAGATATTCAAATGGACAACATGCATAAAAGTGCTTGCTTAACATCATGAGTCATCAGGAAAATGCAAGTTTCAGTGTAGAGTTAGATTGTTTGAGATTATTCTTGTTTCCTGAAATAGGCCTATAATGTTATGAATTTCCCTCCTAGGCCTGCTTTCACTATGTCCCCTAGATTTTGAGCTGTTGTGTTCACATTTTCATTTGTTTCAAGGTATCTTTTGCTTTTTTTCCTTGATTTCATTGTTATCCCATTCATTAGCCTCCACATCTTTGTGTGTTTTTCAGTTTTTTTATTATGATTGATTTCTAGTTCCATACTATTATAGTCAAAGAAGGTGTTTTATATCATTTCAATCTTCTTATTGGGACTTGTTTTGCATCCTAACATGTGGTCTATCCTAGAAAATGTTCCATGTGCACTTGAAAAGAAAGTATATTCTGCTGCTTTGGGATGAAATACTTGGAAGATGTCAATTAAATCCAGTTGATCTAATGTGTCATTTAAGGCCGAAGTTTGTTGATTTCTGCTTGGAAGATGGAAATGCACATTTAAACCACAATAAGATACCACTACACACACAACATAATAGCTAAAATTTAAAAGACTGACAAAAAGCTACTGTTGGCAAAGTGGAACAACTAGAATTGTCATTTTACTATTGGTATAAACGTAAAATGTTCCAAAATACTGGGGTGAACAAAAGTAAGTTTATAGTTGTGAGTATGTAAAAACAGTTACTAAAACTATTGTAATAATCATAATCTGCATATCTTTTTCCATACAAACAGTTGTAAATCTACTTTTGCCACCACCACCACCACCCCCACCCCCCACCCCCACCCCGTATATGGCAGTTTCTATAAGCTGGGCTACTTTGTAGTTCAGCAATTCATTCCTAGGAATTTATCCAAGAGAAATAAAAACCATGCAGTCATGAAAAAGAGTTGAACAAGAATGAGCACTGAAGCTTATTCATACAACCCAAAACTAGAAACAGCCTAAGCATCCATCGATCAGGGAATAAACTGTGGTGTGATTCAAAGGAATACTGCTTGGCAATGAACAGGAACTACTTGGAGCCACACCAGATCAGACACACAGCAGCACGGCTAAATCACAAGAACATTCTGCAGAATGAAAGAAAAATCAAAGACCAATAGTCTGATTGGGAAGGGGTGTGCAGGAACCTTCTGGGGTGCTGGAATGGTTCTCTATCTTGACAGGGACTTGGGTTACACAGGCACAGGAATTTGTCAAAACTCAGCAAACATGCCTCAAGATACGTTCATTTCATTGTAAATTTACCTCAAAAGAAGAAAAAGGTATTCAATATCAAACTGTTCTTAGTGATATGAATGCTGTCCTATGTAGGGGAGAAGTTTACTCATCTCAATGATTTACTTTGAAATACATAAGAAAGATGGGTGGATGGGTGGGTGGGTGAGGGGTGACTGGGTGGAGAGATACATCGATGCGATGTTAATGACAGGACCCAGGCAGCAGATCTACAGACACTCACTTTAAAATTCTTTCAACTTCACTGTATGCTTGAAAATTTCCATAATAAAATATTAACGGAGGAAAAAGAGCAAGAAAAAACATTTCTAAAAATCCCAATCATAGCTTTGTAGTTATGTAAGAAAATGTCCATACTTTTCAAGAAGCATAATGAAGTATGCAGGGATGAAATGACAAGACGTCTAGACTTAATGGATGAACCGAATTTGACAAAATCTTGATAACTACTGATGCTGGAAGATGTACGTATATACACTGGGAATTCACCACTCTATTTTCTCCTTTTTGCAAACTTCAATTTTTTTAATTAGAGAAATATTAAAACAAATCCATAAGAGGTAGAACTGACATGAAACAAGTGTGTATCTGCTTAAGCAACAGTTCCCTCGAGGCTAATACAGCTTTCGTCCAACCACCTGGGACAAAACAGAATTTTGATTTAAGCTGATGATATGTGCAGAGCCAACAACCAGAGGAAGCTCCTCTTCTCACAGGCTGAGGTTTGTGTCAGCTGCACTGGGTTTGTTCCCACATGGCCTTTTAGTGTCCTCCAGCCAAAAAGCAGCAAGCTCCCATACTTAACTGGAGTTCCACTCTCTTCTCAAGAAATCTAGTAAGTATCCTGTGAATTTCAGATGAAACCCAACAGCTGTGCTAAACAAATCCTCCCAAGGTTCTCTTCCAAGCATTGCAAAAAAACCAGCCAAAGCCTCTGTAACCTTTATCTTAAAGCATTAACTGTCCTTGACCCACCCACCTCACCCCTACCCAAGATTAGGTTGCTTGCATAGCACTCTGTGATTACTCTTATCACAGCATTTATCCCACAACAATATATTTTGTGGGTTCTGTTTTATCCCACAGTACTTTTTAAAATTCTTATGAGTTTCCCAGACTAGGTTCCTTGGGAGGTAGAGGAGAAACATCTAGTTCACTACTAGAAAACCAGCTACACATGCCTGCAACACCTACATGCTTACCAAAATGTTTTTGGATGGCTAGATAAACAATTTGTACAACACATACAGTTTACAGAGCTTTCCCATATGGTTTCATGTTATTTTTCCTGCAACCTGAAGCACTAACCAAGGCAAGAATGATGAACTTCCCACCAATATCCCAGAAGAGGAATGCCGGGGGCCGGGGGGCCGGGGAAGGGGGGGCAGTTCAAGACTTGGCTCAATCCCACAGAACAATCAGTGGTAAGACCAGGGCGAGCCCACTTTTGCTGATTCTTCAAGATGCTCTTTCCATCCCATCAAGCTCCTTTCTGAGGAAATTTCAGGCTGATTACTCAGAATATAAGACACTTCTCTTTTCACAATCACAGAGCTTGGAATTGGGGTATGTGGCCTCTGATCTACTACATTTAAGGTAAATAGGACCCAATGAGCATGGATTTTACTTGGAGTAAACAGTTGGATAAATGCCACCACCCATAAAACCCCAGATGTCTGGCTTGATGTTTCAACATGTTAAATATCTCAGATAATTAATTAAGGTAAAAAGACAACAATTATGCTATACACCATGTTAATTTCCACTATCCAGCTGACATCAACCACTCAACATGTATTAATTTTTTCAAAATTTTCCCTCCACACATGCCCTGTTCCTCATTTCACATAAATAAAAGTGAAAGACCATGTTTTCACAAGCCTCTTCCGTGGGAATAATCAGAGACTGACTAGGATTACCCTGAGCTGGCATCTATGAGCTCAGATTACCCCAAGCAGTAGTTCATAAAGACAACTCCTCCTCTCTTCGCTCCAAGTTTGGCAAAAGAACTGTAAGTCCTGGGTGAATCTATAAATAAAGCACTGGCCATCAGCTGAGGTATACTCCCTACCCAAACCTGTCAATGTGTACATCCACCCCAGCCCTGGATTCTGCTTTGAGTTGCAGCAGGTGAATGGCAACAATTTGCACAGGGACAAATGTCCAAAGAGCAGGAAGTACTCCAGGTACAGACGAAGTACTTTGTCTTCTTCAGAAAAGTGTCCCAACATCCTGACATCACATCTCTGGGGTATAGTCATGCTTTCTATGTCCAATATGGAGTTACTAAAATGCCTGGGAGCTGTCAAATGTCTTGTGAATTACTATGAATTATCAGGAACTTCACAGTGTTTCTATATGTCGCGTTGCCTTGAGCCCCAAAACGTGGTGCTGAGGTATTTTAGCCTCTGTGTCATATTTTCAACACCAGGGTCTCTCTATGTCAAAATGTCCTGGGGGCCTTTCCTTCTCTAAACATGGACCTGTCTCATTCTGCAGAAAATAGAGAGGAAATGGTTCCCATTAGCATTCCCCTGGCTCCAGTTTGTTCTGCCCCAGCCCTCCTACCCAATGCCATTTCCCACCTGACTAGTGATAGAAGGAAGTATTTTTGTCTTTCACAGCAATAAGTAGCAGCACAAAGTGTACAGACAGAAAGTTGGGTGTAGCCAATGCCCAGTTCAAACAGCAAGACTTTTCTCCACTGCTCACTCATAAGCTACTGGCTTTGCTGTCATAAACTGAGTACTATTCCCCATGGCCGCTGCTGCTTGCTTCAGTTCCCGAAACCTTTGGAATGTCAACCAATACCAAAATTTCAACAACTGTTATCGTCTCCATCAAAAAAGATTTTCTAGTGCTAATCCTCACTTTTTTCTCTGCCTCTAATGAGCTATTCAAAATTTGAGCCAAATCTCCTATAATGTCATTAAAGTAAAAGAAAAATAATTTATACAATGAGTGGAATGATTTTAGAAAAATAGCCTATTGCACCAAATGTATTCCTTCGTGTACCATAAATGTTTTAAACAAGCAGTTGATTCTTAGGGACTGATGTCACTGTTACAGGACACCCCCTTTCTCTCTCTCAAATAAAGGAGGCTGCATTTCAAGTTTAATTATTACCACAACTGAGCAGCTGAAACAAAATTACTTCATTGTGCTATGTGTTCATAATCCAATATATCAAAGTGGTCTCTGATTTCATTAATAACTTTTTCTCTATTTCTCATCAAATGTTTAGCATACAGGGAAAATTTTTTAATTACCTCTTTCCAACTGTATTTTCAATATAGTCTTATCTCTAGAAATTAAAGTTTACTGATAGTAACCTTATGCTCAATGTAAAACCCAATCATTTAATAAAATATAAAGTATTAAAGGCAACACACTCCCTTATCTCTGAACAAATAGCTTGCTTTATATTGACTGCCTAATAACTACCAACAAAAGATCTAGGTTTTGCTTCTTTACTTGACACACACACAAAGATTTCTGGCATGAAGAACCAAGTTACAGAAAGTGTACTTTTTTTTTCTTTCTTTTTTTCTTTTTTCTTTTTTCTTCTTTTTTTTTTTTTTTTTTTGGTTTATATGTTTTAGCTAAAATCAGAACTTGTTAAACCCCCTGGGCTTCTGAAAGAATGCAGAGGATTTAAAGAGCATTTCTTACTAGACCTCCCAGATGCTGGCAAAGTTCTAGGGAACGAGGAAGTGTTAGGAGAGAATGGGCAGATACACACAAATGGGTGTTAACTCTGCTCTTGACTTCTGGAAGAAGAGAAACCTTCCTCACAAAAGAGAGATCCACAAAAATAAAACTCTTGGCCCTCCATCATCTTGGTACAATAACCCTCTTATTTCTTTCTTCTCAAATCACTAAAGGCACAAACACCACGCATTTCTATTAGACTAGCTGAAAACAGTTCTTTGTGGGTCCTTTGCTTTTTGTTCATAAAGGTATAAAATTTGTACACCAATGATTAGTACACTTTCAAAGATAGCTATACGAATAGTTATTGTTATTGAGTACTGATTATATACCAGGCACAATTAACTTTTTATGTGTATTATCTCACCTAACCTCCACAATAACCAGAAGATATACTGGAGACTCAAAGTACTAGTAGACTACCCATCAATTGTCACATAAGAAAAGTGCATGTTGTGTATGTGTCCACATGCATGTGAAGAGAGAAAGAATGTGCCCATAAATTGAGGTAAAATATTAACAACTGGAAACTCTAATCAAGTTGAGATCTGGGTGATAGAGATACAGAGTTTTTATAGTTTTTACAACTTCTTGGTAAGTTTGAGACCATTACTATTTTTGTAAAAAGCACATAAGAAAGAGGACACTGGCCCAAAAATCACACAGACCTGAGTTTGAATTCTAAACTTAGGAGAGTAATGGTGGCATGAGAGATACTCTTGATCTTTCCCCTTTAAATTTCAACAAACTGAACTATAACACAACAAAAGAACCCCAACTGGGCTCATAGGTATGCCTGAAAGATCTGCACACGCAATCAACTAAAGAACAGAGGTGCCCCATGTCTGGTCCCCTGGTCTATTGAGACATGGGGAGGAGTGCCCAGAGGCCTGAGATTGCCATTGCTAAAGCTATAGAGGCACGCCCCATCCACCAACATGATTGCAGCCCTGCCTACATCATTGTGACAGCAACATCTCAGCAGAGGTCAGCCCAAGAATTTTACAGAGCTAAAACTTGTAACATAGCAACACCTACTGGAATAAAATAGTAACCTCTCAAAACTGAAATCTTTTTTCCTTTTTTCTTTTTCTCTTTTGAATCTCATTTTTTAATGTTTATATTTTTATTCTTATATTCTTTGTGGGTTTTTTGTGGGGATTTTTTGGTTCTTGCTGTTTGCTTTTCATGGTTTCTTTTTATTTGTCATTATTTTTAAAACATTTATATTTTTCACTGTATTTTTTAAACTTTTATTTTTCATTTTTTAGTTGATTTTTATAGACTTATTAACAATACCACTCTCAAATGCCATCAAGGAAGAAGAAATCAAATACCATGGATACACAAGACAGAGAAATAGTTTGGATAATAAAAAATATTTGGAAAAAAATCTCAATTACATGGAATCCTTGGAGTTAAATGACAGAGAATTCAAAATTGAAGTATTAAAAATACTCAATGAGAGCCCTGGCCGGTTGGCTCAGTGGTAGAGCGTCGGCCTGGTGTGCAGAAGTCCTGGGTTTGATTCCCGGCCAGGGCACACAGGAGAAGTGCCCATCTGCTTCTCCACCCCTCCCCCTCTCCTTCCTCTCTGTCTCTCTCTTCCCCTCTCGCAGCGAGGCTCCATTGGAACAAAGATGGCCCGGGTGCTGGGGATGGCTCTTTGGCCTCTGCCCCAGGTGCTAGAGTGGTTCTGGTCACAACAGAGCGACGCCCCGGAGAGGCAGAGCATTGCCCCCTGGTGGGCAGAGCATCGCCCCCTGGCGGGCGTGCCAGGTGGATCCCGGTCGGGCGCATGCGGGACTCTGTCTGACTGTCTCTCTCCATTTCCAGCTTCAGAAAAATACAAAAATAAATAAAAATAAAAATAAATAAAAATACTCAATGAGATGCAAGAAAACACTGATAGGCAATTTAATGAGCTCATAAAACAAATTAGTGAACAAAATGAATACTTCACCAATGAGATTGAAATTTTCAAAACAGAGATGAAGAACTCAATACATAAATTAAAAAATGAGGTAGCAAGTTTAGCTAATAAAAAAGCCAGAGAGAGGAGAGAATCAGTGACATTGAAGACAGGTAACTAGAGATGCCACACAGAGAAGAAAAGAGAGACTCCCAAATTTAAAAAAACGAGAGCTCTACAAGAATTGTCTGACTCCATCAGAAAGTGTAATATAAAAAAATGAGTATATCAGAAGAAGAAGAGAGGGAGAAGGGAATAGAGGCCTATTCAAACAAATAATTGATGAAAAGCCTATGGAAAGAGATCCTCAAATCCAAGAAGCAAACAGAATGCCAAGTTACCTCAGCCCAAATAGACCTTCTCCAAGGCACAGTGTAACAAAATTGTCAAAAGTCAATGACAAAGAAAGCATCCTCAAAAAGCTAAGAAAAAGAAGAACATAACATACAAAGGAAGGCTCATTAAGTTATCATTTTAATTATCAGCAGAAACTCTACAAGCCAGAAGAGAGAGGACCCAAACATTTAAAATACTGAAAGAGAGAAATTACCAGTCAAGCATACTACATTCATCAACCTATCCTTCAAATATGAAGGAGAAATAAAAACTACTGCAAACATACAGAAGCTGAGGGTACTTATCACCACAAAACCCCCACTGCAGGAAATACTCAAGGAGGTTACTCGACAAGATACAAAGAACAAGACAAATCAAAACTACAAGAAAAGCTCCAACAAGGTCATAATAAAAACAAGGATAATCTGTGATAATAATAACATAAAAGGAGAGGGGATAAAGATCTGCAGTAGCAAAGAAGGATGAAGTGCAAAAGCACTCATAAGACAAAGGACTCAAATATATGAAAATTTTTCTCTTAATAATCTAATGGTTACCACCCATGAAAAAAGCCACTACTAAAACACATAGCTTAAAAGAAGAAGAAAAAGGGAAAGAAGTATGGAATACCACCAAACAAAAACAACTGACAGAAACACAAAAGAAAAGAACTAAATGAGACACAGAACTACCAGAAAACAAAATATATATAAAATGGCTATAGGAAATCTTCAAGTGTCAATAATTACCCTAAATATAAATAGACTGAATTCACCAATAAAGAGGCACAGAGTAGCAGATGGATGAAAAAGCAAAACCCAACCATATGCTGCCTTCAAGAGACACATCTAAGCTGCAAGAACAAAAGTAAACTCAAAGTTAAAGACTGGAAAATGATTCTCCAAGTAAACAATACCCAAAGAAAAACAAGTAGCCATACTAATAGCTGACAATGCTGACTTCAAGACAACAAAGGTAATAAGAGACAAAGATGGACATTTCATAATGATAAAGGGGACAATGTATCAAGAAGACATAACACTTCTTAATATACATACACCGAATCAGGGAACACCAAAATAATAAGACATCTACAAACTAATCTAAAAATAGAAACAAACAAAAACACAATCATACTTGAAGATTTCAATACACCATTGATGGCTTTAGATAGATCATCCGAACAGAAAATCAATAAAGAAATATCATCCCTACATGACACACTAGACCAAATAGATATAATAAATATTTACAGAACATTTCATCCCAGAACATCAGATTATACATTCTTTTCCAGTATGCATAGAACATTCGCAAAGATAGACCATATGTTGGGCCACAAAACTAACATTAACAAATTCAGGAAGACTGAAATTATACCAAGTATATTTTCTGACCATAAGGCTTTGAAATTAGAATTCAACTGCAAAAAAAGAAGTAAAGAGACCCATAAAAATGTGGAAATTAAACAACATACTTTTAAAAAATGACTGGTTCAGAGAAGAAATAAAAGCAGAAATCAAAAGATATATACAAACAAATGAAAATGACAACATGACATATCAAAATTTCTAAGATTCAGTGAAAGCAGTAATGAGAGGGAAATTTATATCATTACAGTCTTATATCAAGAAACAAGAGGCCCTGGCCGACTGGCTCACTGGTAGAGCATCGGCCTGGCGTGCAGGAGTCCCAGGTACGATTCCTGGCCAGGGCACACAGGAGAAGCGCCCATCTGCTTCTCCAACCCTCCCCCTCTCCTTCCTCTCTATCTCTCTCTTCCCCTCCTGCAGCCAAGGCTCCATTGGAGCAAAGTTGGCCTGGGTGCTGAGGATGGCTCTATGGCCTCTGCCTCAGGTGCTAGAATGGCTCTGGTTGCAACAGAGCAATGCCCCAGATGGGCGGAGCATTACCCCCTGGTGGGCATGCCGGGTGGATCCCAGTCAGGTGCATGTGGGAATCTGTCTGACTGCCTCCCCATTTCCAACTTCAGAAAAATAAATAAATAAATAAATAAATAAATAAATAAATAAATAAATAAAAATAAATAAAAAAACAAGAGAGATCCCAAGTAAACAACCTAACATCACACCTTAACGAACTAGAAAAAGAACAAAGGCAACCCAAAGTCAGCAGAAGAAAGGAAATAGTAAAACTCAGAGCATAACTAAATGAAACAGAGAACAAAAAAAAACTATAGAAAAAAATTAATACAACAAAGAGCTGGTTCTTTGAAAAGATCAATAAAATTGACAAACCACTGGCTAGATTCACTAAGGAAAAGAGAAAGAACTCATATAAACAAAGTCCAAAATGAAAGAGGAGACATTACCACAGACATCATAGATATACAAAGGATCATTGTAGAACACTGTGAGAGATTATATGCCACCAAATACAACAATCTAGAAGAAATGGATAAATTCATAGAACTATACAATCTTCCTAGACAGAGCCATGAAGAAGTGGAAAACCTAAATAGACTCATAGCAGGGAGGAAATAGAAACAACTACCAAAAACCTCCCGAGGCCCTGGCCGGTTGGCTCAGTGGTAGAGCGTCGGCCTGGCGTGCAGAAGTCCCCGGTTCGATTCCTGGCCAGGGCAAACAGGAGAAGTGCCCATCTGCTTCTCCACCTCTCCCCCTCTCCATCCTCTCTGTCTCTCTCTTCCCCTCCTGCAGCCAAGGCTCCATTGGAGCAAAGATGGCCCGGGCGCTGGGGATGGCTCCTTGGCCTCTGCCCCAGGCGCTGAAGTGGCTCTGGTTGCAACAGAGCGACGGCCCAGAGGGGCAGAGCATCGCCCCCTGGTGGGCAGAGTGTCACCCCCTGGTGGGCGTGCCGGGTGGATCCCGGTCGGGCGCATGCAGGAGTCTGTCTGACTGTCTCTCCCCGTTTCCAGCTTCAGAAAAATACAAAAAAAAAAAAAAAAAAACAAAAAAAAACCTCCCGAAAAACAAAAGTCCAGGACCAGATGGCTACACTAGTGAATTCTACCAAACATTCAAAGATTTGGTACTTATGCTTCTTAAAGCCATCCAAAAATTAGAAGATGTATCCTTAACACATTTTATGAGGCCAAGATAACCCTCATACCAAAACCTGGCAAGGACAGCACACACACAAAAAAACAAAAAACTACACACCAATATCTCTAATGAATACTGATGCAAAAATCCTAAACAAAATACTAGCAAATCAAATACAACAACACATTAAAAAAATAATACATCACAATCAAATGGGATTTATTCCAGGAGCACAAGGATGGTTTAACATACACAAATCTATCAATGTAATATACCATATCAAGAAAAAAAAAGAACAAAAATCATATAAGCTTATCAATAGATGCAGAAAAGGCATTCGATAAGATACAACATCCCTTTATGTTTAAAACACTCAATAAAATGGGTATAGAAGAAAAGTGCCTCAACATAATAAAGGTCATATATGACAAACCATCAGCTAATATCATACTAAATGGTGAAAAAATGACAGCTTTTCCTCTAAAATTAGGAACAAAACAAGGCTGTCCACTCTCTCCACTCTTATTCAACATAGTTCTGGAAGTTTTAGCCAGAGTAATCAGACAAGAGAAAGAAATAAAAGGCATTCATATCAGGAAAGAAGAAGTAAAGGTATCACTTTTTGCAGATTACACAATCCTGTAAATAGAAAACCCAAAAATTCCACTGAAAAACTATTTAAAATAATAAACCAATTCAATAAAGTCACAGGATACAAAATCAATATACAAAAGTCCACTGCTTTCTTATATGACAATGATGAAACTTTAGAAAATGAACTTAAAAAAAAATTCCTTTTACAATTGCAAAAACAAAAAAAATAAATTAAATAAAATACCTAGGAATAAACTCAACAAAGGATGTAAAGGATCTATATACTGAAAACTACAAAGCATTAGTGAAAGAAATTTAAAAAGACACAATGAAATGGAAAAATATTTCATGTCCATCATGGACTAAAAAGATTGACATAGTTGAAATGCCATATTACACAAAGCAATATACAAATTTAATGCAATCCCCATTAAAACACCCATGTTATTTATTAAAGAAATAGAACAAAAAAATCACCAGATTTGTATGGAACCATTAAAAACCTCAAATAGCCAAAGCAATTCTGAGAAAATAGAATAGAGGCAACATAGTATATGACTTCAAATTATACTATAGAGCCACGATAATCAAAACAGTATGGTATAGGCAGAAAAATAGACATACAGATCAATGGAACAGAATCGAGAGCCTAGAAATAATACCACATACATATGGACAAATAACCTTCAATGAAGGACCCAAAAACACAAAATGGAGAAAAGAAAGCCTCTTCAATAAATGGTGCTGGGAAAATTAGAAAGACACATGCAAAAGAATGAAACTTGACTACAGTTTGTCCCTCTGCACAAAAAATAATTCAAAATGGATCAAAGACCTAAATATGAGATCTAAAATAATAAATTACATTGAAGAAACCATAGGTACTAAACTCATGGACCTTAGCTGTGGAGAAAAATTTATAAATTTGACCCCAAAGGCCAGGGAAATAAAGGCAAAAATAAGTGAATGGGACTATATCAAACTACTTAAAAGCTTCTGCACAGCAAAAAATACTGACAACAAAACAAATAGGCAGCCAATCAAATGGGACATGATATTTGCAAACAACAGCTCTGATAACGGGTTAATATCCAAAATATATAAAGAACTCACAAAGCTCAGCAACAAACAAGCAAACAATCTAATTAAAAAATGTGGAGAGGACCTGAACAGACACTTCTCCCAAGAAGACATACAAATGGCCAACAGATATATAAAAAGATGTTCATCTTCACTAGCTAGTAGAGAAATGCAGATCAAAAGTACAAAGAGATACAATCTCACACCTGTTAGATTGGCTATTATCAACAAGACAGGTAATAACAAGTGTTGAAGGCGCTACAGAGAAGAAAACACCCTCACTATTTGTGGGAATGCAAACTAGTAGTACAATCACTAAAAAAGTATGGTAGTTTCTCAAAAAATTTAAAACTACCATATGGCCCTGGCTGGTTGGCTCAGTGGTAGAATGTCGGCCTGGCATGCGAGAGTCCCGGGTTCGATTCCTGGCCAGGGCACACAGGAGAAGTGCCCATCTGCTTCTCCAACCCTCCCCCTCTCCTTCCTCTCTGTCTCTCTCTTCCCCTCCTGCAGCCAAGGCTCCATTGGAGCAAAGTTTGCCTGGGCGCTGAGGATGGCTCTGTGGCCTCTGCCTCAGACGCTAGAATGGCTCTGATTGTGGCAGAGCGATGCCCCAGATGGGCAGAGCATCACCCCCTGGTGGGCATGCCAGGTGGATCCCGGTCGGGCACATGCGGGAGTCTGTCTGACTGCCTCCCTGTTTCCAACCTCAGAAAAATACAAAAAAAAACCAACAAAAACAAACAAACAAAACTACCATATGACTACGCAATCCCTCTCCTGGGTATCTATCCCCAAAATTCAAAAACATTGGTATGTAAAGACACATGCACCCCATGTTCATCACAGTATTTTTCACTGTGGCCAAGACATGGAAACAACCAAAGTGTCCTTTGATAGAAGATTGGGTAAAGCAGTTGTGGTACATACTGTATATGCAATGGAATACTACTCAGCCTAAGGAATGATGACATAGTGCCATTTACAACAACATGGATGGACCTTGAGAACATTATACTGAGTAAAATAAGTAAATCAGAAGGAGCTAAGAACTATATTATTTCACACATAGGAGGGATATAAAACTGAGACTCATGGACAGAGATAAAAGGGAAGTGGTTACCAGAGGGAAGGAGATGTAGGAGGGGAGTGGGGTTTGTGGGGGAAGAAGTGAAGGGAGGGAGTAAAGAGGGACAAATATATAATGGAAAATGATTTGACTTTGGGTGATGGGTATACAACATAATCAACAGTTCAAATGCTATAGAAATGCTTACCTGAAACCTATGTACTCTTATTGATCAATGTCATCCCTTTAAATTTAATTTTCTAAATAAAATTTTTCCAAAAAAAATTCTAACTTGGTAAGTTATTTGATCTATGAACCTAAGGAAATAATTTGGGGCTCAGTTGCAACATTTAAAGACATTGACTCCTATTACAACTCACAGAATTGGTCTAAAGATAAACTAGATAACCAAAATAATACTCACCATTTATTCTATATGCTAACATCTTAGAAATACTATTTCTGAACCATTCAACAACCTGGCATACATATTATGTTTCCCAATTTACAACAGCCTGAGATTTAAAGAAATAACATATCGTCTCCATACCCAGACGGGCAGTACCTCCAGTGTGTTTAAGATGTTGAAGAACTCAATCAATATTGACTTTTCTATCAAGTAGTCTAGTAGGAGAGAAGATACATGATTAAATGATTATAATATAATGATGTGTCAATAATATGTATATAAAGAGTACAGTGCAAAAACAGAGAAAGAAGGGCCTGACCAGGTGGTGATGCAGTGGATAAAGTCAATCAACCTGGGACATTAAGGTCCCAGGTTCAAAATTCTGAGGTCACTGGCTTCAGTGTGGGCTCATCCAGTTTGAGCACAGGCTCAACAGCTAGAGTGTGCTATCACCAGCTTGAGCAAGGTTATCATAGACATGACCCCTGGTCACTGGCATGAGCCCTAAGATCACTGGCTTGAGTAAGGGGTGACTTGCTCAGCTGCAGCCCCCTGCCAAAACATGTATGAGAAGCAATCAATGAACAACTAAAGTGCCACAACTACAAGTTGATGCTTCTCATCTCTCTCCTTTCCTGTTTCTTTCTCTCTCTCTCTCTCTCAGAGAGACAAAAAGAAGAAAATGATTTCGAGATCTGGCTAAAGGGAAAAAAGGTAAGAAAGTTCAAAGGCATTAATACTTGAATCAGGTGTAAAGTATGAGGTGGCAACAGAAAAATAGGAGGCCGGGGATTTCAGGCAGAAGTTCAGATGCAAAGTCACGATGGTGTGACAGCAAGGGTGTTTGGGAAACAGGGCATGGAGGAAGAATGCAGGCTGGGAAGTAATAAATGGCAGAAACCAGAAAGGGTCTTGTGCGCCATGCTTAGAAGTTCACACCTTGTCCTCTTGGCTAAGGATGACGTGGTCCATCTGCTCTCACTGCCTCTCCCCACAAGCCAGACATTACAAATCACAGCCCTTTAGTACACTTCCGACACTCAGGCAGCCACGACCAATCACCTGGAACTGGCACTGAAACAACCATTTGCCATCCCAACTCTAGGCAATGGGAGGCTGCAGGTTTTTTAACAGGTAGCTGGTAAGATAGGCTCTGTGCATAACAAACCTCAAGCAGGGTAACAGTGAGGATTGGTCAAGGGACAGACTGCAGGCCCAGTGAGCAATGAGGAGGCCATGACAGCAGTCCTTTGTGTTGTGCAAATGAGAGGTGCATACCCAGATGAAGTCAGAGCGGGTGAAACTCCAAGATTTGGTCTAATCCTTGTCAGGGGCATGTTATGGTAGAGAAAGCATTGAAAGCGCTCTCTAAACAATAAAATCCAACAGCCAGGACAAACTGATAGTGGAGTTCAGATGACAGTAAGACCCAGGAGAAAGGACTGGAGTGGGAGTAAAGCAGCCAACCAAGAGAGAGAGGTGAATGCGTTCACTGACCTTGAAATTCCATGCAAGCACGGGGCAGACTGGCCACAGCAATACTGTAACACCCTAGGTGCTATCAGGCTTTAGTCATTTCCTGCAACATTTGGGTGCTCATTGAAAGATTATTAAAAGGCAATCAGTCACAGTTTCTACATCATGAAAAACGCATATGATATTTAAGTATGTAAGTTAAAAAACACACAGATATACCCAAGTGTGCACACAGACATATGATACAATTAAGAAGCATTCCAACCCAGAACATGGGGCAAGAAACTGGTTTCTTAAGTTTGAGAGGTAGCTGAATACTGGGTACAGGAAGGCGGGAAAGCACCAGACAGAACTGGGTTTCATCTCTTCTGGGCCTCAGTTTCCTGGACTAAAAAATGAGAGGACCGAAAAAAAGAGTATTTTTTTAAGTGAGAGGAGGGAAGGCAGAGAGACAGACTCCCACATGCGCCCCAACTGGGATCCACCCAGCAAGCCCACTAGGGGGCTATGCTCTGCTCGTGTGGGGCCTTCACTCCATTGCAACCAGAGCCATTTTTTAGCACCTGAGGTGTAGGCCATGGAGCCATCCTCAGTGCCCAGGGCCAACTCACTTCAATCGAGCATGGCTGCAGAAGGGGAAGAGAGAGAGAAGTGAGAAGGGGAAGGGCGGAGAAGCAGATGGCGCTTCTCCTATGTGCCCTGACCAGGAATCAAACCCAGGACATCCACACGCTGGGTCAACACTCTACCACTGAGCTAACTGGCCAGGGCCGACAGACTGTTCTAACATTGTAATGCTGACTCCAAACCCTCATCTCAGAAGAAAACAGCAGTAAGGTTTCGGAGCGAGTTCTTGTAATGAGCTCAAGAAAGGCTAAATCCTTCCTTGTGCAGATCCGGTGAGGGTAGCAACATCAGGTCCAGAAACATGGTAATACGATTGAGAAAACCGAAAACACATTGTAAGTGAAGGCCTGGGGAACATACGCATTTGGCTTTCAGACGCTGACTGTTTTTGAAATAAAACTTTAAAACGTGCCATAAAAAGCAACTATTCCTCCGGGGGAAGAGTGGCCTAAAGTGTCTTTGATTGTAACGATGGGAAAGACTTTCATCTGCGCTCTTTATGAGGTTAATTGTAACTCTCCCCCAAGCTCAGAAACCTTTTCTGCATCTTGTGGTTGTAATCTGACACGCTGCATGATAAACCTTCGTTTTTCAACAGGCACATTCCAAAATGTTAAAACGTAAGGCTCAGAAAGCAGTCAAATGAGTGAAAGCTGATAAGAAGCTGTTTTTACTAGCCAATGTGCTCGTACACACATGTGCATGCACACACACACACACACACACACACACATACTCACACACTCACACACAGCCTGCAGACCTCCAACTACATCTGGTGCAAGTCCTTTATCTTTTAAACTTCTGCTCTTCTGAGTGATCAAGCTTCACCAAAAAGGACACCAAAATACGTACAGGGGTGAGCAAAAGTAGGTTTACAGTGGCAAGTACTTGAAACACAGTTTGCTCTTATATTATTAATTATTAATAATTGTAATAATTTGCTCTTATCTTATTAATTATTATATTTATTATTAACCTACTTTTGCCCACCCCTGTGTAAAGGCCATAGGACAATGCCTGGCACATGGTGCTCCTTCACTAGTTTATAACTGTTATCATTTTATCCTCCTTTTTCTTCGTTACTGCTCATGAGTTATAACTCTGTTAGGACTTAGCAGTCATTGAGAGAGATTTATTTCCTCGGCTGAGGTCATCTTCATGGAATATATAACCACTGAAACCACCAATGGAATGCTGTTGGGTTACCTTCTTTAAGAAACAGGCAAGAGACACCAAAAATTTGTTGTCTACACAGATGGAAAACTTCACCACGTTTTTCACAATTCTTTTACATACCAGGCCTCAAATGAAAACTGTGGTTCATACTTTCTTCCCATATGCTAATAGGAATTCATCGCGTGCTATATGTCTGTGGCTACCTCATAGCAGGCTCACTAACTATAATTATGTGTTACCATTTATTGGTCATTTACCACATGCCAGTGGTATCTTTCTGCTCATTCAGTTCTTACATCTTCCTGACAACCCTGTGAGATGCTGCTACCTTCATCTCCATGAAGTGTCTGAGACTTGGCAAGGTCAATTGTCTAAAATCATTCATTCATTCAGGGAGATATGGAGTTGGTAAGGGCTGGGACATAAACCTGAACCATGTCTTTTTTAATCCAATGTATTAATGTTTTCCACTAGATTGCAACTGCTAAATAAAGAGTCCTTAACTTAGGGTCAACTTCAGGGGATCCTGAGCCCCAGGGAACTGTATATAAAATAATGCATGAACACATTTTCCTTTTACCATATTTTGAAAAAGAGTCCAGGACTCCAAAACAAACAAACATACCAGAACGACTCAGGTGAGACATATCTTACCATCTTTGCACACTGTATCACCCCTTCCATCACTGTCCTCAGCACCCAAAAGCAGCACTCAATACATGACAAGTATTCAACCACCAGTTATGCTATTGATCCAATTCTCTTCCCTGGTCCTTTCTTGCTCACCACCCCTGACCCCTAAATGAAGACGCCATGAGAGTGATGAATCTTTTAAAGTCTGTTTTTTAGACATGCACAAGCGAGAGCTCCATCAGCACAGTTCCAGAGCCCAGCTTTTCACGCTGCTGCACTTCACAGCCTCACACTGTGAATAAGCAAACAAGGCCCCATCCTGCCTCCTCATCCAGAACACCGACATCTGCTTGTGCTGGCCCGAAGAGCTCGCCCACTGAGGAGATGCCCAATGTGGCCTGGCCCAGCACACCTGGCCGTTCCTGCTGGAGCTCCAGCTCCATTTTCAGGGTCAGCCATCAAGTAATCCTTTGCTTTATAAACAATCACACATTTTAATAAAAGCCATTGTGCAAGGTGAGCTTTTACAATATGTGATTTCAGTCTGCAGCTGCACCTACAGATGTCCCACTTTCTAACTGAACCGAGTATAATAGCTATGAAAATAATAACCCATTATAGCACTTTTGGCATGCCTACTATGTGCCAGGTACTATTCTAGATGTTTCCATCCATCATCCTGCAATCAGACATGGTCAACATTTTGCAGATGAAGAACATGAAATTCTATTAGAGGTTTAAATTTACTCAAGAATTGAGATCTGACTACATGTTGGGCCAACATCAAAATCCTTATGCCTACCTCTCTCTCCACACTTCCTCTTTCTCATGCAGCCCAAATTACTCTCTCTTAAAGTCTACTTGAGTTGGAAAATAAGAAACTTTTAGACCTCAGCAACTTAAGTAGCTACAAAATAATATCATTTCACAGCATTCCACTAAAATGGGACAGCACACAATGGATGAAAGAAAAATTAGTGTATTTCTTAAATCTATTCTAGATGCTTCATTAAAGGTCATTTTTAAATCCCTCTATTCAATTACATTTATCAAATTTCAAGGCACTGAGCTAGGCAGTAGAGAGACCCAAAAGATTATGATAATTTTGGCCCCCACCTAATGGATCTTCCAATGAATTGAGCAGATTAATATACAAATTGTTTAATATACTACTAAACAAGAGAGGAAGAATTTCATAGCATGCTAATGGATCTCAGAGAAAGAAAATAAGGACATATTTGTTTTCCTGTGGGGAGAGGGTAAAAAAAAATATGATTCAGACTTCACGATGTGATAGCATCAGAGCTGAGAAAGGGCAGGCTTCTGCATGTCAAGGAGGAGTGGACAGAGGTAAGGGGTGTCTGAAGAGAAGGATGCGAGCACAGGCTGAGGAAGGAGAAGGCACAGGGTACATGACTGGATGGTCTATAGCTTTTGGCTAGAGCTCTTGGCCTGGGGATATGCATGTGGCCAGAAATGGCACTGGGAAGGGCTGACTGAGATAACTAACAACAATACGAGCTCAACTAAGGTTTTGGTTTAGGAGAGTGAGCTAATCAGCTTTACTTTCCAAGAAAATTAACCTGACCGTAGGGTACTGGCTACAGGGAAAAGAGTCTAGAAGTGGGAGACCAATTACAGCTGTCTGTTTATGAGATGAGGACCTAAACTGGGGATGGAAAAAAAGCAAATGAGGACTTAACTCAAGAGATTTTCCACCAGCCTGACCAGGTGGTGATGCAGTGGATAGAGTGTCGGCCTGGGACGCAGAGTACCCAGGTTCAAAACTCCAAGGTCACCAGCTTGAGCATGGGCTTATCTGGTTTTTTTGTTTGTTTGTTTTTTTACAGAGACAGAGAGAGACTCAGAGAGAGGGATAGACAAGGACAGACAGACAGGAATGGAGAGATGAGAAGCATCAATCATTAGTTTTTCGTTGCGCATTGTGACACCTTAGTTGTTCATTGATTGCTTTCTCATATGTGCCTTGACCATGGGCCTTCAGCAAACCGAGTAACCCCTTGCTCGAGCCAGTGACCTTGGGTCCAAGCTGGTGAGCTTTCGCTCAAACCGGTTGAGCCCACGCTCAAGCTGGCAGCCTCAGGGTCTCATACCTGGGTCCTCGGAATCCCAGTCCAACACTCTATCCACTGCGCCACTGCCTGGTCAGGCAACTTATCTGGTAAGCATGGGCTTACCAGCTTGAGCATGGGATCATTGACATTCCCATGGTCACTGGCTTGAGCCCAAAGGTCACTGGCTTAAAGCCCAAGGTCGTTGGCTTGAAACCCAAGGTCATTAGTTTAAGCAAGGGGTCACTGGCTGGATGGAGCCCTCCCAGTCAAGGCACATATGAGAAAGCAATCAATGAACAACTAAGGTGTCACAATGAAGAATTGATGCTTCTCAGCCTGACCTGTGGTGGTGCAGTGCATAAAGCATCGACCTGGAACACTGAGGTCGCCAGTTCAAAACCCTGGGCTTGCCTGGTCAAGGCACATATGGGAGCTGATGCTTCCTGCTCCTCCCCCACTTCTCTCTCTCCTCTCTCTAAAAATTAATAAATAAAGAATTGATGCTTCTCATCTCTCTCAGTTCCTGTCTGTCTGTCTCTCTCTCAAAAAAGGAGGGGGGGGAGATATTTCTCCAGGATTTGGTGATAGACTGTATCAGAGTACAAAAAAAAGGAAGTGCTGTTCCAGAGTCATGCTCCCTGAAATAGGGTGGCTGAAAAGGGATTTTGCTTGGGAAAGAAAAATATTTTTCAGTTATTTGAATTTTTGAATTGGCTCATGTGTTTACACTCTTAGGATTAACAAGTTAGAATAATTACAAGTCTAAATTCATGGGGTGGGCCTGAAAACCAGCTCATTCCAGCATCCTTTCCAGGCTTTGAGTTTGCTGAGCTCGTTCATGCAGCTGCGTCCTGGCATGTTCGGACTGAACTCTCTGCATCCACAGTAGGCACTGAGGCGCTGTGCAGGGGCATGTGTTTAAGTGTGCAAGTCACAAGCGTAGCAGAAGGGGGTGCGCAGCTGTGGGAGGTCATATTTGGAATCTGTAGTTTGAAAGGAAGCTTTGGGAAATGAAGAAGTCAAGTTTAAGCAGCGCATTAAACCCACTGAAACTGGTACATGAGTCACCAGCCCCCAAGTGAGCTTGTAAGGAAGGTCTTGTCAAAAGAGGAGACTTGTCTCCCCTCCCCCAGCCCTGAGCAGCGGAGGGAGAACGAGGCCAGAGCACTGTGCTGGAGCTCAAGGGAGCTCTCACCCTGGCTGGGCCAAACTTACTTTAGGGAAATTTTCCAGATACTTGTAAGCAAACTGAGGACAACTAATGTAACAAGCTTTCAAAATCTGTATTTTTTTTTTTCTAATATCAAATAATGGCACTATATTTGATTTGTGGGAGGAAGTGCATTTTTTTTTTATTTCAAAAACAAAACCCAAGATTGAAAAGTTGGAAAATACAGAAGGGTATTAAGAAAATTTAAAAACTCCCCCAGAATTCTCCTACTGCGTCCATCAGAAGTTTGGTCTATTATTTTCTGGTCTTTTCCACCTGCATTTTTTAACATAGTCAAAAGATTTTCACCTTTAAAATGTAATTATCCTGGAGAGCATTATCTAAGAGCTAAGGAATAAATTGACTCATGGACTTGTGAAATTCAAATCGGACCAGCCGCTAGCCCAACGCCTGGCAGCAGAGCAGGTGTAAGGCATTAAAACTACTTCAAAGACTTTCCTAAGAACCTCTGGAAATAGATATAATTACACCTACAAGAAATCACTTTAACAGAAATGGTTGTTTTCTGGGCTTCTAGGTTATTTCTTTGCAATGGTGTTTTTTGTTGTTGTTTGTGGGGTTGGTTTTTTTTTTTTGGTTTTTTGTGGGTTTTTTGCAATGGTGTTAATTAAATAGCTTGCTAATGGAAAGAAGGGAAAGAGAGAGGAGACGACAACCCCACTCACTCCAGTTCTTCGTCATAAAATGTCTGGTGGTATTTTCATAACAATTTCACATCTATATTATTTGAGGAAAGCAAGGCTGGCCCACACCAACCACAAACAAGTCTGGAAATTGAGGCAAATAGAAGCAAGTGACTCACCTAAGGTCATACAGGTGGGTTGGAGCAAAGCCAGGACTAGACTCGGGTGTTCTGCACCCTTGACCCCCCTCCAAAAGGGTGCTGGAGCAAAGGGGCCAGACTGAAGCTCCTCACTCATTCTGGAGTCCTCCCTGAGTCAGCAGGATCTAGTCATTTCAGCCGTTTCACCAGGCCAGCAGGCAAAAAGAAATACCCACTCTCCCTTTCTGTGCCTCCTTGTGTCTCTCAAGTGCTTTGTCAGAACAGATATTCACAAATGAGAGTGCTGACTCCTGAGCTCTTGGTATGTATCAGGAGCTCTACCAAAATGCTATCACACTTAATCCTCATAGCAACCCACAAGGAGCATGGCCCTATTTTATAAGCATAAAAAAAAATAAGAGGAACTTGGCAATTCAGCCAAGGTTGTACAGTAAATGCCAGCATCAGGATTCAAATTCAGCTCTACACAACTCTGAAAATTTTTCCTCAACATTTTGCCACACTTGAAGCCCAGAGGCATTTGCCTCTAAAGGTTGAATTCACTAGAACTTGTCACCAGGGGAGGAGGAAACCCTATGGCAGGACAGACTCCCTGCTTCACAGGGTCTCAGAACTCATGAGACGGGGCAGGTTAGGACAGAGTGGGGGTCATACCCATGACAGCCCCCTTTCCTGCATCACCCTGTTTCCTCACTGTGGCAGGAAGGCAGGGCTGCATTCTGAGGCATGAGGAACCTCATTCCAAGGGCAGCCCACAGGTTGAGGACACAGAGCTCTCTCCACAGCTAGCCCAAACTGCACACAGGCCACAATATGAAGATGCCTAAGCAATGAAAATAGTGTTTCCCCCAAATGTGAGGAAATGTGAAGCCTGTAGTGTAAGATACCAAGACAAGAAAATATCTCACTACAAAATGGAGCCTGATGGATTTGAGATGCCATATGTCTTGGAATTCCACAACAATTTTTAGTGGGTAATAAAAATGCCCCTCCACAGAGAAGGCACCCAAAAAAACCCGAGTCTGGGGCAGTACCTAGGAAAACCAATGCAAAGTACATTGAAACACACCAGATGGAAGTCCCAAGGTTGAAACAGCATCCTGTGGCCCTGGTGGGCTTCCAGCAGAGTCATCATGGCTGTGGGGGTGACCCACAGCAGAGCCTTGCTCTGGTGACTTTGATTTAACACCAGGATAGGAGAGAAAGCAACAAGCACAGAGGTAGACAAAGCAATTGGCTGAATGGCACTGAGGTATCTGAATGCTTTCACCTAAGCCATTCCATTCTCCTAATTTGAGTTGCTGAATTTGAGATGTCTAAAAGAATAGCCTGTGGAGAAAAAGGAACCCTCATACACTGTTGGTGGGAATGTAAAGTAGTACAACCACTATGGAGGAAAGTATGGTGGTTCATCAAAAAACTGCAAATAGAACTACCTTATGACCCAGCAATCCCTCTACTGGGTATATACCCCAAAACCTCAGAATCATTGATACGTAAAGACACATGTAGCCCCATGTTCATAGCAGCATTGTTCACAGTGGCCAAGACATGGAAACAACCAAAAAGCCCTTCAATAGAAGACTGGATAAAGAAGATGTGGCACATATACACTATGGAATACTACTCAGCCATAAGAAATGATGACATTAGATCATTTATAGCAAAATGGTGGGATCTTGATAACATTATACGGAGTGAAATAAGTAAATCAGAAAAAAACAAGAACTACATGATTCCATACATTGGTGGAACATAAAAACGAGACTAAGAGACATGGACAAGAGTGTGGTGGTTACCAGGGGTGGGGGGAGGGAGGACGCAGGAGGGAGGGAGGGAGAGATTTAGGGGGAGGGGGAGGGGCACAGAGAAAACTAGATAGAGGGTGACGGAGGACAATCTGACTCTGGGCGAGGGGTATGCAACATAATTTAATGACAAGATAACCTAGACATGTTTTTCTTTGAATATATGTACCCTGAATTATTAATGTCATCCCATTAACATTAATAAAAATTTATAAAAAAAAAAAAAAGAATAGCCTTTGAGGACTGACTGAGCAGTAACTGGACAATCTTCCTTTAAATCAGTCATTGAACTTTTTTCTTTTATGTGAGAGGAGGGGAAGATGGTAAGATAGACTTCCACATGCACCCTGACCAGGATCCACCTGGCAACCCCTGTCTCGGCTGATGCTCGAAACAGCAGAGTTATTTTTAGTGCCTAAGGCTGACATGCAGGGACCAATTGAGCTAGCCTCAGTGCCCAGGGTCAATGTTTGAACCAATTGAGCCACTCGCTGTGGGAGGGGAAGAGGGAGAGAAGAGGGAGAGAAGGGGGAGAGAAGGAGGAGAGAAACAGATGGTCACTTCTCTTGTGCACCCTGACCAGAAATCAAACCCAGGACATTCACATGCCGGGCCACACTCTATCCACTGAGCCAACAGTTCAAGGGCTCACTGAAGTTCTATATACCAATTTTGTGATACTTTATGATCCAAATTAAAGGCCACAGTCTTTGACTTCAAGAAGCTCAGAGTCCTGTCAAAACCAACAAGTATTTATGCTACTAAGTAACTGCTTTGATGGCTGTGTTTACATAAAGTTCAGTGAGAACCAGAACGCTGAGCACGTAAATCAGTAGAAGAAATTAGGGAGGGCTTCAATGATGAGGTGGCATTCAGGCAGATGGGCCAATAGCAGGGAAGACATCCAAGGAAGAAAGAAAAATAAAAGCAGAGGTACAGAGTTAAGACAGAGCAGGGTATATTTCCAAAGTTACAAGTGGTCCTATATTTCTGGAAGATAAAATGGCAGGTAAGAGGTGTTGGGCGATTAGACTAGACAAGGAGGTGGTGGCCAGACCTTGAAGGACATTCAACAACATGCCAAGGGTTGTCCTTTTATGCTGTAGGTGACAGGGAACCCCAGATGAGCCCCGAGCAGAGAGGAAAAGAAAAGGCCATGCATCTTTAAAAGCTTGCTCTGGCCGCAATGCAAAGGGAGGATTGGAGAGGGCAGGGAGCCCTGTCAGAAGCCACTGCACCAGTTCAGGCAAGCTTCATGGGATCCTGAAGCAGGCAGGAGTGTCAGGAGTGGAGAGCAGGGACTGAGAGGAGATGTTAGCAAGTAGAATTGTCAGGAATTGGAACGTCTGCACACTCTTCAGTTTTCACTGCTGCTAATGAACCCAGGCAGGCCTTTAGCAAGTATTTCCAATGGCAACCTGGACATTGGAAATTTAATTACATACAGTAGGGCAATTGTAACTGGATTGCACAGAGAGATGAGATTCATTTTGTTACTTGGCTTGTCAGCCAAACAGAACAGCAATGGACTTGGGTTATGGGGATTCCCGACTGCACCTCCTGGCACAGCTGCCTGAATAAGGACCGAAACCCTGCAGCTCAAAATGGAACCCAGAGGCCTCCAAGAAGGAGAGGGGGTGAGAGTATTCGCAGTCACCACTCTGTCTCTCTGTCTCTCTTGCCATTTTTGTTCCGGCAGCTACATTCCAAAGACTAATGAGAACAAGGTGCAACTTGGTTTAACAATTTTGATACATTCCTTACCAAAACATAATTTCTTTAAAAACACATAGGCTGCATTACAGTGACTCCATCAGGCAAGACACATGTCAGGGAAAAAGCATGAGAAAATTTGGCAGGTATGTATAATGTGTCAATAAATTAAACTAAGTTTATTTTCACAAAACCAAATGGTCAGACTTGCTGGTGGTTTCCTACCAAGGACTAAGAATTACTCCCTGGAGAGAGTAATCAAAGTGCAATTAGACCAGTCCTGGAATTTTTTTTAAACATAGTATCCTTTCTTCACACATGATTGCTCCTTCATTTTTAGCAAGGGTCCTTAACTCAAAGAAACAGTAATGGGATTTTCTAAGTTTGGGTCCTTCTATGATAACATGCAGTTATAAAACAAGTTGTTGTTTTTTTTTAAAAAAAGTAATTGTTTACAGTTAAGACTGTCCTTCACAATGTATCTATTCATTTGTTCATTTAACAAATAATAATAGCATTGCCTGTTGGTTTGGTCTATTTCAAATACTGGCAAACAGAAAATCTATTTTCCTAATAATGGCAATAATTTTTAGCCTCTGGGCAGGAATTTATCACTCTGAGGATACTCCGTTAAGGTATTATTTGAGTAAAACGTTTTTGAATAAAGGAACTATTGTACCAGGGTGCCTCCATACTTTCAAAATGTAACAAATGGTCAAAGACTAGAGACACCAACAATGGATGAAGGTGTACATAATTTAAAAAATAAATCAGACTAAATATGAATGATACCTGCCTCAGAAAATGGCATGGAAATTTAATCTAAAGAAAAGAAGTGATACTTTTTTTCCTATCTTATTTACAAAGACTGGAAAGATTTTTACCTGGGACTAACTAGCTGAGGAGCTTCAGAAAGAGACAGAAGTGGGAAGCAAGTGGAACGAAGCTGCTCGTAGAATTGAGCAGGTTGTGCACTGCATGGGGGAGGTAAGGGGATACCTAACTGAGAACTGTCATTTGCATATTTATCTTGACAGTATTTCAGGAGACAGTAATGGAGGAAATTGTTCCCAGAAACTCAGCGTGACAATTTTCCCTCAGACGGCAATGAATCCTCAGAGAAAGCCATGCCCATTTCCATGGGCACAAAGGCTTCACACAGACTAGCAGTGCTCTGATACAGAAGTTATGATTATTGTATGAAACTCATTTTAAGTGATTCTTAGGAATAAACTGCTGCTTTGAATCCAATGCCTTGTACACAAGCACTCTACACATGTTTAATAAACAAACAAAAAGCTACCAATGTGATTGTCAGGTGTGGTCAGGTCAGGTCAGGTGATTAACCGGGATATGACTGAAGACAGTGTCATAATTCTATTGCTGTAGAAGCCAATACTCTCAGCACTGAAAGCAGTTGATCATGAGACCACACACCACACCCCTTAATGCAGGGCCAGACACATGTTTTCCTCCACTCCTGCTCATATCTGGAAACCAACATGGCGGAGTTGCATGATGGCAGCAAACTTCTCCTTAGTCACAAAGATGAGCCTCTGACTATGGCTGGTTGATAAATATTTGTTATAACTAATGGGTCCTTCTATGATAACATGCAGTTATAAAACAAGTATTTTTTTTTAAGTAATTGTTTACAGTTAAGACTGTCCTTCACAATGTATCCATTCATTTGTTCATTTAACAAATAATAATAGCATTGCCTGTTGGTTTGGTCTATTTCAAATACTGGCAAACAGAAAATCTATTTTCCTAATAATGATAAGGATTTTTTTGTTACTGCAGCATTGACTACTAGTATTACCTGACTCATACACTAAGGCAAAGACAGGTGACCCCACTTGCCCTATGTACATGCCTTCCTCAGGTTGTCCAGCCTACCACGACCACCTGTATTCATTAGTGCTAGGGGGTGGGGGTGAAGGAAGAGAAGAGACTCATGGAGAGTCTTTCCTCTTGAACCCTCACAGCTAGAATCTTCTGTGAGGAAGACAAACACTGCTCTAAGTTCCCTGAAATAATTTTGATAGCATCTACTTACTACAGGGGAAAACGTCAGGTTCTTAGGATGCATTTGAAAGAGCAGGGAATGAGTCAGAAATAACAGGCTTTAGTTTGGGTTCTGCAACTTCCTAGTGGTAAAGTGACTCTGAAGATGCCATTTACCTTCTATGAGCATCAGTGTTCTTCCTCTTCTTCCAAATGAAGATAATGCTATCTTCTCTTAAAGGTGACAGTGAGGATTATATATAAACATAAAGAAATATAAACCCCCAGAATAGCATCCATTCAAACTTCACTACATTTCTTAGCTCATGAGTCACCCAATCTTTTAAACTCTAAGGAGAGCAAAAATATTGCTAACTAGACATCTAGGAATGTCTTATTGCACATGTATTATGTTAGGCTATATGCACAAGGCTAATAAAATTTAAACTTATATCTGTAGAGCACTCTATAGTTTATTAAGCTCTTTCAGGTATATTAAATCACAGCAGAGCTGTGCATTTTATGTGCTGAATGTACATTCTATAAAGCACTCAGGCTTTTGGATAATCAATGTGTACATTACATGCAGGCACACTGTATGTCAGTGGGAGTGTAATGCTATTGTTATTACATGATGTATATTGCTGCATCTTTACTTCCCTAACATATTAATGGCCATATTTTTTATTTATATGATGCTGATGCTGAGCACTTTGTCAAGAATAAAATTCCTAATTAAAACTAGACTCCTATGGGGAAATACAATTCGCTTAATGATGATTCACTTCACAGTGTCTCCAGATCATATCGCTACTCAACCAGGGTCCTACCTGAACCTAGTTTCTGAAAATAATTATTAATCAGAGGAGGATATGAAGACCTTGGGAAATTTTCTGTCTTGAACTTGCCCCTTTAGAATTTGTTGTTATCTGTTTATTTTTTTTAATATGATCATGTGGCTTTAAGTACACAAAAAAAGCAGTTACAGAAGGAAATTATATTGATTATAATAAGACATGAATAATCTCTCATCCCATCATCTGTCAGTACTTTCATGAAAAATGACAAATATCCTATCTTCTTTTAATGGAATCATCTCTGAATGGCTTTGAGACTAGAAAATTAATAAAACAAATAAAATTATGCCAGAACATATGCCTCTTTCTTTCCCTACCCCAGTGCTCTTTAAGTGAAACTGGAGCAGACTCCTCATCTAATCCCAAACGACTAATTCAATTAAGCTCAAACTAAAGGCCTGTTTTACATGGATATTAATACAGTCTGAATTGATGTTTATAAAGGGCTTAGAGATTTTCAGGTTATTGATGTTATCTGAACCCTAAGTGCTCAAATAGCCATAGTTATTAATGAAGATTTATCTTAGAGAATTTCAAAAATATACATTTAATTTATAGAGATGACCCATTCATAATTAAAGAACGCTAGCCACAGGAAAATCTACTTTTTTAGCCATCATGCACACACAGGCACACACACACACATCTCATGATACCTCATTCTTCAAATGTTTATTTTTTTAAAAAGTCTGAAAGTACCAAACAACTTCTGAGTTGTATAACTCAGAAGTTATACAATTACCAAAAGAACTATACTTAGAATATTGAATTCACTTCAGACCACGCTGAAACAAAGTTTTAAATCTGAACTATGTCACTCAGAGGTTCTCAGCATGTAGCTGGTGGGCAACTCTCTGCAGAGGACGGCCTGAGGAGCCCTGGCTCTTACCCATCTCAAACCAACCTGCGCACCATGTCTGAGTGGCCAACGCTTGAGCTCTTGACTATAACAGTTGAGGAAGAGAGAGAAGGAAAGGAACTTTTTTCTGAGTATATACCACATAAAGTTGTTTCTCTACCTACATTACGTTACTTAAACCTCAAAACAGCCCTGGCCGGTTGGCTCAGCGGTAGAGCGTCGGCCTAGCATGCGGAGGACCGGTTTCGATTCCCAGCCAGGGCACACAGGAGAAGCGCCCATTTGCTTCTCCACCCCTCTGAAGCGCTTTCCTCTCTGTCTCTCTCTTCCCCTCCCGCAGCCAAGGCTCCATTGGAGCAAAGATGGCCCGGACGCTGGGGATGGCTCCTTGGCCTCTGCCTCAGGCGCTAGAGTGGCTCTAGTCGCAACATGGCGATGCCCAGGATGGGCAGATCATCGCCCCCTGGTGGGCAGAGCGTCGCCCCCCTGGTGGGCGTGCCAGGTGGATCCCGGTCGTGCGCATGCAGGAGTCTGTCTGACTGTCTCTCCCTGTTTCCAGCTTCAGAAAAATGAAAAAAAAAAAAAAAACCCCTCAAAACAGGTACCATCCCCTTCGTTTTTCAGAGGAGAAAGCAGAGACTCAGCAAGATTAATTGGCCCAAGGCTGCATGGCTGCAAGTGTCAGAGTGCAGCCCATATCTGATTCCGGATGCCAGCCACCTCCCACACACCAGGAAGGATGCATAGATTTAAATTCATAGATTTTGTTTTCTACTAACTACCAAGTAAACCAGGCCCTACTTCCTATAGCCTATGATGACAGGCTTTTAAAAGAAAGGAAATCAACGGCTACTTAAAGGGTATCATATGTAACAAAGGCTCCTGGTTAAAATGATTACCTACGAGGGGGGAGGCCTCAGCCTGTTAACACATCCTAACCTGTTAGGATAGATGGTTTTGCAGACTGCGTGTTGCTGCATACTCGGTCAGGAAATGAAACTCCTATTAAACTAGATTCCCCTGGGAAAATAGGATTTGCTCTACACTAAGACTTCTAGATCAAATGGCTACTGAAACTAGAACTTGGCTAACAACTTCTAGAGAAATGCAACAAGGGACTGCTAAAACTAATGGTGGTCCAGGGCTGAGGAGGGCCAGGAGTCTTTGCAATAATAGTAAAGGGACACCATTAATACAGACCTTCCCTAAGGGATCTATAATCCCTTGGCTTGTAGATGTAGTTCTCTCCATCCTTACACATCGTCTTCCCTGTGTACATGTCTGCCTCTGTGTCCACATTTTTCCTCTTAATGAGGACATCAGTCATATTGGATTAGGGCCCATCCTAATGACCTCAGCTGGCCTTGGTGACCTCTCTAAAGACCCTATTGCTGCCTGACCAGGTGGTGGCACAATGGATAGAGCATCAGACTGGGACACAGAGGACCCTGGTTCCAAACCCAAGGTCTCCGGCTTGAGCATGGGCTCACCAGCTTGAGCACGGAGTCACTGGCTTGAGCATGGGATCATAGACATGACCTCATGGTCAATAGCTTGAGCCCAAAGGTCATTGGCTTGAAGAAGCCCAAGGTCGCTGGCTTGAGCAAGGGATCACTGGCTCAGCTGTAGCCTCCCAGTCAAGGCACATGTGAGAAAGCAATCAATGAACAACTATGGTGCCACAATGAAGAATTGATGCTTTTTATCTCTCTCCTTCCTGTCTGTCTGTCCCTATCTGTCTCTCTCTCTCTGTCTTTCTTTAAAAATAAAATAAAGACCCTATTGCCAAATAAGGTCACATTCTAGGAACTAGGTACTAGGGGTTAGGACTTCATTGATTTCTGGGGCCACAATTCTACCTGTAACACACAGCTATTAAACACTCAGGCTGGCTCCAATTAACCAGTACTCTATGAACCTGACTTCCTCAGGGAGTCCCAGCCTTCCCAGGGAACAGAGCAGAGGTCTCCACATGAGAGGGCCTGGTGAGACAACCAGGTTGCTGGAAGCAGTGAAGATGCAGGAGACAGCAACCACCTGTGAGCAGCTACTCTTTGGATTTGTTTTAGAGACCACCCCACACATCTGCAGAGGGCTTGCCTGTGAGCACACCTGCTTTGGGTGCATCGTGCCCTAATGTCCGAAAGAAACGCAGGACCCAGCCAGCCGCAGCCTCTGTCCTCAGACAGCCTCCGTGCAGAGGCTCAGCCAGGAGGGAGGCGATGGGAGCACAGGCAGGACTCCTGTAATCACTTTACTGAACGACATCACACCCTAGGCCATATGGAAGGGGCACGAGACAAGTGCTCTATGAAAAGACAGAGCAGTATGACTTTTATTCCAACTCAGTGTGGCTTCAGGAGAGGACATGCTTTGCTGTGGACACCATTTCAACACAGGGGGGTGCAAGACATAAGTACAGAAGGTGAAGAGAAACAACACTCCTGAGCACTCTATACGGAAAGCTGGTGCTGGGGGCTCTTGTGGAAGCTGCCACTCTCAATCCTTAAAATAACCCTGTGCAACAGTATTATTAATCCCAATTTTCAGGTGAAGAAGCTGATACTTGGGATATTCCAGGGAGGGGAACAAAGCCAAAATCCTAACCCCAACTCAGCTGGATGCCAGAGGTCTTAGACAGCACAGAATTCGGGAACCTGGCTCTCAAGAGGTAAAAAAAAAACTACAAAAAGAGCAAAACCAGCGCATCCTTTATTCATTTTTGACACTAAAACACATGCAAAAGTCTAGTCCAACATGCAAAATCTAAGGGATTTCACTCCAAAAATATCAAATCGCTCAAATTTACCGCAGTATAAAATAAAATAGTTTACTGTAGCCAAGTAGAAGAAGAAAAAGTCAGAAAGATATAAAATGGGTGATTTCTAAAGGCAGAAGTTATCACGCAGCCAGCGGGGTGGCTACACACATGTGGGTGTGTTTGTGTGCTTGTGTTTTTATGTGTACATTTTTCCCCTTAAGCCATTAAAATCCTTAGGAAAATTTTATGACAACAATGTGCCATGTACATAAAAGATGGATGGGTTAAAGTTACTGTTTTCTTAGGATCTGTCTGGCATTTGACAGCCACGCACCAGTGCACTATCTGGAAAGATTTAGGACCTCTGCTGTAAAATTATTTATTAGTTGTTATTTATACTACTTGCTCACTGGCGGACCACCCACTGCTGTAACAACAAAAGCAGTCACACTGCATCTCTCCAAAACAAGCAAAAGACCACAGGGGCCGCCTCTGGGTGTCACTACTGAAAGATGTGGCTTCCGGCAGGGAAGTATGTTCTGTGTTTTGAAGGCACTGCCATCCTCACAGAGCGTGGGCTCAGCATGAGAGGGTTTGGGCTCTGGCTAGGCTGTCCCTTTCAGGGCCTCAGTTCTGTCATCTGTAAAAGAAAGGGCTGCACCAATGGCTCTCAGATCCCATTCCCTCTGAATCCTGGATTTTGAGGAGACTGGAATCTGCTCGCAGTTGCACACTAACCCCTGCATGTGATCTGGGACTAATATCGGCGCCTGGGGCCTCAGGATCCGACAGGCTGCCAGCATCTTTCTGACCTCCCGGTTTGGCTTGGGTAAGCCAGCAAGGCCTCTCTGAACCTCTGAAAGGACTCAAAAGAAAAACTCATTGTGCAATGCTTAATTTTATTAAATATGTCAAAGTTGTGGTTCCACTAGACCATCCAAGAAGAGATTGAGTTTTTCTTTTTGAAATGTAGACAGTAACTATAGAATATCATGTTTCTACTACTTATGCTGATTTCAATAAACAAGTATAAAAATAAACTGATAAAGCAAGCTTCTGATCTCACCCCTATAAAAAGCAACCTTTGGGAATTTATAGTTATTTTCCTTGGGCAATTTGTCTAAAAAACTAATCAGCCTAATACAGATATGCAGATGTCTTCTCCTTTGGTACACAGGATTATTCCACATCAATCCCCTCTCACTTCTAGTGATTGCAATCTCTCTCCCAGGCAGAAGCTGGCATCAGCCAAAAACTCATCACAGAATAATCCATTCGTTCAGGGTGCCCACTGATGGTATCATTTAGTCTGCTACTTTTCCAAGGGTGAAGTTACCTGTTCAACCAAGGTCCTCTAGGTCCACTGACTGGACTAAAACATCTCATTTCAAGTCCTGCTGTACCGCCCCCACACCACCACCAACACTAAGCAGGATGTTCCGCAGGCCGGCAGGAAGGAGCACCAAAGGATGTTGCTCGCATGCTTGTTCTGAAGCCTTCCTCATGTTTAGCGATGCCCAAACCTGGCCACAACCCTATCGCCTCTGGGGCAAAATGCTACCCCAGGCCTGATGAATCTGTCTGCAGTTCTACACTTCTTTCAAAGTCCTCAAGTAATTCAGATTCAGAAACTACTGCACAGTTATACTAAACACACAAGAATTCACAAGGTTCAACTTCACCAACTTCTGGAGGTGAGAAGACCATTTTCGGCAAGAGCAAGACTATCACAAACAGAAAAAAACAGCTTCTTGTTGTAACAGATTCTTCCTCTATCTTGGAAAAAAGTAAAAGCAAAATATAATTGGACACTCAAAAAAAATCATAAAATTCCCTAAAACTAAGAGATAATAGTGAAAGTAATTTGAAAAATAGAGTTTATGCTGTGTGTTCAAAGCACAGTGCAATAGAAATTCGGCATCTGGCCTCGTTGGTTTTCTTGGCTTTGTGCATGCTAAACCTAGTATTTTTATTGATACAGTATTTAAAACAAAATAAAAAATAAAAATAAATTTAAAAAGAAAAATAGTTTAAAATCAGAAAGATATTTTAATAAATAATAATCTAGAAAAGAGACTCAAAAAGTCTGAGGAAACTCTAAGAGAGCTCTGTGACAACATGAAGAGAAATAACATCCGCATCATAGAAGAAGTTCCTGAAGAAGAAGAGAAAGAACAAGGGATAGAGACTTTGTTCAAACATATTATAGCAGAAAACTTCCCCCAATTAAGGCAGGAAAACATTTCACATGTTCAGGAAGCACAGAGAACTCCATTAAGGAGAAATCCAAAGAAACCAACACCAAGACACATCATAATTAAAATACCAAAGCTAAATGATAAAGAGAAAATATTAAAAGCTGCTAGAGAAAAAAAGACTATCACCTACAAAGGAGCCCCCATAAGGATGACTTCTGACTTCTCAACAGAAACACTTGAGGCCAGAAGGGAATGGCAAGAAATATTCAAAGTAATGCAGAACAAGAACCTACAACCAAGACTACTTTATCCAGCAAGGCTATCATTTAAAATTGAAGGAGAAATAAAAAGCTTTACAGAAAAAAAAAAAAATCAAGGAATTCACTGCAAGCAAACCAAGGCTGCAAGAAATGCTAAGGGACCTGTTGTAAACAGATCAAAGGAAAAAAAGAATATAGCAAAAGAGGAATATAGTTTTAAAGAAAAATAAATGGCAATAAACAATTACATATCAGTAATAACCTTAAATGTTAATGGATTAAATGATCCGATCAAGAGATATAGGGTAGCTGCGTGGATAAGAAAAAAGGACCCAGCCCTGGCCGGTTGGCTCAGCGGTAGAGCGTCGGCCTAGCGTGCGGAGGACCCGGGTTCGATTCCCAGCCAGGGCACACAGGAGAAGCGCCCATTTGCTTCTCCACCCCTCCGCCGCGCTTTCCTCTCTGTCTCTCTCTTCCCCTCCCGCAGCCAAGGCTCCATTGGAGCAAAGATGGCCTGGGCGCTGGGGATGGCTCCTTGGCCTCTGCCTCAGGCGCTAGAGTGGCTCTGGTCGCAATATGGCGACGCCCAGGATGGGCAGAGCATCGCCCCTGGTGGGCGTGCCGGGTGGATCCCGGTCGGGCGCATGCGGGAGTCTGTCTGACTGTCTCTCCCCGTTTCCAGCTTCAGAAATGAAAAAAAAAAAAAAAAAAAGAAAAAAGGACCCATACATATGCTGTCTACAAGAGACACACCTTAAATTAAAAGATGCAAACAGACTGAAGATAAAAGGATAGAAAAAAATATTTCACGCAAATGGAAATGAAAAAAAAGCTGGGGTAGCAATACTTATATCATAAAAAATGGACTTTAAAACAAAGACCATAGTTAGAGATAAAGAAGGTCACTACATAATGATAAAGGGAGTAATCCAAAAGGAAGATAAAACCATTATAAATATCTACGCAACTAATATAGGAGCACCTAAATATATAAAGCAGACTTTGATGGACTTAAAGGGCGAGATCAACAGCAATGCTATAATAGTAGGGTATTTCAATACCCCATTAACATCATTAGATAGATCCTCAAGAAAGAAAATTGACAAAGAAACAGCAGACTTAAAGGACATATTAGATCAACTCGATTTAATAGATATCTTCAGAACCTTTCACCCTAAAACAGCAGAATATACATTCTTTTCAAGCGCTCATGGTACATTCTCTAAAATAGACCATATGTTAGGGCACAAAAGCGGTCTCAACAAATTTAAGAAGATTGAAATCATATCGAGCACTTTCTCTGATCACAATGGCATTAAACTAGAAATCAACCACAATAGAAAAATTGAAAACATTCAAACACTTGGAAACTAAATGGCACGTTATTAAATAACGAATGGGTTAACACTGAGATCAAAGAAGAAATTAAAAAATTCCTAGAAACAAACGATAATGAGCATACATCAACTCAAAATTAATGGGACACAGCAAAAGCAGTCTTGAGAGGGAAGTTTATAGCATTACAGGCATACCTCAAGAAGCTAGAAAAAGCTCAAATAAACAACTTAACCCTGCATCTAAAAGAACTAGAAAAAGAACAGCAAGTAAAGCCCTGAGCTAGTAGAAGGAAGGAAATAATAAAGACCAAAGCACAAATAAATGACATAGAGGCTAAAGAAACAATACAGAGGATCAATGAAACCAGGAGCTGGTTCTTTGAAAAGGTAAACAAGATCAATGAACCTTTACCAAGACTCACCAAGAAAAAAAGAGAGAGGACTCAAATAAATAAAATTAGAAACGAGAGTGGAGAAATAACAACTGACACAACAGAAATACAAAATATTGTAAGAAAATACTATGAAGAACTGTACGCCAAAAAACTAGACAACCTAGATGAAATGGACAAATTCCTTGAATATATGATCTTCCAAAAATCAATCTGGAAGAATCAGAAAACCTAAACAGACCAGTTACAACAAATGAGATTGAAACAGCTATCAAAAAACTCCCCAAAAAGAAAAGTCCTGGGCCTGATGGTTTCACAAGTGAATTCTACCAAATATTCAAAGAAGAACTAACTCCTATCCTTCTCAAGTGATTTCAAAAATTTCAAGAGGAAGGAAGACTTCCAAACTCCTTTTATGAGGTGAGCATAATTCTGATTCCAAAGCCAGGCAAAGACAACACAAAAAAAGAAAATTATAGGCCAATATCCCTGATGAACTTAGATGCAAAAATCCTCAACAAAATATTAGCAAACCGGATCCAGCAATATATGAAAAAAATCATACACCATGATCAAGTGGGATTTATTCTGGGGAGGCAAGGATGGTACAATATTCGCAAATCAATCAATGTGATTCATCACATAAACAAAAGAAAGGAGAAAAACCACATGATAATTTCAATAGATGCAGAAAAAGCATTTGATAAAGTCCAGCACCCATTCATGATCAAAACTCTCAGCAAAGTGGGAATACAGGGAACATACCTCAACATGATAAAGGCCATCTATGACAAACCCACAGCCAACATCATACTCAATGGGCAAAAATTAAAAGCAATACCCTTAAGATCAGGAACAAGGCAGGGGTGCCCCCTTTCACCACTCTTATTCAACATATTTCTGGAAGTCCTAGCCACAGCAATCAGACAAGAAAAAGAAATAAAAGGCACCTGAATGGGAAAAGAAGAAGTAAAACTATCATTATTTGCAGATGATATATATTGTATATAGAAAACTCTAAAGTCTCAGTCAAAAAACTACTAGACCTGATAAATGAATTCAGCAAGGTGGCAGGATATAAAATCAATACTCAGAAATCAGAGGCATTTTTATACACTAATAATGAACTGTCAGAAAGAGAAATCAAGGAATCAATCCCATTTACCATTGCAACCAAAAAAATAAAGTATCTAGGAATAAATCTAACCAAGGAGACTAAAGACTTTTACTCGGAAAATTATAAAACATTGATAAAAGAAATCAGGGAAGATACGAATAAGTGGAGGCATATACCGTGCTCATGGTTAGGAAGAATAAACATCATTAAAATGTCTATATTATCCAAAGCAATTTATAAATTCAATGCAATACCAATTAAAATACCAATGACTTACTTCAAAGATATAGAACACATATTCCAAAAATTTATATGGAACCAAAAGAGAACACGAATAGCCTCTGCAATCTTGAAAAGAAAGAATAAAGTGAGAGGTATCACACTTCCAGATATCAAGTTATATTATAAGGCCATTGTACTCAAAACAGCCTGGTACTGGCATAAGAACAGGCACATAGATCAATGGAACAGAACAGGGAACCCAGAAATAAACCCACAGCTCTATGGACAACTGATATTTGACAAAGGAGGTAAGAAAATACAATGGAGGAAGGACAGCCTCTTCAACAAATGGTGTTGGGAAAATTGGACAACTACCTGCAAAAAAATGAAACTAGACCACCATCTTACACCACTCACAAAAATAAACTCAAAATGGATAAAAGACTTAAATGTAAGCCGTGAAACCATAAGCATCTTGGAGGAAAACATAGGCAGTAAGCTCTCTGACATCTCTCGCAGCAATATATTTGCTGATTTGTCTCCACAGGCAAGTGAAATAAAAGACAGGATAAACAAATGGGACTTTATCAAACTAAAAAGTTTCTGCACAGCTAAAGACAATAAGAACAGAATAAAAAGACAAACTACACAATGGGAGAATATATTTGACATTGTGTCTGATAAGGGGTTAATAACCAAAATTTATAAAGAACTTGTAAAACTTAATACCAGGAAGACAAACAATCCAATCCAAATATGGGCAAAAGAAATGAATAGACACTTCTCCAAAGAGGACACACTGATGGCCAATAGGCATATGAAAAAATGTTCAACATCACTAATGATTAGAGAAATGCAAATTAAAACCACAATGAGATATCACCTCACACCAGTCAGAATGGCGCTCATCAATAAAACAACACAGAATAAGTGCTGGAGAGGATGTGGAGAAAAGGGAACCCTCCTGCACTGCTGGTGGGAATGCAGACTGGTGCAGCCACTGTGGAAAACAGTATGGAGATTCCTCAAGAAATTAAAAATCGAACAGCCTTTTGACCCAGCTATACCACTGTTAGGAATATACCCCAAGAACACCATAGCACTGTTTGAAAAGAAGAAATGCACCCCCATGTTTATGGCAGCATTGTTCACAATAGCAAAGATCTGGAAACAGCCCAAGTGTCCATCAGAGGACGAGTGGATTAAAAAGCTTTGGTATATATATATATTATGGAATACTACTCAGCCATAAGAAGTGATGACATAGGATCTTTTACAACAACATGGATGGGCCTTGATAACATTATACTGAGCAAAAGAAGTAAATCAGAAAAAAACTAAGAACTATATGATTCCATACATAGATGAGACATAAAGATGAGACTCAGAGACATGGACAACAGTGTTGGGGTTACACGGTGGGGGGAGGAGAGGGGGGGTTGGGGAGGGGAGGGGCACAAAGATCATGGCTTTTCAGCATTTGCCATATTCCCCCCTTAATCTATAGACAGACAGCAAATATTTACTTATGGTGTTTCCACTATAAAGACTGCTGTCTTAGGGACAAAGCTGATGAACTATTTCAGCAGTTCCTCCTTCTTCAAAGACCTATATGTCAACATAGAGCTCCATGTTTCACAGGACATACTCAAGCTCACTCCATGCTCCCTGGAGCTTTAGCACAAGGGAATGCCCTTTTTTTTCTCTCTTTTCTTTTTTTTGGTTGTATTTTTTCTTTTCTTTATATATGTATTGTATTTTTCTGAAGATGGAAATGGGGAGGTAGTCAGACAGACTCCCGCATGCGCCTGACCCGGGATCCACCTGGCATGCCTACGGGGGGGGGGGGGGGGGGGAGGGATGCTCTGCCCATCTGGGGTGTTGCTCTGTTGCAACCAGAGCCATTCTAGCACCTGAGGCAGAGGACATGGGGCCATCCTTAGTGCCCAGGGTGGCTTTGCTCTGGTGGAGCCTTGGCTGCAGGAGGAGAAGAGAGAGACAGAGACGAAGGAGAGGGGGAGGGGTGGAGAAGTAGATGGGCGCTTCTTCTGTGTGCTCTGACTGGGAATTGACCCCAGGAATCCTGCACACCAGGCCAATCCTCTACCACTGGGCCAACCAGCCAGAACCTAGGAATGCCCTTGTTGAGCAAGCTACCCAAAAGAAAATTATATGGAGCAACCATGACAGACCGAGCAAGTCAGTCTCATACTATTCATCACCAGAACGCTGCAGCCCGGTGTAAACAGTTTCAACTTTCTCGGGAAGCAGCACGGCAGATTGGGAAATCCTGTCCAAGGGGTCCCATACTGCCCCTTCATTTGGAGTTAACCCTCAAGGACCCCTACCAGGACAACTTTGGAAGATGGATGTTACTCATATACCTTCATTTGGCAAACAGTCGTATGTCCACATTACAGCGGATACATATTCCGGATCTATAGTAACCTCTGTCAGAATAAGAGAGGCTGCTAAGCATGTTATAGCTCATTGTCTGTATGCATTGTTCTATTATTGGATTTCCTAAACTGGCTAAACTGAAAATGCTCCTGCAAAGGGAGCAAAAGCATTTACTGTATTTTGTCATGCTTACAATCTTTAAAGTTAAGGTATTATTAAAGTGTACTCAGCAAACATTTTAAGGTCAATTTAAAAAAAAAAAATTTAAAAGGGGGTAGTCATATCCTGGAACTCCTACGGGTCTACCATATCATGCTTCTTACTTAAAAAAAAAAAATTACATTTCTTTTGAATGCTGATGAACAGGAGACACCAAATCTTTTTTGCCTGCAAACTACTACCTTCTTTATTAGATCCAGCTAATAACACTGTTTTGTCTTTTTCCAAATAGCTCCAGATATATGGAAAAGATTTATATAGGCGGATGGGGATCCTCAAACCCCTCAGCGAGATCTTCTGAGCATGGCTTTTAAGATACCTAGAGGCAGAAAAAGCCCAATAGAGATCAGGGGAACTACCAGCTTTTAGGATACACCCTTAAAGGCTCCAATGCCCCAAAGGGGTCTCATAGGATGCCATCTGGGTCCTGCTTCAATAGTGGAAAGGAAGGTCATTGAGCTAAAGCCTGCCAGGCTTACATGCCTCTGCTGTGAGGAAACAGGGGCATTGGAAGGTAGGCTTCCCCCTCGCTCCTCTAAGGGAGGGTTCAGTCTCTTCCAGCCCTGCTCTAGCCACCTATGACCTAACCTTGCCCAGAAAGCTGGGCTTTGCCACTGAAGGCTGAAGGTGCCCAGGGCCGTCGGCCCCATCTACGACACTGTGGACGAGCCTAGGGTATTTCTTCCAAGAAGCAGGTAAACTGATCTCATTTGCACAAGGGCCACTTAACTATGTTTTTCCTGAATAGTCAGGTTTTTTATTCTTCCCTCAAAGATCTCTGTTGTGGGTGTTGATAGTCCTATTTTCTGCTGCTTTGCTTAATATATAGTGTTTCCTTTATCCCTCCTACCTCAATGCCCCACGCATATTTCAGGCCGGGACCTACTCCTAATTTAGAGCTCTCTTTCCCCCTTTTGCCAACTTCTATTATGAATCTACCTTTGCCACCCAGCTTAGTGTATCCCAAGGTTCTCTTTACCATGCCACAGTCGCAGAGCTCCAGGGAAAAGCAACCTGGTCTCATCTCTCCAGGCAGAGGAGAACAGAAGCTCCATATCCACGCATGCTGCAAATGGCCTTTCCAATCTACCTGAATCATTACCAGCTAGAAGCAGCAGTCATTGGTACTTGGAGATGAGCTGCAAAGTATAGAATGGTGACAACAATTCCAGTGCCATGAGGACTTTTCCTGTGTGGACTTTTCCTGGACTCCTGCTCCCTGTGACAGCTCCTAACAGACTGAACTGTGGTTGGGTTGCATTTTTCAGGAATTTGGCATGGTGATGGGGCCAACTTGGACTTGGTGAACTTGTTAAGGACACTACTCTTTTATGGATTCTTGCTGTATTGGCCAAGAGTTTGCTTAAAGGCTTTTAATCACTGTAAAAAAAAAATAGAAGACTGGATAAAGAAGATGGGGCACATATACACCATGGTATACTATTCAGCTAGAAGAAATGATGACATCAGATCACTTACAGCAGAATGGTGGAATCTTGATAACATTATGCGGAGTGAAATAAGTGAATCAGAAAAAAACAAGAACTGCAGGATTCCATACATTGGTGGGACATAAAAACGAGACTAAGAGACATGGACAGGCGTGGGGTGGTTACGGGGGGTGGGGGGGAGGGGAGGAGGGAGAGGGGGAGGGGTACAAAGAAAACTGGATAGAGGGTGACGGAGGACGATCTCTCTTTGGGTGATGGGTATGCAACAGAACTAAATGACAAGATAACCTGGAAATGTTTTCTTTGAATATATGTACCCTGATTTATTGGTGTCACCCCATTAAAATAAAAATTTATTTATAAAAAATAAATAAATAATAGTCTAGCAATAATGTTTGAATAAAATGAGAATATTAATAAAAAGTTTTACTTTAATTTTTATAATGTAAACATCCAAATATACTAAAAGCAGAGATAATAGTTCATCTCCAAAGCATCACCCATTCTCCACAATTATCCAAATTTTGCCACACTGCTTCATCAAATCCCTTTTTATCTTTGCTGAAATACTTTAAAGTAAACCTCAGAAAGCACCATTGTATACTTCAATATACATCTTTACAGAAGAAGCATTAAACAAAAGTCAACATCCTTTCTTGATTAAAAAAAACAAAAACACTCAAGCTAGGAATAAAAGGAAACTTCACAGCATAATGAAGACTATATATAAAAACTCACTGCTCATACTAAATAGCAAAAGAATGAAAGCTTTACCCCTAAAAGCAGGCAAAAGACAACAACGTATACTTTCACCACTTCTATTCAACATAATATTGGAAGTCCTAGTCAGAGAAATTATTAAATAAAAAAATTAATAAATAAAAGGTATCCAAATTGGAAATAAACAAAATGATTTCTGTTTCCAAATGACAATCTCATACGTAGAAATCCTCAAAAAAAAAAAATTTTTTTTTATTGTCATAGCTATGCCTGACCAGGTGGTGGCGCAGTGGATAGAACATCCACCTGAGATGTTAAGGACCCAGGTTCAAAACCCTGAGGTTGCCAGCTTAAGCACAGGCTCACCAGCTTGAGAATGGGATTTCTGGCTTGAGCACAGAATCATAGACACAACCCTATGGTCACTGGCTTGAGCTGAGAGGTCACTGGCTTGAAGCACAAGGTCACTGGCTTGAGCAAGGGGTCACTGGCTCAGCTGTAGCCCCTCCCGCCCGTCAAGGCACATATGAGAATGAACAACTGAAGTGCCGCAACTGAGTTGATTCTTCTCATCTTTCTCCTTTCCTGTCTGTCCCTGTTTGTCTGTCTCTCTCACTTAAGAAAAAAAAATTTAACTGTTAGAGCTAATAAATCCAGCACAATTTCAGGGTACCAAATCAACATGCAAAAATTAGTTGAATTTATATATACAGTGGTACCTTGAGATATGAACAGACCAACATACAAATTTTTTAAGATACAAGCTGCAACTCGGTTTGTATTTTTCAAGATCCGAGAGAAATTCCAAGATACAAGATGTGACTTGGGAAGCTGACGCTAGTTGGCGTGTTGGCGCACAGGTCCAGTATGGGCAGTTTGATATACGAGTTGACTGACTTACGAGCTTGGTTACAGAATGAATTAAATTCATATCTCAAGGTACCACTGCACTAACAATGAATGATCCAAAAGAAAATTTTAAAAACTATTCCACTTATCACAACAGCTTCACAAAAATAAATAAAGTACTTAGAAATAAATTTAACAAAGGTGGCAAAAAACTTGTACACTAAAAACTAAAAATTTTCTGAAAAAAATTAAAGAAGATACAAATAAGTGGAAAGGTATTACATGTTTGTGGATTAAAATACTTAATAATGCCTGACTAGGCAGTGGCGCAGTGGATAGAGCATCGAACTAGGATGCAAAAGACCCAGGTTCAAAACCCTGAGGTCGCTGGCTTGAGCGCGAGCTCATCTGGTTTGAGCAAGGCTCATCAGCTTAAGTCCAAGGTTGCTGGCTTGAGCAAGTGGTCACTCAGTCTGCTGCAGCCCTCCAGTCAAGGTACATGTGAGAAAGCAATCAATGAACAACTAAGGTGCCACAGTGAAGAACTGATGCTTCTCATCTCTCTCCCTTCCTGTCTGTCTGTCCCTATCTATCCCTCTCTTTGTCTCTCTCTGTCTCTGTCACAAAAAATAAACAAAAATGACTTAATAAGATCACAATACTACCCAGAGCAATCTACAGATTCAAAGCAATCCCTATCAAAACCCATGGCATGGTTTTCAGAAATAGAAAAACCCATCCTGATATTCATATGGACTCTTAAGGGACTCCAAACAGCAAAAAATAATCTTGAAATAGGTGAACAAAGTTAGCGGCTCCCACATCCTGATTTCAAATTTTACTGTGAAGCTACAGTAATCAAAACAGTGCTACTGGTATAAGAACAGACATTTAGACCAACTGACTAGAATAGAGAGCTCAGAAATAAACCATCACATACAAAGTAAAATGACTTTTTTAAGGGTATCAAGACCACTGGCATAGTCTTTTCAACAAATGGTGCCAGGAAATCTGGACATCCACATGCAAAAGAATGAAGTTGGACCCTTACCTCACACCATATATAAAAACTACTGTATTTTTCACTCCATAAGATGCACCTGACCATAAGACACACCTAGGGTTTTAAGGAGGAAAATAAGAAAAAAAAAATTCTAAACCAAGTGATGTGTTAAATATATAATAAAATACCATATTTTTTGCTCCATAAGACACATGGGCATTTCCCCCTCCACTTTTGGCAGGGAAAAGGTGTGTCTTCTGGAGCGAAAAATACGGTAACTCAGACTAAAATAAAGACCTGAATGTAAGAACAAAAACAATAAAACTCTTAGGAGAAATCATAGGGAGAAAGTTTTATAACACTGGATTTGCCAATGATTCCTTGGTCATGATACCAGACACAGCAACAACAACAACAAAAATAGATAAACTAGACTTCATAAAAATTGAAACTTTTGTGCATCAAACTATACATACAAAGAAGAGAGTAAAGAGACAACCCATAACATGGGGGGAAATATTTGCAAATCAAATGTCTGATAAAGGACTTAAAAGAATTCCATAACAAATATATGGTGACAGAAAATGATTTGACTTTGGGTGATGGGAACACAGCACAATCAACAGTTCAAATGCTATAAAGATGTTCACCTGAAACCTGTATATTCATATGGGCCAACCTCACCCCATTAAATTTAATTTCTAAATTAAAAAAAAAAATTTAGGCCCTGGCCGGTTGGCTCAATGGTAGAGCGTCGGCCTGGCGTGCAGAAGTCCCGGGTTCAATTCCCGGCCAGGGCACACAGGAGAGGCGCCCATCTGCTTCTCCACCCTTCCCCCTCTCCTTCCTCTCTGTCTCTCTCTTCCCCTCCCGCAGCCGAGGCTCCATTGGAGCAAAGATGGCCCGGGCGCTGGGGATGGCTCCTTGGCCTGTGCCCCAGGCGCTAGAGTGGCTCTGGTCACAACGGAGCAATGCCCCAGAGGGGCAGAGCATCGCCCCCTGATGGGCGTGCCGGGTGGATCCCGGTCGGGCGCATGCGGGAGTCTGTCTGACTGTCTCTCCTCGTTTCAAGCTTCAGAAAAATACAAAAAAATAAAAATAAATAAATAAATAAAATAAAAAATAAAAATTTAAGAATTCCTATAACTCTTAGTCTGATGTAGTCCCATTCATTTATCTTTGCCTTTACTTCCCTTGCCTTTGGAGTCAAATTCATAAAATGTTCTCTACAGCCAAGGTCCATGAGTTTAGTACCTAGGTTTCTTCTATGTAATTTATTGTTTCTGATCTTATATTTAGGTCTTTGATCCATTTTAAATTAATTTTTGTGCAAGGAGACAAACTGAGTCAAGTTTCATTCTTTTGCATATGGCTTTCCAGTAAGCCCGTTAAAATTAATTGTCTAAATAAAATTTTTAAAAAAAGAATTCCTATATCTCAACAATAATTTAAAAGAATTTAAAAATGGGCAAAGGAGTATTCAGATGTTCTGCAAAGGAGATATACAAGTATCCAATAAGCACATGAAGAGATGCTCAACATTACTACTGGTAATTAGGGAAATGCAAACCTAAACCACAGTGAGAGAACATTCACATCCATTAGAATGGTTATTATCAAAAACAATTTTTTTTTCAGAGACAGAGAGAGAGTCAGAGAGAGGGATAGACAGGGACAGACAGACAGGGACAGAGAGATGAGAAGCATCATTAGTTTTTCGTTGCTCTTTGCAACACCTTTGTTGTTCATTGATTGCTTTCTCATATGTAGGCGGGCTTTCAGCAGACTGAGTAACCCCTTGCTCAAGCCAGCGACCTTGGGTCCAAGCTGGTGAGCTTTTGCTCAAACCAGATGAGCCCGCGCTCAAGCTGGCGACCTCGGGGTCTCGAACCTGGGTCCTTCCGCATCCCGGTCTGATGCTCTATCCACTGTGCCACTACCTGGTCAGGCTATCAAAAAAAACTTTTTAAATAACAAGTGATGGTGAGGATATGGAAAATTGGAAACTTTGTGCATTGCTATTAGAAATGTAAAATGTTGCAGCCTCTGTGGTTCCTTAAAAAGTTAAATATAGATTGGAGTGGTGAACACACAGTGAAATGTACAGATGATGTATTGCAGAATTGTACACCTGAACCTGTATAATTTTATTAACCAATGTCACTCCAATAAACTCAATTTTAAAAAAAGTTAAACACAGAATTACCATATGCTTTAGCAAGTCTGTTTTCAGGTATATACACCAAAAAAAAATAAAAAAGGGGACTCAGATTCTTGCACACTAGTGTGCATATCAGCATTGTTCACAATATACAAAAGGTGGGAACAACCCAATGTCCATCAACAGATAAAATGTGGTATATTCCTACAATAGAATGTAATTGTCTTAAAAACGAGTGAAATTTTGGTACATGTTCCAACATGGATGAACCTTGAAGACATTATGCTAAGTAAAATAACCCAGATGAAAAAAGGACAAATATTGTATGGTTTCATTTATATGGTACCTAGAATAGGCAACTTCATATTGATGAAAAATATTATAGAGGCTACCAGGGGCTCAAGAGGAAGGGGTAATGAAGAATTAGTACTTAATGGGTACAGAGTTTCTGTTTGGGATGATGGAAAAGTTCTGGAAAAAGATAGTGATAATGGTGGCATATATTGTAAATGTACATAACATCACTAAATTAGTTAAAATAGTAAATAAATTTTGTTATATTTTATCACCTTAAAAAACAAAAACAATACCACTTTAAAAATATACAAGTACTTTCTTGCCCTGACCGGTTGGCTCAGTGGTAGAGCGTCGGCCTGGCGTGCGGAAGTCCCGGGTTCAATTCCCGGCCGGGGCACACAGGAGAGGCGCCCATCTGCTTCTCCACCCCTCCCCCTCTCCTTCTTCTCTGTCTCTCTTTTCCCCTCCCTCAGCCAAGGCTCCATTGGAGCAAAAGATGGCCCAGGCGCTGGGGATGGCTCCTTGGCCTCTGCCCCAGGCGCTATAGTGGCTCTGGTGGAGACAGAGCCATGCCCCGGATGGGCAGAGCATTGCCCCCTGGTGGGCGTGCCAGGTGGATCCCAGTCAGGCGCATGTGGGAGTCTGTCTGACTGCCTCCCCATTTCCAGCTTCAGAAAAATACAAAAATACAAAAATACAAAAAAAAAAAAATATATATATATATATATATATATATATATATATATATATACACACACACACACACACACATATACATATATATACATACAGGTACTTTCTTAATCTAATAACATATATTTAAGCATTTTAGAATATATGGCCTCAAAACTTAGTCAATTCTTCTAAATATTTTTAGGTCCTCCTGCCCTTCTGTCCCATTCCAGAGTCTTATCCTAATTGCCCAACTTCTTTTTTGTTTATTTATTTTTTTAAGTGAGAGTAGGCGAAATATAGAGACAGACTCCCACATGCACCCTGGCCCCATCTGGGGCCACATTCCCAACCAAGCTATTTTTAGCACCTGAGGTAGAGGCTGCATGGAGCCATTCTCAGCTTCCCGAGCCAATGCGCTCAAAATAATCAAGCCATGGCTGCAGGACGGTGGGGTAGGAGGGGAGAGAGATAAGGGAGAGGGAGGAGAAGCAGGTGGTCATTTTTCCTGTGTTCCCTGACTGGGAATTGAACCCAGGACTTCCACACACCAGGTCAATGCTCTACCACTGAGCCAACCAGCCAGAGCCCCAACTTTTATTTAGAACAAAACATTACTTTTTCTTAGAGCTTATCATTTCTAAATTAGGAGTCAGCAAACTATGGCCCTTGAGCCAAATTTGGCTCAAAAATCAAATCGAGGATTTCAGAAAGGAGCAGAAATTTTGAAGCCAACAGTGAATAAGAATTGGGTGGGGGGAAGGGAGGTTGTCATATTTAAAAAGTTGATTGTAGGAGAAAACACTATCTACCTAAACCAATATATATGTCACCCTTCTTCTGTGGTAGCAGAATCTCTCATTTTCAGCTGGGCCAGCCAGAAAGTCTTGTATGATACTTCTGTGAGGTCTGCCTAAAGGGTTTACAAGATGGTGGGGGTGGAGGATAGAGGACAGACTACTCCTTCCTGCTGCCTATGGATGCAACAAGTGGAGGTTAGAACAGCCATCCTGGACCATAAGGCAAAGCACTAGAAAGGGCAAGACTGAGAGAGCTGGGTCCCTGGCATTGTAAGCTGTCCCATCAGACCTGGACTTCTCTTAAGTGAAGAAGAAAAAACTGTTTATCTTGTGTAAGCCACTGTTATTTTAGATTTTCTGATACGTGCAGTCAAACTTGATCCTAAATACTACAGTAGTGTAAAGAAATAAAAGATAAACTTAATCTAAAGCACACAATTATGAAAGAGATTTCTTTTTAAGACATATATGGCCTATCTGGGGATAGTTAAAGGAAAAGAGACAAGTGGTCCATTTGGTCAGGGCCTTACATTAAAAATGGGTAAGAAAATGGGCATATTATGTCTCATATTATTAAAGTCAGCTCTGATATGTAAATATAGGCAATATATTTATAGAAACTCTCAGAAAAGATATATATATATAAGAAATTTAAAACAGTAGTTGGCTTTGGTAAAGAGAACTGGAGAACTATTTGAAATTTTTAACCATGAACTTTTATTTCCATTAAAAATTTTTTTCATGTTGAAATCAACAGAATAAATTAAGGGTTCAAATGCTACAAACAGGAGCCTAAATTTCCTATAATGCTTTGAAATAGTATTAATAAAAGATTTGAGGAAATCATTTGTATTTTAATGTGGGTTAGTTTAGTCAGATTGCTTTCCATCAATAGACTAAAATAATTGTTAGTTTATGCATTCAAATGCTTGACGATGTTACACATTAAATTTATTTTATAAAAATATTTTTTATTTTATTTTATTTATTCATTTTAGAGAGAGAGAAAGGGAGAGAGAGAGACAGAGAGGGAGAAAGAGAGGAGAGAGAAGGTGGGGAGGAACAGGAAGCATCAACTCCCATATGTGCCTTGACCAGGCAAGCCCAGGATTTCGAACCAGCGACCTCAGCATTTCCAGGTCGACGCTTTATCCACTGCGTCACCACAGGTCAGGCAAAAAAATATTTTTTAAGTTTATTGAGATTCTAATATGTGCCACTGTCCTAGTGATTGGGAATACAATAAAATCAATCATCAAACAATTAAAATACAATTTGCAAATAGCAAAAGGGGCTTTTGAATTCAGAAAGCAAGAAGTGATCATGAAGCCTGGAACGCAAGGGGTGGCCAGACTGGGGTCTCAGTGGGGGCCTGGCCAGCCACAGGACACTGCGCTCTGGAGGGGTGGGGAAGTGGAGAGCCAGCAAGTGGAGAGACACAAGGCACGGGCAGAAACCGCCCCGGCCTCACATCTGACCTCTCAGAGGCCACCGCACTGACCTTTCGCCTCTCTTCTAGACTGTCATTCCAACCTGCTCAGCCTGTCTGCAGTGTCACAGAGTGAAGAGGGGAGAAATCAGAAGGGTGAGGGAAGTGTGCCCCAACCACTGCAGGGGACTTTTTCAAGGACAGGCCAGTTCTTGGGGAGCCTTTTTCAGCACACATACAACCTAGTAATTCAGCTAGACAAATGCCAATCACAGCACCCAAAATGTATCAATCATCCAGTTAACAGATGGATCAATTTAGTCAAAATGTCCAAACTCATTCAAACATGCAGCAAACTGTTGTTTTCCAACAGAAATCCATATTTTTCCTTCACATAATCAGAGATGCTTCATTTTCATCAGTGTCACAAAGCACTGGCAGACAGAACTGAATCCATCTTTATTGACTGTGATTTCCCTTCTCTGTGTTCAGAGAATAAAAGACTGACACTGACAAGTTTATTCTAAAGTGATTTTCTAAATCTATGGGGAAAATAAAATAATCTTTACATGTATGCCTGACCTGTGGTGGCGCAGTGGATAAAGCATCGACCTGGAAATGCTGAGGTCGCCGGTTCGAAACCCTGAGCTTGCCTGGTCAAGGCACATATGGGAGTTGATGCTTCCAGCTCCTCCCCCCTTCTCTCTCCTCTCTCTCTCTCAGTCTCTCTCTCTCCTCTCTAAAAATGAATAAATAAAATAAAAAATAAAAAAAAATAAAAAATAAAAAAAATAATCTTTGCATGTGAAAAAAAAATCTGTCAAATTTAAAAATAAAGAAAATAAATCCCAGAAGACATAAAAAAGGTTAAAAGAGAGTTTCAAAATTAAGTCACCCCAAACCATCACAGCAGAAAACTCTCCAAGATGATGTTGGTTTTCAAGCGTGGGGAGCACCGCCACTTCTGAGATTACAGTTTCGGTTGAAACTAAAAACTCAACTAGGAATATCCAGAAATATAGTGATGATGACATAAACAGATCAAAAAGAAGCCCCCAGCTAAGATGTGGCAAAGGGGGGTGGGGGCCTGCGATGTTTTTTTGGCTCTGTGCACCCTCCTGAGACCACAGGTGGAAACTGTGAAGTAATAGAAGCAGTTCGGTATTTAAATCTGTGAGGAGAGGAGTACACAGAATAAAATGGAACAAACATCAGGGAAAATTGAGATTTCTTGTAGTGCTATTCCCTGAGTGGAAGCACTCTGCCTACTAAAACAGCTGTGAGAAACCCTGTCTTTCTTACACTCTTTCATTCCCAAAGCCAGTCAGAGTTTCCTTTACTCACGCAATTTCCATCCCTCTCTAAAGAGACAAAGTCTGTTGAGGTTTTTTTTTTTTTTTTTGGGGGGGGGGTGTTTTGTTTTTTTTTTCACAAATAACATTTTCACTTAAAAAAAAGAAAGGTTATATGAAGTTGAAACCTAGTAAGATCATTTTCACTCATTCTGCACCTTACTCTTCCCAGGAGGGTCTGAAGTATGTAGTAACTGCAGACCTCCTCTGGCAGCCCTGACACTCGGTCACGGTCTCGTTATGAGCGCGGGAACCCGCATTTCCTACCTGCTTATGAAGTAGTCTTTCCATCAGGCTTGCTGCTGATGGAACACAAAGATGAACCAGAGGTTACTCGCCACGTCTTCACACCCTGGTCCTACTAAACAACACTGCATATAGGCAGGTTCCACACTTCTAGACACCCTAGCCTTTTAAACAAGGCCGAGAAGGTGGGAGCAAAAGGATGCTGAGCCCCCAAGACACTGAAGTCGTCCCAGAGCCCTCACTGACTGGTCCTAGCACGTGCCCTCTTCTCTACTCCTTTACACATGCCGTTTGGTTAGCTGACTATCCAGAATAGGAGCAGCTTGTATATAGGAGTATAGGAAAAGCTAAAACAGGTGGGCACACTGATTTTTATAAAGACAGGATCAAAAGGTCCATATTTCTGTTATTGAGGAAAAAAGCTTAGGAAATTTTCTTTTTTTTTTTTTTCTTTTTTTTTTTCTTTAGCTGGAAACGGGGAGAGACAGTCAGACAGACTCCCGCATGCGCCCGACCGGGATCCACCCAGCACGCCCACCAGGGGCGATGCTCTGCCCACCAGGGGGCGATGCTCTGCCCCTCCAGGGCGTTGCTCTGCCGGGACCAGAGCCACTCCAGCACCTGGGGCAGAGGCCAAGGAGCCATCCCCAGCGCCCGGGCCATCCCCGCTCCAATGGAGCCTCGGCTGCGGGAGGGGAAGAGAGAGACAGAGAGGAAGGAGGGGGGGTGGAGAAGCAAATGGGCGCTTCTCCTATGTGCCCTGGCCGGGAATCGAACCCGGGTCCCCCGCGCGCCAGGCCGACGCTCCACCGCTGAGCCAACCGGCCAGGGCCTTAGGAAATTTTCTTTCAAAAAAAATAATGAGCAGTGGGCATGGAACATCCTTTCTTTCTCAATAAAACTATACAAAAAAAAAACTATACAAAGAAAACTTTGATCAGACCCAGTTACAATGATTATCTACCAAACACTAAATATTTAACCACATGCCAGGCTCAACGCTAAGTACCCTACATACAGTATTTCACACAATCTTTACAATATCCTCATCTTAAATATTAAGGAACTAGCCTAACCAGGCGGTGGCACAGTAGATAGAGCGTCGAACTGGAATGCGGAGGACCCAGGTTAGAGACCCTGAGGTCACCAGCTTGAGTGCGAGCTTATATGGTTTGAGCAAAAGCTCACCAGCTTGAGCCCAAGGTCACTGGCTCGAGCAAGGGGTTACTTGGTCTGCTGAAGGCCCTTGGTCAAGGCACATATGAGAAAACAATCGATTAACAACTAAGGTGTTGCAACGCGCAACAAAAAACTAATGATTGATGCTTCTCATCTCTCCATTTCTATCTGTCTGTCCTTGTCTATCCCTCTCTCTGACTCTCTCTCTCTGTCTCTGTAAAAAAAAAAATTAAAAAAAATTAAGGAACTAAAGCTCAAAAAGGTTTTAAAAATGCAAGTCTATCTAACCTCAGAGTACCATCTAATCTAATCACCACACTATGGTATCCTGCATTGCTATCTGTTTTATGTACAGTATCCAATTCCACAGATTTTAAATTTCTTAAAAATAGGAATTAAAGCCTGACTGGTGGTGGCGCAGCGGATGGAGTGTTGACCTGGGACACTGAAGTCCCAGGCTTAAAACCCTGAGGTCACTGGCTTGAGCACAGGGTCACTGGCTTGAACCAAAGGTCTCTGACTTGAACAAGGAGTCACTGGCTTGGCTGGAGCCCCCGGCTCAAGGCCTGTATGAGAAGCAATTCAATGAACAACTAAAGTGCTGCAACTGCAAGTTGATGCTTCTCATCTCTCTTCATTCCTCTGTCTCTCTCTCGCAAAAAGGAAAATCTTCTACTTATCCTAATAGTACTATTAAACCATAGCAAAATCCAGATCACTAAAAAGGCATCTAAATACATGCTGCCTGGACTTCAGTACCAAATGACTCTAACGATCCTATTTCTCCAAATCCTATAAAACTACCTGATGAGGCATTGAGGCCAGTGCCACTCTTTCTGCTGGGACAGGCAGAAATGAGCACATGCACACAGACAGGTCTCACTTCCTCCCTTTGTATTTGGGAACCCCAGGGCCATGAGCGAGTCTAACAACAAAGCATGACTGAAGGGATACACCCAAAGCACGGGAGGCTCCGCCTCAACTAAACTGCACATGAATAAAATCTACCAAAAATTTTCCCTAATAAGCACTCATGTTCCTTGTGCTTTCCCGGAGCTAAATCTTCAATTATAAGACCCACACCTGGGTCAACATCATTTCTGACTGTAGGCAAATTAGTGTAAGCTAAGTTAAAAAATAGGATCTATAAGTTTATATGTGTATATATATATTTAATTCAACTTAATAGAATATGAATAAGTTATTTAACCCAAACTGATTCAGAAAAAAAAAATTTACAAGATTTTTAACAATCAAAGCCAGTTAAAAGACCCAAGGCCCAACTATACCATTTTTAAACATTTCATGTGCTTTTATTTTTTTAATTATTTTTATTTATTCATTTTAGTGAATAAAGACAGACAGAGAGAGAGAGAGAGAGAGAGAGAGAGAGAAAGAAAGAAAGGGGAGAGGAGCAGGAAGCATCAACTCCCATATGTGCTTTGACCAGGCAAGCCCAGGGTTTTGAACTGGCGATCTCAGCATTCCAGGTTGACTCTTGATCCACTGCGCCACCAACTATACCATTTTTGCTCTTTTCTTCTGCTTTTTGTCCATATTTCCACATTCTTATTAAACCACTTCTTCAAATCTTACCAGCATCAAGGATGGACAAAAAAAAAAGAAAGAAAAGAAAAGAATGAGGCAAAGATGAGTTGCTTTGTTTTAACCAAAGACAAGCAAAGAGACGAAAATCAGTAGAGAAGGTAAGATCTGCAACCTTTTTTTCACCTATCGTACACTTGGTCACAATATGGGAGATAAGAGCTAGTTTTATTTTCTTCAACCTTTGAGATCTCTTCAGGCTCTTAGAGGTGCTAAGGGACCTCACCCTTAACCCTCCCAAATCGTTAGGCCTAAAGGATTAAAATCATCTGTAATGGATAAGATGCACACAGTGCCTAAAGTGAAAAATGCTACATGTTCGTATGATGTATTAGCTAGTGACCTGTAAAACGTGGCGTGGATCACGGGGGAGAAGGGTGCACAGACAAAGTCTGAGAGGCAGGTAAGGCCAGGCACCCACAGCACGGCTCCCATGGGAGGCCCGGCAGAGGTACAGCACCCAGCCATCCCTTACTGGTGGGGGGGGGGGGGGGGGGGGGGGGGCCGTCCGTCAGAGCGTCACAGCAGGACCTCCAAATGTGCGCGTCACAGCGTGTTCCCCCCCCCCCCCCCCCCCCCCCCCCCCCCCCGCTCACACTCAGATAAGCAACAACGGGCCATATTTTGGCTTCTACGGTTAATTTTTTTTCTTAACGGCAAGTACTCTCTGGCCAGCAAAAGAGAGTTTCTGGGCCTCCTCCACAGATACGTCTCACTCTAAATTAAAAAATAGGCACTTTGGTTAACAATCTCCGCTGGCCTGGTCAACGTTAAGACGTGCTCAGGGAAATGCTCTGCTCTTGGGGTGCTGGCAGAAAGCAAGGTTCTGTGCCAAGAAGAAACATCAGCATGGGGTGCGCGGCTGTCAGGCTGTCTCTGCGGTCAGGCAGAACATTAAGGAAACAGCACTGCCCATCAGGACTCTGGCAAATTCCCCCACCTCCACCTCCGCTGAAGGTGGCGTCAGAAGCTAACCATAGGCCCGCATGCGTAAGGGTCCCTTACACTGGCATTCAGATGAACTGAATTAAGACCATGGGGGGGTGGGGGGGGGGGGAACCAGGCCAACTGAAAGGAGTCCACGAAAGTGTGAATAATAGTAGCACGCAGCACGCCAGATACCCGTTCAGCCCACAAAACAGGTGGACATCAAAATAACGTTTTCACCTCAACAGCAAGTCAAGCTAGAAGCTTTTGCAATTCCTGTCCCTTTTACTTTCTGAGAGATTCTAATGCCCTCTTGTGGGAAACAGAAAGGTAAAGATTCACGGTATCTCCCTTACCTTCTTCCAAAGGTACTATAGAGAGAGCATGCCCCCTCTCGGGGCAAGAGCTGACTTTGCCATTTGGAAATGTGGGCACAGTACTGTAGCATCTTTTCATTTTTCAAAAGAAACTAGAAGGCCATGCTTTTTAAATCAGATTTTGCATTAATTTTTGCAACCAATTCCATTTTTTAGACAAAATATTTGGCAGGCACCCAGTTAATGAACTGGGTATTGCATAGCAGTCTGTAGAACAGTCTGGTGAGTCTGGAATAGAAGGTGCTAGTGTAGTTAGCATACGGAGAGTAGTTAGTGCACAGGGTGGGCATAGTTTGGGTAGCCTGCAACACAGGGCGCACAATAGGGAACAGCTGGAAAGGTAGGTAGGGACTTCAATAAGTGCGAAGTCCATCCACTGATCAATGGACAACTATCAAAGGCTTTGAATAAAGCCACAGCACCTGAGATTTTTGAACAATTCTGTCAGATATAGTATAGTGACTAGTCCCAGCAAAAGTAAGAATAAAAGCAGAACCAAGTAGCTCATGTAAAAAACTTCAACATGGTAGAAAACTGCAAGATGCTATGTCACTGGATGGAATCTTCTTGCTTAGATCGGAGGTTTTCTGAGAGGAGGGCATAGAAGAAGGCTGCTCAAAGGGCCCATGGCTTTGTCACAAGTATTACCAGCTGTCTCCTCCACCCCATGCACAATTACAGTATGGGACCTCCCAGCATGGAGACTCCTCAGGGGAAGTAAGGCCAGTGATGTTGAGAGATGTTGTCTTCTCCTGAGGGGGTTAGAGAGGCAGTGAACAAGACCACAAAGCAGACCAGCAAGAACTGGAAAGAACTTAAACCTCCTTGCAAGATTTGACTGACGCTTGGGGTGGGGGTAAAAGGTGCTTTTCCAAAAAGGATTGAGAGACAAGTCAGAGCTCAAAACAGAAGACACTTCTTAGTGATGGAGGGCAGCGAGTACCGGCATCACATGTCAAGGCCGGTTCCAAACAGCCCTCGCCAAAAGAGCGCCTCTCAGAACAGACCATGTCTTTCCCTTCCTCCCTCTTAATCAACAGCTGGGCAGATCCAAAAGCCTTAAAATTGCATCTCCTTTTCTTGAAGAGACATATGCCTTTTGTTTTTGAGGTCAATACTCAATGAAGCAGCCACGTGTTTCTTAAACTGTGATCCAGGGGTCCCCAAACTTTTTACACAGGGGGCCAGTTCACTGTCCCTCAGACTGTTGGAGGGCTGGACTATAAAAAAAACTATGAACAAATCCCTATGCACAGTGCACATATCTTATTTTAATGTAAAAAAACAAAATGGGAACAAATACAATATTTAAAATAAAGAACAAGTAAATTTAAATCAACAAACTGACCAGTATTTCAATGGGAACTATGGGCCTGCTTTTGGCTAATGAGATGGTCAATGTACTCTTCTCACTGACCACCAATGAAAGAGGTGCCCCTTCCGGAAGTGCAGCGGGGGCCAGATAAATGGCCTCAAGGGGCCGCATGTGGCCCGCGGGCCGTAGTTTGGGGATCCCTGCTGTGATCCATAGCCCACCTGCATCAGAATCACCCAGGTTAACTGTTAAAACTTGCAGATTCCTGGACCTCAGACCCACACAGTCAAACTATACGGAGACAGGACCCAGGAATTTGCATCTTTCAACTAGCTTTCCAGTAAATTCTTAAGTACACCTATGTTTGAGAACACTGGCATTTCAGACCTTCACATGCAGGGGAAGGGCACCTTGTGGGGGAAACTTTGTCTCTCTCCAAGGACAACAGCATAAGATTCATCCCTGTGATGAAGCCACTGCTGCAAGGCTATTAAATCATAATCCATGACTTGAACAAGCCTCTAGCCCAGTGATTTCCAACCGGCAGCAATTTTGCTCCCCCAGGGGACATTTGGCAATATCTGGAAACATATTTTACTGTCACAACTAAGTAGACACCACCAGCATCAAGTGGCCAAAGGCCAGGAATGCTGCTAAACATCCTACAATGTGCAGGACAGGCCCCACAACAAAAATGCCAGTGTGCGCCAGAGTTGGAAAACCATGCTCCAACCCGAGTTCAGCTTTTTATTTTCATAAAATAATGTAGAAATTTTTTAAAAGTTTTAGCTATTTCTTTTTTAGCTGCCTAACATCTGAAGGCTTTCCCTTGAGAAATTCTCTACCTTATTCATTTAATGAGAGGTAGTACCTACTTTCCCTATAGAAACCAAAAGGTAAGACACCCTTCCCAACGCCCAACTCCACAGGGGAGCATGTGACCACAGCTGGGCCAATCAGAAGCTCCATCTGAAATTTTTAATGTAGAATAACGCAAAGGAAATTAAAGTGGTGACAGTGAAGAATTTATCCCACAGGCAGGGACGAGGGTTGTGTCCAGTGGCAGTAGTTACAGCTGCAGCACACTGAGTCCCACGGGCTACATCAGCAGCATCCTCACCAGATGGTCTCTTAAAAGTGATCTGGGCCATGGCTTTGGCTTCCTGACCTGTTTTTACCTTCCCATCTTCCATCCTTGGCTCTCCAATCCTCCCAGAAATTTTGTCAGCTGCCTTATAGCTCTTCATTTGTTTAAAACGGCTTAAACCAGATAATGTTCATTTCAGTTCTTTCAACCAAGAATTCTGAATAACACAACCATTCTAGGAGCTTTCCTTCATACCAATATTATACAGGAATTAGAACGAGAATTCTTATACAGGAATTAGAAGCTTGAGAAGCTAAGTATGGCAAAACAAAACCCTAAATCCCAAAGGATGATGACTCAGAGCAGGCACACAAGGCAGTGTTGGGATAAAAGACATGGAACTATTTCACCATGTTTTTCTTTCTTATTGTATTGTGCTATCTAAAGTTTTTAAAGATTCTTCTAATTCCTTTTGGGAAGAAAGAACCTTAGCAAAATCCATTTTTAGGTAAAGCACTGGAAGGGAAACAAGAACACTTGATTCACAGACATGTCAGAATTGTGGGAGCCGCCATGGTTGGCAGCAAGGAGCAGGGGGCTTCCAAGCCCAGAGCGCAGTTTAGAAAAGCTCAGAGGTGGTGTGAAGTGGGACGTCATTAGGAAAGAGAGAAACATTCCAGCTTTGCAATGAACGTTTCAAAAATCCATACGCTGGTTGTTAGAAGCCTGAAATATGTTTCCCACAAAAGCTTTGCTTGACATGATGGCTAGAGTCCCAGGCTAGCCCACAAAAGCCTCCTAAACATCAACTGCTACATGGAGACATAATCAGGGAAAGACATGGAAGCAACAGATGCTTTCTGACATACCACCCAAAGGTTATCAAAGGGCTCTCTGCCAGCAAGGACACCAGCTGGAAGGCAGGCTCAGTAGAAATGACGGACAGAGAAAGGAGGCTGCAGTCTCCACATGTGCTTTATGTGTCAAACATAAATGCCTTAAGACCCCTCTTAATTTCCTTGGTTTTTCAGGCACATATGGATCTCAGCTTATCTTCATATCACATATACCCATTGTCCTTTGCTTTTATAGTCGTCTTTCGGATTCAATCATCATATTAAAATAAATGCTCTTTCCTTTTTCCAGCGATCTGGGTTTTCAGTGTTGAAAGGGACCCTAGAGATCATTTTGTCAAACCTCCTGTCCAAGGCAGGAATCCTTTGCACCGCGTCCTGGCAGGCACACACCCAGCTAGACGACCAAAGGCACTCGACTTTAAGTCCCTGTGATTCTTACAGCTACAAAATTCTTCTTTATTTGTATTGACTCAGAATCAGTTTGCATGAAGTGACTTTCAGTGGTCTTCATTCTACCCTCTAGACAAGTACAGGCTCTCCCCTGAAGAATACAGCCTTTCAAACACTAGTTGACTCTCTATCCCCTGATCTCATCAAGTTGTCTCACTTCCAGAATGCATTCCACATAACCTAGCCCTCCTGGTCATTTGCTGGTATCCTTTAAACATAAAGTTTCCAAATGGAAAAACATCCTTCAATCGTCATCTGACCGAACCAAAGCCAATGAAGTAATTTCATCTGCTGACCTGGACACCCTCCTTCCATTCAGCCTGAAACTAAGCTAATGCTTCCTAGCAGCCACATCATATCACCAGATCATATTAAACTGTGGTTAAGTAAAACCCAAAGACCTTTTCACAAACTATGGCCAAGACAAATCTCTCCCAATATGAATATATATAATTGGTTTTTCATCCCCAAAGTAGAAATTCATGTTTACTCCTAAGTTTCAGCTTGGTTTTGGGCCCAGCATTCCAGCTCATCAAGATGACTTCGAATCCTGATACTATCATCTATCATTCTTGCAATATTCTTCCCACTTTTTTTGTTTTCTGTACATGTAATAAAGATGACTTCCGTGTCTTCATCCAAGTTTTGATAAAGATTTTGAACAAGACAGGCTAATGATGGAGTCCTGTGGCATGGTGCTAATGAGATATTGTCAAGAAGGCAGAGCCTGACCAGGCGGTGGCGCAGTGGATAGAGCGTCAGACTGGGATGCAGAGGACCCAGGTTCGAGACTCCGACGTCGCCAGCTTGAGTGCGGGCTCATCTGGTTTGAGCAAAATCCCACCAGCTTGAGCCCAAGGTCGCTGGCTCCAGCAAGGGGTTACTCGGTCTGCTGAAGGCCCATGGTCAAGGCACATATGAGAAAGCAATCAATGAACAACTAAGGTGTTGCAACGCGCAATGAAAAACTAATGATTGATGTTTCTCATCTTTCTCCGTTCCTGTCTGTCTGTCCCTGTCTATCCCTCTCTCTGTCTCACTCTCTGTCTCTGTAAAAAATAAATAAATTTAAAAAAAAAAAAAAAGAAGGCAGAAAGCCATCAAATGGCACTTCATGGGCCCACTTGTTCAATGAGCTACTGCCATCTAATCCAGCTTTCACCAACTTTTTCACCCCTATTACACAAAGAGCCTCTCTCCCGGGAGCCCAGTCTGTACTGTGCAACCCTACAGCCTTCAAACTCAGCTGACTGGACCACAGGGAAGGACCCCAGATGCTTGAGAAACCACATCATAGGCTGTCCCAACCGCCCTCTCCTCCTTGAAATACAGAAAGGGTGCATGTAACTCGACTTAGTCTCTTCGGTGGCCTGAAATGAGAGGCGGTGTTAGGCCAGGGCTGGGCAGCTATGCATGGCCGACGTGCAGGGTAAGGCAGAGTGCTGAGAGGAAACTGAATCAGACCTGCCTCCAAGAATCCAGGGGGCCTAAAACAGACATTCATTCTCCCTACCTGGCTATTCAATTATTTTTGGAAAAGTCAGAAAAATGTCTGTCCATCTTCAGCTCTGTGACACTTCCTCACTTCTCCCTCACTTCTCTAAGGCCACCCGCCGAAGCTCCAGAAGATCACACACACGCCTTCAGAACCCTAAGGTGGAAATTCTCCAGGCCAAGGAAAACACCATCACAGAGGATAGGGGCTACTCCATTGTCTGATAATCACTAATTTTTTATTTTAATTTTATTGCTATAAGAGCACACAGGAGACCTACTCTCTTAAATTTTTCAGAGCAATATTATTGTATTGCAACAATGCAATATTAGTGATTACAGGTACAATGTTGTACAACAGATATCTAGAGCTTACTCATCTTGTACAACTAAAATTTTATGCCTGTTGACTAGTAATTCCCCACTTCCTCCTCGCCCCAACACCTGGCAACCACTATTCCATGTAGAATGATGTAGTGTTTGTCTTTGGGAGATCATCTCATCTTATTTAAGGCTCATCCATGCTGTCACATATGACAGAATTTTCTTCTTTTTAAAAACTGAATAGTATTTCACTGTCTGCATAGCCCACATTTTCTTTATCTATTCATTCATCCATCAATAGACATTTAAGTTTTTCCACATTTTGACTGTTGTGAGTAGTACTGTAATGAACATGGGAATGCTAATATCTCTTTGAGATTCTGATATCAATTCTTCTGTAACAATACCCAGAATTGAGATTGTTTGATCATATGATAGTTCTATTTTTAATTTTTTGAGAAACCACCATACTGTTTTCTACAATGGCTGTACCATTGTGCATTCACACTAGAAGTGTAAAAAGGTAATCTACAGAATGGGAGAAAATATTTGCAAATCATTTATCTGATAAGGGGTTAATATCCAAAATATGTAAGGAACTCCTATGGCTCCATAGCAAAAAGAATAACATGATTTTAAGAATGGGCTAAGGACCTGAACAGACACAGGTATGTGAAAGTGTAATCAATGTCAATAATTATCAGGGAAACAGAAATCAACATCACAATGAGATACCACCTTGTACTAGGAAGGAAGGAAGGAAGGAAGGAAGGAAGGAAGGAAGGAAGGAAGGAAGGAAGGAAGGAAGGAAGGAAGGAAGGAAGGAAGAAGGGAGGGAGGGAGGGAGGGAGGGAGGGAGGGAGGGAGGGAGGGGAGGGGAGGGGAGGGGAGGGGAGGGGAGGGGAGGGGAGGGGAAGGGAAGGGAGGGGATTCTGATTATTGACTTTTAAAAACCCAGAGATGATAAAGAACCTGGACAATTTTACAAAGCTTATAATTAATCAAAACCAGCACTAAATTCAAACACACTAACTCACTGCCCCATGTTCTCTCCCCAACATCATCCATTTGAAGGATAGAACAAGTTATTCAATTAATTCTTTGCTTTTCATTTTGAGCTCATATTCAGATATTATGTGAACATGATATCTTCTTTCTTTATTTGAAGAACAGAGTTGAAATACATGGCACTTGAAAGAGAAAATGAATAGTTAAGGGGGAAAGTTTTGACTTTTAAAAATAATCTTCACATAAAGGATAATGTTTCTAAAATTAAGTAACTGACCGGCACAGGCAGAGATTTAACTTCTTACATTATAAACTCAGTTTGTTAACATTAGAAATGAGGAACTTTGGGGCTATTCTGGATATCCAAAATATATGGGTATGTTTGGCTAAGGGGTTAGCTCAGTAGTGATTTAGAAACTATTCTTCCCTTTTAGAGAAACAATCATAGGTGCTTCCAAGTTACTTTGAATGAGCCATTGAAGACAATGACTGAACGGAGTGGTAGCGTTGCTAGGGAGTGGGGATGCCTTTCATCCCCAGGTCATTGGTTAAGACTTGGAAAGCTCTACACAGAACAGAAACTTAACCTTAATATTTGTTCATGTCAGGCCAAACTTGAGAAGTATAATCATTGCTGGACTCAAGTATAGGCAACACTGAGAGGGTAGAGAACCTCCCAGTTGTGTGAAAAGCAGACTAAGTCATAACCAGCCATCCCTAGCCTCCAAATTTAATCAAGCTCACCACCCTGTTTTAATTCTCTGCAGAGCATTTTTCATCACCTGCCAGTTAATAAACTAACCCTCTTTCCTAGAGTGCAAGCTCTTCATGAGAGCAGAGGTCTTGTTCACTCCTCCTGGGGCCTCACTAACTAGAACAGACTAGCATCATTGTATTTTATTTATTCAGTAACACTTATCTAGCCTTACCCTGCTTGCCAGGCATTTCATTGTTCTATTGGCTTACTTAATAACAACTCAATCATCAAAAAACAAACAAAAAACAACAACTCAATCATCACAACAGCCCTGCAAGCTGAGCTCTGTTACCATCCATGTTACAGATAAGAACACTGGGCACACAGAAGTTGACTCAGCTGTAAAATGGCTCAACATGACACAGATGGAAAGTGGAAAGGCTGGGCCTTGAACCCAGAGGTTCGGCTCCAAAATCCCCGTGCTGACTCCTGTAGTCAGCTGCCTCTCACAGTAAATCATCAGGAAATTATTTGTTGAATAACGTAAGATAGATGGGCAAAAAAAGGACAAAAAATGAAAAAATCATTAGACAGCAACAGTGTGGTGATTGCAGGAGGGGCAGGCGAGTAGCAGAGGAGAGTAAGGAGGGATAAATGGTGATGGATGAAGACTTGACTTGGGGAGGTGAATGCACAATACAGTGTACAGATCATGTGCTATAGAATTGGGCACCTGAAACCAGTATAATTTTGTTAACCAGTGTCACCCCAATGAATTCAATTTAAAATTTTTGTCTAGCCCTGGCCGGTTGGCTCAGCAGTAGTGTCAGCCAGTGTGTAGAAGTCACAGGATCGATTCCCAGTCAGGGCACACAGGAGAAGTGACCATCTGCTTCCCCCCCTTCCCTCTTCTTTCACTCTCTCTCTTTCTCTCTTTCTCTCCCTCTCTCTCTCTCTCTCTCTCTCTCTCTCTCTCTCTCTCTTCCTTTCCTGCAGCCATGGCTCAAATGGTTTGAGCAAATTGGCCCCAGGTGCTGAGGATGGCTCCATAGCCTCACCTCAGGCACTGAAATAATTTAGTTGCCAAGCAATGAAACAGCGGCCCCAGATGGGCAGAGCATCACCCTGTAGGGGGCTTGCCGGCTGGATCCTGGTGGGCACATGCAGGAGTCTGTCTCTCTGCCTCCCGGCCTCCCCACCTCTCACTTAAAAAAAAAGTTTAAATAATTTTTAAAAGAAAGAAAAATGACAAGAATAGAATGAAAATGAGATACCTTTAAGGACATATTAGTGAACTACAAATCTGTTCAGAAGTTCTAACTGACTAACGGACTTAAAGTTGGCCTAATTCAGATATTATGTGTTTATTTTAACAGAAAAAATAAAGAGAAATGACGTTCATTTGAGTATGTACTTCTTTTGCAATGAAGACTTGTATCTTATTCTCCTGCTGGAAGTCAGAGCTTGCCTTCGAAACACTGAAGGACTCCCACGCAGCCTGTCTCCAGGAGCTCCTGGCAGGCCCCGCCTCTTCCGGCCCGAGTGCTCCCGTGGACGTGAGGTCCCGTGTCTCTGAGACCACCGCCCTGCCCTGAGCACAACCTTGTCCTTCAGAGCTCACCACCACATCAGAGTGCGCTCCTCTCCCACCTAATCCTCACACCTGCTCGAAGAATAAGGTATTGTTACTATCCGTTTCACAGGAAGATTAAATGATTTGCACAAGCTCACACAGTTAAAAAGTGGCAGAGCCAAGATCTGAAACGGGGCAGTCCGACCCTAGCACTCACTTTCCTGATCACCCTACACATGCCGTGTCCCCTCCTGCAGTATCCCTGCTGCCCCTCCCACGGTGATCTCTCCCACCTCTGAAATCTGACTGCTATTTTATTGGTTCCCCCCAGAATACATGTCATCTACCCAAGTAAACTATAAATCACCTGAAGGTCCCTCTAAAATATTTTAATATCAATGGAGGGGAACTTCCCAAGCAAGACAGAATAAGAGTAGAGGTACTCTAAACTGACCAATTTAGGATTGAGTAGACCATTTTAACGACTATAATTTGAATTATTACTAAATTGTTTTCTGTAACCTCATAATACCTGAAATTTAATTATATACATTAACACATTCATTTTATAAGATGAAAGGTGTATATGAACAATTAAACATTGAATCTGATATAACAAAAAGCCATAATTTTAAAAAAGTGTCTACTATAACATGAAGAGTGCATAAATTCTACAATAAACATAGTTCAGTGTTAAAGAGAAAGGGATTTCTTTCTTTCCTTTGGCTTCTCCACCTGCAATCTGCTAAAGATAAAAAGTCACCAGCAAGCATCTATTAAAAGCTGTTCTTTTTTTTTTTTCTTAATCAGAATTTATGAAGTCAATTTTATTTAAATTAAAAACAAGAATTCTTCTTGAAACATGTAATATCAAACAAATTCCTCGATTTTTTTTTTCCTTCCTCTTAATTTGTAACAGAGACTAAGAAAATAAAATCTAAGGTTAAGGAAATTTCCATCGAAGTGAAGAAAATATTTTCCAAAATTAAAATAACAAGTTCCTCCCTGGTTAACATAACTGATTTAAGTTGCAGATACACGGCTGCCCCTGAGATCACCTTCCTCCCCAAGCTCTGTGAAGGGCCAAATCCACATCCTTTTCAGCAATTTGCAAGTCCTCTCTGGGACTACCTTTTTTATGAAATGCTGCACATACAACCAATGCTACATAAATATTTCATGATACATTAGCCAGTCCTGGAATTTCCTGCAAGATTGCACAAAGTCTTTAAAACAGTACACTGCAAGCCATAAAATAATCAAATATAAAAGTAAGCTATATCAATTCCTTGATTAACTACTTTTTTTTTTACAAGAATTTATTAAAAAAAAAAGTAGTGTTCCTACATTTTTATCTCAGGAGAGAGATTTGCCATTTATATTACCTTACTAAAGAGCTTTTAGAATTATACTTTCTTTTTACATCAGATATTATTTATCGGTTGGACAGGAACCTTCATATTGTAATCTGTAGTCAAAAATAGCCCAGTGAGACTTGAAACCAGACCACAGGCTATGAATTATAATATCCAGAAGTGTCTGATACAAAGTAGGAGATAAACGAAATTTAATTGAATATATTCCTGAATGTTAATATCAATGCTTTAATTTCCTTATCTGTAAAATAAAAAAGCTAAAGACCACTAACATCCCTCCCAGCTTTAAAAAGCCAATTAACATTTTACTTTTTCTACAGCTTTCCCCCAAAACCCTCTCCCTGTTTCAAATTTAGTAATTTGGGATGTGAACAGCTCAGTAAACAGAAAACATCCCCAGGGTGAAGTGGAGGCTAAGATTAAGGACTCAAATTTCCAAACTGAGCCATGCTTCCCATGTTGAGGGACCCCCCAGTAAGATAATAATATGTGAGAAAGTGCTTTTAAATTTTCCAAGACACTACAGAAATGTAAGGTGGTATAATACTGAAAACTGTAAAGGGCGGCGTTTTTCAATAATAGGAAATGCTGGGGGTATTCAGATATAATTGGAACTATTACTCTGTCATACAAAAAGGTAGGGTCACCTCAAACCCCTAATGTAGCTCTGTCGTCAAAATAATTAAGTGTTAAAGTTTGATTTTCTAAAAACTTCTCACTTTACCATATTTCTACAACTTATTGGCACTGATTGTATTGAAAAGAGAATATTATAACATTTTTGGTAATAATTTCAGTTGCCAAATTTTGATTGTTAAGTGGAGTGTTGTTGTGGGGAGAAAGCCTTAAACTTGATACAGTAAAAAAAAAAAAAAATGTCTGACTTTCTTAAACCAGCAAAGCTCATTAAAAAGTTTTATGAGTGGTTGGAATCTTTAGATTTAGATATTTGAAACACCTTCGCTTTGTAATCTGTCAATCTACTCCTCAAGGTATACCACTTCCTGAGTTCTTCTGGACCCTAAACTCTGACTAATTGATCATTTTAGAAAACTTAATAAAGTAAATCTATTTTAAAAAATTAAGCTAAAGGAAAATCCAGAACTTAAGGTTTTTTGTTTTGGGGTCGTGTTCCCCACCACCTCACCACCACCACCCCCGTTTAGGCAGTTCTGGTTTAAGAAAATTGGTTAGGGAAAGGCTGCCATCTTGTGGCCAAAAGTAAGAACTTGTTCCTGGGGCATTATGAGTTCCCCAACCCGCTGACATCTGCTCCAAAAGAAAGAAGACTTCCTATCCAGCTCTCTGTGCACTAACAGCAAAGTCTTCCACGTTAAAGTTGAAAGGACATTAAAGAATTTTTTGCTCAACTAAAGCTTTAGGGTGAAGATGAAGTGGGAGATAAGAGGAAAAGATATGGGCTTCCTTCCCTCCCTGGCAGCACCAAGAGCCTCCATGAGTTTTCCTCCAAATATTGGAGGCATGGAAGTCCAGAGATAAAGTGACTCACTGTGATATCTCAACCTCCCCTCTCCCACTGCAGCGCACTCCTTCGGATAAGCAGAGTTCTTCACACATGCTTTCTCTCAAGCTAGAAAAGTCAAAAATTGTCAATTTCTAGAACTTAGAAAACACCAGTAAATTCCTCTCATTTCATCCCAACCCACCTCTGAGCAGATTTGATTGGGGTTGAGAACAACAAAGACTTCCAAATAATGAGACTCGACATCAATGTGTCTTTCTACAATGATGGAAATGTCCCTCTCTGTACTGTCCAGTAGAGCAGTCACTGCACACATTGAACACTTGAAATGTGTGGCCACATGACCATGAAACCGGCATTTTAATTTTATTTCATTTTAATTAACTTAGATAAAATTGCCATGTGGGACTAGTGGCTACTGGACAGCACAACTATAGATTTTATCTTCCTAATCCATTCCGGCATATCATCTTTTAAAAAATCTACTTATTCAAAAAGATACTTTTTGCCTAACTGATGGTGGCACAGTGGATAGAGTGTTGACCTGGGACGCTGAGGTCCCAGGGTCAAAACCCCGAGATCGCCAGCTTGAGCGTGGGCTCACCCAGCTTGAGCACAAGGTCACAAGCTTGGGCATAGGATCATTAACATGATCCCATGGTCAGTGGCTTGAAGCCCAAGGTCTCTGGCTTGAGCATGGGGTCACCAGCTCAACTTGAGCCCCTTAGCCAAGGCATATATGAGAAACAATCAATGAACAATTAAAGTGACTCAACTATGAGTTGATGCTTCTCATCTCTCTCTCTTCCTGTTTCTGTCTCTCTCTCACTAAAATAAAATTTAAAAAGATATATTTTAACTACCATATAGAGAATAGTGAGCATTACATAGCACAAAAAAAAAATACAGTCTCTGCTTTCCAGGAGTATACAATCAAATAGGGGCAACAGAGCATGCAGACACATAACTAAAGCCAAGAACACAGGGAGTAGGGTCCCCCTCTGATGAGGAGCTACAGGACCAGGTTAATGGGAGATATGCAATGGAAACAGGGCCTTAAAAGGTCATGCAGCAGAAAGAGGGGACACAGGCATTTTAGAGAAAGGGCAGCAAGGATAAGGAACAGAGATGGGAGGTCATCAGGTTTTCTCAGGAGATCTCAGGGAGCCCAATCCAATTTGAGTAGTTTTATGTCAGAAATAATGGGAGAGAAAATCAGAAATGTACATTAGGACCAGTTTCCAAACATAGAAATGAGAGACTCAGGGAGAGAACAATGGGGGGAGCCAACTGATGAAAGACTGCAAAGGGAGGAGGGGACCAGATTTTGGAAAAGATTAAATGTTGGGGACAGGGGAAGATAAATGATTTGAATCTTTAAACCCAGGGTAAATGGAAGATCTCTGGCACCAATGAAGAGGCAGCTACTGGGGGGGGGGGGGGCAGGTGAATGAATGAAGGTCGTTGACATTGAGGTTAATGAGATAGCCAGATGGATCAACAAGCACTTTGAGAAGTGAAATGAAAGTGAAAAATAAAAGAATAGAGGCTGATAACTGTGAGTAGACTGACACCATAGAGTGGAGGGGTAGAGACAGGAGAAGGAGAAAGGAAAGGGGTGAGACCCAAGGACAGACTCTGCCCCGATGGCAAATATCCCCTCTGTGGGGAGGAAGGAGGAACAGAGAAGGGGAAGGAACATTCAGAGAAGTAGTGCCCCTATTACAGGGAGGGGAGTGAGACGCCTCACTGTACACACTCTGCACTGCTTAAGTGAGCATCTCTGCCTTCCTAACTACATTGTTGTGCCAAAATGGAGACTATGCCGTGTAAACCCATCTCAACGCCTACAACAGTGCAGAGAAAACCAACGCCAATCCTAGCCGAATACCTCAATCCTTCAGGAGGAGGCAGGGGTGACTGTAAAGGCTCCTAGAGAAGAGTGAGTCTTAGAGGTTTTGCCTCCATAGTGCAGAAAATTCACTCTAGACTAAAACACTGCTCTGGTCCCACCTAACAAAACTTAAAAGAAAGATCCATGCTTCTAATGTAACCTAGTCAGTGGTTCCCAATCCTAGGAAGTGGTCAGAATCACCTAAAGAGTGCTGGTGGCCCCACACTCAGAGAAGATTATTTAACAGCCTGTCCAGCAGATAGCGTTGTAAAGCTCCCCAGGACTCTCATGAGCAACCAGGGTTGAGAACCACTCACTGCCACCAGAAATGTGTAAGGTTTCTAACCTAGTTTTTAGAGTGCCCTTTAATTCTCCTCATTGCTGGTACAATTTTCTATGTTTATGTAGCATACTGTAGTTGGCAACCACTTTTTGCATATTTCAAGATGCTAGCATATTTTAAGCACAATCCATTAGCAGTAGTCCCACACACATTTTCTCATTTGATGCTGAGAATCCTGGAGGAGTTCAGTTGCTGGCCAAGATCCCACAATTCATAACAGCCCAGGGGAGCTGATCCCAGAGCCCACTCTCTGAACTGCTGTCCCTGAGCTGCCCCCCTACCCAGCAGCTCCCCAGATGTCCAGGGAAGCAGGTGGGGGGGGGGCACCCCGACACTGTGAGATACAGAGGTAGTCAGCTACAGAACTGTGAGAAAACGGACCACTTGCCCCGGGGACCGCTTGCCTTCGCAGAGCTTCACCCAGGCATGGTCCTCAAGAACAGCTAGCCAGAAGGGACACCTGGCAGGACCAGGACAAGAAAGTGCAAAACTAATTTCCTCTCCTTACTCTTACTCAACTCTACACCAGCATGGAAACAAGTTTCACAAATACCTTACACTTCTCTGAGAAAGGAGCATTGGTTTCTGGTTGAGAAACTGTTCCGGTACAGGACTCCTCTTCCCCATCCCATCCCATTCCAAAAGTGCAACAAAAGCAGCAACACTTGTCCCAAGCTGGCCAGGGGTTTTCTATCCTTGTCTGATACTGTTGGGGCTTCGGGAGAGAACTGTGCCCATTTGCAACTTCTCTGCAGCTCTGAGGTGAAGGAACAATGGGGAAAGCTTAGAGAGCCACTTTCACCAGACTAATTAACCTAGGGGTGTAAAGGATGCTGGCTGACAACATGGCAGCCTAAAAAAGGTTGACTAGTGGACGAACGCACCGTGGCGCTGCCTGATGCAGCAGCACAGGGTTAGAGCTCTGCCTAAGCTAGCTTGTGGAGTTTGAAAATCCAGGTCCTGCGTCCTCGGCCTGGGCGCGGTCACCTTACCCGCAGGAGCACAGGTCGCAGATGCACTTCCTCTTCATCGGGGCCATGCGGAGGTCTGACTGTGGGCGCAGAGCATCCCCAGTTGTCACGGCCCCGAGACCCCACCCTCCTTGCCGGGGGGTGCACCAAGCCTTGAAGGCCTTGGCAAATGTTCTGAATATTTACTCCAAAGAAAACTTAAGTGGCCTTTTTTACAAAGTCCGGTTGTCTGTTCCCTTCCTTGAGCTGGCTTTGTGAGAAAGCACAGAGGGTGCACAGCACGCCAGCCGGCGAGCTACCCCTGCACGTCGCCGCCTGGCCTCTGCAGGCCCAAGTGCGCACCCGGGAGCAGCCGCCGGCCCGGAGCCACGCGGCACGACCCGCAGGGCCTCTGTGACGTTACAGGGGCAGGAGGCTTGTTTTGGGGTGGCCATGACACCACAGGGGCCAATTGTGAGGTCAGAAAGCTCCCAGCGCCTCACCTGGCAGGCCCAGGACTCCCCTTTGGAACTTGGGAAAACCTGCAGAAAGAGGGCGGACATGCCAACTTTGGAAAACTCGTAGGTGGCAAGTAAGCAAATGCCATGCTCACTTGTGCAAAAGGGCTGAAACATTCCACTATTTCCATATGGGGAGGTATTTCTTATCTCTAGAATCCATGGCACCCCTTCTTATCAAAAGACATCCCTTGACTTTCAGAAGACTGACCTTATATACCATTTTCAGATCAGGCCTTTACTGCTCAGGTGGGTGCTCAATCACTTCTACAGGTGCTAGCAATGATATGGCAGTGGGACACTGGTTAAATTTTAGTTGTGCATCAGAATCACCTAGCTTGATAAAAACAAAATGGCGGGGGGGGGGGCTCGCCCCTGGAGCTGCTGATTGGGCGGGTCTGGGGTAGGCGGCAAATTTGCGTCTCTAACAAGTTCTCAACAAGTTCTCAACTCTAACAAGTTCTGATGCTGCTGCATCAAAAACTACACTTTAAGAAATACAGCTTGACCTGGCCCATTAGCTCAGCGGATAGAGCACCTGCCCGCATGCAGAAGTCCCTGGTTCGATTCCGGGTCGGTAAACACATGAGAAGCGACCATCTCCTTCCCGTCTCCTCCCTTCCCTCTCCCCCTTCAGCCAGTGGCTCCTTGGAGTGTCGCCCTGGGCGCTGAGGGTAGCTCAGTTGATCCCAGTGTCTTGGCCCCAGACAAGGGTCTGTCTCTCCATATCCCCTCCTCTCACTTAAAAAAAAAAAAAAAATCTTTAAAAGAAAGTGATGTTAGAGTTGGGGGGAAAAAAGAAAAAGAAGTACAGCTTTAAGTATTCTTTTCCCTTCTCTAAGGAGCCTTTTCCTTGTATAGTATTTCAGCTTCCCTGGCCCTGAGAACCATAACAAATTCAGCCCAGAGCCTTCTGCTTCGAAATCTCTAGTCTGGGACTCTAGTTTCAACAAGAAGCCAGGTGACTGATCATGAAGCAAATGCAGGAGACACTGCTCTGGTGGGTTGTGTGGAATTCAACACTGTGGCTTCCTAGTTATGGGACATGGGAGCTTAAAGTATTGATCATCCTTATGCTTGTTTTTCTCTCCCACACTTCCTAACTCTTCCCACTAGTTTTAGTGAATGAGTGTGTCAGTCAGACAATTATTAGACTTCAGGACAATTAATATTCAGAGTTTATTTGGTTTTCTTTCCTCCGTGTTAGGCTTCAGAACAGAGGTCAGTAAACTATTGCCTGTGGGCCAGATTCAGTTGGCCAACTGTTTTAGGCCATTAAGCTAAGAATGGTTTTTACATTTTTTAATGGTTGAAACAAAGTAAAAGAATATTACATGACACATGAAATGATAAAATTCAAATTTCAGTGTCTATAAAGTTTTGAATTTTGTCAAGAATTTGTGGAAATATTCTTGATTTTGCTTCTTGGCTCAGAAATGCTAAAATATTTACTATATGACTTTTTAGAGAGAAAATTTGCCAACCCCACTTCCAGAAATTCAAAAAGGTAGATCAGATGGGGAGCAAAGCTTACTGATTGGTCTTAAGAACAGTGGAGGGGGCCCTGGCCGGTTGGCTCAGTGGTAGAGCATCGGCCTGGCGTGCAGGAGTCCCGGGTTCAATTCCCGGCCAGGGTACACAGGAGAAGCGCCCATCTGCTTCTCCACCCCTCCCCCTCTCCTTCCTCTCTGCCTCTCTCTTCCCCTCCTGCAGCCAGGGCTCCATTGGAGCAAAGGTGGCCCGGGAGCTGGGAGTGGCTCTATGGCCTCTGCCTCAGGTGCTAGAATGGCTCTGGTTGCAACAGAGCAACGCCCCAGATGGGCAGAGCATCACCCCCTGGTGGGCATGCCGGGTGGATCTCAGTCGGGCGCATATGGGAGTCTGTCTGACTGCCTCCCCGTTTCCAACTTCAGAAAAATACTAAAAAAAAAAAAAGGACAGTGGAGGGTAAGGCTGCTCCTTGCCTTCCTGGGAGGAGGTCAGGGTCCTAAAGGGGAGGGATGGAAACCTGGGGGACAAGATGGCAAGGGAGGAGCTAGTGAAAGGCAAGGCAAAGCCTAAATGCCACTGCTTGCCAATGACAGGCAGCATCAGTCACATAGCCCTTACAGAGGAATTATAGTGCTGAACACCAGCCTTCTCTTGGCAGCTGACTAAACATTCTCCATGAATCTTCCAGAAGAAGGATGTCCCGCTCATGCCCCCAGACATTGATGAAAACCACTGCCCAGTCAAACTGCTCTTGTAGACAGCAGCCTTGTCAACAACCCATGGCACTCCCAACTTCTTCCATCCCTGCCCACAACAGAGGGTGGAGATCTAGAAAGACGAAGATGGTGTGATACAATGGCCTCGACATTGTATTTTGGTAGAGCTGGTGTCATCTTGAGTGAGCTTACCTCCTAGCTTCAGTGTGCTGATTTGTAATATGGGTATGATAGATTTATGTTAATTTTAAGAGAGAGATGAGAGAGCTTATGGGAACATACAAAGTGTTTAATGCATAGCAAGTGACAGTAAATTTTTTGTAGGCAAGGACATTTTGGAACAGAGTAGAGAGGTATTTAAATGAGTTAGAGTTGGCTGGAACTAACAAAATATGGACAGTGAATTCTAAAACCAGACAAAATTGTTCCACAAAAAACTACAGACCAGTATCTCTAGTGAATAGAAATGTAAAAATCCTTTTTAAATATTAGCAAACTGAAACCAGCAACATAAGAAAGATGATATACCATGGCCAAGAGGAGCTTGTCTCAGGAATACAAGGTTGTTTTCACACTGAAAAAATCAATGAATGTAATACACCACACTAAGAAAATAACAGACAACAAATAATTCATCTTCTCAGTAGATGCAGAAAATGCACTTGACATGATCCAATACGCATTCTTGATTTTTAAAAAAATCCTCAAGAGATCAGGAAAAGAAGGAAATTTACTCTACCTGAAATCTACCCAAAAAAGCTACAATTTCCATCATGCTTAGTGGTAAGACTGAATGTTTCTCCCCTGCTGTAGGGAACTAGGCAAGATGTCTGTTCTCACCTCTTCTTTTGTTTTTTTTGTTTGTTTGGTTGGTTGTTATTGTTCTCACCACTTCTATTCAACTCTCTACTGGAGGTTATCACCAATGAAAAAAAAGAGAGAGAGAGAGATTGGAAAGAAAAAAATAAAACTGTATTTGCAGATGACATAATTTAATATGTTGACATAATCCAATATGTAAAAAATCCTAAAAACTCTATTTTTAAAAATATATGGTATATATTTATATATACTAGAAATAAAAACAAGTTAAGCAAGGCTGCAGGAGACAAGATCGATTCCAAAAATTAACTGAATTTCCATCTACTAGCAATAAACAATCCAAAATTAAATTAAAACAATTTGATTCACAATAGCCATCAAAATTAATAAAACACATGGATATAAATTTAACCCTGTAAGTGCAAGAACTTGTATAGTAAAAGCTACAAAGCACTGCTGAGAGAAATTAAGATCTAAATAAACTGAGGGATTTATCATCTGCATAGATCAAAATATGCAGTATTGTTAAGAAAGCAATTCTCCCCAAACTTATTTATAGATTCAATGTCATTGCTATTAAAACCCCAGCAAGTATTGTGTGTGTGTGTGTGTGAGAGAGAGAGAGAGAGAGAGAGGGACAGATAGGGACAGACAGACAGGAAGGGAGAGAGATAAGTGGCATCAATTCTTTGTTTCGGCACCTTAGTTGTTCATTGATTGCTTTCTCATATGTGCCTTGATGGGGGGGGGGGGGTCTACAGCAAAGTGAGTGACCCTTGCTCAAGCCAATGACCTTGGGCTTCAAAGCCAGAGACCTTTGGCCTCAAGCCAGTGACCATGAGGTCATATCTATGATCCCATGCTCAAGCCAGCAAATCCACGCTCAAACTGGTGAGGTTGTGCTCATGCCAGCGACCTCGGGGTTTAAACCTGGGTCTTCTGCATCCCAGTCCAACACTCTATCCACTGCACCACCACCTGGTCAAACAGCAAGTATTTTTTTAATAGAAATTGGTGTGCTGATCTTAAAAAATTATATAGAAAGGCAAAGGACCTAGAATAGCCAAATAATTCTAGAAAAAACACAATAAACAGGACTTAAACTACCCAATTTCTACCCATTATCAAAATTATGGCTAAGGTAATCAAAACAGTTTGATATTGACTAAGGAAAGACATATAGATCAAGGAACAAAATGGAAAGTCCATAATTAAACTATTACAGTAATGGCCAATTGATTTCCAAAGAAGGTAAGAAGGCTATTCAATGAGAAAAGGCTGGTCTTTTCTGAAAAATGAGGATGAGATGATTGGTCATCCATTTGCAGGCAAAAAAGAAAACTTATACCATGAAATCACCTCATACAAAAATTAGCTCAAAATTGCATCATACACTTAAAATAAAACACAAACTATAAAACATGCAGAAGAAAGCAAATAATTAAATCTTTGTGACCTTCAGTTAGACAGGTATCTTAAATATACATCAAAATCATGATCCAGCCTGACCAAGCGGTGGCACAGTGGATAGAGCATCGGACTGGGATGTGGAAGACCCAGGTTCGAAACCCCGAGGTCGCCAGCTTGAGCGCAGGCTCATCTGGTTTGAGCAAAAGCTAACCAGCTTGGACCCAAGGTCGCTGGCTAGAGCAAGGGGTGACTCGGTCTGCTGTAGCCCCACGGTCAAGGCACATATGAGAAAGCAATCAATGAACAACTAAAGTGCCACAACGAAAAACTGATGATTGATGCTTCTCATCTCTCTGCATTTCTGTCTGTCTGTCCCTATCTATCCTTCTTTCTGATGACTCTCGCTCTGTCTCTGTAAAAAAAAAAAAAAATCATGATCCATAAAACTAAAACCAAATTGACATATCAGACTTCATAAATACATAATAGTTTACTCTTCAAAAGACCCTGTTAAGAGAATGAAAAAATAAGTGCAAACTGGGGAAAAAACTTGCAAATCACTTATCTGATAAAGAACTTGAATCTAAAATATACAAAGAACTCTTACTACTCATAATAACACAACCCAATTTAAAAAAAAAAAAAGATCAAGAGACTTTATGGATGAAACTCAAAACCCTTATACTAAGAGAAAGAAGGAAAATACCAAAATAAAGTATATATTGTATGATTCCACTTACATAAAATTTCTAAAGAAGGTAAATCAATAGAAACTGAAAGTGGAACAGTAGCTGCTGGGTTGCAAGGTGAGAGTAGAGACTGATGGCAAACAACGGCAAGGGAACTTTGGGGGGAGACAAATATCCTAAAACTGAGCTCTGGTGATGGTATATACACTTACAATGGGTGGATTTGATAGTATGTAAATTATACCTCAATAGAGATTTTTTTTTTTAGGTAAAAGAATCCCTTGTAAAAGCCTCTTCAGTATCATTATAAAAATATTATTCAGTTTTGAATAATTTAAGTCAAGATTTCTCTCATTTCCAAATAAGGTGGTAGACTGAACACATGGATTTATCTTTCTCTCTTCAAAATTCCACTAAAATGAGAGTAATGTGATGAGTGTAAGAACAAAGAGAGGACATGAGATAACATCATATTTAGGGAAGCAACAGAGCACAAGGAAGAATGGTACTGACTTAGTTGTCACAAGAAAGCTGAATCCTGAACCAGCAGTAGGGAGGTTCAGAAAGAAGCATAATTTTTACCACAGAACTTCCAAAATACTTATAAATTGGCAGTATCAATGAGAATAAAGATTGTTGAAGGACTGCTTCAAACTGATTTTATGAGGTCAGCATCACCCTGATACCAAAACCAGATAGATAAAATAAAATAAAAAAGGAAAAAGAAAGGAAGGAAAGAAAGAAGGAAGGAAGAGAGGGAGGGAAGGAGGGAAGGAGGGAAGGAGGGAAGGAGGGAGGGAGGGAGGGAGGGAGGAAAAGAAAACTACAGGCCAATATCTCTAATGAACATAGATATAAATTTCATAATAAAACACTAGCAAACCAAATTTAACAACATATCAAAAAGATTATACACTATAACCAACTCTGATTTATCCCTGAAATGCAAGGTTGTTTTAATAAATGCAATCAATGTGATAAAGTTCATTAACAGAATGAAAGTTAAAAACCACAGGATCAACTCAATAAATATAAGAAAAGCACTTGACAGAGTTCAACATCCATTCAAGGTACAGCTCTCAACAAAATAGGTACAAAAGGAAATTTCCTCAACACAGTATAGGCCATTTATGAAAAGCCACAGCTAACATCAATGGGGAAAACTGAAAGCTTTTTTTTCTAAGATCCAGTAGAAGCTGAGGATGCCCATTGCCACTAGAGGTACTAGCAAAAGCAAAAAGACTAAAAATAAAAGGCATCCAAAATTAGAAAGAAAAAAGTAAAATTATGTTTGCAAATTACATACTCCTATATGTATAAAACCCTGCCCCCCCCCAAAAAAAACTGTTAGAACTAATAAACAAATACAGTAATATTTCAGAATACAAAAATCAACATACAGGCCCTGGCCGGTTGGCTCAGTGGTAGAGCGTCGGCCTGGCGTGTGGAAGTCCCGGGTTCGATTCCTGGCTAGGGCACACAGGAGAAGCGCCCATCTGCTTCTCCACCCCTCCCCCTCTCCTTCCTCTCTGTCTCTCTCTTCCCCTCCCGCAGCCAAGGCTCCATTGGAGCAAAGATGGCCTGGGCGCTAGGGATGGCTCCTTGGCCTCTGCCCCAGGTGCTAGAGTGGCTCTGGTCGCAACTAGCGACGCCCCAGAGGGGCAGAGCATCGCCCCCTGGTGGGCAGAGCATCGCCCCTGGTGGGCGTGCCGGGTGGATCCCGATGGGGCACATGCGGGAGTCTGTCTGACTGTCTCTCCCTGTTTCCAGCTTCAGAAAAATACCAAAATGAAAAGGCAACCTATGGAATGGGAGAAAATATTTATAATTCACTTATCTGATGAGGGGTTAATATCCAAAATATATAAAGAACTCATACAACTCAGTAGAAAAAAAAAATTTAAAAATGGGCAGAGGCCTAACCAGGCAGTGGCGCAGTGGATAGAATGTCGGACTGGGATGCGGAAAGAACGAGGTTCTAGACCCTGAGGTCACCAGCTTGAGTGCGGGCTCATCTGGCTTGAGAAAAAAGCTCACCAGCTTGGACCCAAGGTCGCTGACTCGAGCAAGGGGTTACTCGGTCTGCTGAAGGCCCACAGTCAAGCTACATATGAGAAAGCAATCAATGAACAACTAAAGTGTCACAACGAAAAACTGATGATTGATGCTTCTCATCTCTCTGCGTTCCTGTTTGTCCCTATCTTTCCCTCTCTCTGACTCTCTGTCCCTGTAAAAAAAATTTTTTTTAAATAGGCAGAGGAACTAAATAGACATTTTTACAATGAAGACATACAAATGACCAACAGGTATGTGAAAAGATACTCAACCTCACTACCAGGGAAAAGGCAAATCAAAACTATAATGAGATACCACCCATTAGAATGCCTGACATCCAAAAGACAATAAATCATGTTGGTAAGAATGTGGATAAAAGGCAATCCTTGTGCATTTTTGGTAGGTATATAAACTAAACTGGTGCATCCACAGTGGCAAACAGTAGGGTGTTTCCTTAAAAATAGAAATATCATATGACCCAACAATCCCATTTCTGGATATATATTCAAAGGAAACAAAATTACTATCTTAAAAAGATATCTGCACACCCATGTTCATTGCAAAATTGTTTACAATACCCAAGACATGGAAATAACCCAAGTGTCTATAGATGGATGAATGGAGGAAAAAAATGTGATAGGTAATTTTTCAGCTATAAAAATGGAGGTAATCCTGGCATTTGCGACAACAGGGATGAACCTGAAAGACAATACGCTAAGGAAATAAGATGGAGAAAGACAAATACTGTGTGATCACAAGTATATGAAGAATCTAAAAGAAAAAGAAAAAAAAACACATCATAGATACAGAAAACAGATTGACTGCCAGAGGCAGAGGTTGGGGAGTAGGAAAAATCAGTGAAGATATCAAAAGGCACAAACTTCCATTTAAAGACAAATAAGTTTTAAGGATATATGGACCACATGTGAACCATAGTTAACAATACAGCATTGTTATATTTAAAATTTGCTGAGAGTAGACCTTAAAAGTTGTCAACATTAAAAAAAATAATTTAAATATGTGAGGTCATGGGTGTTAACTAAACATATTGTGGTAATCATTTGGTTATAAATAAAATTGTTATATTATACACCCAAAACTAATGTAGTGGTATATGTCAATTATGTCTCATTAAAACTTGGGGAAAACATCACTATAAACATCAAAAATAAACAAATGGGACTACATCAACCTAAAAGCTTCTCACAGCAAAGGAAGCCATCAACAAAATGAAAAGGCAACCTATGGAATGGGAGAAAATATTTATAAGTCATTATATAATATATTACTCATTTATAAATACTAGAAGAATTTAAATAAATTGAATGCTAAAAATAAAAAATGTTCAACTTATCTGTGGGACAGCAAGAATTTTGTTATTAATATATTTTAACTAAAATCTACTTCATTATCTACTTGTAAGATATGGTGTTAGAATATCTTGGGGACTTAAATTAAAGGTATGTTGACTTTTAAACAGAAGATTATAAATGTTTACATTAGTAAAGAAATGATGGTTTATATGTGCAAATGGAGTATTATTGACTAAAAGGAGACCCTGCCATTTGCAACAATATGGATGAAACTGGAGGACATGATGCTCAGTGAAATAAACCAGACACAGAAAGAAAAAAAGCTTGCATGATCTCACTTATGCATGGAATCTTAAAAAATAAAATCAAATGCACGGTAGCAGAGAGTAGAATAGTTAACCAGGGTCAGGGAAGTAGGGAAATAGGAAGACACTGGTCAAAGAGTACAAAGTGGCTGTTCTGTAGGATGGGTAAGTCTAGCAATCTGACCTACAGAATGATGACTATAGTTAATACTGTATTGAAAACTGGAAATTTTCTGAGTGGATTTCAGATGTTCTCACCACATAGAAAAAAAAAGGTAACTATGTATGTTCATTAGCTTGACTGTAGTAATCACTTCACTGTGTATTATCAAATCATCATGTTGTACACTGTAAAGATATACTATTCATAGTTTTTAAATTGCTTTTCTTTTTTTTCTTTTCTTTTAATTTATGTATTTTAGTGAGGAGAGAGAGAGAAAGAAAGAAGGAGGGGAGGAGCAGGAAGCATCAACTCCCATCTGTGCCTTGACTGGGCAAGCTGGGAGTTTCGAACTGGCAACCTCAGCATTCCAGGTCCACGCTTTATCCACTGCGTCACCACAGATCAGACTTAAATTGCATTTCATCATTTCATAGATGTGTAACTGGAAAACTTAGATATCTCCTCTAAGCTTTGATTTAGTCACTTGAAAATCGGGTTATTTATTCATAGGGTCATTGTGAGGATTGAACTAATGCCCAGGTTCCATATTATAATTCCCTCGAGCTTTGGAGTGCTGATTATAAATTCTAAAGTATGAGATCACTGGGAAAGCAGGTGTGAGAAAGGACCTTCCTAGTGGAAAAAACACTACCTGGGAGTCAGGAAATTGCCCGCTAGGAATTTACAGCTACATATCAATAGCTTGGTAGCACTGGGCCATCACTTAATTTCTCCAAGTCTCACTTTCCTCATCTGTACAGGTGTCACTTGCCCTGCCCTCATTCTCAGTAACCTCATTCTCAGTAAACCAGGGACTCTGGGGAGGCCTAATTGGGCTGAGAAGTTACTCCTTTCTCTGCTGCACCTGGCCCCGCCCTGGCCTAAAAACACCCGAGCACACCACGCTCTTTAAATTAGTGGTGTTGGGGGAGCTGGCCACGAGGTGGCAGCATTCGCCCAAGTGACCACACACATACAGCTTTGCAACCCTAACCCCAGTTGAAATAGAAGAACAAAACACCAGAATCCTAGGTTTCCCTCCCAATTTCTCGTTCAGGCCGCCCCTTCTGGGTGTCATTAAAAGAAGAGCACTTGATCAGAGCTCGTCAGGCAGTGACTGCCGAGCGTCGGTCTTCTCGCGAGATCGCCGCCGGAAGTGGGTGGCAGCGGGGGACGCTGAGCCTCACCTCACCGGAAAACGAGCGCTTCTCCCGAGCTGTTGCGACCGCTTGCCCCCGAGCGCTCTCATCCGAGACCGAGCGCCCTCCGCCGCTACCTTGCCAGCCCCAGCTCGCGCTTTCGGCTTCCCCGACTGCACAGCTGCGCGGCCCAGCCTGCGGAGCCCCGCAACTCCCGGCAGGCCCCTCCCGCCCTCCGCGCTGCACTTAGGCCGCGCCCTGAGGCCCAGTCCGCGGCGGCTCCGGCGGGTGATGCCAAATACAGCCATGAAGAAAAAGGTGCTGTTGATGGGGAAGAGCGGGTCGGGAAAGACCAGCATGAGGTCAATTATCTTTGCAAATTATATTGCTCGCGACACCCGGCGCCTGGGTGCCACCATTGATGTGGAGCACTCGCACGTCCGATTTCTGGGCAACCTGGTGCTGAACCTGTGGGACTGTGGCGGTCAGGACACCTTCATGGAAAATTACTTCACCAGCCAGCGAGACAACATATTCCGTAATGTGGAGGTGCTGATTTACGTGTTCGACGTGGAGAGCCGTGAACTGGAAAAGGACATGCACTATTACCAGTCGTGTCTGGAAGCCATCCTCCAGAACTCGCCTGATGCCAAAATCTTCTGCCTGGTGCACAAAATGGATCTGGTTCAGGAGGATCAACGTGACCTGATTTTTAAAGAGCGAGAGGAAGACCTGAGGCGTTTGTCTCGCCCGCTGGAGTGCGCTTGTTTTCGAACGTCCATCTGGGATGAAACGCTCTACAAAGCCTGGTCCAGTATTGTCTACCAGCTGATTCCCAATGTCCAGCAGCTGGAGATGAACCTGAGGAATTTTGCCCAAATTATTGAGGCCGACGAAGTTCTTCTCTTCGAGAGAGCCACGTTCCTGGTCATTTCCCATTACCAGTGCAAAGAGCAGCGCGACGTCCACCGCTTTGAGAAGATCAGCAACATCATTAAGCAGTTCAAGCTGAGCTGCAGTAAATTGGCCGCTTCGTTCCAGAGCATGGAGGTTAGGAATTCTAACTTCGCTGCTTTCATCGACATCTTCACATCAAACACGTACGTGATGGTGGTTATGTCGGATCCCTCCATCCCGTCGGCAGCTACTCTGATCAACATTCGCAATGCCAGGAAACACTTTGAGAAGCTGGAGAGAGTGGATGGTCCCAAACACAGCCTCCTGATGCGTTAAATATTGCCAAATGCTATTTTCTGAAAATGCTGAATTAATTGCCTCCTCCCCCACCCCCGTGCATCCTTTTAGTATTCATAATGTGTGCTTAAAAGTGGGCTTTGAAATGTGTGCTGCTTACTACTTCATTTCTTTCTTCCCTACTCCCCATTCTTTAAACCTTGGACGCTATTTACTCGGCATCCAGTAGAGCTTCAAGATGGCCTTTCTGAAAAGTTGGTATGGTGTAACACTAAAGTAGGTGGTGTGTGTGTGTGTGTGCTGATTACCCTGTTAAAATAGATAAACACGTCAAAGCTTTTACATTATCTTCCTGTACTCCTTACAAGATTGCAAAGAGGGAATGTTACTATTTTATCAGCAAGGTATTAAGATGCATTTATAAATTCTTCTTGGCTTCAATCATGAATAAACATTTGCTGTTAGCAATTTGAAACTATGGTCTTATTTGAAATAATTTGAAGGTGGTTGTTATATAAATCTAAAGATTCTGACTGCCCACAAGTATTGCTTAACTGATAAATTTGATTGTGTGATCTTAGCTCCCATCACCTTATGGATGTTTCATAACAGCTGTAAGAGTGGTTAAGAGTATTGGCTCTGGAACTAGACCACCTGCGCTGAGTCAGTATTCTAGTCACTCACACTAGGCAAGGTTCTTAATTTCGCTTTTTTTTTTCTCATTTATAAAATGTGGGTAAGAATAGCACTATAAAATAGGGTTGATAAAAGGATTGTTAAAATATGGAAAGCATTTAGTGATGCCTGGCACATACTCAGTACTATGTGTGGGCTATCAGTACCACCTATTGAGCCATTCTCTTCCCCCCACACACATATCCCAAAATTACTGAACATGGAGCCTAGCTAAGGACTTGAGCCCTTACTAAATGCCAGGTATTCTTAAATACTTTATGTGCATTTTCTTATTCTCACAGCTGAGATAAATTATTTTTGTCTACTTGAATCAACTGGTTTGACCTAATACGGCTGAACCTAGGTAACAGGACTATAGATCCTCCTCTGTTCCTGTTACACCCTACTACTTCACTGACAGAAAAGAATCATAAAAATCCTATCTTTTCAAGTACATTACCTTATATAATTCCTCTAATTTTACAAATGGAAGAAACAAGCCCGGGAAGTAAAGTGACTCCTCTTGCTAGTGTTTCACTAACTTTGGGCAAGATCACTTTCCCGTCTGTATTTGTCTGGAAATTGGATAATACTGAATCACATTCTAGATTAACTACTTTGGGGTAAGGATTCTAAGATTCCTAATTTGGATTGGCAATGTGATATAGTGAAATCAGAAAACAGACCTAAAATGTCCTTTTCCAGCTGCCTTAAAGATTGTTTTAAATGCAGTCTACATATTTTAGATCCAAGAAATCTCTGATCAACTAAATAACCTTATTTTATAAATGAGACATTAGCTCTGTATACAGATTAAATACATATAAGTAACAGGACTTGAGAACTTCCAAGGCTTTATAACATTAACATTTTTAAAACCCTTCATAGCAGCCTTGAAGAGCAAGAAGCTAGCCAGATAGGTTACTAAACTCATCTAATTAGTTTTCGACAATAAATAGTATAAAGCCTCCAGATGAAAAACCTCTGAAGGTATAGATGTCGTTTTTAAAATACTGCATTTAGTGGCTCTAGAAATTAAAGTGGCAGGAATAAAATGCTTTTATATGACTCACTGACTCAAATTTCTATTGATCTGGTTACTGACATACTATATTATGTGATCATTTTATGATTTGCAGGACATGGAAAATTCCAGAGCCAGGCGGTATAATATTGTTTATTCAAGACTAAAGTATGCAGAATATATTTACAAATAGTCCCAAAGAGGACTCAACAGATATTTTAAAATTAGGACGCAGACTTGACATTCACAGTGCATAAGGAGAAAGAACAACAATGCATCTGCAACATAATGCGAAAGAATTTTACTTTAGCAAATGCTTTCCTTGAGAAAAATGTCCTTAAACATTTTATTTAATGTAGGAAAAAGATAGGGTTTTTTATATAGGTTTTAAGAATTCGTTTTTCCTTTAGACAAAATAGATCTAATAGACCATGATTAAGAAACACGTGGTAAAAATGGTTTCAGAATACTTATATCTTTGTTTTCAGTTAAATTACCTCCAAATATTTCTCTTTAACCTCAAATATTCTTTATACCACTTGATAACATTTAAAATAATTAGGACATTTTGGCATCTGAAGTTTCAAGTTGACACTAGCCAGTTTACACTAACAGTGAATAAAACAAAGTACACTCTGGGTAGTCTATGAATGTAATGAGAAAAAGCACCTTTTACAGCAATAAAGTAGCCCTCGTTACCATTAGTTTAATCCATCACAGAAGAGGCAAAGAAAACAATTCCAATACTTTATTATTTGTTTTGGAGTATATGTGTAGACCCACACACACACCTACATAGGTGTATATATAAAATCGGAATGACTGGAGATGTCATGAAAAAATGATGAAAGCAATAAACAAAAAATACCAAGTGAATAAAAGGAAGATTAATCACAGATTTCAGAAAAGTTAGGCCCATGGACATGGAAAGGGGAGATTCAGACTTACTTCCAAAATAGAACTGAGATTCATTCGGAGCTCTACAGGACAACTATCATATAATTGTGATAAGCTGGGTGGCAAAGGTAAACGTATTACCACTTCAGAACTGTGAATTAAGATTTCAAAAGACTCATGCTCACTACAGCATTTCAGGAAGAAAAAAAAAGACAACGGGAAAGGGGCAATAGAGGAATCTACATGGGGAACTTTATTTGAACTCGATTCTAGAATTAGCAATGGAATTTTAAAGAAGTGACATGGTCAGAGCAGACTCTTCAAGTCAAAAGGAAGCTATGCAAGCAATATTGGATAGGGAAGACTAAAAACGGCAAGTTATAATCAAAATGGTTTAGGAGAAAGTGATAAATTTGAGATATTTTTATTTATACTACTGTCATGCAAAGCACAGGAAACAATGCCAAAAACGTTCAGCCCATCACAGGTATGACTCACTTAACAAGGACATTGTTTTTTGTAAACCCATAATGTCCAGAAGCATTTTCATTTTCTGATTCTCAGTAATTAACAGCCTCTTATATTTATTGAACTTGAGCTTCCTTATCAGATAGTTAGTGATCTCTAAATAGTAGATTTGCGCTAGTGTACCTGCTTCTTTAAGGTACAGCAGGGTTAAATGTGAACACTCCCTAGCAGTGGTTCTTAAGTTTTTTTATTGAGTCTGATAATTACCAAGGAAGCATATTTAAAATGCAAATTCCTAATCCCCATTTCAGACCTATAGAATCTATATTTTTTAAGATGTACACTAGGTGATTCCTTGAGTCCATCTTAAACAAGTCACTTAAGCTCCCTAGCTTCAATTCATCTGTAAAATAGGTCTAACAATCGCTATCTTAACAGTTATAAGAAACTATACAAATCAAGTGACAGGAATGGTTCTGGCACTTTGTAGATGCTAATGATGGCCCTAAGTCCTCCCTAACATGTTAATTTTGGATTTACAGATACTGACTTTTCTTAAAACTGACAGAATAGTTTCCCAGTATACCTGCAGAGTCCTTTGTTATTTTAACTAAAAAAAGGAATATAGTACCTTAGGAGCTTTTCTTTCCTTTCTTTTCCACTGCAAATGTGTGTTTTTTCTGCTGTCTTTTCTTACAAGACTGGTCTCCAAACTGTGATTAAACAAATAAATACCATAGAGACGGCCCAAAATGGGTGAAGATAACTATTAAGCCCAACCACTTCCAGAACTTTCCCCTTCCCTTTCCTCCTCTCCTTGCCAGCTTCTTGGCAAATGGACAAGGTTTTGATTTGATAGTTAAGAATTGGGACAAGATAGAGGGGTACAGTTGGTGCCGTCACCTTGCAGTGTGTGTTCATTCACCTGGTTCATAGAAAGCCAGGGCATGTTCTCACCTGGATGCTAGAGACAAGCCCTTTTCTTGACCAGAGGCCATGACTGAGTGAAGAAGGATGCTGTACAAGAGGCCATATATGACTCCTGCTCCTGCAGTCATATCCTATTTTCCTGGCCTTTTGGTTACTTCTAGGGGGTCTTGTGGTTCATTAAGGAAGGAAAATAGGGTAAAATCTTAACTTAAACACTGACTTAGCTGTGTGACGCTGAAAAAATTATATATATATTTAATCCCAAACACAGTCATCTCACGTTATTTTGAGGCTATTTTGTAGGCTGTGGGGAATTGAGGAGGAAAGTAATTTAATCAAAATTAGCTCCTTTCCCACAAACAGTGCCCTCTCCCCCCCCCAAAAAAATAACACACAATTTTTTTTAATTTACATTTATTTCTGTTAAAATATAAAACCAGGGTTAAATTAAATTCTCAAAGTCTAAATTAGACTAAATATAAATCTGCTATACAACCCACTGAATGGATTTAGTTTGACATGTCCCTTAAAAATGTCTAGGCATCTTCCATCTTTTCCCTTTTTACTAAATTCAGTCTGCCCCAATCTTCACTTATCACATGCGTTTTACTCCATCAAACATCATTTTTCAGGATCAATCGACTTGAATAATCAGTAAGACTGCTTAGAGCTTTCCAAACTAAAACTTTGTCATTTTAACTACACATCTCAAAGCACTATTTCATTTATTTATTTATTTATTTATTTATTTATTTATTTATTTATTTATTGCTTAGTACTAGAATGTTCCATTAAGAAACAATAAAAGTTGTCTATTTTCCTAAAATGAAAGCTCAGTGTATTGAATGGCTATTAAGTTGACCACTTAGTACATTAAAAACTACTCATCCTTAAATTAACTGAAATTATAACATAATAAATTAAACTACAACTCTGGTATTTTCTTAATGCTTATAAGAGTATTAAAGAAATCAAATTGGCTTCACATAACTTGATGTTCTCTTTCCAAATACTTCACATATCCACACACAGAGAAAATACAAAACACTCTCCTTACCTAAAAACATTAGAAGAGGCTAAAAGGAATTATTTAAGACGTTTTAGACCTTGAAAAAGTTACATTTCCAATGTGTATTTAAATTATAAGTCAGTTTTTAAGTCAACTTGCTTCCATTGAAGTGTGCATCATAGTTAAATTAAACTGGTCTACCACTTCATCTCTAAGTCAGATGGAGATTCTTTTGCATCAAGGCTTATTCAAGATTTCTCTGCAAATTGATTTTTAAAAAGAGAAAAGGATAAACATTACAAAAAAATCAAATAGGACAGACTCCAAGTAGTAGCAAATTTCAGGAGTATTAAGTAAAAAGTTCATATACAGATACTTAACTATGATAAAATTACCATTATTTTCACTGAGGTATTCTCCAGATATTCTCCAGAGAATATCAATATATCCCTCTTAGAATACTTTTCAATATACCAATGTTTAATTACCATGGGCAAATCAGAGTGACATATAATGAATATCACCAGATCCGTATCTGTTCTAAAAGGTTTTTATGAGTTGTATTTTTAACTCTATGGTGAAAAATTTCAAACCTATATCAAAATTAAGAAAATTATGATTAACCCAATGCATCTATCACCCAGCTTCAATAATTCAATAATTATTTAATAATATTAATGGGTTGAACTGTGTCCCCCAAACAGATACGTTGACATTTAAATCCAAGGACCTCAGAATGTGGCCTTGGTGGAAACAGGGTCATTGCAGATATGATCAGTTAAGGTGAGATCATTCTAGATTAAGGGTGGGCCCTTAATCTATATGACTGGTGTCCTTAAAAGAAAGTGCATAGTCTGACCTGTGGTGGTGCAGTGGATAAAATGACCTGGAAATGCTGAGGTCGCCGGTTCAAAACCCTGGGCTTGCCTGGTCAAGGCACATATGAGAGTTGATGTTTCCAGTTCCTCCCCCATTCTTTCTCTCTGTCTCTCTCTGTCTCTCTCTTTCTCTCTCTCTCTCTCCCTCTCTCTCTCCTCTCTAAAAATGAATAAATAAAATAAAAAATAAAATTAAAAAAAGAAAGTGCATAGACACACAAGGGGAGAACGCCACATGAAGACGGAGGCAGAGAGAGTGTAGAGTTATGCGGCCACACGGCTAAGAACACCAGGGGCTACCAGAAGCTAGAAGAGGCAAGAAGGATCTCCCTCTGGTGGCTTCAGAGGGAACATGGTTCTTGCCAATGCCTTGATGCTGGTTTCTAGCCTCCAGAATTTGTCTGCAGAGAATAAATTTCTGTTTTAAGCTACCCAGGTTATGGTACTTTGTTATGGCAACCCTAGGAAATAAGCGTTTTAGTAGTACGAACATTCATGTACATCCTCGTGCCTCCTGACCATTCAGAGTATGATTAACAAAAAAAATTTTTTTAATGTGTAAGGCAACATTTAAAAAAAGGCCAATATATGTTCTACTTGTTTCCATAAATTGGTTATCAAACAAACATGATTTTAAGTTAATAAAACTGTAATTGGAACTAATTTCATTTTTTGAAAAAAAAACTCACTCCCAGGGGTCAGCAAGCATGAAAAGAAAACTCACTACTCAAAGGGTTAAATACACTGACCTAACTTATTTTATCACCCCAACCCCAAATTTATTTCAAAGCAAATCACAGATATTATTACAAAAATTATATTTAGACTGACTAGGCCTTAGTGCAGTGGATAGAGCATCAGCCTGGGACACTGAGAACCCAGGTTCTAAACCCGAGGTTGCTGGCTTAAGTGCAGGTTCACCAGCTTGAGCACAGGGCCACTGGCTTGAGCATGGGATCACAGACATGACCCCATGGTCAGTGACTTGAGCCCAAAGGCTGCTGGCTTGAAGCTCAAGCTTGCTGGCCTGAGCAAGGGATCACTGGCTCAGCTAGAGCCCCTGGCCCAGGTCAAAGTACATGTGAGAAAGAAATCAATGAACAACTAAAATGCAACAACTAAGAGTTGATGCTTCTCATCTCTCTCCCTTACTGTCTGTCTGTCCCTGTCTCTCTTTCTCTCTTTCTTTCTCCCTCACTTAAAAAAAAATGATATTTAAATTGTTTCTCAATGTTTTTAGAATTCTTATCCTAACTAGCCAAGATTGACAAAATTTACTTTCAGTAGTTTGTATTACAAAAGTAACAGGTTTTAGGTTTTTGGTTTTGTTTTCCAAATCTGTCCCATATTAATTGTAAACTATATACACATCACTGGAGATTCTGAAAGTACCCATAATAGTGTTCTCATCCTAGCCAGAAGAATAAGGAGCCTATTTTGTCACATTAACAAAGATCATGTAGCATTCATTGTGTACTAGTTTTATAAGAACTTGAGAGAAAACTTCAACACGTTAACGTACACAGGTCTATTTAAGCTTACTTTTTAAATTAGGCAGAGGTTCTCCAAGACTACATGGTACTGTGGTCCTTAATCTTTGTTCCACACGGGAGAAAACTTAATGAGTGGTGAAACAGACCGTTTTCTTTCACCAAAGGACATGCGCAAAGATGGTTTTGTACAGTCAGTGTGAAAATCCTGAGTGTCCAAAAAGTTAAGCATATCATCCGTTTGCGTGTTTTGAGGAGTAGGGCTCAATTCTGGTTTGTGTCTTTCAGGTGTTTCAGAATTAGAGAGGTAAGTTTCTTCCCTTGTCTTGGTAAGAGATTTCTTAAGAGCCTCGTATCTACTGCAAATAGCCTGAAATCTGGAGTCTGATTTTGGAGTAGTCTGTCCTTCTCCCACATCTTCTGGAAAAATGCTACTGTGCATAGGATTATTTGGTTCCATTTTAAAATTGGCCTCTGTACTACTGGAGCTATTAAAACTTAAGTGGCAAACTTCTTCTGGAAGAGTTTCGTGTAATATGCCAAAATCACTATCCTTAAAACTGCTGGAGTTATTTCCACTTGAGATCTGAAAAGAGTTCCATAACATGCTTTTATGCACAGAAGAATCTTTGTAAGAAGCCTGTAAGTAGTCCGATCCTTTCATATACTCACCACCTTCATTCCTACCTATCACAGCTCTCCTATTGTTTACAACAGGGGAGAATGTCTTTATTCGGCTAGTTTCTAGAAGCTTGTTCTGTAAAGCAGTATGCTCCACATCTTGCTTACAACATATTTTCTTCTTTAACATGTCTGATTGTATGGTTGGTTCACTTATGTGACTGGTCACATGTTTCTGAGGCACACACTTGAGGCAATCTGAAACAACTTTTTCTTCAGGCAAATGAGAAGGGCTATCATCAGATACAGTGGTTGTTGAGAAACAACTGGTCGTGCTAAATTCTCTTTGATTATGCAACACGGGTGAGGATTCTGCCAATCCTTCTCTAAGTTCAGAATCCATTTGAATTGGTTCTATACTTCTGTTATCTTCCATTTCAACAGCTTTTCTCCATGAGTTCCTAATATCACTGACTAAATAAAGGGGGGGACACAATTTATTAATATTCCCAAGCACAGCATGCAATTAAACATTTCATTTCTAGTTCTTAAGATAAAGCTACTGATTGAGTATATACTCCATAGATAAAAGCTGGTTGGGTAACAAAGCTCCACAACATACCAAAGCCCAACAAGATCAAAGAATACCATCTCCAACTGATCACAAATAACAAAAGCTGTTCCTGAAATGTGCATATACAGTACTTTCACATAGCACATATAAACTGCACGTATTAAAAAGATATTTTGACTGGGGTTCAGCAAACTTTTTCCATAAAGTGCCATATAGTAATAATTTAGACTTTGCAAACCATCTGGTCTGTGGCAACTATTCAACTCTACCGTTATAGCATGAAAACAGCCATAAACAATATGTCAACAAATGAGCAAGGCTGTGTTCAATATTTAACTTACAAAAACACAAAGGTCAGCCATATTTGGTTCATAGGCTGCAGTTCACCGACCACCATCAGGCTGTGGCTAGGTTCAACCTGAATTGAAGCAATTTAAATTTGAATGTCATCTCTAGCAGCAAAATGAAAACTGTATTTACTCACTCAATCAGGATGATGTGCCGACATAAGGACAATATCAGAACTTTACCTACACAAATTACAGGTTGTAAGAAAAAAGGATTGGGCATCTGGCTAGCTTAGGGAGGGTAGAAAAGATCTCTGAACACGCAGTCTTTGGCTGGTGCTGCTGATGGTGTTGACTAGGAAATCACACCCTCTATAAACGATCACAGATCAGATGTGGAGGCAGAGGAATATTTTTTAAGTAATCAACTAAAATATTTTCCAGGAAAAAGCCAAGTAAAACAAAAAGCAAAATTGTACAGTATAAGGGCGAAATGATACTGCTGGAGAGGACTGCATATAAGTGAGAATGCCCACACGGAATAGCAGTCCCTGTCTCAAAACAAGGAGCCACTGCCACTAAACTTAAAGACAGAAGTTTTTAAATGAGCTTCCAGAAGATCTGTCAGACCATGGTTCTAATAGTAGTATCTTTAAAAAAAAAAAAAAAAGAAAAAGGAGTGATAAAAAGCATTATTAACTTACTCAAGTTTTCTGGAGTTCGAGGAATTTGGCTCCTTGTTAAGAATGGGTTAGAAACTAAAGACTCAATTAGTTCCTCTAATTTTAGTTCTTTTCCCATAGAGGGCTGTGGTGGTGAATCAGATAACACTGTTCTTGCAACCTAAAACAAGAAAGAAAAAGCAAGTTACCCCAAAATTAAGCCCACTGGTAGAATGCAACAAAAGCCCTGATAATAGAAAACACTTCTCAGTCAGCAGTCCTTCCCATTGCAGACGGCACCAAAGTAAGCTTAACAGTGTAGCTCCCAGATACTCCCTACAGACTATGTAGGCACAATCCAATCAGGTGAAATCAAACACAAAACTGTTTCCTCCCTCATTTTAAATGGATATTCCATTATAAAAGAAGAAAAGAATCTTTTACAAATAGGAAGATTTGGAGGGTAGTTCTGACTACACAGTGGCCTAAAACTAAACTACTATCTGCATACCATTGAGCTTAATAACTCTGTATCTGCTAAAATGACTAGTTTTAAAGCAAGCTGATTTTAATTATAAACCATGTGTACAGTAACACTGACATCAAAAAATAGAATGCACTCAGACAACATCTCTTCCAGAAACCTCATTAACAAATACAAATTAGTGAACAAGACAGATACATTCTAACATAGAGAAAAATATACAATATGAAAATAGCCTTCTCTATTAATTAAAAGTGAATAAAATCAGAAAATAATGCAAATTAAAATATCTGCCCCTTGAAATACCTAAAAAATAAATTTCCAACAACCATAATCAAATTGACCCGCATTTAGCTTCCCTCCATGAAAACAGAGGGCTTTTTGGAATTCAAACACTAAATATTTGTCACAAACACTATTAAATAAAATTCATTTCTTTATTTTCAGAGTTTTATGACATTTTATGACTTTCCTCATCTATTCCATCCCATTCCATGCCACTACAAATGCCTTTAACCAGAAAATGTGCCTTTCAATATCAAGGAAAAAAAAGACAGACCATCTTTTCTTTAGTGTAATCAACTAACACAGAAAATAATATAAATTTAGAGTTTTAAAAATATTTAAAGACCATAAAACTGCCTCAACCTTCTCATGTTATAAACAAGAAACATGTCTGACATCCAGCTTTTTAATTCTGAAAATATTCTTTACTTTGATCATATGAAATAAAGGCGGCAACTCCAATATCTGAAGCAGTATGTAGTAAACCAAATTTTTCTTTCAGTCTATTACAAATAGAGTGGCTGATTTATTTTCTGGCTGTTTATCCAAATTCAAACAATGGTAAGAGATACTGTGGGATATGTAATAAAAAAACATTAGAGAAGGACTTGAGCATTTAATTTGTGTAAACTGACTTCATCATACTACTGAGCAAAACAGTACTATGTGGTCACTTGCCAATAAAAAGTAGAACAACATTAAGGTACGGGGCTGGTTAGGAAAAACTCGATTATGAACAGTGATGCACTTAATTATTTTTAAAATACTTAGAAAGTGGGACAAAAACCATAGATCAGTGATAATATGATATTGCAATTTTTCTTCTAATATTAAAAAAAAAAAAGGAAGCTCAGCTAAGCAAGAGACAACATTCATGAAGTATTTTAATAGGGTATAATTATTGGATATATTGAATATATACCCAATTGACATGTAATAGTTAACTCCAAAAATACATATATTATTTTTATACTTTTGGATATTTATAGGATGGGACATGAGTTCTAAACCAAGAGCTACTTCACTACATAAGTTCATATGAATTCTATTACTACTTTTGGAACCAATTTTGCTTTAACCATGATTTTTATTATCTGTGACCTCCTTTTCCCAAATTTCCCCCAGTAAATAAATAATTAACTGTGCTTTAATTTTAATCACAACACTATAGAGAAAATAATAGATATTTCAGTATACTTGTTACAATCTTTTTCTAACCTCTTCTGCCAGATGATCTTGCTCTTTTTGAAATGGATCAATTTTTTTAACAGGTTGAAGTCCTCCAAATGCACGACTCTCTGTATTGTTTGCAATACTTGATAATAGAGAGTCTTCCCCTTCGTATTCTGGTGTTTTCTTAGAAACTGTTTCATTTTTCTCTCTAGATGTTCTCATCTTTATGTCCTAAAGAAGACAGACACATAATATTAAAACCTTAATAACCAGGACTGATTTTCACTAGCGGTTCTTAAGTTATCACAAATCTATAAAAGTTTATTAACATTACTGTGAAATTACATGTTCCCTGGCACAATTAAATAATTCCAATATTCCCATTTAAAATAGGTAATTAGAAATAGTACATAATGTGCAAATACTGGGAAATGTAAAAATAAAATTTTAATTTAATTGCAGTATCAACAAAAATAAGTATTTTTTCATGTTAGTATAATCAGAATTAGTTTAAAATTATCTTTAAATGTACCTTTTCAAATACTGTGACATTGCTTGTATCTGATAAAGAAGCTGGCTGCAATGGGAAAGAAACAGAGCTAAGAGGAAAAAAGATAACAAATCCAAGTTATGAGTGTGAAAACATCCCATTCACTTTATGTATCTGAATAGTCTAAAAAAACTGTCTGCCCCGTATCTGTCCGTTACGATTTCACTCAATTCGTCCCGGTCATCAAAAGGCAGTTTATTCTAGGGAGGTGTAGTGACAATTAGAGCAGTACTTTAGCCCAATTTGTGTATCAGCCTCCCAAATTATGAATATTTGCCTTACCTGCTATATATCTTAAATCAACAGCATGTTTTACAAGGGCTAAATGACTTGAGGAACACTCAAAAACTTGAGTACAGGGTCAGAACAAATTCAAAATTCAATTAATTAAAATTGCATTATTACAATGCCCTCCATCTTCAAATCACTGAATTTCATTGTAGCAGAGACTTTCTTATAAGATTCTTTGGATATTTCAAGGTCTAAAATCAGTATTTGTTATGATGAATTTTTCTCTATAGCAAATATGTTACTGCTACAATAATCATGTTTATTTATTCAGTTTGCTGCATTGTATATATAATATTCCTTAATCTCTCAAATTCTCTTGCCCCTTTGAATAAACATAAAAACTTTATGCATCACTTCATAAGTTATTAAATTTCTAAAGCCTTGAAAGCAATGATAACTTTCACCATTTATCTTCATCTTGAAAGAACTTTCAAATTCAGTCACGGACTGGGTCTGCTTGTGGTTAAAAGCTTTTCCATGCTAGGTAATATGAAAGGCAAGACTACCAGAGACCATTTTTTTTTTTTTTTTAAATATTTTATTTATTGATTTTTAGAGAGAGGGGAGAGAGAGAGAGAGAGAGAGAGAGAGAGAGGAGCAGGAAGCATCAACTCCCATATGTGCCTTGACCAGGCAAGCCCAGGGTTTCGAACCAGCAACCTCAATGTTCCAGGTCAACGCTTTATCCCACTGCGCCACCACAGGTCAGGCCAGAGACCATTTTTCAACATCAACTATGTCTTTATTTTCAGTTCATAATGGCCAGAAGTATAAAATTAATAGCTTTGTAAATATTTTATGAAATAACAAATATACTTATCCAAACTTTTCAAATATGCCCTTGTTAGAATTATCATCTATCTTCCAAACAATTCAAAATCACAAAAATTGTTCAAGCTTCAGCTTTACCTCAACAGGATATAATCTAGATAGCAAAGGCAAAAAAAATTAAAAATCTACTTCTACTTTACTTTAATTTTTCTAAAAACTCAACATTAAAATGATTAAAAGCCCTGTGAAGCAGGGGCAGCAACCTATACAACAAGGCCACTAGGATGCCATCACAAGATGGTGAGCTCCTTGAGGACAAACACTGTGTCTTTCCAAAGGCTATTTCCCCTGGTGCTTGGTATTGCAATACTTATTTGTAACTGATTTGACAGATTGACTAATCATCTATGAATAAATGTCACTTGAGGATGAGGTTCTACAGATAAAACCATCAAATTTTTCTACTTGAATCATTCTTGCAGAGCCTCATAATAGGAGAAAAATAGAAGTATATTCTATATCTTCTCTCTCATTTCTGAATTGACAACATGCAATTAGCACTGTCAACATCTCAATCTAAAACAACTTCAAAGCAGCCCTGGCTCAGCACTTACTCTCTATCTACTTGCCATAACAAAATGGAGGCCCATGAAATCCTGCTACTGTAACATCAAAAGAAAGGGTGTTGATCCTGTTGTGGGAATTTATCCTAAGGAGAAAGCACTTCCAAAGGGGGATGGGGGTGGGGGAGGGGAGGTGCCATGCTTTCTATAATAAAAATTTTTAGAAAAGCCTATCTAAAAAGATATAAAATGTTACAAAACCATTATAAGTAAAAATAATATAATGTTAAGTAAACATACTAAAAAAACTGCACTTGTACTATGTTAATGTTTAGAAATTTTTGTATTTTAGAATATGACTATGCTTTGATTAAAACTAAATTTATGATTGTAAAGAAAGCCTAAAAAGAACTTGAGGAAAAATCTGAAAAGCGACTTGGTAGAAATTTTAGCGAATAATTTTTCATTTTTATTTGCTGTTGTTACAATCTACGATTAACAGAAATAATAAACAGTTGTAAAAAAAAAAAAGAAAGATATGATATTGGAATTCAATTTCTAAGACTAAGGATGTTCAGTTGACAGAAATTCAAGATCACACTGCCCTATCTTTGAAATTCAATAAAGGAGAAACTACAGCGGTCAAAGGTCTAAAAAGAACTGCATCACCACCACTAGAAATAATCCCCTTTCAGAAACCATTGCATAGAAAGTTAGGGTCCACAGTGTAGAGCAAAGACATCACCAATCACTGAATTCTGGCTTTAAATATGGCGAAGCCTCTGTCAATCACTCTGATGAAAACCAGCCATGAGATTTACGGAGAACACTACTTACATTTTAGCACTTGTGAACGACAACTCCATGCGAAAGGGCTACCTAACACACTTACTCTAAAAACTACATTCTTCCATGTTTTTAATTGAACAGCATTGATCATATCCACACATGAATTTCCCAGTTAACTACACTGATACTGATAAAAGGTGTTGCCAATATGTACAAATAAAATATTTAGTATAATAGCTGACCTACATGCAAAAAAACCAGTATTTTTTAAGTGCAGTGTACCCACATTACACATTACTAATAAAATGTTTTATTATAAAATACCATTTACAGTCAAGAATTCTGACGTTTATTTCCACATCTCAGTAACAACACTGCCTTCTGTTATCAAGTACTAATATTATTTCATATTCCATTAAGCATTTATCCCTCATCACCAAAAGCCTTCCCCTACCTCCCTTCAAAAATCCCAACTTATAATTAAAGTATCAAAAGATAACTAAAAGATCCAGGAGCTTAGAAAAGCACAAATATGAAAACCAAAACATATTTAATACAATTTCTTTTCCCCATATTAAGAGGTTTCATTTGAATTAAATTGTGGGGGGAGACTACTTCTGGCTGGCTACCGCAGAATTCTGATACAACATTCTACTTCGAGAAAGAATCTTGAGGTTCAATGGAGTTCATAAATAAGATCTGATTTATGAACTAATCTATTAACTCCATCAATCTTTAGTCCAGCAAGACTTTAATCAAAATATTTAATTTGCTCACTCATGGAAAGAGAAACCAAAAACATGATTAAGATTGGGAAGCACTAGCCATTCCCCGCCAGCATGCTTTAAGAACAATTGTGATAAGGGACTAAAATGCACAAGCCCAGCAACTTTATTTCTTCAATATCAGGTATTCACAGAAGATTTCATTATGTACTCAAAAAATCAACATCATATCCAGATCTAAAAATAAAAATATAATTCTTCCACAAGTAGTCCTGACCTCCTGTGAAAATTACTACAGAGGAAACTACCAATAGTTTAATATCACATACAATAGTATCCCCACCTTATCTACAGGGGACACATTCCAAGACCCTCCGTAGATGCCTGAAACTACAAATAGACCCAAACCCTGTATTTACTATATGTTATATACAGATATAGTATACACATACCTTTTCACATAAAGGAAGCATTTTACAGCTTTGGCATCTCTACTCTTGCACTTTGGGGCCGTTAATAAGTAAAATAAGGGTCATCTGAACACAAGAACTGCAATACCACAACAGCTGATCCAATGATCCAGACAGCTACTAATGGCTGTGCAGCATATACAGCGTAGATAAGCTGGATGAAGGGACAATTCACATCCTGGGCAAAAACAGAGCCAGACGGCCCAAGATTTCACCCCACTACTCAAAATCACGCACTAATACTTAAAACTATGAATTATTTATTTCCCGGAATTTTCCATTTAATATCTTCGAAATGTGAGTGTAGGTAACTGAAACTACCAATAAGAAGGGACTACTGTGTAAATAAGTTTGACCCTTGTTAAGGTGTTTCAACTTATTAAGAATATATATAATAAAGAGAGCCTCAATTTATTTTAAATTTATAATTTTCTTTTAGATTTTCCTAAGAATTGTTTCCATATGTGTGTCTAATTTACATGGGAAACTTGGACTGAAAGACACCTATTTACGGTAAAGAGTATTCAGAAAAAATAATAATAAAAAAATATATATGTTTAGTATATCTGTATTTGTTTGCTATTTAGTACTTCTAAATTTCAATAAAAAACAAATTATCCCAAATGAATAACATACATTCAGTTTGAACATTTTTGCTTATATAATCTGGCATCAGTTTTTAAGGGCCAAAATGGGTAACAGAAAAAACAGGCATTAAATAAGAATACTCCTGAAAGAAGTTACAGCAAATTAAGTAGGTTCAATTTTTTCCCGTTAAATTTTTAGGATTTGATTTTATCAAAAGCCTTCCTCTTCTTTTTCTTTTTTAATTTTTCCATTAATTCGAGAGAAAAGAGAGAAAGAGAGGGAGGGAGGGAGACACAGGCAGGGAAAAGGGAGGGAGAGTAAAGAAGAGGGAGAGAGAGGGAGAGAGAGAGAAGCAGCAACTCGTTTCACTTAGTTGTTTCATTTAGTTGTGTACTCACTGACTGCTTATCATACATGCCCTGTCCAGGGGTCAAACCCCCGACTTCTGCATGCCAGGTCAGCACTTTACCCACTGAACAACCCAGCCACGGCCTAGCCTTTCCTTTTTTTAAAGAATTGAGATCTTTTTATCAAATGGCAAATGAAAACCCCAACATAAAATACAGATAAAAGAGCGAGCTGCTCAGGTTGAAGTGGGACACCTTGGAATACCAACAGGCTGAATGAATTAGATTCAATCCACAGCACCAGAGGGAGCTACAGAACACAGAACTACTGAGGAGATCATCTCAAAGGTCTCTCAACCTTGGATTTAGTCAATAGCTACAAGTGGTTTCAAAGAAGTTCACAGACAAAAAAAGACAAAAATTCCCAAACTTACATTAGATAATTTCTATATGTTGTTTTCTTCAAAAATTAGATGACTCCCATGAATCCCAACATTTTGATACAAAAAAAGAAAAAATAAATGCCCATGTATCAGAAATGCTGACTCTCCCCTGAAAATGTAGATTTGCAGTGAAAAAATACTGTCTGCTTAAAAAAAGAAAATTATGGCCTGATCTGTGGTAGTGCAGTAGATAAAGCAATGACCTGGAACACTGAGGTCACTGATTCAAAACCCTCGGCTTGCCTCGTCAAGGTACATACAGGAAGCAACTACTGAGTTCATGCTTCCGGCTTCCCCCTCCTCTTTCTCTCTTCTCCTCTCTCTAAAAATCAATAATTTTTTTTTAAATTTTTAAAATAAAAAGAAAATTAGGAACTATCCCACAGTAGAGAAGCTTGGAAACTGGCTAAAGATGAGACTAAAATTAATAAAGGGGGGAAAAGCCAGTATGAAAATCAATTTGTTTTACCTGTTGGCTAGGTTATATGCAGTTCCCAGTACATCACTGGCTCTTCTGCAATCATTTTCTTGGTCATGCTGCTTAGGTATATCTAAAGAAAAAAAAAATCAATTACTCTTTAATTGTGTTTTACATTCTAATATTCGTGGGCCTCTTGAAATTCTCAACCTCTCTAATAGAAGAAAACAAAGTCAAAATAATATAAATGCTAATAAGAAAAGACAATTAGTCAACTGTTAAATATAAAGTGATAGGCAGGACAGTAATAGAAAATATCTATTAATAGCCTTTTCTAAAAGGATTAATAGTTCATACTGTTTCTAAAAGGTATCATCCACATTTATCCACATTATATAGCTATGCTTCATGTTTAAGTACACAGATCACCCAATTATCATATAAACCAGCAAAGCCAAAAAAATATAATTCTTAGCATATTCCAACCCAGCATCTATGACATTAGTCAACCTATGTACTTACTTTTCAACATGTCATTGAGGAACTGTCTCACTACTGTACTAACAATGGAAGAAAGAAACAGAAGATGGAGACCTGCCTTCAAGGAGTTAGTACAAAAAAAACAACTATTGATGAGTAGGTATATTGCTACAGTATTATGACAGAAGTATATACAGAATGCAAGGAAGCAGAAATGCATCTGGCCCAGACTAGGGAAACATGAAGAAGGCATGAGAGCATGGTAAGACATGAAACTGATGAAGAAAGCATTGCTAGATTACAGAGGATAATATTCCAGGGATTCCTCTTCTTTCAACATGTTAGATTCTAAAGACTATACATGTCCAAAGTACTACTACATAACAAGCCAATGCATACTAGTAAGGTTTTCCTTAATCCATCATAATAGTATGTTGCCTTATTAACATTTTCAATCCCTATGCTTTTGCAGCTACTGAGTGAATGAGATTTATAAATATTCCAAAAATGAGGACAAACACAAATATACCACAAACTTAGTAGACAGCCATAGACAAAGATAATCACCACAACTATAAACACCATCTGATGGTAGTAGGCACAGTTGACGCACATTTGTTCTGGTATGTAAGAAAGTGTGTAAGGTAAAAGTTGCTAAGTAAATTAGCATCTAGAGCAGGGGTCTCAAACTCAACTCAGCATGTGGGCCGCAGAGCAAGATCACAGCTGTTCGGCGGGCCGCACTAGGTCTACAAAAGGCAACTGTTACGCAACATTTTCTCACTGCAGTTGAAAACAAAAAAAAATCAGTACAACAAGCACAATCGTACATGCAGTTTACTCAGTGTCACAAAACGACCAGAAACTGTAGTTCGCATCACAACTGCTGTTAACTAAGCTAATATCTAGCTAGGATGCTAGAGAAATGAAAAATACAAGTAGGCCCCTAGGCTTACTTAATTTTATCCAAAATATTTTGAACTTCGTGGATTAGTCTGCGGGCCGCACAAAATTGTTCGGCGGGCCGCGAGTTTGAGACCCCTGATCTAGAGCTTTTTCCTTTTTCTCTTCTTAAAGGTGATGGGTGATAGAAAGTCACTGATGTGTATTATACCTGGAGATAAAAAGGATATTTACACTACAGAAAGACCACCGAGAACCATCCGTAATAGGAAATAGACAGAACATTAGTGGCAGAGCAACTAGTCAGAACACGATTACAGGCAAGAAATGACAATCTAGCCCTGGCTCCCCCAACAGCTTCCAGAGCTGGAGCCACCCAGTTGCCATAATCCAGTTCATCCTCATCCAGAACAGGACAGGCAAAATGCGCCCGGCCAAGTGGTATATGCACTTTGATGATGATGAGAAACAAAAGTTGATCGAGGACGTGCACACCATGGTCACTGTCTGAAATGCCAAACGCAACAACTTTGTGGAGCTCCAGAACTTTAAGATCATTTACCAATACTATGCTGGCCTCTTCTCTACATCTGTGTAGAACTCAGTGACAACAACCTGGCCCGCCTGGAGGCCATCCACAACTCCGTGGAGGTCTTCAACAAATATTTCCATGACATCTGTGAACTGGACCTGTTCAACTTCTACAACGGTTACACAATCATGGAGGAAATGTTCCTGGCCAGGGAGCTCCGCAAGGCCAGCCAGACGAAGGGGCTGAAACCGCTGTTGATGCTGCAGTCCAGAAGTAAGGGTGGTGACCCCTCCACCCATCCCTCCCCAGACTCGCCTGCTCACTTGCCCCTTTCTAGGCTTTGGGTCCCACCACCCCAGCAGCCTTCTCCTTCAGCTGCCCAAGAGGAAGGTACCCAGCTGAGTCTGAACCACAAGGAAGAAGACTGCACCCCAATGCCTCTGGGCTCCAGCTGCGGGAGAGGCCACCTTGCGTGTATCGAGTAACTGTGCCATTGTCGTGTGATGCCATGAATGTGCATGCAAAAGACCCCAATAAACCTGTGGTCCCCCCATCTAAGAATAAAAACTAAACGATAGCACTTAAGATGTGAGGATAGCAAAGGAGGAGACAGACAAAATAGGGACTTAGGGGGTAAAAACAAAACTGAATTCACCACTACAAAGCAAACCAAGATGAAACAGACACTGACTCCTAGCATAAACACACTAGAACTGCTAAATAAAAGGTAAGAAAAAGAAAAAAGAATGCCCACAAAAAAATGAAAATCATGCCAGAACCAAAGATAGAAAGCATGACCAGCACGGTACGCCCACAGTGAGAAATGAAGGTTCAGTGAGGCAGGCTCTGGGGACTGGACACTGGAGACATGATGCCCACACGGTAAGAAGAAATATCATCTCAGGTCACTCAGGCTGGGGGCTGAGAGACTGCTATAAGGCAGGACACTCACTGTAAAGGCTGCTCATCCCCTAAAAAGGGGCATTGCAAAAATTTGCCAGCTGGCCTGACCTGTGGTGGCACGGTGGATAGAGTGTCAGCCTGGAGCACTGAGGTCGCCAGTTTGAAACCCTGTGGGTAAACCCTGGCCAGTTGGCTTAATGAACAGAGCGTCGGCCCAGTGTGTGGACATCCTGGGTTCGATCCTCAGTCAGGGCACACATGAGAAGCGACCATCTACTTCTCTTCCCCTCCTTCTAACCCTTCTCTCTTCCTCTCTCACAGCCAGTAGATCAATACGTTTGAGCATCGGCCCCCAGGCCCTAAGGATTCAAGCATCAGTCCCAGATGGGGGTTACCAGGTGGATCCCGGTTGGGGCACATGTGGGAGTCTATCTCCCCCCCTCCTCTCACTTAAAAAAAAGAAAAAACCCCAGGCTTGCCCAGTTGAGGCAAATATGAGAAGCAACTATTAATGCTTTTTGCTCCTCTCCTCCCCTCTTCTCTTTCTCACTGCTCTAAAATCAATTTAAATTTTTTTTTTTAATTTTAAAAAAAATCTTTAAAATCTTGCCAGCTGGACCAGGAAAGTAGCAGAGAAGCTTTCTGTCTATCTAGAGTCCTTGAGGGAGGGAAAAGAAATAAAAGAAAAAGGAAGGGAGTAAGGGAGTGAAGGAGTGAAGGAGTGAAGGAAGGATGGAGGGAGGGAGAGAGGGAGGGAAGGAGGGAGGGAGGGAAGGAGGGAGGGAGGGAAGAAAGGAAGAAGGGGGAGGGAGGGAGGGAGGGAGGGAAGGAAGAAGGGGAAGGGAGGGAGGGAGGGAGGGAGAGAGGGAGGGAGGGAGGGAGGAAAGAAAGAAGGGGAAGGGAGGGAGAGAGGGAGGGAGGGGAAGAGAAGGGGGAAAGAGGAAGAAAGGAAGAAAATTAAAAACCCAGCCTACTCAAAAGAAGGTGTGAAATCCAAACTTCTACTTGCTATTTGTAGGAATCCCAAACCAAAGACACTAACTGGCCTAGCTTAGGGGACCAACTATAGAGACCCTTCTACAATCCAGGGCCCACATGACTCCTCCAAGGGGGGGAAGACCCACTGACCATAGTCAGAGTTGAGTTTATAGTCAACAAGAAACAAACCACCATGAAAATTAGTAAGCAGAGAACATAGGAGCAGAAGTACCTGAAACACAGAGATAGGAGAAAAATTGACAAAAATAAAATCACTGTATTTTAAATCATTAGAAAAATAAATAAAACAGGAAACAATGAAATATGACAGCATGAAGAACAGGAAGTTTTGAAAAACAAGCAAATGAAAAGTACATTCATGAAAACTAAATATTAAATGGAAAGGTCAAAAGAAATTAAACCTGACTAACGAGACAATTGGTGAACCATGAGATCCAAAATACCCAGAATGCAGCCCACAGTTACAAAAAGGTTACAAATATGAATGAGAAATTAAGATATACGAAGGACAGAATTAGAAGTCTCAGCAATAGGACTTACAAAAGGAAAGACTCAAAAGAATGAGAGGAGCAATATTAGAAGAGATATTAGCAAACAAGTTTTCAGAACTAAAAAAAGATATGAGCAATCAGATTAAGTAAGTACACACAGGTCCCAAATAGGCAAAATAAAAATAAATCTACATTTAGACACATCTCAGTGAAACTGCATAATACAAAAATAAATAAATAAAAGTCTTCAGAGCAACCAGACATCAAAAACTAATTACCAGCAAATCAATGACAATGAGACCAACAGCAAATGTCTCAGAAATACAGAAAGCAGAGAGCAATAAGATCATAACATCAAAGAACTAAGGAAAAATAGGTGTCTATTTTAGAATACTATATCCAGTCAAACTATCAGTGAAAATAATGACATTTCCCAGAAAGACTAAGAGATTCTAATATTCAGGGTCCAATGATAAAAGTAAAGATACACTTCAAGATATATTTCTCAAAAGGAAAAAGAAGAAAAGAAGTAATATTGATTAAAAAAAAATTAGCATATTGGTAAACCTAAACATATAAAGTGGTCAAAACACATATGAGAAGCAATCAATGAACAACTAAAGTGACACAACTATGAGTTGATGCTTCTCATCTCTCTCCCTTCCTGTCTGTGTGTGTCTCTCTCGCAAAAAAAAAGAAAAGAAAAAAAGTAATGAAGTACTAATACATGCTACAACTTGAATGAACCTTGAAAGCACTGTGCAAATGGAAAATTACACAAGTGAGAGTAGCCAGACACAAAAAGCTTCATGTGGTATGACTCCATTTATACAACATCTCCAGAAAAGGCAAATGCATAAAGACATGAAGTACATTAGTGGTTGTTAGAAATTGGACAAGGTGGCCCTGGCCAGTTGGCTCAGTGGTAGAGCATCGGCCTGGTGTGCAGAAGTCCCAGGTTCGATTCCAGGCCAGGGCACACAGGAGAAGCGCCCATCTGTTCTCCATCCCTCCCCCTCTCTTTCCTCTCTGTCTCTCTCTTCCCCTCCCGCAGCCGAGGCTCCATTGGAGCAAAGATGGCCCGGGTGCTGAGGATGGCTCTGTGGCCTCTGCCTCAGGCACTAGAGTGGCTCTGGTCGCAACAGAGCGACCCCCCAAAGGGGCAGAGAATAGCCCCCTGATGGGCAGAGCGTTGCCCCCTGGTGGACATGCCGGGTGGATCCCGGTCGGGCGCATGCGGGAGTCTGTCTGACTGTCTCTCCCCGTTTCCAGCTTCAGAAAAATACAAAAAAATAAAAATAAAAAATAAAAAATAAAGAAATTGGACAAGGTGAAAATGGCGAGTTAATGGTTACGGGATTTCTATTTGAGGTAATAAAAATACTCTGGCCTGACCAGGAAGTGGCACAGTGGATAGTGTGTTAGCCTGGGAGGCTGAGGATCAAAGTTCAAAACCCCAAAGTCACCAGCTTGAGCGCAGACTCATCCAGCTTGAGCACGGGGTCACGGGTCTAAGCGTAGGATCACAGACATGACCCCATGGTCACTGGCTTAAGCTTTAAAGGTTGCTGGCTTGAAGCCCAAGGTCGCTGGCTTGAGCAAGGGGTCACTGGCTCAGCTGGAGCCTCTCAATCCCCACCCCAGTCAAGGCACATATGAGAAGCAATCAATGAACTAAGGTGCCGCAACTATGAGTTGATGCTTCTCATCTCTCTCCTTCCTGTCTGTCCTTCTCTCTCGTTCTCTCTCTCTCTCTCAAAAAAAAGAAAAAAGGAAAAAGAAAATACTCTGGAACTTGACAGTGCTAATAGTTGCACCAATTTTGTGAATATGCCACTGAGATGTACATTTTACAACAGTGAAATGATGTGCAATTCATCACAATAAAAAAATAATTGCACCTGACCAGGCAGTGGCGCAGTGCATAGAATGTTGGACTGGGATGCGGGAGACCCAGGTTCGAGACCCCAAGGTCACCAGCTTGAGTGCGGGCTCATCTGGTTTGAGCAAAGCTCACCAGTTTGGATCCAGGGTCGCTGGCTTGAGCAAGGGGTTACTTGGTCTGCTGTTGCCCCACGGTCAAGGCACATATGAGAAAGCAATCAATGAACAACTAAGGTGTCGCAATGAAAAACTGATGATTGATGCTTCTCATCTCTCTTCGTTCCTGTCTGTCTGTCCCTATCTATCCCTCTCTCTGACTCTTGCTCTCTCTCTGTAAAAAAAAATAATAATAATAATAATTGGAGAGAAAAAGAATGTAAAGGAACAGTTATTATAGTGACAAATATTGATAAGAGGGAAGTTTAAAAAAGAAAAAACAACAAACCTGGTAGTGAAGCAGGATACTGCAAAAGAATACTTCTTGCATATACTTCTTCTGAGGCAGGATCAAATGAAAGAGGGGACATAGGTGGTAAAAGATCCACAGCCTTAAAATAGAGAATTCATAATTTTGAAATATACACATTTTATTCACTACCACATATCAAGACTGTTAATCTATGAATAGATGATTGCAACAAAGACAGAATTACTATGCATATAAGTTATCCTATAATTATTTTTAAAACAAGGAGTACAATATTAAAAACAAAGAGATTACTTTATCCTTCAGCTACATCTCAAACACAGTATCTAATTCAAGAAAATCTCATTTTTTAATACAATCCTTTGAATCTAACAATACTAACTATAAATCACAACAGCCATTTGATGAATATTCTCACATGTACTTAAAAGAATTACAGAAACCAAACATTTGAACTTTAGGCTCAAATGCAAAGATGACAAAAATACATTTCTAGGTCATTCATAACAAGATAAATCAAGAGACTGCCTTATATCTATTAAACTACTTTCCAAAATGCAAATCAATCCCAGACAAGAAAAAGCTAAAGGAGTTCATCACCACCAAACCAGTGTAACAAGAAATGTTAAATGAACTTCTTTAAAAAAAAGATAAAAAATATAAATAATAACATGGCAATACCTACGTTATCTATCAGTAGTTACTTTAAAAGTAAACAGTTAAAATGCTCCGATCACAAAGGGTGGTTGAATGGACAAGAAAAAAAGACCCTTCCATATGCTGCCTACAAGAGACTCACTTCAGATCAAAAAACATACACAGACTGAAAGTAAAGGGATGGAAAAAGATACTTCATGAAAATAGAAGCAACAACAAAAAAAGGCTGGTATAGAATACTTAAACCAGACAAGATAGACTTTAAAACAAAGGCTATAACAAGAGACAAAGAAGGACCCAGAAGTTCCATTTCTGGGTACTTGTCTGAAGAAATCTAAAATACTAATTCAAAAAGACATACGCATCCATGTGTTCACTGTAGCATTATATACAATAGCCAAGATATGGAAGCAACCTAAGTGTCTTTCAATAGATGAATGGATAAAGAAGTGCTGCATATATACAATGGAATATGACTCAGCCATAAAAAATAATGAAATCTTGCTATTTGCAAGAACATGAATGGACGTAGAGGGTATTATGTTAAGTAAAATAAGTCAGACAAAGACAATTACCATATGATTTCACTTATATGTGTAATCTGAAAAACAAAATAAATGAACAAACAAAACAGAAACAAACTCATAAATACAGAGAACATTTTGATGTGGGGACCAGGGATAATGGGTGAAAAAGGAAAAGGAATTAAGTACAAATTAGTAGTTACAAAATAGGCATGGGGATGCAAAGTACAGCATAGTAGCAATTTTCAACCTTTTTCATCTCAAGGCACACATAAACTAATTACTGAAATTCTGCAGCACACCACAAAATGTATTTTATTTTTTGCCAATCTGACAAAAATAGGTATAATTTTGATTCATTCACACTGGACGTCTATTGTTGGGTTGACTGTGGTCATTTTTTTATATGACAATTTAAGGGAAAAGAGGTCAGTGCCACTGACTAAACAGTCAGGTATTGCATATTTTAAAAATTCTTACAGCACACTGGTTGAACATCGCTGGCATAGAGAATACAGTCAATAATATTGTAATAACTATGTATGGTGTCAGATAGGTACTAGATTTATCAGCATGATCACCTCATAAGTTATATATATAAATGTCTAAACACTATGTTGTATACCTGAAACTAATATAATATTGTATGTCAACTGTAACTGAAAAATAAAAAAAAATTTTTAAAGGCGGCAAAATGCAAGTCAACAAATATTACTTACTGTAGTCCGACCTTTAACTAGACTGAAAGGAGACAGACTAAGAATTTCTTTCCACTTTTTATGCCATTCTCCTTCTTTTTCAACAATAGAATGTGTTATAGTTGTAAGATCTTCTTTTAATTTATGGCTGTAATAACATTAAAATAATTTTATTCAAAATAGGAATATATAATAAAAGTATTAAGTAAAATTTAAGAAGTCTGTAGAAAAAGAAATATAACTGAAAGCTCAACCAATACTGCACATATAAATTGAATAAACTCTCACTAAACCCTCAGAACCTAAAATACCTTTTAAGACAGAAAGCAATGACACATCTATTACTCCATTTATCTTTAAAATACTATTTTTTTCCTTATTCTGAACTCAAGCCAAAATTCTACTCCCAGTCTGTCCATTCCTAAAGCCAGTCCATACCTCTCAGTCACTCTGCTCAAATGAAAAACTGCTCCAAGCCCTAGTTTTACTAGTAGGATGAAAATTTATAGAAAAGTTAAAATTATTTCATAAAGGATTATCACTCAGGGCATATAATATATTCCAGATCAAAAAAAAAAAAAAAACCTACATTAATTTTCCTTCCTATTTCATGTGTCTCTCTGAGAGTTGATGACATAAGGTTTTTGAGTACTAGTAAAATTTTCACACTTGTTTGCCAAAGCAAAGAGATGTTAACTACATGAGTTGTGCTGAGAATCATCCCCCAATAAAATAACAGAGAATCTTACTAGAATACCTCATATGCTTCAGATCCAATAATCTTTCTCTCTGAAATTTGGTCTCTTTTTCAAGGAAGTGAAGGTCAATTGTCAGTCTTGCTTGGTCAGCCTGACCACATTCATATCTCATTACTTTCAAGACTTCATTTAGTAACTGAATAACTGTTAACAGGTTCAATTCCCCAGACTCATAAACATTTCCTATGTGCAGCTAAAGATTCAGAGAGAAAAATAAAAAAAGGTAAACTATAGGTTCTTAACATAATAAACTGGTACATAAATATATTTATGTTTTACTATATTAAAAAGGTTACTTAAAAGAAGAATGAAAAAAGTCAAATGTTTACCCCCAAAATAACACTATGTAATAATCGTGGTCCAAAGTAAACTGTTGTGGAAGAATTAACATGCCATGCTACAATTTTTGTTATGTAAATAGTTGAAAACAAGCCTTGGCCAGTGGTACAGTGGTTACAGTGGTTAAGAGTGTTGTCCCAGAGCACTGAGGTCCCCAGTTCGATCCTGAGGTCATTGGTTCAAGCTCCAGTCAGGGCACAGGGCACGTATACAAAGCAATCAATGGGTGCACAATTAGGTGGAGCAACAAGTTGATGTTTCTCTCTCTCTCTCTCTCTCTCTCTCTCTCTACCTCCTTGCTTTTCATCCTCCCTTCCTCTCTCTAAAAAGAAAAGTTGAAAATTAGAATAAAAAAATGCAAATAAATGTAAGCAAAATAAAGATTGAGAAAGAGCAGATTTGAAGGAAAATTATGAATTCATGTTTTTACAAAGTTGCCAACTGATAGCACCTACAAACTGAGACAACGCTCTAACCAACTGAGCTACCTGGCCAGGGCCATCAATATTTTTATAATCAGATTTCACATAAAAAGTACTACTTCTCCAAAGATCTCATAACTTCCTACTTTACCCCAATTGTTACGTACAATTCACATCCTTCATTTATATACATCACCTGCTTAGTCCTTCTACGATTCTTGAGTTGGCAGATCCTAATTTTTATGTGCTCTGAATTTAAAGTACCTGTCATGTTACCTACTATAGTGAAAGCTCTTTGAGGTCATAACAATATTTTACTTTTGGAGCCCCTGTACAATAATCAATACTTGGCATATAGTAGATGCTTAATAAACTGCAAGTTTACTTAAAAAAAAAAAAGTAAGCTTTCCAGATGGAAGTGTCCCATAACCAAGTGAAAATAATTTGAGGTAGTTTAGGTTAAAGGAGAGACTAGAAATACCAATTTGAGAATATTAACATATAGAGAGCTGATAAAGCCATGGAATTGGTTAAGAAAATACATATGAATTTGTAATGCGGGAAAGAAAAGGGGACATTAAAGAAAAAAACCATGGGAACACTTTCATTTAAAAGTCAGGCAGAGAAAAAGAAATCAGTAGTAAAAATGAGAACAGCAATCTGAAAAACCATAGGAGAGCAGAGACACTGAGATCACAAAAGCCAAAAGAGGAAAAGACTTTAAAATATTAGTAACACATGGCCCTGACCGGTTGGCTCAGTGGTAGAGCATCGGCCTGGTGTGCAGAAGTCCCAGGTTCGATTCCCGGCCAGGGCACACAGGAGAAGCGCCCATCTGTTTCTCCACCCCTCCCCTTCTCCTTCCTCTCTGTCTCTCTCTTCCCCTCCCGCAGCCGAGGTTCCATTGGAGCAAAGATGGCCCAGGCGCTGGGGATGGCTCCTTGGCCTCTGCCCCAGGCGCTAGAGTGGCTCTGGTCGCGACAGAGCGACACCCCAGAGGGGCAGAGCATCGTCCCCTGGTGGGCGTGCCGGGTGGATCCCGGTCGGGCGCATGCGGGAGTCTGACTGTCTCTCCTCGTTTCCAGCTTCAGAAAAATACAAAATATATATATATATATATTAGTAACATCAAGATGAAACAGAAACTAGAGAAGATAAAGAATTTTTAAGAAGTCATTTAGCAATCAGGAGATCACTGGTACATTATTTGAAAATTTATAAAGAACTAATAAGCATGAAATTATTTTCCTAAGTAACTTCATACTCTCTACCCTATAGATGATGTAACACCACACAAGGTACAATTAATAAAAGTTGATGGAAAAAGATGTACAGCTTTGCCAGTACCCTTCTTTATGAAAGTTTTACTAGATATACTCAAAAACAAATTCTGAAAACAGTAGAAAAACACTGTAAAAGAAAACAACATGTAATATATAAAATAAGTACGTGAAGGGAGTTTTCTCAAAAGTTCCTTTAATATCAAATGCTTACCTGACAAATTTGTTTCTCAATTTTATCAAGTAAGAGCCTTGGAACATTGATAGCAACATTAGTTCCATCTAAAGTATACTGGTCAGCAAGACTAAGAACTGAACTAACAACTTCTCTCTCTTTTTCCAAAAACAGGAGTGTTTCATTCACTGAAGCCCACAAAGACCGAACCTTTGAAAACAAACAAAATATTAACGTCTATACATAATCTGCACACATTAAAGAAATACAAAACACAAATACATGCTCACTTCCAAGAATAAATGAAGTATTCCTGGAATGGTTTCTGGTGAGAAAATTAACTGTATTTTAATAATCTAAAAGAACTGGCAGTGTTTCCAATAGAGTTTCATTTTTTTAAGGTAGAAAAATATTTATTAAGCTCTTTAATAAATTATGTGCACAGCCTGACCAGGCGGTGGCGCAGTGGATAGAGCATTGGACTGGGATGCAGAGGACCCGGGTTCGTGACCCCGAGGTCGACAGATTGAGCGCGGGCTCATCTGGTTTGAGCAAAAAGCCCACCAGCTTGAACCCAAGGTTGCTGGCCCCAGCAAGGGGTTACTCGGTCTGCTGAAGGCCCGCGGTCAAGGCACATATAAGAAAGCAATCAATGAACAACTAAGGTGTTGCAACGTGCAACGAAAAACTAATGACTGATGCTTCTAATCTCTCTCCGTTCCTATCTGTCCATCTATCCCTCTCTCTCTCTAAAAAAAAAAAAAAAAAAAAAAAAAGAATAAATTATGTGCACATAGCATTTAGAAAAGGTAATGTTTTGCAATGAATATATATTTAGATATCTTTAAGTTGTATCTCTATGCTGACCCTTAAATTAACCTTTTCAAGAACTAGAGGTTTATAACTCATATATAGCAAACCAGAAAATGTTTATTAACCCTGTTATTGCCAAGCATCTCAAAGAGGAAGATGAAATTCAACAGGGCAAAATGCCTGAAATATTTAACAAAGTAAAATTTAAAATTCAACAAAGTAAAATTAAAAAAATAATTTAGAATTTTGATTCCCTAATTCAATTAGTTCCTTTTATTTATTCATTTTTTTAACATTTTCAAAGGGTTATCAAATATTCTAAACATCTCTGAAGCTGCTTTAATCCTTCACTTGTCATTAGTATAATCCTAAAATCCCAATATGCACGCAATACAGTATGCAGCTGGTATCTCTTCTTGAGGCAAATTCAAGTGTTTTGGCACACAGTAACGAAGTATCTCCAACACAGTTTTAAAACTAAAAATTTCTCAGAACTTAGTCCACTATGATCTTCAAAAAATATCTAAGAAACCTTACACAACTAAGATGCAACTAGTATTTCCTGTATTCTAACATGCTGACAACCCAATGAAGATTTTTCAAAGAGAAGTAACTCAAGATTTTCATGAAAAAAGAAAAAAAAAGACTATGTGTTAATTGTAAGAGTCACTCATGTTTTAAAAAGTTGAAAGTTGAGAAACCATGCTTCTTAAAAAGCATCAAAAAATGCAGTCAACCAAAGGCAAGAGAAGTGAAGGCAAAGATAAATGAATGGGACTACATCAGACTAAAAAGTTTTTGCTCAGCAAGAGAAACTGACAACAAAATAAACAGACAGCCAACTAAATGGAAATGATATTTTCAAACAGCTCAGATAAGAGCCTAATATCCAAAATTTACAAAGAACTTATAAAACTCAACAACAAACAAACAATCCAATGAAAAAATGGGAAGAGGACATGAACAGACACTTCTCCCAGGAAGAAATACAAATGGCCAACAGATATATGAAAAGATGCTCATCTTCTTTAGTCATTAGAGAAATGCAAATCAAAACTACAATGCGATACCACCTCACACCTGTTAGATTAGCTATTATCAACAAGACGGGTAATAGCAAATGCTGGAGAGGCTGTGGAGAAAAAGGAACCTTCATTCACTGTTGGTGGGACTGTAAAGTAGTGCAACCATTATGGAAGAAAGCATGGTGGTTCCTCAAAAAACTGAAAATAGAACTACCTTATGACCCAGCAATCCTTCTACTGGGTATATACCCCAAAAAGTCAGAAACATTGATACGTAAAGACACATGCAGCCCCATGTTCATTGCAGCATTGTTCACAGTGGCCAAGACATGGAAACCAAAAAGCCCTTCAATAGAAGACTGGATAAAGAAGATGTGGCACATATACACTATGGAATACTACTCAGCCATAAGAAATGATGACATCGGATCATTTACAACAAAATGGTGGGATCTTGATAACATTATACGAGTGAAATTAGTAAATCAGAAAAAAACAAGAACTACATGATTCCATACATTGGTGGGACATAAAAACGAGACTAAGAGACATGGACAAGAGTGTGGTGGTTACCAGGGGTGGGGGGGAGGGAGGGGAGCAGGAGGGAAGGAGGAGAGGGGGAGGGGGAGAGAGGGCACAAAGAAACTAGATAAAAGGTGACGGAGGACAATCTGACTTTGGGTGATGGGTATGCAACATAATTGAATGACAAGATAATCTGGACATGTTTTCTTTGAATACATGTACCCTGATTTATTGATGTCACCCCATTAACATTAATAAAAATTTATAAAAAAAAAAAAAAAGAAAGAAAAATGCAGTCAACCCAAAGGTCTACCTAGAGCAGCAATTTTCAACCTTTTTAATTTCATGACACACAAACTAATTACTAAATATCTGTGGCACACTAAAAAATGTATTTTTTGCAGATCTGACAAAAAATTAAAATTGGTATAATTTTGATTCATTCACACCAGATGACTATTGTTGTGTTAGCTATTGTCATTTTTCTGTTTAACAAGTTAAGAGAAAAGAGGCCAGTGCCTCTAGCCAAATAGTCAGGTATTGCTTGTTTTAAAAATTCTCGCAGGAAAACCAGTGTGCCTCTTTTGGCACAATGGTTGAAAATCACTGAACTATAGTAAAAAGTACTCTAGAGTGTATTCACAGAACACTATGTAGCAATGAGAATGAACACACTACAACTATATACACAAACGCTTGGATAAAACATGAGTAAAAGAAGTCAAACACAAAAGACTATATTCTATATACTCCAATTTATATAACGTTAAAGAATAGGCAAAACTAATCTTCAGTGTGAGAAGGGAGATGGCTGTAAATGAAAGGGAGCTTGAGACTCCTGGGATGCTGGTAACATCTATTCCTTAAACTAGATGATGTTTACTTGGGTGTGTCACTTTGGAAAATTTTGTCACACTATATACATTTATAATTTTTATACTTTTCTTATGTTATGCCTCAATAGAATTTACAAAAGTGGGAGAGAAGTGGGGGAATACAAAAATTATCTCTATGCTGGTGTCTGTCTTCCCATGATATAAGATAAAGTTGTCCCCAAAGGAAGAGTGGTGGGTAGTCCAGTAGTTTCATAGGATAACATTTCCTTGGTGTACTTACTAAGATCCAGTCTAGCACCTGACCAGGCAGTGGCACAGTGGATAAAGCGTCGGACTGGGATGCCGAGGACCCAGGTTCCAGACCCCGAGGTCGCCAGCTTGAGCGCAGGCTCATCTGGTTTGAGCAAAGCTCACCAGCTTGAGCCCAAGGTCGCTGGCTTGAGCAAGGGGTCACTCGGTCTGCTATATCCCCCCAGTCAAGGCACATATGAGAAATCAATCAATAAACAACTAAGGAACCACAACAAAGAATTGATGTTTCTCATCTCTCTCTCTTCCTGTCTGTCTGTCCCTCTCTTTGACTCTCTGTCTCTGCCACACACACAAAAAAGATCTAGTCTAGAGATTTTGTCAATCACCCAAAGTTGAAACAATAATATTGACCAAACTCATAAGAAATTTCTGTGAAACATTTAATAGGTTTCAGACCTACCCATTAAATTTACAAACAAAGATACTGCATTCAGTAATAAGAATATTTACATTCACTAAACCAGAATCTCCATAAAAAAAAAATAACTTGGCCAGTTTTGGTTACTGCTATAGTAGCTCTACTATCTAGAAGAACACCTGGCATATGGCAGATAATCAATAAATATTCACTAAATTAATTACTTCCTGAGGACAGCAGTCCCCTTTTCAGTGACAAAGTGCCAGAGAAGGCAAAATAAAGCAACATGGTGATCACAAAATCAGAAAGACTTAAGAGATACCACCTAAACACAAAGGAGGCCTAAGAAAGCACTCCTACCCCACATCAAAGCCTCAGACTATTTATGTCAGCCAGATTACACTCTACTACCAAGCCAGCCTCAATTTAGCTTCTCATTTCTCTTTCATACCTACCATCTCCCTTCAGTAAATATACTTTATTTTTATATAAATACTACTGATCTACTGATTAAGTTACAATCAAACTAAACTTGTCTTGCTGACACGAAAGACTTTAAATTAATCATATTTAAAGCTGCTTTTGCATATAGTTAGACTTGGAAATTATAAGCTAATTTTCCCGTCATATTCAAATATTTTAGAGACACCCTGTTGATACCTTTATATACATAACACTTATAATGAGTAAAATAATAGTAACTGCTACAAAAAGAAATGACAGAGATAACATTTCTCTCTTCAAAAGTTGCCTCACCTTATGAATTTTCTCTTGTATATCACTTTGGTCATCATAAGGTTCCATTCTAGTTAAAAATTAAATAATTTCATTAGTCATTTTAAAAATCACATGGTAATTTACCATCCAAAGAGCTAATTGATCTGCAAACTCACCCACTAACATTCCAATTAAACAAAAATAAAATTCTAGCTCAAAGTAGTAGTTTGTTAAGAGAACTGGAGTAGGAATCAGAATTATACTCTACCAGTGGTCAGTAAACTCATTAGTCAACAGAGCCAAATATCAACCGTACAACGATTGAAATTTCTTTTGAGAGCCAAATTTTTTAAACTTAAACTATATAGGTAGGTACATTCCTTATCGAGGTAGCACTCACCCATGGTATTTTGTGGAAGAGCCACACTCAAGGGGCCAAAGAGCCTCATGTGGCTCGCGAGCTGTGGTTTGCCGACCTAGGCACACCTATCATCATCTAACTACTGATACACTATTTTTGTTTCTGGAACTCTCAGTTTCCTTACCTATAAAATGGAGGAGCTAAACTAATATGTAAGGCAACTTTCAGCTCTAAATGTACTTACGTTTTTAATTGGTTTTGCTGTTCTGTATATTCTGATCTCAAATTCCGTACTTCTTTAACTGATAATCTGCAAGAAAACATACAAAATAATGACTATGCAGATATTCCTCTACTTACAATGGGAGTCACATGCCAATACCCATCAGAGGTTGAATATCATAAGTCAAAACTGCATTTATTACACCTAACCCAGCGATTTTCAGCCAGTGTACCACAAGAACTTTTAAAACATGCAATACAGCCTGACCAGGCAGTGATGCAGTGGATAGAGCGTCAGACTGGGATGCGGAGGACCCAGGTTCGAGACCCCGAGGTCGCCAGCTTGAGCGCGGGCTCATCTGGTTTGAGCAAAAGCCACCAGCTTGGACCCAAGGTTGCTGGCTCGAGCAAGGGGTTACTCGGTCGGCTACAGCCTCCCAGTCAAGGCACATATGAGAAAGCAATCAATGAACAACAAAGGTGTCGTACTGCACAACGAAAAACTAATGATCGATGCTTCTCATCTCTCCTTTCCTGTCTGTCTGTCCCTGTCTATCCCTCTCTCTGACTCTATCCCTTTCTCTGATTCCCTCCCTGTCTCCGTAAAGAAAAACAACATGCGCCTGACCTGTGGTGGTGCAGTGGATAAAGCATCGACCTGGAAATGCTGAGGTCGCTGGTTCGAAACCCTGGGCTTGCCTGGTCAAGGCACATATGGGAGTTGATGCTTCCAGCTCCTCCCTCCTTCTCTCTCTCTGTCTCTTCTCTCTCTGTCTCTCCTCTCTCTCTCTCTCTCTCTCTCTCTCTCTCTCTCTCCCTCTCCACTCTAAAATGAATAAATAAAAAAATAAATAAAAATTTATAAAACTGTGAGCTCCTTGAGGACACACATTCTTTAAAAAAAGAAAAACAACATGCAATACCTGACTAGTCAGAGGCACTGACCTTGTTTCCCTTAGATTGTCAAATAAAAAGATGACAACAAACACAATAGCCATCTGGTGTGAACCAACATTATACCTATGTTTTTTTTGGTCAAATCAGCAAAAAAATATTTTGGTGTGCTACAGAATTTTAGTACTTAGTTTATGTGTGCCATGAGATGAAAACAGTTGAAACTGCTGATCTAACCTACTAAGCATCACAGCTTAGCAAAGACTACCTTAAATGTGCTCAGAACACTTACATTAGCCTACAGTTGGGAATTTACCTTGAGTCTTATCTCAAGATGAACTGCCTTACCCTTCTTCTCACCAGAAGAGTCACAGATGGGCATTCTGTAAACATGATGGGATACAAAAACACAATATCCAAAAAACACTGGCAATAGAGTACACTGTAGAGTATCAGTTGTACTCTACTGCAGAGTGCCAGTACTACATTGTATCGTACCACATATCACTAGCCCAGGAAAAGATCAAAATTCAAAGTATGGTTTCTAGTGAATGCATAAGGCTTTCACACCATTCTAAGTCAAAAAATCTTAAGTCTAACCACTGTAAGTCAGTAACTGTCTGTAATTCCATTACAATTAAACAGTACAGTTACTTTAATATTTTCCCCATTTCATATCTTTGCTCCAGGCCTCTGAGGACTATTCTTCCAAATACCCCCAGTAGCCAGCTAAAGGACTCTACACTCCCTTTTAGAGTTGTAAGATTTAACATGCAGGCTGCTAATGAGATGAACCAAGGATTCTTGGCAATGCATACTCTCTAACTTCAAGTAAAAATGTTGGAGGTCAGTAAGACTACTTTGTTCTCTTATCCTTATCTCACATACCTAAGGGGATGTTTCAATGTTATCTAAGACAGACAAGCAACATTGTAATTTTAAGGTAATAAATAGTGTGGGACCTTGTAGCATTTATAATAGAGCACACAGCATTTAAAAAGTTATCTTACTAGGGTTGTTAATAATAGTAAGAAATTAGACACAATCTACTTTTAAGAGTAAGGACCTTGTCTATCTTGTTTAATACTGTAGGATCAGTGCCTAAACAGTATCTGGCACACAGAAGTAACTCAAAAACAAATTTACTGAACAGATGGCCCTAAACATAAAAGAGTACAAAGTGGTTAAAGAAACTATGAAACACCTACTTGGAAGAATATCTATTTAATACTCAACCAACTATTAAGTAGACATTAACAGCAATACACTATGGTATCTATTTAATAGATACTCAAAAAACTATTAAGCAGACATTAACATCACACACTATGGCAACATGAAAAATTTACAGAATGAAATATTAAAGATAAAAAAACATACAAAACAGAATGAACACTACGCAGCTTAAAAATATACTTTCATGGGGTTTTTTGGTTTTTTGTTTGTTTGTTTTTACAGAGACAGAGAGAGAGTTAGAGAGAGGGATATATAGAGACAGACAGACAGGAACGGAGAGAGATGAGAAGCATCAATCATTAGTTTTTCATTGTGACACCTTGGTTGTTCATTGATTGCTTTCTCATATGTGCCTTGACTGGGAGGCTACAACAGACTGAGTAACCCCTTGCTCAAGCCAGCGCGACCTTGGGTCCAAGCTGGTGAGCTTTGCTCAAACCAGATGAGCCCGTGCTCAAGCTGGTGACCTAGGGGTCTTGAACCTGGGTCCCCGCATCCCAATCCGACGCTTTATCCACTGCGTCACCACCTGGTCAGGCTATACTTCCATGTTAAAAAAAGAAAAAAGCAAATTAAAATTTTAAACTAAAGTGATCTTTTCCTTTCCTCTAAACTTTCATTTACAGTATACATAAAGTTTAAAACATTTTACTCAGAAGTTATCTGGTTTTAAAATGGAAAGATAACAGCAAAAGAATTTTGAAGTAAGCATGGATTATTACCATTGAAGGTATACTAGTGACATTTGTATAAATAGAAACAAATCTTCATTTTCTGACTATCAAACTATTACTTACTGTGAATTTTCCTGATACTTTTGTAAAACAAAATCTTCTCTTTGTAAAATTTTTAAAAATCTGTTACGTGCTACATGGGACCTGGCAATGCACTTGTGTAAATCTTGTGGCTTTACATTAAACGTCTCTGCAAAATGTTTGGATGAATCTATACGGAACACAAAATCATAGAAAATTTAGACTTATAAGCTATTAAGTATTTTAAAGGTTGGATTTTATTATTATTAATTTTCAATAATTATTTACTAATTATTAAATTTTTAAAGAGATTAATAACCCTATATAACAACTCCTTAAAAGCTGACATACCACATACATAAAAAGATACAACTAATTTCCACATAAGCAAGGATGACCTATTTTTAAAGTAGGCAACTTTAAAAAGATATCTGAAGTTGAGTTGTTTCACACAATTAAAACCTTTTAGAGTCCATCTGCCGAAAATAAATCTTTTTTTTTTTACAGAGACAGAGAGAGGGATAGATAGGGACAGACAGACAGGAACGGAGAGAGATAAGAAGCATCAATCATCAGTTTTTTGTGGCGACACCTTAGCTGTTCATTGACTGCTTTCTCACATGTGCCTTGACCATGGGCCTTCAACAGACGGAGTAACCCCTTGCTCAAGCCAGCGACCTTGGGTCCAAGCTGGTGAGCTTTTCTCAAACCAGATGAGCCCTCAAGCTAGTGACCTCAGGGTCTCAAACCTGGGTCCTACACACCCCAGTCCGACGCTCTATCCACTGTGCTACTGCTTGGTCAGGCCCAAAATAATTCTTATCACAGCTTGTTATATCCAAGAACAAATACACTGTCATATATGAACAAATTCTTAACAAGATCTTTTAACAACAAAGGAAGAAAATATACTACAAGATATGAGATAAGATCACATCACCTGTATTTCTGCCATAAGCTTACTTTTCTTCCTAGTAACAGGACAGGACCAAATAAAAAAAAGTGTGTAAACACAATAAATTAAATTTTAAAAAAGTCTCCATTTCTCAAGTAATTCTTGGCTATGTTACTAATTAATATTTGAAGCAGACCCTGAGATCAATCTATCCAAACATTGCAGAGACCAGGTTTTTTACCTTTAATAATGCGATAAATCCTACTTTTAGATGGCTCAGTACAATAAAGGTGGATATTCTGGAAAACAGGGACCCCACATTACACTTAACATTACTAATCCAGGTCCTAGAATTAACTCCAAAAACCACCACGATTTCCAAATATTTAGCATGGGATGGATGAGTTCACTAAATGAAATCATTAGACACTGAACATTCTGAATGGAATTGCTTTAAACCAGAAATAGGACAACCCATGCTTAGAAGCATATGTACAATAAACTCTTGCTAAATCCAAGCACACATATTTCATATAAGACAGTTTGGGTTACAAATAATTGGAGTAGATCACCTACTAGTAGAAAAACTGGCAAAATGCTTATCTTACATTAAATTTAAAATATGCAAATGCCTATAATGCAGAATCACATGCATGTTTTTTTAAAAATCATGCATAAGAGATAAACTAGAAAAAGGGTTTACATGTTACATCATAAAGAAGGAAAAATAAAAAGTTCCTACAAATGAAAAAGAAAATGGCAGAAGAGAAAAATGGACAAAGGATATAAACAGTACAAAAGAAGTATAAGTTGCTCTTAAATATATGAACAATTTTCAATATAACTAAGTACATAATAAAAGAAGTACAAATTACAACCACCCTGAGATTGCACTTTAACTATCAGACTGAAAAGATAAAAATGTCTAACTATACATGTCAGTGAGCCTTTAGGAAAACAAACACTCTCCATCACAAACACTACTGATATAAGCTGTCCAGTCTCCACAGAAAATAATCTGGTAATAATAGCAAATAGCAAATGCAATATTTCTTTGACCAAGAAATAATTTTTCAAGAATTATACCATATTTATAAAGTTTGTCACTGTAGCCCTGTTTTTATAGCAAAGGATTAGGATAAAAAGCTGAACATCCATTAGCAGAAGATTGATTATGACACATCCATTCAAATATGCATTCTAAGGAGAGAGAATGAGAATAAGGAAGCTCTATGAACTGACATAGGATGATCTCTAATATGTACTGTTACATGAAAAACACAAGATTCAAAACCAGACGTATGTCACCATTTAATGTTTAAAAAATACACACATGCTTGTATTACAATTACATTGGTTGCTTCTAAGAAGAGAAACTAGGTAGTTAAAGAACAGAGGTGGAGTACCCTCTGTCTCACTCCAGCCATGTGAGGACACAGCAAGAAGGTGACTATCTACCAGACAGGAAAAGAAGCCTCATCAAAAATCATCCTGCCGGCACCTTGGTATTAGACTTTGGGACTCCAGAATTCTGAAAAAATAAATTTGTTCTCAAAAAAAAAAACACCAGGCCCTGGCCAGTTGGCTCAGCGGTAGAGCGTCGGCCTGGCGTGCAGGAGTCCCGGGTTCGATTCCCGGCCAGGGCACACAGGAGAGGCGCCCATCTGCTTCTCCACCCCTCCCCCTCTCCTTCCTCTCTGTCTCTCTCTTCCCCTCCCGCAGCGAGGCTCCATTGGAGCAAAGATGGCCCGGGCGCTGGGGATGGCTCTGTGGCCTCTGCCTCAGGCGCTAGAATGGCTCTGGATGCAACAGAGCGACGCCCCAGAGGGGCAAAGCATCGCCCCCTAGTGGGCATGCCGGGTGGATCCCAGTCGGGCACATGTGGGAGTCTATCTGACTGCCTCCCCGTTTCCAGCTTCGGAAAAATAAAAAAATAAAAAATAAATAAAATAAATAAAAAAAACACCAAACACAAGGCCCTGGCTGGTTGGCTCAGTGGTAGAGCGTCGGCCTGGCGTGCAGGAGTCCCGGGTTCAATTCCCAGCCAGGGCACACAGGAGAAGCGTCCATCTGCTTCTCCACCCCTCCCCCTCTCCTTCCTCTCTGTCTCCCTCTTCCCCTCCCGCAGCCAAGGCTCCATTGGAGCAAAGTTGGCCCGGGCACTGAGGATGGCTCTGTGGCCTCTGCCTCAAGCGCTAGAGTGGACCTGGTTGCAACAGAGCAACGCCCCAGATGGGCAGAGCATCGCCCCCCCGTGGGCAGAGCATCGCCCCCTGGTGGGCGTGCAGGGTAGATCCTGGTTGGGCGCATGTGGGAGTCTGTCTGACTGCCTCCCCGTTTCCAGCTTCAGAAAAATACAAAACAAAAGAAAAAAAAAAACAGAGGTAGAAGATAAATTTTCAACCTTTTGATTTTTAAATCATGAAAAATATTACCCATTCAAAATAATTAAAACATGTAAATATATATGTAAACAAAAAAAAATTAACCAAAATGTCAGCAATGGTTGCCTTTAGAAATTGGAAGATGGATGCGGTTTATTGCATAATTTTCTGTATTTTCCTGTCCATGTTTTTTTTTTATTTCTTTTAGGAAGAGAGATGGAGATAGAGAGAGAGAGAGACAGAGAGAGACAGACAGGAAGGGAGAGAGATAAGAAGCATCAATTTTTCATTGTGGCACCTTAGTTGTTCATTGAATGCTTTCTCATATATGACTTAACAAGGCAGAGGGCTCCAGCAGAGTGAGTGACCCCTTACTCAAGCCAGTGACATTGGCTTCAAGCCAGCAACCTTTGGGCTCAAGCCAGTGACCATGGGGTCCTGTCTATGATCCCACAGCTCAAGCCAGCAACCCTGCGCTCAAGTTGGTGAGCCCATGCTCAAGCTGGATGAGCCCACGCTAAAGCCAAATGAGCCCGCACTCAAGCCAGCAACCTCAGGTTTTGAACCTGGGTCCTCTGCATCCCAGGCTGAAGCTTTAACCACTGTGACACCACCTGGTCAGGCCTGAGGCCTGTCCATGTTTTATGAGTATACACCAATTAAGCAGAGCAGCAGTGGTACCTCGTCTATCACGGAGGTTAGGTTCTAGATCCCTCATGATAGGTGAAAATCCACAAAGTAGCAAGATTATATTTATTTTATTATTTATATATTTTTAAGGCTTTATTTTGATTTAATATTCTTATATATGTTTTAATTAATGTTAATATTGTATTTAGTTTTTTAGGCTAGAAAATGCTTATTTTATCGCAAAACTAATTAAAATAACACATATAAAAATACCTATATACTGCAAAATCCTGCGATTTTTTATACCAAAAAATCCATGATACAAAATTAGATATATACAATTTAAAAATCTGCAATACAGTGAGACTGCAAAAAGTGAACCACAATATGGCGAGGAACAACTGTACTTAATAAACTACAAATCCATTCTTTTAAGTCTCAGCTTAAAAATCCAGTATGTTGTTTCTATGAATTAGCAAATAGAGCAAATCTCTTAAAAACAGCAATTTGTAACAAAAATTCCCACACATTACCAGTAGTCAAAATAAATCTCAAACAAACTCAATACAATATTTAATACAATATATTAGAGGCTAACTATAATCAGCAGGTCTAAGGTAGCCCATTGGCTGTTTATCTGAGATCAAAAATTTAGGAATACTTTCTACATTTTTAAAGGGTTGTATTAAAAAACACACACGCTTGACCAGGCGGTGGCGCAGTGGATAGACTGGGATGTGGAGGACACAGGTTCGAGACCCTGAGGTCGCCAGCTTGAGAACAAGCTCATCTGGTTTGAGCAAAGCTCACCAGCTTGGACCCAAGGTCGCTGGCTCGAGCAGGGAGTCACTCGGTCTGCTGTAGCCCCCCCCCCACCCTCCCACCCCACCCCCACCCCCGGTCGAGGCACATGTGGGAGATCAATCGATGAACAACTGGGGAACTGCAGTGAAATGTTGATGTTTCTCATCTCTCTCCCTTCCTGTCTGTCTGTCTGTCCCTGTCTGCTGTCCCTCTCTCTGACTCTCTGTCTCTCTGTCTCTCTCTCTCTCTCACACACACACACACACACACACACACAAAATTAAAAATAAAAAAACCACACACACATATACACAGAGAGGTATAAGTGACAGAGACCCTGTGTGGGCCACAAAGTCTAAAATATTTATCAATTCTATCTGGCCTTATATAGAAAATGCTTCCCAACCCCTGTATTAGAATATAATAAAATAATTTGAGTTGTTACTTATGTTCAGTATGAGAGAATTTCAAACTACAGTTCTAGTAAAATATTAACTATTTGCCTTTTGCAGTTACTTTAATGTTATTATCCTACCTTGCTTTGTTAAAATCTCTTGATAATTAACAAACTGCGAATAACAAATACTTAAGAAACAAAGCGAAAAGTCCTACTATAAATTTAACTTACCTTTAGAATGGGTTTTTATATATCTTATCACAACAAATCTTGCAAAATGATACATCAGATGAATAAACTTAGGACCACCAGGAGAAAGAAATAGTGAACCAAAAACTTGAGGAAAGCTACCTCCACATTCAGCCTATAAAAAAAGAAATAAGATAGTTTGAAAACCTTATTAATAATAACCTTTATATACACATCATACTGTATTTGAAGCATAAGATTGATAAAGATTATTCCCTTTGAACCGAACATTGAATTTTTGAATCTTTTTTTTTTATTGATTTGAGAGAGAGAGACTTCAACTTATTTTTCCTATTATTTATGCATTCATTGATTGATTCTTGTATGTGCCCTAACCAGGGGTCGAAATCACAACACTGGCATATCAGGACGATGGTCTACCAACTGACCTACCCAGCTAGGGCAATTAATTTGGGGGGGGGGGGATTTTTGGTAAAAGTTTTATAGTTGTGAGTACATAAAACAGTTTATTCTTACAGCACTTAGAATTGTATTATTTTCCTTATGAAGAATTATAAACCTACTTTTGCCCTACCCTATATATAGTATTTGTGGGCAAGGAAAAAACCTGGAAAATTTGTGGTCTTCCCGCTTTTTAAAATTTTTTTGAGAGAGAGGAAGGGAGACAGAGAGAGAGAGAGAGAGAGAGAGAGAGAGAAACATCCCCTCACTGAGCCACTCACTCATGCCATTGTTCTATTCATTCATGCCATCACTGGCTATTTCCTATAGGTACCCTGACCAGGGATCTAACTTGCAACCTCAGCATATTAGGAGATATGCTAACAACTGAACTACCTGGCCAGGACCTCAGGGAAAATCTTTGAATCTTTTTAAATTGTTGATTTGGTCACAAAAAAATTACAATATAAAGCCATAATTATTGACACTATTTGGGGACACAAGCTAAAATAATCATGGTCAAAAAAGTTTTCTTTAAATAAAAACTGTGATAGGTCCTGGCCGGTTGGTTCAGTGGTAGAGTATCAGCTCAGCATGTGGATGTCCTGGGTTCAATTCCCAGCCAGGGCACACAGGAGAAGCGCCCATCTGCTTCTCCACCCCTCCCCCTCTCCTTCCTCTCTCTCTCTCTCTCTCTCTCTCTCTCTCTTCCCCTCCTGCAGCCAAGGTTCCATTGGAGCAAAGTTGGCCCAGGCACTGAGGATGGCTCCATGGCCTCCACCTCAGGCACTAGAGTGGCTCTGGTTACAAAAAAGCATTGCCCCCTGGTGGGCATGCCGGGTGGATCCCGGTTGGGTGCATGTAGGAGTCTGTCTCTATGCCTCCCCACTTCTCACTTCAGAAAAATACAGGAAAAACAAAACAAAACAAAAAACTTTGATAGCCCTAGGCAGGCTGATCAGTAGTAAGAGTACCAACCCTGCGCATTCAAGAAGCCACCAATGAGTGCACAAGTAAGCAGAACTAGGTGAAACAGTGAATTAATGCTTCTCTCTCTCTCTCTCTCTCTCTCTCTTTCCCTTCCCCTCTCTCCCTTCCTCTCTCTCAAATCAATGAAAAATTTTTTTTAAAAAAAACCTATGATATAAACTCTAAGAAACTAAAAAACCTATTTCCAATGCACCTATCCAGCAAAGCTGATTTTCTAGAAATATACAGAATCCCATTCAAAACCCATAAAAAGTATTATTCTGATTAATATGTTCTTACTTATATTATTAGCATAAAAGCCTTAAAAAAAGCCTCTAGAAAAGTAATACACAATTGTACCTCAATAAAACCCGGAAAAAAATTAATGTAGTTTTAACCTCTTAAAGTTTTAATTTCCAGAAATACTTACAGAAATTTGTTTTAACCATTCACAGCAATGTTTCCGGAATTCAGTATCACTTTTTTGGTCAAATGGAGGCCAACAAAGTCTTAAAATGAAAATAAAAACATTAAAATTATGAACAAAAAGACAAACTCAGCAAAAATTAAAAACATCAAATTTATCTCCTATACTAAGAACAATAATGCTAAATAAATCAAGGCTAATATTCATAGATTTCAACTAACGAGACACCAACCTATAAGAAATTGGGTCTTAGTGGTAGAGCGTCGGCCTGGCGTGCAGAGGTCCCGGGTTCGATTCCCGGCCAGGGCACACAGGAGAGGCGCCCATCTGCTTCTCCACCCCTCCCCCTCTCCTTCCTCTCTGTCTCTCTCTTCCCCTCCCGCAGCTGAGGCTCCATTGGAGCAAAGATGGCCCGGGCGCTGGGGATGGCTCCTTGGCCTCTGCCCCAGGCGCTGGAGTGGCTCTGGTCGCAACAGAGCGACGCCCTGGAGGGGCAGAGCATGGCCCCTGATAGGCGGAGCCTCGCCCCCTGGTGGGCATGCCAGGTGGATCCCGGTCTGGCGCATGCGAGAGTCTGTCTGTCTCTCCCCCTTTCCAGTTTCAGAAAAATATAAAAAAAAAAAAAAAAAAAGAAAGAAATTGGGTCTTTTTCTTTATAAATATCTATAGGATTGAGTTCAGTTTCACATAAATAACCAGTGAATATATATATATATATATACATATATAATAAAGTAATTATTAAAATTACTAAAAATCAGGTAAAGATGAGAACACTCTCAATGGATTCACTGGACTAACAAATAAAAATGGTTTAAATAAAGTAGTATGGTAAGCCTGGAAGAAATAGAGAAACATTAATGGTTGTACATGAAGAACACATGAAAATAAATGGCATGAGAGCTTCTGATGCCTAAATATATATATCCTACATCATAGTCAGTAGATGCCATTTTATGGATAAGATATAAAAGCATTAAAAGAGAAAAGCTTTGCCTCAGATTTAGTTCAAAATAGCAGACAAAATTTACCTATTGCTTTCTTCTAATAATGTTTTATCTAAATTTTTATTCTAAGGTATTTGTTTAGGGTTTCATGTTTTTTAAATTTCTATAGTATATCATAGAAGCTATATTAATAAAAAAAATTAGCCCTGGCTGGATAGCTCAGTTGGTTGGAGCATCATCCTGAAGCTCAGCGGTTGCCAGGTCCATCCCAAGTCAGAACATATAGAGCAGCAGTTCTCAACCTGTGGGTCGCGACCCCAGCGGGGTCGCCTAAAGCCATCGGAAAATACATAATGCATATCAGGTATTTACATTCCGAATCATAACCGTAGCAAAATTACAGTTATGAAGTAGTCACCAAAATTATTTTTTGGTTTGGGGTCACCGCAACATGAGGAACTGTATTGCGGGGTCACGGCATTAGAAAGGTTGAGAACCACTGACATACAGGAACAGAGTGCTATTCCTATCTCTCTCTCTCCCTTTTTTTCTCACTAAAATCAATAAATTCTTTTTTTTTAAATAGGGAACATTTCTTTTTTTAATTTTTATTTTATTTATTCATTTTTATTAAAGAGGAGGGGGGGAGAGAGAGAGAGAGAGAGAGAGAGAGAGAGAGAACAGGGGGAGGAGCTGGAAGCATCAACTGCCATATGTGCCTTGACCATGCAAGCCTGGGGTTTCGAACCGGCGACCTCAGCATTCCAGGTCGACGCTTTATCCACTGCGTCCACTGCGTTACCACAGGTCAGGCAATAAATTTCTTTTTAAGTGAAAGAAAAGCCTGACCAGGTGGTGGAGCAGTGGGAAGAACATTGGACTGGGATGCAGAGGACCCAGGTTCGAAACCCTGAGGTCGCCAGCTTGAGCATGGGCTCATCCAGCTTGAGTGCAGGCCCACCAGCTTGAGCATAGGGTCACTGACTTGAGCATAGAATCATAGACATGACCTCATGGTCGCTGGCTTGAGCCCAAAGGTCACTTGGCTTGAGCCCAAGGTTGCTGCCTTAAGCAAGGGATCACTTGCTCTGCTGAAGCATATATGGTCAAGGCATATATATGAGAAAGCAATCAATGACCAACTAAGGTGCTACAACAAAATTTAAGTTATTTAGGAAGTATACAATGATTTTAAGATGAGTACCAAAGAAAAATCACTCAGATTTATACAAGTTAAGCACTGAATTTTAAGTCTCAAATCTGATTTTTGTGACATCCATTCAAAATAATACTGGAAGGCTAAAGTTGAAAATCTGGTTTGTATCAAGGTATAGCCCCTTTTCAAATTTGAGAATGACTATGAAGAAAAAGAAAATTAAATAACTTTTACTTACTTGAACACTTCTTTGGTGAGAGACTGGTCTAGGGTTTGAAACAAGAAATAAGAAACTATTTGAAAGGCATCACGGTTCAACTTGTCAAACATGTTTCTAATGGTTTAAAAAGAAATAGAAGCAGAGAACAAAAAGGAAAATGGTTAATAAAACTAAATATCACCAGAAGCTGTATAAGAGTTTGACACAAATTAATATTTTTCATTTTCTTTAAGAGGTCAAGGCAAATTAATTTTTCTCATTCATATACTTTTATAACCAATTAAGAAAAACCTACAGGTTTTATTTCTGATTCTGAAAATACAGATCAAATAGAAGAAAACTTCCTGTATTACAATGAGAACATTCTACAAAAAAAAAAGCTAATTAGGTGGAGAGAATGCCATGCATGGCCTATGATATGATGAAGATGACACCAACATTTACTGAATGACAACCAAATAGCTAACATTTGTTTATTATTTCCAAGTATGAATTTAAGCCTTTTACAGGCAGTAAGTCACCTAATTTTTACCACAATCACGAAGTTAAGTACTGTGTTAGCTACTTTAACAAGGATTATTTTATTTGATCCTTATGTTAGTAAAAAGCAATTTGATTACCCTCATTATACAGATGAAGAAATTTAAACTTGAGAGAGAATAGATAATTTGTCCAAAATCCCATAACAAAGAATGGAAAAGCAATGATTTGAAATATGTCATTTGACCCCAGAGTGTAGAGTCTTTACTATTATATTTTATTCCTAGAATCATCCTTAAAATGTAATTCTAGCAAGCCCTTAGAGTTTAATTGTTCTGCTTTCCCTAACTAATCAAGACAAAAACCTTAAAAAATACAGTATGTAAGAAAACAAAAGACAAAAAACCCTAAACCTTGTAAGAAATGTCAGACAGCTGTAAATCAACTTCTAGGCCTGGGTTATCAGCCACTGCTCTAGGTTCCATGTCCTCTCCTCACACCCCTGCCAGGACCAGGGTGTCTGCTAGGAAATGGGAAATTCAGGTTTTGGGGACTGCAGAGACTAGAAGGAAGAGTTTTCTGGACTTCACCTAGGGCAGCAACCTACTGACAGAGAGGGTCCACCTCAGAAACCACACTGCTGCATGGCCCACCTGCAAGATTTTAAGCTTGACTTTGGCAATTCCCAAAGCAAAATAAGTCAAACTTGGCATAGTTCAAAATCCTAGTGGTGAAGTATAAAGGAAAAGTCGCAGAAGGAACTGAAGACATAATAATAAAGAGGGAAACAAAAACTCATTAGAACTTAATAAAATATATCTGAGATTATACTATAAAACAGTTTTAACATTTAGACTAGAGACCTGAAATATTTTCATGTTAAATACATTCTCAACAATGATCTGAAGGAATATCTCACTTAGGTAATTCTTGTTTTCAGATTCTAAAAAGAAACTGGATTAGGAATTAGGAAATGAAAAAGTGGACTGTGAGTCACTGGAAAGAATGACAAATAGATGTGAGTATCCTTTTATGAACACATAAAGCCAACATCTTGAGATTTTAAAAAATACATTTAATATTAAAGTTCCCACACTATAACTATGTACAGTGACAGATGGTTTCTGGAATTGTTGTGTTGATCACTTTGTAAGGTATGTAAATGTTGAATCATTATGTTATGCACCTAAAACTAATATAACACTGGATGTTAACTATTTTATATTAATAAATTTTTTAAATCCACAAAAATATATTTAAAGTTCCCAACTTATCCATATGTCAAACAACTCATTGTCCCTGGAATGTTTCTATTCCTCAACAAACAAATCTTACCTCCTTATCCTACAAACTTGGTATTTTCTTCACAGAATATCCTGTTTCTTCTCTTTTTTATTTATTCATTTTTAGAGAGGAGAGGGAGAGACAGAGAGAGAGGAGAGACAGAGATAGAGAAGGGGGGGAGGAGCTGGAAGCATCAACTCCCATATGTGCCTTGACCAGGCAAGCCCAGGGTTTCGAACCGGCGACCTCAGCATTTCCAGGTCGACGCTTTATCCACTGCACCACCACGGGTCAGGCTGTTTCTTCTCTTTGACGCTTATTTTTAATAAGATAGCTGTTGAAGATAGTTGCTCACCCACTAGACTAAAACTCTATAAAGTAAGTCTGTGTATTCTGTTCACCACTGTATAGCCAGGTCAAATACTGTTTTCAACTAGTATTTGCTGAGTAAACAAATGAATGAATGACCTTCTCTTCATTCCCACTGCCACCTTAGTTTAGGCCTACCAAACTCCAATGCCCTGAGTCTCCCTCTAATCAATTCTCTGTAATGCAAGTCCTTTGGACAAATGCATAGGAATAAAATTTCTTGATCATATATTAAGTGTATGTTTAAAAGAAAGAGATTACACAACACATGCTCCCAGAAACTAGAAAATCATGAAACTACACACCAAAAGAATGACAGTTACCATATATGACATAAATGAATGAAAAATTAAAATATTTTTCAAAATAAATTTGTTGCCACATTCATGCTTAATGCATTTCAAAAGGGACATCTGTTTCCAAATAACTCACTGATGGCCCAGGCTCTGAGGATGGCTCTATGACCTCTGCCTCAGGCGCTAGAATGGCTCTGGTTGCAACAGAGCAACACCCTGGATGGGCAGAGCATCGCCCCCTGGTGGGCAGAGCATCGCCCCCTGGTGGGCGTGCCAGGTGGATCCCAGTCCGAGGTGCCGGAATCTGTCTGACTGCCTCCCCATTTCCAACTTCAGAAAAATACAAAAAAAATAAAAATAAAAAAAAATAATAACTCACTGAAATTACTCTGAAGACTGGGGGGAGGAACAATGATAGCATTGGAAAAATAAGAAGAAGAAAAAGTCATCACTGGACCAGAACTTAACAGACTTTACTAATTTTCAAAGACAAAAGCCAGATTACAATTGAACAAACCAGAACAGAAAAAAACTGTGATAACTATGATTTGTAAAACACCAGAGAGGAGGATGCAGTGGCAATGGGAACCATTCTCAGTGGAAGCCTGAAGAAGCTTTAAATGTCTTTGACAGAACAGAGAAAATAAGACTGTGCTGTGGGGCAGTGGTCCCCAACCTTTTTTGGGCTACGGACCGGTTTAATGTCAGAAAGTATTTTCACAGACCGGCCTTTAGGGTGGGAGGGATAAATGTATCACGTGACCAAGACAAGCGTCAAGAGTGAGTCTTAGACGGATGTAACAGAGGGAACCTGGTCATTTTTTTAAAAAAGAAAACATCGTTCAGACTTAAATATAAATAAGACAGAAATAATGTAAGTTATTTATTCTTTCTCTGCGGACCGGTACCAAATGGCCCGGGGCTTTTACTTTTCACCTTAACACCCTTCTGGGTTGGGTGTTTTTTTTGGTTTTTTTTTTTTTTTTTTTTTGCTAAATGTGCTAATTCAAAAAGTTTAAAATTATAAACTAAAGGCATTTGCATATACTGTTCTCACGTCCCCCCGCTACCGACTTGCACGCCTCCTTCGATTTCAAACAGACCACGCAGCTTTACCACCAAAGCGGATTAAACTGCCCCTCCAATTTTGCTCCAAATGCAGACTCGACTTCCCTACAGCGCTGCCGGCATGGTCCCGTAACTGTTAGTCTGTGCCATCAGGCTGGCAGCCACCGGGAGCAGAGGCTCTGCAGCAAGTGCCTGGGCTGCAGTGCCACTCGATTTCTCGATTCATGAACTTGCCAGGTCCGCAAAAAGGGCGGGTCATCCGCGCGTCCCCAGGCTCAGCCTACCCGCCCCGGGAGCCGCCTTACACTCCGAGGTGCGTGTGTGACACGATCTTCCCGCAGGCAGTGATGGCTGGAGCTGGCTCGAAGCCGAGCGTCTGCAGGTACATCCAAAGATGCTCCTTCTCGAAGGAAGTGACCCAGGAGAAGCTCATCTCCGCGGCAGGCAGTGTCACTGCAGAAGAAAACAAAGGCCCAAACACTCAGAGGACCCTCAGGCTCCTTTCGTGCAGGCAGCCTGAGGTCGCCGTGGCCCCTGCGTTGCCAATGCCTGGTCCTCTCTAGCCCGGAGCCATTTCGCCTCGAATGGCCTCCAAGTCTCAAGGAAATGGGGCCTCTAACAGTATCATAACATAACAGCCACCTTAGCCTCCTCAAACCGAGCCTCCCGCGCTTCCCGCAGAGCGTATGCGCGCGCCGCCTGGCTTCCGGAAGAGGAGGGAATTCCACTGGCGACTATAACTCCCGCCATGCAATGCGCTCTTCCCTCCGTCCCTTCCCGCCCTGCCCAGCCAAGAAACTACAAGACCCACAGCGCATTACGTGACCAGCGATCTTTCTTGCGCTTGCGTGATGGCAAGCCGTAGCTTCAGCTGTTATTCCTTTGCGCTTTCTGTATGAAGGCTTCCGTGTTCCTTTTTATTCCTATAGATCTGTTATGTCAGATTAAAGGTAAAGTAGAGGACTGTGGCTCCGTGTAGTAGAAAAAGCACCAGGATCCATCCTTAGCTAGCCTCACTAGCTGTGTGATGGTGAAGAAATCACCTAACCTCTGAGTCTCATGTGTTGAGGAAGGAGGGGCAGGCCCCCTCTTTCCTGAGAAGGAAGAAAGGAAAAGAATTAAAGGGAAAGGAGCCAGCAGGGGTAACCGAATTAGCTAAATCCCATAGTCCTCTAAATGGGTGCTTGGAGTCACTTATAATAGATACAAAGCGAGAATAGCAGGATCTGTATGTAACTCTGACCAGTGATCTGGAAACCCCTACCCACTTGCTGACCCTACTGAAACTTTCCCTCCCTGCTCCTTGAGTCCTGGAAACCCTTAAACCAGGGGTCTCCAAACTATGGGCCTGGGGCCGCATGCAGCCCCCTGAGGCCATTTGTCTGCCCACTGCACTTCGGGAAGGGGCACCTCTTTCATTGATGCTCAGTGAGAGGTGCATAGTTCCCATTGAAATACTGGTCAGTTTGCTGATTTAAATTTACTTATTCTTTATTTTAAATATTGTATTTGTTCCCGTTTTGTTTTTTTACTTTAAAATATGTGCAGTGTGCATAGGAATTTGTTCATAGTTATTTTATAGTCCGGCCCTCCAACGGTCTGAGGGACAGTGAACTGGACCCCTGTGTAAAAAGTTTGGGGACCCCTGCTTTAAACGAAGAAATCACATGCCATTGCTTAGATACTGTAAAGGTATATAACCTGTAATAAAGTCAACTTCGGGAGCACGTGTCTCTGAGCTACTAATCCTGCATGCTCTGCTGGCTTTTAATAAATTCTCTTTTCCTCTAATAAAGTTATCTGAGTGTCTATCCTCAGTCGGGCCGCTTCCTGCTACAGTGTATTATTATACTGTATATCCTCAAATGCTGAATGTTTCTTTCATCTCTCTCTAAGAAATCTAGCTCTCCCCTAAGCAGCCCTCTAAAACAATGACTTTTCTCTAACACATCTCATATACAGCACAGCCTCAAAATGGGGTGGGTATCCTACGTATTTCTCATTGCCACCTCTGACAACTTACTGCCTCACTAAAACCACTAGCTCCTTGATGCCATCACCTTCAACTCTTCCTTTGTGACAGTCATGTGTAAGATCTTTGGGGTACTGGACTTCATTCTGAGAAGGTTTAGTGCTTAATTCTGATCCTCCAACATTACTCCTGGGATAATTTTTGGTGATTTCAATATCTATGTAGTTGACCTTTCCAATGCCTTAGTCTCAGTTCCTTGACTTTCTCAGCATCCTGACCCCTTTTTCTCTTTGCTAAATTTGTCTTGCAGAACCCAAATCTATTAAATTCAGTTCTCAGCCTATTCTACACTTGCAGCTTAGCAGCTAACCACAATTGTGATTCCTGGCATCACTCAAAATTTATGATAACTCAAGTGGGCTCTTAGGCCTATCCACCCTACTATTTTTCCCAAATCTCCTTTCCACACAATTATTCATATCTTCTTTCTCCCCAAACTTCCAAAACCTACCTTTCTCTCCTCACTCTCAATGATGTCCTTTGTTCTTAGTTAATAGATGCCCCCAAAAATTAAGTTCCATCAACAATTTACCAAATCTGCCTAAATATTTTTTCCAAAGGCATAAGGCCAGTCCTTTCACTTATTTGATGGATAATACTCCTTTTCTCCTACTCAAGGAGTTTGCTCCAGTGTTTACTCTCTACTCCCGGATTTTTCAACCTTTTGTCTGTGGATGGCCACCAGAAATAATGTGGGTCCGTGAAAGAGTTAACCACCTTGATGTTATATGAAGATTATAGACCCAATGATCTTAGTTGAATTTGCGTATGTCTTACTGGTCCCCAAAATAATTCTATTATTTTCATCAATCCCCAAGTGTAAAAAGTTGAAAACCACTGCTGTACTCTGTCCTATCAATTCTTGTTATCGGTATACAAACAAAAATACCTTCCATCATGAAAAATATATATCCATACCCATCTCAAGGATAATGGTAACTTGCCAAGGCCATGTGTATCAGTTAACATTCTTTGGTTGTAAACAGCAAAACTTACTTCAACAGAGTTTTTTTAGATGGATATTGAGTAGCATAAAAAATGAAAAGGCCAGAGAATAAAGATCAGGGAATGATAGGTCCATTTGCCACTCCACTCAAGATTTATATCCCAGGTTGTCCAATTTGTTTCTTTTAAATAACTTGAAATAGTATTATACATATATGTCCTTACAACTACCACTCAGGACAGGAAAGTGTGGGTACAAAGGGGGCTCTGTAATAAATCTAACCAAAAGTATCTTCACAGGGTGACTTGATCATAAATTCCTAATGGGGAAGGTCATGGTAGGTAGTCAGACCTCAGGTCTATAACTTACCTTGTAAAAGATTATCTTTGCTGCCTGACTAGGCAGTGGAGCAATGGTTAGAGCAGAGGTCCCCAAACTTTTTACACAGGAGGCCAGTTCACTGTCCCTCAGACCGCTGGAGGGCCACCACATACAGTGCTCCTCTCACTGACCACCAATGAAAGAGGTGCCCCTTCTGGAAGTGCAGCGGGGCCCGGATAAATGGCCTTAGGGGGCTGCATGCGGCCCGTGGGCCGTAGTTTGGGGACGACTGGGTTAGAGTGTTGTCCTAGGATGCAAAGGACCCAGGTTCAAAACCTCGAGGTTGCTGGCTTGAGCATGGGCTCACCAGCATGAGCACGAGGTTGCTGGCTTGAGGGTGGGATCATAGACATGACCCTTTGGTTGCTGTTTTGAGGCCCAAGGTTGCTGGCTTGAAGCCCAAGGTCGCTGGCTTGAAGCCTCAGGTCACTGGCTTGAGCCCAAGGTTTCTGGCTTGAGCAAGGGGTCACTGGCACATATGCAAAGGCAATCAATGAACAACTAAGGTGTCACAACAAAGATCCTTCTTATTTCTCTCCCTTCTGTCCCTCATTCATATACACGAAGACTAAAAAAAAATAAAATAAAAAACTTGAACAGACACTTCTCCCAAGAAAATATACAAATGACCCACAAGTATGTATATGTAAAAAGATATCACCTTCACTAGGTATTAGGGACATGCAAATCAAAACTACAATGAAATACCACCTCACACCTGTTAAAATGGCTACTGTCAACAAGGCAAGCAATAACAAGTGTTGGAGAGGTTTTGGAGAAAAAGAGACCCTCATTCACTGCTGGTGGGAACATGAATGTAAAGTGGTACAACCGCTGTGGAAAACAGTAGAGGTTCCTCAAAAATTAAGAATATTAGGGTGGTGAATGCACAGTGCGATGTACAAATGATGTGTTATGGAATGGTACACCTGGAACCAATGTATATAATTTTGTTAACCAATGTCATCTCAATAAAGTCAATTTTAAAAATGAAGAATAGAGTCACCATATGCCCCAGCAATTCCTCTTCTGCATATCTACCTGAAATTTTTGAAATCATATATTCACAAAGATATATGCACCTCATGTTCATCACAGCGTTATTCACAGTGGCCAAAAGATGGAGACAACTGAAGTGTCCTTTGATAGATGATTGGATTAAGAAGATGTGGGACATATATACAATGGAATACTACTCAGCCATAAGAAAAGATGAAATACTGCCATTTGCGACAAAATGAATGGACCTTGAGAATATTCTGTTAATTAAAAGGAGTCAGAAGAAGCTAAGAACCATATGATTTCACCCATATATGGGATATAAAGTTCACTGGCTGGATAGCTTTGTTGCAGCATCCTCTCGAAGCGCAGAGGTTGTCAGTTCAATCCCTGGTCAGGGCACATACAGGAATATATCAATATTTCTGTCTCTCTCTCTTTTTCCCTACCTCTCTCTCTAAAATCAATAAAATAAACACTTTTTAAAAAAACTGAAATTGATAGGCAAGGACAAGAGTGTAGTAGTTACCAGACAGAAGAAAGTGGAAGGTAATAAAGGGTAAAGGGGTCAAATATATGGTGATGGAAGATGATTTAACTTTGGGTGGTGAGCACACAATGCAATGTACAGATCATGTATCATAGAAATGGTCACTTGAAACCTGTATGATCTTTTTTACCACTCTAGTGTCACTCTAGTAAATGTAATTTAAATTTTTTTAAAGATTAGGTAATGGTTAGTGTATGCTCTTTGTCAGACAGAACATATTTCTGTTTATGCCATTGGCAGTTATTAATGCTAAATACCTAGATTCATTGATTCCGTGGGAATTGCAAAATGCTAAAAATCTAGTTTATCATTTGTTATAAATTTTGTGATTGTGCCCACTCCCCCTCCAGATCTTTATGTTAAAACCCCAATCCTCCTCACATATACACCATGGTATACTATTCAGCCATAAGAAATGATGACATCGGATCACTTACAACAAAATGGTGGGATCTTGATAACATTATACGGAGTGAAATAAGTAAATCAGAAAAAAAAACAAGAACTGCAGGATTCCATACATTGGTGGGACATAAAAACGAGACTAAGAGACATGGACAAGAGTGTGGTGGTTATAGGGGCGGGGGGAGGGAAGGAGGGAGAGGGGGGGGGAGGGGCACAAGGAAAACTAGATAGAAGGTGATGGAGGACAATCTCTCTTTGGGTGATGGGCATGCAACAGAATTGAATGACAAGATAACCTGGACATGTTTGAATATATGTACCCTGATTTATTGATGTCACCCCATTAAAATAAAAATGTATTTATAAAAAAAAAAACCCGGCCCTGGCCGGTTGGCTCAGCGGTAGAGCGTCGGCCTAGCGTGTGGAGGACCCGGGTTCGATTCCCGGCCAGGGCACACAGGAGAGGCGCCCATTTGCTTCTCCTCCCCTCCGCCGCGCTTTCCCTCTCTGTCTCTCTCTTCCCCTCCCGCAGCCAAGGCTCCATTGGAGCAAAGATGGCCCGGGCGCTGGGGATGGCTCTGTGGCCTCTGCCCCAGGCGCTAGGGTGGCTCTGGTCGCAACATGGCGACGCCCAGGATGGGCAGAGCATCGCCCCCTGGTGGGCAGAGCGTCGCCCCTGGTGGGCGTGCCGGGTGGATCCCGGTCGGGCGCATGCGGGAGTCTGTCTGACTGTCTCTCCCTGTTTCTAGCTTCAGAAAAATGAAAAAAAAAACAAAAAAAAAACCCACTCCTCAATGTGATGATAATTAAAAGGTGGGGCCTGTGGGAAGTAATTAGGATTATATGAGGTCATAAGGATGGAACCCTGCTTAATGAGATTACTGCCCTTATAAAAGTCACAAGAGCCTGACCAGGCGGTGGCGCAGTGGATAGAGCGTTGGACTGGGATGCAGAGGACCCGGGTTCGAGACCCCAACGTCTCCAGCTGGAGTGCGGGCTCATCTGGTTTGAGGAAAAGCCCACCAGCTTGAACCCAAGGTTGCTGGCTCCAGCAAGGGGCTACTCAGTCTGCTGAAGGCCCGTGGTCAAGGCACATATGAGACAGCAATCAATGAACAACTAAGGTGTTGCAACGCGCAATGAAAAACTAATGATCGATGCTTCTCATCTCTCTCCGTTCCTGTCTATCCCTCTCTCTAACTCACTCTGTCTCTGTAAAAAATAAATAAAAATTAAAAAAAAAAGTCACAAGAGACTGTCCCTCATTTCTCTGCTCTTTTCACCGTGGGAGGAAACAAAGGGAAGCTGACTTTCTGCACCCTGGAAGGAGACCCTCACCAAAACCCAACAGAACATTCTGGCACCCTGATTTCAAACTTTCAGCCTCCAGAACTGTGAAAGTTTGTTGTTTAAACCACTCAATCTAAAGTACTTTATTATAGTAGCTCAAACTGACTAAGGTATCATTTACTTTTTATTTGTTAGTGGGAATACTTTTATGAGAGAAGCTTTCCCTCATTTACTATTTGTTTATTTAGTGGTAAAGACATAAGGAAGGCTAAATTCTTGATTCTATCCCTTTATTTACCAGTTTTCAAGATAAAGAATTGATTTGGTTTGCTATCATTCCCTGAAAGTGACCATATTTGAGGCCCTGGCTGGTTGTCTCAGTGGTAGAGCATCAACCCAGTGTGTGGAAGTCCCAGGTTCAATTCCCAGTCAGGGCCCACAGGAAAAGCGACCCTCTGCTTCTCCCCTTCTGCTACCCCTTCTTTCACTCTCTCTTCTCCTCCCACAGCCATGGCTTGATTGATATTGATTCATGTGTGTTGGTCCTGGTGCTGAGGATGGCTCCATGGAGCCTTCGCCTCAGTAGCTAAAAATAGTTTCATTGAAAGCATGGCCCCAGATGGGCAGAGCATTTGCCCCAGACAGGGTTGCCACATGGATCCCAGTAGGGACATGTGGGAGTCTGTCTCATTATCTCCCCTCCTCTCACTTAAAAATATAAATAAAATAATAAAATGATATATTTGAATATTTTATGAGGTTCACATTTGATGGGGTTTAATCTATTGAAATTATCCTAATTGAAGTCCCATCTTGGGTCAATGGGAACCTCTTCAAATTGGTTTCCTTGCTACCTGGAATACAAAGAAGTTCAAAGCTCATTTTGTACATTTCCTCAGACCTGAAACCAGCCATTTCTCCAAGAAGCCCTAATTTCTTTTAATGGGAAAAGGTATTTCAAAACTACAATCTGACACTAGAAATACTTATCACTACTGGGCTGGCCATTGTTTCTACAACTTACTTAACTAATACATAAGTAATGCTGCTCTGTGCCAGGCATTGCTCTAGGCTTTTCACATATGTTAATTCATTGTTTCTTCATGAAAAACCTACTATTACCCCATTTTACAGTTGAAGAAATTGAAGTACACAGAAATTAAGTAACTTGTTTAAGGACACACAGATGGTAAGTGGCAGAGCCAAGGTTAGAACACAGAGTCTAAGCTTCTACCCATCATGATATTCTTCCTCCTGGTTGATCTGTTTTTAATCATATACCCACTCCTAGACTAGGGGAAAGCAAAAACACCTTGACCAGCATATCCACTGAGACAACTCTCCCAATCCCGCCAAAAAAGTCACAAAGGTTCTGTTACCAGAAGAAGTAGAAATGTATCCTGTGAGGTAAAACAAAACAAAACACACATACACACACATTGTTTGCTATATCAGTACAAACACAGGCACAATGATTCAAGATTATACAGACCAATTTTTATTATAGGCATTTCAATGATTAAACTTTGAAGGATTATATTAAGTGATATAAGACAAAAAACTAGGATCTCAAAGTTTAGAACAATGTTTCATTACTATTAAGACCAAGTAATCAAAAAATAGACTAACCCTCAATAGATTAATCTCCAAAGGCACAAGATTAAACACATGTGCAAACATGAAGTTTAATGTGACTCAAATTTTGTATTCAGCCAAAGAAGTATTTTCTTGTTAGTTTTTCAACATTTCACCCTGAGAAGACTCAGGGTTATTAGCATGTGAATGATCTGATCCATCCTCTTCTTCCAAAGCTATAATATCTGGAATTTCATCAGTCTCAGATGTCAAGTCTATGACAGTGAAATCAAATACCTGTAAAAGAAGAATCTTGGATATTAAAACAAACACTAATAAAGTAAGCTCTCGGGTCAGGTGAGCTCATAGAGAGAGACATTACCTATTGCATGAGGGTGAACCTTACTTTGTCCACACTAGTGTTCTCTGACAAGGCACTTATAGTCTTATTCCTCACATTCATTCATACAATAAAAGCACTAAGGAAACTTCTCTTTAAATGGAAACTGACTAGTGGTGGACATATTAAATTAAATCTTTTGAAAATACAAGATATAAAGCATTTCTGGTTGTTCATGTATCTATTAATCTATTATTCTCTTAAAAATAATAATGACCCACTTTTTTTATAAGCCTGACTTCTAATAATGTAAACCCCTTGGAAATGTCTAGGAACTTAGGAAGCAAAAGTTCCTTTAATAGGTGAAATAGCCATCAAAATCTTAGCTCTTTTCTTCATTGGAAAGTTTTTAGGGATAAGAAGTTCTATTAGGGAGGGGCACAAAGAAAACTAGATAGAAGGTGACGGAGGACAATCTGACTTTGGGTGATGGGTATGCAACAGAATTGAATGACAAGATAACCTGGACATGTTTTCTTTCAATATATGTACCCTGATTTATTGATGTCACCCCATTAAAATTAATAAAAATTTATTTATAAAAAAAACTATTGACAACCTCAAAAAAAAAAAAAAAAAAGACATTTTATTAATTCTTACTTTACATACAATTGTGATAACTGAAGTAACATTTCTTAGCCAAAAGCAGATTAGAAGCAGAAAATAAGTAGGGTATAATAAATTTCTTTTCTTTTTAAGATTTTATTCATTTTAGAGAGAAGAGAAAGAGGGAGAGAGAGAAGGGGGGAGGAACTGGAAGCATCAACTCCCATATGTGCCTTGACAGGGCAAGCCCAGGGTTTTGAACTGGCAATGTCAGCATTCCAGGTTGATGCTTTATTCACTGTGCCACCACAGGTCAGGCCAGTAAGGTATAATAAATTTCTAAGGTCTGGAATCTTGAAAGCAGAGGGAAAAAATTATCTTACTGCTTAACAGAGGCAAAACAACTAACTAAGAAAATCCATCATAAAACAGAGGGAGAGGGAAAATGAGGAGTTATTGTTGAATGGGTATAAACTTTATTACTTGGGGTGAGGATAAAGTTCTGAAAATGCATAGTGCTGATGGTTGTACAACATTGTGAATATAGTTAACGACACTGAATTGTCTACTTAAGAATGCCTAAAATGGTAAATTTGATGCTATCCATATTTTACCTCAATTTTTGAAATAGTATAAAACAAACAAATGAACAAACAAAAAACAGACAAGAATTTTGTGTTGGTCATTGGGATCCCCTACCTGACTGTAGCCTTCACTGCACTTTTTCCTAAGAACCAGGTGCCCAGAGGATTGTCTGGTTTGAGGCACAAATTTCCACCATTTGTTCCTGTGCCTTTAAGTTTGGGGAGATCAAACTGCATTCTAGCTACTCATGAATGTTTACTTTGCAAAGATAATATACAGCCCGGCATCCACAAAAGCCAGCAATATTTATATATGTGAATTTAGAACATCAGCCAGGCAAGTCAACAATTGTAATTTTAGACTTTTTTTTTTTTTAGTATGGAGAGAATTATTTTTTTAAATTTTTATTTATTCATTTTAGAGAGGAGAGGGAGAGACATAGAGAGGAGAGACAGAGAGAGAGAAGGGGGAGGAGCTGGAAGCATCAACTCCCATATGTGCCTTGACCAGGCAAGCCCAGGGTTTTGAACCGGCGACCTCAGCATTTCCAGGCCAACGCTTTATCCACTGCGCCACCACAGGTCAGGCTAATTTTAGACTTTTTAAGTTAAAAGTTTACCTTGCTTAGCTCTCTATCCTGAACTATTTCTAGTAAATGTATATTTTAACATCCAATACCACTTTATTTGTTTTTAAATAAATGTAAAATAGAGCAAGAAGCTACAATACCAGAAGATATGGGCAGTAGGATTTTCTGGGCCTCAAACAAAAAAACAAGCTACAGTGTTGTTCTAGCAAAGGCCTGGAGTGCTCGAATAGAGAAAAGATACAAACTCTGACATCAGTAAGACATTGCGCTAAATCCCTACTCTGTCACCTATCTCTTTTCTACCTTTTCTCTCACCTCTCAAGTGAAGAAAATACCTAACTGATTTGGTTGCAGGTGAAGAATAAGGGTAGGATGAACCTAGTTTGTAAGAGGTGCTCAATAAACAACAGCTTTTCTCATTAGTTCCTTAAATACCACCACACCCCAAAACTTTTAAAGCTCCCTATGTACCAGGCAACTGTTGGCCTAAAGTAGAGTTCTTTGCAGAGGTTGAAATTTTCACACTAAAGTTTCCTTTACCTCGACCACCAAAAAAAGTAGCTCTAGTCCCCAAGATGACTTAGGAGAGCCATATGATAATTCACCTTCCATATGTTCAAAATGATTCAGAGGGTCTAATTTCTATTAAATTCAGAGCCTACCTGTGGGCAGTAAAGGAACTAGGTGAGGGTGGGGCAGCTAGCAGGTAGCCAGTCTATCAAGTTTCCATGGTGAGTTTTAAATGTAGTTGTTGTGCCTGACAATCTAGAAATGTGGCAGAAATCATTTCACAAATTTATAATATAAATCCTTTTTCATTGATCAGAACAACTATTGAATGAATGTAGAAGTCCCTTGCTGTGAATGCCCATTAGTGATGGAGGCCAAACTCAGAATCAGATGTTTACAATGCAACTAATGCAATAACTGCAGTGTCTCCCTGAAAAAAACAGGAAACCAGCAACACATTCTTTTCAAGAGAACCAAGTGACCATGCTAGGATTCCCTGGACCCTGTGTATATTTCGTAGGGTTTTCACCATGCAATCACAATGGGCACCTTTACTATCAGACTTCATTGATTTGCATATTTATTATGACTTTCCAGAAGTTGGCATGACACATTAAGGATAAGGTGGCATTTTCAAATTTGCATCAAGTAGGCTGGTGGTGGTCGTGGTGCCTGGATAGTTGAAGCTACTACTACAGAAATAAAAACATTAATCTGTGGGAATTTGACTTGCCTAGTAAAGATGAGTATGTATGCAATGCTGGTAAACTTGACATAGAATCATGACAACTGGTTTATTTTGAAATAGAAGGTAAAATTATTGAAGAAATAATAAAAAAAAAACACTAAAATTTTAGTTTGTTTATATAAAAGGTATTCTTATGAATAGCGCCATAAAAGAAAGGATCATGCAAGAGGTAATGATTAACTCTAACATGAAATACATAAGACTAACCCCATTGAGGGTTTGATTTTAACAAAAACCTCTCGCCATTCATAATAGTTTGCATATGCAGCTCGATTATGTGCTTGCAAGTTAGAGGGTTGGTAGCATATTGGTTCTGCTTTACTCTCTCTTTATCCTTTACCTGAACAATTTGATACAATTTGAGTGGGGCACACCTTCTACCCTACAATAGGAACACTCTCTTGCAACAATGTTTTGTCCTTAGCTAGAAAGTCTGTGGAGGTGGTTAGAACTGTTAGCCTAGGAAATGGGTTGGCATTATCACAACAAAATTAAAGTGATTCTTGGTACTCATTGCACAACATTCAATTAATCAACACTAACTCCTGTGTATTTGATTCAATTAAGCAGATATATTAAGAGCAGGTCTTTATAAAATGAGACATTTTATGGAGCCCACACAGAGGGTCTTGTTTGGAGAGAAGGAATCCCTATTTTTGTTTCAAGTTCACAGCATTTGTTTCCTATTTTCTTTGTTTCTCAAAGTGTGGAGAGTGGGTCACCTGCAATAGAATCACTAGGGACTTTTTTTTTTCGTGAGGGTGGGAGTAGTGCTTTTTAAAAGTGCAGAAGCCTGGTACTATCTCCAGACCTACTAACCAGAAGCTCTGGTGGTAGAACCCAGGAATCTGCGTTTTGTTAGTCTTTTCAGTTAATAATCCCTGGCATGGACAGAGAGGGCTGGGGAAGATGATATGGTTTTATCCATGCTGATCAAACCACTTTATATAAGGGAGTCAATCTGATACACTAGCTACTCTTAGCTGAGTTTTCCTCTGCTCTAACCTGTGTAGACAATAAAAAAAAAGAAAGGTGCTTGATTCTCACTATTCAACATCTACTCTTTATTGATTGACTTTAGAGAGACAGAGAGGAAGTGGGAGAGAGGAAGGGAGAGAGAGAGAGAAGCATTCATTGCTGTTCCCCTAGTTGTACACACACTGGTCACTTCCCATATGTGCCCTGACTGGGGGTCGAACCTGCGACCTTGGTGTTTCGGGATGGCGTTCTAACCCACTGAGTTAACTGGTCAGGGCCTCAATATCTACTCTTTTTCATTTATAATTTCAAAGGTTAGCTAGAATCAAAAAGTCAAATAACAAGTGTTGATGAAGATATGGAGAAATAAAAATCCTCATACCCTGGTGGGAATATAAATGCTGCAGCCTCTTTGGAAAATAGTCTAGCAGTTCCTCAAATAAACACAGAGTAATCAACAACCCTGGCTGCTTAGTTCAGCTGGTTAGGTAATCAGCCTGATAGGCCAAAGTTGTGGGTTCAATCCCCAGTCAGGCACATACAAGAAGCAACCAATGAGTGCATAATTAAGTAGAACAACAAATTGATGTTCCTCTCTCTCTCTCAAGTCAATAAATAAATATATTTAAAAATAGAGTGACCATATGACCCATGAGCAATCCACTCCTAGGTATATACATCAATACCCAAGAAAAATAAAAACAATTTAAATGGTAACTATTTTTCATCACTAATACTTACACAAAAGTACCATTTAATCTATTTATTACTTTGGTAAAATGTCAATTAATAATGAAAAGTCAATTCACTACTTTATTAAGTTCTAGAAGACATCAGAACTTTATTCCCCCTCAGAGGAGATAAAAACTTGTTAGTGTTCTCTTTCACTTAAGTCAATAAAACTTAAAACTCAAATTGTTGGTCTGTACAGCCTATTACTAAAATGTTATATTTTGCAAGCTGGTTTTGTAATAAAGTCAGGGAATTTAAAAATTAGCTACCTGGGGCTGTTAAAAGTAAAGGACAAATAGATTTCTATACCAGGATATTTCTTGAGTGTTCAATAATTTTCCCCTAAGACTTTTATAAGTCTTTTGAGGACAGTGTCTAGTATTTACATTCTCAGCAAGGCAGAGTAATGCCTTATACTATTATAAACTCAAATATTGAACTGAATCATTTTTTAATGCAGGTATATATAGTAATGTAACTACCTACGTATTCACATTGTCTCTAACAAGTGAATGCACCAACTAGATATTTTCAGTGTTAGCCCAAAATGTACATATTATGATATGGCTTTAGTATCTTTGATATGGCTCTCTAAAACAGCACTTTCATAAAACCATCACCAAGATAAATAACCTAGAACGTTCATTCTTCATCAAGACTAGACTCCCCTATGAGATTCAAAGTCTTTCATCACATTATAATCCATTTCTCTCTAATTTGCAAGCCCACTTTATTATTTTATTTCTGTAAGCCTAGTTTAAGGACATCAAGCATGGAAGAATCCCAGGCAATTCTGTACCCCCTCCTCCAAACATTTCCTTTCACACTGCCTTCCTATCATTTCATTTAGTCATCCTACTGACAATCAATCTAAAGATGTATTATATTATTTGGCAATCTCACAGTCAAACTCAATAGGCTGCTGGCTTCTCACCACCTCAGCACCAACTGAGGATGTTTCCTTTCCAGCCTTTTCCACTTGAGTACCCCACCCCTACCTCCCAGCTCAGCTCAGCCCCAGCTGGACGGTGATCAAGAAGGCTTCACCCAAGAAAAATAAATTAAAAAAGGAAAAAAATAATTTAAAAAGAAAGAAAAGAAGGCTTCAACCCTCACCAGCACTAAAATTATAACCTGGGCCTATCCCAGTGAGGGTCCAGTTGACACCATTTCTTTGAGGAATCAGTAACTTCTAAAACATGGGCGAATGGCATCAGAATCTCAAAAGGTAAGCAAGAAGAACAGGGAAGACATGAGAAAATATGTCTTGGGCTTAAGCTGACCTTATGCCTGACAAAACTTCTTCTTTCTGAATAGTTTGATGCTATTACCTTTCCAGTTTTTATCATCATTCAGATGAAGTGGGCTGCTACAGGTTAGACTAGAAACTTAAATACTCAACAGTGGGATGATTCAGTATCTTTTCCTTACCAAATGGTTACTGTGGACATATCGGATACCTTCTGGGGTGGTGGATACCTATGGCATGAAGGTGCCACATTTTGAGATATAAGCAATACTTTGGTTATAGAGCAGGGACATCTTACAAGACCATCATCCTTGCAGGCCTCAGTGCTTGCTCACTCCTGAAACTGGATCAGAACCAAGGCCCAACTGACCCAGTCCCCCAAGTCCATGAGAGCTCAGGAAGGTCAGGTTGGCAAGAGGCCCTCCTCTCCATCCCTCCAGACCTGAGAGATACACGCACAAATATCTACCCTGCTCCTTCTTTCTCCTTCCCTCACTATCACTTCCATGAGCTAAATGATATTCTAAAAGATATATCTCAGGCAAACCAAATTTTAGTTTTTCCTTTTTTATTTTATTTTTTTGGTTTTCAATACTGATAATGCCCTGGAAATATTTTACTAATCATGACCTTATAGTACATACACCTGAACTAGGAAGTTAAAGATACTCGTCACTGTCTCCCAGATGGTGTCCCCATGCCTCTACTGCAAAAATAGAAAAAGACAGCCCATCCTGAAACATATCACTTCCATCTGTTGAGGCATCACTAATTTTATGATAGATGAGAAAACTAAGGCTAAGAGATTAATGGCTAGTACAACACATTCCTTTGATTTTTTTCACCCAGAATTAACCATAAAGGCCACATTATTATTACATGCAAAGGAAAACACATCCTCAAACATTCTGACACAACACACCAGCTAAATGTTTAAAACCTGCCGTAGTTACTGTGCTAGGCTTAGCTTGTTTCCTCAAAAATATTGTCCTTCTTGGGAAAAAGTCTGTTAAACCAAAATTGCCAGTTTATACAATAAAATTTAAGTTGCAAGACCACCACAAATTTTGAGACATGTTGACAATAGAGTGAAACGCATTTAGGCACAAACTTGAGACACAAAGACAGACAAAACCACCACCAGTGTGTGTAGCTCACAGCAAAAAGCAAAGACTAGTGGTGTTTTTTCAGATGCTGAGAGCTTTCCTTTATACTGTCTTGCTCACAAAGAATAGCTTTGAAACATCTTTTCACAAACAATTCAGTTGGCACTATAACTTTTATGATGGGGAAATGCAAAAGGTTATGTTCAAGTGAGAAAGCTATAATAGAATTGTACACCTGAAACCTATATAATTTTATTAATGTCACCCTGATAAATTCAATAAAAAATTAATTAAAAAAAGAATGCTATAGTATATTAATTTTTCAACCAATTAAAATAAACCACAGAATACCAGCCTTGGAATTTTGAGGCAGAGGAGCAGGGTGCTGTTCAATTTGAACTAAAGTAAAAAGTCTTAGAGGCTCTAGCCCTGGCGGGTTGGCTCAGTGGTAGAGCGTCGGCCTGGCGTGCAGGAGTCCTGGGTTCGATTCCCCGCCAGGGCACACAGGAGAAGCGCCCATCTGCTTCTCCACTCCTCCCCCTCTCCTTCCTCTCTGTCTCTCTCTTCCCCTCCCGCAGCCAAGTCTCCATTGAGCAAAGTTGGCCCGGGCACTGAGGATGGCTCATGGCCTCTGCCTCAGGCACTAGAATGGCTCTGGTTGCGACAGAACAACGCCCCAGATGGGCAGAGCATCGCCCACTGGTGCGCATGCCGGGTGGATCCCGGTCGGGCTCATGCGGGAGTCTGTCTGACTGCCTCCCCGTTTCCAACTTCAGAAAAATACACACACAAAAAAAAGTTTTAGAGGCTCTAGAAAACGCCATCCCTGGGTGCAGGCAGCCAGGCAAGCAAATGAGCAGGCTCTATTCCTGAAGCCCATACATCAGGACAGTTTATAGTCCCACCTTCCCAGAAACCAGAAGCTCCTTAGAATCTCAGTGAGTCCCTTCCCTTCAATTCAACTCACCTGTTTACTGAGTCCTGGAGTTACCTCAAGGGGGAAAGTTAGCTCTATAACTTAGCTCTATAACTTAGTTTTGTTTTTTTTAGAGACGGGGGTGGGGGGATAGACAGGGACAGACAGACAGGAACGAAGAGGTGAGAAGCATCAATCACTAGTTTTTCGTTGCACATTGCAAAGCCTTAGTTGTTCACTGCTTTTGCATATGTGCCTTGACCGCGGGCCTTCAGCAGACCAAGTTACCCTTTGCTCGAGTCAGCGACCTTGGGTCCAAGCTGGTGAGCTTCTGCTCAAATCAAATGAGCCCGCGCTCAAGCTGGTGACCTCGGGGTCTCGAACCTGGGTCCTTGACATCCCAGTTCGACGCTCTATCCACTGTGCCACCGCCTGGTCAGGCTATAACTTAGTTTTGATAAGACTCACACCAGTGCATGTAAAGGTATATGCTTCCTTGTTTTCATGGGACAAAGAGGTGAACTGGGATAGAGAAGAGACAACTTAGATTTAGACTTTGGTTCTGCTGAAGGGCAGCCTTGCTAACCTTTTAGTAAGGACAGGCAGAGGCATGTGGTTCTATTTCACAAATTCTAAGATTGTTTTTGAAACAGTTTAACATACTAAAGCTTTTTAAATAAGATTTATGATATTTCCGAAGTAAATGACCAACATTGAAGGGACTAAAAGTTTGAACACCTCAGGCCAGAGGTAAGACGAACCCTTTTCTACAAGGGGTCCAAAGTCTTACTTTTGATTATTCTCATGAGATATTCTAAAGGTTTCTTACCAACAACTGTTAGTGACTTTCTCGCCAAAGTCAGTGACAACACAGTAAGTTAGTCCACCTGAACCTGGACACTGAACATCCTCACTCCAGGGGTCACGGTTTAAACAGCCGGCTGGCGAGACATGCCACCTGCCTTTAGTGAGACTAATGCAGACAGTCACTTACTTGCTCACCTTCAGCTTTGATTCCTTTTCAGCAAGGTAATCAGTCATGTCCTCTACTGCCTTGAAAACCCACTTTTCAAGGAGGCCAGTAAATGGGCACATGAAGGCAACTCTCACCCAGTAAAATCTTTATATGCACAGGCCCTGGCCGGTTGGCTCAGCGGTAGAGCGTCGGCCTGGCGTGCGGGGGACCCGGGTTCGATTCCCGGCCAGGGCACATAGGAGAAGCGCCCATTTGCTTCTCCAACCCCCCCCCCCTCCTTCCTCTCTGTCTCTCTCTTCCCCTCCCACAGCCAAGGCTCCATTGGAGCAAAGATGGCCCGGGCTCTGGGGATGGCTCCTTGGCCTTTGCCCCAGGCGCTAGAGTGGCTCTGGTCACGGCAGAGCGACGCCCCGGAGGGGCAGAGCATCACCCCCTGATGGGCAGAGTGTCGCCCCTGGTGGGCGTGCCGGGTGGATCCCGGTCGGGCGCATGCAGGAGTCTGTCTGACTGTCTCTCCCCGTTTCCAGCTTCAGAAAAATACAATAAAAAAAAAAAATCTTTATATGCACATTAGCTTTTCAGTTATTTAAAACCTGACCCTATCATCAAACATTCCATTTTTGACATTAGTCTTCCGATGTTACTACACTGTCAAATTCCCTCTAACAAGCCAACCGGAATTCATGTATGTGTATTAATAATAACCTTGTCACACAGGTCAAGCAGCTCTATGAAAGCAACACACAAAGCACATGGAATACACAGCATAAAACCGATCTATTATGCAGTGAATTTTATTGAACTCACAGGAGGCATTCCTTTATGGGAATTAAAAAAAAAAATGAAATGAAAGTTGTACAAGCATGCATTATGAGACAAACCAATGATGAGGCCTGCTCAGACCAAACTGGAGCCGACACCAGCTCATGTGACAGCCCACATGAAGGGGTTTTTATTTAATACAGACAGACAGCAACAGCGGCAACAGAATGAGACATCAATGCAATGTAACTTTTTGTGACCTCTAACTAGGCTCTGGCATATCATTCTTTTCTTACCAGCCAGGTAAACAAAAGAACTCATCTGCTAATCTTTAAAGATTTTAATCCAGTTGGAAATGACAATAATGAAGGGAACTTCTTCCTAACTAGCTGTTTCCCCAGAGTTGTCTAGCAGGTTAATTTCAACGTAACAGAAGGTGGCTGTCATCTGGCTGGCTGCACCATGTACTGGTGACAGGGACAACACTAGTATGTTTTGTGCTCAGATTTCTGGGCCTCCTGGCTGGTTGTGTCCTCTGTACCTCGGTCCTGAGTATTCTGAGACTCGGTTATCTGAGGATAAAAGGGACCTACCAGCCAGTTGAGGGGTGTGTTGTTAACAAGATAATCCATCACATCATCTAAAGATTCCTTCATTTTCTGCAGCTGTCCCTTGCTAGAAGTGAGGAAGCCATCAGACACTTCTTTAAAGGAGGCAGCATTGCGGAACACTGAATAGATGTCTCCAGCCGTCACCGCCAAGTGACTGGCCTGATCTTGAATGTTCTGCGGTAACCCTTGGATGTTGGACAGGAGGGTGGAGCACGTGGTCTGCAGCTGCTGAGTCAGGTTTCGGGCAATAGCAAGAGTACGTGACTCAATGTGCTAAAAATAAAACAAGTTTAAAATTAGGAGTGAACCCAACAATGCTATGTATGAATTACTTCAATTACAATAAGCTGGTTATGTGTCCACCATATATATGGGTTCTTCCAACTTTTAAAAATCCTCGTAACAACCCTGAGCACAGCAGTATTTTTATTCACATTTCATTGACATGTATACTAGCTTTTGGAACCTAAAGAATCACTTTCAAGGACTACAACATGCAATTTCTTCTGTCTGGAATGTTAGTGCCCTTACTGACCTTTCATCTAGTTTATTCTCCCATTCAGTCCCACTTTAACACTCATCTCCTCCAGGAAGTCATCTGACTCACCCACCCTCACCCCAAGACCAAGTTAGGTACTTTTCCTATAGTCTCGTAACTCATTTTTTACGCTGTCAAAAACACCATGACAATAAAAACGCCTATGTCCCTGTTAATCTGTACTGAAAGGCCCATGATTCTCATTACAGTATCCTATTAGGGGCAATATGCATATCAGTAGGTTATTGTTTTATTTGTTTTATTATTATTATTATTTTTAGATTTATTCATTTTAGAGAGAGGAGAGGCAGAGAGAAGGGGAGGAGGAGCAGTAAGCATCACCACCCATATGTGCCTTGACCAGGCAAGCCTGGGGATTCGAACCGGCGACCTCAGCATTCCAGGTTGATGCTTTTACCCACTGCGCCATCGCAGGTCAAACAAATAGGTTGTTAAAGTGACTGCAGTTTTGCTTTTCTGTTCAAACTTTCGCTGAAGAGTATTTTAAGAGGAATAACAGGAAAATTGAAATAAAAGGCTGGCTGGCTTGTTCAGAAACGGCTGTGGATGGCTGCAACCCGGCCGTCTTACCTCAGCACAGTGGGATTCATCAGTGTCATCATAGCCAATGCTTCTCTTCCACTCCAGCCAGGAGAGATACAGCTTATCCTGAGCATCCTGAAGTCTCTGGTTGGCGCTGTGCACATTCTCCCTGGCATATTCAATCTAGAGCACATTGAAACAAAACAAGGGAACTAGTCAGACATTTGTGTCAGCCTGTTCTCAGATCTATGATGTAAGTCATAGATCATAAAAGCCAAGAATATCCTCAAGAGCTTAAGGAGAGCAATCCCTGCTGTCATTATTATTATCAAGTAATCCTAGTTCTTCACTGCCTCTATTGAACTATCAAACCACTGTCTCCTCCAAATTTACCTTCAGTTTAGCTTAAGTAAGGCAATTGAAATTTAATATTTATATGTAAAATATAAGAAAAAATTACACCCTGGCTGGTTGGCTCAGTGGTAGGGTGTTGGCCCAGCATGTGGCTGTCCTAGGTTGGATTCTCGGCCAGGGCACATAGGAGAAGTGACCACCTGCTTCTCCACCCCTTCCTTTTCCCCTCTCCTCCCCCTCCCTCTTCTTTGTCTCTCTCTCTTCTCCTCCTACAGCCATGGCTCGATTGGTTCGAGCGAGTTGGCCTAGGGCGCTGATGATGGCTCCATGGCCTCTACCTCAGGCACTAAAAAAATGACTCAGTTGCTGAGCAACAGAGCAACAGCCCCAGAAGGGCAGAGCATTGCCCCAGTGGGCCTGTCGGGTAGATCCTGGTCAGAGTGCATGCAGGAGTCTGTCTCTCTGCCTCCACTCCTCTTACTAAAGTTAAAAAAAAAAAATTACAAAGAAAGAAATTAAAAATTCCTCTTCCCGGCCCTGGCCGGTTGGCTCAGCGGTAGAGCGTCGGCCTAGCGTGCGGAGGACCCGGGTTCGATTCCCGGCCAGGGCACACAGGAGAAGCGCCCATTTGCTTCTCCACCCCTCCGCCGCGCTTTCCTCTCTGTCTCTCTCTTCCCCTCCCGCAGGCAAGGCTCCATTGGAGCAAAGATGGCCCGGGCACTGGGGATGGCTCCTCGGCCTCTGCCCCAGGCGCTAGAGTGGCTCTGGTCGCAATATGGCGACGCCCAGGATGGGCAGAGCATCGCCCCCTGGTGGGCAGAGCGCCGCCCCATGGTGGGCGTGCCGGGTGGATCCCGGTCGGGCGCATGCGGGAGTCTGTCTGACTGTCTCTCCCTGTTTCCAGCTTCAGAAAAATGAAAAAAAAAAAAAAAATTCCTCTTCCCTGTTGTCAGCTGCCCATTTCCCCTTCCAGGAATGGCAGTAGAGTACTTTCAGTTCTGTAACTTGGCAATCTTTAATGGCTACACAATAGCCTTTTGTGATACATCAATTTAATTCATTCCCTATTAGTTGATATGCACTGTTTAGAGTCTTTTGCAACTCTAAACAACCACACATATCTGTGGGATAAATTTCTAAAACTGCCAAGGAATAGGTATGCTTATAACCTTAGAATCGTCCCTCACATCTTCCAGAAGTCCAAGTACACCTTCCTCTCCACCACTGCCCACAGCATCACACTTGCTCAATGCATTAGAAAAAGAGAGGCATCTGTAATTTGACCCCTCAGAGTAAGATTAACATCACTTCATATATTGCAGCTATTTACACTTCCTTTTCTGTGAGCTGTCTGTATATTCTTTGCTCATTTTCCTATTGAGTTGTTCATAAAGTAAAATTACAGTTCTTGGATTTTATAATCACATTTACTCACATCCCTTGTGGTAAATGAACACACTTCAGATACCTTTAAATGAACTTTCACTCACCAGGCTAACAGTGGAATGGAGCTGGGAAATGGTCTCTTGGCTTTTTTGCTTAGTTTCCTTCACCCTGTTGAGAGCCTGCTGGTAGGCACGGGAGCGGAGCTTGGTAGACAGAGATCCCAGCCTAATATAATAACTTGGCTTCTGAACAGTGTCAAATCCTTCAACTTTTTTTGCTTCTTTTTCTGAAGTTAGAAATAAGGGACAAAAAAAAACCCCAAAACATAAGGGATCAGAGATATAAGTAACAAGCCCTGGACTCTAACTTGGATCTTGATTTTGTCGATTGTACTCACCCACCTACCAATTAATTATGCACTCATTTCCCTAAGACAGCTCATGTCTACTGCACGGCTTGACTACCCAGAACATATCACTGCATCTGACAGGTTCACCTACACATGTCGCTTCCCACTCGAGCGAGCTTCTTGGGAAACACAGTACTGGAATATAGCAGCCCCTAAATGTTTAATGCTTCTGTAAAGCAGCCCACTGAGGACTATCCATTTGTAGAAAATATTTCTCTAGGCTAATTTCTCCTTAAGTTTCAAAACTTACTGTGTATAATTCAATGTGAAACTTAAGATTGTTTTAAGAAAGAAACTCTATAAAGATAAAAAGATTAATGATTGTCTGAGAGACATAATGGAGATTCAGGCATGAAGGATCTCTTAGGGTGACAGACATATCCAAAAACAGGACTAAGGTGATGGTTGTGCAACTGTAAATTTAGTATGAAAATGGTGAATTTTTTAATCAATAAGGTATATCTCAATGAAAGCTGATTTAAAATATTTTATTTATTGATTTTTTAGAGAGAGAGGAGTGAGAGAGAGAGAGAGAGAGAGAGAAGGGGGAGGAGCAGGAAGCATCAACTCCCATATGTGCCTTGACCAGGCAAGCCCAAGGTTTCGAACCGGCAACCTCAGTGTTCCAGGTCGACGCTTTATCCCACTGCACCACCACAGGTCAGGCCAATGAAAGCTGATTTAAAAGGTTGCTTTAAACCTGACCAGGCAGTGGCACAGTGGAAAGAGCATTAGACTGGGACACGGAGCTTGAGTGTGGGTTCATCTGGTTAGAGTGTGGCTTACCAGCTTGAGCCCAAGGTCGCTGGCTTGAGCAAGGGGTCACTTGGTCTGCTGTAGCCCCCTGGTCAAGGCACATATGAGAAAGCAATCAATGAGAAACTAAGGTGCCACAACGAAGAATTGATGCTTCTCATCTCTCTCCCTTCCGATCTGTCTGTCCCTATCTGGCCCTCTCTCTGTCTCACTCTGTCTCTGTCACTCACACATATACACACACACAAAGTTGCTTTAAGATATGCAACATTGGCCTGATCTGTGGTGGCGCAGTGGATAAAGCGTCAACCTGGAAACGCTGAGGTCGCCGGTTCGAAACCCTGGGCTTGCCTGGTCAAGGCACATGTGGGAGTTGATGCTTCCTGCTCCTCCCCCTTCTCTCTCTCTCTCCTCATTCTCTCTCCCCCCCCCCTCTATAATAAATAAATAAAATCTTTCAAAAAAAAAAAAAAAAAGATATGCAACATTATTTCAAGACAAACATCCACTTACCAAGTTCTTTCTCAGTGAGAGGGAGGTACTGGTCTACCAGCAGCTCTGATGTGGTGAGCGCATTGTCTACTCCACTGCTCACCAGCTGCATCACCCGACTCCCCATGACTGTGTTAATGCTGCCATTGACCACGGTCTTGGTCTTCTCCACACTGCCAGTCACTGCTCCTTTGGTTTTATCCATCACCCCGGTGATCGTGCTGGCCACAGAATCCTTGGCCCCAGTCACAGTGGTCGCCACAGCATCTTTTGCCCCAGTCACAGCACCTTTGGCATTGGCAACAACCTACAAGTAGAAAAGCAGACCACTTGGCTGGTGAGAAATAAAGGCATAAATACATATTTAAGGTTTTAACTAAGGCAGCATGATTGAAAAGTTAAAGAATTCTTCTTTCACTCTCTAGCCCTTTCACTCTATAGCTTTAGGTCCTGGGCAAGTCACTAAGAATTGATGAGGCTCAATTTCCTTATCAAGTATATTTGCCCCATCTGCTACCACTCAAGGGTTGATGGAGGAGCAAATGAGGTAAACAGATATTAAATCTGTCAGGCTGTTATAAGCAGACATGTATGTTCCTCCATCTTCCTGGATGTGTTCTCAGACACCAAGTAGGGAAAGGTTCTGTATACCACCTCTGCATTTAGTGAACACCACGTGGGAACCAGTTATGCTAAACAGATGGAACATGAAAATGAGGAAGGGGGGAAGCCTCAGCAATCTTGTCCCAAGCTCACCTGGTTTGTTGGCTGATTCAGAATGGGCAGTTTCTCCTCAATCCTGTCTAGCCCCATACAGGCATAGGTATTGGCAACAGTAACTGGAAGAATCACAAATGGGGAAAATGTTAAAAGTGTAGATAGGGAGCCTGACCAGGTGGTGGCGCAGTGGACAGAGCATCGGACTGGGACGTGGAGGACCCAAATTCGAGACCCCGAGGAGGCCAGCTTGAGTGCGGGCTCATCTAGTTTGAGCAAGGCTCACCAGCTTGAACCCAAGGTCGCTGGCTCAAGCAAGGGATCGCTGGGTCTGCTGTAGCCCTCCGGTCAAGGCACATATGAGAAATCAATCAATGAACAACTAAGGAGCTGCAACGAAGAATTGATGCTTCTCATCTCTCTCCCTTCCTGTCTGTCCCTCTCTCTGACTCTCTGTCTCTGCCACAAAAAAAAAAAAAAAAAAAGTGTAGACAGGGAAATAAAGCTCAGCAGGCTGCTGGCTACATTCTTCTACTGAATGTAGAAGAATAAATAAGGGGGAGGGGAGGAGCAGGCAGGAGTGTGAGCCATGTAGGAAGTTGGCTAAGAAACTTCTTCCTCATCTGCTGGCTCCTAAGATTAATGCCAAGAGAAGCTAGGCTTCACCTGAACCTTCATTCAGAGAATAAGGTATCTGAGAACTCAAAATTAGTATTTCCATGCTAGTTTAACTCCTACTTACACTTAATTATGTGGCAACAGGAAATGGTATGCTAACAGCACCCTGGATCTCCCCACAAGGACTAGATTTTAGTCCAAACTTCCCTCTAATGATGACCAAGCCAAGCACTTGTCCTAAATTAATTTGGGAAGTAGCAGAGCTGGAAATCTGGTCTCTCACAGTTCCCTATACTCCAGAAAAGTCCATGACTTAATTATTTGGGGGGATTATTTATTCCTTTATTTTATTTTTTGATTTTTTTTTTTAAGAGAAAGGAGGGGAGAGAAAGAGACAGAAACATCAATGTGCCCAGACCAGGGATCTAAACTGGCAACCTTTACCCATCAGGACGGCACTCCAACCAATGGAGCAATCCAGTCAGGGCTGGGGGAATGATTTAATTAAGCCTTCATTCAAAAGGGCTCATTGCGGCCTAACCAGGAGGTGGCGCAGTGGATATAGCATTGGACTGGGACACAGAGGACCCAGGTTCAAAATCCGGAAGTTGCCAGCTTGAGCGCAGGGTCACTGGCTTGAGCCCAAAGTTCACTGGCTTGAAGCCCAAGGTCGCTAGCTTGAGCAAGGGGTCACTCACTCTGCTGTAGCCCCCCTCACACCCGGTCAAGGCACATATGAGAAAGCAATCAATGAACAGCTAACGTGCCACAACCAAGAATTGATACTTCTCATCTCTCTCTGTCAAAAAAAGGGGGGGGGGGGGGGGCTCACGTGGAAAAACCTGAAAACATCACTAGTGGGAATGTAAAATGGTAAACCACTTTGGAAAATAGTCTGGCAGTTAGTTCCTCAAATAGTGACATGACCCAGCAATTCCATTCCTAGGTATATTACCTAAGAGAACTGAGAATGTGTCTACACAAATGTTCACAGTAGCACTCATTATTCTAATTGCCAAAACGTAAAAGCACACAAATATCCATCAACTGACGAATGAATAAAATATGATTTAACCACATAATAGATTAGTTCATAATAAAAAGAAATGAAGTACAGATAGGTTGAGCAACTATCACCATATCATATCAAATTTTTTTCATTATTCAAAAAGAAACTGGTGTGAGGTTCCTTTCTAGGGTGATACAAATGCTGTAAAATTGATTGTGGTGATGCTTGCACAACTCTGTAAATATACTTAGAAAAACCATTGCCTTGTACATGTTAAGTGGGTGACTTGGATGGTATGTTAATTATCTCAATAAAGACGTTCTTTTTAAAGCAGTTCAGGTACACTGGTCCCAAGGCAGTCAACTTCAGTTCACACACATGCCCTCCTTGTGACCTCAGTTACCAATATATAAGAACATGGGGCCCTGGCTGGTTGGCTCAGTGGTAGAGCGTCGGCCTGGCGTGCGGAAGTCCCGGGTTCGATTCCCGGCCAGGGCACACAGGAGAGGTGCCCATCTGCTTCTCCACCCCTCCCCCTCTCCTTCCTCTTTGTCTCTCTCTTCCCCTCCCGCAGCCGAGGCTCCATTGGAGCAAAAGATGGCCTGGGTGCAGGGGATGGCTCCTTGGCCTCTGCCCCAGGCGCTAGAGTGGCTCTGGTCGCGACAGAGCGACGCCCCGGATGGGCAGAGCATCGCCCCCTGGTGGGTGTGCCAGGTGGATCCTGGTCGGGCGCGTGCGGGAGTCTGTCTGACTGCCTCCCCGTTTCCAGCTTCAGAAATATACAAAAAGAAAAAAAAAAAAGAATATGGGGTTGGGGGTGGATTTTTAAAAAGTTATCATGAACATCTGCTACTGCTATAAAGCAGGCCTTCTATAACAGTGAGGGTCAACCTGCAGTTTCTGAACAAAGGTAGTATGTGCCTCAGGAAAGGTTGAGGATTCCCTGATGCTGACACTGTGTGCTCAGGGCTCTATTCACCACATTCAAACTGCCTCTGGACTCACTTCCAAAAGGTCCCTTGGACCAAATTTTGAAGGAAAATCAGAACTCACTTTGTGGCTCTAGCTTCTGGATGATGGGCTGGGCGCCCATCACAGCCACAGATGTGATGGTCTTCACGCCCTTCTCCGCCAACTCACACACAGACTTCAAGTAAGGATAGTGATCCTTTGTACTGACATAAGCCGAGGAGACGAGGTCATACGTGGAGCTCACCAAGGGTAGGTTGGCCACCCTCGTCACTACACTCTGCAACCAACAAGGAGAGAGGTTTAACTTCTCAAAACAGGGGGAGGGGAAGGAATCAAGAAACATCTATTTAAAATTCATACCGGTTGTGGATCAACTGCACCAGACACCATTTTTCTTCCTAGAGAAAGAAATTTGCAAAAGACAAACTTATTTCAGGACACTAAGATAAGACTCTCCCAGATTCACTCCCCAACCCAAGCTAATGCTAATTGCAAGTAGAGAAAAATGCAAGATGAGGTAGGTCAGTGTAGTCTTTTGCACTTCTTCCCTCCCTCTAGTAGAGAGCTTTCCCCTGGGCAACACCATCCGAGGCAAAGTTTCAGGGCTCCTTTGTAAACTTTCAATAGAGAACAGGCTCTGCCGGGAAAAGCAAACCTGCTGCTGAAATTTTTGTATTGTTTCTTCACCAGGATACTAGAAATGCCTTTTGAAGGGGAATATCTGTTGACAAAAATGCTAACCAAGTTAAACTCCATGTTAAAACTACAGAGAGATTTAAAGAAGACATCTTGGACAGTGAGGACTATTTAGGTGGAGCACATTGGGGAGCCAGGAGGACGGAGGATTTATTCCTTGCTTGTCAAAGAAACTAGTTTGGTGGTGACCAAGCACGGGAGGAAAAAGATGCTCCTAGGAATTGAGAAATGTTTCAGGGCGCTTTTAAATGTAAATTTAGTGTTCCCAACGACTCACACCAACACAAAACTGCCTCACTGCTCAGCAGCAGAGCTGGGCAGGAACCATCACAGCCCGCTGTCCACTACCTCCAGGCCAATTAGTTCACCCTCTGGCCACCACGGATCCCACTTCTACAAGGAACGAGTAAGAGCCGCGCTGAAGGCGGAAGTCAGGCGCCAGCATCCACTGCCCCGTTGTCCCTGCGCACTCCATTAAATTCTGCTTTAAGACGATGTTCGAACGCATTTCCTTTTAAATAACGTTCTTTCGCGACAAATGAAAAATGTTACTCTGCAACCAAGCCAAGAAGCTACAACGGTACTAAAGCAGCTGGCAGAAAAAACGAACAAATTTCAGTGTTGAAGGTGCAGGCCCAGGTGGCCGCCCTTCCCATCGAGGGCCCGGAGGCGGGCAGACCCCACCGGCCACCACCCCACGCGGTCCAGCTTAGCGCCCCGCGGGGCCCCGCGCAGGTCACTGATCACAGAGGGGGCGCACACCCACCAGCGGACAGCAACCGAGAGGCGAAGATCCCAGAGTCTCGCAAGTCCCGCAGCAGCAACACCTACGGCGTTCAAAGGGCGGGCGGGCAGACGCCTGGCTATATACCCGGGCCGCCCTCCCCGGGCCGCCCGCCCCCGCGACACGTGACCGCCGCCGGCCTGACCCCGCCCAGGCCGAGGGTGGCTCTCCGCGGAGTCCTGGCGCCGCCCCCCACCGCGGCCCGAGGCCGGAGTTCCGCCGGGGTCTGGGTGAGGGACCCTGGGAGGCCCGAGGCGCCCCGCAAGGCTCTGGGTTTTGCAAAAGGCAGTGTGGGGGCGTCGCACGAACAAATTACCGCTAACCTGATTACCATTTGTCCTTAAAATAGAACTTTTTAAAAAAACGGATGCTGAGTCTAGACTTATTTTTAGCAAAGTTGTGTGTTATGCATTATTTTATTTTAGAAGAAACTTAAATCAACAGATGAGTCTTAGCTTTTTTTCTTGTGTAAAATTCCGGACTTCAAGTTGGTTATTTGAGCAAACAGGTCATTCAACCGCCCCAGCGGGATAGGTGCCTCTGGACTTTCCCCCCTGTGAATGGCAGGGGGGACGTCCCGGTGACGTTGCCGCGGGTCTCGGCCTGCCAGGTGTCTGTCTGGCTTCTGGCAGACGCTGGGTCCTCTGCCTCCAGGATGCCGAGCAAGGGGAGGCAGTGTTGGCGCTAGAGCGGGGGATTTGCTCCGTGTATCAAGTTCCAGAGTTTGAATTGTGAAAAGCTCTCAAAGGCTTTCACCTCAATTACTTAACTAATGTTGCATGCACAGAGACAACTTTATCAAGCTCCAAACTGACCCATTAAAAATGTGTCCCTTATACAGCACATCTATAGGCCCTCAGCAAGGAAAAACAATGATGTCACTTCTCCCCCACCCCCATGGAATTCAAGATAAAATACAATGTTAAACCATATAATAAATGTTAGAAAGTCATAAGAAGTTCTGTTCTCCCTCTCCATGTTGACAGCTGCAGTCCTTCCAGCAATCAAATTACTACTTTTTTCTTTTCTTTTTGGTGCTCTGGCTTTGTTCGTGCTCTAAACAGATGTTTGCTGTGCCTAAATAACACAGGAATGCAGGGAATTAACCCCTGCCATATGACACAGGAATGTAGGGAATTTTGAGCAGTGACGGTTGTTTTTTTTACTTCTCATTAATCTGACCTCTTCTTTTGCAATAGAAGACTTGCCCTTTCACCTAAAAATGCCTCCATATTTCCCTTCTTTTTAAAAACCTGTGTCACTTTCTCTTTAAGGATGAACAAATTCCTTTTGCTTTCCCTTCTTTCTTTTTTTAAAATTTTATTTATTGATTTTAGACAGAGAGAGAAAGAGAGAGAGAGAGACATGAATCTGTTCCTGTATGTGCCCTGGCCAGGGATCGCCCGCAACCTCTGCACATCCAGAAGATGCTCTAACCAACCAGACAGGGCCCTTTTGCTCTTCTAATGCTTAAATCTGTGAAAATAAAAAGGGTCCCAGGGACTAATCTTGGGGGAAGGTTCTCTAAACTCACAGAGGATGAAGCACCAAATTCTGCACCAGCAACTCTCTTGCATCTTCGTGAGTCTGTGAGAAGGTGGAACTGGTGACAAAATACCTGAATCCTCCAGGTGACTTTGATAATCTCTAGAGAACCAATTTTGCAGAAATGTTTTTTCATCGTTTGGTAGGGGAACTAGTGCGTCAGAATTACCTAGCATGTTTGTTCAAGTTCTGCTTCCTCCCTAGACAAACTGAATCAGGATCTACAGGGGACGAAGCCCAGGAACCTGCATTTTTAACAATACCCCTTTTTGAGCACCACTATTTTTTACTCTTCACAAAGCCTTTTCACATGTTCCGCAGGTTTGAGCCTCACAATAGCCTGGAAACTCTGGAATGGGGGTTGTTACTCACATTTTTTTTTTTTTTTTTTTACAGAGGCAGAGATAGACAGGGACAGACAGACAGGAACGGAGAGAGATGAGAAGCATCAATCATCAGTTTCTCGTTGCGCGTTGCGACTTCTTAGTTGTTCATTGATTGCTTTCTCACATGTGCCTTGACCGCGGGCCTTCAGCAGACCGAGTAACCCCCTGCTGGAGTCAGCGACCTTGGGTCCAAGCTGGTGAGCTCTTTGCTCAAGCCAGATGAGCCCGCGCTCAAGCTGGCGACTTCGGGGTCTCGAACCTGGGTCCTTCCGCATCCCAGTCCGACGCTCTATCCACTGCGCCACCACCTGGTCAGGCTGTTACTCACATTTTAATGATGAAACAGCCTCAAAGAAGTTATAGGATTTGCCTACAGTTTTATGACCCACTAAGCAGCAGCTAGGCAATTCTAGATCTCAGGTGCATGATGGGCTGATTACCTACTTTCTATTTGCCTTAATTCCTTTGTCTGTAAAATGGAAATAACACTATTCCTTCATGTTCTAGGGTAAAGAGTATTTGGGTGTTCATTGTACTAGTTTTTCAACTTTTCTGGGGCTTAAAATATTTCAAAATAAAAGATTGAGGATATTTATAGCAATAAAAGAATGACTAGACCTATAACTATATGCAATGTAAGTGAAAGAAGCTGTATACGAATGGTACTGTATGAGACAGGCAAACTAAGCTCTGCTGTCAGAGTAAGGATACTAGTTGCTTTGGGGGATGGGGAGGACTAAGTGACTAGAAGGGCCTTGCGGAGACTTTTAGGTGCTAATAATTACTTCTCTTGTTCTGAGTGCTAGTCACATGTGTGTGCTCTTTTTGTGAAAATTTATTAAAATGTACACTTACAGGTTTTTTTTTTCTTTTGTTTTTTGGGGGTTTTTTGGTATTTTTCTGAAGTGAGAAGCGGGGAGACAAAGAGACAGACTCCCCCATGCACCCGACCAGGATCCACCCGGCATGCCCACAAGGGTGCGATGCTCTGCCCATGTGGGGCGTTGCTCCATTGCAACCAGAGCCATTCTAGCACCTGAGGCAGAGGCCATGGAGCCATCCTCAGCACCTGGGCCAAGTTTGCTCTAATGGAGCCTTGGCTGCAGGAGGGGAAGAGAGAGACAGAGAGAAAGTAGAGGAGGAAGGGTGGAGAAGCAAATGGGCGCTTCTCCTTTGTACCCTGGCTGGGAATCAAACCTGGGACTTCCACACAACAGGCCGACGCTCTACTGCTGAGCTAGCCAGCCAGGGCCCACTTACAGTTTTTTATATGTATGTTGTATTTCTATTTTTCAAACTTTTGAAAAGTTAAGGAAAGAAAATAATAGTGCCGCTTACTTTATAAGGCTTTTGTGAGGGTTAAATGAATCAGTACGTTCAACTGTTAGAATAATGCCAGCTACATAGAAATAGTAGCTATTATTCATATTTTCTAACCATACCCAGAGTCATTTTGCCCAAGACAAGCTTTCTGGGCACTGGGTTGGAGAGAGTTCAGCTCAGAGGGAATGTAGAAGGGGCTCCAAGGTACCAGCAATACCCTACCCTGCTTATCTTCCTTCCTGGTTACACAGCGTGAGAGATCTCGCTGACAAAGACAGCTTCTCTAGAGTTTGTCCCAGCTCAACCTTCTTTGAGTATATTATTGATACAAAGTAATAGTGAAATAAGGAAAAACTAATAAGAAAAAAAAAAGGAAGTTTTCTCTTTCAGAGACAGGGTAACTCCTCCTTCCTCCCACACCCCCATCTCTACTTCCCTCCCCAGAAGCACTATGTGCTCCAACTACATCCACCTATATCTGCTACTCATGAAGCACTCTCTCCCCTCATGCCTTTCTCTCTGCACATCTCCTCATTCCCTCTGTCTGGAATGCCTCTCCACTGTGGGGGAGGGAGAATCTTTCCTCCACCCTCAAGGTTCTATCAGCTGGACTACTAATCAAATAGATATGAGAAAGATTAACAACAGAAAATGACCAAATTTAATTACATATGTATATATGGGAACCCCACATGCATGAGAGAGTGAGTGACCCCACTTACATGAACAGTCAGGGACAGAAGTTAAAATGAGGCATACATGGCATTCTGAGCTAAAATGAGGTTAGATGCCTTGGAGGTTTCAAAAGGTCACTGAGGGATAAGAGGAGCAAATCTTTAGAAATTGGAAGTTTTTCCTGTCTTATAGCTAGATTATAAAAAGTTATTTCTGGTGATAACTCTTATTAGGGACAAAGCCCCTAATTTAAATTCTTTAAGGGAGAGGTAAAAGTTTCTCCTGAGCCCGCCATCTGCTCAGAATAATTCACATGCCAAAGCAGCACAATTTGGGAAGCTCTCTTCTGAACCCTCACACCATCTGGCAAACTCTACTCACTCTGAATGATTCAGCTCTTCATTTCTGTAGGTCTTCCTCAGCCCGAAGGTCGCCAACTAGTAAGAGACAGAACTGGGCCTCAAACCAGGCATGTCTATGCTGTACACCTCTACTTTGTGTTTGCTCTTAAGTAATAAATATACTCGACTCTCATAGGCCTCAGTGCCCGTAAGTTAAAGGAGTTAGATGATACCTAGGGTTCCTTCCAGCTGTATTATCTTATTTCAAAAAATAATAATGCCTTACCTTGTTTATACCCTTATAATGGCCTTCTTATGAACATTATCTCAAACCAGACAGATGCCTTTTTCTGCTCCCTTGTCACAGACAGCCTCATCCAAACACAGGGGAAATATTACTATGTTCATTTCCTCTTTTTAGCCTAGCTTGAACTTAGACAAAGCTGCCTTTCTCATGGATCAGGGACAAAGATAACGAGTCACAAGTAATGAGTCATGAGGTCAGATGATTTCTGTTTTGAACAGTTCAAACTCTATGCAAACTGGTCACTAGCAGGAAGACGCTCTTGGATGACCCAGTTAATCTACCTTCCTAATCATCCTTGAACTTGGTCCTGTGCCATTCTTCTTTTATTTCCTTCCAAATACCTGGTAGAGGAAAAGGCAATTCCTCTTTCCTATAAACTTCTTCTTGACTCGGTTTCCAAACAGACCAACCTCCTCTGTCCAACTGAACTTATTTATTTATTTATTTATTTATTCATTCATTCATTCATTCAGAGACAGAGAGAGAGTCAGAGAGAGGGATAGACAGGGACAGACAGACAGGAACGGAGAGATGAAAAGCATCAATCTTTAGTTTTTCATTGCGTGTTGCGACACCTTAGTTGTTTATTGATTACTTTCTCATATGTGCCTTGACCTTGGGCCTTCAGCAGACTGAGTAGCCCCTTGCTCGAGCCAGCGACCTTGGGTCCAAGCTGGTGAGCTTTGCTCAAACCAGATGAGCCTGCGTTCAAGCCAGCAACCTCAGGGTCTCGAACCTGAGTTCTCCGCATCCCAGTCCGATGCTCCATCCACTGCACCACCGCCTGGTCAGGCTATTTATTCATTTTTTAAAGGGGAGAGAGAGAGAGAGAGAGAGAGAGAGAGAGAGAGAGGAGAGAGAGAATGAAAGAGAGATGGGGTGGGGAGCAGGAAGCATCAACTCCCATATGTGCCCCTGACCGGGAAAGCCCAGGGTTTCAAACCAGCGACCTCAGCATTTCAGGTCAATGTTTTATCCACTGTGCCACCACAGGTCAAGTCCCAACTGAGCTTTTTTTTTTAAGATTTTTAAATTTATTTATTATAGAGAGGGGAGAGAGAGTGAGAGAGAGAGAGAGAGAGAGAGAAGGGGGAGGAGCAGGAAGCATCAACTCCCATATGTGCCTTGACCAGGCAAGCCAGGGTTTTTTGAACCGGCGACCTCAGCGTTTCCAGGTTGACGCTTTATCCACTGCGCCACCACAGGTCAGGCCCCAACTGAAATTTTTAACTTTTAGTTTGCCATGGCCCTTTCCCTTCTCTATCTAAAATAGATAACCCAGGTAGAAGCAATCAAAAGGTACATCTCAAGAAATTTCAAATTATTACTTACCTAATCTGTTTCCCCCTCTATATTATAGCTATAGGTTTGAAACTTCATAAATTGAAATTATCCTGGGCTGTCACAATTTAATGTGTTTTTAATCTTTTTAAGTGAATGCAATCATTAAATGAATTCATAGTATAGCTTACTTTTTGTTATTTATTTTTATCTAATTTATTCCTCACCAGACACAAAGGACTTACATTGCCTTAAAATTAATAGAATGCATAAAGAAAAAAATTTAAATAGGTTTAAAAAAGGCAAAGAGAAAGAGAAATTAAGATGAATCTTACTGTTTTGTATTATCATCATCACATCAGGTAACTAATGTTCACAATAAGAGAAACTCAGTGATTCAACAAAGATAAAGAGATAGTTCCTAAAATAGTAATCGATTATATGCAGACAAGGTGCCACTCTGGAGTTTATCAATTACTATGAGCTGTTTTGTAGTTTCTTACTGTAACATCATACTTTGGGGAAAAAGACATTGACTTTGAAATCAGCGTCCCAACATTTTTGTTTTCAGCATTATTGAGATACAATAGACATACAACGTTGTATAAGTTTAAGGTGTACAATGTAGTGATTGTACATATATGTATATTGAAAAAGGATTTCCACAATAAGGTTAGTTAATGCATCTATCCCCTCACATAATTATAATTTTTATATGTGCTTGTGATGAGAATTATAGTCACCATGTTATATATCAAATCCCCAAAACTTTTTCAACCTATAATTAGAAATTTGTACAGAGTCCCAACTTAGAATCTATGCATACTATCATGGTAATAATAACAACACCTGCCTCAAAGGTTTATTATGCAGAAAAATAAGATAATATGTAAAAATCCTCAAACATAGCACCAGGCAAATAGTTTATTAGCAAATATCATTTTCTTTCTCTTTTTAATTTTACTCTGTTCATGGAAAAATTAAAGCTAACTAAAACTCAGATCATCAACATTAACATAATTTTAGGGTAGGAAGAGATCCTGTTGATATTCCCATCCAGTGGATCTTTGTGTGCATGACAGTGGCCTGGGACACTGGTTAAAAATATAGATTCTGGGGCCTCCTCCCCAGAGACTGATTCACCTATTTAGGAAATAGTCTGCCTAACCTGGGTGGCACACTGGATAGATCGTCAACTTGGAATGCTGAGGTCGCTAGTTGGAAACCATGGCTTGCCCAGTCAAGGCACATACAAGAAGCAACTACTATGACTTGATGTTTCTTGCTCCACACCCCCTTTCTCTCTTTCTCCTCTCTCTAAAATCAATAAATAAAATCTTTAAAAAAGAAAATAGTCTAGAAATGTTTAAAAAGCAACCCAGGACATTCTGATGCATATAAACCAAGAACTATGCTTTAAGTAGTTCACCAGACTTTTCTGAGGGACAAAGCAGCTGATTGCACTGCCACAGTGGGCGGAGCTGAAACCAGAACCTGAGATGCCTGACTCCATGGCCTGTCCACAATGTATAAAAACATACAACTCCACAGTAAATCAGCTCCACTGAATCATTTTGGCATAACGAATGGCCCTTTATAACCTATATTTACTAATTTACCTGACCAGGTAGTGGCGCAGCAGATAGAGCAGCAACCTGGGATGCTGAGGACCCAGATTTGAAACCTCGAGGTCACTGGCTTGAGTGCCACCTCATCTGGCTTGAGCACAGGCTCACCAGCTTGAGCGAAGGGTTGTCAGCTTGAGTGTGGAATCATTGACATGACCCCATGGTTGCTGGTTTGAGCCCTAAGGTCGCTGGCTTGAGCAAGGGGTCACTGGCTGGGCTGGAGACCCCAGTCAAGGCACATAAGAGAAGCAATCATTGAACAACTAAAATGCCACAACTACAAGTTGATGCTTCTCATCTCTCTCCCTTCCTCTCTCTCTCTCTTCCTCTTCCTCCACCAAATAAATAAAAATGATTTTAAAAAGTAATATACGTAGATGGGACATAAAAGTGAGACCAAAAGACATTGATAAGAGTGTGGTGGTTACGATGGGAGAGGGGAGAGGGAGAGGGAAGGGGGGAGGGGGAGGGGCACAAAGAGAACTAGATAGAAGGTGACAGAGGGCAATCTGACTTTGGGTGATGGGTATGCAACATAATTGAACGACAAGATAACCTGGACATGTTATCTTTGAATATATGTATCTTGATTTACTGATGTCACCCCATTAAAAATAAATAAATAAATAAAATTATTAAATAAAATAAAAAAATTTAAAAAAAAAGTAATATATATATTTACTAATTTGAACTCTACCTCAAGCTTATGGGCCAACCCCAACACTAAAAAGAAAAACCAATTCCCAGCCTCAAGGCCTAAGAACTCCAAGAATGTATGATTTTGGAGTTGCTAAAGCATGGCAGGATAAATGACCTCTGTGCTGGGTGACCTAAGCAGCTCTGCCTGGAGACCACAGTTTACTATGTACTCAGGTCATTGACAATCAGGGCATTACGACAGGAAAATCAAAGCTGGCAGAGTGTTATCTGAGGCCCCTTCACCTACTCTTTCAGCCACTTTGCTCCTCCTTTTTTCCCCCAGGTGCGCAGATGTCCTTTGCCTGCTGCAGTATCCTTCCTAACACTCCAATCCTAACAATCCTGTACACTCAACTAAAAATTCAAATGCACTTTATAAACAAATTCAAACCAGAATGCTCAAGACTAGTTTATTAACTCCTCGCTTCTAGGAGCATTTAGAAGTTAATTTAAAGTTTAAAAAAAATAGTTTACAAAATATATTCTCATGCGAAGTGGGAAGAACATGCTATTTCTATTCTGTGCTCTGACTCAGAATCTCTTGTTCAAGGTTACCAAGCTTGTACATGATAGAGTTGGGTCAACAATCTTTTTTTTTTTTTTACAGAGACAGAGAGTCAGAGAGAGGGATAGACAGGAACCGAGAGATGAGAAGCATCAATCATTAGTTTTTCGTTGCGTGTTGTTAGCTGTTCATTGATTGTTTTCTCATATATGCCTTGACTGCGGGCCTTCAGCAGACCGAGTAACCCCTTGCTTGAGCCAGCGACCTTGGGCTTAAGCCAGTGAGCTTTTGCTCCAACCAGATGAGCCTGTGCTCAAGTTGGAGACCTCGGGGTCTCGAACCTGGGTCTTCCACATCCCAGTCTGACGCTCTATCCACTGCGCCACTGCCTGGTCAGGCAGGTCAACGATCTTTAAAGACAAAGTTCTTTCAGCAAATCATGCCATTTCCAATGGATAATGTCTAAAGGTTCCCAGTAAATGTTTGTTGAATGAATGTTAAAATAAAGAGCAAGATGAAGTAGTAAGAAAGAAACAAAAAAAGCATTTCCTTAAGGGAACTGAAAGGAATTGTGCTTGGTAGGTGGGGAAGAAGACTATGTGAAGTTAAGAAAGACTGCCCCAAACACACACACACACACACACACACACACACACACACGCACACACACCTCCCATACACTACCTATGTGTCAATCCTCAGGTTTGATCAGTTCCCAAAGGCCTGTGGATAACATATTTATTTCTTTTTTGTGCTCTTTCTCAAAAATTAAGAATAACAGTCAGGTCATTTTAATTTGGGACCAACAAGCCCAGATGGCAACACAAGAATTTTAGAGCAGGAAGCATCCTGGTAGTTATTTAACCCAGTGAGTTGCTATGTGCTTCTCTGTGCACAGAAGAGGCCTGGGGCACATATCCTCAGCCAAGCACCTTCTCCTCTGAATGCTGCTTCAGCAGTTTTGTTAGAGGCAAGAGCTGTGACAGCCACCCTTGGAGCCTGTCCTTTTGGCCTGGTTTCATTTTGTGATACCTGATCCTTCTATTTTTCTGAGTCCTCTTATTAGTCAAGGACAAGGTGGGAGAAGAGATTTGGTTTTGGTTTTTGTTTAAGTATGTTGACTTTGGAAAGATGCCGGATCCAAAAGTTTCAGGAGTGACTTAGCAATTATATTCACCGTTAGTGTTCACATTCCAGCTCTGGAATTAGACTTGGCAAAGATGCCTTTCCCAGGTTGGCTTCTGAGGAAGCCAATATTAGCAGTCCGTAATGACTCAACAAACAACTGAGGTATTTGGGGAAATAAGACTTTACCAACTAGTACCAGGGTCATTTCCAGAATTATCCCACTCTCAGAGCTGTAGAATGAAACCCTCAACGTCAGGATCAATTTTTGTCATGCCACTATGAGTCATTTCTTTTATCTGAGCAACTTAATTAAACTTCCACATTTGATTTGATATTTCATTTTTTTTAAATCCAATCACCGAGGCCCTGGTCGGTTGGCTCAGCGGTAGAGCGTCGGCCTAGCGTGCGGAGGACCCGGGTTCGATTCCCGGCCAGGGCACACAGGAGAAGCGCCCATTTGCTTCTTCACCCCTCCGCTGCGCTTTCCTCCCTGTCTCTCTCTTCCCCTCCCGCAGCCGAGGCTCCATTGGAGCAAAGATGGCCCGGGCGCTGGGGATGGCTCTGTGGCCTCTGCCAGAGCTGGAGTGGCTCTGGTCGCAACATGGCGACGCCCAGGATGGGCAGAGCATCGCCCCCTGGTGGGCAGAGCGTCGCCCCTGGTGGGCGTGCCGGGTGGATCCCGGTCGGGCGCATGCGGGAGTCTGTCTGACTGTCTCTCCCCGTTTCCAGCTTCAGAAAAATGGGAAAAAAAAAAAAAAAAAATCCAATCACCGAAACAGAGGGACATATCATGACCCAAAGTTCAAGAGACATGCAAAGTCCTACTACTATAAATGTAACAAAATTCACCAAGAATTCAGTTGATCTAAAATTTGAGACGATTTTGGTATTGAGTAATCCTAATATTATGTCAAAAATATATGTAAAAAAATTAATCTGTCTTTGATGATCTTCAGTTATTAGAACACTGAAATGCAAAAAATAAAAAAATATGTGACACAAAGTTATGCTTGTAAGAATGGCATCTATGATAGCAACATCTCTTTTTCAAGCCTCCAGGAATTTTCATGTTTGGCTTTAGGAAACTAAAACCACTCTAGTACTAGGCTCACCACACTTCTTGACCCCGAGGGCTGGTTCCTGAGGCTACACCCTTGGTTCCTGCCTGGAGAAGTTCGGCCACCCAGTCTACTACACCAGAGCAGCGGCAGTGGAAAGATGAAGAACAAAACTGTGCCATTGCCTTCTTTTTTACAAGGCTAGTTTGAAAATATGGGAAGTTATTAAAACAGATAGTTGAGAGGTTTGAAAAATTGACTCTAAGACTCTAATACTTTGAGAAAAATATAAAAATCATTGATATCAAGAAAAAACATCAGCCTGACAAGGTGGTGGCACAATGGATAGAGCGTCAGACTGGGATGTGGAGGACGCAGTTTCAAGACCCCGAGGTTGCCAACTTGAGCGCAGGCTCATCTGGTTTGAGCAAAGCTCACCAGCTTGGACCCAAGGCACATATGAGAAAGCAATCAATGAACAACTAAGGTGTCGCAACCTAAAACTGATGATTGATGCCTCTCATCTCTCTGCGTTCCTGTCTGTCTGTCCCTATCTATCCCTCTCTCTGACTCTCTCTCTGTCTCTGTAAAAAACAAAACAAAACAAAACAAAAACAAAAAACATTGAAAGGGCAGGCCTACAGGTGCATTTGTGTCAATAGGTTTTGGAAAGTTGATCCTGATGTTTTGAAACCATTGTGAGAACAGCTGCATCTTGTACAGTGACCTGGACTTGACAAAGGAACTTGCTCTGTGGGTGGATCCATGTGAGGTGTGCTGTCTATATGGAGAGAGAAAAAAGGCAAGCCTGACCTGTGGTACAGTGGACAAAGCACTGACCTGGTATGCTGAAATGCTGAGGTCACCAGTTTGAAACCCCAGGCTTGTCCCGTCAAGGCATATAGGAGAAGCAACCACTACAAATTGATACGTCCCGCTCCTCCCCCACCTTTCTCTCTATTTATCCTCCTCTAAAAGTTAATAAGTAAAATTCTAAAAAAACAAAAAAGGAAAAGAAAAACAAGGCAAAAGGATTAAGAAAAAAACCCCAAAAGCCCTTATAGACACAGATAATAGTATGCTGTTTATCATGAAGACCGGAGGGAAAGGCAGGTGGAGGAGGTAGGAAAGAGGAAAGGGGATATATTGTGATGGAAGGAGACTTAACTTTGGGTTGATGAACACACAATATGACAGAGAGATGATGTTTTATAGAATTGTACACTTGAAACATTTACAATTTTATTAACCAATGTTACCTCAATAAATTAAATAAAAATTTTAAAACAAAACACAATGCATTCACTGTTGCCAGCTTTGAAAATGAGGATTAGAACAAGGATGAGATATCTAAGAAAGTCAACAGCACCCTTGATAAGGCTACCTCTGATTATCATTTGGGATCCTCTTCTTCAAATGAAGTAAATAAGGAAGTAGAAGTGAAACCCAGCTTGGTGACTGCAACGCAAGCCCCAGGCATGTACTGAGGGAGTGGCCATCAGAGTCACTAACCTCCTCCTGTTCTATTGGGTTATCCAAATCAGGGAAGGTAAGAATAAACCATATTGCCTAATTCCAGTAACATGGAACCTTCTCCTGGAATGCATTGTGACCGGAATCGCTAGATTAATCTTCACATGTTAGCACTTCAACTAGCTGCTTTTGATTTTGTTGGTGTTAAAAGAAGGTAGAATAAACCTGACTATGTATTAGAAGTTAGAAGTTCATACTCATAACTTGACTGGTGGTGACACAGTGGATAAAGCATCAACCTGGGAGGAGGACTGAAAAACCAGCATGTATTGTATATATCATGCAAAGCCAGTAGCCACGGCCACATCACAGCCGCCTGGCCCTTGCCGGTTTGCATTAGATTTGGACAGAATAAAACAACAGAGCCAAGAACTGGTGGATTAAAGCTAGGATTAAAGATAATGGCCCACCAGTTCGTGGCTCTATTGTTTCATTACCGTCTGTCCGAATCCAATGCGAACCTGCATGGGCCAGGTGGCTGTGATGGTGGCCGTGGATACTGGCCTTACAGAGGCTAATGGTCATAAGCTTTAATCTAGTATTAACTTTTGGCAACAACAAACCTCATGCTTAGTCAAAGGCATCTGGTAGAACTGATAGGAGGAACTCAAGAGTTAATATTTTAGCTTAAGTAATGGTGGCTTTGATTATAATCAATAAGCTTAACGGTTAATGCAAGTAAAAGCTCTGTTCTAAGAACTGGGCTACCTGAACAGGCCTACTTGACCTAATGAGATCTGCAAGTACTCCACATTTGTGCTCCAAGGTTTGAATGCCTGCTGACTATGATCCAATTAAGTTTGACTATGATCTGATTAACTCTCCCTTGATATTCCAAAACCCTTACCCACCCTTTTCTTCCCCTTATAAAAAGGTTGGCTGGGATAGGAGGCTGAGACAGTTTGGGAACCTAACCCCATCTCCTCAGATTGCCAGCCATCTGAATAAAGCACCCATGAAAGATTCAATCCCTGTCTCTATGTGTTTGACTGAAATGGTGACAGGCAGTATGAACTCGGACATTTTCAGTTTCAGAACTGAATTTTTGGATAGACCTCTTAAAATATGTGGAAGAAGAATATTAGAGGTGAAGTGGGGAACTTTTGAGCTTCTGGGGATGCAAGTCATTTAGCACAATACATATGGCCAGGGAGTCAAGAACCCATTTTCTTTGGCAGCCAAAAGAACAATATGCTGTATTCAAAAAGGTGTCACCATGCATGCTGCTCTGTGCTGGGAATCACTGGGGCACGGCGGAAAGAAAATTCATGACTCCTACTCTTGTAGAACCCCAAATATAGTTAATATCTGAGGATCTGACTGATGTATAGGGGCAGGGTAATGTTGCTTCTTCTCCCCCCCCCCCCATTCCCGCATGTGCACACACATGCACACCTGTGCTTAAGGCACTGGTACTTGATAATTACCATTTTGCTGATATTTTTATTTATTTATTTATTTATTTTTACAGGGACAGAGAGAGATCAGAGAGAGGGATAGACAAGGATAGACAGACAGGAACGGAGAGAGATGAGAAGCATCAATTATCAGTTTTTCGTTGCGACACCTTAGTTGTTCATTGATTGCTTTCTCATATGTGCTTTGACCGCGGGCCTTCAGCAGACTGAGTAACCTCTTGCTCGAGCCAGTGACCTTGGATCCAAGCTGGTGAGCTTTTTGCTCAAACCAGATGAGCCCGCGCTCAAGCTGGCGACCTCGAGATCTCGAACCTGGGTCCTCTGCATCCCAGTCCAATGCTCTATCCACTGCGCCACTGTCTGGTCAGGCTGCCATTTTGCTTATATACACAGTTCTTTAAAGCTGTTCTACACCATACCAAGTACTGCTGTTATAGCCTTTTATTTTCTTTGGCCATGACTCTGGCTTTGGCACTCTCCTCCTAGTCACCAGCCACACTTCTTTTCTCCATAGAGACAGATGAGCAAAAGGTAAGCATTATTATGATCCAATCTGCTGCTGCTGAGGGTTACTTCCACAAGACTCAGCTATTCTAGTTGCTTCAAAATCCTCTCCACGGTCCTTACTCTGTAGCCCTTCTTCTTCTTCTTTTTTTTTTTTTTTTTTTGCATTTTTCTGAAGCTGGAAACAGGGAGAGGCAGTCAGATAGACTCCCGCATGCCCCCGACCGGGATCCACCCGGCACGCCCATCAGGGGGCGACGCTCTGCCCACCAGGGGGCGATGCTCTGCCCATCCGGGGCGTCGCTATGTCGCGACCAGAGCCACTCTAGCACCTGGGGCAGAGGCCAAGGAGCCATCCCCAGCGCCCGGGCCATCTTTGCTCCAATGGAGCCTTGCCTGCGGGAGGGGAAGAGAGAGACAGAGAGGAAGGAGAGGGGGAGGGGTGGAGAAGCAGATGGGTGCCTCTCCTGTGTGCCCTGGCCGGGAATCGAACCCGGGACTTCTGCACGCCAGGCCGACGCTCTACCACTGAGCCAACCGGCCAGGGCTGTAGCCCTTCTTTTGCATATCACTTCAGAGTTGGCCACTCCTAGAATTATTGGCCCCTGAGGGAGGAATTTCTGCTTTCTTTCCCAGCCAAACACACTTTAGGAATGAAAACTTAATTGTTCTGACAAAATATTCTGATGGTTCAGAATGAATTTCTGATGGAGTCCTGGGAATTTAGCAAATAGCCAGACAGATTGCTGCCAGCCAATTCCAGGAAAGACCTCGAAGAGCCTGCTGATTCCTCTGCCTCACCATGTTAAATGGTATCCTGCTCACCACAATGTCCCCATTCTCCTGGTGACACTAATCCAACAGACTTAAACAGCTTCCTCCTTAGATGAGCTTCCTCCTTAGATGGGTTTTTGATATTCCCTGCCAGACCATAAGGCTATTTACACATATTAGTTCTTCTTGCCTATGTAAATCCCTAGAACCTCTAGGTTGGCCAGCATATTGATAAACCCCAGAAAATTAATGGTAACAAGGACAATGAACAGTGGAGCTGCAGTATGGGAGAGGACAAGTTATTAAAGAACACAGCCTGTGCCTGACCTGTGGTGGCGCAGTGGATAAAGCGTCGACCTGGAAATGCAGAGGTCGCCGGCTCGAAACCCTGGGCTTGCCTGGTCAAGGCACATATGGGGGTTGATGCTTCCAGCTCCTCCCCCTTCTCTCTCTCTCTCTCTCTCTCTCTCTCTCCTCTCTAAAAATGAATAAATAAAAAAATAAAAAAGAACACAGCCTGTAGTGGCACAGCAGATAAAGCATTGACCTGGAATGCTGAGGTCACCAGTTCAGAACCTTGGGTTTGCCTGGTGAAGGCACATACGAGAAGCAACTACTAAAAGTTGATGTTTCCTGTCCCTCCTCTTGCCCATCTCTCTCTACTTTCTCTCTAAAATCAATAAATTATTCAGGGCATTTCCACATCTGCGAGATATAACTTCATTTATTAAAATGAGAAGAGTAATATTGCCCGTGAATGGTATGTAAACTTTATTTTAACTCCACTGATCTGTACCAATAACCTTTCTAGATCAAGGCTGGGTAATAGGACTTTCTGTAGTGATAGAAATGTTCCATATCTGTACTATCCATTCACTAGCTCTAACCACATGTGGCTATTGAGCACTTGAAATGTGGATAATTTGACTAGGGAATGGAATTTTAAATAATTTTTAAAATTAATATAAATTTAAATAGCCACAGGTGGCTACAGTTATCATATTAGATGGTGCCGTTCTAGATTCTTTCAGCCACATCTGCAAGATATGTCATTTATTAAAATGAGAAGAATAATATCACCTGTGCTTTGTGTTACTTCATACACAAATGATAGCAAGTGTTGCCTAGCATTTTGTTTATTCATAAGAAATAGATTATTCAGGCTTGACCTGTGGTGGCACAGTGGATAAAGAGTCAACCTGGGACGCTGAGGTCACCAGTTCAAAACCCCGGGCTTGCCTGGTCAAGGCACATGTGGGAGTTGATGCTTCCTACTTCTCCTCTGTTCTATTTCTCCCCCCCTCCTCTCTCTCTAAAAATGAATTAAAAAATCCAAAAATAATTTCCTTTTAAAAAAAAGAAATAGATTATTCAGGGCATTTCCAATGAACACTATCTATCTGTCAGGTACTGTCATAGAGTACCAAAGGGATATAGAAATGAAATAAATATAATTTCAATCCCCAGTCTCAAGGAGAAACTATTGTAAACAACTAAATGGTAGTACACTGAAGATGTAATGTGGAGCACTGTGCAGGTAGCTCAGTTGGTTAGTGTTGTCCCCATGTGCCAAGGTTTGATCCTCATGTGCATTTGATCCATGGTCAGGACACAAACAAGAATCAACCAATACATGCATAAATAACTGGACCAAGAAATTGATGTTTCTCTCTCTCTCTCTCTCTCTCTCTCTCTCAAATCAATTTTTTAAAAGATGCAATGTGATCTACACAGAGAATCATGCCTCAAAGACATAGCTGAAGACGCAGCTCATTCAGATGGGGGTGGGGTGGTTGGGGGCAGTGTTACAAGGAAGCTCTCATAAAGGAGGTACCTTTGGAGCAGGGTTTTCAAGAACGGTGAAAACTAGGGAAAGGAACTATATCAATGAAGTGCATGAGATAGTTTAAGGAGGCTAGGACAGAAGGTACATTGAAAAATGATAGGAGATAAGAATAGAAAGGTAGATCTGAGAGGCCCTTGAAAAGCATGCCAAGGGGCTGAGCTGCAATGAAAGTGAGCCACTGCCACTGTGGAAGGGAGTGAAGCAGAGGCATGTGTGAGGGAGTGGCAGACAGAGAGGCAGAGGCCAGATCATCAAGTCTTGGTGTGATGAGCTCAGGAGTTTAAACCTTATTCTGAAAGTGACGTTGGGGAGTTCATGGATGAATGTGCACTGGGGTTGTGTGGTCTCTGGCGGCAGTGCAGAGGATGAATCAGAGAGAGATCTATGAAGAATTTAAAAAATACTCAGGAAGCACAGCAATTTTGGAAAGAAGAAAGACTAGTTTTGTCTGGCTCCCATGGAAACCCTGAAGAAGTGTGAAAAATCTAGCAAGCCAGGGATGGGGAAAAAAAGTGTTCTATTGCTGGCTTACCCCTACCTCACGTCGAGGGTCATGGGTAATTCTTGGGCCCTCCTTAGATCACCAACCAATTCTAGGATGTGGACTGACTTCCCTTACCAGCATTTCAGCTTCTACAGAAGGCCTGTGGCACTCATTGAAAGGTTTATAACTATTACAGAGCCACTGATAATATTATTATTTCCCAGTAAGAGGATCAAGACATTCTGGTATGTCGTAGAATTGGATTACTATGTTCTGATAGCTGGTTCCCCAATTCAGCTTTGTCAAAGTTTGGCTTAGACAGTAGAGAGCAGAGGTTGTTACAGGTAGGACAAAACAAGAAGGGAAGGTAGGAAATGGCAGTAGCAGGAAGAAAGATTGAGAGCTTTGTGTCCTGAAAAGTTCATGGCATATTGGGTAAATATGGCTTCAAAGCTGGACTGCAGGGGCTCCATATCCCAATTTCCTTGTCAGAGTAGTTGTCTTAAGCAAATTACTTAACCTCTCCATGCTTTAGTTTCCTTACTTATAAAGTGGGATAATAATAATAACAGAACCCATCTCCTATGAATATTACCTAAAGGGTTTACAACAATACCTAGCTTGTTGTAAGAACTCAATAAATATTATTACTATTATCAGAGGATGCACAAAATAAGGAAGTGCTGTTTTCTATAGCTGAGATGGAAGAGTGGTTTAACTTTAAATGTATGGCTAATAATGTTTATGTATTACTTAGATATCTCAAATATCAATAGATTAAAAAAGAATTTTTAAATCCACTTGAAATGTTATTAATAATCTCAGGGAATCAGATATCTAAGTGAAAGTTCACAGTGGAGTTTATGTCATTGCAACACAAACTAGATCAAAGTTCAGAGCTAGATAGAGTTGCTAAGTTACTCATTGACATTATCATAAGACCAGCAGCACACAGCGGAGGTAAAATTTAACAGGAAATGACTCAAATCTAGAACAAAGTCCCACGTACAATGAAAAGTTGTGCAAGACAAAAGTGTGAGCGTTAAGTGTCACGTATGAAGTGGTGACATATTGCTTAAGACGCTGGTGTGCAATCTGTCTTTGCAGCAGTCACATCATCATCTCACTTTAGAAAATGTTTTCCATTTGCCACATACACTTTTACCTTCTGGGTTACTTCCCACAGTACATTTACCTTAAACCAGTAAGCAAAGAAAACCTTTCTCAAGCACACTGAGTGTATTATTTCCCTTTTCTAGACTCCGTCATCAGGGTCACCTGAGTGTAGATGAGTTTCCCAGAAAACATCCCCCAGGAGAAGTTGCTCCACCTGGAGCCGGAAGCTGAGTGTCACAGGGGTTAAGAAATAAAGTATTCTTGTGAATTTGAGAAGAGTTCAGAAGAATTATCCTCAAAAATCAACCGACAGTAGGGGTGTGGAAGCTAGCTAAGTCAAATAGATCTTTATTTTAATAACCAGCTTTCCCTTTTGCAAAATGGCACGTGTACAAAGCAATTCACTGCACCACTGTTTATGATAACAAATAACTGGAAATATACTTCAATAGGGAACTAAAAAAGTAAATTATGACATAACAATGTAGAAAGTTATCCACATGGAAAAAGGTACAGAGCAGTTTATAAAGTAAGTTACTCTTTGTGAGAAAAACAAAAAGGGCAAAGATGTTTTCTATTTTGTATCTGCTTGCTTAGAAAGTAAAATATCTCTGGAATAATTTTCGAGAAGCTAAAAGACTGATTGATTGCCTGGGGGGAGGGGAAGTGGATGGTTGAGGAATTAAAGGTTGAAAAAAACTTCATGTTTTTTCAATTTTAAATTACAGGACTGTCATATGTTCAAAAATTAAAGCAACCATTTTAAAAGAAAAACTAAAGGAGCTATACATCTGGAGAAAACTTAGGAAAAGAAAATAAGAGCCTGACCTGTGGTGGCGCAGTGGATAAAGTGTCAACCTGGAAACAATGAGGTTGCCAGTTCAAAACCCTGGGCTTGCCTGGTCAAGGCACATATGGGAGTTGATGCTTCCTGCTTCTCCCCCTTTCTCTCTCTCTCTCCCCTCTCTATAATGAATAAATACAAATCTTAAAAAAAGAAAATAAGAATTCCAGCTCTCCTTTTTTTTTTTGTATTTTTCTAAAGCTGGAAACGGGGAGAGACAGTCAGACAGACTCCCGCATGCGCCCGACAGGGATCCACCCGGCACGCCCACCAGGGGCAACGCTCTGCCCACCAGGGGGCGATGCTCTGCCCCTCCGGGGCATCGCTCTGCCGCGACCAGAGCCACTCTAGCGCCTGGGGCAGAGGCCAAGGAGCCATCCCCAGCACCCGGGCCATCTTTGCTCCAATGGAGCCTGGGCTGCGGGAGGGGAAGAGAGAGACAGAGAGGAAGGGGGGGGTGGAGAAGCAAATGGGCGCTTCTCCTATGTGCCCTGGCCGGGAATCGAACCCGGGTCCCCCGCACGCCAGGCCGACGCTCTACCGCTGAGCCAACAGGCCAGCGCCCAGCTCTCCTTTTTTATGAGCTATGTGACCTTGAACAAGTTCTTTAACTTCTATAAAGCCTAGGTATTTTTTTTTTTAATATTTTATTTTTTACAGAGACAGAGAGTGAGTCTGAGAGAGGGATAGACAGGGACAGACAGACAGGAATGGAGAGAGATGAGAAGCATCAATCATTAGTTTTTCATTGCGCATTGCAACACCTTAGTTGTTCATTGATTGCTTTCTCATATGTGCCTTGACCGCGGGCCTTCAGCAGACCGAGTAACTTGGGTTCAAGCTGGTGGGCTTTTTGCTCAAACCAGATGAGCCCGCGCTCAAGCTGGCGACCTCGGGGTCTTGAACTTGGGTCCTTTACATCCCAGTCCGACGCTCTATCCACTGTGCCACCGCCTGGTCAGGCATATAAAGCCTAGGTATAAATGGGGACCTATCACCTAGGTTTCTATAAGGATTATAAATGTACATTCAAGGATACATTTACATTAGTTGTACAATGCCTGACATGTAAATACAGATACATATTATATATTAACATTATTATGTTTGTTGGGATTCTGATCATAAAGGCTATTGAGAGGAGGCAAAGAGACAGAAGATACTGACTATGCCAGTAAGGAGTTCACAGATATATATACACACACCCCACTTAGTAATCAGTAATGCCATTCTTCTAATAGTTGAGGTAAAAAAATTTTGACATCATCCTTGAATCCTTTCTTTCACACTTCAAACTTAAACTGCTAACAAAATCTGTTGGCATCATCTTCAATATATATCCAGAATACAGACCCTTCTTACCTCTTCCTCCCATACCACCTGATCCAAACATTATCTACTCTTAAGCCTGGCCTTCTCCAATAGTGTCTTAACTAGTCTCTTATGGAACCCCTACCATTATACCCCACTTTTTATTCTCAAAACAGCATCAGTGTAATTCTCTGCTCAGGACACTTCAAAGATAGCCCACAGTAAAATCCAAAGCCTGTAAGGCATGATCTGGCCCAACTACTTCTTTGATCTCAAGTCATACTCCTCCTCACTGCCTGTGAACCACATACTGGACCCTTTGCCATCCTACAAGCATGCCAATCTAGGAGAGAATAATATATATATATTTTAAAAATGAGAATTCAGCCTGACCTGTGGTGGTGCAGTGGATAAAGCGTGGACCTGGAAATGCTGAGGTCGCTGGTTCGAAACCCTGGGCTTTTCTGGTCAAGGCACATATGGGAGTTGATGCTTCCAGCTCCTCCCCACCTTCTCTCTCTCTCTCTCTCTCCTCTCTCTCTCTCTCTCTCTCTTTCTCTCTCCTCTCTAAAATGAATTAAAAAAATAGTTAAAAAAAAAAAATGAGAATTCAGCCTGACCAGGTGGTGGTGCAGAAGATAGAGCATTGGCCTGTGACACTGAGGACCTAGGTTCAAAACCTTGAGGTCGCTGGCTTGAACGCGGGCTCATCAGCTTGAGCAAAGGGTCACTGGCGTGGCTGTGGCACCCTCCTCCCCGTCAAGGCACATATGAGAAAGCAATCAATGAACAATTAAAGTGCCACAACTACAAGTTGATGCTTCTCATCTCGCTCCCTTCCTGTCTGTCTGTCCCTCCATCTCTCTCTCTCTCTCTCTCTCTCTCTCTATCTCTCTCTCTCTCTCTCACACACACACACACACACACACACACACACACGTGGCACTTGTAATCAGGATTCTCTCTAAGGTGGGCACCTGGGCAGCCGCCCAATGTGGAAATAAAAAATTTACATTCCTTACTCTTTAACATTCATCTGTGCAACAGCGTAACTAAGCGCATGTAGTAATGTTTACTCTGTCCACAGGTGAAAAAAATTGCAAGTGAGGATGCCAATCAAGAAGCAATATGGAAATATCTTTTTTTTTTTTTTTGTATTTTTCTGAAGCTGGAAACGGGGATAGACAGTCAGACAGACTCCCGCATGCGCCCCACCGGGATCCACCCAGCATGCCCACCAGGGGGCGACGCTCTGCCCACCAGGGGGCGATGCTCTGCCTCTCTGGGGCGTCGCTCTGTCACGACCAGAGCCACTCTAGCGCCTGGGGCAGAGGCCAAGGAGCCATCCCCAGCGCCCGGGCCATCTTTGCTCCAATGGAGCCTCTCTGTGGGAGGAGAAGAGAGAGACAGAGAGGAAGGAGAGGAGGAGAGGTGGAGAAGCAGATGGGCGCTTCTCCTGTGTGCCCTGGCCGGGAATCGAACCCGGGACTTCTGCATGCCAGGCCGACGCTCTACCACTGAGCCAACTGGCCAGGGCTATGGAAATATCTTAAATAACGTTTTATTGTTTTTTGTCAGGTATGATTTAATATTTTTTCATTAATATTTTAAAACTTTATTTAACAATCTAGTTTCGTGTACCTCTTTTATTCTTCTTGTTTAAGTATTAAATGCATGAAATAATAAACTACCTTTTGGTATATTGTTTCTCTATACTTAAAAGGTCATTAGGGCAAGAACCGGTTGTTAAACTATTTGAATTCCACACTGAGTAGAAGGCTGCCCACAGGTTCCCAATGTCTCATCTCCCTCTGTCCCACCATAGAAAAAGTCCAGCCTAGTGTTCATTAGATCCAGGAGAAAGGCCATTGTCCAGAAACTCTGTGTCATTATTCAGCTCATATCAAAGCTTAGTTCAGTCCAGGCACTGTGTCGCTGTACCCAGTCCCACACTCAGAGCCGGTACTTGGGAGCCTGTGCGGTTGCGGGCCCCCAGGAGGCTGCCAGCTATCACAGCTCCTAGGGCCACAAGGCTGTTTGGAGAACTTGTAAGCAAATGGGGCAAGTGCATGTTTCCAAAGAGAACGAGAAAAGGGAGAGTGCTACCTAGCTCTTTGTTAAGTGTGGGTTATATAACCTTGGATTTTGGGAAGGACTAGGCAATCTTTAAAGTTGAGGCTTGTTTAGAGGTTCTAGCAGGGGAGCGCAGCTACTCATATCCCCTGATGGAAGAACGGTCCTCTCCTCTATCGGGAAGGCCGTCCTCTTTGAAGGCGCACAGCTTCGGGAGGGACGCACATGGAGCAGTGAGGGAGGAAGGGGACACCTGCCTAGCCAGCCAGATCAGCCGAATCAACTCTGGCGATCAATGGGGTGGCAGATGTCGCAGCCAGATCGCCCTCACATCCGACTAGGCAATCTTTAAACTAGGCAATCTTTTGAAGGTTTTTCATGGTCCTCCCCTCAACCAATCTAATCCTTTTCCTAGGCTAGACTGACAGGCCTCTATGGCTAACATATCATATTAGATTCTACTGCTCATGCCTCAAAGTAGAAGCACCTCCCCCTGCACCATCCTGACCTCCACTGGGCGTACACCCAGCAGAGGAATCTTTTCTGCTGTCATTCCTCCCTCCACAGTCTGGGGATGGGCTGGTTGTACCCCGGGGAGACTGAAAAGCCAGCCCTTCCTACCTACACAGGCTGTGATCTCCTGGGGTGTCTAAAGCTGTAGTTTCCTAGTGAAGCAAGCAGGCTTTTTAATGTATAATTCCCTTTGCTCCCTTCCTTTACTACTACTTCACTATCTACACTGACAAAACCCTAAAGCTTTTAGGGAAAACATGAAAATATCTGGGTGTTTGGGATTAGGCAAAGGCTTATTAGATGGAACACAGAAAACAATGACCACAACAGAAAAATTGATAAAGCAGACTTCATCAACATTAAAAACTTTTGATCATCAAATGTCACCCTCAAGGATGTAGCAGGAAGTGACCCGACGGAAGTAAGACACTCAGATCACTTGATCAGAGGAAAGAGAATTTATTAAAAGCCACTGGAGCACGCGAGACTAGTAGCTTCAAAGACATGTGCTCCCCGAGATTGATTTTCTTATAGGTTATATATCATTTACAGCAGGGGTCCCCAAACTTTTTACACAGGGGGCCAGTTCACTGTCACTCATTGGAGGGCCAGACTATAAAAAAAACTATGAACAAATCCCTATGCATACTGCACATATCTTATTTTAAAGTAAAAAAACAAAACGGGAACAAATACAATATTTAAAATAAAGAACAAGTAAATTTAAATCAACAAACTGACCAGTATTTCAATGGGGACTATGCTCCTCTCACTGACCACCAATGAAAGAGGTGCCCCTTCCGTAAGTGCGGTGGGGGCCGGATAAATGGCCTCAGGGGGCCGCATGCGGCCCGCGGGCCGTAGTTTGGGGACCCCTGATTTACAGAATACTTGTGTCCATTCAAGGGGCTTGTGATTCCTCTGTGTAGACATATATGTCACTCTTATGACTCCAGGAGGGGAAGGTGAGTTTCCGTGGGGTCAGCAAGGGGAAAAGGGTTTCCTGACCACTGATCTCAGCTATGTACAAGTCCTGTCTTTCTTGCTTTGTATCACTACGAGCTCCAGACAACCTTTTAGAGAACTATAGGAATTAGTTAATTTACAACTGGCTGACTTATTGCCCCTGCAGGCTCCTTTTCTTTGCATTATTTTCATTTCTTCCTTCTCAGGGAAGAGGGGGCCTGCCCTTCCTTCCTCAAGGAAATGAAGAGACAAGCCACACACAGAAGGGAAAGATTAACAAAGCATATATCTGATAAAGGTCTGGTATCCGAGATATAATAAGAAATTCCTACAACTCAATAATAATAATATAAAGGCAAACAATTCATTTTTTTAAATGAGCAAAAGACCTGAATAAACATTTCACTAATGAAGATAAATGAGTGGCTAACAGCACAAGTTTCTCATAATCACTAGTCAACAAATATCCCCCCCTTCCTTTCTCTATTGCTCTAAAAATCAATAAAAATTAAGCCCTGGCTGGATAGCTTGGTTGGTTGGTTGGAGAATTGTACCAAGTGTGGAGGTTGCCATTTGCTGGTTTGATTCCCTGGTCAGGGCACATACAGGAACAGATCAATGTTTCTATTTCTCTCTCCCTGCCTATCTCTAAAAACAACAACAACAAAACCCATTAGTAATGGGGGAAATGCAACCTAAAACAAATGAAATACCACCACTCACCCACCAGAATAGCTGTAATATTTTAAATGTTGAGTATATAAGCTCCAAAAACTCATACATTGTTGGTGGTATTGGGGCTAAAAAAGCAATTAGTACTTTTTTTTTCACCTTTAAAATTCTTTTAGCTGGGCTAATAATCAAATGAACAGAGACAGATTAACAGGAGAAAACAAAATTATAATAACATGTTGTTGGTCAAATAAGTTTGTAAATATGATGTATACGTTTGCTCGCTTTGAGTGTGGGAGGCTGGCTGTAAGCTGACAAAGTCATTATAGCCTAAGGCTTAGTTTTAAGACTAAGTCTTTCTCTCCCTTCTAAGATCTCAAAACTAAGCTTTTCCCCACACCCTTGACTGTTACATGATAGGGGGTGGTGCACTCTTGCGAGGGATCCATTTATGCCTCAGATAAGTGGCTTTGTATCAGAGACTTCCTTGTTTGTATATTGGCTTAAAGGCTTTACATTTCTACACTACGAAATGATGCAGACCAGGGGCTCTCACCCATGCGCTCTCTATCTGTCTCTCTCTAGGTTCCTGTTATCAGCATTGCAGAGGCCTCCCTAATCCCTTGCCTTCTATGGGAAAAGCAGGTTTTCTGCTTTTCCCTTGGCTTCTCTTGTGGCTTGCCTGTCTTGGTGAGACACCAATAAACAGAATGGCCCACCATCCTCCAACTCCCCCATTTCTTTACCATCTGCCTGAATTCCATGAGAACCTGCATGTGAATGATCACAATGGTGGCCCCTGGCCATACACATGAGCATGAGAAATTCACATATGCATGAAAATTCCGAAGACAGTGAGGCAACATTGGGTATATATGACATTTTGGACAATGAAGAAAAGGGGTGGATAGGGTATTAGATTTCAGAAGCAATTTATAGGTAGTTGAGGAAGAGCAAAACACATATGGCAAGAAAATTCTTGCTAAGCAACTCAGAAACAATGGGACACTGGTTATCTAGCTAACAGGCACTTGCCTGAAACCTTCCTATTTACCATACTTAGTTCAAACTAGGCAAAGGTGACATCCTAAAATTCCCTTCCTGCAATAGGCCTGTCTGAATCTACTAGGCAGGAAGGAGGAGGACCAGGGTTCCTTCTAAGTCTTTTTTTTCTTTTCCTTTTTTAAGATTTTATTTACATATTTTAGGGAGGGTGGGAGGAGCAGGAAGCAACAACTCATAGTTGCTTCTCATATGTACCCTGACCAGGCAAGCCTGGGATTTTGAACCCCCAACTCCAGACTTCCAGATCAACCTTCCATGTACTGCGTCACTACAAGTCAGGCTAAGTCTCTTGTTTCTTAATAACCAGCTTAAAATCAACATCCCAAAAGGCAGCTTCAGGGTGGCAAAAGTTTGGTCCCCTTCAGTGGAAATTATAGTATAACAATATTTTAAAGAAATATTTTGTGATTTTCCTCTGAATTTTCTACACACTGATCAACATACACAGAAGGCAGGCATGGGAAAAAAAAAAGATCGGGGTGGTGGATTATGGAGAAAAATAGAAGAAGTTTGCCAAGGACAGAGTGATGAAGTAGAGAGAAAATTAATGGGAGCAGAGTAAATAATAGAAGAAAGGGGTAGAAGTCACTGGCAAATGTGAGCTATCAAAAGGAAAGGGCAGGAAGTGAGGATACAAGGTGAAAGCCAGAGAAAGCTTAAATTAGGTGGTGGATAGATGTCTACAATGGTGCCTGGCACACAGGAGACGCAGTATCAAAACATATTAACTATAAATCAGGGGAAAGATTCAATAAAAGGGCAGGTAATCAATAATTTCATTAATAAATGTCTAGCTGTTTTGGTGACATATAAAATAAATTGGTTATGTGTTCTGTGCTAAATTAGCATTGTGGGATCTTTTTATATATATAATTCTATTTTTATTTTGGTCTATTTTTAGTCCACTATTGTTTCAGGTCTATTGTTGAGGCAGCAAGGAACATTCAGGATATTACTATGTTTCTCATTTTCTGCGTCAACCATGAGAGCTAAATGAGAGCCTTTTGCTGAGGTCTTTTTTAATCTATAAAAATGAGAATATTAAATAATCCACTTATGGCAAAATAAAAACTGCAGTGATGAAATTCATCTGATGAAACCATAGTTCACCATGAAACCATGATTACACTCAAGGTTCTGTATAGAAATATGGTGTTAGCCTAAGACACTTTGTAGGAATGTCTCCAACTGTGTTTCAGTTTCCCTGTGCCAGTTGTAAAATGCACAACCAACTGAAATAACTTTGAAGAATGCCTCGAGTATAAATAGCAGCATTCAGAAGAATGAAGAGGGTGTGAAGTAGTGAATACCAGGACTTTTTTTTTTCCTCCCAAGAGGAGAAAGAGATACTTTAATGATCAAAAAGACATCCCAATTAATTTTTTTTAAAGACACTTTTTGTGGGATGGTGGGGATTACCTATTGGTATTGATGGTGAAAGTGGACCCTTGATCACCCACCTGCCAGCTGTCATACTGAACTGAGCCCCACCCTCCTCCCTCAGGCCAGCATTCCCTTTCCCCTACTCAAGTGCCAGAAATGCATTCATGCTACTGTCATTCTTCCTCATCCTAAGTCTTATCATTTCATTAACCTAGAACCTGTAAATCATTGACCTGGTGTGAACTTTTCTTCTCCTGGGTTACCTGGTGTGTGTCCTACTTCTTTTCCCTTACTTAAAGCCTTCACTAGAGTTTTCTGGAAAGTCTATCCCTAGCTGTTTTATGTCAATAAAAGAGAGAACAGAATTGTGACTGATGAACTGAAATCATTTCTGAAAGTCTTTTATGCCTAAATTGCTAATATCTCTTAGAGTTATGGAAAAATCAGCTCTAGTACTATGAGATCACAAAGACACTTTTGTGTGGCAGTAATATGAGGAAGGAGGAAGAAATGAGGTTGCCAGGACTGTGAAAATAGAATATATTTAAATAATTTTTTGGCCACTATTTTAACAAGAAAATGGATATAGCTGACAATTTTTTTTTGTTATATTAAGGGTATCTTAGGCCAGAAAGGTTGTTATTATATTATAGGAATAATTATTATTATTATAGGAAATAGAATATGTCAACTAAAGTGTAAATATTAAGGATTTGGATCAAAACCCCTAAATTTTTGTTTTCTTGCTATATTAGCCAGTCTAATATACCAACTTTTAGAGAGATAATTTTTAGCACAATAAAGAAGCATATCAACAACAACAACAAAAAACAACTGTTCTCCAAAGAGCTGTATCATAAGACACAATATCTGTTATAAGATTCTTACTGATAAAAATTTTTTTGCAAATAGTATAGAAATTGGTTCTGCCTTGGTTGAATAGCTCAGTTGGTTAGAGCATTCTCCCACAGCACGGAGGTCGCTTGTCTGATCCCTGGTCAGCGCACATACAGGAACAGATCGATGTTCCTCTCTCTCTCTCTCTCTCTCTCTCTCTCCCTCCCCCCCCTTCCTCTCTCACTAAAATCAATACAAAGAAAGAAAGAAAGAAAGAAAGAAAGAAAGAAAGAAAGAAAGAAAGAAAGAAAGAAAGAAAGAAAGAAAGAAAAGGAAGAGGTTCTTAATGCCAACTTTACATTTGAATCACCTGGGAAGCTTTGAAAAAGCAGTGTCTGTTCCTTTTCTCAGAAATTCTCATTTTATTCACCTGAAATGTACCCAGGCAAATGTATTTTTTGAAGTTCTCCATGTTATTCTAATACACAACCGAGTCTGAGAACCACTGGTGTAGAACAGGAAGAAACTTAACCATCTTCCACCCTTGTCCTTTTGCCCCAATTCTCTGCCAGGTGCAGCCACCACTCCCAGGCTGTTATGATTTCAGATATACATGGTGCATACATATACACCTTGTCTTTTACACACACACACACACAAACACACACACACAGTCCTCAGGTTATGACAGTCTCAACATACAATGTTTCAAGTTTAGGATGCTCACTCCCATAAATTTTTAAAAATTGAGATGTGAGTGTTTAAGTTTATGCCGTTAGTGTTGTGCTTACGGACTGTGTGAGCAAACTAGTTAGGTTGCGTGCAGTGGAAGAATACACAGTTCAGTGTACAGTACAGTATATTTATGTCCTTTTCCTTTTTCTGGGGCTTAGTTGTGTTTTTATGTCCTAGATTATGATTTTACAACCATGTTAGGATAGGTAAGTGACTTAGGCTAGGATGTGTTTCGACTTACACCAAAGTTTGGGTCACATCATTGTCATAGGAACGAAACTGTGTCGTAACTCGATGACCCAGGTATGTATATCTATATTCATATCTATATGTAGATATAGATAGATATAAATATGTCACCTTTTTATCCCCTATACCACTACACCTAAATGTACCATAATGATTAAGAGAAAAGACCCTGAAATCAAAGACTATCTGGATTTAGATAACAGTTCTTCTAAACAAGAGCTAGAATTTGGACAAATTATTTACCTTCTCTCTGCCTCAGTTTCATCTGTAATGTGGTGGCAATGTAAATGACTTCTTCCTAGGGTTTTTACTATAGTAAGTGAGAAACTCCATTTAGAAGTGCTCAATAAATGTTGGCTATTACAACTCCTGGTAATTTACTGTAAGTTGTACAATTTAACCGGTCCCCTGTTGATGGACATTTAGGGTCACAACTAGTCTTTTATTTTTAGATTTTTCTGAAGTTTGAAGCAGGGAGGAAGTCAGACAGACTCCTGCATGTGCCCGACTAGGATCCACCGAGCGTGTCCACCAGGGGCCGATGCTCTGCCCATCTGGGGCGTTGCTCTTTTGGGGCTGGAGCCAACGCTTTACCGCTGAGCCAACCAACCAGGGCCACAACTAGTCTTCCCTACCACAAATAATTGTGCAGTGAATATCTCTTTACACAGGTATTTGTACATGTGTAAAACTACCATATATCTTTAGGGAAACGTCTAGAAGAAAAAATTGCTGTGTTTAAAATTTTGATGGACATTGCCAAATTGTCTTCCAGAAAGCATAAACCAGTGTGCACTCCCCAGATTGTGTGAGAATTACTGTTACCTTAAACCAAATATACTATAAAATTGTGGATATTTGCCAAACTCCTAAGTGAAAATGGCTTCTCTTTGTAGTTATATTTTTCCCTTCTTTTCCAAGTGAGAGGAGGGGAGATAGAGAGACAGACTCCTGCAGGCACCCCAACAGGGATCCCCCCAGCAACCCCCACTTGTGGCCATGCTTTCAACCAAGCTAGTTTTAGCACCTGAGATGGAGTCTCCATGGAGCCATCCTCAGTGCCCCAGGCCAGTGTGCTTGAACCAACCAATTGAGCCATGTGTACGGGAGGAGAAAAGAGAGAGACAGAGAGAAGGGGAGGGGGAGAGGTGGAGAAGCAGATAGGCACTTCTCCTGTGTGCCCTGGCCGGGAATTGAACCCAGGACATCCACATACCCGGCCAGTGCTCTACCACTGAGCCAACCTGCCTGGGCCTTCTCTTTGTAGTTTATGTGTGCATTTCCTTTACTATGAAAGAGATTCAGATCTTTCCCAGAATTTGGAGAGACAGATTTGTAAACAAACATGATACAAAAGTATTGTGATGAAGATTTTTCTACAATGCTCTGGGTTAGAAAGGAGGGTGAAATAAGGTTCCACAGAGGAGGTGGCATTTGAGCTAGGCCTTAAAGAATGAATGAGAATTCTGCTGTGGAGTGCCTTGGTCCTAGTATGTAGTAAGTCAACTGCTCAATAACTATATATTGACTTAAATAGCAAAATTAAGACATTAAAAAAATGTTTTCTGGTGGCTGAGGGGATTGTTAGCTACAAATGCCAAGCCACACAAATACCTGACTAAGTAACACAGATTCAGATGGTGGGAATGGCAGGGGCTGGAGGACAAAACGGGAGTTTCCCAATTCAGGCCTGGTTTCTGACACTTTCTGGATGTTTAGCGACATCTAATGGCCAAATAAAAAAAAGAAGTCTGTATTTTCAGTATTTTATTTTTTAGGAAAAGTCCCTTGTAGTCACATAAACACAATACAAAGTTTTTACCTCCAGATTTATGGAAAAACGAAATCCCTTTTCCTGTGTACAGAGGAAAAAAACTTAAAAAAAATTGTATTTGTTTGGTCTGGTGCATTAAATAATACAGGGAGGAAAACGATGTCAGAATTCAAAGAGAACTTAGACCAGAATCCAAGCAATTTATTTTATCAATGAAGAAATTTACTTCTGGATAGAAATGACTTATCCAAAGCTATTTAAGGAGGAGAAACCACAAAAATGCAGAAGAAGGGGGGCCTGCAATATCTGGGGTATTATGCTCCAGCCTGTGACCTCAGTGTTCAGGACTGAGGGAACAAGGGCAGACAGAAAAGTTTGAAAAATAACAAACCACAGCTGTGGACCTTGCTTGTTATCAGTTCCTTGAAATGAACTGGCAGCTCCAGAGAGAAGAATAAGTAGTAAGTCTATGACAGACCCTCCCGTCTCCTCTCTTACCCTCCGCCTTTCCTGGAGACACGAAAGTCGCATAGGCCTGCAAACAAAGAAGTAATAGAAATTAGGCATTTGTCACATGAAAGCTAAAGCTGTAAAGGCATATGAGATGTAAGAGATCTAACTTCGGGGAGCACGTATCTTATTGCCTCTTTTGGTGGCACGCTGCTCCACCAGCTAATAAACCTTTCTTCCTCCTTGTCTGAGTGTCTTATCCTCCTTGATTCCTGCAACACTATGTAGCTAGTGAATTATTGGCGCTCTGATATAGTTATGATTTAGGTACAACAAAGAAAATAGAGGATATTTACCCATCCATTTGCAAAGCCCAAGATGAAAAAGACAAACACTTTTGATTACACTAAAAGCTATTAATTCACAACATGAAGGATGCATGGGATTTAATGCTCCTGTAATATTTGAGATAATGAAGTAGTTGGTTACTAACCGTTTGGCTCTTGATTTTTCAGACCAGTAGTGGACAAACAAGCAAGTTCCTATGGATGCCAGGCTATATTTCAAACAACTGATGTAAAGATTTGACCTCGGTAACCTGAGAGCTGCTTCCCTAATTTTTCTCTTTGCCTTGTATCTGATAACAGGCAGAGCTGGGACAGGAGATGAGGATCAGTCCAGATCATTCAATCAACCAATCCCTAAGGTCCTATTGACCCCTTATGTATATGTTATAGTAATATAATGTTATAGTAATAAATATATAGAAATATAGAAAAATCTAGAAGATATATAGAAATAAGTTAGGATATAATATTAAAAGCCATTAAGGCAAGTGAATAAGGCTACACCCTCTGGGAGGGAGCTAATCTAGTGTGCAGAGATATGATAGGCAAGACTATGCCCTCTGTGCAAGGCCCAGCTAGTGTTTGTGTGTAATTATTCATAGATAAAAAGAGCTCCCTACAAGGAACTCCCTAAAAGTGGCTTGATGTGACAATCTGTAGATTAACATAAAAAAGAGCTTCCTGAGGAACTCTCCAAAAGTGGCTTGATGTGATAATTCGGTAGATTACCACCTGTTAGAAGGCTAGAAGGTGTATGCCAGAAAGGGTACTTAAACCAAGGAGGCCTAGCTGCAGTCAGTTCAGATTCAGACTCCAGCATTGAACGTGGGCTGTCTCCACGCCGTTCTGACCAAGGACAGCCAAGAGGAGCACACCAGCAGGGCCCCATTAAAGCTGTACCCAGTCACACCATAGGATTTGTGAGTAATAAACTGCCTGTGTGATTCTTGCAACTAACTTGTGTGTCGGTCCTGTCTTTCCTCCGGTGACAACTGATCTCTGTACCAATAAGTAGAATAGTCATAGCTCCCTCAAGAATAGTCTTAAAGAGGCTGCCAGCCCTGCTGTTAAGCAGGAGTGTCCCACTGCACGGGAAGTCGAATTGGGGACGCCTGATCAATGTAGAGCTCGGGCTTTACTGGGACAATATATATACAATCATAGGAATCATGAGGAACACAATACTGTACTAAGCAAAGAAGAAGTCACAGTGAACTCAGTTCTCCAACCTGTTGATCCAAGTTAAATCAGGGCAGTTTAAAGATGGAAAGGAATTTACAACAATACAACTACAACCCTGGGAAATATATTTATTAATTCATCAAATAAGTATTTATTTAGCCTCTATTATGTACTAATGCTAGTCCAGACCCAAACTCTCATAAAGCTTTTAACCTGGTAATGAATGCTAACAATTGTGATGCACTACCGAGAGGAAGTACAGGTGCCATAATTACAAAACATAGCTAATATTTATTGAGTGCTTGCTCGCATTATTCTTAGCACTTAAGTCAAAAAACTAAAGTCCTCAGAGCAATCCTATAAGACAGGCCCTCTATTCTCATTTTATAGATGAGAAAATTGAGAACTAGAGAGGCCTTTATTTATTTATTTTTTTAACTTGCCTAAGATCACACAGATGGTTAAGTGCATCCTTCGCTGTGTGTCCTTGGGCAAAAAAAGAATGTCAAGGATATCGAACTTAGTCTGGAGAATTAAGGTGTATGCAAAGAGAAGCACAATTACTACCCATTTTGCCTAAGTACAATGGACTGTGTATACTGTATATATCTAGTTCAGGACTCTGCTAGGCTCCACATTTGTAAATGCCTACATACTAATTCTATCTGGGTATCCTACAGGCACCTCAAAATCAATACAACCAAAGTCAAAGTCAACACATAAAAAAGACAAAGTATTTGTGCTATTATAAAAATATTTTTGATCTTGCAGTTCCCCTGAAAATCCTCATAGACTCCATGGGTCCAGAGACTACACTTTGGAAACTGCTATCCTACCTATTAAATCTGTTAGTTGTAGACACTGCAAGTTCCTTCCTCAATCTATCATTTGCTCCAGGCTCCAGTACCTTACAAATGATATCCTAAAGTGCCCCCATGTCAATATGTATTAGAATCACTGTAGGTGCCTTAACAAATGCAGGTTCCCAGACCCCACACTATACCTACTAAATTGGAGTGGAGACAGGGGATTGCATTTTTAACAACCCTTATAAATGATTAAGCATTCTGGTCCATTGTTTTCTAAATATTGGTCCTTTAAAAAATGCTTTTTTTTTTTTTTTTACAGAGACAGAGAGTCAGAGAGAGGGATAGATAGGGACAGACAGACAGGAACAGAGAGAGATGAGAAGCATCAATCATCAGTTTTTCGTTGTGGCACTTTAGTTGTTCATTGATTGCTTTCTCATGTGTGCCTTGATGGGGTGGGGGGGGGCTACAGCAGACCGAGTAACCCCTTGCTCAAGCCAGAGACCTTGGGTCCAAGCTGGTGAGCTTTTTTTTTTTTTTTTCCCTCAAACCAGATGAGCCTGCGCTCAAGCTGGGGGTCTCTAACCTGGGTCCTTCACATTCTAGTCCGATGCTCTATCCACTGCGCCACCACCTGGTCAGGCAAAAAATGCTTATTTTCAAGACATTTGTGATTTTTTTTTGAGTGAGCTAAGTGGCATTTTTAAGGAAAGCCAAGATTACAAGAGACTTAAAGTTGGCAATGGAGCTCTTCTTGCCAAGAGTAGGTACAACATTGATGAAGCACCCACTGTACTGCATCGACTGGTTGGTCTTCTTTTCCTGTGTGGCCACTTGGGAGTGTGGCATCTCATTTTCCCAGCACTGGTCAGGGATACAGTCCCTCCCCAGTACAATCAAGAGAAAACATTGCTCTTTCCTTAGCTCCTAGTCTCTCCTCTATATCCTTCTGCAGTAACCACACAACAGTTTCAGAAATGGTATTTTTTGAGGTGTTGGACAAGGAGGGAATGGAGAGGTGAGGACAAGAGGAAACATTAACAACATTTCTTTTCCCCGGGACTATCTCCTTTGGGGTTAGCAATGAACTTGTGAATTCTGATTTAGCTGAGTTAATCTTGTATCTAAAAATGAGTTGTAATTCTGGCTGGGTAGAGCAAGCATCGTATCAATTCACCAAGGTTGCAGATTTGATAACCTGTCAGGGCACATACAAGAATCAACCAATGAATGCATAAAAAAGTGAAACAACAAATCAATGACCCCCCTTTCCCCTTCTCTCTAAAAATCAATCAATAACTAAAAAAGTGTTTTTAATTGAGTTGTTGGGCTTGTTAAAATCATAGATTACTGGGTCGTTCTCCAGAGATAATTATTTCTTCACCTTCATGATTCTATTGTAGGTGGCCCTCAGGCTATACTTTGGGGAAAAAATGACTTAACCCTAGCAAAGAAAAACTGGAAGAAACCTTGAAAATGTGTGGTCTCTTTTGAAATTGAGAGGTTGGCTATTGAATATTGACAGCTTCATTTTCCCAGCTAATGAAAATTACCCTTGCTAGAAGGAATTGACACATTTTGTAAAGAGTGTGTTCAGTACTCTCTGAAGCACAGAAACATTGTTTCCATTCTTGGTGTGCAAATAAACTGCTAGCCTTCTTCAGGGAGGCAGGATCAGACAAAATCTCAGCAGGCCCTTTTGGACAGCACTTTTTCCAGATGAAATTAGGTCAAAGAAAAAATTCAGAGCAGTTTGAGAAGGAAAAACAAAATCCTTGGCCCTTGTCCAGTAGCTCAGTTGGTTTCAGTTTCATCCTAATACACCACGGTTGTAGGTTTGATTCCCAGTCAGGGCACACACAAGAATCAACAATGTCTCTCTCTCTCTCTCTCTCTCTCTCTCTCTCCCCCTTCTTTTTTCTCTGAAATCAATCAAGAAAAAAAATTTAAATTCCTGAAAGGCAACATAAAACTGGGGGGTGGGGGTGGGCAGAGAGATGGCCCACCTGCTTTGTTTGCCCTGGTGAAGGCACACGGCTTGGGCTTGTCATGTGACTCTCAACCCCCCCCCCCCACCCCGCCTTATCAGCAGCTCCCTTCTGAGTCACTGTGGGCAGCAGGGGAAGGTCCCCTGAGTCTAACTGTCAGGGGAGATAAGACTGACCCACTGACCATATGACTTTTAGGTGAGGCCACTGTACCAGGCCAATTTAAAAATTAAAGAGCAACTGCATCCTTGTCTATTTTTATTTATTGTAAGTTCTTCAGTCGAGTTTGTTTACTTACTGCAAATTAACAGAAGGCACAGAAAACAAGCTGACAAGCTGGAAAGTGGAACTCGCATCTGGTAGGTGAGAACTGGTGCCAGTCCTATTAGTCACAAAGATCATTTAAGGGTGGAGTGCACTAGCAGCATAAACATTACACCAAAAGCAACACTTCCTTGTAACTGTTGGGATTTCCTAAGAAATCTTTAAAACAAAACCCAGGATGCCCTAGTCAGGCAAATACAACAGTTAGGAAAGCAAACCTTTTTCTATTGTCCTCAGCTGTTGAAGAATAGTGTTGGATATATTATACTCTGTGAATTAAGACTTCTCTATTAAACATGTTTACATTATAAGAAAGCCTACCCAAATTTTAAAACATTCAGTTTTTTAAACCAAAGCATTCAAGAATCATTCCAGCCTGACCGGGCAGTAGCACAGTGGATAGAGCATCAGACTAGGATGCCAAGGACCCAGGTTTGAGACCCTGAGGTTGCCAGCTTGAGCATGGGCTCATCTGGTTTGAGCAAGGCTCACCAGCTGGGACCCGAGGTCACTGGCTTGAGCAAGAGGTTACTCGGTCTGCTGAAGGCCCACAGTGAAGGCACATATGGGAGAGCAATCAATGAACAACTAAGGTGTCACAACGAGAAACTGATGATTGATGCTTCTCATCTCTCTCTGTCCCTGTCTGTCCCTCTCTCTGACTCTTTTTCTGTCTCTGTAAAGAAAGAAAAAAAATCATTCCACACAATAGAAACACCATTGTATAATGCATTGTATAATGCATTGTACTTGTCCTGTCTCTACCCCTCAGCCTAATGCCTGGATGAAAGAAATACTTAACTGACAGTGTGAACTTATTAGTTGTAGAACATTTATAATGATTGATTCACTTCTCTGAGCCTCTATATTTGCTTCTATGATCAAGGAGGAAACCTCTTCTGCCTACCTTACAGAATATTTTTTAAGATCAAATAAAAGAATGAATATTGAAGTTTTGCTTTCTTATATCAGAAAAAAATAGATAAAAACAGTGGGACTAGTCCCGGATGGGTAGCTCAGTTGGATGAAGTGTCCTCCTGATATGCCAATGTTGTGGGTTCAATCCCCTGTCAGGGCACATACAAGAAACAACCAATGAATGCATAAATTAATGGAACAACAATTCAATGTTTGTCTCTCTTTCTCATTTCCTTTCTTTCTCTAAAAATCAATTTAAAATAATTTTTAAACATTTATAGAAAATAAACTGGGACTAGTGGTCATCTCAGGGTAGGGAAACTGAGGGACAAGTGTCCTGGCTAGGCAAAACATTTCCTTTTCATGGTATATACTGTGCTTTCCACCATATTAAAAAAATGCATATGACTATCCGAAGAGGACATACAGATGATCAATAAACATATGAAAAGATGCCCAATGCTACTAATCATCAGAGAAATGCAATTAAAATAACAATGAGATGTCACCTCACAGCTGTCAGAATGGCTATCATCAACAAAGCCACAAACAGCAAGTGCTGACAAAGATGTGGAGAAAAGAGAACCCATCTGCGTTGTTGGTGGGAATGCAGATTGGTGCAGCCATTACGGAAAACAGTATGGAGGTTTCTCAAAAGTTAAAAATGAAACTGCCTTGGGGTTTCAAATCTGGGTCCCCAGCATTCCAGACAGAGGCTCTAGCCACTGTGCCACCACTTGGTCAGACTGCATGTAGAATCTAAAGAGCAAAACAAACAAACAAACAAAATGAAAACAGACTCATAGATACAGAGATCAGACTGATGGTTGTCAAAGGGAGGGGTGTTGGGGGACTGGGTGAAAAATGTGAAAGTCTTAAGAAATACAAATTGGTAGTCACAAAATAGTCGCAGGGGCCCCTAGCCAGTTGGCTCAGTGGCGTGTGGACATCCCAGGTTCAATCCCCAGTCAGAGCACACATGAGAAGCAACCATCTACTTCTCTTCCCCTCCCGCTCCCCCTTCTCTCTCTCTTCCCCTCCTGCAGCCAGTGGCTTGGTTACAGCATTGGTCCTGGGTGCTGAGGATAGCTCAGTTTATTTGTACATCGGTCCCAGACAAGGGTTGCTGGGTGGACCCCGCTCAGAGCGCATGCAGGAGTCTGTCTTTCTATCTCTCTACCTCTCACTTAAAAAAAATTTTTTTAAAAGGTTGCAGGTATGTAAAGTACAACACAGGGAATAAAGTCAGTAATATTGTAATAATTATGTAGGGTGCCAGGAGAGTACTTGAAATATTGGGGAGACTACTTTGTAAAGTATATAATTATCTAACCACTATGCTGCACATCTGAAACTAATACAAAATAATATTGAATGTTAACTTAATAAAAAAATTAAAAAGTAGAATGATTAATATAAACTGTAAGCTTTAATAAAATCTTCATAAAAACACAGAAGCATGTTATTTATTTACATCCAGATCTGTAATATTGACTGCAATGCCTTATAACAGAGTTTGAATTAGGTGTGTAAGAATTAAAGTTACATGGTAGAAAGCTGCATATCTTTTTAGGTTACATTTCTTGTCTTATGAAAGTCAATGTCCTTAAACTATTTCATACACGAGGAAGTTCAGAGACACTTGGAAAAGCAAGATAGAAAGAATGGTATGTGTAAGGTATTTTCCCCACCAAGTTCAAGGAAGGAAGGGGTGTAGCCACCAAGTGTGGAATGGTAAAGGCTTTATTCAGTATAGAGCATTTCTCAGATGAGATTCACTGGCCTGGAAGATGGAGGTCAGAAAAATTGCACATGGAGAGACCACGTGGGTAAATTTAAAGGGGTCCTCCAGGGAAGTCGGGCTAATATGAAGTAGCAAAATCTCACTGACAGTCAGTCACTTTTTTCCCAAGGACTCCTAGGAAGTTTCTTTTGGCACACTTAGTTGTGGGCGGTCCTAGCCAAAGTTCGCGGGCCTGGGTTCCCCACGAACCATCCCTCATTATCAACCAACCTTACATTCTGATCTTTTTGTGTTAATAAAGGGCGCCGCTTATTCGTCTGGCTACTTTCTGCTGAATAGGGGCGTCGTGGGGAGGGGGAGATCGGAAGGTGGTGGTTTTGAGGGGTGTCAGGAGGAACATCCGTTTGGCCATGAGTTGAGAAACTTCTCCGGTGCGGTTCTGTAAGAATTTAAAAAAAAAAGAGAGGTAAATATGAGTTATACGCTGATAATTAGAAGAAGATTTAGGTAGGATAGGGGCAGCCCAGGTAAGAATAGCACTCCTAATGGCTGCTATTAGGAGTTAAGCAGGTTGTAAGAGGAGAGATTTTTGCTTAATTTTTCTTGCATACAGTTTAGATTGAAGCCTCTTTTATCAGGCCAGTCTTACTGAACAGCATTGCTCCCTGCTTCAGCTCACTCTGGTGGCAGGTTCCTGGTGGCAGGGACAGGAGCAACAGGAGGGTCTGCATGGCCCAATTTTGGTGAGCCGCAGACCAGTAAGGCCCAGTGGTTCTGACTCCCAGCAATCCTGTATGGGAGCAAGTTTGAGGCGAGAGACATGGTACCAAGGTGTTTGCTCTAGGAGCTTAGCTGCAGTAGGAGTAGTCAGTATTACCGTATGGGGTCCTGTCCATCTGGGCTGTAGGGAGCCAGGCTAGAGCTCCCTTAGAAGAACGCTGTCTCCTGGTTGGAGAGGGACCACTGGGTGTGTTTCATCTGCACCCCCTATGGGAGGAAGGGTCCGGTCCACGTGTTCCCTGAGAAGATGGCGAAGTAAAGACAGAAAGGGGAGGTACGTGGCTAGAGGAGGGTGGTTAACAGGTAAGCTGTGATTGATTAGGAATGGTCTACCATAAACTAGCTCAAAGGGGCTGAGTCCAGTGGGGTTTCGCAGGGTTGCCCTGATTCTGGTGAGTGCCAGGGGGAGGAGGTTTGGCCAGGAGAGCCTGGTCTCGATGGAAAGTTTAGTTAGCTGACTCTTCAGGATGCCATGGGCCCTCTCCACCTTACCCGATGATTGAGGGTGATAGGGTATGTGGAGCTTCCAGGTGATGTTGAGAGAGGTGGCAACCTGCTGGACTATTTGGGCAGTGAAGGCCGGGCCATTGTCTGACTGGATGGTAGTCGGCAGTCCAAACCGCAGGATGATGTTTTCAATGAGAATGGAGGCAACGGTGTCTGCTGTTTCTCAAGAAGTGGGAAAGGCTTCTATCCATCCTGAAAAGGTGTCAACAAAAGTTAAGAGATAACGGAGTTTTTTGTGAGGGGGCATGTGAGTGAAGTCAATCTGCCAATCCTGGCCTGGCACGTGCCCCCTCAGCTGATGAGTAGGGAAGCGGGGGCGGAGTCCCCCTGTGTAGAGGCTTTGGAACAGACAGCACATGCTGCGTGCACCTTTTCGATAGTCTGCTGGAGGCCTGGGAAGAAAAAGAGTGGTTGTAAGAACTGATAGAGAGCTTTTGGCCCTATGTGTAAGGAACAGTGGATATCAGAAAGGAGAGTTTCAGCCTGTTCTTTTGGTAAGGCAATTCTATCTCCCAGAAATATCCATCCCTGGTTGCACATGTCTCCACCTTTTCTGAGGAGGGTCTGTTCTTCCTCAGGAGTGTAGGAAGGTTTCAAGGAGGTGGAGAGAAACATGAGAGGAGAGGGGGAGGCTCTCAGGGTGAGGTTTCGAGCTGTCGCGTCAGCCCGAGCATTTCCCAAGGCCACCGGGTCCTGAGAGGTTTGATGGCCCTTACAATGTACCACAGCCACCTCAGTGGGAAGCTCTAATGCCTGCAAAAGTTTAGAAATGAGGGTAGCATTGATTATGGGGGAGCCCCTGGTAGTGAGGAAGCCCCTTTCCTTTCAGAGGGCAGAGTGGCTGTGGGTGATAAGAAAAGCATATTTAGAGTCAGTATATATGGTTATGCATTTTCCCCGGGCCAGAGTGAGTGCCCGCGTGAGGGCAATCAGCTCTGCTTTCTGGGAAGTGGTGCCCTCTGGCAGCTGTTGGGCTTCTAGGGTGGAGGAGGTGGTGACCACCGCGTAGGCTGCCCGTCGTTGTCCGTCGGGTCCCTGTACAGAGCTCCCATCTACAAAGAGTATTAGATCTGGATCTTTTAAAGGAGAATCTGATCATCCATCTCGAGGTCTGTTGAGGAAATCTATTAGCTCTGTACAAGAGTGGGTGGGTTCCGGAAGTGTCGTTGGAGCTGGCAGTAGAGTGGCTGGGTTGAGTCTGGGAGATGGCAAAAGAGTGACTGAGGGTTTTCAATGAACAGGAGGTGAAATTCTTTTTTTTTTTTTTTTTTAATTAATTAATTATTTATTTATTTTTTACAGAGACAGAGAGTGAGTCAGAGAGAGGGATAGACAGGGACAGACAGGAACGAAGAGAGATGAGAAGCATCAATCATTAGTTTTTCATTGCATGTTGCAACACCTTAGTTGTTCATTGATTGCTTTCTCATATGTGCCTTGACCACGGGCCTTCAGCAGACCGAGTAAACCCTTGCTGGAACCAGCGACCTTGGGTTCAAGCTGGTGGGCTTTTCCTCAAACCAGAAGAGCCTGCACTCAAGCTGGCGACCTTGGGGTCTTGAACCTGGGTCCTCTGCATCCCAGTCCGACGCTTTATCCACTGGGCCACCGCCTGGTCAGGCGAGGTGAAATTCTTGTAAGCGGGAAGGTCTTAACAGAGAAAGAGAGTGAGCCTGTGGGAGGAGAATACAGTAATGGGTTGGGAAAGGGTGAGCTTAGTAGCCTCCTTGGTGAGTTCGGCTGCTGCGCCCAGTGCCCGGAGGCGGGGCTGCCAGCCTTTGACAGTGGTATCCAGTTATTTAAAGAGATATTCCATGCTGCAGATGTAGGCCCCACAGGTTGAGTTAACACGCCAACAGCATTACTGTGCTTTTCATCAGTGAAAAGATGGAAGGGGTGTCTGGAGTCAGGTAAAGCGAGAGGGGGAGAGGAGATGAGGGCATCTCGAAGGGTACAGAAAGCCCTTTTGACGGTGTTGGGGGATGTGAGAGGTCCCATGGGACTCTCTTTTGCAGCCTCGTAGAGGGATTTGGCTAAGAGACCAAAATTGGGAATCCAGTGTCTAAAGAAGCCTATTAGACCAAGGAAAGAAAGATGTGATCAGTGGTGGTAGGTGGTTGGAGACTGCGGATGGTCTGAGTTTGATCTAGGGCAGGGGTCCCCAAACTACGGCCCGCGGGCCACATGTGGCCCCCTGAGGCCATTTATCCATCCCCCGCCGCATTTCCGGAAGGGGCACCTCTTTCATTGGTGGTCAGTGAGAGAGCGACGCAAAGCACAGTGTCGCTCAAGTACAGTACTACTTCCGGTGACACGGGACGCACGTGTCAGGGCTCCGGAAGCACGTCATATCACTTGTTACAGCTAGCAGTGACAAATATAGAACCAGACATTGACCATCTCATTAGCCAAAAGCAGGCCCATAGCTCCCATTGAAATACTGGTCATGTGGTGGCGCAGTGGATAAAGCGTCGACCTGGAAATGCTGAGGTCACCGGTTCAAAACCCTGGGCTTGCCTGGTCAAGGCACATATGGGAGTTGATGCTTCCAGCTCCTCCCCCCCTTCTCTCTCTCTGTCTCTCCTCTCTCTCTCTCTCTCTGTCTCTCCCTCTCCTCTCTAAAAATGAATAAATAAATAAATTTATGTGGTGGCGCAGTGGATAAAGCGTTGACCTGGAACTCTGAGGTCGCCAGTTCAAAACCCTGGGCTTGCCTGGTCAAGGCACATGTGGGAGTTGAAGCTTCCTGCTCCCCCCTTCTCTTTCTCTCTCTTTCTCTCTCCCTCTCTCTCTCTCTCTCTCTCCCTCTCTCTCTCTCTCCTCTAAAATGAATAAATAAATAAAATTTTAAAAAAAAGAAATGCTGGTCAGTTTGTTGATTTAAGTTTACTTGTACTTTATTTTAAATATTGTATTTGTTCCCATTTTGTTTACTTTAAAATAAGATGTGTGCAGTATGCATAGGGATTTGTTCATAGTGTTTTTTATAGTCCGGCCCTCCAACGGTCTGAGGGACAGTGAACTGGCCCCCTGTGTAAAAAGTTTGGGGACCCCTGATCTAGGGTGAGACCTCGGGTGGTGGGAGTCAAGGCGATGCCCAGACAGACTACAGACTGAGAGTGAAGTTGAGCCTTAGTAGGGGAGACATGATATCCCTTCATGGCAAGAAAGTTAAGAAGGGTAGCTGTGTGTCTTCTTGAGGCAGACAGGGAGGGACTACAAGAAGTAGGTCATCTACATGTTGTAAGAGAGTACTAGTCTCGAGATCGCATGCAGCTAAATCCCGAGCCAGCGCCTGTCCAAACAGGTGTGGGCTGTCTCTGAACCCCTGGGGCAGGACGGTCCACGTAAGCTGCTGGGCTGCATTAGTGTCCGGATCAGTCCAAGTAAAGGCAAACAGAAAGTAAGAGTCAGGGTGTAGAGGAATGGTAAAGAAGGCATCCTTGAGATTTAGAACCGTGAAGTGAGTGGTGTCTGACGGAATGTGTGACAGTAATGTGTAAGGATTAGGGACTACTGGATGGAGGGGCACTACTGCCTCGTTGATTAGGCGTAAGTCTTGTATGAGGCGATAGGCTCCTGAAGGTTTTCGAACAGGAAGGGTGGAGATATTACAGGGAGAGTCCGTGAGGATGAGTAAGCCTTGGTTTAAGAGGCGGGTAATTATTGGTTTAAGGCCTTGACGGTGACTTGCTGAAATAGGGAATTGGGGCCTAGATGGAAATTGGGAGGGATTCTTTAAGCAGATGTGTACAGGTGGGTGGTGGGTTGCTACCACAGGTGTAGAAGTGTCCCAGACCTGAGGGTTGACAACATCTGGTGGAATAGGAGGTGTGACCAGGTTAGGGTGATCTGTGGTAGTGGGAGAGTCTTCAGTCAGGAGTGGTAGGACTAGATGGGAAGATGCTGTCAGCTGGATGGTGGCTCTGAGACTGTGTAGAATGTCTTGACCCAGAAGGGGTACAGGGCACGATGGCATGACTAAGAACGAGTGTGAAAAGGGGATTCCGTCCAAACTGCATGTCAGGGGTGGCGTGCGAAGAGGAGAGGTAGGGGTCCCATCCACTCCATAACTGAGACCTGTGAGGGAACTAGAAGTCCAGAGTATGAAGGCAAAACAGAGAAGGTAGCCCCCACGTCCACAGGAAACGATATGGACTTACCCACTACCTGTAGCATCACCCGTGGCTCAGAGAGAGCAATGGGGGTCTCCGAGTCCGGGCCGCATCAGTCGTCTGCGAGGCCTAGGAATTCAAATGATGGCCCTGCCTGGCTGGTTTGGCCTCCCGTCTGAGCGGCCTGTCCTCAGTAGAGACATCAAGGATGAGCCTGCAGCCAAAAGGGGCCAATTGCTCTGCCAGTGACCGGGCTGCTTGCACTTAGGGCAGGGCTTAGTGGGCGGCCTCGGGCAGGGGCACTGCCGGGACCAATGACCCTCCCTGCCACACTTAAAGCAAGCTTCTGGTGGGGATCCTCTTTGCAGCCCGGACTTAGGTCGAGCACCCTCTGTGCCTTGCCCATGTTGCTCTGGCCTTAGAGCTGCCACAAGAGCCTGGGTTTGGAGTGATATCTTCTGCTGCATGCGGCCCAGCGTTCAGCCTCGGCCTGTTCCTCTCGACTGTTAAAAACCTTAAATGCCATGTTCATCAGGTCTCGGATAGGGGTCTGGGGGCCCTCTTCTGCCTTTTTAAGTTTCCTCTGAATGTCCGGGGCCGATTGGGAAATAAAATGGGTGGCTAATACAGTGGCCCCGGCATTGGAGGCAGGGTCTAAACGAGTGTGGAGGAACATAGTGTCAGTGAGGCGATTTAAGAAGAGAGCCAGATTTTCCTCAGGTCCTTGAGTAATTTCCCTTAATTTGTCATAGTTTACTACCTTTTGTGCTGCATCCTGCATGCCAGCTACAAGACATTCAATCATTTTGTCTCGTTGTTTCCTACCTGTTTGTTCCGTCTGGTAATTCCAGTTGGGGTCTATGTCAGGGACCACCTCTGGGCCCACCGGCATTTGAGGGTTTGAGGCGTGGACCTTATCTGCATGAGCTTGTGCCGCCGTCCGGATTCAGTCCTGTTCATTGGGGGTAAGGGTAGAAGACATAATAATGTAGAGATCATGCCAAGTGAGATCATATGCCTGAGTGAGATATTGGAATTCCTTGGTATAGTTGGTAGGATTAGAAGAATAAGAGCCCAAGCACTTTTTGATTGCAGACAGATCAGAGAGGGAGAAGGGCACATGAACCCAAACAACTCCTTCTGCTCCGGCCACCTCGCAGAGAGGGCATAGGAGGTTGGCTTTCTCTTGTGGCCTGGAGTGAGATCGGGTGTGAGCACTGACTGGAGAGGGGAGAGAGAGAGCATCATTTGCAGGTGGGGAAGCAGAATCTAGCGAAGAGGGGGGAGGAGTCCGATGGGACTGAGGGAGCCGAGGGAGTCTTGCAGGAGGGGAAGAGAGTTCCTCGGGGGAGTCAGCAAAGGAGGAGAGATCTGGAGCAGAGGGTTTAGCTGAGGTTTCTCTGGCCAAGAGGACGTGCATTGTAGAACAACCAGCACAGAGTTTAGGATGAGAACGCAGATGCCAAAACCCCTGAATATAAGGGATTTCTGACCACTTTTCAGCCTCCTGGCAATAGTTCCATGAATCAGTAAGGATGTTAAAATTGAAAGTCCCTTTCTGAGGCCACCTGGTCTGGTTATCCAGCGGGTATTTTGGCCAGGCTACACTACAGAAGAAGATTAGTCTCTTCTTTTTTAGGGAACGATCAATGTTTGAGAGATTCCAGATTAGGTACCCCAAGGGTGTTTTAGAGTCAGGTTTGGAGCCCTTTGCCCCCATGGTCACCCTCAGTTCTCAGAGTGGTCAGATTTGAGTATTAGCGTCCTAAATCTCAAGGTCTGGCCACGGACGGAAAAGGTAAAGTGGATGTGCTCCAGACGTCTCCGCAAGCACACGCACTCAGATGGAAAAGAAGTCCCTGATGCAGCTGTGGTTTCAGACAGGGATTCTTGGAGAAAAGAACTGAGGCAGGGGAGGCTGGAGGTGGGGAACTTACCACACTGTGAGCCAAAGTGGGTGGAAGGTTGGAGATCCTGGTTCTTTCTCGGAAGGAAGGGGAGAGGAGCAGTCCTTGCAGACTTCTAAATCCTCCCGGGTTTCGGCACCAAAATGTAAGGTATTTTTCCCCGCCAAGAAGGAAGGAAGGGGCGTAGCCAGCAAGTGTGGAATTGTAAAGGCTTTATTCAGTATAGAGTGTTTCTCGGATGAGATTCACTGGCCTGGAAGATGGAGGTCAGGAAAATCACACATGGAGAGACCGCATGGGTAAATTTAAAGGGGTCCTCTAGGGAAGTTGGGCTAATATGAAGTAGCAAAATCTCACTGGCTGACAGTCAGTCGCTTTTTTCCCAAGGACTCCTAGAAAGTTTCTTTTGGTGAGCTTGGTTGTGGGCGGTCCTAGCCAAAGTTCGCGGGCCTGTGTTCCCCACATGACCATCCCTCATTATCCACCAACCTTACAGTATGAAATTTATATACTGGAATCTGATACAGTATGTTTAAATCTAAACACTTTTTTTTATCTTGAGAATGTCTAAAGTGCAGGGAAAACAAGACTACAGTAATAACACAATAAAAATACACTATAATCTTACCATGTGTCAAAAATTTCTCTCACTTAATTTCTTGATATATCTACACCTTTTTAAAAAAAAAATTAGAGCTTTGAAACTGGGGTGGATTTACTGAAAATTAGAACTATATGAGTTCTATATTATAGAACTATATCATAGTTCAGCCTCTGAAATATAAAAAACCTCCCCTAGATGTTTCAATAATACAGCAATACCTACTCTAAATTTTAAAAAAAATAAATCTGAGTAGCGTGATGGTGAAATTTCTCCTTAAGGTCCTCTTTCTCAATAAACTATAATTCAGTTTGAGGATTTGACTCTTCAGTTACTCACAAAAGGATAGGGGAATAAATGTGGTAATCATAATCATCAGCACTGTTTAAAAGAATATGTACCTCTTGAACAATTAAAGAGGAAACTAAGAAGCTAAAATGCAGGATGTGTTTACCTTTGAGTAAAAACACAAAAATATCCATAACTATTATTGAGCATTAATCATATGAGGATATCCTTCTCATTAACCTCAAGAGATTAGCATGTCTCTTCCCTACTGTCAGGAGACCTAGAGTTGTCTTGGCTCTGTGCCTGCAGTCATAAATTGATCTTATCCTTAAAACTTTAAAACCTTTGCCTTTATTTTGAAACCAGAATAACAGAGGACACAGTGTGATCATTGCAAAAATTATAACCCCCTCTTTTTTTTTGGAATGTTTAACTGGCATTAAGCGAGGCATTAACACAATTTATTAAGAAACACATTGCCTAACCAGGCGGTGGCGCAGTGGATAGGGCATTGGACTGCGATGCCGAGGACCCAGGTTCGAGACCCCGAGGTCGCCAGCTTGAGCGTGGGCTATTCTGGTTTGAGCAAGAAAGCTCACCAGCCTGACCAGGCGGTGGCGCAGTGGATAGAGCATCGGAGTGGGACGCGGAGGACCCAGGTTTGAGACCCCGTGGTCCCCAGCTTGAGCACAGGCTCATCTGGATCGAGCAAGGCATCTCTTGGTCTGCTGTAGCCCCCCGGTCAAGGCACATATGAGAAAGCAATCAATGAACAACTAAGGTGCCACAAGGAAGAACTGATGCTTCTCATCTTTCTCCATTCCTGTCTGCCTGTCCCTATCTGTCTCTCTCTCTGACTCTCTCTGTCTCTGTCACAATAAAAATAAAAGGAAAAAAAAGAGCTTTAAAAAAAAAAAGCTCACCAGCTTGGACCCAAGGTCGCTGGCTTGAGCAAGAGGTTACTCAGTCTGCTGAAGGCCCGCGGTCACGGCACATATGAGAAAGCAATCAATGAACAACTAAAGGGTCGCAATGCACAACAAGAAACTAATGATTGATGCTTCTCATCTCTCCATTCCTGTCTGTCTGTCCCTGTCTATCTCACTCCCTGACTCTCTCTATGTCTCTGTCAAAAAACCCAAAAAACAAACAAACAAAAAAACCCACATCAGCCTAACCAGGCGGTTGCTCAGTGGATAGAGCATCACACTGGGATGTGGAGGACCCAGGTTTAAAACCCTGAGGTTGCCAGCTTGAGCGCAGGTTCATCTGGTTTGAGCAAAGCTCACCAACTTCTACCCAAGGTCTCTGGCTTGAGCAAGGGGTCACTCAGTTTGCTGTAGTCCCCTGGTCAAGGCACATATGAGAAAGCAATCAATAAACAACTAAGGTGCTGCAATGAAGAATTGATGCTTCTCATCTCTCTCCCTTCCTGTCTGTCTCTCCTTATCTGTCCCTCCCTCTGTCTCTGTCACACACACACACACACACACACACACACACACACACACAAAGAAACATATTAGCATGCTGCCCGGTGGTACAGTGGATAGAGCATTGATCTGGAATGCAGAGTTCCCCGAAGTCACTAGCTGGCACGGGTTGAAGCCCCAATCAGGTCAGGGCACAAATGAGAAGCAATCAATGGATGCACAACTAAAGTGGAACAACGAGCTGATGCTTTTCTCTTTCTTTCTTTCTCTCTTTCCCCCCATCCTCTCTTCTTCCTCTCACTCAAAACAAAAACAAAAACCAAAATCAAGTAAGCACAGGAAGTCATACCGGCTTACCTCTCACCACTGTCATTTTATTCAATCCCCACAGTGCCACAAGGGAGGATGAGCTCTAGTTTCACCCGAAGAAACTGAGGCTGCAAGGACCAGGTTTTCTCTAAGAATAGGAAAGCCCAGATGTGGAGTAAGACTGGGCTCATGGAGGCCAAGCTCCCCCTCCCAAACCCTACTCTATATTTTTTCTTGAGAGAGACAGGAAGGTAGAGAGATGAGAAGCATCCGGAGGCAGATTTAACGGCAGACGCACCAGATGTGTACCCTGGGCCCCTACTTCTGAGGGGCCTCACAAAACCCCAACTTTACACTTTTTTGTAATGACACCAAGTTTGATTTCATAGGTGAAAATTTTTTTCTTCTCTCTCACTGTCTTTTTTTTTTTTTTTTTTTACAGAGACAGAGAGTCAGAGAGAGGATAGATAGGGACAGACAGACAGGAACGCAGAGAGATGAGAAGCATCAATCATCAGTTTCTCGTTGCAACACCTTAATTGTTCATTGATTGCTTTCTCATATGTGCTTTGACCACTGGCCTTCAGCAGACCAAGTGACCCCTTGCTTGAGCCAGCGACCTTGGGTCCAAGCTGGTGAGCTTTTGCTCAAACCAGATGAGCCCGCGCTCAAGCTGGTGACCTCGGGGTCTCAAACCTGGGTCGTCTGCATCCCTGTCTGATGCTCTATCCACTGCGCCACCGCCTGTTCAGGCCATAGGTGAAAATTTAACATTAATAGTACAAAATATTTTTTATTTATTTAAAAATATGATTAACATGTATTTTTATTTTCCCTGTCTCTCTCTTTTTTTAAGGAGCCCAATAATTTCTTCTGTGCCCAGGGCCTCAACTGACCTTAATCCGCCTCTGGAAGCATGAATTTATAGTTGCATCACTTTAGTTGTTCATTGATTTATTCTTTTTTTTTTTTTTTTTTTTAATTTTATTTATTCATTTTTAGAGAAGAGAGAAAGAAAGACAGAGAGGGAGAGAGAGAGAGAAGGGGGGGAGGAGCTGGAAGCATCAACTCCCATATGTGCCTTGACCAGGCAAGCCCAGGGTTTCGAACCAGCGACTTCAGCATTTCCAGGTCGACGCTTTATCCACTGTGCCACCAGAGGTCAGGCTGATTTATTCTCATATGTGCCTTGACCAAGGGCTCAAGCCTAGCCAGTGACCCCTTGCTCAAGCCAGCAATCCTGGGGTGTAAGCCAGCAATCTTTGGGATCACGTTGATGATCCCACACTCAAGCTGATTAACCCACACTCAAGCTGGTGAGCTCAAACCAGGGACCTCAGGGGTCTCAAACCTGCGTCCTCATCCACTGTGCCACCACCAGTCAGGCCCCAACTCTACTCATTTTATTTCTTCTTTTCCAGGTGAGTCAGGGGAAGATAATGAGACAGACTCCTGCATGCACCCTGACTGGGATCCAGCTGGCAACCCCCATTTGAGGCTGATGACCTGCCCATCTGGGGCCATGCTCACAATCAAGCTATTTTTAGTGCCTGAGGTGGATGCTCCATGGAGCCATCCTCAGTGCCTGGGGCCAATGCACTTGAACCAATCGAGCCATGGATGCAGGAGGAAAAGAGAGAGAGAAGGAAGAGGGGGAGGGATGGAGAAGTAGATCGTCACCTCTCTTGTGTGCCCTGACTGGGAATCAAACCCAGGACATCCACACACTGGGCTAATGCTCTACCACTGAGCAACTGGCCAGAGCCTCAACTTATGCATTCATTGGATTCTTGTATTGCTTTGACTGGGCATTGAACTTGCAACCTTGGCATATTGAGACAATGTTCCAACTGAGCTACCCAGCCAGGGAACTTTTCTTCTTTTTATCCCCTGCACAATAAATCTAATTAATTTCTATTTGTCCTGGTAGATTCACCTTAGGGATCACTTCCACTTGAAGAAATTTATCATTGCAAAACTGCAATGAATATCCTCAGATATCTTTTTTTTTTTTTAAATGTCTCTGCACACATTTCTGATTGTGCCCTTAGTGGAAATTATTAGAAGTGAAATTACTGTGACAAAAATTATTCACATGTATATGGATCTTAATATATACAAGAGCCTTTTGCCTTAGATAGTCAGGAATAAAACATTGTTTATAAAGTCCATTAGTTCCTAACTTGAAAATGAAGGCACAAACAAGCAGCTTCTTCTGCTTTACTCATCTGGCCCCTGAGCTCCCCTGGTGCTAATACTGCTTCCTTTTCATAAATGTGTGTTTCTATTTCTAGGGTAGCCTCTAACATTTGGCCCACTCCTTTTCTGGTACTATAAAGCCCTCCCTTCGCCTCTTCTACCCTGGAGCTGTCCACCTGCCTTAACCAGCTCTTACTACTCATGCCAGAGGGAGGCTCCAGGCTGTAAAATACCAAATTAAAAGAGCTGAATGGTCAGATTTCAGGGACTTGAAGGATCCCAGAGGCTGTGGTTTACTACATCAGTGGCTTTCAAGGTAATGCCCTCGGAATTTTCAGAGCTGCTGTAGTGGCCTCTAAAAGGAGAGAGGGAAAGGAAGACAAGGCCAAAGCTCCAGGTGCTGTCTCCTGCACATCAACCAAGGTCCAGTTTGTCTGTTTTATATGTACTGCGCTCAAATAGGTTTCATTTAAATAAAAACAAACAAGCAACAGACAAGCAAGCAAACAACTCCAAAGCATAAAATGTTTTAGCAAACGTTATAAAGCTTTGGTGGGCTGGCCTAGAAACATATTTCACTGTTATGTTTCAACTTTGGTCTCTTTTGCAAAATGCATTCACTCCTTTATTCCTAAAGTTATCAATTCATCCTGGTTTGCCTGACAATTTGTTGGTTTAGCAATGAAAGTTCTGTGTCCTGGGAATCCCTCTGGTCCCAGGAAATGTCATCCTATTCCATTCATTCTTTCCACCCATTTATTTATTTATTTTTAAATCACTGAACAGGTACCATGTGCCAGGCACTGTAATAGGCATTGGATTATAAAGAATAACTTTGACAAAGTCCCTGACCTTGAGGAATTCACAGAGTAGTCGGTTCAGAAGGGCACTAACACTGAACAAAGAAAATTGGTAAGTGACTCTAGAGAACAGTCTTCAAAGTGTTGTGTTCTCCATCATAAAGAAAAATGAAGCATACACCCAAATATATTGTTTCCATAAATTACATTCATGTTCATAATACTAAGAGCTAAAACAATATGACACACCTAAGTGCCAACTATTGTTATAAGAATGTTATAATTATTAAATCAATTAATCCTCACAACAACAACCCCTCCCAGGTAGATAGTATAATTATACCTATAGCGGGTTGAAAATGGTTGCAAATTCTTCAACATGCCTCCTATCAAGAGGTCTAGTTCCTCACCCCTTGAAACTGACCTGACCTTCGTGACTTGCTTGGTTAATAGAACGCAGGAGGAATGACATTCTGGGACTTCTGAGGTTATATTATTAAATGCTTTGGGGTAAGCCAGATGCCAAGTGAAGAAGCCCATGTTAAACACATGGAGAGAGAAACACCCGAGCATCCCCAGATGTTACAGACTGCCTCGCCCAGGTGTGAGATACTTGAGTCCAGCCCTAGTTGCCATACTACTGCAACCATACGAGAGATCCCAAATGAACACCCGGCTGAGTTGAGTTATTCCTGATAATTTTGGAAGATAATAATGAGGTGTTGTTTTAAGTCACCAAGTTTTAGAGTGGTTTGTAATGCAGCAATAAGTAATTAGAACAATATTCAGTTTCCAGATTGGAAAACTGACACACACATACAATGGTCAAGTAACTTGTCCAAATCAAAAACAGCTAGCATCCCACTGCTGCCACCAAAAAAAGAAAAACAAAACAAAACAAAAAAACAGCTAGCAGGTGACAGAGTTAGGAATTAAGCCCAGGCAGTTTAACTCTTTAAACTGGGTTAGTAACCACTGCATTGTTCTGGTTTTGCATTAAAAACTTATACACACCTGACCTGTGGTGGTCCAGAGGATAGAGCATTGACCTGGGATGCTGAGGTCGCTGGTTCGAAATCCTGAGTTTGCTTGGTCAAGGCACATAAGAGAAGCAACTACTACAAGTTGATACTTCTTCTCCTCCCTTTCTTCTCTCTCTCTTTTCTCTATAATCAATAAATAAAATTTAAAAACACACACACACACACACAAAAACACACACACATAACTTTAAAAAGGCAAGAAGAAAAAAAATAAGATTTCTAATTTTTTCTTTCTGTATCAGGGATCACATTGGACGTTCCCAGAGACTGCTGTCGTTACAGAGGAACAAGTCATTAAGTCTGTGCAGGAGCATCAGGGGCAACATCACAAAGGAGAACATATGAGCTAAGTTTTGAAGGATATCAGAAATTATTATGCAAGGAAGGGGGAATAAGGCCATAGACACGCAATACATTTAGACTGTGGGGTACAAGGAGAAAGGAGCTGATGCTGGAAAGGTATGCAAGAGTAGAGGCCCTTTACAAGGATCAAAGAAGCCTGCATTTCATCCTGTCATCACTGGGAATAATGAAAAGTTTTTTTCAACAAAGATATAATGTGATATATAAAAGATAATTTTGAAGATAAGTGCAGACGAAAGATAGAAACCAAATAGAGCAGGTCCAGGAGGATGAACACCTAAGGAATGAGGAGAAATAGAATGAGAGATATTTCTGAAGTATGACAAGTCTGGGCAACCAATTAGATAACAGGGATATGAGAGAGGCCATCCTCCACGCTGACTCCAGTGTATCTAGTTCAGCTGACTGGTTGACGCTTAACCTGTAGCTCAGTAATGCTTCAAGAGTCAGTGTGTCACCTCCTTTATGAAGACACACCGGTATGCAAAGCAAAATGGGTACTGAGAACAGAGGTACAGCTCAAAGGGATGGTTGAACCAAACTATTTATAGAAAAACATCCTACGTTTATGGATTGGGAGACATAGTACTGTTAAGATAGCAATACTCCCCAAACTAATTTACACATTCAACAGAACCCCTATCAAAATCCCAGATGCTGCTTTCATAGAAAGCAATAAGCTGATCCTAAAAATAATATGAAAATGCAAGGGATTCAGAGTAGCCAAAACAACCTGGAAAAAGAACAAGGTTGGATGACTCCCATATCCTAATTTTGAAAATTAGCAGAAAGTTCTAATAATGACAGTGTGGTACTGGCGTAAGGATATACAGATAGTTCAATGAAATAAAATTGACAGTCCAGAAACAAACCTTATATTTATGGTAAATTGATTTTTGACAAGGATGCCAGGGAACTCGGGGGAGAAAACTAAGTCTTCTGGGACACATTGTATGTCCCATATAGAAGGGCAAAGTTGGAACCTCTACTTCACACTATATGTGATAATTAACTCAAAATGAACCATAAACTTAAATATAAAAACTAAAATGATAAAACTCTTAGAAATAAATATAGGTGCAAATTTTAAGGACCTTGAATTTGATTGTTTTAAAATTGATTTGAGAAAGAAACACCAATTATTGTTCCACTTATTTATGCATATTGGTTGATTCTTGTATGTGCCCTGACTGGGGATTAAACCCATAGCCATGGCATATCAGGATGATGCTCTAACCAACAGAACTGCTTGGCCAGGGCCAGTAGATTATGGATTTTTAGATATAATACCAAAAGCACAAGCAACTAAAAACCAATGAATTGATGCTTCTCTCTTTCCCTTTCTTTCTTAAATTAATGGAAAAACTGAAACAAAACAAAATGAAATAAAAAAATGCCCTTATTTGATATATTATTTATAAATATTTTCTCCCATTCTGTGGTTTGTCTTTCATATTCTTTGGAAGCAAAAAGGTTACACATTTATCTATATATGAATATATTTCTCCTTTAGTTGCACAATTAGATGAATTCACTAAAAGTCATGAATTCTACATTTTAAATTATTTACTTATTTATTTATTCATTTTAGAGAGGAGAGGGAGAGACAGAGAGAGAGAGAGAGAGGAGAGACAGAGAGAGAGAAGGGAGGGAGGAGCTGGAAGCATCAACTCCCATATGTGCCTTGACCAGGCAAGCCCAGGGTTTCGAACCGGCGACCTCAGCATTTCCAGGTCGATGATTTAGATGCTTTATCCACTGCGCCACCACAGGTCAGGCATGAATTCTACATTTTAAATTGGTAACTTATATGGTACATTAATCAAGATTCTCCAGAGAAACAGAATCAATAGGATATATATGTAGATATACATAAGAAGAAGATTATGATAGGATTTGGCTAATGCACATATAGGGACTGAGAAGTCCCACAATCTGCCATCTTCAAGCTGGAGAACCAGGAGAGCAAGTGGTAAAATTCAGTCTGAGTCTGAAGGTCTGAGAATCAGGGGATCTAATGGTGTAACTCCTAGTCTGGACATGCCAGCTCAAGAGGAAGATAATTCAACCATTCTTCCTCTTTATGTTCTAGTCCAACCCCCAGTGGACTGGATGATGCCCACCACATTGTGGAGGAACTTCTTTTCTCAGTCTACTGAATCAAATGCTAATCTCTTCCAGAAATACCCTCACAGACACACCCAGAAATAATGTTTTGCCAGCTATCTAGGCAGCCTTTAGCCCAGGGGTCGGGAACCTATGGCTCACAAGGCAGATGCGGATCTTTTGATGGCTGCATCTGGCTCGCAGACAAATCTTTAATAAAAAAAATAATAACGTTAAAAATATAAAACATTCTCATGTATTACAATTCATTCATTTCCTACCGCTCATGTTCATGGTTGCGGGTGGCTGGAGCCAATCACAGCCAATCCTCCAGGACAACACCAAATTTTTATTGGATAATGCATAACATACACGGGTTGTTGTGAGGTCAGAAAGTAAGCTTCCTTCCTTTTAATCAAGTAGTCAGCTAGCTAATTGCAGAAACAGTTTTGACGAAGAAGATGGCTAAAAGAAAAAAAGATGAGGAGTATCGTACTTTTTAGCAGGAACGGACAGAGGAATTCGCCTTTGTGGAGAGGGCAGGTTCTGCAGTGTGTCTAATATACAATGATAAAGTTACATTCATGAAATGGTCAAATATAAAGCAGCACTTCGACACATGCCATACTACAGTTGCATCAAAATGTCCAGTGGGGGACAGCAGAAAGAAAGCATGTCAAGAGCTACTGTGCAGAGTGCAAGCTAGTCAGCAGCAACTCCGTGTTTGGACCCAACAAGGTGACTGGAATTCGGCTAGCTTTGCTGGTGCTTTAGCAATTGTGAGAAATGGAAAGCCATTCACAGATGGGGAGTATGCCAGAACATTCATGCTTGATGTTGCCAATGAACTTTTTGACAACTATTCAAATAAAGACAAGATAATCAAATGAATAAAAGACATGCCTCTGTCAGCAAGAACTGTTCACAATTGTACCATAATGATGGCAAATCAAATTGAGGCAACACAAGTGAAGGACATGAATGCAGCACCATTCTTTTCTCTGGCTTTGGATGAGTCAACAGACGTAAGCCATTTATCCCAGTTCAGCATGATTGCAAAGTATGCTGTCGGTGACACACTACATAAGGAAAGTCTTGCTGTTTTGCCTATGAAAGAGACAACAAGAGGGGAGGATTTATTTAAGTCTTTCACTGAGTTCGCTAAAGAAAGAAATCTACCAATGGATAAACTTATTTCGGTGTGTACTGATGGTGCTCCGTACATGGTGGGGAAAAAAAGAGGATTTGTAGCACTTCTTCGTGAACATGAAAAGAGACCCATCCTAAGTTTTCACTGCATCCTACATCAGGTGGCGCTTTGTGCTCAGATGTGTGGCGAGCAGCTTGGTGAGGTGATGTTGCTGGTCATTCGGGTGGTTAACTTTATTGTTGCCCAAGCTTTAAATGATTGCCAATTTAAAATACTGCTGGATGAAGTTGGGAATAATTATCCTGGTCTGCTTCTGCACAGCAATGTGCGTTGGTTGTCAAGAGGGAAGGTGCTCAGCCATTTTGTGGCTTGTCTGAGCGAAATCCGATTTTTCTTGAAATGAAAAATGTCGAACATTCTGACTTAGCTAACGCTGAATGGCTCCTGAAGTTCTACTATCTTGTGGACATGATTGAACATCTGAACCAGCTCAATGTGAAAATGCAAGGCGTTGGAAATACAGTCTTATCTCTTCCACAAGCAGTGTTTGCATTTGAAAACAAGCTGGAACTCTTCATCACAGACATTGAAACAGGTTATTTACTACACTTTGAAAAACTGGGAGAGTTTAAAGATGCATGCACAGCAAGTGACTCTGCTCAACATCTTGATCTCCATCCAGCAGCTAGCGGGCTTCACATCCAATCTCCTGCACTCATTCAAAGCACGCTTTGGAGAATTTTGTGAGCACATTCATCTTTTTAAGTTTATCACCCATCCACACAAGTGTGCAGTGGACAGCGCCAACCTGAGTTACATCCCTGGTGTCTCCATCAGAGATTTTGAGCTGCAAGCTGCTGACTTGGAGGCCTCAAACATGTGGGTGAATAAGTTCAAGTCACTGAATAAAGATTTGGAAAGACTTGCATGACAGTAAGCAGAGTTGGTGAGCAAACACAAGTGGGGAGAAATGAAAAAACTTCAACCCGTGGACCAGCTGATTGTCAAAACTTGGAATGCGCTTCCCGTCACATACCACATACTGCAGCATGTGAGTATTGCTGTACTGAAAATGGCTCTACGTATGCATGTGAGCAGTCTTTTTCACATCTAAAGAACATTAAGACCAACCTACGATCACATTTAACGGATGGAAGCCTCAATGCCTGCATGAAGCTTAACCTCACCACGTATCAACCAGACTACAAAGCCATCAGCAAAACCATGCAGCACCAGAAGTCGCATTAATGGTAAGAAGTACTGTATTCATCATTGGTTAGCAACAGCATAACAACATTATTAAAAAGAATTCAGAGACTTATTGTACTTTAAAAGTGTTGGTCTTATATAAAATGCACACATTTACTTCAATTTAGTGTTAAACATATTGTATGGCTCCACAGAATTACATTTTAAAATATGTGGCGTTCATGGCTCTCACAGCCAAAAAGGTTCCCGATTCCTGCTTTAGCCCAATCAAATTGACACATAAAATTAACTATCATGCCTGACCAGGCGGTGGCGCAGTGGGTAAAGCGTTGGACTGGGATGCGGAAGACCCAGGTTCGAGACCCCGAGGTCGTCAGCTTGAGCACCGGCTCATCTGGTTTGAGCAAAAAGCTCACCAGGTTGAGCCCAAGGTCGCTGGCTCAAGCAAGGGGTTACTCGGTCTGCTGAAGGCCCGCGGTCAAGGCATATATGAGAAAGCAATCAATGAACAACTAAGGTGTTGCAACGTGCAACGAAAAACTAATAATTGATGCTTCTCATCTCTCCTTTCCTGTCTGTCTGTCTCTGTCTATTCCTCTCTCTGACTCTCTCTCTCTCTTTGTAAAAGCAAAAAAAAACAAAAAAAAAACTATCATGTATGGTATGTAAATTATGTCTTAATAAATCCATTAAATTTACCAAGATTTGGGTGAAAATCAGACACTATGTGTAATTTCCACTGGAAGGGTTGGAAAAATGTCATGAAAATATAACAGATTGAATGGAATAGTGCAAGTTTTATCATTATAAATGTAAAATTTATATTTTCATAGCATGAGTTAGTGACTAACATAAAATTCTGTTACTAAGGAGTATTTCAGCATTACATTTAAATGTTCTAAGTGTCAGATATCCTTACCTTAGCTCTTCCCACATGTGGAATTTTAGCTCTGGCTCAAACTCTACAGTTGAAATGAGAATAGTGTTAATCCAAATTCGGAGGGACCCAAAACATGAAAGACAGAAATAAGGTCCGTAGTTTACACACCAAAGTTTTATTGTTTAGCTTGGCCAAGCAGCGGCAGCTCCGACAGAAATCTGAGGGAGAGCGTGCCGGCCCTTTGTTCTACTTAGTTTTTATAGTTTTGTAAGTGGGAAGTACAGAAGCAAAAATTGCAATTAGGAGCCCCTTACCACGATTGGTTATAGTCATATGTCCTTTAATATGATAGGACCACGTTCAATTTACAAGCTATACATCATTTTGGGGAAAACAAAGTTTACAAGCCAACACAATGGTAGAAAGATGTCTCTTTACATATTAAAGGCATTCCTATATTATCTAGTGTTTATCTGCTATCTCTCTGTCCAGAGTCACACACACATTTACATAGGAGAGGTCGTTTCGGTGAGTACAAATGCCCGCAAATGACTCATTGCTATAAGAAAAGGTTTATTTTGGCTTTTCTCTTCCTGCACCTGGCTAGCCATTCACCCCTTTCCCCACAGGTGTGGTGGAATGTCTGGGAATCCATGTTTTCCTCCCCTTGCATTTACAATACAATGCCAAGGGCCATCCTGGTTATGCCAATCACACAGTACAGAGACTATTCTCACAATTTCTCTGCACACCTTAATCCAAATTAATAAAATGTTCTCCAAGCCTCCTAAAATATTAATATTAATTCTGTAGCCTTTGGTACTTTACAACACCTGCGGGTGAAATGGCTCAGTGGCTCCTCAAATAGAAAAACATGACTCTCTTAAACTATAGATATGAAATTAGGATTAATTTGCAGGCAGAATGGTGAAATGGTTTAAAAACTTTTGTAGATACAAACTCATTCTTCAAATTTCTAAGTTGGAAGTTTAGCATATGGAACAGATGGAATTGTTACAAATGGAACTCCTTTTGTTGCTGGTGGAAATGGGATCTCTGTGGTGTCATGAGAAAAGCATTCTGGAGACCACACAGGGGAAGATGAGGTATGGTGTTAAGAGGTATGAAGCTGGAGCAAACAGAAAGGACTGTCCTGAGTTTAGCTCTGTCCTGCTGTGAAAGAAGTCCAGTCTTGTTTTCATCAAGCCCAGAAGAAAGGCCAGGGTCCAGAAGTTCTGTGCCCTTGTTCAGTCCAATTTCAGCCTCTGTTCCCAATCCAGCTAGCCTAGTCTCTGTTTCTGGCTGTGCTCCAGGCAGCACTGCATTGCTGTACCCAAGCTCGCTCTTGGAGCCTGTGCTTGGAGTCCATATGGCTACCAGACCCACACTTGAAGTCCACGCTTGGGGCCCATGCTGCTGCTAGGCCTGCATGGCTGCTACAGAGAGAGAATGACAAATGGCCAAACACACGTTACAGAGAGAGTGGGAGAGAGAGAGAGAGAGAGAGAGAGAGAGCGTGTACCTGCCTTTGCTAGGCTCTGATTATGTTATCTCAGGCTTGGGAAGGACCAGGCACTCTTTCAAACTAACCGATCAGTTTCCCAATCCTTCACAGCTTGTGCTGGGCCCTTCACCTAACCAATCCGTTTCCTAGATTTTCCAGAATTCTGTGTCCATTATCTAATTCCATTCTTTTCCTAGGCTAGAGAGACAGACCTTTTTGGTTGTTATCTTGGCGCCTACTGTGTGTGCCTCATAGTAGAAGGACCTCCCCCTTTGCCATCTGGGCTTCTATGGTATCATCTGGCTTCTACTGTGCATGGGCCCAGCAGAGGAATTTCCCCTTTATTGTTTTATTTCTCCCTCATAATCCTGGCTAATGACCAGTAATGATCCTTCCCGCTGTTTAGGGGATTAGGTCCTGAGGGCAGAGGATACAGCACTCCCTAAGGAGCCCATGAATGCTGGAACTTCCTAGTGAAGCAGGCTTATAGCAAAACTCTGCTCCCTAATTTATTATGTTTAAAGTCTGATTCCCTTTGTAGCCATCCTTTATTAATACTAATTAGCTATCTATGCTAACACTTTGGTTGATGTGGACAGGGATGGGGGAGGGAAGGAAGCTGTTGGGCAGATAAAATATATTATGCTCACTTTGTTAAAGGTGGCGCTGCCCACGAGGAGGCCGTCGCCCAGGTGATAGTAATGTGTGTTGGGGGTGGGCTAAAGGCAGGCAGAATCCTTGTAGCCTGGGGCTTGGTTTTGGGATTAAGCCTTTCCCACCCGTTTTGATGTGGGGTGGTACAATCCCATCATGTCTCTGATAAGTGACTTTGTATTAGAGACTTCCCTATTTTGTATATTGGATTAATGGTTTGGATTTCTACACTATAAAATAGGGACAGAACGGGAGTTTGCGTTTTGGTTCCTGAGATTATCATGAGAGGAGAGAGCAGAGAGCAGAGAAAGGCCATGTGGAGGAGGCCAGGAGAAGCAGCCAAGATGGTGGAGTGTTGAGTGAGATGCCAGTTTGTGCAGTTTGTGCAGGGAGAAGAAAGGAGATGGGGAACAGAGGTGAATAAGTCTGGTGAGCTAGAAACCTTTGATTCTAGGAAACTCGGATAAATCAGTAGCTTTGTGAGCACTGAATGTGAGTGGGTTTTGGAGCCCAGTGTGTGTTTTTACTTGCCCGCCGGGTGCAAGCTAGAATTAAAAATAATGGCCCACCAGTTTTTGGCTCCATTGTTTCTTTACCGACTGTCCGAATCCAATGCGAACCTGCTGTGATAGTGGCCGTGCCTGCTGGCTTTACAGAAGCTTTTGCCTCCAACCCTCCAAACAAAAACAACTCAGTGCAGTCAGATTTAAGCAGCTCCTTAGTGTTTCTTGGTACACAGTTTAAAGGTGTGGGGACTCAGCACCCCAGTCTTTGGCAAAGTACAGGAATTTCATTGGCTTCTGTTTCCTATCTGTCAGATGAAGGGGTTGAACTAAAATTATTGAAAGCCCCGTTCTATTCTCAAAGTCTACAATTATGTGGCCCCAAAATAGCTAACACAAAATCTAGTAGCAACAGGCTTCTAAAATGTTTACCAAATCACCCCAGAGCTTAAAGGATTTAAATACAGATCAAAACAAGCTTTGAGCTATAACCACCTTTCCAAAATCTATAAAACAAACAGCAAACATTGGATGAAAATAGAAAATAGGGGAAAGGCTTATATCAAAGTCAATGTAATAGTCAGAGCAAAGGGCAGCTAGTTTCCATTGATCTTTCTTATCTCTTAGATAAGATAAAGGTAGTTAAAGGGCCACAAATACAAACAAAGAAGCTGGTATCCAGGAAGAGAGGGGAGGCAGTACAGATGTTCCTCCTGGGTGGCAGCACCTCAAGAAGAAACATAACAAAGGGTTTCTGCTGAGACTAAGAACTGACTGTAGGTCAGAGAATTGTGGGTCTTAGAAGCTAACACTTGAAGTTATAAGAACTGGAAACCAGTTGAGTGCTGGCTGGTTTACTCAAAGCGTCATCCTTGATACATCAAGGTTGTAGGTTTGATTTACAGTCAGGGCACATAAAAGAATCAACCAATGAATGCATAAATAAGTGGAACAACAAATCGATATTTCTCTCTGTATGGCCAGTAGCCAGGGCCACCATCACGGCAGCCTGGCCCATTCAGGTTCGCATTGGATTCGGACAGTCGGTAAAGAAACAATGGAGCCAAAAACTGATGAGCCATTGTTGGGCAGATAAAATATATTATGCTCACTTTGTTAAAAATAGCGCTGCCCACGTGAGGCTGTTGCCCAGGTGATATTAATGTGTGTTGAGAATCCTTGTAGCCTGGGGCTTGGTTTTGGGATTAAGCCTTTCCCACCCTTTTTGATGTGGGGTGGTACAATCCAATCATGCCTCAGAGAAGTGACTTTGTATTAGAGACTTCCCTATTTTGTATATTGGATTAAAGGTTTTGAATCTACACTATAAAATAGGGGCGGAAAGGGAGCTTGGGCTCTTGGTTCCTGAGATTATCATTAGAGGAGAGAGCAGTGCAGAGAGCAGAAGGAGGCCACGTGGAGTAGGCCAGGAGAAGCAGCCAAGATGGTGGAGTGCTGAGTGAGATGCCAGTTTGTGCAGTTTGTATCTGGGATAAGGAAGGAGATGGGGAACTGAGGAGAATAAGGCTGGTGAGCTAGAAACCTTTGATTCTAGGAAACTCGGATAAATCAGTAGCTTTGTGAGCACTGAAGTGAGTGGGTTTTGGAGCCCAGTGTATGTTTTACTTGCCCGCAAGTGCAAGCTAGGATTAAAGATGACAGCCCATCAGTTCTTGGCTCCGTTGTTTCTTTACCGACTGTCCGAATCCAATGCGAACCTGCATGGTCCGGGCTGCTGTGTTGGTGGCCCTGGCTGTGGCTTCTGGCATTACAGCCATCATTTTTAATCCTAGCTTGCACCCAGCAGGCAAGTAAAAACACACACTGGGCTCCAAAACCCACTCACATTCAGTGCTCACAAAGCTACTGACTTATCCGAGTTTCCTAGAATCAAAGGTTTTTAGCTCACCAGACTTATTCACCTCTGTTCCCCATCTCCTTCCTTCTCCCTGCACAAACTCTGCACAAACTGGCTTCTCACTCAACACTCTGCCATCTTGGCTGCTTCTCCTGGCCTCCTCCACATGGCCTTTCTCTGCTCTCTGCTCTCTAACGCTAATCTCAGGAACCAAGAGAGCAAGCTCCTGTTCTGCCCCTATTTTATAGTGTAGAAATCCAAACCTTTAATCCAATATACAAAATAGGGAAGTCTCTAATACAAAGTCACTTATCTGGAGCATGATGGGATTGTACCACCCCACATCAAAAAGGGTGGGAAAGGCTTAATCCCAAAACCAAGCCCCAGGCTACAAGAATCCTGCCTGCCCACAGCCCTCAGAGACACACATTAATATCACCTGGGCGATGGCCTCCACGTGGGCAGCGCCATCTTTAACAAAGTGAGCATAATATATTTTATCTGCCCAACACTCTCTCACTCTAAAATCAATCAATAAATAAAAATTTGAAATTAATGATTACTATCATTCTTCAATCTTGGGAAAAGTCAGTACAGTACAAGTGCAGATTAAATCTAATCCTGGTATGTGACTGGTAAAGATGATATAACATTAATCAATCCTGAGTTCTCATTTCACAAGGAAAAATAATTTTTTTGGCTTCTCTTTTTATTATATCTATATGAGATGATGGATATTGCATAAACTTATTGCATTAATCATTTCACAGTATGTATTTCAAACCATTATGCTGCACACCTTAAATTTATAGAGTGATGTATATCAATTATATCTTAATAAAACTGGGACAAAAGTATAACAAATGATAATAAAGAAGCTGAGTTCTGGCATACTTTCTAATGTGGAGCCTGAGAAAAGATTCATTTCATGTGTGTAAAGCCAGTTGCCACGGCCACTATCACAGCAGCCTGGCCCATGCAGGTTCGCATTGGATTCGGACAGCCAGTAAAGAAACAACGGAGCCAAAAACTGGTGGGCCATCATCTTTAATCCTAGCTTGCACCCGGCGGGCAAGTAAAAATACACACTGGGCTCCAAAACCCACTCATTCAGTGCTTACAAGCTACTGACTTATCCGAGTTTCCTAGAATCAAAGGTTTTTAGTTTACCAGACTTATTCACCTCTATTCCCCATCTCCTTCTCTCTGCACAAACTGGCTTCTCCTTCAGTACTCCGCCATCTTGGCTGCTTCTCCTCTCCTCCACGTGGCCTTTCTCTGCTTTCCTTCTAATGTTAATCTCAGGAACCTAGAGAGAGCAAGCTCCCGGTCTGCTCCATTTTATAGTGTAGAAATCAAAACCTTTAATCTAATATACAAACAAGGAAGTCTCTGATACAAAGTCACTTATCTGAGTCATAATGGGATTCCTCATGAGAGTGCACCACCCCACATCAAAAAGGGTGGAAAAGGCTTAGTCCAAAAACCAAGCCCCAGACTACAAGGATCCTGCCTGCCCCGAGTCCGCCCCCAACACACATTAATATAATCACGCCCATCCCAAGCAAGAAAGACAACCAGTAACATCACCTGGGTGACGGGCTTCCACGTGGGCAGTACCATCTTTAACAAAGTGAGCATAATATATTTTATCTGCCCAACAATCATTATTTACAAACTTATTTGATCAACAATCCATCCCTTTTGCTCGCTTCACAATCTAAAGCACAGATATTCCTGCACAAGGAAATTAGGCACATTACACAAATTACAACAACATGACAAATCATACAATTTCAACAATTACAAAGGTACATTTCACCAGACTCTGAGCACTTTGCTAAAAGCATAAAATGTCTTCAGCTTGCCTGACCAGGCGGTGGTGCAGTGGATAGAGCGTCGGACTGGGATGCTGAGGACCCAGGTTCGAGACCCCGAGGTCACCAGCTTGAGCGTGGGCTCATCTGGTTTGAGCAAAAAGCTCACCAGCTTGAACCCAAGGTCCCTGGCTCAAGCGAGGGATTACTCGGTCTGCTGAAGGCCCGTGGTCAAGGCGCATATGAGAAAGCAATCAATGAACAACTAAGGTGTCGCAATGCACAACGAAAAACTAATGATTGATGCTTCTCATCTCTCCATTCCTGTCTGTCTGTCCCTGACTATCCCTCTCTCTCTCTCTGTCTCTGTAAAAAAAAAAAAAAAAAAAATGTCTTCAGCTTTCTTTCTAGCCATGGGAAAAGCTTCCTGGAGCATGGGAGTGCTTCCAGCAAAGCCGTCCCCCACCCCTATCAGGGTATTTCATATTGTCCAAAATATGTAAGTCTATCCAACAAAGGAGCCAGTGCCCACTCTGGTTGTAGTCCAGGAATTAGTCCATGCACATGGGGCCTCAACCACCATCCTCATCCCTGCCATCCTGGCAGGTCTTACACTGTCCCAAAGAGGAGTACGTGGCAATGACAGTCAGCATTTCCATCTCTGCTCCAGATATTATGATGGCATTCACCCCTATGTCCCCAAATTGCAGACCTACCAAGGGCGTAGTAAGTACTCCTTCCTGCTGGGCTCTCACCTTCTGGAGACTGTGGATTGCAACTCCAGCCCGATTCTCCTCATCCTTCAAAGAGGAACTGGATACACCAGCTCCCACTGCTGGGCTAGAGCCCTGGGCCGCCGTCTGCTCAATGGGGCTTACAGCCCTGGCCCCGGCCTCAGTCCCAGTCTCCCACCACTGCTGGCTCTCCACAACGTCCAGTGCAATCTGCAACTCATGAACCTGTGATTCCTTCTCCAGTGGCTGCTCCATTTCCAAGTGAATCTCATGAACCTGGTTGGCCTCCGCTGGTGCTTGCTTCAGCTCCAGGGTCAGCATCTCTTTCTCCCACATTTGCTCCAACTCCTTCCACTGCTCAGTTTGCAGGTCCAGCAGCCTCTTCCACAGAGTTCTCAGTTTCCTCATATATGGCTGTAAAATTCAGCCAGCCTATGGTCCCCAAAAGTACAGACATGGGGAACCATAACAGCAGCCAGTCCTCTACTCCACCACTCAAAGGTGGTGGTGGCTCCATACTCATCTGTATTGAATCCTGCCACAGACTCACAAATGTGAAGCCAGTAGCCACGGCCACCATCACAGCCGCCTGGCCCTGCAGGTTCCCATTGGATTCAGACAGTAGGTAATGAAACACGGAGCCAAGAACTGTTGGGCCATTACCTTTAATTCTAGCTTGCACCAGGCGGGCAAGTAAAAACACACACTAGGCTCCAAAACGCACTTATTCAGTGCTCATAAAGCTACTGACTTATCCGAGTTTCCTAGAATCAAAGGTTTCTAGCTCACTAGCCTTATTCACCTCTGTTCCCCATCTCCTACTCTCTGCACAAACTCTGCACAAACTGGCTTCTCCTTCAACACTTCGCCATCTTGGCTGCTTCTCCTCTCCTCCACGTGGCCTTCTCTGCTCTCCTCTCTAATGCTAATCTCAGGAACTGAGAGAGAGCAAGCTCCCAGTCTGCCCCATTTTATAGTGTAGAAATCAAAACCTTTAATTCAATATACAAACAAGGAAGTCTCTGATACAAAGTCACTTAGGGAGGGAAAGGCTTAGTCTTAAAACTAAGCCTTAGGGTATAACAACCCTGCCTGCTTACAACCTGTCCCCCACACCCAATGCAAACTATAAGCGAGTAAACCTATATATCATATTTACAAACTAATTTGACCAACACCCATCTAATCAGAACTGCACAAATATATCGTCATTTGCGTCTATACCAGTTGGAACAGCCTGATTCAGGCCAGTGAGAACTGTATGAATTTGGAAACCTCATTTGCATGAAGTTGGATCAACTGGAATCTGGGGCAGGAACTTATATATAAAAGGTGGCATCCTCTTTGTCTCTGTGGAGCACCTTTTCAGTTTCCACCAGAGGCTGTGATTCCTTAGTTTGCAAACTGTTCATGTGAATAAAGTCTCTCCATTTCCTAATACAATTTTTGGGAATTTTTGTTGATACTATCAAGTAAAACTTCCCTGTAAGACCCATGAAGAATGAGTCTATATTTCACTTACCTAACACACTGCCTTACATATTACCAATGTTCAACATGTAAAAAATAATCTAAAAGAAACCACTTTAAAATGGAGTCCAAGAAATATTCCCAGTAGAGAAACTGCCTTGTGGAGGGAGCAAGTCTCCCTTCTCCCTTGAGAGGGGAGGAACCAGAAGACTACAAGGGAAAGGAGCCAGCAGGGTAACTGAGTCGGCCAGTTATAAATAAACTACATCCCATAGTTCTCTAAATGGTTGATTAGAGCTGCTTGCAACACAAAGCAAGAAAAGCAGGATATGTATGTAGCTACGACCAGTGATCTGGAAACCCCTTCCCCCTTGCTGACCTCACCAAAACTCCCCCATCCCTCTCCTTGAGTCCTGGGAAACCTTAAACAAAGGAATCACGTGGCCTGACCCGTGGTGGCGCAGTGGATAAAGTGTCGACCTGGAAATGCTGAGGTTGCCGGTTCAAAACCCTGGGCTTGCCTGGTCAAGGTACATATGGGAGTTGATGCTTCCAGCTCCTCCCCACCTTCTCTCTCTGTCTCTCTCTCTCCATTTCTCTCTCCTCTCTAAAATGAATAAAAAAAAAAAAAAAAGGAATCACGTGCCCATTGCTTGGGTACTATTAAAGGTATGTAACCTGTAAGAAAATCTAATTTGGGGAGCTCGTGTTTTGGTGCTACGAGGCTCATGTGCTCCCCCAGCTACTAATAAATTCTCCTTTCTTCATTAATCTGAGTGTCTTCTCCAATGAGGTCGTTTTCCTGCAACACTCAAAACTTTGTAATGTTGAAACTGGGCAAGATAACCTTCGGACTGGGCTGAAAACAGCACTGTATTTCAAACAACTGTGTTATTAATACCAGATCTGACCATTAAAGACATTCTTTAGCATTAGCATCACTAGGTTAGCTTATCTGCACCTATAGAAAGTCCTTCCTTAACTTCTTAAGAACATAGAAATTCATTCCTTCTACTCATGTAATTATTCCCCTTCCCTTTTTAATAAATATCCCTTGCTTTACCTCCTAATTGAAATACTATTTGGGTTTCTACCTGGATCAGTTCTTCCTTTTTTTTTTTTTTTAATATGGAACGCTTCACGAATTTGCGTGTCATCCTTGCGCAGGGGCCATGCTAATCTTCTCTGTATCGTTCCAATTTTAATATATGTGCTGTCGAAGCAAGCACCCTTTTATTTTTTTCAACAGTTTTTCTTTTCTTTTTTTAAAAGATTTTATTTATTGGCCTGACCTGTGGTGGTGCGGTAGATAAAACGTTGACATGTAATGCTGAGGTCTCTGGTTTGAAACCTTGGGCTTGTCTGGTCAAGGCACATATGGGAATTGATGCTTCCTGCTCCTCCCCCCATTCTCTCTCTCTCTCTCTCTCTCTCTCTCTCTCTCTCTAAAAATGAATAAGTAAAATCTAAAAGAAATTTATTTTAAAAATATTTTATTTATTGATTTTACAAAGAGAGGAGTGGAAAGGGAGCATGAAGTATCAACTCATAGTTACTTCACTTTATTTGTTCATTGCTTGTTTGTTATATGTGCCTTGACTGGGCAAGCCCAGGGTTTCTAACCAGTGACCTCAGCATTGCAGGTTGCAGGTTGAGGCTTTATCCACTGTGCCATCACAGGCCAGGCGATCAGTGATTCCTGAATAGTTATTCTTTCGGATCTCTAATGCTTGTTGCCTTTCACTTTTTGGCCTTCTATTTTTAGGTCAACCGATAAATAGATGAATAAATGAATTAAGATATAATTGATATCTTAAAAGGTAAATTTTATGGTATGTAAATTATATCTAAAAAAAAGAGAGATACAGTAGATAAGGGTGGTATTCCAGTGTTGACATAGAATGTCCAAACCTGTAGAGAATTTTTTAAAAATTTGAATCAAGCAGAGGATATGTCTGGAAGTAAGATCTCAACAGACTGAAAAAAAAATGCTTCTAAAAATAACAGTTTATAGTTTCTTTGATACATTTAAAATTAAGAAAGGAATGTAGAAAGACTACATGAAAGTGGAAGAAAGCAAGTCAGGGATCAGACAGGTTAAGATTATGTGCTCTCTTGAGGGTGGTCTTCCTTTAGAAGAGTCTGAAAAGAGGCATATCAAAGGTTTGTTAACCTAGTCAGTGGTCGGCAAACTCATGAGTCAACAGAGCCAAATATCAACAGTACAACGATTGAAATTTCTTTTGAGAGCCAAATTTTTAAAACTTAAACTATATAGGTAAGTACATTCCTTATTGAGGTAGCGCCCGCACATGGTATTTTATGGAAAAGCCACACTCAAGGGGTCAAAGAACCTTATGTGGCTTGTGAGCCGCAGTTTGCCGACCAGGGACCTAGATGCACAGAAATAATAGTGTAAAGCCAGTATTTGTGGCTGCCATTAAAGCCACCTGGCCAATGCAGGTTCAGATTTGATTCAGATCAATCATAAAGAATCAATTGAGCCAAAAGCTGATGGTCCATTTTTCTTTATTCTAGATTCGCACTTGGCAAGAGAGTAAAAACAAACACACTGGGCTCCAAAACCCACTCAATCAGCACTCACAAATCTACTGACTCATCTGAGTTTTCCTAGAATCAAAGGCTTCTACCTCACCAGTCTTATTCACCTCTGTTCCCCACCTCCTTCTCCTCCATGAACTGGCTTCTCCTCCCCCCATTCCGCCATTTTGGTGCCTCGTCCACGTGGCTTCCCTGCCCTACTACACCATGGGCTCTTCCTCTCTACAAGAATGTGATCACTCACTTCAAATGGCCTCCTAGCTGCTCCTTTTAAAACCTTTTGGCGTGAAAGCCCCTTCCCCAGCATAAAAGGCAATCAGCTGCCCATGTGGGCAGCAGCCATCTTTAACAGGGTGAACAAAATATATCTTATCTGCCTGAGAAATGGACAGGGATTGCTTAAGGCAAAGATAAGTCTTTTACTAAAGACATTACTTGCTGGAGTTGTGACAACACACCAGGCATGCCCAGTCAGGAATTTTTTATCAGATCATCACATGAGGACCCCTTTTTTCATCCATACCAGGAACACACCAGAGTTTAAGCTTCATGAGGGGAGAGCCCATGTCTGGTTGGTTCACTACAGTAACCTTATCACAAATTTAGTATATGCCTAGGACATTGCTTATGAAATACAGTGTGGGACAAAAAAGTAGGTTTACAGTTGTGAGTACACAAAACGCAACTTATTTTATAGTATTATTTTTATTTTCCATATGAACTGTAAACTTACTTTTGCCTCACTCTACATTTGAGTAAATGAATGAACAAACAGTGAAAGAATGACAAGTTATTCTCTGTAAATATACCTGAAAATGGAATAGACAATCAGCTACCTGTGGAGAACCTATTCTTCTTTAATCCTTGAACTTCCATGAAATTAAGGATAAATTTACCTGACATTGAGAAGGATCAGAAGCTGATGCGACCAGATATCATATAATGCTTAACATAACTTAATTATTTTAAGTTAAATTTCAATAATTTATACCATAAAAATGGGGTAAACTTCAATCTAATATGGGTCTGTTTTACACTTTCTCTTTCTGAAATATTTTTAGAAATAATACTTATATTGTCTATTAAAAAGTCCCTCTGCATGAATCCTGCCATGGAAGGCCAGGGCGATATTGGAAAAATAAGTTTATCTTTGGCCTTTTCAGGATTCTTTTTTCATCCCACAAGAAGCCATAACTTTATTAATGATAGAAACAGTACAAATTTTAAACCAAGCTACAATTATTCTTTTGAAACACCAAAGAAAGGTCATCCTTTTTAGATGGTTACATTGTTAAATTTTTTTGGTTACATTGTTAATTTAACAGCATTTACTATATCATTGCTGTTGTTCTTCATTGGGGCACAGACCACCTTTGCTCTGGACACATGTGCTTGTGACATGACCAGTTCTATTCCTTACCTTCCACACCTGTTTCATCAACCTATTCCTCTTCATCTTCTGCTTCTATGGTTGGAGTCTATGTGCTTTCTTGAATGTTTGAGACAGCTTCACTTTGAACTTAGAACTTCTCAACAGTTACTACCTGATTTATCTTGGCTAAATCCTGAATCCTAGTTCTCCCAAAACTATGTAGGTATGTGAAGCAGGGCGCTCATAGACATCTGGTTTGGTGATGACAAAGAGAATATTCCTAGGTTTTCTAATAGTGACCATAGTAACCTCTGTAACTTGTCAAAGAACCAGTTTGGACATAGCCTACCATGCCTTCTTTTTTTTTTTAATATATTTTTCTCTTTTTTTTTTTTTTTTTTTTTTACAGAGACAGAGAGAGTCAGAGAGAAGGATAGATAGGGACGGACAGACAGGAATGGAGAGATGAGAAGCATCAATCATTAGTTTTTCGTTGCACGTTGCAACACCTTAGTTGTTCATTGATTGCTTTCTCATACGTGCCTTGACCGCGGGCCTTCAGCAGACCGAGTAACCCCTTGCTGGAGCCAGCGACCGTGGGCTCAAGCTGGTGAGCTTTTACTCAAACCAGATGAGCCCTCGCTCAAGCTGGTGACCTCGGGGCCTCAAACCTGGGTTCTCTGCATCCCAGTCCGATGCTCTACCCACTGCGCCACCACCCGGTCAGGCCCATGCCTTCTTTTTAATCTTTTCTGTTTTGCTTTACTTACTAGTTCCTCATCCATTTCAGCTACTGATGTCAGCTGGGCTTGTTGTGTGGTTGCCTGTGTGGAAGATTGTTCCTGGAGCTCTGGTGTTGATTAGTCACTGTATGATTCTGTTCCAGACCCTGTCTCAGTCTAGGGCCATGGCAACTCCTGTTCTGTAGCAGGGACGGTTCTGGTGGCTTCACCGGCATTTTGTTTAGGGAATGTAGAGTCAAGATAGTGTCAGAAAGAGAATGAGAACCAGGACTTTTTAATTTAAAAATATCTTAGTATAATATTTGATACATACAAAAGAATGTGTTATGTGAAATGTGTTACAAAAAGATGTGTTCTGCTTAAGAATAAGAACATTATCAAATCAGGATTTACTTCCTTTGGGGATCTTATACCTATTTTGGAAGAATTCTGGCTTCCAGTTATCTGGCATTGTAAAGCCAGGAGCCGCCATCGTGGCCATTCACATGCAGGTTCGCATTGGATTCGGACAGTCGGTAAAGAAACAGCGGAGCCAAAAACTGATGGGCCATAGCCTTTAATCCTACCTTGCACCCGGCGGGCAAGTAAAAATACACACTGGGCTCCAAAACCCAGTCACACTCAGTGCTCACAAAGCCACTGACTTATCCGAGTTTCCTAGAATCAAAGGTTTCTAGCTCACCAGCCTTCTTCTCCTCAGTTCCCCATCTCCGTCCTTATCCCAGATACAAACTCTACACAAACTGGCATCTCACTCAGCACTCCGCCATCTTGGCTGCTTTTCCTGGCCTTCTCCACGTGGCCTCCTCCCGCTGCTGGCTCTATTCTCTCTGCTCTCTCATGCTAATCTCAGGAACCAAGCCCCAGGTTACAATGATCTCCAACACACATTAATATCACCTGGGCGATGGCCTCTTTAGTAAAGTGAGCATAATACATTTTATCTGCCCAACAGGCATTAATATAAAAAGTTTGAAAAATATATTCAATAACGTGCTACCTGCTGAGAATAACTTTAGCTTTTACTATTTTGGGGCACATAAATATTTTATAGCATTTTTTTCTGATAATAAAAGTATATGTAGTCATTGTAGAAAATTTTGAAAATATGAAAACATGTAAAGAAAATAAAAATAGGCCCTGGCTGGTTGGTTCAGTGGTAGAGTATTGGCCTGGCATGTGGATGTCCCAGGTTTGATTCCTGGTCAGGGCACACAGGAGAAATGATCATCTGCTTTTCCACTTCTAATCCTCCCCTACTTCTCCCCCCCCATTCTTCTTCTCCCACAGCCATGGCTTGATTGGTTTGAGCACATTGGCCCTGGGTGCTGAGGATGCCTCTGTGGAGCCATGCCTCTGGTGCTAAAAATAGTTCAGTTGCGAGCATGACCCCAGGTGGGCAGAGCATCGGCCCCAGATGGGGATTGCCGGGTGGATCCAGGTTGGGGCACATGTGGGAGTCTGTCTCTCTATCTCTCTTCCTCTCACTTGGAAAAGAAGAAAAAAAAATAAAAGAAAAATAATAACTATCTTCAGATAATTGTTAATTTTGAAATAATACAGGAGTGTGCACACATGTATGTACACACATACACACTCACACACTAATACATTGTATTAGGTGTCTTGAATGCCTTCCAAAACACAAAGCTATGAATCCCTAATAGTGGAATTTCAGGCATTGTGGCAGGCTGATAAGAAACCTATTTCGGATTAAGATTTTCTCAAATTGTACCAAACGAAGCATTTGCATTTCTGAAAAGATAGCATTATACTTGAGGCTCTTTGATATTAAGTTATTAAGTAATGCAAACAACTCTTAAGTCCATGATATAGGTGTAAATAATTAGACACTATAATTCAAACAAACTGGCATCAAATTCATATACTTACAAGATGAGAGTATTCAACTAGATTTATGTTAAGTAAGCATACGCCTGATGACTCATGCATTCACATGTTCATAGATATAAATTTACCTGGATTAATGGGTGGTGACAAAATCAGAAGTTTTTAATTTTTTCAAGAATTTATTGGCCCTGGCCAATTGGCACAGTGGCTAGAGCATTGGCCCAGTATGAGGAATCCTGGGTTTGATCCCTGGTCAGAGCACCCATGAGAAGCAACCATCTGCTTCTCTTCCCCTTTCTCTTCCCCTTCTCTCTCTCTTCTCCTCCTGCAGCCAGTGACTTGATTGGTTTGAGCATCGGCCCAGGCACTGAGGATTACTCAGTTGGTCTGAGCATTGGCCTCAGGCGCTGAAGATAGCTTGGCTGATTTGAGTATTAGTCTCAGACAAGGGGTTGCCAGGTGCCAGGTGGATCGTGGTTGCAAAGCATGTGGGAGTTTATCTCTCTATCTCCCCTCCGATCACTTAAAAAAAAAGATTTTATTTATTGATTTTACAGAGAAAGAAAGAGGGGCAAGGAACAAGAAGTATCAACTCAGAGTTGCTCACTTTAGTTTTTTGTTGTTTGGCGTATGTGCCTTACAGGTCAAGCACAAGGTTTTGAACTTGCAAGTTCAGCGTTCCAGGTTGACACTTTATCCACTGCACTACTGCAGCCCAGGCTCAGAGGGGTTTTACTTTATTTATTTAATTATTTTTACCAAGTGAGAGGCAGGGGGGCAGAAAGATAGCTCCTGCTTGCACCCTGACTGGGATTCATCCGGCAACCCCCATCTAGGGCTGATATTATGCCCATCTGGGGCCCCTGTTCTGTTGCTCGGCAACTGAGCTATTTTAGCACCTGAGACAAGGCCATGGAGCCAACCTCAGTGCCCGGGGCCAACTTGCTCATTCGAGCCATGGCTGCGGGAGGAGAAGGAGGGTACAGGTGGAGAAGCAGATGGTTGCTTCTCCTGTGTGCCCCAACTGGAAATCAAACCTGGGACTTACACCTGCGGGCTGACACTCTATCTACCACTGAGCCAACCAGCCAGGATTTCAGAAAGGTTTTAATAATGAAACAATACTAGAACAGAACTAAGGTACAAGAAAATCATTTCATTCTAATAAACTATCCATGAACCAGACAGCTATTGAAGCAAGTGTGTCTATATCTGGGCGGTAAATGAGGAGATGAACATTAAATAAAAGGTCTCAAGTGTGTATAACCTGGATGTCTTTTCTGACTGAGAGATGGCAACTAGGTTAGCAGATTCTTCTTGACCTCTTGGGGGGAAAGCCTGCGCAAACAGATAACTCTTGCACAATGATTTTTGGATGAACACATTTTGGTTTTTATGTGAGGACCTTCCACCTCAGAAGAAATTATATCTAGAGTCTAAAAAAGATGCTTTTCTAGCTTACCTAATGTTTCCCCTGTGGATTCAGTCTCTAGAACATAGGAAATAATATCTCAGTTTAAGAGACGTGTGGGTGGAGCTTGAGGCGTATCAAGGTTAGGAATTTGAATTGAGACACAAGCTCAGGATAAAACAAAAGCTAAGAAAAATGGCAAAGGTAGAATCCTAAACATGAGAACCCAAAGAAACTAAAATTAGAATCCAAAGTTAAGTTCACAAATCAGTGTCACACCAGAAAAAGTCAACAATAAGATTCAGGATACAAAGAAAGTACAGGATAACTGGTGTCAAATAGTAAGCTTCTATATATATATTTTCTATAGAGGGCTAAAAATGTATACATGAGTAGATCTGATAAGCTTTCAGGTCAATTCATCCTTCATGAGGCCAAAGGTTCATATCTGGCAGCCAACCTTGAATCTGACTATATAGTATGTTATGAATTAAATCAGCCAGTATAAGCATTTAGCAAACAATGTTATGCAAATAATATATCTTACATTTGTTTAAATTGTTATAATGAGAAGAAGTCCTAAGAATTAATTTTTAGTTGTGATGTCTTTAGGTAGAAAAGACTCACTTGAAAGGTGATCGCTTATAGATTTATTAGAGAATGATCATTTGTATGCTATAACGAGATATTGCCAAAAATCTAAAAATAATAGCCCAATCTTATAAAAGTCACCTATGCATTAACCATGGGCTTAATAGTTTTGCTGGGTTTGATGTTCTATAGCTTTAGGTTTCAAATTCAGCCTTCTGGTCATTGTTCCTTTGGGTTTCATAGCTGTAAATTGTTTGGTGTTACCTTGATTAGGGTGACATTGTTTAAACAACTGGACTTGAGTCACAGGAAAGGGTAATGAAGAAGTAGCTTAACACATTTTTATATCCTTCTTCTCTCTAATATAAAAAGACACATAGGGCTAATGCTAAAAACACTAAGTTTAGATACAAAATTTCAGGCAGATTTTATTGAAAACATACTTTTACCACATTTCAAAATAGATCATATTTTGGTTTTATGCCCAGACCAAGTAGGAAGGCTTCTTTGTAATGACCCTAAATATAAGTCTTATAAAAGGTCTCCTGCCAAGATGGTCTTCACACTTGAGGTCAATTTAGTCTCAAAATTTCTCTGGTAATACAAGCTCAATAAGGTTTTTCTTCAGCTTCATCAAGTTCAGACCATGCTCTTGCGACATAAAATCACTTCAAGAGTTAATTGATGCTTAGTTTTCCTAGTTCCCCCTGCCCCTCTGATCTGTTATAGGTCCTTATCAATTTCTTCTAACTGCTTTGTTCTCTTTCCACTTGGCTTAAGAATAAAGAGATGATGGTCACAAGGATACATCCTTATATTGACAGAGAAAACTCCAATCCACTGGGAGTCACTTGCGATTCTCCTAAATAGAGAGCAAAGCTTCCTTACCAGCAGCAATCCAGCTGTTCTGTTTACTTTTCATTCTTTCAGTATACTTCTGATAGACTTATGTTTTTAACTTATAGCGATGTATACTCTTTATGAAACATTTTATAAAAGCTTTTTATTGATGATTATATTTGTTCATTGGAAATACAATTAAGCAAATTGAAGAAAATAAATTCTCCAATACTTCATTAATCTTAGTAGCAGTGCTTTTCTATACATATACAGTACATAGGCATATGTATATTATTCACAGTAATTTATTTAAAAAAATTTTTTTTAATTTATTTTTTACAGAGACAGAGAGTGAGTCAGAAAGAGGGATAGACAGAGACAGACAGACAGGAACGGAGAGATGAGAAGCATCAATCATTAGTTTTTCATTGCACGTTGCAACATCTTAGTTGTTCATTGATTGCTTTCTCATATGTGCCTTGACCGTAGGCCTTCAGCAGACCTAGTAACCCCTTGCTGGAGCCAGCGACCTTGGGCTCAAGCTGGTGGAATTTTGCTCAAACCAGATGAGCCCGTGCTCAAGCTGGCGACCTCGGGGTCTCGAACCTGGGTATTCTGCATCCCAGTCTGACACTCTATCCACTGCACCACTGCCTGGTCAGGTTATTCACAGTAATTTATAAAGCAAATCATCTGTGCATATTATTTTTTAGTCTGCACTTTTCCATATAAAAATATTTTCAACATTAATATTAATATAGCATAGCAGTCCATTTCACAGTTGTCTTAAAATTCAGTAAATATTTGCTATTTTATCTAATTTTATTATCTTTTAAATTTTTTAATTATTGATATTAGAGAGGGAAGAGAGAGAGAAAGTGAGGGGAGGGGGAGGAGTGGGAAGCCCAGGGTTTTGAACTCACGACCTCAGCATTCCAGGTCGACACTTGACCCACCACATGACCAAAGTTCAGGCATTTTTCTTTTTTTTCCTTTGTGACAGAGACAGAGAGAGACAGCAGACAGAAAGGAAGGAGAGAGATGAGAAACATCAATTCCTTGTTGCAGCACCTTAGTTTTTCATTGATTGCTTTTTCATGTGTGCTTTGACTGGCTGGCTACAGCAGACCAAGTGACCCCTTGCTCAATCCAGTGACCTTAGGCTCAAGCTGGTGAGCCTTGCTCAAATCAGATGAGCCTGCACTCAAGCCAATGACCTTGGGGTTTCGAACCTGGGTCCTCTGCGTCCCAGTCCGATGCTCTATCCACTGTGCCACTGCCTGGTGAGGTTTATTTTATTTTTTAAAAGCAGAGTTTAATCTTTATTTACAGGACACTTCAAGATATGAAATTCCACATAAAAATAAGGAACCCATTGAGAGGAGAAGCTTCATACAGTATGTACAGTTTGGAATTATTCAAGTATAGTTTTATTGTAAAAAAGTGCAATAACCAACCACATTTATTTATTTATTTATTTTTTTAACACTTTTTAATTTATTTATTCATTTTAGAGTGGAGAGGGAGAGACAGAGAGAGAGAGAGAGAGAGAGAGAGAGAGAGAGGAGAGACAGAGAGAGAGAAGGGGGGGAGGAGCTGGAAGCATCAACTCCCATATGTGCCTTGACCAGGCAAGCCCAGGGTTTCGAACCGGCGACCTCAGCATTTCCAGGTTGATGCTTTATCCACTGTGCCACCACAGGTCAGGCCACCAACCACATTTAAAAAGAGTTCTTAGTAGAGAAACAGTAAGACAAATTTATACCAAACATAGTACACAATAAACAACTTTATGCCTCAGTAAAGGTCTTAAGAGTGCCATCCTGAACTTGGAACATAACCCATCATAGGTAGATCCCAAAACAACATTTTGGTCTTCTTCCTCTGCAGAGAAATACTTCTCAATCAAGTTTAATGAAGACTTTGTCCTTAGACTCATTGTCAATGATTTGTAGAGCTTCAATTTTGTCCAAACCTCCACGTTCTTCAATCATTACATTAAGTTTCTCAGTTTCACCTAGTTTCTCAGCAGCCTGAAAGATACTTGAAATGGCATTCAGAATAACCAGAATTATAGTATCTTTTGCAGTTACCAGGTTCACGAATGCCACAATGAATGAGATATACAATCTGTTCAACTATTCCACCCCTTGTATAGTTGGTCACGGCCCATACAGCTTCCTTTCGTATCTTAAAGCCTGCCTTAAAGAGAATGCTTATGAGGAGTGGGACTAACCTATGATTCACAGTTTGTTGTATCTTGTCCTGGTGGCCAGCTGTGATCCTTGACATTGTCCATATAAGCTTCCTTCTGGAGTTCATTACTAGGATGGGAAAGACAGCAAGTGAGCCTACATCTATGACAACCTGAATCTATTCATTCGTTCTGGTGAAAATATTTCTTGTGCCTGACCAGGTGGTGGCGCAGTGGATAGAGCTTTGGACTGGGATGCGGAGGATCAAGGTTCGAGACTCCGAGGTCGCCAGTTTGAGTGCGGGCTCATCTGGTTTGAGCAAAGTTCACCAACTTGAGCCCAAGGTTGCTGGCTTTAGCAAGAGATCACTTCCTCTGCTGTAGCCCCCAGCCAAGACACATATGAGAAAGCAATCAATTAACAACTAAGGAGCTGCAACAAAGAATTGATGCTTCTCATCTCTCTCCCTTTCTGTCTGTCTGTCCCTATCTGTCCCTCTCTCTGTGTCTCTGTCACACACACACACAAAAAGAAAATATTTCTTGTGGCTCTTTGCACAGGAGTTATAATTGGCAATTCAGTAGCTCATAGGAGCTTCGCAAATTGGGGTATAACTCCTGTTTTCATGACCATTTCAATCCATTTATTTGGACCATCAGTAAAGTAGAAAATGGCCCAGCAGCTATCTGCTAATAATTCTGGATCATCACATTGCACAAGACAAAAAAGTAGGAAGAATTGCTCAATAGCATCTAACAGGGCTGCAGATTTCTTGTTGCAATAAAGATTTGCAAGTGTTAAGGTAAGAATATGTAAGTAATCACATGCTATAGATAACATATCAGGAACTGCAAGAAGAGCCAACAGTGGGTCAACAGCATCATACATGATATGATCAGTCTTAGAAAACTAAATTACCACCTGCAATGTTTCCTAGAGCCCATATGACTTGTTCACTGATGTGAACACGGAGAGATGTCAACAGAGAAATGAATGCTGGGATAGTACCTGCCTCTCCTACAGCTTTGGTCTGTTCTGATGTCCCGGAAGCAATGTGCCCAAGGGCACAAATTTTGGAATCAAACCAACCTGTTTTTCCCTAGAAAGCAGTTTCCAGCAGCTTCAGTAGCTTGGAGCTGGCTTTCCAGTTTTGTTGCTATTTGTGCCTTTGACAATGTTCTCAACAGACCCATTAACAGTGCCCTGGTTGTTGCAGTTTTTTTTTCCCCCCAGCAGTGGAGAAGTAGCATCATCAGAAAAAAGCTGACATTTCTCCTTTTCAGCTTTCTTCTCATCTGGTCATCCTTCTCAGTTTTCCTTAGCTCCAGACTGACCTCTATTTAGCACTGACTCATGTTGATACTGTCTTTGCCTTGTTCTTGAATCTGTTAGGTGGGCAGCTGATGAATTAGCTTTCCTGTTGGTGGACATGGTTATGAGACAAAGGGAGAAAGCTATCCAGCGAGTTCAGGTTTTCACAGGAGATGGTGCAGGGTAAACAGTTTGCAGGCTTGCTGCTCTGAAAACATCCACCATCGTCCAGCCAAAGTCAGTGTGCAAATATTTGCTATCTTAAACTATAGGATTTAAACAACCCCATAATGACATTAACTAAAAATGAACTAAGCCTTAGTTATTTTTTAGTTACAATTTCTATAGATGAACTCGTTAGATAAAAAGTTATGCATAGTTTTAAGGCATTTAATAAACATTCAAACTGCACCACTGAAAGTACATATGAATTAACTATTTTAGCTTAGTTTATAAAAATGCCTTTTTATTTTATTTTATTTTTTTCTGAAGTTGGAAACGGGGAGGCAGTCAGACAGATTCCCGCATGCGCCCAACTGGGATCCACTCGGTATGCCCACCAGGGGGCGATGCTCTGCCCATCTGGGGCATCGCTCTGTTGCAACCAGAGCTATTCTAGCGCCTGAGGCAGAGGCCACAGAGCCATCCTCAGCACCCGGGGCCAACTTTGCTCCAATGGAGCCTTGGCTGCAGGAGGGGAAGAGAGAGACAGAGAGGAAGGAGAGGGGGAGGGGTGGAGAAGCAGATGGGCACTTCTCCTGTGTGCCCTGGCCAGGAATCGAACCCTGGACTGCTGCATGCCAGGCTGACGCTCTACCACTGAGTAAAAATGCCTTTTTCACCTGACCAGGTGGTGGAGCAGTGAATTAAGCGTTGGACTGGGACTTAGAGGGCCCAGGTTCGAAACCCCAAAGTTGCAGGCTTGAGTGCAGGCTCATCTGGCTTGAGCACGGGCTCGCCAGCTTGAGCGCAGGGTCACTGACTTGAGCATGGGACCATAAACATAACCTCATAGTCAATGGCTTGAGCCTAAGGTCACTGGCTTGAGCAAGGGGTCACTCGCTCTGCTGTAGCCTCCAGGTCATGGCACATATGTAAATCCAATCAATGAACAACTAATGAGCTGCAATGAAGAATTCATGCTTCTCATCTCTCTTCCTGTCTGACCCTCTCTCTGACTCTCTCTGTCTCTGTCAAAAAAAAAAAAAGTCTTTTCCCCCAACATCAATACTTCCTCTTTTTCTTTTTTTACCCCTTTGCTGATCTGCTAGATAAAAGGCTGTATCTCATTGTTTTGTCTTTTACTCTATTATTAGTAATCACAAATATTTGTATATATTTATTTGTATTTCATTTAAATTGCCTTTCATGTATTATCCATATTTCTCATGTAAATATTTTTGTCATTTCTTATGTAAGTATGCTGTTTGTATTTTTATTATTGATTTGAAAGAGCCATTTATATATTACTAATACATAGTAAACCTTCATATCTTTATAACTTTATAACTTGCCCTGTAATAAAGTCTCTCAAACTGGAAAAATCTAAATCTAATAAGTGATTTTTTCAGTTATTAAAATATTAATTATATCTCATTTTTTTCTTTTTTAAAGACAAAGAAAGAGACAGAGAGAGGGACAGACAGACAGGAAGGGAGAGAGATGAGAAGCATCAATTCTTCATTGTAGCACCTTAGTTGTTCATTGATTGCTTTCTCATATGTGTCTTAACCAATGGGCTATAGCAGACCGAGTGACTCCTTGCTCAAGCCAGTGACCTCGGGCCCAAGCTGGTGAGCCTTGCTCAAACTAAATGAGCCCACACTCAAGCTGGTGACCTTGAGGTTTCAAACCTGGGTCCTCCCTGGGTCCCAGTTTGATGCTCTATCCATTGAGCCACCGCCTGTTCACATGTGAGCAGTATATTTTTTATGCTGTACTTTATACCCCCATGACTGTTCTGTATCAATTTGTACTTCTTAATCCCTTCACCTTTTTCATCCTTCTCCCCAACACCCCTCCCATCTGGAAACCATCAAAATATTCTAAAAAATATGGAATGCTTCACAAATTTGTGTGTCATTCTTACGCAGGGGCCATGCTAATAATATTCCCTGTATGGTTCCAATGTTAGTGTATGTGCTGCCAAAACGAGCACTCATAAATACATAATTGATTAAATACATTATTGTTCATTCATGTAATAGAATATACAAGGCTAATATTAGATAAAGTAAGTAGCTTTATATGTGCTGACAAGGAAAAAATGTCCATGATACACTGGTGACAGAGAAAGACTAGATGCAGAATATCACTTAGAATGATGTTTGTTTTGAAAAGTTATATATTTAGGTACACACATTATATGTGTATATATGTACTGAGAAAGGTCTGGAAATATATAAATTATTACAATTAGTTACCTATGGCCTGACCAGGTGGCGACGCAGTGGAGAGCATTGATCTAGAACTCTGAGGACCCAGGTTTGAAACCCTTTAGTTCAACTGTGCCAACTTAGGTAACCTGCCCAACCCTGGGCCAAAAACAGTATACAGAGTTAATGCTTTTTTTATCTACTTGTCCACTGATGGACACTTGGGCTATTTCCAGATCTTGGCTATTGCAAACACTGCAATGAACATGGGGCGGGTGCATATCTTCTCTTAAATTAGTGTTTTGGGATTCTTAGGACATATTTCTAGAAGTGGGATAGCTCGGTCATAAGGCAGTTCCAATTTTAATTTTTTGAGGAAATGCCATACTGTTTTCCACAGTGGCTGAATGAGCCTGCGTTCCCACCAACAGTGCCGGAGGGTTGCCTTTTCTCCATACCCTTATCAGCACTTGTTGTTTGCTGATTTGTTAATAAAAGCCATTCTGACAGAATTAGGTGATATCTCATTGTGGTTTTAAGTTGCATTTCTTTGATGACTAGTGATGCTGAGCATTTATTCATATGACTATTGACCTGTATGTCCTCTTTGAAGAAGTGTCTATTCAGGTCCTTTGCCCATTTTTAAATTGGATTGTTTGTTTTCCTGGTGTTGTTTCATAAGTTCTTTATACATTTTGCTTATTAACTCCTATCAGACTATTGGTGAATATGTTCTCCCATAGAGTAGGTTGTCTGTTTATGTTGCTAATGGTGTCTTTTGCTGTGTAAAACCTCTTAGTTTGATATAGTCCCATTTGTTTATTTTGTCCTTTATTTCACTTGCCTGAGGTGATTTAGTGGCAAAAATATTGCTTTGAGAGTCTACTGCTTATGTTTTCTTCCAAGAATTTTTATGGTTTCATGACTTATATTTAAATCTTTTATCCATTCTGAGTTTATTTTTGTGAGTGGAGTAAGTTGGTGATCTAGTTTCATTTTTTTTTTTTTGCATGTACCAATCCAGTTTTCCCAACACTATTTATTAAAGAGACTGTTTTTACTCCATTGTTGTACTGTTGCCTCCTCTGTCAAATATTAATTGACCATAGAGGTGTGGGTTTGTTTCTGGAGTCTCTGTTCTGTTCCATTTATCTATATGCCTGTTCTTATGTCAGTACCAGATTGTTTTGATCAAAATGGCTTTGTAGTAATAGCTTGATATCAGGAAGTGCAATGCCTCCCACTTTGTTCTATATTTTCAAGATTGCTGAGGCTATTCAGGTTCTTTTTTGGTTCTATATAAATTTTTGGAATATTTGTTCTAGATCAGTGAGATATGACACTGGTATTTTAATCAGAATTGCATTAAATCTATAGATTGCTTTGGGTAGTGTGGACACTTTAATGATGTTAATTCTTTTTTTTTTTTTTCTGTATTTTTCTGAAGCTGGAAACGGGGAGAGACAGTCAGACAGACTCCCGCATGCGCCTGACCGGGATCCACCCGGCATGCCCACCAGGGGCGACGCTCTGCCCACCAGGGGGCGTTGCTCTGCCACGACCAGAGCCACTCTAGCGCCTGGGGCAGAGGCCAAGGAGCCATCCCCAGCGCCCGGGCCATCCTTGCTCCAATGGAGCCTTGGCTGCGGGGGGGGAAGAGAGAGACAGAGAGGAAGGAGGGGGTGGTGGAGAAGCAAATGGGCGCTTCTTCTATGTGCCCTGGCCGGGAATCGAACCCGGGTCCCCCGCACGCCAGGCCAACGCTCTACCGCTGAGCCAACCGGCCAGGGCCTAATGATGTTAATTCTTATTCATGAACATGGTATATGCTTCCACTTATTTGTATCTTCCTCAATTTCTTTTTTAATGTCTTAAAATTTTCTTTTACCTCTCTGGTTAAATTTATTCCTAGGTACTTTATTTTTTGATTAGGCAATAGTAAATGAGGTTGTTTGCCTAATTCTCTTTCTGACATTTCATTATTGGTGTATAAAAATGCCACTGATTTCTGAATATGAGGGTCCTTGGGTTATGACACAGTTCTGTTCCTATGACAGTGACAGAACCCAAATTTCGGTGAAAGGTGAAACACACCCTAGCCTAAGTCACTTACCTATTCTAACATGTTGTAAAATCATAATCTAGAACATAAAAACACAACTAAGCCTGACCTTTGGTAGCACAGTGGGTAAAGCATTTGACCTGGAATGCTGAGACCACTGGTTTGAAATCCTAGGCTTACTTAGTCAAGGCACATATGGGAAGCAACTACTACAAGTTGATGCTTTCTGCTCCTTCCTACTTCCCTTTCTCTCTCTCTCTCACTCTTATCTCTAAAAATCAATAAATAAAATCTTTAAGAAGAAGCAAGAATATATGCACTCCAATGTTCATTGAAGAATTATTTACAATTGCCAAGATCTGTAATAGCTCAAGTACCTATCACTAGATAAATGGATTAAAAACCCCCCACAACTAAGCCACAGAAAAAGGAAAAGGACAAATATACTGTACTATACACTGTATTGTAGTAACAGAAAAGTATTACAAAAAATGAGTGTTAAAAAAAGATTTCTTACCTTAATTCCTGTGGTTGGCTTGCACACTGGAGGGGGCATTGCAAGGTGGGAGAGAGTGACCTATGGGAGGAGGAAGCTGGAGAGGCAAGATATACTCTCTAGAAGGTGCTGGAGCTACTAGATCAGGTGAATCAGGATTGTCTAAGGATGTTGGAGATGATTCTACCTGTATTACAGGCGTTTCATCTCAAGAAGCAGCTGATGTAGAGTACAGGATCTGTTGCAGACCTCTTTACCTTCTTAAAGAATTGTTCCAGGCTAGTCTGGAAGGTTGATTTCTTCTTCTCTTCCAAAATCTGCCTATAGCATTGCAAGACATCCATAACAGCTCTGTAGACCTTACTGAATCTGTCATCACTGGGGTTCTCAGCCTGAAATTTTGCCAACCCTTTCTCTACCATAAAAAAATCTTCTGCCAAACACTTGGGAGAAAATCTATTGGGTTCTGGGGGTTCTATCTACTCCTTTCAATCTTCTGCTTCTACAGCTAAATGAAGTCCTCAGCAGACCACTCCTCTCCATGTGATGCCAGTAGTTCTGTGACATCCATTGTGATGACTTTCCTCTTCTTTGAAGCACTACCATCTGAAGACTCTGATTTTTGTTTAGGAGCCATAATAAGGGCCAAAAAATTGCCAAACAAAGCAACACAAATGGAACAGTTGCGCTTTTAATAGTCCAAAATGGCATAGGTAAGCATACTGGGGGACGCCAACTTCCTCACTCATACACCACATTACTGAGTATTCTTCTGCCATGCAACCAAACTAGCTTGCCCACGTAGTTCATAAATATGATGCTATCAGTATAAGCCAAAGCACTCATGTCTCAATTTTCTTAAGTTCTTATGGGAGTGAGTGTTGTAAACTCAAAATGTCGAATGTCAAAACTGATGTAACCTGAGGACTCCCTGTATTAATTTTATATCATGCCATTTTGCTGAATTCATTTATCAGGTCTAGTAGTTTTTTGGCTGAGACTTTAGGGTTTTCAATGTACAGTATAATGTGAGCAAATGACAATTTTACTTCTTCCTTTCCAATTTGGATGCCTTTTATTTCTCCTTGTTGTCTGATTGCTGTGGTTAGGACTTCTAGTATTATGTTGAATGTGTGGTGATAGGGGACACCCCTGTCTTGTTGCTGATCTTAAGGGGATTGCTTTTAGTTTTTGCTCATTTAGTATAATGTTGGCTATAGTTTTATCATATATGGCCTTCATTATGTTGAGGTATGTTTCCTCCCATTTTGCTGAGAGTTTTGATCATAAATGGGTGCTGGATTTTATCAAATGCCTCTTCTGCATCTATTGATCTGATCATGTGATTTTACCCTTCATTTTTTTTTTTTTTTTTTTTTACAGAGACAGAGAGAGAGTCAGAGAGAGGGATAGACAGGGACAGACAGACAGGAACAGAGAGATATGAGAAGCATCAATCATTAGTTTTTCGTTGCAATACCTTAGTTGTTCATTGATTGCTTTCTCATATGTGCCTTGACTGTGGGCCTTCAGCAGACGGAGTAACCCCTTGCTCGAGCCAGCGACCTTGGGTCCAAGCTGGTGAGCTTTTGCTCAAACCAGATGAGCCCGTGCTCAAGCTGTCGACCTCAGGGTTTCAAACCTGGGTCCTTGGCATCCCAGTCCGATGCTCTATCCACTGCTCCACTGCCTGGTCAGACCCTTCATTTTGTTTATGTGCTGAATCACATTTATTAAATGAGAATATTGTATCAGCCTTGCCTCCTGGAATAAATTCCACTTGATCATGGTGTATGGTCTTTCTATTGTATTGCTGGATCCAATTTACTAATATCTTGTTGAGAATTTTAGCATCTATGTTCATCAGGGATATTGGCCTATAGTTTTCTTTTAATGCTTATTACCTCTTTAAGTTATCACTGAGATCATCCATTCTTACTCTAAGACCCTTAAGTGTCCTAATAACCATTATTTTAAACTCTGCATTTGGTAGTTTGATTGCTTCCATTTCATTTCTGGGGATTTCTCTTGTTGATTCATTTGGGGCATAGTTTTTTTGCCTATTTTGTCTGTGTTATGTAGTTCTGCTCTGACTCCCAAATTTGTTGTGCTGTCTTTGTGAGGAAGGTGGGCTCAGTGGTACTAACCTTCAGGCCACTTGAGCTCCTTGTACTAGGAATGTTTCTTGAGGGTTATATTTGTCTTCTTGTTGTGAGTCTGTTGGCACTTTTGTGGATGGAGTTAACCCTGAAGGCTGGCTGGCTCTAAGGGTCAACCTTGATCATGTGTATTAGATGCTGTGCAGTGTCTGGCCCATGGGGTGTAGTTCATTTTCAGCAGGGTCTGCTGCCTGTTGGCCTCCTCCTTCAGATGTGCTGCTTGTGTTGCTAGCTGAGACTAGTGTTGGTGCAGTCTGCTACCATTTGTTGTGTTGGTTCTGGGTCCTCTAAGGCAGTGTTCGGGTACAAGTTGATGTCACACATTGTTTGTAACCCACCATGGATGAGCTACCTTTCTGGAACTACTACTGTGTTCTCTGTTTGTGTCTATATTTCCTGTGCCTGGGTATGTGTGGGAAGAGCCAACCTGTGTATAAGGATTGACTTCCTCCTGCTTAAAGCTGACAGCAGCTCCATAAAAGGGCCCAAGTTCCTTAAGATTTGCCTCCCTGCTGTACCTCTTTTTGCACTTGCCTTGTCTTCCTGCAGTCTTCTGTAAAAAGACTTTAGAGTGGGCTCAGACTGGCCTGTTCCCACCAACACCTCACTGGTTGCAAGCTTGGTGGGTTAGGGCAACTGAGGTTGAAAGGATAACATTAATGGGACCCCCTACTTGGGGGTTCTCTTGGTCAGGAGCTCGGTAAAGGGAAAGTGGCCCCTACTTCAGATCCTAATGCTGCATATTCCAATTCTATTTCTTCCCAGAGAAGTGAAAAGTAGGTTAAGGTTAAGTGGAGCTGAGAGAACCTCTGCAGAAGCTTTTCAGCTGAGGAGCCCCTAGTTTCAGGGAGAAAGATTATGAGAGCCTTCCATTCCAATGCTGCTGTTTGGGAACATTCGCCCATGAGGTTGCTAAGCTCCCTGACCAGCGCCAAAAGGCTCCAAGGAACTGAACTCTTTGAATGTCAGAGCTCTAAGCCTCTCTCCTTTCACTTCTATCCCAGCTGGGACTTGAGCCGGCTGACTATGAGATTATACATCATCCAATGTGTGCAGGCTGCTGTGCAGATGCTGACCACAGAAAGCAGAATTTGCCTTTGCTGGGATTGGTGCCTGATAAGTTCTCCCTTTGGATACGCTGCTAGTGATGCTAGTTGGAATTGGGAATTCTCTGATGTCTGTAGCTGGCCACTGAATGTGTTGATTCCAGACCTCTTAGGAGGGAACCTGGTATAGACCATTGTAAGACACTGCTTGTAACTGGCCCTCTGTGACCATTTTGGAGCTATAAGCAATCCAGAGTTTGTGGCTGTATCTTCTAGGGTTAGGTGGATATAGAAGGACCAACACGCACACCTAGGCTGGCTTTTACCAGCATCAGGCCTGGGGGAAAGCTAGCAAAATACCCAAGGTTCTCTGAGTTCTGCCTCCTGCTGCCTCTGTCCACTGGCTGCTTGTTAGGCTTGGCCCCTGAAACAACCTCTGGTAGAGTATAGAGGCTGGGGCTAATCAGGTATCAGTGAGTGTGGTTCCCACCCCAGGGCCCCAGGTGACGGTACTGAATATTTTTACAGACTTCAGTAGGGTGTGGCCACTAGGAGTCCAGTGGGTGTTGTTAGGTTCAGGTCCAGAGCCTCTTATAAACAAACAAACAAACAAATAAACCTTCAAATATCCAGGATAAACTTTAAGTGATCTGGCTCCAGGACCGTTTCTGTAGCTCTCCTCCCACCACTTATCTAAACATTCTGTTGCTTAATCATTGATCTCCAGGTAAGTCTCCTGCAAGTAAGTCACTTCCTATCACTTACCTAAACATGTTGTTACTAAGTGAATAATGATCACCCTACCCCAAATTCCTTGCCAAAACTAAACTACAGTTAGCCTTGCTCACTAACCCTATAAAAGCTTAAATCCCCAAGCACTTGCGGCTGATGCCACAGATGGTCTTGGCCCATCTGTTTGCAGATATGGAAATAAATTTCTTATAAAACTCACTAGTGTTTGTGCATCCTTCCTTTGGCGACCTAAGAAGTGTGGCCTCTGAAGCTAGAAATTTGGTCTGCCAACAGTACCGACAGTTTCTACTGAATCTCCCATGAGGCAAAAGGACAGTAATATTCTTGGGAAAGGTTGGGGGGAGCTCTGGCCTTGATGCCAGACAACTGAGTTACTATCACCCCAAGTCTTTCCAGCCCCCTGCTTTCTGGTCAAAGCTGCTTACTTCTTAGTGTGGGCAAGAGAGATTCCTGAGGGTGGGGCAGTTGCTTTCCTCCAGGCAGATGCCGCATGGATGGGAATGCTCCAAGAAAGATGGTGACTGCGGTCTTTGAGACTAATTCAGCAGCACAGGGAGTCTGGTGGCTGTTCCCCCACTGTGTCTCTCCCTAGAGGGCCAATTTCACACTCTCCTCACGAAACTGTAGTTCTCTCAGCCGTCCCTTTGCTGGAGCCCACAGAAAGTGTCTGTGAACAAGATTTTCTGTCGGCCCTTTAAGAGGGTGCCTGCATCTCTGAGAACTCCTGTCTCTTTCTGGTTGACAGAAATCTCACCTCTTTTCACTGCCAAGTGCTATGTGGGCACTTCTTCTAGGCTTTGGTGCTCTAGGCTGCGGTGCCCTGCCTGGAGCTTAGGACCCTCACCTCTAAGTGCTAACCTTCCCCACTGCTCAGATGTCCCTCAGGACCCTCAGACACCATTCACTCGTGGGAGCAGGGGAAGCTTTTTTTGTGTCTCCACCCTTACTACCAGTCTCGCTGTGTCTTCTTCTGTGAATCCTTAGTTATAGACTCCTCCTCAGTTTTGAGTTGATTTCCCAGGATGACTGTTATTAAATTTAGTTATAACTCCCATTTGTTCCTGGGAGGAGGTTAGTGGAACATCCAACTACTCCATCACCATCTTTGATTCAGCTTCTCTAGTTCTCTCTCTCTTTTTTTTTTTTTAAGTGAGAGTAAGGGAGATAGTGAAACAGAATACCATATGCACCCCACCAGGATCCACCTGGCAATCCCCATCTTGGGCTGATGCTTGAATCACTGAGCTATTTTTAGCACCTGAGGCTGATGCTCTTGGACCAAACAAGCAATCCTCAGCATTTGGGGCTGATACTCAAATCAACTGAGCCACTGGCTATGAGAAAGGAAGAGAGAGAGAAAGGGGAGAGGGAGGAGGTGAGAAGCACATGGTCACTTCTCTTGTGTGCCCTGACCTGGAATCGAACCTGGAACATCCATGTGCTAGGCTGATGCTCTATCCAGTGAGCCAACTAGCCAGGGCCTCTCTTATAATTCTTAATGAAGGCAGAAGGCATGAGTAAATAAACCATTAAATTGGAGAATTGACATGTTATTCAAGTTATTTAAGACAATTTTTTTTTTTACAGAGACAGAGAGAGAGTCAGAGAGAGGGAAAGGTAGGGACAGACAGACAGGAACGAAGAGAGATGAGAAGCATCAATCATTAGTTTTTCATTGCGACACCTTAGTTGTTCATTGATTGCTTTGTCATATGTGCCTTGACCATGGGCCTTCAGCAGACCAAGTAACCCCTTGCTCGAGCTAGCGACCTTGGGTCCAAGCTGGTGAGCTTTGCTCAAACCAGATGAGTCCGCACTCAAGCTGGGGACCTCGGGGGTCTCGAACCTGGGTCCTCTGTATCCCAGTCCAATGCTCTATCCACTGCGCCACTGTCTGGTCAGGCTATTTAAGACAAAATTTGCTAACTCATTCTCTTTTATGCATTAATCAGTTAATGGTTATTGCTGTCATAGAATTGTTCACAACCATATTGAATGCTCTGAACTCAACTCAAAGAATTTTCTTACATAGATTGTAGAGGGAAGAATTATAGATAAGAGTCCCAGAGATTTTCAGATATGCTCAGGCATACATGCAGGATTGAAGAGGTAGGGCCAGCTGGGGTTTACCAGATCTAGAATTTAGAAATTTCAGAGATAAAACAATGACCAGAAAGATGAAGGCTGAAAACTGATGAGGAGAATAGTCTCCTAAAAGTATTGCTTAATTATTTGTTTCATTCACCAACAATTATTTACTGAGTGTTACTACTGTGTAGGTACCAGAGATACAGTAGTGAATAAAATGAGGTTCTTGCCCTTATGGAGCTTCCATGCTGGTAGGGGAGACTGACAGTAAACATATATGTAAATAGACAGTAAATGTCAGTGACCAAAGTATGGGGAAAATTTAAAACAGGGCAAGGTGATAAACTGTGAGTGCTATTTTAAATAAAGTAGATAGGGTAGATAGGGAATACTTGAATTAGCAACACTAAACCATTGAGCCTATGGGAAATAAATGGTTAGCTTCCTGAAAACTTCAAAGGAAAGTCTCTACTCTAAATTCTCTGAAGCACGGAGGAAGGGGAAAAAAGAGGTGTATGGCAAACTCAAACCCTCTCGGCAGGAGTTGGATCCAAGGGAATAGATCCTGAGGAATGGAAAGGGATGAGAGATGATGCATTATAAATATTTCTAGGTTCTTTCTCATTAAAAAATTAATAAAATATATTATTAATTTTTTTTTTAGTGAGAGACAGACAGAGAGAGGGACAGATAGGGACAGGAAGGGAGGGAGATGAGAAGCATCAGTTCTGTGCTATGGTACCTTAGTTGTTCATAGATTGCTTTCTCATATGTGCCTTGACTGGGAGGCTCCAGCTGAGCTGGTAACCCCTTGCTCAAGCCAGTGACCTTGGGCTCAAGCCAGTGACCATGGAATCATGTCTATGATATCCACGCTCAAGCCAGTGACCTTATTAGTTCAAGCTGGTGAGCCTGTGCTCAAGCCCAATGAGCCTATGCTCAAGCAGGCCACTTTGGGGTTTTGAACCTGGGTCCTCTGCACCCCAGGCCTATCCTCTATCTACTGTGCCATTGCCTGTTCAGGCTTAATAAAATATTAATTAAAATAATTTTTAAATGGTGATAATGGCTTTGTGGGTTTTTTTTTTTTTTAAAGTCCTTATCTTTTAGAGATACATGCTGAAATATTTACAGATGACATGAAATGTCAAGTATTTGCTTCAAACCACTTGAGGAGAAGGAGTAGATTTGGGGTTACATTAAACAAGATTCTGAGTTGAAGCTGGGTGATGGATACAAAGGAGTTTGTTATTTTGGTTGAGGTGTATATTTTCTTATTTTCTACTGTGTGTGCATGTGTGTGTTTTTTAAGTGAGAGGAGGGGAGATAGACAGACTCTCGCATGCGCCCGAACTGGGATCCATCTAGCAACCCTTCTGGGGCTGATGATCAAATCAACTGAGCTATCCTCAGCACCTGGGGCTGACGCTCAAACCAAGCGCATCACTGGCTGCAAGAGGGGAAGAGAGAGCAGGGGGAGAGGAAGGAGCAGAGAAGCAGATGGTCACTTCTCATGTGTGCCTTGGCTGGGGATCGAACCCGATGTCCACACGCTGGGCCAATGCTTTATTCACTGAGTCAACCAGCCAGGGCTGTTTTTTACTATTGTTCTGTAATGAAATGTTTTAAAAAATCAATCTCTGGAATAAAGAATGTATTTCTTTTAAAAAAAAGTTTATTTATTGATTTTAGCGAGAGAGGAAGGGGGAGAGAAAGACAGCTCCTGTATGTGTCCTGACCAGGGAATGAACCAGCAACTTCTGTGCTTTGGGACAATGCTCTAGCTAACTGAGCTATCCAGCCAGGGCAAGAATGCATATATTTCTAGAGCTGTGGTCAGGACAATTTCCTATGATGTGGGGAATACCAAAACTGAGGCCCACAAAAAGGAGTTGAGTTAAGATCTAGTCAGGATAGCTACATTTCTGTGAGTTGGGAAACTAAAATGTATCTAGATAGATGGATATAGACAAGTCCAGTTCAAGAGAATGGCCATATCTGGAGTTAGGTGTTAAAGTAGTGTTGAAGTTAGCACAAATACTGATCCCCAATAGTGGGGAAAGATTGAGGGTTGGGGGCTATGACCTCCACTTACAATCCTGTAGGAAGTCATTAAAGCCAGCCATGGGTAGCAGATCTTGTGTCTCAGATAGTCAAATAGACTGTCTCTGCTCAACCTCTCTACTCATTTTTTTTTTTTTTTAACAGAGACAGAGAGAGAGTCAGAAAGAGGGATAGATAGGGACAAACAGGAACAGAGAGAGATGAGAAGCATCAATCATCAGTTTTTCCTTGCGACACCTTAGTTGTTCATTGATTGCTTTCTCATATGTGCCTTGACTGCAGGCCTTCAGCAGACCAAGTAACCCCTTGCTCAAGCCTGCGACCTTGGGTCCACGCTTGGTAAGCTTTGCTCAAACCAGATGAGCCTGCACTCAAGCTGGCGACCTCGGGGTTTCGAACCTGGGTCCTCCGCATCCCAGTCTGATGCTCTATTCACTGCGCCACCGCCTTGTCAGGCTCTACCCATTATTTCTTCATGATTTTCTCCTTCTGTGAATCCCTCTTCCTTTTTAGGATCTGTTAGGACATAGTTCTTTGGATCACTAACACTCCTCTGATCCAAAACCAAGGGCTTTGTGTCAGTCTTTTTTACTCCTAATTCAGCTATGTTTGGCCTGTAGGCTTAGTAAAGAAAGCTAGGTAAAGAATGCACTGAGCAACTTCAAAAGACTCTGGAAGAGCCCATTCTAATAATGCTGAGACAGAGACCCCTGCCAGATAATGTACTGGAGTGGAGCACAAAGAGCAGAATGTGCTGATGCTCCCTGTGGAGGGTAGAACACACTGACTGGGTCCTTTACATATTATGTGAAAAGGCAGATTTAGTGTTGATTTAAACTTAAAATTCTTTCTCAAAGAGTGACTAAGAGCACCTATAGGTTTGAAGAACCAAACCTTCAAACCCTGTTTTTCAAAACTGACGAGTGAAGGGGTGAACCCAGATAACTTGCCAGTCTACAATATGTGGAGGTGAAGACTAGGCTCAGATTTTCATTATGTGGAAGCTATCCTAGGAAATCTGGAGCAAGTTACTCTGTTTGGGAAAATAAAGAGCTATGAATTCTCCTCGATAATCAACTATGAAATCACCAAAACTGAGATTGAGAGATTCTAGGTGAGCCAATAGATTTTACCGGGTCTTAAATTCCCTAAATGAGAATAATTAGAATAGATAATCTCTAAAGATTCCCCTCGGCACTGGCCAGTTGGTTCAGTGGATAGAGTGTTGACATATGGATGTCCTGGGTTCAATTCCCGGTCAGGGCACAAAAGAGAAGCAACTATCTGCTTCTACCTCCCCCCCCCCCCCCCCCCCCCCCCCGCAGCCAGTGGCTCGACTAGTTCGAGCATGGGCAGCAGTGCTGAGGACAGCTCGGTTGGTCTGAGAGCATCAGCCTCAGGTGTTAAAAATAGCTCAATTGACTGGAGCATCAGCATCAGATAGGGGTTGCCAGATGGATCCCGGTAGGGTGCATGCAGGAGTCTGTTTCACTAGCTCCCCTCCTCTTACTTAAAAAAGTAAAAATTAAAAAGATTCCCTTCAGTTCCAAACTTATGATTCCATCAAATACTTTGAACAAAACAACTATTTTTAATGGAAAATTTCAAAATGGCATAAAATATAGGGAACAACATTAAAAAACCCTTAAGTACCAATCACTCTACTTCAACATATGCCCAACTGTGTTATACCTAAACTGCTACTTACTCACCCTCCCATCTCCAATGTATTATTTTCAAACAAATCCTAGACATCTTATGAAATACATTTTAAGGAATTCTCTTAGAGCAAAGATAATCTATGAGTAACAGATCAAGTAAAATCAGTCTTTTCACTTTTCCTGGAGTGAAGGTATTTCTCTCATTGCATTGTAAACACTATTATTAAACTCAGTATTATGCAATATTAAGTATCATATGCTAAACCCAGTAATATTCAGTAAAGGATAAGATACCATTAACAAACACTTGCTACTTTCTAGGTACTACATTGCTGAACTAGTTATCTATTGTTGTGTAACAAATGACCCCCAAATTTTGTAGCTGGAAACAAGAAACATTATCTTATAGTTTCTATAAATAAAGAATCCAGGAGTAGCTTAGCTGGGTGATTTTGGCTCAGTTTGTCAGGAGGTTGCAACTGAGGTGTTGGCTACTGTCATTTCAAGGCTCAACTTGGCTAGGATTCAACTCAGAATTCACTTATGGGGTTGCTGGATGACATGGTGGATGGCTCTCCCCAGACTGAGCAATCCACGAGGATGAGAGAGAGAATCCAAGACTGAAGCCACAGTCTTTTCTATAACCTCATCTTATTAGATCTCATCACTTCTCGTGTATTCTGAAGCTAGTCAATAAGTCTACAAGGGCATAAACCAGGTAAGCTACAATGAGAGGCTGCCCAGCATGTGTGAAGTATTGATTACTGAATTAGTCTGTTTTATATTTATAGCTTACTATAAATTATTAAATGATCTTTTTTTTTTTTTTTTTTACAGGGACAGAGAGAGAGTCAGAGAGAGGGATAGATAGGGACAGACAGACAGGAACGGAGAGAGATGAGAAGCATCAATCATCAGTTTTTCCTTGAGACACCTTAGTTGTTCATTGATGGCTTTCTCATATGTGCCTTGACCGTGGGCCTTCAGCAGACCAAGTAACCCCTTGCTTGAGCCAGCAACCTTGGGTCCAAGCTGGTGAGTTTTTTGTTCAAACCAGATGAGCCCGCACTCAAGTTGGCGACCTCGGGGTCTCGAACCTGGGTCCTCTGCATCCCAGTCCGATGCTCTATCCACTGCGCCACCGCCTGGTCAGGTGATATTAATTCTTATAAATATCATTTTACCCACTTTATAGGTGAGGAGAATTAAGTAACTTGCCTAAGGACAGAGTAGAAGAAAGTGGGGGAAATACAGACTGATTTCAGTCATTCATCAAGTATTTTATGAGAACTTATTATATATTAGTAATTCTGCTAGGTGCTGACAATCTGTAAGAGAAATATGGCATGTGACTACATACATGTGACATATGTCAACCCTACTTTTACAGGGCTTATAATATAGTATGAAATTCAGACATTAAGAAATTATAAACACAATGACAATTACCAGATTAAACTGCTATATGTACAATACTTTTGTTAAACATGGTATTGAACAAAACAGAAAAGAAGTATAAAGGTCTTTGAATATTCCTATGAAAAGCAACATTGAAGAGAGTAAGAAAATGAACAATGTGGCATGCTGTAGCACTGAAGATGGCTATCAAAAACCTTTTTTAATTTAAAAATAAAAAATTTTAAATCTTATTTTAAGAAAATTTTCAACAATTCCATTCAATTATTTTCCATTGGTGATCCACAGAAATCTGCAGTAATCATTTCTAGTCATATGTCTGTATTCCCTTCTTCAAAGGGCTGATTATTCTATTTTGTATCTATATAGGCTACACTGAAACTGTGATACTATAGAGCTTATGACAATTCAGTTATTGGGTTCTCCAGTTCCCCTCCCACTTTTAAGACAAATGTTCTTTTAAGACAAATGTTCGTATGTTAAAAAATAAAATGAACTTATTTTAGCCCTGGACACACAAGAGTGCAGCTGAGAAGGTCAGTGAATCAAGGGTTTTCAGATCTAAGAACTTAGGCAAAAAATTAGGCCCAAAACATGAGTTCATTCTTTGAAATTCTGGCTGGAAAACGGCAATGAAATATATGGTAAATATATACAATTAAAATAGTGAAAATAATTAAAGAAATTCCTAAATCCTATATTACCAATTGAGAATAGTCCGTTAATCAAATAGAAGCTATATACTGGCTTCCTTCATATACATTTCTGTGCGTGCAAAAGTCCAGGAGAAGAGGAAAAAACTCTCAATCTATGAGTGTTAATAAGATGTACCCTTTAAAATTTTTTGCCTATGTTGAATGTTTTTAAGTTATTAATTAATTTGATCTTGAGAAAGGAAGGACAAGAAGTCCACAAGCTAAATTTCTAAGCATTAATTAAACTTCTATCTAGATTGTCTATGTCAAAAACTGGTTTCCAATGGGCTCAAACTGACTTGAAAATATTACCTAAATAAACCTCATTTCTATTGCTGTGCATTTCTACAGAATCAGTTCTGCTAATGTGATCAGGAAAAATTTTTGTTGTTGGCTACAAAATTCATATAATCCGTATGCAACAAATTTCAGAAGTAAACTGACAACAGGGCCTTCATGACTGAGTTCTAATCTCATACTTTTTGTCAAAAATACAGATTGAGTGAGAGAGTAACTCTCAGGAAAATGGTCATTATATGTGAATACTTATTAGATATGCACAAATCTTACCAGTTCTACAATAATTTTGACCTGACATGGAATCTGTGAAGTCACTCGCCATTTTGGGGGGAAGTCAGAGGTAAAAGTTCTAATTGGTTTCAAACTATAGTGCTCATAAAATTCAGGGGATATTTCAGAATGAATATGAAGGATAAAATATCCCCTAATTTTTGTGAGCAGTGTATTTGCTTCTTACCAAACAACTAGTTGTTACTCTTGCTCATTTACTGTAACCTCAAAAAGTTGTCAAAAAAAAAAATCTCGCAAAATTTGCAGTAAGGTTAAACGACTATACATGTACCCGTGTAGATAAAGAAGCTACATTTAGGAGGTAGGAGAGCACTGATTTAAATGAGCGATTTCCACATTCGGAGTTCCCATTCCGAAATCTCGGCCCGGGTGGCGGCGTGGAGCGCGGCCAAGGACTCTCCTGGGGCGCTGCAGCCGGGCACAGACTTCGGGAAGCGCCAGTCGGCGGGTCTCCCTCAGGTCCCTTAGGCCCACAGTCGTGCGTGGAAACTCTAATTCTCACCCTGGGAAGGAATCCTCCAGTAACTTGCATCCCTCCTGGCACTCTCCTCAGTGACTCTGAGCGATTGGATGTCACTTTACCTGTCTTTGAAAGACTGGAGGAACAGCCGCCACCTGCCCGAACCCAAAGCAATAATCCCACAGCAAACGGCGAGTCTAGGCCCCGCAGAAAGGGGTGCAAGGAAGAGCCCTGGACCCTTTCTCCCCATCTGTTTCTGCTCTTGACCCGCAGCTCAGACGCGGAGGAGGCTCCCGCTGGCCTGCGCTTTACCCCCGGGTGCCGCGCAGGCCGGGGGTAAAGCACAGTGGCCGCGTGGCTTCGGCCCTCCCCGTGGGCGGGGCTCAGCGCTGCCCCGCCCCCTCCCTTCCCCACCCCTCCCCCACGCCCTTTTCCATCCGCCCCCGTAGTAGGAAAAGGAGAGGGAGGAGGGTAGGAAAGTGCTGTTCTGTGGAAAGGGGCGGAAGGAGGGGAAGGAAAAAAAAAAGAAAAAGGGAACAGAAACATGGCCGTCAGCTGTCTGGACGGTCGTACCCCGACCAGCTCCTAAGCGCCCCGCCGCCCGCACTGCCGGCCTCGGGTGAGAAGAAGCGCCAGCCTAACTCGCGCTCCCGGCCATTACCCCTTGCTGCCTGCGGCGCCCCTCGAGACCGAGCCCGTGAGACAGCGCAGGCGCAGATAGGGCCCCGGCGGCGGCGGCCGCGAGAGCAAGTCCCCCCGCCCGGCCCTGCCAAGAGCGTCCAGGCCGCGAAGCCGGCGCTTTCATGCCCCACGAAGGGGCTGTGTCCCGGTGGCGCTGAAGGAGGAGGGGGCGGCAGGTGAGGCTGCGGCCGGAGGCCTTTTGCAGAGGATCCCCGCGCGCGCTCCTGCGGGCCCGCGCGCGTGCCGGGAGGGCACGGGGCAGGTAGCAGCCGCTCGGGGGTGGGGAGTTGCGAAGGCCGACCCGCGGGGGGTCGCCGAGGAGGCGGAGAGTGGCCGAGGCTGGCATTCCCGGCCTAGTTTCTCCGCGGTTTCCGGGGGCGGGGAGTTCCTGGAGCCTGCGGGGAGTGATGGGGCGAGGCTGTGCCAGGGAGGGCCTCCCCGCGCCGCCGCCCGGGCTTAGGAGAACCACTCGCGTGGAAGCGCGAGGAGTCGGGGCCCTAGGGAGTGCCGAGCGACTGCCGCCTGGCAGGGGCTGGGCGCGGGGGCGGGCGGGGAGCTAGGGCATCTCCAGAGGGGTCGCGGGACGCAGCGGGGGAGAACTGGGGGCACCGGCAGGTGTCGCAGGTGAATTGAGAGCATTTCCTCCTCTGTCTTACCTGGGCCGCTCCTCAGGACTTCTTTGTTGGGGACTTTTTGGGAAGGCAGGTTCCATTCAACGCGGAGTGACTAAACACGAAACCGACGAATGAGCCCCTACTGCTGACCTTTGCAAAACTCTGTAAGTTTTTTGTACTGAGGATGCTGTCGTTTTTTTCTTTTTTCTGCTTCATAGACCTTTTCGCGACCGAATACTGTGCCTCCTCAGAACAAATGAGTGACCCAGTTTTTAAATAGTACCCCCCCCCCCATACACATTTTTGTGTTTGTTTCACACAGCAAAAGGGCAGTTACTTGTGTCAATGTGAGAGAAAGGATAATTTCTAGTAACGAACCCTCAGCTATCTACGTGTTTTTGCCTCAGAGAGATTGTCGAGCCTTGTAGTCTGGAAATTGGCTGCTTACCGTAATTGTGAGCAAACCCGTGTAAAGGCGTTCTTCTCTTCTTGCCCCAGTTTACTGTAGAAGTAGGTATTCCCTTTTGGTCTCCCGCTTTAGAAGGTGAAAGGTATAGGAAGTATGGGGCGAATATTAGTGCTGACGCGCTAAGTTTTCAAATATTTGATTTGAGGTGAGCATCTGTAGTAAGTAGCTATTTGAAATGCAGAGCTATTTTCTGTGTACACGTGATAAGAGCAAAATTAGTTTCAAAAGGAAAACATCCTTGAGCCTTAAAACCTGTTCTTTATCAATATAACCATGAAAAAACCCCACCTATATTTTGTTGTCTTGGTGGTATTGTAAAAAAGTTGGTAACTGCCTTCTTGGTGTGGGCCTGGAAATCGGAAATTAACTTGGATTTGTATTCGTGAGGAAGCCTGTCATTTAGGTTCTGACTGATTTCTCTAGTAACACACACTCAATCCACACTTGCCCTTCTTTGTATCTCCTGTGAACATTTTGGATTAGGGATCTGATATTTTGTGTTACTGATTTTAGTGAACTGATAATGTCATTTGAGTTTGACGGTAGTACCTCACTTAGTGTACTACCGTTTAGACTTGCTAATTTGCACAATAAGATATATATGATGTTAGAAATGTTGAAGTTGTATTTTGGAGAGTTTTACTCTTGAATAGTTGTAAATTAGTGCATCTTGTTTGAGATTTCAGCTGAAGAAATTGGCAGTAGAGTTGGTATGTGGAGACTGTTCTTAAAACGCAAATGTTTTGAATTACTACAAGTAACTGCAGTGGTGTGTAGGCTATCATAATTCATGGTGCCAGATTTGGAAGTTACTTGTTTAAGGTATTTTTAAAGAAGCATGGTAAGTATCTGCAATAAAAGCTAATATGTAAGGGATTTTGCATGACAAATAATAACCCAACAATGCACCTTATCTCGTTATGTATCTGCCTGTTAAGGACCAAAACATTTTTTATTTTCATTGGAGTTTCTTGCCAAGACACATAGTGATTTCTTATTGGCTTTGCTGCTCAGTTTGAAAGTTAGCTTTCAGTCTTCTGCTTGCAACTTAAGTACAGGTTGTAAAGTAAAAAAGAAAGCTGCTGAGTCAGAGACAGGTTGTCTGATTTGGTCTTTCTGATTTGCAAAACAGAATTTCTATTCTAATTTGAATTTCCAATATAATAAGTTTACTGAGACTTAGTAAGGGCAATAGACTGTCATAATAGTATGTGGCTTAAAATTTTACCTTCTTTGTGTTGGTGCCACGATTTGTACTTATTTTATATTGTCAGTTTGGCAGACTTACAATAACGGGATGTCTTGTTGGAATTGGAGATCCCTTTATAAGAATTAAAACTTGGAGGAAGAGTTGTAAAAAGTACAGCGGTGTGAAACACTAGGTCTTTGGCATTATTTAAAATTTAGGATTTTTGTGGAGCAAAGTTAGGCAGTTATATTTTTTTCTACTTATGTTCATACATAGTACTTATATAAGTAAGTAGGAATAATAGAGCCAAATGTGGTATTTGAAAATATTTATATTGGAAAAGAGTATATCATAGTTAGGCAGTTATATTTTTTTCTACTTATGTTCATACATAGTACTTATATAAGTAAGTAGGAATAATAGAGCCAAATGTGGTATTTGAAAATATTTATATTGGAAAAGAGTATATCATGATTAAAGGAAATTCAGAGAAAAAATTTAATTATCTTAACGTTTACATTTTCTGTACTTTAATTCTATTATAATTGCATAATATATATCTTTCAATATTGTTTCTTTTTTGTATTTGTCTCAGGTGTGCAGCATAGTGGTTAGTATACTTGCATAATATATTAATTGGTGTAATATACTAGTTCTGTCTGTACTTGTTTATAATTCGGTTGTTAATGTGTTTATAATTGTCTTTTTAAACATAACATGTTTTTCCTGGTTCTGCATATTACTGTTACCTAATGGTTTTATAGTAGTTTTATTGCCACAGTTTATTTAGCCTTTTCATATTTTTGACATTTTAATGATTCAATTTTTTATACTCTTAAAATAATGCTATAATAAAATCACTTTGCTGACATGATGGTCTACCAAATTACTTTTCCTATCTTCAAAAAAGTTAAATTTTTTTGCTATAATATTCTTTTTACAAATTTTCAGTTACAGTTTACAGTCAGTCTTATTTTGCATTAACTTCAGGTGTATAGTATAGTGGCTAGATAATCATAGACTTTACAACATATTCCTCCCAATATTTCCAGGTTCCACCTGGCACCATATATAGTTATTACAATATTACTGATTATATCCCCTATGCTGTACTTTACATCCTGAGACTCTTTTGTAACTACCAATTTGTACTTTTTAATTCCTCACCTTTGTAAAAGTAAACATTTTTTGAATTACTTCCTTTGCAGTAGGTCATTAGGGATCCTATAATACAGCAGTATTTGAGAACTGAATTAAAGCAAGGCGAAAAAACTGTAGATGTGCATATTGTCTTGAGTTCATTGAGTAGGAATCAAAGTGTAAATTCATAATTTTTCCTGTTACTGACTTGCTACAAGTTTCTGTGTCTATTAATTTTACTTTTATAATATAGTAAGTAATATTCTTATAAGAATTCTTAATTTTTATAGTAATATTGTGGGGCATGTGTTTCTAAGTACCTTATTTCAACCAAACCTTATATTTATAAATCTAGATTTATAATCTTTTGATTTACAGAAAAGTCATTTATAGGATTTTTGAAAATCTGAAATATTTTAAAGGACTCCTTGAATCTATTTTATGTATACTTATATATAAAATATATTCCGTATATTTATATTATATATAAAATATATTCCATATATTTTATAGCTTCGTATTCATTTTGAAATATACCTAATTTTTTTGAGCAGTATAGTTCATTGTATATGTGCAGTTCATATATATACTGCTCACAAAAATTAAGGGATATTCCAAAATGAATATGAAGTGATAAAAAAAAGCATTTGATTTTTTTTTATTAAACAAGAACATCAGAAAAGCAAATGACAAGTCAAAGAAAGTTGTTTGATTATGCAAATAAGATCCAAAACTGACTTATTTCATTGGTAAAAATGCACTAAACAAAAGGGTGAAAGGACTGGAGTGTCAGCATGTTCCCTGATCTTGAAAGTGCACATCCTGCAATTTCCCAGCCCTTGCAATGCCCCTGCAACACGATTTACCCGAATGCAAGGCCTTGAGAGCCATAAGACATCTTGAAGCTGGTCAAACACAGACTAACAGTGGCAACAGCGCTTGGAACATTCCAAAGCGTGATTAGCAGCAGATTGTGGAATCGCTTTCAAGAGACTGGCACAGTACGAAGAAGACGAGAGCAGGGTCCTCCATCTGCCACAACAGCAAGAGACGACCGCTACTTGACCTTATTGGCAAGAAGGTACAGACGCAGCAATGCAACAGAGCTGTGGTGACAGTTTCTTGCTGCCACTAGATGACGGATGTGCACCCAGACCATACGAAATCAGCTCTATTGTGTTGGACTGCATGCCTGGTGACCAATGGTCTGCATTTCGTTATCTGCTGAACACTGTAGAACTATAGAAGGTGGGCTGATGAGCATCGTCAATGGACCCATGATGAGTGGTCAGCTGTCCTCTTTCTCTGATGAGTCCTGGTTCAGTCTGCAGCCTGACAATCATTGTGTCCTGATCTGGCATGAATGAGGAACATGGGAGAATCCATGTTTCTTGCGAGAAAGGGAATCCTTCAGTGGTGGTGGAATCATGGTGTGGGCTGGCATCAGCATTGGTGGTATTATCGGCCTCTATGTCATCAGAAACGGATCGCTGACTGCTGTCAGATATTGAGATGAGGTCCTGCACTCTGTAGTGGTACCCTATGCTGGAGCATTTGGAAACAACTTTCTTTTCATTAATGATAATGCAAGGCCCCACCGTGCGCATTCTCGTCAACAACATGCTTCAGGAGGCAGGAATTGAATGCATGGATTAGCCTTCATGTTCTCCGGACCTGAATCCCATTGCACATGCTTGGGATGCACTGGGAAGATGTCTGGCAAACTGTCCAATGCCTCCCACACACTTCTTGAGCTGGAAGTTGCCCTGGAGCAAGAATGGCAGAGGATTCTTCAAGAACTAACTGCTGGACACTCAAATCCTGTCCATGTCCCATTGCTGTCAGTGTGTTTTGGCAGTCTTGGGTGACCATACACCCTATTGAACAGGCAATGTGTGGCACTCTTGTCCAATTTGACATGCTTCTGTTCACCCCCACCAATATATCACTTGCTACTCAATCACAATAATTGAGTTTGCATCTCATTTGCATAATTGAACAATTTTTTTTTTTACTTGTTTGCTTTTCTGATGTTCTTGTGTAATAAAAAAATCAAATGCTTCTTTCCATCACTTCATATTAATTTTGAAATATCTCCTAATTTTTGTGAGCAGTGTGTGTGTGTGTGTGTGTGTATGTATATATATATATATATATATTTTTTTTTTTTTTTTTTTTGTGAGAGAGGGGCAGCAGACAGATGTAAGGGAGAGAGATGAGAAGAATCAGTTCTTCGTTGTGGCACCTTAGTTCATTGACTGCTCTCTCATGTGTGCCTTGACTGAGGGGCGGGCTCTAGCTGAGCCAGTGACCCCTTGTTCAAGCCAGTGACCTTTGGGCTCAAGCCAGCGACCATGGGGTTGTGCCAATGACCCCATGCTCAAGCCAATGATCTCGGGGTTTTGAACCTGGGTCCTCTGAGTCCCAGGCCGACGCTCTATCCACTGCACCACCACCTGGTCAGGCTCATTTTTATATTTTAATGTAGGGATGCTTAAATACTAAAAGCATAAGAGTTACGAGTACCTTTACTTATGAAAAAGTTATTAATAGGTACTGTGTTATCTGCTAGGGATAAAAAGATGAATAACATATAGTCTGAACATTAAAGTCTAGTATGATAAGCAGTTTATAAATATGCATCATAACTACAATAACAAATCTAGAAGAGAGCAAATGATGCTATGAGAAGAGAGAAATATCTAATTGTGTGGATTAGAGATAGTTTACATAGGAGACATTTGGTTTAAAATTAAAAGAATGATGTGAAAAGGCATAAAGTAATGAAAGAATGGTGGGTTTTATTTAAATGGAAGTAATTTATTGGTTGGGCACGAGTAGTTTCGGAGGGAAGTGAGGGGTAAACTATGTCATGAAGGGTCTTATGAGTCAAATAAGAAATTAAGACCATACATTGTGAGGAACAGGGAGCCATTCAATGATTTTAAGCTGTTAAAAAGCTTTGGCTCTATTGTGAAGGATGGATTGAGAGCAGCTTGCAGGCATCCAAGTGAGAATTGAGAACAGCAGAGGTAGGAATGGGCAAAAAAATGGATAGAATTGAGTACTATTATATAACACAAACATTTTTCTCTGGCTTGAAAGCCCTGTCTCTTTAGCTTTATTTTCTGCTTGCCTATTGCACATCTGTTACACCAACCTATTTTCAGATTCTTTCCCTTAAAGCCCTTGCTTATGCTATTCCATTTACTTTTTCTGAGAAGGTTCTAATCATATTACCTGATTAGGGAGATCAGTTACTATCATAGCATTTTTTTAATTTATATTGTAAAACTTCCCCCTTCCTCCTTTTCTTTTTCCCACCCCTCACCCTCCTCTTACTAGTTTGGAAGTTATATGCGATCTGATTTCCTTTATATTTTTACTCAGTGTAGGTCTATTTGGTCTCTTTTTCTATTCCATTCGTTTATATGTTTATCCTTATACCACCAATACTTTCTTGTCTTTATTACTATTACTTTATAGCAAGTCTTAGAATTAGGAACTGTTTGTCCTTCAACATTTTCTTTTTTCAAAATTGTTTTGATTATTTTAGATTTGTAGCATTTTCATATAAATTGTCAAATAAGCTTGTCAGTGTCTACAAAAAGCCTATGGGAAGAATTGACATCTTAATATTGAATCTTCTGATATTTTAACATGGCATATCTCTTCATTTATTTTGGTCTTTTTTTTTTTTTCTGCAGTATTTTCATTTTATAGGTCCTGTACATATTTATTAATTTATTTTTTATAATTAATTTATTATTTTTGATACTCCTTTGTCAAGGATTATATACTGTATTTTTCACTCCATAAGACACACTTTTTTTCCCCCAAAAGTGGAAGGGAAAATGCCCATGCGTCTCATGGAGTGAAAAATACGGTATTTTATTAAATATTTTAACACACCATTTGGTTCAGGATATTTTCTTTCTTGTTTTCTTCTTTAGATATAGATATATAGATATATATACCTGTATATATATAATTTTTTGAGAGAGGCAGGAAGAGAGATGAGAAGTATCAACTCGTAGTTGCAGCACTTTAGTTGTTCATTGATTGCTTCTTATACATGCCTTGACCGGAGGGCTCCAGCTGAGCCAGTGACCCCCTTGTTCTAGCCAGCAACCTTGGGCTCAAGCCAGTGACCTTTGGGATCAAGCCAGTGACCATGGGATCATGTAGATCAGTGGTCCCCCACCTTTTTTGGGCCATGGACTGGTTTAATGTCAGAAAATATTTTCATGGACTGGCCTGTAGGGTGTGGGAATGGATAAATGTATCACGTGACTGAGACAAGCGTCAAGAGTGAGTCTTAGACGGATGTAACAGAGGGAATCTGGTCATTTTTAAAAAATAAAACATCGTTCAGACTTAAATATAAATAAAACAGAAATAATGTAAGTTATTTATTCTTTCTCTGCGGACTGGTACCAAATGGCCCACGGCCCAGTACCGGTCCACAGCCCGGGGGTTGGGGAACAATGATGTTAATGATCTCCTGCTCAAGCTGGTGAGCCTGCATTCAAGTCAAATGAGCCTGTGTTCAATCTGGTGATCTTGTGGTTTCAAACCTGGGACCTCAGCATCACAGGTCAACACTTTATTTAAGGTGCCACCACTGGTCACTCGTATTTCCCCATGGATAAGACGATCGCATGTATAAGATGCACCTTAATTTTGGGTCTGAAATTTGAAAAAAAAATTACACAAAGTTATTGGTCAAGTTTAATTCATCATAAAATTCATACAACTCATCATCACTGTCAAAAAAGCAGGAAATGCAAGTAAAAAAAAATCTAAAACCACTATATAAAACACACCCAGTTTTTAGACCACAAATATTTCAGAAAAAGTTGCGTCTTATACATGGGAAATACGGTACTCAAATTATTTCAGCTTTGGCTACTGAGAGCTCTTTCATTTGGCTCCTATGCTCCTTTAATAGATACCTATCAATAGGGGTTTGTTTGTTACTAGCACTAAAAAATGCTCCATCTCATTTTGTATATTTTCTGTCCCAGTTTTATAATCACTCATTTCTTCAAGAAGCCTTGGTTCCTTTTATTGAATAGTGTAAGAATCTGTGTGCTGATTTCTACTCTACTGGGTTGTAATTGCTTCTGGGCTTTCTCAACTGATTGAATAACGTAAAATACTTGTGTATATTAATTCATTATATACCTGCCCTCAAAGCTTTCTATTTGTAACATCTATATTTATATTAAGCTAAATATGAATTCATACTGAGTTTTCAACTTTAATCCATTACTACATGCAACATCCTGGTCTTATCTTCTTATTTGTAAATTCCTACTCTGACAGTGAGAAACCTAGCTTCCACCATTCATTATCCATTGATGTAATTGTTTAATCCTAGTATCAGAATTGTTAACTCAAACTCCTATGGGAAGCAATTTTATCAAGTAGAGTAGCCTCTTTATAGTTCCTTTTGATTTTAGTTTTACAGACTCCATTTTTTTAAAAAAAGATTTTATTCATTTTACAAGGAGTGGAAGAGTGAGAAGTAACTATTACTGTAAGTCATAATTGCTTCACTTGCCTGTCATGTGTCTTGACCAGGCAAGCCCAGGGTTTCTTTTCTTTTTCTTTTTTTTAATTTAATGTCTTTAAATTTTTTTTTTTTTTTTTTTTGTATTTTTCTGAAGCTGGAAACGGGGAGACAGGCAGTCAGACAGACTCCTGCATGCGACTGACTGGGATCCACCCGGCACGCCCACCAGGGGGCGATGCTCTGCCCACCAGGGGGCGATGCTTTGTCGTGACCAGAGAGCCACTCTAGCGCCTGGGGCAGAGGCCAAGGAGCCATCCCCAGCGCCTGGGCCATCTTTTGCTCCAATGGAGCCTTGGCTGCGGGAGGGAAAGAGAGAGACAGAGAGGAAGGAGAGGGGGAGAGGTGGAGAAGCAGATGGGCGCCTTTCCTGTGTGCCCTGGCCGGGAATCGAACCCAGACTTCCGCACGCCAGGCTGATGCTCTACCACTGAGCCAACCGGCCAGGGCCAAGCCCAGGGTTTCAAACCAGCAACCTCAGCATTCGAAGTTGATGTTCTATCTGCTGCACCACCACAGGCCAGGCTCTACTCACTTCTAAAGTTACTTTGGTCAGCATCTTTTCCCTCCCACCACCTTCAGTGAGGTTGTTTCTTATATTTGTAATACAGTTAGTTATAGGTCTTTTGACGTACTCCACATTCCTTCACCCTGACCTGCTCGGTTTTTTTTTTAAATTTTGCATGCATTAAAGCCCACTCTCTGTGCTATAAAGTTCTGTGAATTTTAACAAATGCATACTGTCATGTATCCACCATTAGAGTATCACACAGAGTAGTTTTATCTCTCTAAAAAACGTCCCTTGTATTTCAACTCTTCAACACTATGTGCTTCACTATAAAGCACTGGAAACCACTGATGTCTTTTTACTCTTTCTGTAGTTTTGCCTTTTCTACAATGTCATATAAATCATTTGATATGTAGCCTTTTCTATTCTTTTTAAAGATTTTATTTATTCATTTTAGAGAGGCGAGAGAGAGAGAAAAAGAGAGAAGGGGAAGAGGAGCAGGAAACAACTCCTGTATGTGCCTGGAGCAGGCAAGCTCAGGTTTTCGAACCAGCAACCTCAGCGTTCCACGTGACGCTTTATCCACTGAGCCACCACAGGCCAGGCATAAATAGCCTTTTCAGATTGGCTTTTTTTCATTTTGCATTTAAGGTTCCTCCACATTTTTTCGTGGCTCTTTTTTTTTTTTAATCACTGAATCATCTATTGTTTGGATGTATCACAATTTATTCATTCATCTATTGAAGAATGTCTTTCTGGCTTCCAGTTATTGGTGATTATGAATCAAACTGCTGTGAACATTGTGTGTAGGTTTTGCATGGACATGTGTTTATTAGTATTATTTTTTAATTTGCTGCATTATACATGTATTTTTTTTTACTGAATTTATCAGGATGAAATTGGTTAATAAAATTATATAGATTTCATGTCTGACTGGTTGTGGTGCAGTGGATAAAGCGTCAACCTGGCATGCTGAGGTCCCAGGTTCGAAAGTCCCAGGTCGCCAGCTTGAGCATGGGGTTATTGATGTGATCTCATGGTTGCTGTCTTGAGCCCAAAGGTCGCTGGCTTGAACCCAAGGTTGCTGGCTTGAGCAAGCGGTCACTGGCTTGGCTTGAGCCCCTTGTCAAGGCATGTATAAGAAGCACTCAATGAACAACTAAAATGAGGCAACTACAAGTTGATGCTTCTCATCTCCCCCCAAACCTAAAAATAATGTTTCTTATAAATAGCTCATCATTGTCTTATTTTTAATTCAGTCTAATTTGTTTTTAATAAGAATGTTCATACTAAAAATATTTTTAATCAGCTTTATGGAGATATACTTGATACACCATAAAATTTACCCATTTAAAGGATACGATTTAGTGCTTCTTAGAATTCAGAGTTTTACAGTCATCAATATAACTTAATTTAGAGCATTTTCATAATTTCAGAAGGAAACCTTGTTTCCATTAGCAGTCTCTATCCAATTCCCCTTTCCCCTAGTCCAGTTCTAGGCAACCACTAATCTATTTTCTGTCTCTACGGATTTACCTATTCTGGACATTTTGTATAAATGAAATTATACAGTATGTTCTCTTTTGTGACTGGCTTCTTTCATTTACAATAGTGCTTTTGAAGTTTATTTATATTGTATGTATTAGCACTTAATTTATTTTTAAAAATTGTGGCAAAATTTATATAATGTAAAATTCACCACTTTAACAACTTGAAATGTACAATTCAGTGACATTTAGTACAGTCACAGTGTTATGCAACTATTACCACTAGCTAGTTCCAGAATGTTTTTATCACTCCAAAAGAAAACCCCTTTCTCTTTAAGCAGATACTCTTTATTCCCTCCCCAGTCCCTAGCAACTACTAGTCTGCTTGCTTGCTTTCTCTTTCTCTTTCTTTTTTCTCCCTCTTCCCACTTTCCCCCTCACCCCTCTTCCACCCTTCCTCCTCCCTCTTCCACCCTCCCCCCCCCTCCCCCCTGATTCCCCCTCCTCCCCCTTCCTCCCCCCTCCTCCTTCTCTTCCCCACCTTCTTCCCTCCCCCCTTCTTCCCCTTTCCTCTAAACTTACTTTTCCTCAGGCATTGTCATCTCAGTATATGGCAGCTCCATTCCCCCACTTAGGCTGCAAACTGGACACCATTCTTCCTTTGTCTTTTTCTCTTCATACTTCCAATCCATCAGCAGCAATTTTACTTTTAAACTATATCCCAAATCTTGCTATTTCTTGTTACTCCACTTCTTTATCTTAATATAATATAAGCCATTATTATCTCTGCTGGACTATAGCGTTGCCTTCAAACTGCTTTCCCTGCTTCTGCGCTCCCCACCATAGTCTGTTTATAGCAGTGTATGATCTTTTTAAAACACATTTATAATGTATCACTCTCAGCTGTAGACCACTGGTAGTTTCCCATCACACTTAGCATAAAACCCAAAAACGTTATCTTAGCGTAAAACAGGGGTCCCCAAACTATGGGCCCGCGGGCCACATGCGGCCCACTGAGGCCATTTATCCGGCCCCCGCCGCACTTCTGGAAGGGGCACCTCTTTCATTGGTGGTCAGTGAGAGGAGCACATTGACCATCTCATTAGCCAAAAGCAGGTCCATAGTTCCCATTGAAATACTGATCAGTTTGTTGATTTAAATTTACTTGTTCTTTATTTTAAATATTGTATTTGTTCCTGTTTTTTTTTTTTTTTTTTTTAACTTTAAAATAAGATATGTGCAGTATGTATAGGGATTTGTTCATAGGTTTTTTTATAGTCCGGCCCTCCAACGGTCTGAGGGACAGTGAACTGGCCCCCTGTGTAAAAAGTTTGGGGACCCCTGGCGTAAAAGGTTCTTTATGATATCCTCCTTCTCTGACCTCATCTTCCAATATTCCCCTACAAGCCAGAGCCATGGCCTTCTTGCTGTTCCTCAAAGGTCAAATTATTTACTTGTTTTAAAGCTTTTATTTTTTATTTTCTTCCTGCTTGAAATGGTCTCTGTCATCTGGTTTACTCTTTATCACTTAGATCTCTGCTCAAATCTTCCTTCTTCAAAGAGGTCTTGACTGATTACACCATAAAAATGAGCCCTTCTGTTATCACTTTCCCTTTCTTTTATTTTTCTTCCTAGCATTTATGTTTTCTGAAATTATTTACAAGTCTATTTGGTATTTTCATTGCTTTAATTCCCAGCATTTAAAATAATGAGGCTCCGTCACAGGTTATTGATACAACAGCAATGATTGTTCAGCAAACATAAGAGCTACTTCCTTTTAGCCACAAAACTGTCTAATACATATGAATAATCCTGACAAACAATGTGCAGCATCTTAGTGAAGAAAATAATGATGAAACTTTATAAAGGCTTTTTTTTAAGGCCTGAATAAAATGGAGAACCATACCATGCTGCTGGCTGGAGAACTTAATGTTGTGAAGATGCCTGTTCTCCTTCAATAATCTGTGTTTTAGAGCAGTTTCAAACAAAGATCTCAACTTGATTTCCCCCCTCTGAAATTTGATGAGCTTGAAAAGTATTAAAAAAAGGGTGACAGAGGGAGTTTATCAGATCAAAAAACTTACAGAACTATTATAATTAATTGTGGAGGTGGTACTAGCTTGGATACTCGCTAATGAAACAAAATATAGATTAGATTTTATAGGATTATATAGGATTTTAATATATGATAAAGGTGAGAGAAGATTTATTCAGTAAGCTAACCTTTGCATCATAAGTAGATGACATGTTATAAACTTATTTTGTAGAGCATTTGTAAAACAGTGATGCCCATTAGGTGTATTTGATTTGAGGTATGTTGGGCTCTTTACTCTTACAGTTAGGGATCTAATTAACTATCCCCTTAGGTCACCTTCTGTTTTATAAAATATTTTCTTCATTCTTTTTTTTTTTTCCAAGCGTGCAGGGGTGGGGTGGGGGGAGGTGAGAGAGAGAGGGAGAGAGAGAGAGTGGGGGGGCAGAGAGAGAAAGACAGGAAGGGAGAGAGATGAAAAGCATCAACTTGTAGTTGTGGCACCTTGTTTGTTCATTAATTGCTTCTCATATTTGCCTTGACCCAGGGGCTCTAGCCGAGCCAGTGATCCTTTGCTCAAGCCAGCAACCTTTGGCCTTAAGCCAGCAACCATGGGATCATTTTCGATGATCCTATGCTCAAACCAGCTATTCTGTGCTTATGCTGGTGAGCCTGTGCTCAAGCTGGCAACCTCGGGGTTTTGAACCTGGAACCTCATCATCCCAAGTGGACACCCTATCCACTGTACCATCACTGGTCAGACTTTCCGTCATTCTTTGACAGCTTAATTTTTTTTTTAATTTTTTAATTGAATTTATTTAAGTGACATTGAGTAACAAAATAATATAGGTTTCAGGTGTACAATTCTATAATGCATCTTCTGTAGACTATAGTGTGTGTTCACTGCCCCCAGTCAAGTCTCCTTCCATCACCATTTACTCCCTTTACCCTCTTCTACCTCCCCCACCTCCCTGTCCCTCTTGCAATCCCATACTGCTGTGTTTTTGAGGGATTTTTTTAGCTTAATCCCTTCAGCTTTTTCACCCATTCCCTAACCCCTGTCCCCTCTGACAGCTGTCAATCTGTTCTCTGACAGCTTAATTTTTTTATTCTGACAGTGTGTTTACGTCTCTTGCTTTTAATTTATTACTACTTTCCACTATGTGTTTAGTACTCAAACTTAATAGAATTTCTTATATACCAACAATAGTAGACTGTGAATGAGAGACTGAAATCCATAAGGTGTGTTTTCCTGCTTTGTGATACCTATTTTAGTTCTTCTTGGCTGGATCTTGGTTGTATATGAATTGGTGAGGTTGCCAGGTAGCTGAATTTCAGAAATTTATGAGGTGTTACTTTACCCTGGTCAATTGGGAATATGAAGATTAGTGGTTATTCTTTCCTTCCTACTTCTTGAGTCCAAACCAGTGTCATTCCTCTTTATATTTTCCTACTTTTCTCACCCTCCATTTTCTCCTGTACTTTTGATGAAATCTCAAAGGACAGAATTCCTTGTTTTTTTTTTAAAAAACAAAACTTTTTATTTAGAAAATATCAGACTTTCAGAAAAGTTGTGAGAATATTGTAATTAGCTTCTAATATACCCTTTCCTTAGATTTACTGATGAACATTTTGACACATTAGCTCTCTCTATTCATGTTATTATTTTGTTTAAATCATTTGAGAATAAGTTCAGCATGTATTTCTGAAGAAAAGAGACATTCATGTATACAATAATCACATTAGGAAACTTGCAAAATTATCTGGTATATAATCTAAATTAAAAATTTTCCAATACTATACATTACAGCATTATTTTGTTATTCTATTTTCTGATTCATTCTAGTATCACTGATTATAATTAGTTGTCAATTACTTGGTAGATTATTTGGAATTTCTGTGTAGATAGCCCTGTCAGCGAATAAGGACAGTTTTACTTTGCTTTGCTGTTTTCTAGTTTCTTAAGATTGAAGCTTAGATTATTAATTTAAGACCTTGCTTTTTTCTCCCAATAAGTGGTTAATGCTATATATATATTTCCCTGGAAGTACTGCTTTAATTGCATTCCATAGATTTTTATATGTTTGCAATTCACAATATTTTGTAATTTTCTTAAACTTCCTCTTGAACCATAGATTATTTAGAAATGTGTTTAAGGCCCTGGCTGGTTGGTTTAGCAGTAGAGCGTTGACCCGGTGTGTGGAAGTCCTGGGTTCAACTCCTGGCCAGGGCACACGGGAGAAATGAGCATCTGCTTCTCCACTGCCCCTCCCTTTCTCTCTCTTTCCTTCCCTCCTTCTCCCACAGCCATGACTTGAATGGTTTGAGCAAGTTGGCCCTGGGCAATGAGGATAGCTCCATAGCCTTTCTTCAGGTGCTAAAATGGCACCGTTGCAGAACAATGGAGCAGCATTCCCAGATGGGCAGAGCATCGCCTGGTAGGGGCTTGCTGGGTGGATCCCAATTAGGTGCATGTGGAAATCTGACTCTCTGCCTCACCACCTCTCACTTAATTAAAAGAAAAAAACCCAAAAGAAGTGTGTTAAATTTCCAAGTGTTTAGAGCTATTTCTTATCTCAGTGCTGTCATATTTCTTTTTTCTTTTTGATTCTCAGATTTAATCTTTGATCTACAACAGTACCTTGGACTTTCTTTTTTATGGTATTTGACTTTTTAAAGAATTCTATCCTTTAGTTTGAGTTTGGCTACCTAATCCCTCATGATTAAATCAAGGCTATGCATTTTTGTTAGGGGTACTCCATAACTAATGTGGTGTCCGTCTTAGTGCATCGCATCAGAAGGTATGTAATAGGCCCTGGCCGGTGGCTCAGCAGTAGAGCGTCGGCCTGGCGTGTGGGGGACCCGGGTTCGATTCCTGGCCAGGGCACATAGGAGAAGCGCCCATTTGCTTCTCCACCCCCCTCCTTCCCCTCTGTCTCTCCCTTCCCCTCCTGCAGCCAAGGCTCCATTGGAGCAAAGATGGCCCGGGTGCTGGGGATGGCTCCTTGGCCTCTGCCCCAGGCGCTAGAGTGGCTCTGGTCGCGGCAGAGCGACGCCCCGGAGGGGCAGAGCATCGCCCCCTGGTGGGCAGAGCGTCGCCCCTGGTGGGTGTGCCAGGTGGATCCCGGTCAGGCGCATGTGGGAGGCTGTCTGAGCGTCTCTCCCCGTTTCCAGCTTCAGAAAAATACAAAAAAAAAAAAAAAAAAAAAAGAAGGTATGTAATATCAGTTTGACCATTGTTAGTGGTGTTAACATTGATTATTTGAAGTTTTGGCCATCATATTTCTTTAGTGATATACTTTATTTCTTTGTAATTATTGGTATCTCTGGGGGAAGAGTCTGAGATTGTATAAGTGTACTGTTTCCAACAGCCTTCTACTCAGTGATTTTAACATCTCTTGATAATTTTTTCTTGAATCTGAATACTATAATGAGGGTAATATGATTTGGGTCATTCCTTCTATGTTTATTAGTTGATATTCTGTTTTGAAGAGCATGCCTTTCTTCTTCCCGCCCCTTCTTTGCTTATTTTATAATGTCAGTGTGCATACAAGGCTTAAGAAAAAAATCAAAGTGGCTCTGGCCAGATAGCTCATTTGGTTAGAGCATTGTCTTCATATGCAAAAGTTGTGAGTTCTATCCCTGGTTGGGGCACATACAGGAATAAATCCATGTTTCTGTCTTGCTCTCTCTCTAAAATCAATCAGTCAATTTAAAAAATCAATGTGTTATATTCTCCATTACTGTCATTCATTTTGATGCTGCAGTTGTTTATAGTTTGGTCAGTTTGAGATTCTTCAAGCTAGTTTTTGTGTCCTTTTGATAGGGACCCCATTAATCTTTGAGCAGTGGTAATTTGTGTTTTCTCCATTGCATAAGATGTTCTTAGTGTAACTTATCCTTTTCTTGCCAAGCCTCGGAATTGTCCATTTCTCCAAGGAGCTCTAATATCCTTTGGTGGAGAATGGTTTTAAGAAACAACAGGTGCCTGACCTGTGGTGGTGCAGTGGATAAAGTGTTGACCTGGAATGCTGAGTTTGTGGGTTCGAAATCCTGGACTTACCTGGTTAAGGCACATATGAAAAACAACTACTAGAGATGATACTTTCCACTCCTCCCCTCCCCTCTTCTCCTCTCTAAAAAATCAATTTAAAAAAATGTAGGTGCTATGGATGTTTATTGTTTGTGGGGCGACATTGCTTCTGAATTTTAGCAGAGAGGAGGAGGAGATAAACACACATACATTTTTAACAGATTTATTGAGATATAATTCATATACAGTAGTACCTTGAGATACGAGTTTAATTTGTTCTGAAACCGAGCTCGTAAGTCAGTCAACTCGTATATCAAACAAATCTCTCCCATTTAAAATAACTGAAATAGATTTAATCCGTTCCAGCCCTGTGAAACATCCCCAGACCATCCTAAATTATGAAAAAAGACATGTTTTTAATTAAGAAACACACATGTATACTTTACCAATGCATAATAAAATATATGAAATAAAAGAAAAAAGTGTTACTTAGTACTGTATTCTTACCTTGGAGACCGACGAGTGTGGCTAATGGAGGTGAATGGCAGAGGAGGAGGGAGGGAGGGAGGAAGGGATGCAGGCACTGTAGACATGTAAACTAAAACTGCACTTTTTTAACACTGAATGTAAACTAAACTGCATTTTTTTTTACTTTAAACAAAACTAAAACTGCACTTTCTTTACTTAAAATGAAACCGCAAAAAACTTAATTGTAAAAAAATGCACTTTCTTAACTTTAAACTTAACCTAAGCTTAACATTACATATTTTCATTTAATCACCACCTATTTTTGCCTTTCTGGCTGCACTTTTGGCACTTTCACTTGCAGGACTTTTGAATAAAAATCTATGCAAAGAGGTTTGCTTTTGCCTGCCTTTTAAAATGTTATGGAAATGTGACAAACAAGTGTCATTAAAAAGTGCTGAAGCATGACCAGTTGAAACTTTTTCTGGGTGTTTTTTTTCAATGAAACTTGAAAACTTCTCCCACATTGCCAGCATGTCTTTAATTTCACTTGTAGAAATCACTTCCTCCAACTCTACCTCCTCCTCACTACTAACCTCTTGCAGAAAGCTCTGTATGTTGCATCTTCTGTAGCTCCTTCAACTCCTCAGTTGAGAGTTCCTCCTCATGTTCCTCGATAAGCTCGTTTACATCACCCTCATCTACCTCCAGACCCATCAACTTTCCGAGGGACACAGTCTCCTCCAACGCTTCTACCTCAGTCTCGGTCTCTGGTTTGAATCCTTCGAAGTCTATCTGCAACAACATCAGGCCATAACTTTTTCCATGCCAAGTTCAAGGTTCTTCTTGTAACCTCTTGCCATGCCAAGTCAATAATGCATAAACATATCACGATGTTGTAGTGATCTTTCCAAAACTCTCGAAGGGTTAGAATTGTATTCTTAGTTACCTCAAAGCTGTGGCAGAACAAGTGCTTTGTGTAAAGCTTTTTAAAGTTGGAAATGACCTGCTGATCCATAGGTTGCAAGATTGAGGTCGTGTTGGGTAGGAGGTAGAGGACTTTCACGAATTTGAACTCATCCAGAATGTCATCTTCAAGACCAGGTGGGTGGGCTGGAGCATTATCAAAGATTAGTAATGCTTTCATCGGAAGTTTATTTTCTTGAACATATTTCTTCACTGCAGGAACAAAGACAAGATTTGCCCATTCAATAAAAAACTGCTGCATAACCCATGCCCTAGCATTGGCGCACCACATAACCTGCAGTTTTTCTTTAAGAATCTTGTGAGTCTTAAAGGCTCAAGGATTTTCGGAATGATACACTAGCAGTGACTTACTTTACAGTCATCGCTAGCATTTGCACACAATGCAAGGGTCAGATGGTCCTTCATGGGTTTATGGCCTGGCAGCTTCTTCTCCTCTGTGATGATGAAAGTCCTCCGGGGTGTTTTTTTCCAAAACAATCCTGTTTTGTCACAGTTGAATACTTGTTGGGGGATGTAGCCTTCCTTTGTGATAAGCGCAGCAAAACGTGCAATGTACTCCTCAGCTGCCTTAACGTCAGCACTTGCAGCTTCACCATGCCTCACCAAGTGGATGCCAGATCTCTTCTTGAAATTTTCAAACCAGCCATGACTTGCCTTAAATGTATCTTCTGCTGCCTCTTTTGAGGTTGATGGTTCTTTCTTCTTCAAATCACTGTAAATAATACGTGCCTTTTTGCATATTACAGTCTCCGTCACTGTATCTCCTGCCAGCTCTTTCTCTTTCACCCACACCAGCAGAAACTTCTCCATTTCTTCATGGATATTTGTCCTTAATTGGGACAGAACTGTAGTTCCTTTTGCTGGATTTGTGCTTTTGATAGCATCCTTTTGTTTAAGGATGGTACAAATTGCAGATGTATTGTGGTTGTACAGTCTTGCCAGTTCAATCACTTGTACACCATGCTCATGTTTTTCTATTATTTCTTGCTTTACTTCTATTGACGTCATTCTCTTCTTATCACTACTGTTTTTTGTTTTTTTTTAATTTTTTTTTTTAACATTTTTTTTTTTAATTTTTTATTTATTCATTTTAGAGAGGAGAGAGAGAGAGAGACAGACAGACAGACAGGGGGGAGGAGCTGGAAGCATCAACTCCCATATGTGCCTTGACCAGGCAAGCCCAGGGTTTCGAACCGGCGACCTCAGCATTTCCAGGTCGACGCTTTATCCACTGTGCCACCACAGGTCAGGCATCACCACTGTTCTTTACACTCACTGTCTTCGGCCCCATGATAACACACAAAAAAAGTTAGTAAAAAATGCAAAAATGATGCAAGAATGAGTACAGCGCACGAGATTCGACTTGATTCTGCGGGTAACACATGAGAATGAACGAGATGCTGGTGTTGTGCTGCCGATGCTGGACCCGTGCGCCAACGTGCCAACCAGCGGTTCTTGAATCACGACTCGTATCTTGGAATTTCGCTTGGATCTTGAACAAAACTATGGACCAAGTCACAGCTCATATCTTAAAAAATTGTATGTTGGTCTGCTCATATCTCAAGGTACCACTGTAGTGATTTAAAGTTTATAGTTCATTGGTGTTTAGTGTAGTCACCATTGGCTGATTGCTCAGCCATCGCCGTAATCAATTTTAGAACATTTTCACCTCCCGCAAAAGAAACCCTATACTTATGAGCAGTCAATCCCCATTTCCTCCAACCCCCTAACCTAGGCAGCCACCAGTCTGCTTTCTCTTTCTATAAATTAGCCTATTTTGAACATTTCATATAAATGGAACCATAAAGTGTGTTTTTTTGTGACTGCTTCCTCTTAGAATAATGTTTTCATGCCTCATCCATCTTGAAGCATGTAACTACTTACCATAATTCCTTTTCATTGCTGAATGACAGTCCATTATATGGATGTATTGCATGTTATTTATCTCTTCATCAGTTGATGGACATTTGGGTATTTCCACTCTTTGTCTCTTATCAATAATGTTGATAAGTACATTTAAAAATTTTCATTTTTGAATTATTTTAGGTTTACAGAAATGTTGAAAAGGTATTACAGAGTTCTTGATTCATTTATAGTTAACATTTTTTATAAAGTTACCTTAGTACATTTGTCAAAACTAGGACATCAATATCATTACCTTGCTATTAATTAAAATCCAGATTTTTAAAAATTTATTAATTTTAACATTAATGTGCCCTTACTGTTTTATGAACCAATTCAGGGCATCACATTGCATTTAGTTTATATGTATTTTAAAGCTGTGATTTCATATTGATATTTCTAATTCCATTCTAATACATGCATTTTACTTGGCTTTTTTCATTCCATATTTATATTTCCCTTTTCTCAAAATGAGAACTTTGTTTTTCAACAATTGTTTCATCATAGAATATATACAGAATAATTTAAGAATTGCTACAACATTACTGCTATAAAAAGCAAGCTTTTTTTTTAATAACTATTTTTTATTTTTCAATTATGGTTGACATACAATATTAGTTTCACATGTACAACCCAGTGATGAAAGATTATATAACTTATTAAGTGACCATTCTGAGTTTTGGACCCATCTAACACCATACATAATTTTAGAATATTATTGACTATATTCCTTATGCTGTACTTTATATCCCCTATTCTGTAACAACCAATTTGTATTTCTTAATTCCTTTACCTTTTCACCCATCCCCCTATCTGCCCTCCCAATCTGGCAACCCTCAAAATGTTCTCTGTATCTATGAGTCTGATTCTTTTTTGCTGGTTTGTTTTTGTTTTTTAGACTCAATTGTTGATAGATACGTATTTATGGCCATTTTACTGCTCATTTCTAATTTTTTTCCTTCTTTTTAAAGTAGACCCTTTAACATTTCATGTAATACGGGTTTATTGGTGATGAACTCCTTCAGCTTTTTCTTGTCTGGGGACCTCTTTATATAATTTTCAATTCCAAAGGATAGCTTTGCTGGATAGAGTAATCTTGGTTATAGGTCCTTGCTTTTCATCACTTTGAATATTTCTTGCCACTCCTTCGGTCCTGAAAAGTTTCTGTTGAGAAATCAGCCTTATGGGAGTTCTCCTGTAGGTAACTAGCTGCTTTTCTTAAAAAAAAAAAAAAATTTTTTATTGATTTTTTTAAGAGAGAGAAAGGGGGGGGGAGAGAGAGAGAGAGAGAGAGAGAGAGAGAGAGAGAGAGAGAAACAGAAACAAACACTGATTTGTTGTTGCACCCATTCATATTGTCATTGGTTGATTCCTGTATATGCCCTGACATGGGATCAGACCTGTAACCTCAGCATGTTAGGATGATGCTCTAACCATCTGAGCTATCTGGCCAGGGCCCTAACTGCTTTATTGTGGCTTTTAAGATTTTCTCATTGTCTTTAACTTTTTGCATTTTAATTATGATGTGTCTTGGTGTGAGCCTCTTTAGGTTCATCTTGTGTTGGGACTCTGTGCTTCCTGGACTTGTATGTTTATTTCCTTCACCAGTTTAGGGAAGTTTTCTGTTATCTTTTCAAATCGGTTTCAATTTCTTGCTGTCTCTCTTCTCCTTCTGGCACCCCAATGATGAGAATGTTGGTGTGCTTGAAGTTCCCAGAGACTCCTTATAATCATCTTCATTTTTTTGGAGTCTTTTTTTTTAATGTTCTGATGGATGTTTTGTTTTGTTTTTTGTCTTATAATCCAAATCACTGATTTGATTCTTGGCTTCATCTACTCTACTGTTGATTCCCTGTAAATTATTCTTTACTTCAGTTAGTGTATCCTTCTCATATTTGATTGGTTCTTTTTTATGGTTTCTATGTAGGGAGGTATTGACCCCAGGTCAATAATGGAGAAGCTGCTGTTTGGGAGTTGACCCCACAGACCAGGACTTGCTTCAGTAGGGCTTTTGTGCTCACTGAATTCATTCTGCTGGGGACACCAACCATGAGCTGCAGAGCGGTGTGCATACAGCTACTATTTTGTACTGGGCTTGGAAGTGCTCAGGAAATGAAACAGCTAAAGCTGTAAACTAAGGTCAGCTGCTGCTAAGTGCCAGGCCTGGGGCCACTTAGCAAGAGGTACAGAGTACACAGAGGCCAGATGCTGCCTGTTTGAGAGATTTGAGGAAACTCTGAAGCAGGAGGCCAGAGAGGCCATTTTGTATGGAAAAGCCACTGTAAACAGCTTGGGTGGACCCACATGTTGGGTGAGGTGGAGTCTCAGGGAATCATCTGGGCTGGGTGAATAGTGTGAGCCAGGTTAATAGAAAGTTTGATAGAGCACCTACCTGCTGGCTCGTGGGGGGGCTGTCTCAGAAAAGGAACAATGGCCTCTGCCAGCACTTTTTAAAGATTTTATTTATTGATTTTAGAGAGGAGGGGGGGAGAGAGAGCGAGAAAGAGAGAGAGAGAGAGAGAGAGAGAGAGAAGTGAAGAAGGAGTGGGAAGCATCAATTCAGAGTAGCAACAACTCATAGTAGTTGTTTCTCATACATGCCTTGACCAGGCAAGCTCAGGGTTTTGAAGTGTTGACTTCAGCATTCCAGGTTGATGCTTTATCCATTGCACAACCACAGGTCAGGCTGCCAGTACTTTTAACTGGCAGAAAACTGCCCCAGTTCTTGCCCTGATGTTTGACTAGTCAGTTTTTCCCCATGTTTCCCTGGTTCCTTTCAAGCTGCTGCCCCAGTGCTGGCACTGAGAGGGAGTTAGTCTGAGAAGTCCATGTATGGACACTTTGAAAGGAGCCACCTGGGGCTCCCACAGCCATCAGTCTCACTCAGTCCATTTTGGTTTTTGCAGCCAGAAGTTATGGAGACTTCTCTTTCTGGCACTAGAACCCTGGCCTGGGAGGTCTTGCTTCTCAGGGGGACCTCCACAGCCAAGACATCCCTCTAGATTTTAAACCATCACACATCAGTTGTGGGACCAGCCCTTCCTGCATCTCTGCCTCTCCTACCAATCTCAATGTGGCTTCTTTAAACTCCTAGTTGAAGGACTTTCATTCAGTTAGATTTCAAGCAGTTCTGAATAAAGGTTGTTCTGAAGTATAGTTGTAATTTTGGTGTGGTCGTGGATGATTCAAGTACCGTGTTTCCTTATGCCACCATCTTGACCAGAAGTCTGCAAAAGCAAGCCTAAGTAAAGTTCAAAATTTCTTTTTAGTTCTTCATGTTAAAATGTTTAAAAGTTACTTGGATTCTTCTTTCATTCATTCCCTTTTATACGGATATATTATCAATTTGATATACAGTTCTGTTCATTGGCTCACTTATCTTTAAATGGTGAAGTTAGATATTTACCAGGTCAGCTTTTTTAATGGAATTTAGAAATTGTTCTTTTCTAGACTTAATCTTTAGAGTGGTTATACCCGCTTGTATGTTTTGTTTGATTTTACTAGTGTTTAAGAATTTTGAATTAGTTGCCAATATTTAAAAACTTGAAGATTTACATAGAAATCCTGATTTCTGATTTCTCTTAAAAAGGCAAAATGAAATTCTGGTTTTCCTAACTCCACTTGGCAGCAATTGGCTGTATCTGACTAGTAGTGACTGCCTGTGTTCTCTGGTTCCCACGACTCACATCCTGCCTGACCCCTTTAGGCATTTGTGTTTGCAACTCCTCTTTACAACTCTCCTTCTTTACAAAACTTTCAGTGGCAGGTGCAACAGTAGAGAATTACACTGCTTTGTGTTCTGAGAAAGGAACTGATTTTATCTGAAATGACTTACTTTTTCAGTTTTGTAGTTTCATGACCCAGCAAGCATAACTGATGTTGAATGCTTTCTAAACGGAATCACCAAAGACCTATTTTAAATTGCTTAAATGTAGCAAATAACTTTAATAAAACTGTACTTTCTTTGAGACTTAAAGTTCATCATTCATTCTGCATAGTTTGGAACACAAAGGAACACACAGGGGTCTTTGAAGCTTTAAAAAAGTCTTTTTATTACAGAGAGAGGAATTGGGTACACTACATTTATCCTTGTAAATTAAAGTTAATAAACATTTTGTTGATGTCAACAGCATTATTTATTAAAGTGTATGCCATTCTAAACAGTAAAGTGAAATGAAGTTGATTCTGAAAGAAATGTAGTTGTTAAACTATATATCTAAGTTTTTATAAATAATTCTTTTTAATTCTTCAGAAGCTTTTGTTAATACAGAATACTATCTACCTGAGATAAAGAAGGTCATTTCATAATGATAAAGGGGTCAGTTAATAAAAAAAACACACACACACACACAGAACAATTCTAAGTGTTTATGCCCTTAATAACAGAGCTTCAAAATGTGTGAAGCAAAATCTGATAGAACTGAAAGGACAAATAGACAAATTTAAAATTATAATCAGAGATTTCAATACCACTATTAAAAATTGATAGACTAACAGGACAGAAAATCAGCAAGATTGAACAAACACTATTAACCTGACTTCTTAGTCATTTTTTACTTCTTTGTCGAACAACAAGAGAACACACCTTCTGCTGAAGTGCACATGGCATATTTATCAAGGTTGACCATGTTCATATTCTTAGCCATAAAATAAGTTTCAATAAATTTAAAAGAATTCAAGTCATACATAGTATATCCTCTGACCACAATGTAATTAGTTAGAAATTAATAGCTGAAAGTTCTTGGAATATCTAAGTATAGAATTTGGAAAATGAAGAACATACATTTAAATAATCCATTGGTCAAAGAAAAATATTTTAAGAAAGGGAAATTTAAAAGTATTTTGAACTGAATAAAAAGAGAACACAACACACCCAGATTTGTGGGATGCCACTAAAATATTGCTTGGGGAAGGATTCATAACACTAAATACCTATATTAGAAAAGAAGAAAGGTCTCAAATTAATGACCTCAACTTCTAGTTTAAGAAACTAAAAAAAATAATAACAAAATTTTATTTAAATAGAGGAAAGGAAATAATAGGAATCAAAGTTGAAATTAATGGAATGTAATACAGAAGAGCAATAGGAAAAAATGAGTGAAACTGAAAATTGGTTCTTAGAGAAGATCAATAAAATTGATAAATTTTTAGCCAGAATGATCAGGAAGAAAAAAAGAGAGAAGACACAAATTACTAATATCAAGAAGGAGAGGATTTACATCACTGCATAGTCTACCGATATTGAAAGGATAGTAAGGTAATATTATAAACAATTTTATTCCAGTAAATTTGACAAGTTGGATGAAATGGACAAATTCTTTGAAAGATACTACTATAGACTGGATCTCTCCCCCCTTCTTAAATTTTTATCTTGATATCTAATCCCAAATGTGATAGTATTTGGAGGTGGCAGTTTAGAAGGTGCTTTGGTCATGAGGGTAAAATCCTCATGAATGGGATTAATCCCTTTCTAAAAGAAACCTAGGATGATCACTGGCTCCCATCTGCTCTGTGAAGTTACAGCAAAAAAATGGCCTTCTATGATGAACTGGAAGACAGTTTTCACCAGACACTGAATATGTCAGTGCCTTGATCTTGGACTTTGCAACATCCAGAACTGTTGATGTAAAGCCAGTAGCCGCGGCCACCATCAGAGTCCCCTGGCCCATGCAGGTTTGCATTAGATTTGGACAGATGGTAATGAAACAATGGAGCCAAGAACTGGTGGGCCATTAGTTCTAATCCTAGCTTGTACCCGGCAGGCAAGAAATACACACAGTGGGAAAACACTTCCCTTTCCATTCAGGGCTCCCAAAGCCACTGACTTACCCGAGTTTCCTAGAATCAAAGGTTTCTAACCTCACCAGCTGTATTCACCCTCTGTTTCTCATCTTCTCTCTGCACAAATTCTGCACTAACTAGCTTCTCCTTCAGCACTCCACTGTCTTGGCTGCCTTTCCTCTCCTCCACATGGCCTTTTTCTGCTCTCTGCTCTCCAGTGCTAATCTCAGGAACCGAGAGAGAGCAAGCTCCCCATCTGCCCCATTTTATATTATAGAAATCAAAACCTTTATTTAATCCAATATACAAACAAGGAAGTCTCTGATACAAAGTCACTTATCTGAGGCATAATGGGATCCTCATGAGAGTGCACCACCCCAGGGTAGGAAAGGCTTAGTCTTAAAACTAAGCCTTAGGCTATAATGACTTTGCCAGCTTACAGCCTATCTCCCACACTAAAAGCAAGCAAACATATATGTCATATTTAAAAACTTATTTGACCAACAGTTGAGAAATTTCTGCTGTTCATAAGCCACCCAATCTATGGTATTCTGGTATAGCAGCCTAAATGGATTAAGAGAGACACAAAGTATGAAAATTTACTCAAGAAGAAATTGAGTAAACTTAAAAGGAATTGAATTTACAGTTTAAAACACTACCCACAGATGTCTGATCAGTGGTGGTGCAGTGGATGGAGCATTGACCTGGGACACTGAGGGCCCATATTTGAAACCCGGAAGTCTCTGTGCAGCAGGAAAGCAACTCAGTGGAGGATTGACACTCAGATAACTGTAAGAGGAAAAGAGAATTTATTAAAGCTGGCGAAGCACACAGGGTCTGTGGCTCCAAAGACACGTACTCCCTGAAATTAGATTTCTTACATCTTATATACGCTTTACAGAACACAAATTCACATACATGGATTTTGTGATTCCTTGGCAGTGGTAGTCAACCTGGTCCCTACCACCCACTAGTGGGCGTTCCAGCTTTCATGGTGGGCGGTAGCAGAGCAACCAAAGTATAAATAAAAAGATAGATTTAACTATAGTAAGTTGTTTTATACAGATTTATTCTGCCAAACTTAGCGAAAATCTGACATAAAGTACTTGGTAAGTAATTATTATTATATGCTTTACTTGCTGTAAATCTGCTTTGTAAATTTTATAAAGTAAAGTTACTTCTCTACTTTATAAATCACCATTACTGTGGAACTGGTGGGCGGTTAGAAAGTTTTACTACTAACAGAGATACAAAAGTGGGCAGTAGGTATAAAAAGGTTGACTCCCCTGGTCTAGAGGTACATACGTCAATCACAGGATTTCAGGATAGGAGGGGGCTTATATGATGTCAGAGGATAACTCAGAGGTCGGGAACCTTTTTGGCTGAGAGAGCCATGAACTCCACGTATTTTAAAATGTAATTCCATGAGAGCCATACAATATGTTTAACACTAAATACAAGTAAATGTGTGCATTTTATGTGTGACCAACACTTTTAAAGCACAGCAAGTCTCTGAATTCTTTTTAATAACGTTGTTATGCTGTTGCTAACCAATGATGAATAAGTACTTCTTACCATTAATGTGACTTCTGGTGCTGCATGGTTTTGCTGATGGCTTTGTAGTCTGGTTGATACGTGGTGAGGTTAAGCTTCATGCAGGCGTTGAGACTTCCATCTGTTAAATGTGATTGTAGGTTGGTCTTAACGTTCTTTAGATGTGAGAAAGACTGTTCACATGCATATGTAGAGCCAGACATTGACAGTACAGCAATACTCACATGCTGCAGTGTGTGGTAATGTGACAGGAAGTGCATTCCAAGTTTTTTTGACAATCAGCTGGTCCATGGGTTGAAGTTTTTTCATTTCTCCATAATTGGGTTTGCTCGCCAACGCTGCTTGCTGTCGTGCAAGTCTTTCCAAATCTTCATTTAATGACTTGAACTTATTCACCCACATGTCTGAGGCCTTCAGGTCAGAGCTTGTAGCTCAAAATCTCTGATGGAGACACCGGGGATGTAACTCAGGTCAGCACTGTCCACTGCACACTTGTATGGATGGATGGGTGATGAACTTAAAAAGACAAGTGCGCTCACGAAATTCTCCAAAGTGCGCTTTGAATGACTGCAGGAGATTAGATGTGAAGCCCGCTAGCTGCTGGAGATGAAGATGTTGAGCAGGGTCACTTCCTGTGCATGCATCTTTAAACTCTCCCAGTTTTTCAAAGTGTAGTAAACGACCTGTTTTAATGTCAGTGATGAAGAGTTCCAGCTTGTTTTCAAATGCAAACACTGCTTGTTGAAGGGATAAGACTGTATTTCCAACGCCTTGCATTTTCACATTGAGCTGGTTCAGATGTTCAGTCATGTCCACAAGATAGTAGAACTTCAGGAGCCATTCAGTGTTAGCTAAGTCAGAATGCTCAACATTTTTCATTTCAAGAAAAATCGGATTTCACTCATACAAGCCGCAAAACGGCTGAGCACCTTCCCTCTTGACAACCAACGCACATTGCTGTGCAGAAGCAGACCAGGATAATTATTGCCAACTTCATCCAGCAGTGTTTTAAATGGGCAATCATTTAAAGCTTGGGCAACAATAAAGTTGACCACCTGAATGACCAGTGACATCACCTCACCAAGCTGCTCGCCACACATCTGAGCACAAAGCGCCCCCTGATGTAGGGTGCAGTGAAAACTTAGGATGGGTCTCTTTTCATGTTCACGAAGAAGTGCTACGAATCCTCTGATTTTCCCCACCATGCATGGAGCACCATCAGTACACACCGAAATAAGTTTATCCATTGGTAGATTTTTTCTTTAGTGAACTCAGTGAAAGACTTGACTAAATCCTCCCCTCTTGTTGTCTCTTTCATAGGCAAAACAGCAAGACTTTTCTTATGTAGTGTGTCACTGACAGCATACTTTGCAATCACGCTGAACTGAGATAAATGGCTTATGTCTCTTGACTCATCCAAAGTGAGAGAAAAGAATGGTGCTGCATTCATGTCCTTCACTTGTGTTGCCTCAATTTGATTTGCCATCATGATGGTACGATTGTGAACAGTTCTTGCCTACAGAGGCATATCTTTTATTCATTTGATTATCTTGTCTTTATCTGAAAAGTTGTCAAAAAGTTCATTGGCATGAATGTTTTGGCATACTCCTCATCTGTGAATGGCTTTCCATTTCTCACAATTGCTAAAGCACCAGCAAAGCTAGCTGAATTCCAGTCACCTTGTTGGGTCCAAACACGGAGTTGCTGCTGACTAGCTTGCACTCTGCACAGTAGCTCTTGACATGCTTTCTTCCTGCTGTACCCCGCTGGATATTTCGATGCAACTGTAGTATGGCATGTGTCGAAGTGCCGCTTTGTATTTGACCATTTCAGCGATGCAATTTTATCATTGCATATTAGACGCACTGCAGAACCTGCTCTCTCCACAAAGGTGAATTCCTCTGTCCATTCCTGCTGAAAAGTATGATACTCTTCATCTTTTTTTTTTTTTAATTAAAGTTTATTTATTTATTTTTAATGGGGTGACATCAGTAAATCAGGATACATATATTCAAAGATAACATGTCCAGGTTATCTTGTCATTCAGTTATGTTGCATACCCATCACCCCTCATCTTTTTTTATTTTAGCCATCTTCATCAAAAGGGTTTCTGCAATTAGCTAGCTGACTACTTGATTAAAAGGAAGGAAGTTTACTTCCTGACCTTACAGTGACCTGTGTACCTTAAGCATTATCCAATAAAAATTTGGTGTTGTCCCAGAGGTCAGCTGTGATTGGCTCCAGCCACCCGCAACCATGAATATGAGTGGTAGGAAACAAATGGATTGTAATACATGAGAATGTTTTATATTTTTAACATTATTTTTTTATTATTAAATATTTGCGAGCCAGATGCAGCCATCAAAAGAGCCATGTCTGGCTCTTGAGCCATAGGTTTCGGACCCCTGGGATAAGTGTTTGTAAATGGCCCATTAAGGAGAAAGAAAGGAGAGAGAGGAAAGGGCTCTTCAAATCTCCCTTTCCTCTCCCTTATTCCTGGCTGTTTACTTCTTTCTCACAGGTGTGGGGAAGAGAGGGGGTTAGAGTCTCCTTCCTCCTTCCAAAACGTCTCCATTTACAATATAATAGCCCTCCTTAAGTAGGAATGTAATCTGCCATCTTGAGCTGGTGTAAATCACACACAAGTATAAAAATCATGTTTACAAAATCTCTTTGAATACTTGGCCTAAATCATAAAATGTCTTTTAGACCTGTTAGTAAAAGGGGATTTCTTATCTCAGCTCGTTTGAGGGCAGGCTTATTTGGCATTAGCACAGGCTCACCAGCTTGAGTGCGTAATCATCAACATGATTTTGAGGTTGCTGGCTTGATCCCAAAGGTTGCTGGCTTGAGCAAGGTGTCACTGGCTCAGCTTGAGCTCCCTGAGAAGCAATCAATAAACAACTAAAGTGAAGCAATTAAGAGCTGATGCTTCTTGACTCCTTTCCCTCAAAAAAAGAACATGTATGGAAAAACTACAAGTACAATCATATTAATGGTAAAAGAAATAATGCTTTTTCCTAAATTAGGAACAAAGCAAAGATGTCCATTCTAAGTATCCCTTCTTCCCATTTTTTTGATCAAAGAAATGTGTATTTAAACAACTTTCCTGAAACAACTTTACTCTTAATCTTACTGCTATAAGCATAAATACAATTTTAATACTCTTTGGACAATACATACATTATTATTGTCATGGTAAATTGGTATATTCTTTTCAGAAAGCAAGAAAGTAACATATATAACAGTAGTTATACAGGCATTTATATACTCTGAATTAGGGAGCTGACTCCAGGAATTTACTCTATAAATTAACAGAAGCCCAACGTTTAATGTGGAGAGATGATTTTGATGCATTCTCTCTTCCTTTTTTTATTTTATTGTGGTAAAGTATACCTATGTAGTATGTACCATTTTAACCATTTGTAAGTGTACAGTTCAGTGGTATTAAATACATCGGCAATGTTGTCTAACCACTGCCATTGTCTACACCCAAAACTTTCCTATTATCCCCAGTATAAATCTGTTAAGCCAAATTCGGAGGGACCCAAAACATAGAAGACAGGAACAAGGTCCGTCGTTTACACATCAAAGCTTTATTGTCTAGCTTGGCCAAGCGGAGGCAGCTCTGACAGAAATCTGAGGGAGAGCGCGCCGGCCCTTTGTTCTACCTAGTTTTTATAGTTTTGTAAGTGGGAAGTACAGAAGCAAAAATTGTAATTAGGAGCCCTTTACCACTATTGGTTATAGTCATATGTCCTTTAACATGATAGGACCATGTTCAATTAGCAAGTCATACATCATTTTGGAGAAAACAAAATTTACAAGCCAACACAATGGTAGAAAGATGTCTCTTTACATATTAAAGGCATTCCTATATTATCTAGTGTTTATCTGCCATCTCTATGTCCAGAGTCACACGTGTTAACCACACGCATTTACATAGGAGAGGTAGTTTCGGTGGGGACAAATGCCCGCGAATGGCTCATTGCTATAAGAAAAGGTTTATTTTGGCTTTTCTCTCCCTGTACCTGGCTAGACATTCACCCTTTTCCCCATAGGCATGGTGGAATGTCTGGGAATCCATGTTTTCCTCCCCTTTGCATTTAGAATACAATGCCAAGGGCCATCCTGGTTATGCCAATCACACAGTACAAAGACTACTCTCACAATTTCTCTGCACACCTTAACCCAAATTAATAAAATGTTCTCCAAGCCTCTTAAAATATTAATATTAATTCTGTAGTTTTTGGTACCTTACAATACCTGCGGATGAAGTGGCTCAGTGGCTCCTCAAAATCTATACTCATTAATTCTCCCCTCTCTTAGCCCTTGGTAATCTCTGTTTAACTTTGTGTCTATATGAAGTAAAATCATATATTAGTTTTCCTTCTCTGTCTGGTTTATTTCACTTAGCATAATATTTTCAAAGTTCATCCATGTTGCAGCATTTATCAAATTTAATTCTATTTATGGCTTAATAATATTCCCTTATATGGATATACTGAATTTTATTTATTCATTCATCTATTGATAGACACTTGGGTTGTTTTTACTTTTTTTATTGTGAATAATGCTTCTATGACTAGTGATGTTGAGCATTTATTTATTCATGTGCTTATTGGTCACTTATATATCTTCTTTGGTCACCATTTCTCTTAAACATTGTACTGGATGTTCTAGCCAGCACAGCAAGACAAGAAAAAGAAATAAAAGGCAACTATATTGGAAAGAAAGAAATAAAATTGCCTTTATTCACAGATACATTATTGTCTGTATAGGAAATTTAATGGAACCTACAGAAAAGTTCTACAACTCATAAATAACTAGCATGATTGAATTATATAAGATCAGTAGATAAAAATCAATTGTATTTCTATATGATAGCAATGAACAATTGGAAATTGAGTTAAAAGGGAAGAATTCCATTTACAGTAGCATGTAAATTATTAAGTATTTAATTATAAGTTTACAAAAGATATGACTTACATGTTGTAAACTATTAAATACTGATTAGAGAAATGTTTAAAAATTTGAATAAATGCAAAGCTAAACCTTGTTTATGGGTTAGAGAACTCAATATTGTCAGTCCTCAAATTGACCTACAGATTCAGCACAATCCCAATTAAAAAATTACTAATTTTTTTTAGAAACTGACAAGCTGATTCCAAACTGCTTATTTAAATGCAAAGTACCTTTTTTCAAAACAATTTTTTAAAAAGAACAGAGTTGAAAACTATCTGCTTGATTTCAAGATTTATTATAAAGCTAATGTTAAAACCATGTGGTACTGATATAGACAAATAGATCAGTGGAACAGAATAGAAAATCCAGAAATAAATACACATACTGGAAGTTAATTTATGAACACAGGTAATACAGAAGAGAAAAGATGGTTTTTTTCAACCAGAGTTGCTAAAAAATTGTGTATCTATATGTGAAAAGTGAATCTTGATTCATACCTCACACCATATTCAAAAATTAACTTAATATGGATTATAGACCTAAATGTGAAACCTAAATTTATAAAACTTTTCTTTTTTAAGGAAACATGGGAGAAAACCTTGATGACCTTTAATTAGACAATGATTTCTTAAATATGACACCACAACCATGATCCCTAATATAACACATTGAGAAACTGGACCTCATTAAAAATAAAAACTTCTTTTCAGAAGAAGTTTTCACTATTAATAGAAAAAGACAAGCCACAGATTGGGAGAAAATATTTGCAAATCATATGCTTAATAAATAACTTGTCTCTAGAATATATAAAGGTCTTCAAAAAACTCAATAATTAGAAAACAAACAACTCAATTAAAATATAGCCAAAGATTTAAATAGAAACTTCACTTAATAAAATATATGAAGACACTAGAATCTATGTAATGCAATAAATAAATAAATAAATAAATAAATAAAAAAGAAAATGTGTGAATGGAAAATAAGCACATAAAAAGATGGCTGTGGGCATCGCTAGTTATAAAGATGCAAATTAAAGCTAAGGTTAACTATCACTATAGACGTTATTAGAATGTCTAAATTAAAAAGATTGGCCTTATAGAGTTTTGGAGAGGATGTGAAACGACTGAAACTCTCATATACTTGATGGTAAGAATGTAAAATAATTATATTTACTCTATAAAACTCCTCACAGATTTTTAGAATCACACACACCTACTAGGTTATCCAGCAGTTCCATCTTGGAAATTTACCTACAATAAATGAAAACATATGTCCAGAAGGCTTCTACATGGGTGTTCATGACAGCTTGAATAGCCCCTGAACTGAAAATAACCCAAATGTCTATTATATAGATGAATGGATAAGCACATTGTAGCATATTCAGTAGTGGACTATACAGTTATAAAAAAGAAATGAACTATTGATGTACACAACAACATGGATGAATCTCAGAATAATGATGATAAATGAAGGAAGCCAGACAGAAAAAGGATACATACTATAATGATTCCATGTATCTCAATTCTCGAAACCAGCATATAGTGACAGAAAGCAGATCATTCATTCTGTTGGAGAAGGGGAGGGATGATGAAGGGGTATAGGAAAATTTTGGGTGTTGATGGATATGTTTGTTTCACAGGTGTATAAGTTGTGAAAACTTACCAAATTATACACTTTAAATATGTGTATTTTTGGCCCTGGCCGGTTGGCTCAGCGGTAGAGCGTCGGCCTGGCGTGCGGGGGACCCGGGTTCGATTCCCGGCCAGGGCACATAGGAGAAGCGCCCATTTGCTTCTCCACCCCTCCGCCGCGCTTTCCTCTCTGTCTCTCTCTTCCCCTCCCGCAGCCAAGGCTCCATTGGAGCAAAGATGGCCCGGGTGCTGGGGATGGCTCCTTGGCCTCTGGCCCAGGCGCTGGAGTGGCTCTGGTCGCGGCAGAGCGACGCCCCCTGGTGGGCAGAGCATCGCCCCCTGGTGGGCGTGCCGGGTGGGTCCCGGTCGGGCGCATGTGGGAGTCTGTCTGTCTCTCCCCGTTTCCAGCTTCAGAAAAAATACAAAAAAAAAATGTGTATTATTGTATGCAAACTATACCTCAAGAAAGTTTTTATAAAGCACATAAAATCGATGGAAATATCTAAGACCTCAGAAACTTAATTTTTAGAGGTACTAAGTTTAAAGATAATAGAAATCTTGAATCAAAGTTTATATTCTCTAGGTTTCTACCTTGTATTATCTAAGTCTGTTAATGTGTATTTTATATAACTTTGATTATAATTTTTTTATATTCTATATGGTATTTATATAGGAAATACTTAATACTAAACATAGTTTATTTGATGTTTACATAAAGTTTCTTAACTGTAAAGAATAGACTCTTCTAACTGGATTGTTAAGAGACTGGTTTAATTATATTTATTACCATTATCTTAATTTCTTTAAGTTAGACCTTGACTAATTCGTGATGAATTATGTTTAAATGTGAAATTTAGCTCTAGGAATTCTGTAACTTACAATAACTTATTAAATGGTCTAAATATTGTTCATTACGTGCATTTTGGTCAAAGGAAAGCTGGCCTGTGACAGTTTGATTATTCTTTACAGAGCCGTTGGCATGTAAAAGGATCATAGTAACCTTAGAAATGAATTGATGTTGCAAATTTGTACTTTGTTAGAGGTAAAAGCTCACAAGAATGACAGGCTTATACAGAATGACAACAGTTTGATTATAAATCCAACTGGGAAGTATGTTAGTTGAGCACTGTTAACTTGGGAGAATTTTAATTTTAGTGAGTCAGGATAAAGTATTTTATTTAATTGATTTTTTTTCCCTCTTCTAGGAAAGATAATAGCAGCCATGATAGAAGACAAAGGGCCAAGAGTGACAGACTACTTTGTCGTGGCAGGTCTCACTGATACATCTACTCTATTGGATCAAGAAATAAATCGTTTAGATACTAAGTCAACTGGACCTAAAGCTCCAATTACAGACATTGCAGTTATTAACAAATCAGCTGGGGAAACAGTACCTGAAGGTTACACCTGTGTTGAAGCCACTCCATCAGCTCTCCAAGCAAACTTAAACTATGGAAGTCTGAAAAGCCCAGAACTTTTCCTCTGTTATAAAAGAGGCAGGGATAAACCACCCCTTACTGATATAGGGTACTGTAATTTATTTTCTTTGGCTATAGTGAGGGGATAAAATTTTTTTAAGATGCATGGGAATAGGAATTTGAAATCCTCGATAGTTCTATTATTATTTACTTCAGATTCAAGTATCATAAGATATTACATATCTCTGTCCACCCTTACTGAATTTCTTTGCATTGTATGTACTTGAATCATTAGATCAATTCAAAAGGCTATTGAAATGAAGGCGGTAGAGCCTGAAATGTGATTCCATTTCTGTTGTACTTATCAGATAAGCTTATTAATTAAACATAAAAGAGCAAGAAGCTACAATAAAAGACAGTATTTTTTAAAGGAGCTACTTGGGTTATGTGATGCTTTCTTTTCTCTCCAAAGTCTTTAGCTTATTTAGCAAAAGAACATTTCTGTCTTTAAAAATATAATTGTGCTGTGTAACTTTTAGTGCAATGAAGAGGGTATTTACAGTTTAGAAGAAGTGTAGTTGTTATGATATACTTATTTACTGTCTACTCCACAGCAAATGAACATTCTTTTTGTAAAAGCCTTTTTTCCAAATGTGCTTTTAGAATATCTATAATATTTTTTCATATATACATGTCATGTATTACGCTGTTCTGTTTATTATAATCACCATCGGTAAAAACATAAGTACTTGAGAGTATTTAGGGAAATATTTGGGATCAGCTTGTCCATTTACGTAAAACATGCTGTTGGAATTTTGATGGGGATTGTATTTAATCTGTAGATCTATTTGGAGAGTATTGCCATCTTTACAATATTACCTTCTAATCTATGACATGAGAGGTCTTTCTATTTATTTAGTTATTTTAAAATTTCTTTTAGCAATGTATTGTGGCTTTTAGTCTTTCACCTTGGTTAATTTTATTCCTAAGTAATTTATTTGTTTGAATTTTATTATAAATGGAATTGTTTTCTTTAATTTTTTTTTTTTTTTTTTACATAGAGAGAGGGATAGGTAGGGACAGACAGACAGGAATGGAGAGAGATGAGATGAGAAGCATCAATCATCAGTTTTTCGTTGCAACACCTTAGTTGTTCATTGATTGCTTTCTCATATGAGCCTTGACCATGGGCCTTCAGCTGACCGAGTAACTCCTTGCTCGAGCCACGACCTTGGGTCCAAGCTGGTGAGCTTTGCTCAAACCAGTTGAGCTCGCACTCAAGCTGGTGAGCTCGGGGTCTTGAACCTGCGTCCTTCCACATCCCAGTCCAATGCTCTATCCACTGCGCCACCACCTGGTCAGGCTGGAACTGTTTTCTTAATATCTTTTTTTGCTTGTTCATTGCTAGTGTATAAAAACACAGCTGAATTTTAATTATATGTTAATATTATACCCTATAAGTTTGCTGAATATATTATCTTTCATATGGTATTATTGGGGGTTTTAAAAAAATAATAGGATCATGTCCTCTGCAAATAGAGATAATTTTATTCCTTCCTTTGCAGTTTGCTTTATCCTCTCCCCCTCCACTTGTTTTATTGCTCTGGCTAGAATTAAGAGTACATTGTTGAACAGCAGTGGTGAAAGCAAGCATCCTTGTCTTATTCCTGATCTTATGAGAAAAGTGTGTTTTACCATTGAATATGATGTTAGTTGTGGGTTTTTCATAAAAGCCATTTATCATGTTAAGGTAGGTTCCCTCCCTCCCTTTATTTCTGTTTTTTTTTTTTTTTGAGAAAGTTTTATCATGAAAATGTGTTGGATTTTGTCACATGCCTTTTCATTATTAATTGAGATGATCATGTGGATTTTTCCTTCATTCTGTTTCTGTGATTTATTACATCAGTTGACTTTCTTATGTTGAATCTCTCTCTTTTAATGTAACCATAACATGACATCTCAAAAAATGATTAATTCCTTGGTATCATCATATATATAAATTTCCCTGATTCTTTCATAATTTTTTTTTGTTTTTTTTAAATTGAATTTATTGGGGTGACACTGGTTAAAATTATTATATACGTTTCAGGTGCCTAATTCTATAACACTTCTCTGTATACTGTATTTCCATGAATTTTCTTTTTTTTCTTTTTTCTTTTTTGTATTTTTCTGAAGTGAGAAGCAGGGAGGCAGAGAGATAGACTCCCACATGTGCCTGACTGGGATCCACCAGGCAGGCCCACTAGGGGGTGATGCTCTGCCCATCTGGGGCATTGCTCTGTGCAACTGGAGCCATTCTAGTGCCTGAGGTGGAGGCCATGGAGCCATCCTCAGCACCCGGGCCAACTTTGCTCCAGTGGAGCCTTGGCTGCCAGAGGGGAAGAGAGAGAGAGAGAGAGAGCCGGGGGGGGGGGGGGGTTGGCTAAGCAGATGGGCACTTCTCCTATGTGCCCTGGCCAGGAATTGAACCTGGGACTTCCACATGCTGGGCTGATGCTCTACCACTGAGCCAACTGGCCAGGGCTCCATGAATTTTCTTTAAGTAGTTGGTTGCCAGTTATTCTGTTCAGATACCAAGAGAAGTAGTGAGCTACTGCTTTTGACCACCACTTATCATGCTCATTGACTTCCTTCAGTGCTGCAGTAGAGCTCTGGTGAAATTATCCTAAGGTCCTCATTATGTTTTAATTTTCAAAGCCAAAGGATGATTTGTCTTTATTTTACTTTACCTTTAATCACCATCTATTTAACTCCTCTAGTATCATCCACCCTGTTAAGCCTCCATCGTTTTCTTTTAAGTCAATGCAGTTAGGATGGTGGTCATACAACTTTATAGGATCTTTGATTACAGGAGCCAGGTTAGAAAAGATTGAGAAATGATTGACACTGGAATAATAGAGGCTTCTTTTTGAAAGCTTGACTTTAAGAAAATGAGAAGATCATTATGGGCCTTGCAATTCAAGGTATGGTTCATGGACCCATATAGTTTATAGGTCCTGAAAGTATGTTTGATATTCAGACTCTCAGGCACTGCCCCAGATTTACTGAATCAGAATCTGTTGTTTGTTTTTGTAGAGAGAGAGGGACAGATAGACAGGGAGGAGAGAGATGAGAAGTATCAATTCTTTTTTTTTAATTATTTATTTATTTTTTATATTTATTTTTTACAGAGACAGAGTGAGTCAGAGAGAGGGATAGACAGGGACAGACAGGAACGGAGAGAGATGAGAAGCATCAATCATTAGTTTTTCATTGCACATTGCAACACCTTAGTTGTTCATTGATTGCTTTCTCATATGTGCCTTGACCGCGGGCCTTCAGCAGACCGAGTAACCCCTTGCTGGAGCTAGCAACCTTGGGTTCAAGCTGGTGGGCTTTTTGCTCAAACCAGATGAGCCCGCGCTCAAGCTGGCGACCTCGAGGTCTCGAACCTGGGTCCTCTGCATCACAGTCCGACGCTCTATCCACTGCGCCACCGCTTGGTCAGGCGAGAAGCATCAATTCTTTATTGTGGCACCTTAGTTGTCCATTGACTTTTTTCATATGTGCCTTGACCAGGGGCTACAGCCGAACCAGTGACCCCTTGCTCAAGCCAATGACCTTGGGCTCAAGCAGCGACGTTGGGCTGTAAGCCAGTGACATTTGGGCTCAAGCCAGTGACCATGGGGTCATGTCTATGATCCCACACTCAAGCTAGAGACCCCGTGCTCAAGCTGGTGAGCTTGCGCTCAAGCCGGAATAAGTCTGTGCTCAAGCTGGCCACCTCGGGGTTTCAAACCTGGGTCCCGTGCATCCTAGTTCAACGCTTATCCACTGTACCACCACCTGGTCAGGCTCAAGGACTGTTTTTTAACCTTTCTTCCAGGGAATAACTTTAAACACCTTTATATTGAAGGAAAAAAAAACAATAGAGAAGAAAGAGCTGAAATATAGGAGTAAGAGGAGATATTTGATAGAACAAAATTATGAAACCAATTAAGGGGGTAATAACAGCATAGGTGACTGGATTTGACTAATGGGAGGGACTTATCCTTTGAAAAGAGGAAAGGAGATTAAAGTGGGTGTGAATGCAAATTATTGGTTGAGGTGGAGTGATTTAGGACATGTAAAAAAATTTTCTCTATGGTTGTCTTAAGAAGATAGGTAATATTCATAGAAGAATGGCTATAGGATAAACTTTTGATGGTATGCATGTCAGTTGATGGGAAACCAGCCAGGGACTTATCCTATGTTTTAGCCCTCGCTGTTTCCTCTGTTAGCCATCCTTCAAAGGCCATCTTTTCACATCCTTCTCCCTACCCCTCAGTACAGTCGTGATTGAAAGGATGTGAATCTCTGAAAGATGGTTGCTGCTTGTGTTTCAGCTGCATAATTTAAAAATTAAATTATGACTTAGATCAGGGGTCCCCAAACTTTTTACACAGGGGGCCAGTTCACTGCCCCTCAGACTGTTGGAGGGCTGGACTATAAAAAAAACTATGAACAAATCCCTATGCACACTGCACATATCTTATTTTAAAGTAAAAAAACAAAATGGGAACAAATACAATATTTAAAATAAAAAGCAAGTAAATTGAAATCAACAAACTGACCAGTATTTCAATGGGAACTATGGGCCTGATTTTGGCTAATGAGATGATGGTCAATGTCCAGTTCCATATTTGTCACTGCTAGCCGTAACAAGTGATATGACGTGCTTCCAGAGCCGTGATGCGTGCATCCTGCGTCACCGGAAGTAGTACTGTACGTGAGCGACGCTGCGCTTTGCAGTGCCACCACATATAGTACTCCAGGAGCACAGGATGCATCCGCCACTGACCACCAATGAAAGAGGTGCCCCTTCCAGAAGTGCGGTGGGGGCCAGATAAATGGCCTCAGGGGGCCGCATGTGTCCCGCGGGCCGTAGTTTGGGGACCCCTGACTTAGATGATTACACTTAAATGCTTTCAGATTGCAGGTGGCTGTCATATACATCATGCAGTTCCTTAAGGCATCTAATTTTTGATATAGTTTACTGACCCAAATTTGCTAGAGTGTATGGTTGTTTTTTGGCTAATTACGGTGGCGAATATTTCTCTCCAGATCAAGTAGTTGTGAATATCTGGTGACTGTCTCTCCCCTACTCTAATCCCCCAAACACATTGGTGAGGTTTGGAAAACCTATTAGCCACTATAAGACAAGCACCAATCCCATTGAAGTATGAAATACTGTTATCCAACTTTTGACCTTTTTGACTGATTTATAAACTGAGATATTTACAAAAGTAAAGTAATTTTTTCCCAGAAAAGTCTGTAGTTTATAATGTTAAATACTCTATATTGTATAATTTAACAGGATAATATATATAATATTATTTGTCAGATATATTTATTAAGATAAAGAATCACAGACTACTATCCAAAGTTCTTATTTTCCTCAATTTATCAGATTCATTGACTTTCAACTTAGTATTTTTCTCTAGCACTTTTATTTTTTGAAACTTTTCAGACATACAGAACAGATAATAGAAGTTTTGAAATGGGGGCGTGTGAGCTTCCAAATTTGTTCTTTTTTTTTTTTTTCCAGATTGCTTTAGCTATACTGGGTCCCTTTCATTTCCATATGAACTTGAAGGACATGCTTCCAATTTCTACAAAAAAAAAAATACAACTAGGATTTAGATAGGAACTGTATTGACTCTAGATCTGTTTGGAAAATAGTTGACATCTTACCATATTAAGCTGCTTATCCATGAACATGAGATATCTTTTTTATTTACTAGCTCATCTAGAAAATAAAGGAGTTTTAACCTGTTGAGTAGTGAGTTTTTTTCATGCTCGCTGATCCCCAGGAGTGAGTTTTTTTTTCAAAAAATGAAATTAGTTCCAGTTACAGTTTTATTAACTTAAAATCATGTTTCTTTGATAACCAATTTATGGAAACAGGAAGAACATACACTTGCCCTTTTTTAATGTTGCCTTACACATTTTAAAAGTAAATCGATCCTACTCTGAATGGTCAGGAGGCACAAGGACATACATGAATGTTCGTATTACTCAAAGGCTTAAAGGTAAAATTTTGACAGGAGTTACGGAGGAAAATTTTCTGAAAACTTGTTCTCTAGGAATTGACCTGAGCATGTTTGTGGTGTTGCCCTTTTCTTATTTCATATATTTCTTTTAATAAGCAACAAAAAAATCAAGTTCTTTGAGCCTATTTATACATCTTAAAATTATATTCTAGCTGTTGAAAAATAGTAAAAAGATTTATACTTCCCAAGGTAGTAATTTTAGTTTTGGTTTGTAATTAAGGTTTGGGAAACAATAGATAAAGGAGACCAAATTTTTTTTTTCAAGAACAAAAGCGGCATTAACGTGAAATTTGTTTCCTTATCTACTTCTCCCCTCCCCGCCATGCAGAGTTCTATATGAAGGAAAAGAAAGGCTTATTCCAGGATGTGAAGTGATCCAAGCCACACCCTATGGTCGCTGTGCCAATGTCAACAATAGTTCAACTACTTCACAAAGAATCTTTATCACTTATCGAAGGGCTCCTCAAATTAGACCCCAGAATTCATTGGCTGTAACTGATATCTGTGTTATTATAACCAATAAAGGAGAAACCCCTCCTCATACTTTCTGCAAAGTTGACAAAAACTTAAATTGTGGGATGGTAAGAATAAAGTTTCATTTTCAGTTTTCATATTTAAAAAAAGATAATTTTTGGATTCCTGTTTATTATTGGGTAGTTTACTCTCAGTTTATGTTTTCATGATTTTTATTAATTTTAGCTCTAATTTTTATGATTCATAGTAATTTAAGAAATCCTTAGCTAGCTGATGTTTTAGAAAAATTTCATTGAGAAAGTAGATACGTACTTAAAATCAGGATTTTTTGGCAGGGGTACATGCTAATGTTGCTTTTGTTATACTGATTTAGAGGTCTTATTAATTTTTGGGTTTCAGTGGCATTTTTCTTTTTTTTTTAATTTTTCTTAAGTGAGAAGCAGGGAGGCAGAGAGACATACTATACTCCTGCATGTGCCCCAACCGGGATTCACCCGACAAGCCCCTACCAGGCAATGCTCTGCCCATCTGAAGCCATTGCTCTGTTGCTCGGCAACTGAGTTATTTTAGCACTTGAGGCGAGGCTATGGAACCATCTTCAGTGCCCAGGGCTAGCTTGCTCTAACCAAGCCATGGCTGCGGGAGGGGAGGAGAGAGATTGAGAGAGAGAAGGAAGAGGGTGAAGGGTGGAGAAACAGATGGGCACTTCTCCTGTGTGCCCTGACTGGGAATTGAACTCGGGACATCCAGCACCAGGCTGATGCCCTACCACTGAGCCAACCGGCCATGGCCTCAGTGGTGTTTTTCTAAGGGACAACTGCAGGGAGACTGGGTAAGGACCCCCTTTATATTTATTTGTTTTAAATGTTTACATATTTTTATAAAGGCCTCTAATAAAGAAGAAAATTGAACATGTTTGATTTATAGTTTTATGAGACTAAATTTTATTATTGGGTCATATTTATTTTGAAATATATGTTTACATCAAACTAGAGTTAACTTAAGTGTGGTATAGGCAGAGATGCTTAGTACACCCATGGCTATTAGGACAGGTTTGCCTCTGGAAGTAGTGACTGCATAGGACCCCAGTGACTGCAGTCTTTCCTAGTTCAGATTCTAGTGCCCACTTTACTTTGTTCTTTCTCTTTCCAGTATAGACAGTTCTGGACGATTACAGAATAGTGAACTTTTTGAAACTGATTTCATGTCAGTTTGATATTTATAGCAATGTTATTTTACTCTTCTAGTGTTCTCAGCTTCATATTTTGTTGTATTTTATAGTCTTTTTTGATAGATATGTGTTTTAAATAGACATTCTGAATAATCAGAATCTTTAGAAGCCATTCAACAAAATGAAATTTCTTTTCTCTTTTTTAAACCTAATTTATATTTTACAGTGGGGTTCCAGTGTGTTTCTGTGTTATAAGAAGTCAGTACCTGCTTCTAATTCAATAGCATATAAAGCTGGTAAGTAAATTTTGAAAAATTGTTTCTATTATTATAGTTATTGCACATTAACATTTGATTAGGAGAGGCAATGTATGGTCACTTAGGTACTGTAGTTTGTGGAATAGACCTGTTTATAAATATAATTATCTATAATTGTAGCATGTAAAGGCATGTTTTCTTAAATACTTCATATATTACAAGGTATATTAATATTGTCTCCTCTACCCCCTCCCCAAAAGTGTTTTTTTTTTTTTTTTTTTTAGAGAAAGAGTAAGAGAGAGAGACAGGGATAGACGGACAGGAAGGGAGAGAGATGAGACGCATCAACTCGCAGTTGTGGCACTTTAGTTGTTCATTGATTGCTTTTTTATATGTGCCTTGACCGGGGGGCTCCAGCTGAGCCAGTGACTCGTTGCTCAAGCCAGCAACCTTGGTCTTTAAGCCAGCGACCATGGGGTCATGTCTGTGATTCCACAGCTCAAGCTGGCAACCCTACGCTCAAGCTGGTGAGCCCTTGCTCAAGATGGCGACCTGGGGGTTTTGAACCTGGGTCCTTAGCATCACAGGTCGACGCTTTATCTACTGTGTCACCGCCTGGTCAGGCCAAAAGTGCTGTTAGTTAAATAGAAACTTTCATCCCAAGCAAGCATTTGTGGAATAAACTTGCAGGCTTTTAGTATACATTTAACAAGTCAGTGGAAAACTGCTTATTCTCTGATCTTTTATATTTTGGCAATCAGAAAGGTGTCAAACTACATCTTTACTTCTTATATTTCCTTCTCTTATCTCTGTGTGTCTGATTTGAAACCACATGTTACTTGCCATGAAAGGTGGACTTGCTTCCTTTCTCCCTTGTTGCAAAGAATCAGCTATATGGAGGAGAGGAGGGCCTGAGAAACTTTTCTGCCATGAAGTGTTTGAGAAATCTATCACCACATTCTTACTGCACAGTAAAGTGTCAAGGGCTGTAAAGATTTAAATGTGACTTCTTCATCCCGCTGGTATTGTGGGATAAAAACTGAAAATACAGGTATGCTCCAGTTGTAAATAGAAGAAAAATACTGGAATACTTCTTTGTGGAAACCATGTCAAATACTTTTTGATCATTCCCAATTTTTGCAACTTTTACTTCAGAGAAGTTAGGCAAATTTGTATCTAAAAAACATTTATTGTTCTCATAAAGACATTCATACTAATGACTTAAACCATTTAATTTCTAATGTAAAAATTATAAGTTCAGTATCATTTTAAAATGTGATACTGTTCATATTGCTATAATGTATTGATTGTATATGATTTTCTTTAAGATTTTTAGTTTTTGGTGGGGATAAAGTATCACTTAAAAAAAACTTAACAGAAACAGGCTTTGTGAAAGTATTCAGGTTTTATATAAGACATGTGTTTTAGAATACAGAGTTTTGAAGACTGAATTTGTACTAAAAGTTCTGCTTAATTTCAAGTGTTTATCTCAGATGTGGTCTGCATATAGAGGCTAATGAGCTAATGCCATGTAGCCACTTTATTATGAAGAGGCTTTGTTGTGCTTCTCAGAGTATCCTCCCTGTTCCTACTTTTTTGGTCTCACATACTCCACTCAGTCACAAAGGTTTCTGTCTCCTTTACTTTTCATGTTGCATGCCTTTTACGCTAATCTTCTCTGAAAGATGAGTTTAGGGGCTATGATAACTTCTGTTTCCTTGACATTATTTCATAATACTTGTCCCTTCTCTGACTTTTTAATAGAAGACTAATTGAAATAGTTGGTAAATTTTCCTGTGTGTTTCTTGCCATTCCTATCAGATGTTGGAAGTGTGTAGAAAAAAGTAAATTAAGATTTGTGATCCTATTGAGTAGAGTGTTAACTAGTATATTTAATACATTTTATGAACAAGAAGTCCACATAGGTTAAAAAAAAAGGCAAATTTGTTAATTTATTTTAGTATCTGATATGGCAAGAGAAAAACTGATTTTTGAAATTTCACATGAAATTTCAAATTTGCTATTAAAATATCCTAATGTATCACATATAATTTATGGAAAACTAACTATTTAAAAAATTTATCATTGTCTCCTTTCTCTTAAAGGTTTAATTTTTAGATATCCAGAAGATGATTATGAGTCGTTTCCACTCTCAGAATCTGTACCTCTCTTCTGCCTTCCTATGGGAGCTACTATTGAATGTTGGGATCCCCAAACCAAATACCCACTTCCAGTTTTTTCAACTTTTGTCTTGACAGGTTCTTCTGCGGAAAAGGTATGTTTTTTCCCCTTTTTTATTTAACCTATTTTGTTCATGTTTTAATAGTGTAAAATGATTAATATAACCTAAGTTTTATTTGAATGTTAGGATTATTTAGACAGAATACATTTTGGTTTAAATTTGTTCTATAATGCCCAAGGTGGAAAGGTCAACATGAAAATTGCTATTAGGATGTTCATACCCCTGGAGTTTTTACAGAGTCAACTACAAAGTCCTTCTGGAGAGACAGCCCCCAATACCCAGGCCTTAAAATGAGATTATAGTAAAAGTTAGAAGACATAGTTACCATAGGAAGAATTAACAAGACTCATAATACAAAGCTGGATTAGACTTTCAAGATACTGAAATGAGTTGGCTCAGCGGTAGAGCGTCGGCCTGGTGTGCGGGGGACCCGGGTTCGATTCCTGGCCAGGGCACAGGAGAAGCATCCATTTGCTTCTCCACCCCCCCCCCTTCCTCTGTCTCTCTCTTCCCCTCCCGCATCCAAGGCTCCATTGGAGCAAAGATGGCCCAGGCGCTGGGGATGGCTCCGTGGCCTCTGCCCCAGGCGCTAGAGTGGCTCTGGTCGTGGCAGAGCGACACCCCGGAGGAGCAGAGTATCGCCCCCTGGTGGGCAGAGCGTGGCCCCTGGTGGGCGTGCCGGGTGGATCCCGGTCGGGCGCATGCGGGAGTCTGTCTGACTGTCTCTCCCCGTTTCCAGCTTCAGAAAAGAAAAAAAAAACAAACTGAAATGATAGAATAACAATATGAAGGAAAATATAAATTTAATATATAATTTAAGCCCCTAAAAGAGGGGTTCAAAGCATCAGGGAAAGAACAGGATATTTTGAAAATAAATAGACAGATTAGAAACTATTAAATGTCTAGTGATGAAAAATATGGTTCTTAAAATTGAATTCAATGAATGGTTTAAACAGCAAAGAAGACATACATGAAGGGAGAATTAATGAAGTTGAAAATAGGTCGCTTCAAATGTAGCACAAAAACATAAAATATAAAAGGAGTTTAAATATGTGCAGGAAAGAATCAGAAGGACCAATGAATATTTAATGAATTCCAGAAGGAGAAATCAGAAAAGGGGGAGGCAGCACATAAATAGATAACGGTTGAGAGTTTCCAGAATGGATGAAAAATTGAGTCTTTAAAGATATACTCTGAACCTTCAGTACAAAAAAAAAGAAAAATACAAAATCACCTCTTTTTCATAGGGAACACCAAGACAAAAATCAACAGAAAGAAGTGACATTTACTTTTAAAGGATTAGTAATTTCTCAACAACAATAATGAAGGTCAGAAGAAAAATAATATATTAAAATGAAGGGAGTAAGCAAAGATAGTTTAAATAGCATGCAGAAAAGAAAAGATGAATAACAGATCTCATTGGAGTTGAAGAACATCAGTTCATTCAAAGATACCACTAAGAAAGTGTAAAAGCAGACCACAAGCTCAGAGAAAACAATGCGATATATACAGTGTGTTCGTAAAGTCATGGTGCACTTTTGACCGGTCACAGAAAAGCAACAAAAGACGATAGAAATGTGAAATCTGCACCAAATAAAAGGAAAACTCTCCCAGTTTCATACCTATTGAGTGCAGTTCGATGTGGGCTCACGCACAGATTTTTTTAGGGCTCCTTAGGTAGCTATGCCGTATAGCCTCTACAGACTCGTCACTGACTGATGGCCTACCAGAACGGGGTTTCTCCACCAAACTGCCAGTTTCCCTCAACTGCTTATCCCACCGAGTAATGTTATTTCTATGTGGTGGCGCTTCGTTATAAACGCGCCGATATTCACGTTGCACTTTGGTCACGGATTTGAATTTAGCGAGCCACAGAACACACTGAACTTTCCTCTGGACCATCCACATCTTGACTGGCATGGCTGTGGGCTGCTCCGCTGTAGACACGGTGTTACGTCATCATCTGCGCATGCGCACAAGCTGCCACATCATCCTACAGAAACTGGGAGGGTTTTTTTTTATTTGGTGCAGATTTCACATTTCTGTCTTCTTTTGTTGCTTTCCTGTGACCGGTCAAAAGTGCACCATGACTTTACGGACACACTGTATAGTCAAGATGGGTCTTGTATACACATAAATATAGGATTTCTACATTATCAGCAAGGAAAAGAAGCGATCCAGCAATTATACTCTTGAGCAATCCCATGATATATGAATGTATACATCTTCGAAAAACATATATATGCTTTATTTGTAACTGTCAAAAATTGAAAACATATAAAAGCAGTAATATTGAATGTTAATTTAAAATAAAAAAATCAGAAATAAATATTAGAAAATAAAAAATAAGACTACAGATATAGTAGAAATTTAAAATTAAAAATTTTCTTAGGAAGCTTGATAAAATAGGCAGTTTTATGGATAATTATAACTAACCAAAGCTGACTCTTGTGGATCAAACATTTCAAAATACATCTGTGGCCTCATTCTACAGACTACAAGTTCATAACCACTGTATTAAAGATGATGAAGGCTAAGACCCAGGACAGTGTCTGGAGTATAGTAAAATATTCACTGAATAAAGACCAACTATATTACCTGGATTGCTTACAACTAAGCTAACTCTTTAGCTTAATAATCATTTACTGATTCATCTGAAAGCAATAAATATAAATGAAAATTTTAGGATCTTCAAACACCTGAGTTACCAAAGTTGACCAGTAGAGAACAACAAAGCCTCATTAAGATGCTTTTGTTAAATTGCTTGTTAAAAATACCTTTCAGATCACTTTGAAGTAATTGTATTTGGGATTGTTGTATCTGTAAAAACAAGGGTTAAGGTGATCTATCTAAGTCATTGTAAGATTTATGTAAGTATTACTATCCAGTCTGAGAACTTTTCATCACCTTAAACAGAAGCCTCCCTCACCCCACCCCAAGTCCCTGGTAACCTTTCTTATTTTTGTTTCTATTAATTTGCCTATGCTAGGTAGCTTGTATAAATGGAATAATATAAAATTTGTCCTTTTGTGTCTGGCTTACTCACTTAGCATAATGTTTTTAGGATTTTTCTATGTTGCTGCATCTATCAGAATTTCATTTCTTTTTAAGGATAACATTCCATTGCATGTATATTCCACATTTTTTTTGTTTATTCATCTGTTGATGGACATTTTGTTTGTTTCCACCTTTTGGCTATTGTGGATAATGGTGCTTTGAAAATTGGTGTACAAATATCTGTTTGAGTCCTTGTTTTGAATTCCTTTGGGTATACAGGTTTCTCTACTCTCTGAAAGTAGAGCATACTTATGAAATCTTTTGCAAGCTGAAATAGTGTAATGTGAAGAAACAATTAGGTACCATTAATTTATATAGTAAAATTTTTTAATGTCACCAGATTCCAAAAATAACCTACCCAACCATACCAAATAAGACACAAAACCTGTAACACTAACATATAGTAAAAGTAGGAATGATGTGATAAATACACACCATGTCTTCTACACCAATCAGTCTGCTTAAACAATAGACTTTCCATTTTACCCATTACTGGATGCCAACTAAAGAAAAACCACTTTGCTACTGGCAAAACCAATAGTAACTTTGGCAGTTTTCAAGATTTTTTCTTTCTTTATTTAAATAGTACAATTGGTGGACCAGGCAAATCCAACAGATGGAGGATGTCTTTATTTAGTTCACGATTAAAACACTTTAGTTATGTCATTTTATGCTAAGCATAATACTCTTATAAGCTCTCTTTGGCTTTTCTGATACCTGAGGACACAATTTGCTAACAGAAGTACAAATCAATCGAGATAAGTTGCAGATGCTCACAGACAAACTTCAGAGTGTGGGGGCTTGCAGTGGAGATGCTGAGTGTGGTTCCCTGGGAAGGAGCTTGGTGCTGCCACTGGAGCTGCTTGAGGTGTGCACTGCCTCTGTATCGGCTCACTGCAGAACAAATGCTGAATGCTATTTTTGCTTTTTGCCTTTTTTCATGAAAGTGAAAGTCCTCTTTGGATTTATTTCTGTTAGTATAAACATTTACTAACATAGGTCTTTTGTAAAAGCGACGTGGCATAACATGAACTTTCAAAAAGTAGGGAATACTTGTATTCCTAAGAGCAGTGTTGCTGTATCATCTGGTAATTCTTTATTTAACTTAAGAGGAGCTGCCAAACTGTTTTCCATAGCAGCCACACCAGTTTATATTCCTATCAGCAATGTTGAGATTTTTCTTTTCATTTTTCTGTCATATATTCCAAGCAAATATTTCTGTGGAATAAGAGGAAAAAGAAATTAATTGTTAAAAATCTTCAAATCTTATAATGGAATTCTGTTGCTCTGTAGGTATATGGAGCTGCCATCCAGTTTTATGAGCCGTACTCTTGGGAACTTCTAACAGAGAAACAGCTTATGCAACTGGGCCTTTTGACACCTGTGGAGAGAAAAAGGGTTTCCAAATCCATCAATTCAAACAAATGCATTTGTTTACTCTCACACTGGCCTTTTTTTGAAGCTTTTAGAAAATTTCTCATGTTTATCTACAAACTTTCTGTGTCTGGACCACATCCTCTCCCCATTGAAAAGTATGTATAATTATTAAAGAGATGTCTGGTAGAAAAACTGGGTGTACATCCGCATATATATATATATATACACACATATATACTGCTCACAAAAATAAGGGGATATTTCAAGATGAATATGAAGTGATGAAAAAAAGAAGCATTTGATTTTTTTTATTAAACAAGAACATCAGAAAAGCAAATGACAACTCAAAGAAAGTTGTTTCATTATGCAAATGAGATGCAAAACAACTTTTATTTCATTGGTGAAAATGCACTATACAAAAGGCTGAAAGTACTGGAGTGTCTATCTGCACGTTCCCTGATTCCTTAATTTTTGTGAGCAGTTGTATATACACATTTCATTGTTTATCTGACTTTAAGCAGCAAAGTTGGAAGGAGAGTCATAGTCACCCTACTTTTCACTTGCTCCCTTTTTCACCTAATCATTGATTGAATTAAAAATTGTTTTGTGGATGAGGATGACCAAATAATAATCTCCTTTTGAAAATTCAGCTGAGGAAGGAACTTAATATATGTTGTACTGTGTGTGTTCTTCTAAGTCATTCTCTAATAACCAAGAAAAAAATAGCTGTTGATGCACATAAACATACATATATACCCAACCATACAAGTGGTTATTCCAAGTTCTAACTATAAAATATCTCTAAAATGATCAAGAAATTAATAAAAGTGAGTTAATTGATGTTAAAAATGAGGTTTTGGTTTTAGCATTGACAGAATTCTACATGTTTTTCCTTTGATTTATAATTCTCTTTTTTATGGAAATTTTTTGTAAGCAAAAAAAATATATACTATATGTGGAGCGTCTTTTCTTTTTTTTTTTTTTTTTTTTTTTTTTTTTTGTATTTTTCCAAAGTTAAAAGCGGGGAGGCAGTCAGACAGACTCCCACATGCGCCTGACCAGGATCCACCTGGCATGCTCACCAGGGGGTGATGCTCTGCCCATCTGGGGCATTGCTATCTTGCTGCGGTGGAGCCATTCTAGTGCCTGAGGCAGAGGCCATGGAGCCATCCTCAGCGCCCGGGCCAACTTTGCTCCAATGGAACCTTGGCTGCAGGAGGGGAAGAGAGAGAGAGAGAGGAAGGAGAGGGGGAAGGGTGGAGAAGCAGATGGGCACTTCTCCTCTGTGCCCTGACCGGGAATCAAACCCGGGACTTCCACATGCTGGGCCGACACTCTACTGCTGAGCCAGCTGGCAAGGGCTGGAGCCTCTGTCTTTTGAAAACCACTTTTCTGACTTCTAGTGGCACATTGACTTCTGTTCATTGTAGTAAAGAATTTATGTAACCTGCTGGTGGAAATGTATTATAGTATGCCTAAACATAGATTTCCTTACAGTTTGGAAAATCTCACAGAGCAGAGTACCAGCAAAACATACTAGTTTAGTAGATAACTTGGGAGTAGTTATTAATAGGTTTTAAAATAATGCTGTTCAAATTCACCTTTAAAAAGTAGTGAAGTAGCCTGACCAGGCGGTGGCACAGTGGATAGAGTGTCGGACTGGGATGTGGAGGACTCAGGTTCGAGGCCCCAAGGTCACTAGCTTGAGAGCGTGCTCATCTGGCTTGAGCAAAAAGCTCACCAGCTTGGACCCAGAGTCACTGGCTCGAGCAAGGGGTTACTTGGTCTGCTAAAGCCCCATGATCAAGGCACATATGAGAAAGTAATCAATGAACAACTAAGGTGTCACAACGAAAAACTGATGATTGATGCTTCTCATCTCTCTTGGTTCCTGACTGTCCCTATCTATCCCTCTCTTTAACTCTCGCTCTGTCTCTGTAAAAATAAATAAATAAATAAAAAGATATATATTTAAAAATAAATAAATAAATAAAAATAAAAAGTAGTGAAGTAGTGGGCATAAACTTATCACAACTTGATGTGGAAATATGGTTTCAACTTTTAGGTTGTACTCCTGGAATGCCAATCTAATGGTTCATAATTCTAATTTAACTTTTAGCTGTCAGATTAACTTAAAATTGTTTAAATTAATATTTAATATGAATAAGAGGCTAGCAACCTTTTGAAAATTAAGTCTCTATAAATAGTTTATGTAAATAAAGTCAATGTACACTGTATTGATCAATTTTTTTTTATGTTTGAAATTTAACTGCATGTTAGAAGCCTCTTAAGAACTCAGAAGTTTGGAGAAACTTAAGAAACATTATTCATAGGTGGAAAAATAGAGAGGGTAAATGGTTTGCCAAAAGTTATAGTTGGGATTAAATGCTATATTAGTTTTAATTTAGTATATGACAATTAATTCATCCCCATATTGGTACTGATAACCATGGCAATAAAAATTAGCTTCTTTTATGAAAATCATATTCATGTTACTCTTATTTTTCTGGCAATAATAGATACCCTATTATGAACTGTTAATCAGGAATTACATTGTGCATTTCAGAAGTTTAGTAGGATGAGTACATTTATTTACACTATTTAGCATAAATTTTAGGTAAGTGATTTTGTCATATTTGGGATGATATATAATGATATCTAATATTTGTTAAAATATATGAGGCATTGTAGAAAAGTAATTATCTTTATTTTTAATCTTTTTTTTCAGGCATATTTCACATTTTATGCAAAATATCCCCTTTCCGTCACCACAAAGACCAAGAATCCTTGTACAGGTAATTAAAAAAGTGTATTTGAGGGGAGCCTTGCATATGTTAATTATAGTCATTGCAGAGTGGGGGTTCCGTGGCTCTTTGGGTTTGGAATGGAGCAATATGCATTTATAAAGTCCTTGAATTTCCTGTATTTTTATAATTTATATCTTTACTGAACATCCTTTGTACTGACTTTTTGAATATTGGGTGTATAGTATTGGAATAATTAAAATTCTTAGTTCATGACATTATCAACATTGGTTTATATATAGCCTTTATGTAGCTGGCTTTAATAACTTAAAACCCAGAATTTTTTTATGGGAATATTTTTAATATGAGAGTGACTAATATTAAACATGAAATGAGTTATGATTGGAGGGTGAAAGTGAACTAGTTTGTACTAGTGCTCTTCAAACTATGTTAAGGGACTAGTTTCTTTTTATTTCCAGTCAGTGGCAGACCTATATAAATATACAGCTTGTGACATGTGGAACTTACTGTGTGAGATGTGTATAGACATGAATAGGTCTATAACTGTCCAAAGACATGAGTTTACTGATCATGTTCTTGGATGTGCAAGCATTGTCAGATTGCCATAAAAATTTCTGAATGGCTTGCTCTCCATTTATATACCGTCTCTTCCTGAACCCATAGCAGTTTACAGATTGGCACTTTTAGTAGTGCTCATCTATGGAGGCAAGTGATTTAAAAATTTTTTCTAAGATGTTATCAAAATTATATGTAATATGGTAGCATTAAGTCAAATACTGTTAATCTTGAATGTACTTCACTTCAGCGAGTATTAATATATGTAATTTCCAAGTGCTTACCAGTGTTTAGAGTAAATAAATTTTGAGGCTTAAATTTTTTATTTTTTTATTTATTGATTTTAGAGAAGAGAGAGAGAGACATTGATTTGTTGTTTCACTTATTTATACATTCATTGGTTGATTCTTAACCTGGGATCAAACCCTTAACCTTTACATATTGGGATGACACTAACCAACTGAGCTACCTGGCTAGAGCAAATTTGAGGCTTTTACAAAGCAATTATTTCTTAATTTTTAAATAACTACATTTTAACCAATTAACAAAATAAAAAATCAATTGAATTAACAATTTAATTAAAATGAACGAATACAGTACCTTTGAGTAAATATAGCTGTTGTTTTATATCTTAGTACATTTTTCCAACACTGTTGTGTTAGCCTGTACATTAAAATATTTTCTATTTTATATTTGATCTAAACATTTAGGTTTTGAAATTGGCTTGGTTAATTTATCTTTTTTTTTTTAAAGCTATCAGTCCATGATGCATTAATATTGTCACAGCCAGTTTCCACACCTTTACCACTAAGGTAAATAATGCTATCTAATAATGATATATTTATTCATTTGGAGCAGAGTGCTTTATAGTGGTTTTCAATGTTTTTAGTCTTGGGGACCAATGAAAATAGAATTATTTCGGGGACTGCTAAGGTAGAAATCACCCTGAGCATAAGTGAATTCACCTAATTGGGTCTGTAATCTTCATACATCAGAGTGGTTAACTCTTTTTGCAGACCAGCACAAAATTTCTGGTGGACTGATCCATGGACCAGTGGTTAAGAAATACCATTTTAAGGGTTAGGATAAGAAAGTGCTATTTTTACAAACTATGTAAGGATGGCCTTAATGTTTCTAACTTTGATAGCTGGATGGATGGTGGGGCCATTTTATTTTATTTTTTAAATTAAATGAGAGGCGGGGAGGCAGAGAAACAGGCTCCATCATGTACCCCAACTGGGATCCACCTGGCAAGCCCCCTACCAGGCAATGCTCTGCCCATCTGGGGCTGCTGCTTAATTGCTGAGCAACTGAGCCATTTTAGTGCCTGAGGTGAGGCCATGGAGCCATCCTCAGTGCTTGGGGTCAACTTGCTCCAACCATTGGAGCCACTGGCTGCAGGAGAAGAGAGAGAAGGGAGGGGGAGGGGTGGAGAAACAGATGGTCGCTTCTCCTGTGTGCCCTGATCGCAAATTGAACATGGAACTTCCACACGCTGGGGCCAACACTCCACTGCTGAGCCGACCAGCTAGGGCAGTGGGGCCATTTTAAAAATGGAATACTGAAGCCTGACCAGGCGGTGGCACAGTGGATAGAGTGTCAGACTGGGATGCAGAGGACCCAGATTCGAGACCCCAAGGTTGCCAGCTTGAGCGTGGGCTCATCTGGTTTGAGCAGAGCTCACCAGCTTGGACCCAAGGTCGCTGGCTTGAGCAAGGAGTTACTCGGTCTGCTGAAGACCCACGGTCAAGGCATATATGAGCAAAGCAATCAATGAACAACTAAGGTCTCGCAACGAAAAACTGATGATTGATGCTTCTCATCTCTCCGTTCCTGTTCTTGTCTGTCTGTCCCTGTCTATCCCTCTCTCTGACTCTGGCTCTGTAAAAATAAATAAATAAATAAAAAATGGAATACTGAATAGTTGCAAGATTGAATATAAGAATACCTTTTTTTTTTCTTCTCATCTGCACTCCACATGTTCAGTTCGTAACTAAATGTTCAAAAGTGCACTGATTTTTACCTAAAGTATCTTAAATCTTTTAGTTTCTCTCCATGTGCATCACTAATCCAGGCTAGCATGATCTCTCAACTGAACTACTTAAGTACCTCCTAATTGAAACCTGCTCTTTTCTTCCTTAGTTCTTTATTCACACTGTAGCCAGTTTATTCTTTTGAGAATGCAAAATATAATTGTGTCATTTTTATTTTGGCATAATTTCTTGTTATTTTTATCTCTTCCTTTACTATGCTTTAGTCATAGTAGATTTATTTTAATTTCTTGAATCTGATGAGCCTTTGTATATGTTCCCTCTACCCATTCCCACCCTTACCTCTGTTCTTTGAGCTCTGCTCATATGGTTAATCTTCAGATATATATTTCCTAATAAACACTCCTTTGTTAGTTACCAAGGGATAAATATGAATCATTCTGTTAGACTGTTTCATTAGATTTGCTACTTTTCAGTGATAACTAAATCAGGACTTGAAATCAATCACTGTATTAAGCTCTAGGAAATAGTTTAATAAACAAATCCTAAGTCGTTTTAGCAAAATAGTGCATAATCATCTCTCTTTCTCTTTTTCTAGTGGAGCCAACTTTAGCACCTTGTTAATGAATCTGGGTCCTGAGAATTGTGCAACACTGCTGTTCTTTGTGTTACTTGAGAGTAAGATTCTGCTGCATTCTCTTAGGCCAGCTGTGTTGACTGGAGTAGCTGAAGCTGTTGTAGCTGTAAGTACAGAATTTTTCCTTTTAGTACAGTATTACTGGCAATTTTTACTCTAAAGGAAAACTTTCTTTAATGAAAGCAACTTTGGAATTACCAGTGAAAATTTAACATAAAAATAATGGGGTAGCAAAGAGAAACTTGATCTGTTTGAGAGAAAATTTCAAATTCTCAGTTTTTCATATTTTAGAGTTCTTCAGAGAATCTATATGATTACATATTAAAACTTGTAAATTAAACTTATTAAATGAAATGCTCTGGACAATGTCAGCTGCCCTAATATTAATAGAAATAAATTTTAGAGTTACTTTCTCCCAATTTTAATTTTTAATCATTGTAAGCCAATAACCTATAGGAAATTCTAAGTGATTTTGAAATAGGATAATATACAAATGCTTAGTAGCTTGGAGTAAGCACTGAATAAATACTTGTTAGATCAACTAATGGGATATGTCTTCAGGATCTTAATTTGGTCAGAGAAATACTCTAGGACTGAAAACAGTGATAACTTGTGAGATGGGTTTAGGGAAGCAAAGAACTTCATTATATATAAAGTTTTCAAGCCTTCACAGTTGCATGTGAAAGTAAAAGTCATTACAACAGGAAAATATTTGTTAATGAACTGACCAGTTTTAGAAAGGTCCCACTCAAATATTCCTGCCTATAAAATATTAGTGTTTATTCATGCCCCTTTGCAGAATGTTTGTGGCCCAGTCTCTTGATTGCTTTCAGCAGTATAGTTCAAGAACAGGTGGAAAAGTTGCAATATGAAGTTGGAAATTTTATGAAAAAAATGCAAGATTTTGTGGACTTTATGTAATTAATGTTGGAGAGCTCTTGGAATTGCATGCAGAACCACTGGTAAAGGAGGATTTGGCAGTTAAGCAATTTGAAGAAGAAAAAAAAAGAATGGTGACAGGATAAATTCTTCAAAAGGAGAATTATTTGAATATAAGAGAATATAAAAAAATTAATGGAGCCCATTGCAAAAATTAATGAAACCAATGGATGTTTTTGTAGCAGTGACCCTATTTATGATTGTGATGCAGAACTCAAAGGTGAAGACAAGTGTGTCATATTTTGCTATCAGATAGTTTTGTACTAAAATTTCTTACATAGTTGTGGATGTAATGTTGAACAGAAGATAGTTTTTATTGAAGGAATTCTGAAGTCCTTGCAATTTTCTTATGCAAGTGGCCTTGTCTCTTTGTTCTCTGACCTCATTTTTTACTACTCTTCCCCTTGATCACTCTACTCCAGCCACGCTGGACTTCTTGCTATACTTGAAGCATGTTAGGTAGGCCACATACCTTTGCTCTACTGTTCCTTCTCTTTGAAGCACTTTTCTAGATAATCCCCTTGGCTAAATCCCTCCCTCACCTCCTTCAGGTTTCAGTTCAGTTGTCACTTTCTTAAGGAGGCCTCTGCCCTGTTTGGCCTATTTAGTGATACCACCCCCCCCCCCTTCTCTTCTGAACTCTAAACCCCTTTCACTTGGCTTTACTTTTTCATTTTTCTGTAGCACTTAACAGTTCCTTACATGGTATATCTTTCATTTGTTATATCTTCTGCTAATTTTCTGTCTCTTCCTGCTAGAACAGGTATTGGCAAACTATGGCCCAGTAGTCAAAACCTGCCTGCCACCTGTTTTTATGATGATTCACTGGAATATAGGCCATTTATTTACATATTACATATGATTGCTTTCATGCATGAAGAAAGAGTTAAGTATTTGTGACAATATGGCTCTCGTGTCCTATAGCATTTCCTATCTTTTATAGAAAAAAAATTACTGACTTTTATGTACGACTATAAACCTCATGAAAGCAGAGATCTTTGTTTTATTCAGTGTTATTCTCCATCATCTAGAACAGTGCATGATACATATTAAGTACTCAGATATTTGATGAGTAAATAAATGATTGAAGATAAAAATCCCAATTTTGGATAACTATCTGGAATAACTGGCAGAGGTAATAGATGTTACAGGCATTTTGGGGGGGTGAGTGTTGATGGATAAGGTAAGAATCGAATTAGACTTTAAAACAGGGGTCCCCAAACTACAGCCTGCGGGCCACATGCGGCCCCCTGAGGCCATTTATCTGGCCCCTGCTGCACTTCCGGAAGGGGCACCTCTTTCATTGGTGTTCAGTGAGAGGAGCACAGGATGCCACAGCGCTGCAAAGTGCGGTGCTGCTCACGTACAGTACTACTTCCGGTGACGTGGGATGCACACGTCACGGCTACGGAAGCGCATCATATCACTTGTTACGGCTAGCAGTGACAAATATGAAACCGGACATTGATCATCTCATTAGCCAAAAGCAGGCCCATAGTTCCCATTGAAATACTGGTCAGTTTGTTGATTTAAATTTACTTATTCTTTATTTTAAATATTGTATTTGTTCCCTTTTTTTTTTTTTTTTACTTTAAAATAAGATATGTGCAGTGTGCATAGGGATTTGTTCATAGTTTTTTTATAGTCTGGCCCTCCAACGGTCTCAGGGACAGTGAACTGGACCCCTGTGTAAAAAGTTTGGGGACCCCTGCTCTAAAAGATAGCAAATATTTTTATAGTAGAGGAAAAATTTTATTATCAATCATTTAACATTTAATATTAGTTGATTATTAAATTTTTAATCTGAATTTTAGTTAACCTTATCTTAAAAATAACAAAACAACAGCCTGACCAAGATATAGTGCAGTGGATAGAGCGTTGGAATGGGATGCGGAGGACTGAGGTTTGAAACCCCGAGGTCACAGGCTTGAGTGCGGGCTTATCTGGTTTGAGCAAGGCTCACCAGCTTGAGCCCAAGGTCCCTGTCTTGAACAAGGGGTCACTCAGCCTGCTGTAGCCCCCTGGTCAAGACATATATGAGAAAGCAATCAATGAACAACTAAGGTGCTGCAACAAAGAATTGATGCTTCTCATCTCTCTCCTTTCCTGTCTGTCTGTCCCTGTCTCTCTCTCTGTCTCTATCACAAAAAAACACACAAACAACAACAATAAGCATATCCATCAGTGGATGAGTGGGTAACAAAGATGTGGTACATTTACATAATGGAATACTATGTGGCAAAAAGAAAGAAGGAAACTTGACCTTCTGCAACAGCATGGATGGACTGGAGATTACTATAAGTGAAATAAGCCAGGCAGAGAAAGACAGATACTGTATGATCTCACATATACATGGAATCTAATAAACACAGTAAAGTGAAGAACAAAATAGAAACAGAGTCAGGGTCACTAGGAATAGATGAACAGCTGTTAGGGAAGGGGGAAAAGAGGATGGGGTCAAAGAAGATGAAGGGAGTAGCCAAAATCATATATAGGTAACATAGATACAGACAACAGGGTAACAATTCCCAGAGGGAAAAGTTGGGAGGCAAGGGGAAATAAGGGTGGAAGGAGACTTTGCAAGAGGAATGGGGAGGCACGATGAGGGGTGTAGAGGTTTTTATATTGAGTGGAATACTTGAAACTATGACAACACATTAAAATTAAAAACAAAAACAAGTATATATGATAGAATTATGGTTTAGCTTTGTAAAGGAGACCTGGTAAAGATTCTTAACCTATGTTTCATATTGATGAATGATTTGAATATGTCAAGCTTCACTGAAGTTGGAGACCATTTATGTTTTTTTGAGTGGTTAGGAAATTTCAGTCAACTATTACCATTCCCTAGGGAATCATTTTAATTGTTTTGATTCCTTTGTACTCTCAGTTGGATTTTGGTCAGAGGTTATTTTGAGACTTAATAGATCAATGAAATGCTTAAGATTTAAATGTCATGAGTTTGTTTTATAATTTTTTAGGCAATTTTCTACTTTGACTTTTTCCATAAAACTGAACATGGGTTTTAAATAGACATTAGATGAATTAATATGCAAAGAGATGTTAGCATTTTTATTTATTTATTTTTAAAGTGTTTATTTATATTGATTTTTAGAGACAGAGGAAGGGAGAAAGGGCAGGGGTAGACAGGAACATTGATCTGCTCCTGCATGTGTCCTGACTGGGGATCAAACCGGCAACCTCTGTACTTTGGGATGATGCTCTAACCCAGTGGTCCCCAATGTTTTTTGGGCCACGGACCGGTTTAATGTCAGAAAATATTTTCATGGACTGGCCTTTAGGGTGGGACGGATAAATGTATCACGTGACCAAGACAAGCGTCAAGAGTGAGTCTTAGACGGATGTAACAGAGGGAATCTGGTCATTTAAAAAAAATAAAACATTGTTCAGACTTAAATAGAAATAAAACAGAAATAATGTAAGTTATTTATTTTTTCTCTGAGGACCGGTACCGGTCTGTGGCCCGGGGGTTGGGGACCACTGATCCAACCAACCTAGCTACCAGGCAGGGCTAGCTGTTAGCATTTTTATTGTGCCTGTGATCATTGTCATGCTTAAAGGTTTTAATTACATTGGCTCTTAGTACTGCTTAGTAATGGTTTATTGTCATGTAGTTTTTGGAATGATTTTTAAGATAAAAGAAATTAGACTTAACTGCTTCCTAATGGTCTTTTCAGCAATATTAGTTAATTACATAATTTTATTCCAAATTTTAAATTTGGCTAATTTTTGAAAACTTTTTCCCCAGATGATCTTTCCATTTCAGTGGCAATGCCCATATATTCCTCTGTGTCCTCTGTCCTTGGCGGCAGTGCTTAGTGCACCTTTACCGTTCATAGTTGGAGTAGACTCAAGGTATTTTGATCTTCACGACCCTCCACAAGATGTTGTTTGCATTGACTTGGATACAAACATGTTATATGTGTAAGTTGATTCTTTTTATATCATCTCCCATTTATATTTTTCCTCATATGTAGTTATAGCTCACTGAAAGTGTCTAAAAATGTGCTCCTTTTAAAAGTTGTTAATAAGTTTTCATCAGTGAATCTCAACCAGAGCAAGTATCAGAACCCTGGAAAGCTGTGTGATTTTGAAAAGATCGACGTCTACATTATAATAGTTTATACTTGGATACTAATGTTAATGGTGGACAATACGTTTATCAAAAGAGAATATGGATTTTTAGAAAAGATTAAACACTGCTCTTAGAGCTCAAGAATGGACATACTTTCTAGGTTTAATTCAAAATCTATGTGTAAGCTTTTAAAAAATGGGTTTACCTATTTAAATTTAGTCACAATATAGGGCAGGGGTCTCAAACTCAACTCAGCATGTGGGCCGCAGAGCAAGATCATAGCCGTTTGGCGGGCCGCACTAGGTCTACAAAAGGCAACTGTTATGCAACACTTTTCTCACTGCAGTTGAAAACAAAAAAAAAATCAGTACAACAAGCACAATCGTACATGCAGTTTACTCAGTGTCACAAAACGACCAGAAACTGTAGTTCGCATCACAACTGCTGTTAACTAAGCTAATATCTAGCTAGGATGCTAGAGAAATGAAAAATACAAGTAGGCCCCTAGGCTTACTTAATTTTATCCAAAATATTTTGAACTTCGTGGATTAGTCTGCGGGCCACACAAAATTGTTTGGCGGGCCGCGAGTTTGAGACCCCTGATATAGGGTAATATTATGTCATTTCCTTAGTTGTTAAGATTTGAATTTTTATAAGTATATATTTTATTGCAGAGAAACTGATATTAAAAAATAGTCATAGTCTGTGTTTACTGGAGGTGATAAATATACACAGCAGTGGTGTGACTGGGAATTGAGAGTAGTGTACCACATTAGTAAAGGAAACAGCTCTGGTGGATACTTAAAAGCAAACCCTACCTCACTCCCCTGTCCCCCAAATGGGAAAGATTAGTAAGTATTGATAAGTTCCTAGTGTTGGTGCCAACTTCCAGGCCTTGGAGTACTTTTATTCTGTACTGTTTGTGATTAGAAGAAAGTAAAAAGAATTGTTTGGAGTGAGACTTCAGTGGTCACAGCAATTGAATTGGTTGGGAAAATTTTCAAAAGTGAACCAAAGGAGTAACTTGTAAGAAGGAAGAAAATGTTTGTTATAACTTTAAAAATAATTTTGAAATGGATCTTTCTTTATATTTTGAAACTATAATTGTGGTAGCTCTTCCCTATGTATTTGTAGATTTACTTATAGCCTGGAAATAATGAACCACTTGTATGCACTAAATATTTTTTATAGCAACATTTTGTTGTTTTTTAGGGCTATCCCTGAAAAACTATTATTTCAGGGTTGTATGCATTGTGCTTTGGGAAATGATTATTTATGAAGTTGTAACTCAGATGTTTACCTTATTTTATTTACTGTTCTGAATAAAATAATATTGTGGAGATTCTTTTGTTATTTTTAAGTGAAAGGAAGGGAGATAATGAGACACTCCTGAATGAGCCCTGATTGGGATCTACCCAGTAACCCCCGTCTGGGGCCAATTCTCTAATCAGCCAAGTTATCATCAGCTCCTGAGGCCAACACTTGGACCAGCTAAGCCATTTTCAGCGCCCGGGGCTGACACTCAAACCAATTGAGCCACTGATTGTGAAAGGGGAAGAGGGAGAAAAGGGGAAGGGGGAGAGAAGTAGATAGTTGGGTTTCTTGTGTGCCTTATCCAGAAATCGAACCCAGGACATCCATACACTGGGCTAACACTCCATCCACTTCGCCAACCAGCCAGGCCCTGGAGATTTATTTATTTATTTATTTATTTTTTATTTATTTTATTTTAATGGGTGACATTGACCAATCAGGGTACATAGGTTCAGAGAACACATCTCCAGGTTATTTTGACATTTGATTATGTTGCATACTCATCACCCAAAGTCATATAGTCTTCTGTCACCTTCTATCTGGTTTTCTTTGTGCCCCCCCCCCCCCCCCCCCCGTAACCACCACACTCTTGTCCATGTCCCTGAGTCTCATTTTTATGTCCCATCCCACCTATGTATGGAATCACATAGTTCTTAGTTTTTTCTGATTTACTTGTTTTACTCAGTATAATGTTATCAAGGTCCATCCATGTTGTAAATGATCCGATGTCAACATTTCTTATCGCTGAGTAGTATTCCATAGTATATATGTACCACATCTTCTTTATCCAATCATCTACTGAAGGGCTTTTTGGTTGTTTCCATGTCTTGGCCACTGTGAACAATGCTGCAATGAACATGGGGCTGCATGTGTCTTTACGTACCAGTGTTTTTGAGTTATGGAGGTATATTCCCAGTAGAGGGATTGCTGGGTCATATGGTAGTTCTATTTTTAAGTTTTTGAGGAACCACCATACTTTCTTCCATATAGTTGTACTACTACTTTACATTCCCAACAGTGAATGAGGGTTCCTTTTTCTCCACAGCCTCTCCAACACTTGTTATTATTACCTGTCTTGTTGATAATAGCTAATCTAACAGGTGTAAGGTGGTATCTCATTATAGTTTTGACTTGCATTTCTCTAAAAGATGAGCATCTTTTCATATATCTGTTGGCCATTTGTATTTCTTCCTGGGAGAAGTGTCTTTATGTCCTATTTCCATTTTTTTTATTGGATTATTTGCTTGTTTGTTGTTGAGTTTTATGAGTTCTTTGTATATTTTGGATAATAGGCCCTTATCTGTGCTGTTGTTTGAAAATATCATCTCCCATTTAGTTGGCTGTCCATTTGTTTTGTTGTCAGTTTCTTTTGCTGTGCAAAAACTTCTTATTCTGATGTAGTCCCATTCATTTATCTTTGCCTTCACTTCCCTTTCCTTTGGAGTCAAATTTATAAAGTGCTCCTTGTAACCAAAATCCATGAGTTTAGTACCTACGTTTTCTTCTATGTAATTTATTGTTTCAGGTCTTATATTTAGGTGGAGATTCTTAATTCAACAGTTTTAAATAACTTCTATAAAATTTCTATTGATTCAAACATTATTTTTTAAAATAACTGAATTCTTTGCTCAGTTGTACTTATTATGAATTAGGAAGTATTTGAAATACTCAAGAATTATAGAGGATAATGTAAATAACTCCCATGTATCCACTACCAGATTCAAAAATAGAATATTGCCAGTAAATCTGATACCCCTGGATAGTCCTCTGCAGTGTATCTTGCATCATGTTGAATTTGGTTTTTATTATTTCTATGTGTTTTTAGAAATGTGTAACTGTAGCATTTTGTTTTGCATGACTTAAAAACTTTTTTATGCTTGTATAGTTTTCTGTGACTTATTGTTTTACTTGGCAATCCTTATGAGGTTAGTCCATGTTGATACATGTAGCTCTACTTCCATTTCAGTGTTTATTGGTATTGATGGATATTTAGATTGTACTTAGATTTGTGCAGTTGTTAACAAGGCTGCCCTGATCATTAATGTCCATATTTCTTTGAGTTTATGGGCAAGAATTTTGAAGCATATACCTTGAACAGCCAATGTTGGCAGGTTTTGTTAATACCACATTATTTTCCAAGTTTATCCCCTCTTCAACAGCAAATGAGAGTTCTGTTTGTTTCATATCTTTGCTAATACTTGTTATGGTCAGAATTTAAAATTTTTGCTAATTTGATGATAATGGGATCTCACTGTGGCTTTAATTCACATTTCCTTAATTAGTTGCAAATAAAACACTTTTAATTTTGTTAGTCCTTTGGTTTTTATTTCCTGTTAATAGAATTTTCCCTTTTTTGGGTGAATTTTTCTTTTTTAAAAAATTTGTGTAAATTCTTTACATAATCTGGAATTAATTCTTGGTTTCTTATATGCATTACAAGTAGCTTCTTCCACACTGACTTCTCTTTTCATTCTATTTATTGTGTCTTGATGAGGAGAAGCTTATTTTAATTGATGAAATTTATCATATTCTCTTATAGATTGCTGTTTTTGTTCTTGTATATGTAGTCTTCTGCTTGAGGTCATGAAATACTCTCTTTTGGATGTTCTTAAAGTTGTAAGGTTCTGTGCCTTTTTCATGTAGGTCTTTAGTTCAGCTAAACTTGATATTAGTGTATGATACGGCATAGAAATACCGTTGATTTTTTTTCACATGAATAAGTACCGTATTTCCCCATGTATAAGATGCTGCCATGTATAAGACACACCTTAATTTTGGGGCCTGAAATAAAAAAAAAAAGTATTACATAAAGTTATTGAACTCAAGTTTTATTCATTATAAAATTCATACAACTCCTCATTACTGTCAAAACTCCCATCCATTAACTTATCCTCATCTGTGTCTGATGACAAATCATTGTCTTTGTATATTGCCTCATCCTCAGTTCCATCTATGGCATTTGAAATGCCACACTTCTTAAATGACTTGACAACAATCTCAATCTTGATATTATCTCAGGATCTTTTCACTCAGGTACAAACTTCTCCTATAGTTGGTTTCTTCCCTCTTCCTGCTGGTGTCAGATTGTCCCCAGAAGACTTCATCCATTGGTTCCATTTGTCTCTCATGGCAGCTTTGAAGGGTTTGTTAATGCTGACGTCAAGTAGTTTGAGCTGGTTGTCAAGCCTCCAGGTATGACGGCAAGTTTTGTTTTTTGCTTTGCAGCAATCTTCTTTGTGTTTTTTGTTATGTGTGCCCTGAACTGATTAAGCACCAGTAGGGCAGGTTTGCATAAGAGCCCACCTGGTTTCCAAACTTTCTCAAACCAGATCTTTATCCCAGTCTGATCCATCCAACCCTTGTCATGAACGTGGACACTCTTTGAGGAATGTCTTCTTTTGGCATGGTTTTGTGTTTGAAAATCAGCATAGGAGGCAGCTTGGTTCCGTCGGCACAACAAGCTAGGACAACTGTATAATGGCTCTTTTCATGTCCACTTGTCTTCACAGTTACAGTTTTCACCCCCTTCTTATCAATAGTTCCGTTACTTGGGACATCAGATTGAAGGGGAACTTTGTCTGTATTTGCAATCTGTCCCAACTCAAACTGATGTGTCTTCTGACATTGAATGACAAAATGATGAAATTCAAGGACTTTCTGCTTATAGTTTTCAGTCATCTATTGGGCAAGTCTGGTGCATGTACTCATGCTTAGTCTATTCCGTTTCATGAACCTGAACCACCAATTGTGTCCTTTGAAATCAATAACTTCTTTTAAATCAACAGTTCTTCTTGCCTCATGCTGAACCATCTTTGTGGACACAGGAATTTCAATTGCCCTTTGCTCTTCAATCCATATCTTGAGTTCCCTCTCTAAATCAGGCCATTTTGCTGACTTGCTTCTCATGGCCTTCTTCTGCCGTGGCATTTTCAATAGGGTTTCTTCTTTCTATAGCCAGTTGGATTGATTTCTCAGTTGGAAGAGGACCAAACTTCCATTCAGCAGCATGATTTCCATTCACTTTTGCAAACTGGGTCACTTTTAACTTGAATTCAGCACTGTATGAAAATCTTTTCTGAGCCATTTCTGGGCAGAACGTGGCAAAACGTAGCAAAACATAACCTACCGTAATATACTGGTAACAAATGCGAAGCAATGAGCACAAAGACAACAAGCGTGGAAAATCAGGAAATGCAAGTAAAAAAATCTACAACAATGAGCGCAAAAACAAGTATGAAAAAGTGAGAAGTGCAAGTAAAAATCTAAAATTAATGTATAAAATGCACCCAGTTTTTAGACCCCAAATTTTTAAAAATAGTGTGTGTCTTATACATGGGGAAATATGGTAATCATCACATAGCACTGTTTATTGAATAATGAGTTCATTTCTTTCTCACTGTTCTTCAGTCTCAACACTATTATGTATCAGTTTCTATATCACTGTGGATATCTATTCAGGCTTATTATTCTGTTCCTTTGTTTTGTTTTAGCCTCTTGCTAATACAACACTATTATAATAATTTTAAAATTAAGTTGTGCCCGACCAGGTTCAGTGGAGAGAGCGGAGACTTGGGATGCTGAGGACCCAGGTTCAAAATCCTAAGGTCGCTGGCTTGAGCGCTTTGAGCATGGGCTTGCTGGCTTAAGTGTGAGATCATTGACATGATCCCATGGTCACTGGCTTGTGCCCAGAGGTTGCTGGCTTGAGTCCAAGGTCTCTGGCTTGAGCAAGAGGTACTGGCTCAGCTGGATCTCCCCCCACCCCCACCCTGTCAAGGCACATATGAGAAACAATCAATGAATAACTAAAGTGATGCAACCATGAGTTGATGCTTCACATCTCTCTTTCTTCCTGTCTCTCGCTAAAAAAATTTTAAATTAAAAAGTTGTATATAGCATGGATGAACCTTGGAAACATCATGCTCAGAGACTTATATGATCCCATTTATATAAAATAACCTAGGGAATTGGAGGTTAATGACTAAGGGGATGCAGATATTCTAAAATGGATAATGGCCCTGGCCGGTTGGCTCAGTGGTAGAGTGTCAGCCTGGCGTGCAGGAGTCCCAACCAGGGCACACAGGAGAAGCACCCATCTGCTTCTCCACTCCTCCCCCTCTCTGTCTCTCTCTTCCCCTCCTGCAGCCAAGGCTCCATTGGAGCAAAGTTGGCCCGGGCACTGAGGATGGCTCTGTGGCCTCTGCCTCAGGCGCTAGAATGGCTCTGGTTGCAACAGAGCGACACCCCAGATAGGCAGAGCATCGCCCCCTGGTGGGCATGCCAGGTGGATCCCGGTCGGGCGCATGCGGGAGTCTGTCTGACTGCCTCCCCGTTTCCAACTTCAGAAAAATACATACACAAAAAAAATAATAAAATAAAATAAAAAAAGGATAATGGTGGTGGTTATACAGCTCTGTGAATATACTAAAAACCATCAAATTGTACATTTCAGATGGGTGAATTGTATGGTATGTGAATTATAGCTTAATAACATTGTTAAAAAATGGGATGTAGCAAGTCCTTTACCCTGTTCTTTTTTATTTTTTTAAAAGATTTTATAGAGAGAAGAGAGTGAGGGGGATGGGGAATGAGAAGTATCAACTCATAATTGCTTCACTGTAGTTGTTCATTGATTGCTTGTTACATGTGCTTAACTGGACAAGCCTAGGTCCTCAAACCGGTGACCTCAGCATTCCAGGTTAACACTCTTTTCTATCCATTGCGCCACCACAGGCCAGGCACTTTTACCCTTGTTTTTAAAAATTATTTTGATATGTTTGGTCCTTTGCTTTTTCATATAAATTTTAATAACAGCTTGTTAAGTTCCATACAAAATTATATTGTAATTTTGATTAGAATTCTATTGAATGTACAGATTAATTTGGGAACAAATGACATTTGACATAGTCTCCCTACCCATGAATGTGGTATTTTACTTTATAAATCTTTAAAAATTTTTCTGTAAGCTTGCATTTTTCAATAAAGACCATATACATCTTTTGTTAGACTCATTCTTGAGAACCTTGTAGTTTTTATCACTACTGTAAATGGTATTTTTAATTACATTTTCTACTTGTTAGTTTCTAGGGTATAGAAATGCTACTGATTTTTGTATAGTGGTCTTCTGCCCAGCAACTTAGTTGAATTCTTTTATGTTGTCTGTAGATCCTCTTCAATTTTCAGGCTATAAGCAATTGTGCTATCTCTAATTCTTATTCCTAAATTTCTTGTCTTAATTTTCTGGCCAAGCCTCTAATGTAATGAATAGAAGTAGTCATAGCCAGAACCTTGTCTTATTCCTTCTTCTTTTTTTCTTTTACTGAGACAGAGAGAGAGTCAGAGAGAAAGATAGATAGGGATGGACAGACAGGAACAGAGAGATGAGAAGCATCAATCATTAGTTTTTCGTTGCTCATTGCGATACTTTATTTGTTCATTGATTGCTTTCTCATATGTGCCTTGACTGCGGGCCTTCATCAAACCGAGTAACCCCTTGCTCGAGCCAGCGACCTTGGGTCCAACTGGTGAGCTTTTTCTCAAACCAGATGAGCCCACGCTCAAGCTGGCGACCTCAGGGTCTCGAACCTGGGTCTTTGGCATCCTAGTCCAATGCTCTATCCACTGTGCCACCGCCTGATCAGACTGTCTTATTCCTAATTTCAAAGGGAATGCTTTGAGTAGTTTATCATTAAGTATGATTATTGCTTTAAGGCAAGAATTGACATCCAGCCCAAGGCCTGTATTTGTAAATAAAATTTTATTGGACATAGCCATGCTCATTTGTTACATATGGTCTAAGGCTGCTTTCCTGCTACAGTGGGACATTTGTGTAGTTGTGATATAGGCCCTCTGGTCCTCAAAGCATGAAATATTTACTATCTGACCCAGAACTTCCCTAGTCCCATTCTAGGGTTTTGATTACTTAATAATAAATTAAAGAACTCTTGTACTTCTAGATTAAGATTTTTTAAAAAATCATAAATAGCCATTGAATTTTATAGTACTTTTTTTTACAACTGTTGAGATAAACATTAAGTTTTTCTCTTTTGATATCTGTGTGGCACATTACACTATAACATGATTTAGTTGTAACCAGTCCTTTCATTCCTGAAATAAACATCATTTTGCTGTTGTTTTTTCTATATACCAGCAGATGAAATTTTCTAAGAATTTAAGATGCTTACATTGATGTTCATAAATTATATTGGCCTGATGTATATATATAGCTTTAGGTGCAGCCCATGGTTGGTACTTTCCTCTTGGTAGAATTTTTAATGTTTCTTATTTCTATTAAAGTATTTTATTTGACTCATGCATTATTTAAAAGTGTTCTTTGAAATTGCAAAGGTTTGTTGTTTTTTAAATGCCAGCTCAATTGAATTGTAGTCAGGACATGTTGTATTTGTCACTAACTCACTGATAATTGTTGCAGTTTGCTTCTAATAAGTAATTTGAAATCTCAAGTCAGTTAAGTTTGACACTTAAAATATAATTTTAAAACACTTTTGAAGCAAGATTTCAGTATTTTATTCATAAATCCAGTATTGAAAATCTATGTTCAAGGGTATGAGATAACCAAATTGACTCAGGAAGTTTCTTGAAAACCACTTATTCAGACTATATAAGTTGTTGTAACTTCATTTAAAATACACTTTTAATTTTCTTTTTTTAGTTTAATTATTTTTAATTAAGTGAGAGGTGAGGAGGCAGAAACAGACTCCCGCATGTGCCTGACCAGGATCCACTGGGCAAGTCCCTACCAGGCAACGCTCTGCCCATCTGAGGCCACTGCTCCTTTGCTCAGCAACCAAGCTATTTTAGTGTTTGAGGCAGATGCCATGGAGCCATCCTCAGTGCCCGGGGCCAACTTTGCTAGAACCATTCGAGCCATGGCTGTGGGAGGAGGCGAGATAGAGAAATATATATATATAGAGAGAGAGATAAAGGAGGGGGTAGAGGTGGAGAAGCAGATGGTCGCTTCTCCTGTGTGCCCTGACTGGGAATTGAACCCAGGACTTCCACACGTTGGGCTGACGCTCTACCGCTGAGCCAACCAACCAGGGCTTCTTTTTTTAGTTTGACATAAGAATTTTGTTTAAGTATAAACAGAATATGAGAAATTTTATTAGTTATATTTTTTTAATAGATCTGATGAAAAGAAGAACATGAACTGGAAGCAGCTTCCCAAAAAGCCATGCAAAAATCTGCTTAGCACCTTGAAGAAATTGTATCCTCAGTTATCTTCAGGTAAATGAGAGGAAAGAAATATTTTAATGAAAGAATGTATATGAGAAAATTCTTAAATTTAAACATAATTTTTCTCTGCTTAAAAGGAGTCTCATTACAAAACAAAATTCCAGTAACAAGAAGTTACTATTGTGGTTCATGATCTTTTTTTTTTTTTTTTTGTATTTTTCTGAAGCTGGAAACGGGGAGAGACAGTCAGACAGACTCCCGCACGCGCCCGACTGGGATCCACCCGGCATGCCCACCAGGGGCAACGCTCTGCCCCTCCAGGGCGTCGCTCTGCTGCGACCAGAGCCACTCTAGCGCCTGGGGCAGAGGCCAAGGAGCCATTCCCAGCGCCCGGGCCATCTTTGCTCCAATGGAGCCTCGGCTACGGGAGGGGAAGAGAGAGACAGAGAGGAAGGAGGGGGGGGGGGTGGGGAAGCAGATGGGTGCTTCTCCTATGTGCCCTGGTCGGGAATCGAACCCGGGTCCCCCGCACGCCAGGCTGACGCTCTACCGCTGAGCCAACCGGCCAGGGCCGTTCATGATCTTTTAAGCATTGATGTCTGTGCCATATCTGTTGGGCATCTTTGTTGGGCCCGCCAATGATCTCAATATGTTAATAGAAAGAGAAATTTTGGGAAGTCACAGACTTTATTTTGACAGTTTCCTTAATTGTTTAATCATTCTATATATAACAGTATATATTAGTGTCATTTTCTCTTATTTTATTTGTCAGTTCACCGAAAAACTCAAGAAGGTTCAGCAATTGAGATGACTCCAATTGAAGCAGATTTCTCCTGGCAAAAAAAGATGACTCAACTTGAGATGGAAATTCAAGAAGCATTTTTGCGCTTTATGGCATCCATTTTGAAAGGATACAGAACATATCTCAGACCAATCACAGAGGCTCCTTCAAATAAAGCCACAGCAGCTGATTCATTATTTGACCGACAGGGTGAGTGGCATTAAAATTAGAATTACTTTTTATAGAAATGGGAAATACTTTCTATTTGGTATTGCTACCAAGCATCATTCACTATCTAAAATTTTAGAAATTTATATTAAAATATAATGAATTTCTCTATATTTTGTAATCTGGCTTTATGAATAGACTTTCTTTTAATTTTTATACCACATTTTTTACTGACAAATCTGAAGCTGTAGGACTTTAATTGTGAAAAGTCAAAGATGTTGTTTATATTTACAGTACTACCTAATCAGTTATCTTAGTAGAATGTGATTTGCTCTCTTTCTTCAGTTTTGCTAAATTTTTGGATTTATACAGACTTGCTTTAAAATATTCCTTAACAATTAGTTTTTGAAATAAAGGAACCAGTTTTAAAAACTTTAAAACATATAGCTTTGTTCCAGAGGAAAACACTTTATCCATCTTTTTTAGTATTTGTTATTTTAGGGAGTTATAAAGATTTTGTTTTATTCTTGTAACATGGTAGCAACCTTATAGATGCATTAATATTTATATAAAAATTATATTACATTTTTATATTTTTACCAAGCAGTTACTTTAAAAACAATTTGTATTTTCCCAGTAATCCTTTTGTCTTTTATCATTTCTGCTTCAGATAACTATCTCTCAAATATTTAGTTACTGCTTATCAAGTCCAGCTATTTTTATGTAGGGATATAAAGAAGTATAAAATCTAGCTCTCTGGGATACTAATGAAAAATAATTGAGTGTTTTTTAAAAAGAGAGCAAGTACTCAAGAAAACATTTTACAGAATTCAGTGAGAAGATCTAAAATTTGAGAAAAAAGAAACATTCTTTCAAATAAATATTGTGAAAGACTGTGGAAGAAGAGTATGACTTTGAAGAATTTAGATAAATGGAGATGAGCAAGAAAAGGTTTCTTTTTTTACAGAGACAGAGAGAGAGTCAGAGAGAGGGATAGACAGGGACAGAGAGGAATGGAGAGAGATGAGAAGCATCAATCATTAGTTTTTCGTTGCGTGTTGTGACACCTTAGTTGTTCATTGATTGCTTTCTTATATGTGCCTTGACCGCGGGCCTTCAGCAGACTGAGTTACCCCTTGCTCGAGCCAGTGACCTTGGGTCCAAGCTGGTGAGCTTTTGCTCAAACCAGCTGAGCCCGCGCTCAAGCTGGTGACCTTGGGGTCTCGAACCTGGGTCCTCTGCATTCCAGTCTGACGCTCTATCCACTGTGCCACCGCCTGGTCACGCAAGAAAAGGTTTCTAAAAACAATAACATTAAAAATCAAATCTGAATTTGAATTTCTTCTTTGTTATTTATGAAACCTTTCTGGGGTTCTGTTTTCTCATTAATAAAATGGGGATGTGATCTCGACTACCTACTTTTGCTAGTTGCTCCACATACATTTTCTCATTTAATCTTAATAAAATGGGGTGATACCTAGTTCATGCATGGTGAAGATTTAATCTTAATAAAATGGGATGATACCTAGTTCTGCATGGTGGTGAAAATTAAATGAGAAAATGTATATGGAACAACTAGTAAAAGTAGTATACAATATTTAGTACTCATAATAATAACTATTATTATTAGTGGTAATAACGAAATGGAAGAAAGCTCAAAAACAAAAGCACAAGGTTTGCATATTAGTTTGCCAGGCCTTTATATCAAACATAGATTGGGTGGCTTAACCAACAGAACTTTATTTTTTAATAATTCTAGAACCTGGAAGGTCGAGATCACTGTATTGGCAGGATTGGTTTCCTCCGAGGCCTCTCTTCTGGCTTATAGTTGATTGTCTTCTCCCTGTGTCTTCACATGGTCTTCTTCCTCTGTGTCTAAATTGCCTCTTCTTCTAAGGACACCGATTGCATTTGATTGGAGTCACTCTAATTACCTCATTTTGACCTACCGTATATCCCCATGTATAAGACGCACCTTTTTTGAAAAATTTGGGGACTGAAAAACTGGTTGTGTCTTATACAGTGGTAGAGTTATTTTTTTTACTTGCATTTCTTGCATTTTTGCGTGGGTGAAGAGTTGTATGAATTTTATGATGAATAAAACTTGAGTTTAATAACTTTATGTAATACTTTTTTTTTTTTCAAATTTTGGGCCCCAAAATTAAAGTGTATCTTATACATGGAGAAATACAGTAATTCTTTTTAATTATTTAAATTTTTTTCAGTTACAGTGGACATATATTATTATATTAGTTTTAGTTGTACACCCAGTGATTAGACATTACATAACTTACTAAGTGATCATCCCAATAAATCTTGCACCCATCTGACACCATACATGGTTAGGTATTTGAATATTATTGACTATATTTCCTGTGCTGTACCTTACATCCCCATGACTATTCAGTAACAGCCAATTTGTACTTCTTAATCCCTTCACCTTTTTTACCCATCCCTCTAACCCCCTTTCCACCTGACAATGCTCAAAATGTTCCTGGTATCTCTGAGTCTGTTTCTGTTCTGCTTGTTTGTTTATTTTGTATTTTTAGATTCAACTGTTGATAGAAATGTATTTATTGCCATTTTATTGTTCATATTTTTAAATTTTCTTCTTCAAGAAGACCCTTTAACATTTCATATCATTTCATATAATATCAGTTTGGTTGGCACAATCTCCTTTAACTTTTTTTGTCTGGGAAGCTTTTTACCTGTCCTTCAATTCTAAAGGATAGCTCTGCTGGATAAACTAATCTTGGTTGTAGGTCCTTGCTTTTCATCACTTTGAATATTTCTTTTATTTTTTTTTTTTATTTATTGATTTTACAGAGAGGAGAAGGGAGAGAGAAGTACCAACTCATAGTTGCTTCACTTTAGTTGTTCACTGTTGCTTGTCCTATGTGCCTTGATCCAGCAAGCCCAGAGTTTTGAGCCATGACCTCAGCGTTCCAGGACGACACTCTATCCACTGCGCCACCACAGGCCAAGCCCACTTTGAATATTTCTTGCCACTCTCTCTGGTCTGCAAAGTTTCTGTTGAGAAATCAGCTGACAGTCTTATGGGAGGTTCCTTGTAGGTAACTAACTGTCTTTCTCTTGCTGCTTTTGAGATTCACTCTTTGTCTTTAACCTTTTGCATTTTAATTATGATATGTCTTGTGGGCCTCTTTGGGTTCATCTTGTCTGGGACTCTTTGTGCTTTCTGCACTTGTATGTCTATTTCCTTCACCAAGTAGGGAATTTTTCTTTCATTAGTTTTTCAAATAGGTTTTTTTTTGTTTTTTTTTTACAGAGACAGAGAGAGAGTCAGAGAGAGGGATAGACAGGGACAGACAGACAGGAACGGAGAGATGAGAAGCATCAATCATTAGTTTTTCGTTGCACATTGTGACACCTTAGTTGTTCATTGATTGATTTCTCATATGTACCTTGACCGCGGGCCTTCAGCAGACCAAGTGACCCCTTGCTCGAGCCAGCAACCTTGGGTCCAAGCTGGTGAGCTTTTTTTTTTTTTGCTCAAGCCAGATGAGCCCGCACTCAAGCTGGCGACCTCAGGGTCTAGAACCTGGGTCCTCGGCATCCCAGTCCCACACTCTATCCACTGCACCACTGCCTGGTCAGGCTCAAATAGGTTTTTTTTTCTTTTCTGAAGTTGGAAATGGAGAGGCAGTCAGACAGACTCCCGCATGCGCCCGACCAGGATCCACTCGGCATGCCCACCAGGGGGCGATGTTCTGCCCATCTGGGGCGTTGCTCTGTCACAACCAGAGCCATTCTTGCACTTGAGGCAGAGGCCATGGAGCCATCCTCAGCGCCCGGGCCAACTTTGCTCCAATGGAGCCTTGGCTGCAGGAAGGGAAGAGAGAGACAGAGAGGAAGGAGGGGGGAGGGGTGGAGAAGCAGATGAGTGCTTCTCCTGTGTGCCCTGGCCAGGAATCGAACCCAGGACTCCTGCACGCCAGGCTGACGCTCTACCACTGAGCCAACTGGCCAGGGCCTCAAATATGTTTTTTGTTTTTTTTTTTTCCTATTTTTTTTTTTTTTTTCATTTTTCTGAAGCTGGAAACAGGGAGAGACAGTCAGACAGACTCCCGCATGCGCTCGACCGGGATCCACCCGGCACGCCCACCAGGGGCGACGCTCTGCCCACCAGGGGGCGATGCTCTGCCCATCCTGGGCGTCGCCATGTTGCGACCAGAGCCACTCTAGCGCCTGAGGCAGAGGCCACAGAGCCATCCCCAGCGCCCGGGCCATCTTTGCTCCAGTGGAGCCTTGGCTGCGGGAGGGGAAGAGAGAGACAGAGAGGAAAGCGCGGCGGAGGGGTGGAGAAGCAAATGGGCGCTTCTCCTGTGTGCCCTGGCCGGGAATCGAACCCGGGTCCTCCGCACGCTAGGCCGACGCTCTACCGCTGAGCCAACCGGCCAGGGCTCAAATATGTTTTTAATTTCTTGCTTTCTTTCTTCTTCTGGCACCCCAATGATGTGAATATTGGTATGCTTGGAGTTGTTCCAGGGCTCCTTACACTATCCTCATTTTTTGGATCCTTTTTGCTGCTTTGATTGGGCATTTTCTGCTTGCTTATATTCCAAATTGCTGATTTGACTCTCAGCTTCATTTATTCTACTAATGATTCTCTGTAATATAGTCTTCATTTCATTTAATGTATTCTTCATTTTTGACTGATTCTTTTTTATGTTATATAGCTTTGTTTTTATGTTTCCTATCTCTTTGTTGAAGTTCTTGCTACGTTCATCTACTATTCTCCTAATAACCAGTGTTTTGAACTCTGCATCTAGAAGATTGCTTGTTTGCATTTTGTTTAGTTCTCTTTCTGATGTTTTGTTTTGTTCTTTCATTTGGGAGATGTTTCTTTGTCTCTTCATTTTAGCTGCCTTCCTGTGTTTGTTTCTATATATTAGGTGGAGCTACTATGTCTCCATGACTTGGTAGAAGGGCCTTATATAAAGCTGTCCAGAAAGCAAGGTAGCACAGCTTCCCTGATCACCCAAACTGGGTACTTGAGGTACTCCCCTGATGTGGGCTGTGTAAACCCTCCTTTTGTAGTTGAGCCTTGATTGCTATTGGCATGTCAGTGGGAGGGATTTACCCCTAGGAAGACCAGATAGCTGCAAGGACTGTCTGCAACCACTGGCCTCTGACCACTGTGGAGGATTAGCTGTGTATGGACCCACCCCATAGACCAGGACTTCCTTCATGGGGGCTCTGGTGCCCGCTGAGGTGGTTGGGTGGTGGTGTGATATATTCTGAAGCTGTCCACCAGGTGCTTTAGCTCTGAGGCTTCCCAGGAGGTAGAGACCAAGGTCACCTGCTGCCTGAATTCTTGCCTGAGGCCACCTGACTTCAGCTGCAAAGTAAACTGTAATGGCTGCTACTTGTGTTAGGCTTGGAGTTGCCCTGGTAAGACCAAGCTTCGAACGTAGGCCGGCTGCTGCTAGTGCCAGGCCTGGGGCTACTTAGCAAGAAGTACAGGGCACTCTGAGGCCAGATGCTGCTTGTTTGAGAGATTGTAGGAAAGTCTGAAACATGAGCCAAGACAGGCCATTTGTATGGAAAAGCCTCTAGAAATAGCTTGTGTGGGCTTAAAATTTGGGTGGGGCGGGGTCTTAGAATCACCTGGGTGGGGAAACAGTTTGAGCCTGGTTGATGGAATCTCAGATATGGCTCCCAGCTGCCAGCTCTGTAGGGCAGTGGCTCATCAAAAGAGCAATGACCTTTGCCAGCACTTGTGTCTGGGTGAAAGCTGCTCCTCCAGCTCTCACCTTGATGCCAGGGACATAAAGACACACATCCTCCCCGTATATCTCTGGTGCCTTTCAAGCTGCTGCCCCAGTGCTGGAGTTCAGTGGAGTGAGTCTGAATAAGTCCATGCATGAGCCCTTAAAGAGGAACTGCCTGGGACCCCAGCAGCCTCTCTCTTCCTCAGCCTCACTCTCTGGTGTTTATAGCCAGAAGTTATAGGGGCATCTCTTCTTGGTATTGCAACCCTGGGTTAGGTGGCCTGGTGTGGGGCTGGGACCCCTTCTTGCTCAGGGGGAACCCCCCCCACACACACACAGCTGAGAAATCTCTCCCAGTTTTTATCTACCACATGTGGATGTGGGACCAGCCCATTCAGCATGTCCACCTATCCTACCAGTTTTGATGTGGCTTCTTTTTTAACTCCCTAGCTGTAGGACTTCCATTCAGTCAGTTTTCAGGTGGTCCCAAATGCTGGTTGTCCTGTGTAATTTATTTGTAATTTTTTTTTTCTTTCATTTTTCTGAAGCTGGAAACAGGGAGAGACAGTCAGACAGACTCCCGCATGCGCCCGACCGGGATCCACCCGGCACGCCCACCAGGGGCGACGCTCTGCCCACCAGGGGGCGATGCTCTGCTCATCCTGGGCGTCGCCATGTTGCAACCAGAGCCACTCTAGCGCCTGAGGCAGAGGCCACAGAGCCATCCCCAGCGCCCGGGCCATCTTTGCTCCAATGGAGCCTTGGCTGCGGGAGGAGAAGAGAGAGACAGAGAGGAAAGCGCGGCGGAGGGGTGGAGAAGCAAATGGGCGCTTCTCCTGTGTGCCCTGGCCGGGAATCGAACCCGGGTCCTCCGCACGCTAGGCCGACGCTCTACCGCTGAGCCAACCGGCCAGGGCCTTATTTGTAATTTTGATGTGATTGTGGGAGAAAGTGAGTGCCACATTTACCTACGCTGCCATCTTGACTGGAACAATTAGTTTTTTAAAGACCTTATCTGCAGTTGCAGTCACGTTCTGATATAGGAGTTAAAACTTCAACAGATGAATTTGAGGTGGGGGCACAATTCAACCCATAACAGCGTGTTTGGGGGAAAAGATTTAATGGTACAGTTTGACCAAAGTGAAAGTTTTGTAGGTGTTATGGAAGATAAGGCTGAAAATACAATTAAAACTCAGATTATGGGTAGTGTTAACAGTAGTCTTAAATGCCAGACTATATGCAGTTTTTCTAATCAGCAGTAATCGGTCAGTAATTAATGTTCTCTCACTTTCTCTCTCTGTGGAAGAGTGGCATTGCTAATGGAATTTTAAAAGATAGATATTTAGTTAGTGTCGGAGGCCTAAAGATTTTGTTGTTAACAGGATGGAATTTGGTCAGTCAGGGATACAGACATTATTAGACAAAGTGAAACAAATACTGTTTACATTTTACTAGATGTGTTGTGAAGGAAAGTATTGGTTACAGTGAAAGTGTTAGGTCAGGGAAGAGTTCCCTGAAGAAGTAACACTTAATCTTGGGCCTGAAAAATGAATAAGAATTGCTTATTGGTTTTGGGATAATTTTTTCTTAGGGAATACTTTCATAAACATATCAAATCATGTAGCCATCTTCCAATTTAAGCAGTAGTAGCAATGAACATTCTGCTATTTTTGTTTCATCTTTCTTTAATGTTCTCTCTCTGTCTCTTTCAAGTAGGACATCATTTCACCCATAAGTTGTGTTAATTATCTTTAGAATTTTCTGGACTTATCTGTCCTTTTGGCTGATTGTATCCTCATAGTGTTACTTAACATATCTTCATCAGTATTTCCTATAAACTTGTAGTTGGATCAAGTCAAGAGCCAGTTGGCCAATAGGAATATAATGTGACTACATATATAATTTAAAATATTCTAGTGGCCCCGGTTAAAAATAAGTAAGCAATAGGGGAAATTATTTCTTAAATTTTATTTTAATTTATTGGGGTAACATTGGTTGATAACATAAGTTTCAGGTATACAACTTCATAGTACATCTGTGCTCACCACCCAAGTTGAGTCTTTTTTCATCACTATATATTTGACCCCTTTTATACTTTTTGTTCTCCTACCATTCCTTTTTTCCTCTGGTAAGCACCATTCTGTCATCTGTATCTATGAGTTTGTTTGTTGTGTTTGTTCATTTGTTGCTTTATGTTCATGTTCTACATACGAGTGAAGTCTTGGTTCTTTAACTTTTCAATCAACTTTACTGCACTTAACATGATACTCTCAAGATTCATCCATGTAGTTGCATTTTGATCATGTTTTCTCCAGCTTAATATATTTAAAGTAGAATTATTTCAAGAAGTAGTATTTTTTTTACCATTTTAATGAAATACTTTACATTCTTTTTTCAGTACTAAGTCTTCGAAATTGGCATGTATTTTATACTTACAACATATCTTTATTTGGTCCAGCCACAGGTCAAGTGCTAATTGCCTCATGTGGGTATTGGTAACTGAATTAAACAATACTGATTTTAGAGCTTGATTAGATTCAGGTTAAATTTTCTTGGCAAGTAATGCCAAAATACATAGGGATCACTAGTTCCAATTTCAAGGTACATTTCTGGCTGTCCTATTTTTAGTGGTCTTAAGGTTGATAGAAGGTTTAATTGTTGTTGGCCTCATTTGTTTATTATGGTTTCACATCAGGTTTTCATTTAACTGTTTCAGCAGCTTTTGCTGCGGTTTGTCTATATCCGTTAGAAGAAAAAAAGGTTGTTACTACTTGTTAAGAATAATCTATTTTTATTTTATGTATGCATTTCTTAACTAATTAGTGTTTCAGTGGGATGGAGTGAGGACCATAGCATGTGGAATGCCCTAAAGTATCAAAGAAATGGTGGAGGGAAAAGTGGCTCAGAAAACATGCTTGTAATGGTAGTTGTGAGCTAGGTCATGTAGGATGTTGTAGAACCAGAGAAGGATTTTAATATTTAGTCTTAGAGTACTTGGAAGCCAGGAAAGGATATTTAAGAAGGTAATAGGATCAGGTTTTAAAGAGGTCACTTTGAATTAAAAAATTTTTTTTCTAGTTTTTATACAGAGGTTGAATTAGAGGTATCCAAAGCATGGATCTACTAAATAGTTGGCCCAAGTGACCAGTGGCAGTCACCTGGATTAGTTTGTGGTGGTATGAACAGAAGAGTGATTTTTAGGAGGTAGATTGAATAAAACTTGGTGATTGAATATGAGATGTAAGATAGAGGTAGATGTCAAGGACAAACTTCGAGATTTCTGTCTTTAATAACCAAGTAAATGGTTGTGTTCTTTATTGAGCAGGAAAACAGCAGAAAAGGGAGGATCTGAGTGTTTGTTAAAGAAAGGTTTTATTGTTGTTGTTATATAATGAGAGAGACTAGGATATGCTGATAAATAGCTAATAGAGAGGAACACTTATTCTTAGAACACTGAAGGGGCTAGAAATTCAGGCTCAGGTGGTGGGCTTTGTCTTAGATAGGAGGACTGGATATATCCATTGTAGAAAGAAGGCAGGGATGAATGATAGCTGCAGAGTCATAGATGTAGTGAGATAATTAAGGTAGTTTTCACTTAATGATTTTTAATTTCTCTGCAATATAAGGTATGATCATTATGGGATGGGGGAAGAAAACATGGAGAGAGAATATTTAAAAACTGGAAATAGCTGTGAAAACATGGGTAAAGGGAAATTAGGTTGATTCCAGAAATGTAATACAGGACTGCTGGTTAGGGACAAAGGTACAGGATATATAAGTGATTCTGATCCACCTAATTGTAGAACTTTGTTTTCCCTTTGAACCTGTGCTCAGCTACACTGGTGCAGATCCAGAGAAGGCAGACAATACATTCCCCCAGGCTAGGTTGTAATAGGTGGGTTTGACAGAAAAGATAAAGGGAAGTAAGAATTGAGAGTGTTGACAAGAAAGTAACTGAAATGATGGACATGGACATGGAATTAGTCTTAGGGAAGTAAAAAGCAAAGTGAAGGCAGGAGGGCATAGGTAGAATGGAAAAGGGTATAAATGGATTGTAGATTTCAATGAGCCTACCTTCTACTCCCCCCAAGTCTTGGTAGAAGTATGTAAGTAAGCAAATCAGACAGATAGGGGTAATGATCAGAGATGTGTAAATTAGAGATTTGATAGGCAGAGCTATTTTTAATGATAGTGAGAAAAGTCGAGAGTGTGTGTGCAGCTTTGTGTCAAAGTTGATGGATACAGGGTGGGATAAACCACAGATCATTGAAACTGTTGGATGGTTCGCGCTTGGTGGGTGTTGAGGAATGATAATGGTAGGATTTGGAGAGAAGACTGAATTGGTGCCCAGGTCTTCAGTGAATGAAGGAGAGTGTCCCTAAAGTCAGTAGATGACTACAGTTGGTAGGGGAAAGGGTAGAATAGCTAGATGCTTGAAACTTCAGTGAGCAGAAATTTTTATAAGATGATACAGAAATAATTGTCTAATGGCGTCATGGAGGAAGGACATTGATACATCTTGCTTGAAAATATGCAGAACATCAGAGAAATTTTTACATGAGAGCTGCAAAGCTAAAGGTTTCTTAAAAGAGATTCAGAGATCAGTGAAAAGGTTAGTAGTGTAAGTGGTTGAATTAGCAGGAGTTATGGTTGGTTACTACAACCTTCTATAAACATATAGTATATATATATAAACAGATTATAATATAGATATGTACAAGTTTAAAATAATGTTTAAGATAATATCTAGTTTCACTTTAAAATTTGAATTTAATTGTAATTTTGTTTTCTTCAGGATTTTTAAAAAGTCGAGATCGCGCCTATACAAAATTCTACACCCTTTTATCCAAAACACAGATTTTTATTCGTTTCATTGAAGAATGTAGTTTTGTAAGTGATAAAGATACTGGATTGGCATTTTTTGATGACTGCATAGAAAAGGTAAAAGTTTGTCCTATATATCAGTGTTAAGAAAAAACTTGACCAGTTTGACTACCTGTATGTATGATATAATCATCATCTTCATTATTATTAGCCCAAACAATCTGACGGAGACAACATATGGTGTGTGTGTGTGTGTGTGTGTATGTGTGTGCACATGTGCGTGCAAATGTCTGATTCTGGGCTTAATGAAAGAGACATTTTCCTTGTGGTATCTAGTTTCTACCATACACAGCTTACTCTTCTCTTTGAATTTCACTTTGTTTTTGTAACTCTTAAGTACTAAGAACATTTCATTGACCTGCCTAAACCATATATTTTTAAAATTTATATAGGTAAGAAAATTTAGTAGGTCATTTAAAAAGTTTAGTTTTATGGTTAATAGAGTCCTGTGTTGCTTTGTTTTAATGGCTTTCTAAATACTTTTGCTAATATATTTTGTCCTAATGTAGGATATTTGGAAATATGTTACATTTTAAAGCTTAACTCCCCCATCCTTAGGAAGTTTAAGTTGATTCTTGACAGTTGATTAATGACTTAGATTTTTTTTCTCCCATTTTTAATAGTATTTTTATTTTTGTTGTGTGGATGTTGGGGCTGATTATTTAGGCAAATTGTATAATATATAAAATTTGAGATTATATCCAAAAAAGGTAGAGTACTGTATTGTGATATTGTATTTTTTATGGGCTCCTAATGATTCATATGCCTTAGAAAACTTGATTTTTTCCCCATTCTATCAGTGTGATCTAAAACTTCAGGGATTCAATTAAAATTATTTAACATTTTAATTTACTTATAAAATTTATAGTCTAATATCATCCAGCTAGAAGGATGCTTAGATAATAACAATCACTAATTCAGAGGCTTAATAGTAATAATAAGATTTTTGATTTGAGAAGCTAGCTGCCCCTTGTGATTGGCCATGTTTTACTTGTGAAAAGGGATTTATGAAAAAACTAATCAAAATAAACTATTTTCTATTTTAATAGTCATAAGGGAAGTATTATATTTTAGCCTAATTATGGTATAGGGTCCCAGAAATATATTGTGAAGTATTTTATATATGCCCAGTATTTAAAAAAGGATAGTTTTTAAAATTAGAATTTAAGATTATCTCTATTATATTAACAGTAGACATATTCATTAATTCCTTTCTTCTTTTCTAGTTGTTTCCTGATAAAGGCACAGAGAAAACAGATAAGGTATTTTTTTCTTAAACTTAGTTTTGAAATTTCAGAATTAGATCTTCCTTATATACAAATTAATTGGAAAATAATAATTATTTTCAGGTTGATTTTGATTCAGCAGATGATACCAAATTGATAGAGTTAGATGATTCACAAAAAAGTGAGCACACTGTATTCATAATGCCACCAGAGCCACCTCCTGATGATGGAAAGGACCTGTCACCAAAGTACAGGTAACAGGAATTTTTTTAAAGAGCTTTTTGGGCACAGCTTTAATCATTAATTTTGCTCATTTATGACTATTAGTAGATACACACACATACACACACACATATGTTAATCATTTGTGAAGGTCATTTAAAAAATATTATTCAGTGAACTAATGGAGATGAATATTTTATTTTATTTTTTATTTTTTTTGTATTTTTCTGAAGCTGGAAACGGGGAGGCAGTCAGACAGACTCCCACATGTGCCCGACTGGGATCCACCTGGCACGCCCTCCAGGGGCGATGCTCTGCCCTTCTGGGGCGTCACTCTGCTGCAACCAGAGCCATTCTAGCGCCTGAGGCAGAGGCCACAGAGCCATCTTCAGTGCCCGGGCCAACTTTGATCCAGTGGAGCCTCGGCTGCGGGAGGGGAAGAGAAAGAGAGGAAGGAGAGGGTGAGGGGTGGAGAAGCAGATGGGCTCTTCTCCTGTGTGTCCTGGCCGGGAATCAAACCTGGGACTCCCGCACGCCAGGCTGATGCTTTACCACTGAGCCAACCGGCCAGGGCCAGAGATGAATATTTTATAATATCTGATGTCACTGGGTATTGTAAATTCAGAATTGAACAGCCTTGTTGGAAGATAAGCTAGATGTTAATCATTGTTCACTTAAACATTTAACCTTACTTTAATCTTTTAAAAATTTGTTTACTTTTGTGAGGTTTACCCTCCTTTTAGGGAGTTTTGTTGTCAATATAAAAACTGAAATTTTTATTTATTAGTTAGTAAGACATCAGAGTAAACTAAAAAGTAGAGGACCAGAATCATTCTTGATTAAAATAAATGTAAAGAATAGGATTTTGATGGGAATCTTTTGAGAAATTGAAATGTATTTTATTGTTATTGTTATAATTGTGATAATTCACAGTTTAATAAACTTAGAATATCAAACAACAAGAAAGAAAACTAACACATCGTTTTAGCACCAATACTTAGTCTGATAACAATTGTATGTGTATCTTTCCTTTTTGTGCATAAATTTGCATTACTGTATTGAAAATAAATGTGAGTTCATCTGTACATATTCTTTGTAACTTTTGTTTGCCTATAATGATCTGAACATATTTTATTGCCCTAAAATATTTATGCCATATCCTATGGAATGACCACATTACATGCATTTATTGTGATTGTTTCATTAGTCTCCTGTGGATTTGTTTGTATTTCTTTGCAATCTATATCTTGGTGTATATACACAGTTATTTTCTTAGGCTATAGTCTTAAAAGAATGTCTAGAGAGCAAAGAAAATATAACTGTCTTCTAAAAAGATGGAAATGTGGAATTAATATATAATTTCAGAAAGACTGCATAAGAACTAAGAATATGTACCATAGGGAATGAGTGGCTTAATTAAGTACTATTTTGATTGCATATTAACTGTCGAATTCCTTTTTACTTTGCCTTAATCACTAGATTGGAATCCAGGTTATGGACAAACAAGGTAAATTAAGCAGGGAAAGGCAATATCTCTTAGAAGAAAATTGGCCAAAGGAACTAAGTAGACAGTTTCCAAGAAGAAATCCCAATAATAATATGAAAATATATTAAGTTTTTTGTTGTTGTTGTTTTGTTTTTTGTATTTTTCTGAAGTTGGAAACGGGGAGGCAGTCAGACAGACTCCCGCATGCGCCCGACTGGATCCACCCGGCACGCCCACCAGGGGGCGATGCTTTGCCCATCTGGGGCATTGCTCTGTTGCAACCAGAGCCATTCTAGCACCTGAGGCAGAGGCCATAGAGCCATCCTCAGCGCCCGGGCCAACTTTGCTCCAATGGAGCCTTGGCTGCAGGAGTGGAAGAGAGAGAGAGAGAGAGAGGAAGGAGAGGGTGAGGGGTGGAGAAGCAGATGGGCGCTTCTCCTGTGTGCCCTGGCCGGGAATTGAACCCAGGACTCCTGCACGCCAGGCCGATGCTCTACCAGTGAGCCAACCGGCCAGGGCCGAAAATATATTAAGTTTTCTAGTATTCAAAAAACTGCAAATCAAAATGATGAGTAGAAGCATTTTTAATCTATCATGTCTAGGATAGGCTATGCTACTAGTTAGAGTGAATGTTAGAGTATATGCAAATATATTTTGGAAATAATTTGATAGTGTATAATTATAATAATTTTGATTCTTTTGATAAATATTGATCATACCAAACCCTATTATTGGGCATTATTCTAAAAAATTAAGCAAAAGTATTCACAAAGATATATGTACAAAGATATTTAATTGGAAAAATTAAGAAATAACCCAAAATGTCCAACAGTAAAGATTGGTTAAGTTATTGTATATCCCTAAATACAAATATTATGAAAATTTTTTCCTTTTAGCTACCAATGCGTGGTATTTTTATGAAGAAAAACAATTAGAAATTATACCAAGCATTATTTTTAAATATAAATTATCATTGAACACATGCATTCTGTTGCAAAGGTTAATTCCTCTGTCAAATAAGTTATCAGGGTTTTCTCTTTTCCAGATATAACAAATAGAGTGGGGAGAAGCCAAAGTTTCTATATGTAGGCAGTCTATGTATTTATAATTACATCATTTTATATTCTTGAAAAAAAGTTTTTTCTATTTGTGGATTTTGGGGAATAATAATTGGATACTATCTGAGGTTTAGAAATATTCACCTAAATTCTGGAATAATATGAAGAGTTAATGTATTTTAAATCAGCAGTTCTATTTTTGCTTTTTATTTTAGTTACAAATACTTTCCAAGACTGGACCTTAAGCTTTTTGACAGACCACAGGAATTGAAACTTTGTTTTAGTAGACACCCTACTGGGAATAGCGTTACAAACAGTCCAGCTCTCATGGCTAAGAGAACTAAACAGGTCAGATATTCTTTATCTAATACATGTTAATTTAAAATGTAAAATATGGCCTGACCTGTGGTGGCGCAGTGGATAAAGTGTCGACCTGGCACGCTGAGGTCGCTGGTTCAAAACCCTGCACTTATCTGGTCAAGGCACATATGAGAGTTGATGCTTCCTGCTCCCCCCTTTCTCTCTCTCTCACTCTTTCTCCTCTCTAAAATGAATGAATGAATGAATGAATAAATAAGTAAGTAAATAAATAAATTTAAAATGTAAAATATGGCCCTGGCCAGGTAACTCAGTTGGTTAGAGCATCGTCCCATACACCAAGGTTATGGGTTCGATCCCTGGTCAGGGCACATACAAGAATCAACCAATGAATGCATCTCTCTCTCTGTCTTTCCTCCCACCCCCTGAAAAAAAAATCAAAAAAATGTAAACTGTTATATGTAATAGGTATCTCATAGTTTAGAATTATCACCCATAGGAACCATTTGAAGACCCACTATGGTTGATAATGAACTAAACTAGATTTCTTGCAACCCTACTTATAATATTGAGGTTGAAGTTTGAATGTTTTAAGAGAATGCTTGGGAACCAAATATACTTTTTAGATTACAAATTTATTGCGATATAATTGACATACCATATAATCCACCCATTTAAAGTATACTCAGTGGCTTTAGTATATTCACAGGGATTGTGCAGCTACCACCATAATCAATTTTAGAACATTGTCACCCCTAAAAGAAAGCTTTTACTGCTTCGCTGTTAACAGCCAGTTTTTTTTCCCCCCACATCCCTATGGCAACCGCTAATCTATTTTCTGTCTCTGTAGTTTTGTTTCTGCTGGGCATTTCATATAAATGGAATTGTGTAACATGTAGCCTTTTGTGACTGGCTTCTTTCATTTATAATAATGTTTTTAAGGTTCATCCATGTTGCAACATGAATCAATACTTTATTTTTATTGCTGAATAATATTTCACTGTATAAATATATACTACATTTTATTTTCATCTATTCATGGACATATAAGTGGTTTCTACTTTTTGGCTATTATGCATAGTGCTGCTTTGAACATTTGTGTACAAGTGTTTATGTGGATGCATGTTTTCATTTCTCTTGGGTATATGCTTAGAAGTACGTAGAATTACTATGTCATATGGTAATTCTCTGTTTAACCTTTCGAGGAACTGTCACACTGTTTTCCAAAGTGGCTACATCATTTTACGTTTTCTACCAGCAGTGTATGAGGGTGGCAGTTGTTGGTTTTTGTTGTCTGTCTTTTTGATTGTAGCATCCTAGTGGGTGTGAAGTGGTAGGTATTTCATTATGATTTTGATTTGCATTTCCCTCATGGTTAATGTAAATGTACTTTATAAAGTATACTACATTCTAAGGGAGTTCAAGTGACTTAAATTAGGACAACCTAGACATCTTGCTTTACTACTGTATCTGATTTAGGTGTAAAAAGTTAGGCTATAGTTAGGTTTGGGTTAAAATTAAATATCTTTTATACACATATTGACATTTTGGGGGTCTACAAAACAAAATTTTAGAATGAAATTTTTAGTTTAGGTTTTACCAATTTATACATATACGTCCCCCAAATCCAAGAGGTAACCAGAGGTGTTCCTTAATTTCAGACAGTACACATTTCTCTTCATGTTGTCTTAAGGGAATTATGTTTTTTTATTCATACCAGCTTACTAAAGCAAATTTTTAAAATGGGAACATTTTGTTACTAAGTGTTTAAATCTCATTTTTACCATAATTCCAGGCTAGCTGAAAAAGAAAAGGATCTTCAGATCTTAGGAAAAAAAGACCCATATTTTCAAATAAATCTTTACGTCTCATAGAAAGAGATCATAATAAAAATTAATACACCAGGATATTTTTATTTAGAACACATTCTGGTAGAGAGATCTTTAGTTCAAGGCACACAATAGCATTTAGCCTATCTGGAAGGCTCTGTAGGTTCTAGGAGTATGTATAGTTTGATTAAGCTCAGCAGGTATTTTTGGTATCTATTCTCTTTTCCACCTAAGTTAGAATAAAAACCAGAAGTCAGTAACATGACTATTGAAGGAAGGTTTGTGATCTTTCTCAGACTGTGTTGCCTTCAAAGGGGTAAGTCTCTTATGGAATCATCAATGAAGGAATTAGCACAGACTGTATTGAGGGAAGGTAAAGTGGAACTCTTGGCAGGAAATAGCTTAGGGCATCTTTTTAGCAGGGAGAAGAGTGAAAAGACTCACTTTTCAAGAATAACATTGAAGAACTCATGGGCTATAAATGGTTATTTCCCCTTTTTCCATCAAACATATGAGTGCCTTGTATATGAAGGGCACCTAATTAATTACTATATTATAAAAATATGAATGATCTCTGCTCTAAGGAATTTCTAGTCTATTAGGATGCTTGCTTGCCAACAAATAATTACCAACAATGTAAAATGCTTCTATAGGTGAATGTTGAAAGTACCGTGCAGCACTAAGTAGGAAGCCATTCACAAAAGTAAAACTATGAAATGCTTGATTTTAGAATCAAATTTTACATGAAAATTTTTTCTTCCCTTTTCTTATCCTAATGAATTTTAGGAAATACCATAATGTTTTATTTATTCTCTTTCTAGGAGATAAAAACAGCTCATAAGTTGGCGAAGAAGTGTTATACAAATCCACCACAGTGGGCTAAGTGTCTCTTCAGTCATTGTTACAGCTTATGGTTTATTTGTCTCCCAGCCTATGTTAGGGTTTCTCATCCTAAGGTCAGAGCACTTCAGCAGGCGTATGATGTACTCATTAAGATGAGGAAGATAGATGTGGATCCACTAGATGAGGCAAGTATAACAAATTGAGAATGTTAACTAAAATAAATTTTATTTTTGTATTTTTAAGAAAATATATGTCTCAGTTGCTTTAAAGTATCCTCAAGTATTTTCATTAAGTAGGAAATGTAAAACATTTACTTTGTCTCATAGAGCTAGTACTTCATATTTATTTTAAATGTATTTATTTTAAAAATTACTGCTTTGGAATGAAGCTGAGACTTCTTACTTAGACTAGATTGTTTGCCCTTGATAGGTAGAAAATAATACTGATTTCATTTTATTCTTTGAAGTACTATAACTTGGTTAGGAAGCAAATAAGGAATAGGCTTTTAGGAAGTGGCTTTCTACTTAGGATCTATGTCCTAGGGTGTGTTATAAAATCAGTCTGTGTTTCAGACTATGTATCTGAAATGTGGGTAGATTCGAGTTTCTCAGCCTTGGCATTACTGACATTTTGGCCCACTTAATTATTTATTGTGGGGACCTGTTTGGGCCTGTCCTTCACATTGTTGGGTGTCTAGCAGCATCCCTGGCCTCTACCCATTAGATGCAACTAGCAAACTCCTCCTGCCATGGCAATCAAAAATGTCTGGCAATCAAATGTACTGGAGGACAAAATTGCCCCACTGATGTAGATAACAGCAGTACCTTCCTCATAAGTTTAACCAGAACTTTAAATCAGGTAATGTAAATACCATGGCTAGAATAGTACCAGGCTCATAGTAAGCACTCAATGAATGATGTGTTAAATGTTTTACAGACGTTACCTCTCTCTCTCTCTCTTTTTTTTTTTTTTTTTTTTTTTTTTTTTACAGGGACAGAGAGAGAGTCAGAGAGAGGGATAGATAGGGACAGACAGGAACAGAGAGAGATGAGAAGCATCAATCATCAGTTTTTAGTTGCGACACCTTAGTTGTTCATTGATTGCTTTCTCATATGTGCCTTGACTGCGGGCCTTCAGCAGACCACTTAACCCCTTGTTCTAGTTAGCGACCTTGGGTTTAAGCTGGTGAACTTATTTTTTTGTTGTTCAAGCCAGATGAGCCCGCACTCAAGCTGGTGACCTCGGGGTCCACTGTGCCACCGCCTGGTCAGGCTACGTTACCTCTCTTAAGCTTCAGAACTATCTTAAGGAATAGTGATATGGTTGAAGAAATTGAGTCACTTATTTAGTCTTTCTCTTTGCTATTTTTTCCCTTTAAAATTATTTTGTGTTAAAATAATTATAAATGGTATATAGAACCAGGTTAAAATTTAAAATGAAGTTGAAATAAAAATTCAGAGTAATGGATGCCTGGGGGAAGGAGAGAGCACGAGAGAAGAGAAATGGGACTGAAGAGAGCACATTATAGGCTCAGCAGTAGCTATCATGTTTCTCTTTAAGATAAAAGAGATCTGAAACTAATACAGCATTTACAATATTAAGATTTGATGATGCGGTGGGCACGTTATAGCTCGTTTTTCTCTATGTACTATTGTATATTATAAAAGATACAAAACAAGTGCTAATATCCATTCTCAAATTCGATTACATTTTCTCTCATCTGATGTTTATTAAATGATTTGGAAATTAAAAGTACTTGATTAGATCAGTGCTTTGCACCTCATTTTAGTGTTTTAAAATATTATTCTGTTAATTTTTATATCTAAGATGTATTTCAAGATGTTTTAACATTGTTGAAAAGCATAGAACATTTAAGTGTTTTAAAGCATGCCGTATGAAGAGAACAAATGTTGATTATGTTACCGTACATTAAATTCAAAGCACTATACTTGATTATTCCTTTGATAAGTTATAAGTTCATGAGACAAATCACAAATTGCCTAAAAAATATTTTTCTCTAGCAGTATTAAAGTTCTGTAGTAGTCTTTGGTACAAATAATTACATTCTCATTTTCTAATGTGCAGCAATTAGAGCTCATAAGCTAAGAAACCTTTTCTGACTATTTCTCCAATAAACACCATGATAGAAGTTGAAAATTTCAAGTTTAGTTTCTACTATGCTGTTTCTAACAAGTTATATTGAGAGATTTGCAGTGTGCTGAAGTATTTGTATCTCTACTACTGGAAGAAAGAAATGTTTGTTTAATACTTAAGAATACATATTTTCTAGGCATATTTGATGTGTTTTATCTGTGTATTGATTACATATAAAATAGCACATTGGAGTTTATACAGTATTTTCTTGTACATTATGTCCTCTGATATTTCCAGCAACTCTGTGAGGCAGTTTATATATTAGCTACGTTGTTTTTTTGACAGAGACAGAGAGAGAGAGTCAGAGAAAGGGACAGATAAGGACAGACAGACAGGAAGGGAGAGAGATGAGAAGCATCAGTTCTTTGTTGCAGCTCCTTAGTTGTTCAGAGATTGCTTTCTCATATGTGCCTTGACCGGGGGCTACAGTAGAGTGAGTGACCCCTTGCTCAAGCCAGTGACCCTGGACTCAAGCTAGCTACATTTTAAAAAGAAAGAAATTTGAAATACACACATAAGGCCACCTAGCAAGTAAGTGGTTTTGATGCTCAGGTTCATATTTTATTAGAGCTCACATTTATATTCTTAATGTTTTAATTTGATAGCTTTGTGTTCTATATTTTATGTTAAAGTTATAATAATCTAGATTTTCAAATAAGACTTTAGAAGACCTAGAAATAGAGCATATGCCACCTTGGCTGAATTAAAACTTAAATGCATAATACATTTTTCTTTTTAATAACATTTACTGAATTTTTAATGAAAATTAAATATTTGTGTTATGCTTATTTCCATATCATCTCATCAGTCTAACAGATATTATTAAGTAGCAAACAACTCTGAAACTTAGTGACATATAACAGCTATTTTATTAAGTCTTATTTTTTTATTTGCTGAAAATCTTGAAAGGATTTTGGGTGCTTTTTCTGGTGCACAAGGCATTAACTAGAATCACTTGGTTATAACCAGTTGCCCGCTGGTCTGGTCTGGAGGGTTCTAGACAGCTTAACTCAAAGGCAGGCCAGGCACTTTGGCAACGTTGACTGGAAGGTCGGGCTCAGGTGAGACCCTCTCCCTCCACATAGTCTTAAAACCCGTGTGCTATATTTGGGCTTTTTCCTTGATAGCTTAGAGCTCTAAGCATTTATTCAAGACAGAGGAAGTAGGAACTGGCAGTTGCTTGTCTCTATCATTTCTGGAAACTGATGCAGTGTCACTTCAGCCGAATTCTGTTAGTCATGCAACAGAATTGAGGCCTTCCCCCTCAATTCAAAGAGAAGGACATAGACTTTATTTTATTTTTTAGATTTATTTTATTTTATTTTGTTTTGTTTTAGTGAAGAGAGAGGATGGGAGAGAGAGAGAAAGACAGGAACATTGATCTGTTCCTGTATGTACCCCAACCGGGGATCAAACCAGCAACCTCTGTGCTTTGGGTCCAAGCCCTAACCAACTGAGCTAGCCAGCCAGGGCAGATATAGACCTTTCAGTGTGAGTAGTAGCAGAGTTGGTTGCCATCTTTTATCTACCACAGATATGTTGAAACAAAATACTGCAATTGGAAAATTATATTGGCCCTGGCCAGTTGGCTCGGTAGAGCGTTAGCCTGGGGTGTGGATGTCCTGGGTTTGATTCCCTGTCAAGGCACACAGGAGAAGCGTCCATCTGCTTCTCCACTCCTTCCCCTCTCATGTCTCTCTATATGTCCCTTTCTATTTCTATCTCTTTCTCTCTCTTCCCCTCCTATAGCCATGGCTCAATTGGAGCAAGTTGGCCCAGTCACTGAGGATGGCTCCATGGCCTCTGCCTCAGGTGATAAGAAGAGCTTGGTTGCTGAGCAATGGAACAATGCCCCAGATGGGCAGAGCATCGTTCCCTAGTGGGCTTACTGGGTGGATCCCAGTCAGGGCACATGTGGGAGTGTCTCTGCCTCCCCACCTCTCACTGAATAAAAAAAAAGAAAAGAAAATTATATTCCTGGTGTTATTACTGTTTATTTAGTTTGGTGACTGGCTTTTATACAAGTAAACCTGGGAGGTTGGGGAAACACTTCAGAATAAATTCATCATGTAGAATCATTATAGAAAATTCAGAGGTAATCCCAATTTTATATAGAAAGTGATTTTCTTAGAATTGAATAGGACTTTAAGATATTTTAGTATAAGTTCAACCTAAAACTGCAATGCTCTAGAAAGTTTGTAACATATGAGATCTTTCCCATGATTGAATTGGCCGTAATTGATATAAAGTTGTATGTGTTTTATGATGAGCTCAATTCCCCCTCCCTATGGCTTTTTGCAGATGCAGTAACTGTTTACTCCTTCTTTTATGTGACAACTCTTCAGATATTTGAAGTACCCTCTTGAGCACATTCTTCATTTCTTCATAAGTCTTACCTAGATTTCAGTTGTTCATAATTCATATAGTTTCATAAAACATCTTTAACTTGGTCAGTTGTAGAGTTCCTCTTAACAGTATCTGACCTCCTTCTGCTTCTAAATTATACTCTGCATTTCTGGCTTCATATAGTACTCATCTTGACGATTTCCTGCCTCTTCAGATCTCTTTTCACATTTCATTTTTTCTGTTCTCTTGTATATAATTTTCTTCCTCAAATCTTTTACTTTCCCCTTTAGGAGAAAGAGCAATTGGCATTATGATACTCACAGTTAAGCAACTCTGTTATCAACAGCATGTTTTATGAGTCCCAAGAAAAGTATCTTCTATATGTGTATTTCCTTATTCTCTTCCCAAGCTTGTGTGTCATCCTTGCTCAGAAGCCATGCTAATCTTGTCTGTATCATTTTTATTTTAGTATTTGTGCAGCTGAAGTGAGCACTCCTTAATCTCAGAATAAATGATTTATTTATTATAAATAAATGCATGGCTGCCCTGTCACATTCTATAAACTGGCTTACCCTCTTAGCCACGGATCATTGAGATCTTTGTTTCATTCTCCATGTTTTCTACCATCTTCTTCTAATATGTAAGATTCTAACTTTAGGAGTACCTAATTGACTTGTCCTCTTATGATTAAATCTATCCCCCTTGGTAAACCCATATCCTCAGAAAAGCCTTTGCTAATTATATTACAATGTTTTTAACTTTTTTTTTTTTACAATGTTTTTAACTTTTTAACATACTTTTTAAAGACATGGACTAACAGAATTCTTTTTGTCATATAGGCGTTCTGGAGAACGCCGTCTTTAATTCTTTTGATATAGAATATAAAATATGATTTAGAGGAGAGGTATTTTAATCATACTTCTTTTTAAAAATGAATTTCTTCTTGAAGTATGGAGAATAATAGTCATTCTCTTTGTGTAAACTTAGTTACTGAAACAAATGGCACACATGCACAAAAGTCTTATAATGCAATAATTAATAATGCTGGTACTTCTTGTCTGACCTGTGATGGCCTAGTGGATTGTGTTGACCTGGCATGCTGAGGTCACCTGTTCAAGGCACATACAAAAAGCAACTACTATGAGTTGATGCTTCCCACTCCTCCCCACCTCCCTGCCTTTCTCTCTCTTTCCTCTTTAAAATCAATCAATAAATTTTTTTAAAAAAATTATGCTGATATTTCCATTAATGAATAGGTTTTACAAATAATTTATTGAGACTCAAAACACAAAGGAGAAAACAGTGCTTAAAAACTTTGAGAAAAATCGGTAAATCATTTAAAAATCTTTACAAGTCACAGGTGGACTGTATGCTAACTACTAATGCTTTGATGTTATTATTATTTTTTGTTAGGTGTGCTATCGAGTGGTAATGCAGCTTTGTGGACTGTGGGGTCATCCAGTTTTAGCAGTGAGAGTCTTATTTGAAATGAAAACTGCTAACATAAAGCCAAATGCTATTACTTATGGTTATTATAATAAGGTAAGATTGACATTGGGCAATATATGTTGCTAATTAAGATGGATATTTTTTTTACTTTCTTTTAGTGGTTTTGGGGTATAATTTGTATATGTATTTAAGCATATCAAATATTTCTATTAGCTATTACTTTTACTTTTACCTTTAGGTAGTTTTGGAGAGCCCGTGGCCTAGCAGTACCCGCAGTGGTATCTTCTTATGGACGAAGGTACGAAATGTGGTACATGGCTTGGCACAATTTAGGCAGCCGCTTAAAAAGACCATGCAAAAATCACAGGTCTCCTCAACATCAGGTAATATATGTGATTGGAAAGATACTTTCTTACTGAATGATAAGCTTTATAGGTATATGCATTTTAATTATATGAAATAGAAAACTTAAATTCTGGTTGATATTTTTATATACAGTACAACTAAAGATAGGCATGACCTTAGTCTAACCCCCCCTCTACATTTTTGAAAGTTTTGTGCAACTTTAAGTGAACTATGGGTCATTGATGTTTAGTTTTAGAGATTATCAGTACATGCATTATTGAACTGCTGTTGTCCTTATCTTTAGCTCCTCAGAATGCCACAGGTGGAAGTGATGGGGACACGGTGAGCCACGGTAGCGTGGATAGTTCTAATGATGCTAACAGTGGGGAGCACACAGTCTTCGTCAGAGACTTAATCAGGCTTGATTCCATTGATAATCACTCTAGCACAGGTACTAAATCTGGATTTTACTAACCCTTCACTTACTCTCATGTTGTCTTTTCTTTTTTTCTTCTTCTTTCAAGTCTTTTCTTTTTTAAAAAAGCTTTTACATCCCTCTAGAGTTTGTGCAGTATAAGTACTTTAAAAATACTATATATACTATATATAAATAAGGGAAGAAATTACATCTTTGCTGCTCACTTCTCTTTTTTTTCTGTAGTTAACTTTGGAGTGCTGTGTGAAAGGCTCTAGCATGGAACTTCTTTGTATTTGTTCATTATTCATTTATGAAAGTATATAATATAATTGTTAGGAAATGTGAGCTCAAGAACTTGAATATTAGTGACATAACCTGCAAATCTTTTCATTTAGTGGGAAATAATTTATTAAAGATTTGAGATCATGAATATTAAAGAGGAAAGAAAATAAGTTACACATCATGAGAAGAATTCTCTTTGCATAGTCATTACCTTAAATGACACTTTTAAAAATCTGAGAAACTACTGAAGCTACTTTTACAGACAAAGCTATGGGTATAACCTCTGTCCTCTGAAAGTAGAATTAAGCATAATTAAAGGAATACTTGAGCAGATATATGTGTGTTGCACATCCTTCTTCTTGTTTGTTTTTCTTTTTTGTTGTTAATATCTCAGGCTTTTCTTTAAAAAGAATTCAGAGTCTAATTCCTGTGCTTCATCTGATGAACTTGTCTCAATGACTGAAGTTTCCTTTTCTCTGCTCTTTGTTGCTCTGCTTTTTGCTCTGTGCTGTTTCTTGATGCTGCATTTGTCCTTGGCTGTCATGGTGTGGGGGTGCAGACTTGTATGACGTGAAGCTATGGATACACGTGTGCATTAATTCTGCCATTGAATGTTAACCACTTCAGGTAATTTCCCATTTATTAGGTTAAATTTTGCTGACATGCAAGGGTGGGGGAGAGACCTTTTGTTGTATTTTAAGTCTTGCTACCAGTGGAAAATACTTTTAGTTTTCTTGGCTTTTTCTCCTTCAGATAAGTGTAATCATATATGTGCTACTGAAAATATTCAGCTAACATTTAATGATCAGTTTGCAATCACATTTGTTATCTTTGAAAATATACTATGACTTAAGACTATAATTCTTACTTTGAGATTGGCTTATAGCATTATTGTGTCAAATAATTTTGTAGGTATTAAAGATAATAGTGTTCTAGCTATTGATGTATTGATGTGTTTGCTTGCTAAAACTGATCTGCTGAGTTTTTATGCTAAAAACTATCCCCAGAATTACAGAAGCATGTATAAATCATTGAAACTCAGCATAAGGCTGAGTTACAATCCTGTTTGTAAATTAACTTTGTTTTATTAAGTAGGAATTTTTATGAGACTTTTATTTTAAAGCCACCTTATTTTATTTCCTCCTGTATTTCTTCTAATACTTAAAAATGAAATGTATTTCACTAGTGAAATATCAAGAAAATAATTTTGTGGTATGAAACAATTTTCCCAAGAATAATAATAGTAATAGATATTCTCCTTATACCTCCAGATTTTTAAACTTGCCTTCTTTAATAGAGAAAGTGGTCTGGTAATCCCAAGAAATTGGCATAAATATTCCAGTAGTTGGGGAAGAAACTTCAGATCCCTTTTCCATATATTTCTTTTTAGCTGCATACAGATGGCTGAAGCCCCAGTACTGAATTTACAGTGATTATATACCTTTGTAGAGTTTCTGGTGATATCATTTGATACTTTTGGAGACTTGTAGCCTGCATGCTTAAGTTACTCTTTTCATTAAGGATTATCTTGTAGAATCTTTCCACTTGGTACCTGATACTGAGTCACTTAGCTTGTTGGGGAGCATATCTAGGTTTAATCAGTTTACTCAGTTTCCAGTCTTGTGTCCTTTCATGGCACTACAGTACTCTACCAGCCTTTCTGAGGGAGCCAATAAAAGTATGACTGAAGTTAGTCATTCTAAATGGCAGCATTTAGAGTTTAATTCTTTTGTTATATAGATGGCAAACCCAACATTGGAGTAGCAGTGTAACAAGTGGTAGTAGAAAGTATAAGACACTGTATTTTTTATTTTACATGTTTTTCATTCATGTCCTTTATAAAAGGATTGTCTAGTAACTGGTCTTAGTTTTGTTTTTAAATAAGTTTAAAGCCAAAATAGACTTTTGTACTTTGAAATAACTTCAAACTTACTGAAATTTTGCAAGAATAATACATAGAACTCTTAAATAATTTTTATTTAGATTCACTCACTTTTAGTTTGCCACACTTGCTTTATTATTTTTTTCTATACCCATATATACATTATTATTATTTTACAAATCATGTGAGAACATATTGTATACATCTTGCCCTGTTACCTCCTAATACTTCAGTAGTATTTTCTCTTTTATAACCACAGTATTGTTACCAAATTCAGGAAAACATTCATAAACTACTTTAATCTATAGTCTATATTCCAATTTTTTCAATTATTGTGATGTCCTTTGTGGTACTTTAACTCACTCTCTTTAGTCTTTTTTAACCTGACATAGTTCCTCACCCTTTCTTTTATCTTTCATGACCTTGAACCTTTTGAAGAATTCAGTCCAGTTATTTTGTGGAATGCTCTTCAACTTGAGCTTGCCTGACATTTCCATGTAATTAGATTAGTTTATGCATCCGTGGCTCTACTACAAAAGTGATATTGTATCCTATTTAGATTATTACATCCCAGAGTCACATAATGACTGTCTGCCCCTCATTGGTGATGTTAATTTTCATTACTGGTCTCAATATTTGGTTTCTCTCAGTTACTATTCACCTCCTTGCAGATAATAAGCTATTTGTGAGAAGATACTATGAGCCTATGCAATAATATCCTCATTCATAGTAAACTTTTTTTTTAATTTAGCGCCCATTTATGATTCTTGCTTGAATCTATCTTGACAATCATATTTATAAAGTGGTGGTTTTATGGGCAGCTGTCATAGGGAAGGGGGAAGTGGAGACGGGATCAAAGAAGGTAAAGGGATTAGCCAAAATCATATATATAAGGTCTACCAGAAAGTTATTTCCATTTTTGGAATAAAACAAAACAAATTTTTCTTACTGTCAATAAACTTTATTAAATAATATAATTGCCATTATTAATGATTTCTTGCCAGCGTGAGGGCAATTTGTATATCCCATTTTTGAAAAATGTTTTATCTTTTGATGCGAAAAATTGAACCAGTGCTTGTTTGATATCTTCTTCATTTTTGAATTTTTTGCCCTTCAAAAAATTTTGTAAGGACAAAAACAAGTGATAGTCGGAGAGTGCTAAGTCCGGGGAATATGGTGGATGCGACAGACATGCTTCTGTAGCATTTCTTCCTTGTTGAAATTCGTAAAAATTACAGTGGCGTAAATGAACTTTATCAGTAGCCATGGGTATACTATCGCTTCACACATAAGACTAACGTGAATCAACTTTGTTTTAGTTAATGTGCTACGTCAGTATGTATACATTAAGTGATAATAGAGAGGCACACACGCGCCAAATAAACATGTGCTTACGTGTTGAAACTTGTTATAGAAACGGACAGAACTTTCCGGTAGACCTTATATGTAACACATAGATAGATACAACAGCATAGCAATAGCCAGAGGGAAAGGAAAGATAGAGGTGGGGGGGCCAAAAGGACGGAAATGAGGATAAAAAGACACTTTGCATGGGTCATGGGGAGCACGATGCAGTGTGTAGAGGGTGTTATATTGAGTGGGACACTTGAAATCATGTCAACACAATAAATTAAAAATAAAAAGTTTTTAAAAATTAGAAAAAATCTTGTGGGTATAATAAGGAAAGAGGATAAAAGTTACATGGCTAATTAGCAGTTTTTTAAATAAAAGAAAATATGTATATAAATTCTAATAAATATAATTATATATAAAAAATAAGGTGAACCATCAGAGATGGAAGAACACAAAGATGTGAATTTTATGTGTTATTATAGAAATCAATTTAATAAAACATATGTTGAGTTCACACACAAAGTGGTGGTTTTGCCAACTCTGTCCTCCCACCACATGTGTAAGACGGTAGTTTGTCGCATATCCTTTAGGCATGCCTCCATTCTGTATTTTTCCTTTCTTGAACAATAAAATGTTCCTAACTTATTCTTATACCTTCCTGCCTGAGCTCTGGAATCAGCCATTTCTTCAAGGATCCTAGGTTCTTCTTAATGGGCAATAGATTTTAGGAACCAAAATTTGGGCCCTAGGTATGGTTACTGCTACCAAGGTGTTACTGGTTCTAGATTTGTTCAGCTGAACTAGAAAATAGTATATATACTGTAGAAATTCTTCTCATTCCAATCAATCCCACAGGTTTTTCTTTGTCTTCTTTCATTCCATTTACTTTAAAAATATGTCTTCCATAATATTCTTTTTTTTTTTTTAGCGAGAGAGAGAGAGACTGAGAGTGAGAGAGATGAGAAGCATCAACTCATAGTGTCATCACTTTTAGTTCATTGGTTGCTTCTTGTACATACTTTGACCAGGGGTTCCAGCTGAGCCCGTGACTTCTTGCTCAAGCCAGCAACTGCTTGCTCAAGCCAGCAACCTTGAGCTCATGCCAGCGACCATGGGGTCATGCCAGTGATCCTCTGCTCAAGCCCAATGAGCCCGCACTCAAGCTGGTGACCTTGGGATTTCGAACCTGTGCACTGCTCTGTCTACTGAGCCACCACCAGTCAGGCTCTTCCACAGTAATCTTGGCTTTTAAAAACAGCATCTACTTTACTCATTTGCTCAGTTCTACAGGACACATAGAATAATTTCAGAATTACTACACCCATTCCCCTGTTAAAAACAAACTTTGTAACGAGTTCAATATTTGACTGTGACCCCCAGGCTTAGGGTACATACTCAGAATAATGTAATCCAAGTTACTTGGATTAGTCCTCCACATCCTTTCAGAGTGGTTGTTACTCATATGAAATATAGTAGGTTTCATTTGTTTCTATTTGCATTCAATTTTAGTTATTCTCCTTTCCCACCCTCTATTGTATTGATTTAATTTTATGAATATGTAGAAGTTAATACATTTCCAAAAATAAAAAGAAAATAATAAGTCATATTTAGAAAAGTTTCCTTTTTCTCTATCTCTCCCAGCCTATTTTGCCCCACACCATATAGAGAACCAGTTTGTGTCTTCTTGTGAAAGTAAGCAGATATATGTTTATTTCCTCTTCTTACACAAAGGTAGTATTCTATAGACACACTCCAAAAGAAGCCTTTCAAGACATCTTGACAAAATCTATTGATTTACAGAATAGGAAACTAAGGTTCAGTGCTTTCAAATATGTAATAGTGTTTAGTCCTTGATGTTCCTGTTTCTGCTGTTCTTTGCCTTTTATTGTTTAAAATGGTCTGTGTGCTTTGTAAGCTTTTTTGTCTTCCTTTTCTCTGAGTTTAATTATGTAGATCAGTGGAATTTTCTTTTGAAATGTTATGGCTGGACTGCAAGTGTATGAAATGATTTCTGTGTAAGCCTGCATTGTTTTTCACAGGTGGTCAGTCTGACCAAGGCTATGGGTCTAAGGATGAACTTATAAAGGATGATGCAGAAATTCATGTGCCTGAAGAACAAGTAGCAAGAGAATTGATAACTAAAACTAAAGTACAAACAGAAGGTTAAGTACTGATATTTTCTAGCTTTACTTGGAAAAATACCTGTGTTAACTAAAATACTTTATTTGATAATTTTTAGAAATGTAAAATCTGAGCTTATAAGGTACTGTGTACCATTATATATGGTAGATTTCAGTAGTCTCTTAATTTTTGAATTTAAGAGATCTTTAGAGACTAGGTCAGCCCTCCATTTTGTAGGATACTGTGACCCATTGAAGTATTTAGTGGCTGAAGTTATGTAACTACTTTTTGACAGAACTGAGACTAAACTTTGAGTCATCAAACTTATATTCTAATGTCCCCTTTATTGTAAATATTCTTTCACTGTAAGTCCCTCAAATATCAGGATAGTTTTCATGGGTAAATTAAATATAGTTTTTGTGGTTTCCTGGGGTTTTTTTTTGTTTTTTTTTAATGGGACTCATCGAGGTAGAAATGATTTCTAATAAACATTTTAGGGAAATATGGAGTAATATTTTGACCTTATGGTGTTAAGATGTTCTTCCTATGTTTTTACACAAAAGTATACTTTATTCAATGATGTTACTTATTTTATGCTGCAGTTATGCCAAAACAAGTCCATTTCCTACTTCACAAATGATGACTATAACTGAAGGCCAAAGCTTTAATTTATTCATTCAAGAATGATCAAGTTAGCCCTGGCTGGATAACTGGTTTGGTTAGAGCATCAACCTGAAGCACAGAGTTTGCCTGTTTGATCCCCAGTCAGGGCACACTCAGGAACAGATTGATGTTCCTATCTCTCTCGTGCTCTTTCCTTCCTGTCTCTAAAATCAATGAAAAATAAACATTAAAAAAAATAATGCTCCAGTTAGAGGTATTGAATGCTAAAATAAAGCTTTTGTTTTACTCAATACTGGCAACATTGATGGCATAAAGTAAATCAGTCACAAATCAGTAATAAAATAGTCATGTATTCATCCCCACTTGGGGGGAAATGCTATACAGAATGTATTAAAATCAGTACATAGTTTCTGTTCAATATCGGCAAAAAAAAAAAAAAAAAAGGAATAATAACATTCTTTTTTTTCTCCAGAAGTGTGTGATATCTCTAATGTGGTTGCAAAACATTCACAAGCTAGTGGAGAGCCACCGAGTCCCACTGAGCCTCCTGCATGGGGCAGCAGTATTGTGAAAGTTCCATCTGGTATATTTGACTTCAGTGGCAGGAAAAGTAGCACTGGTGAGTCTTTACATATTGGTTATTAAATATTTTAAATGGGCCCTGGCCGGTTGGCTCAGCAGTAGAGTGTCGGCCTGGCGTGCGAGGGACCTGGGTTCGATTCCCGGCCAGGGCACATAGGAGAAGCACCCATTTGCTTCTCCACCCCCACCCCCTCCTTCCTCTCTGTCTCTCTCTTCCCCTCCTGCAGCCAAGGCTCCATTGGAGCAAAGATGGCCCGGGCGCTGGGGATGGCTCCTTGGCCTCTGCCCCAGGCGCTAGAGTGAGTGGCTCTCGTGGAGGCAGAGCAACGCCCCGGAGGGGCAGAGCATCGCCCCCTGGTGGGCAGAGCTTCGCCCCTGGTGGGCGTGCCGGGTGGATCCCGGTCGGGCGCATGCGGGAGTCTGTCTGACTGTCTCTCCCCGTTTCCAGCTTCAGAAAAAGAAAAAGAAAAAAAAAATTTTAAATATACTTCTGCAGATATACATGTGTCTTTAATGATACTGAATTGTTGACTTAATTGTAATGAACATGCTAAAGAGCCAGAAGTAAGTTTGAATCCTGTAAATGAGCTAAAGAAGTTAAAATAGTTGTTTAAAGATACGTAATTTTTAAAAGGAAAGGTACGTAAAGAGTGTTTAGTTGTTATTTGGAATACCTTTTCTTGTAGCGCTTGTTCTCAGTTTGGTCCCACTTTCTCATGGTAGGTAATGAGAGATGACCATAGGGCCTCTTATATGCTTCTCAAGAGCAGAGATGCAGGGATGCGATCAAATTCCACAGGGCTTTTTTTGTATGATTGGATAATTTCTGTCACTGAAGGGAAATGGAAAAAAAGGATTGATGTCACTTTCTACAAAAAATATCAGTGGCTTTTTAATTTTGGCCCAATTTTTATAAGTGCCCTGAGCCACTTCTTATGTGTGATTAAATATTTGTAATGAATAACTGTTATGTGTAACTCCCTTGAATTTGAGTTTGCTACTTTCAGCTATGTTATAGTCTCCCAAGTACTCTTAAGGCATACCCTAAGTATATGATTTTAAAGATAATGAACTTGTCCTGTATGTATCCTGTGCCCTTCGTTAGTAGCTACAATTCACTTCTCTAAAATTGACTGTTTTGTCTGTAAGTATATCTATTGTACTTTATAGAAACTAATTTGTCCAGCTTTTAAAATTAATGTAGAAATTCTTATTTCTAAAGTTGGTTGTTGTTGTTTTTTTTTGTATTTTCTGTGATACCAAGTTTAGTTGTTGTTGGAGAGGAATAGTACACAAGAGGTGGAGCTAAAGGTTTTTGAACAAATTATTGATATATATGTTCTATATCTCATTTTTCCAACCTGTTGATAGCAGGTTAAAAGGGGGGGGGCAGAGTTTTCTTCATCAAAGGGTTAGAATCTTCTCAGAATACTGAAATGGACATGGTCTGGAAACTGGTGTGTTTCCTTCCCTTCTTACTCATTTTATTTCCATGTTACATCTTGATCTAGGAAGATTTTTGTTATTAAGAAAGAAGGAGATGGTAATGGGGCTTTTGCCAATACATCAAATAGTCAAATTCATTTTAAAAATTGAACAAAATATGTCACCAAGTTCCTGGAAATACTATGAGAACCAGTTAATTGCAACCATCTGTTTCTCAAATGTTGGTAAAAGTTTGCTAAGCTGATGCAGATTTGTAAAATAGGCTAATATGATTCCCCTAAAAACTTAAAAAATATCTCTAAATGCTTATTATTAATTCTGTTTAATTGGTATGATTATGATTTTTAGTTGGTACAAATTTGGGAGATTAAAAAGAAGCCTGAAATTAATTTGGAAGATTAAAAAAACCTTATTAAAGACTTTCCTTTCAAATCTCCCAGGTCATTATGCTTTTTACAAAACAAATGAGAATCCTAAATATGAATGGATAGATCTGTGATGGTGAACCTATGACATGCGTACAGCATTGACATGCGTAGCCATTTTCGATGACATATGGCTAGGTGTAGTAGCCAAGGATAAAACATTTGCTATAGTGTAGACACTCTGTGCCGGAGGTCTGTAGGCCAAAACAACAGAACTCTGGCACAGAGTGTCTAGTTCTGGGACTTCCGGTTAGGTCGTTAGGGGATCTTTGATCTCACTTCCTGCTGGTGGAGCAGGGAGCAGCGGAATGTTGTGGGGCACACATATCTGGGGGCCCTGTGATCGCCATTACCAGCAACCACATAACCACAGCAACCATCATCCAATCTACTGTTCTGGGGTGTCATGGATTTCTAATTGACCATCATTACTGAGATAAGTGAGGGGGGAGGCTGAGAGAGGCAAGGGCCTGTGCTATGGGTGCCGTTTCCCGCCATTAGAAATAGTGGCATCCATCTTAATTTATATAAAATGCAAGTTGCAGAATTTCAAGACAGCATCTGGGCTCAGGTGTTTGTCGACTTGAGGTCAAAGCTTGAGAATCTGGAAAGGTGCCGCTTGGAGAATCAAGAGGAGTGTCACTACGAACAGGAAATTTGGAGTGCCTGGAACCGATTACCAGACACTTTTAGCACCCTGAAAAATATAGCAATGGCTTTACTCACAATTTTTTCCTCTACATACTTTTGTGAGACCTTATTCTCAGTGTTAAATAATAACAAAACCAACAAAAGAAACAGATTGACAGATGAAGTTAGTAGCACTTGCTTGGGCTTGAAGTGTACAAAATACCAACCTTCAACTGAAGATTTAGCCAATGAAATTCAGCAACAAAAAAAGTCACTAATAGGCAGGTTAGTTAAAGAATTCCCCCTCCCCCTCACTTATCTTAGTTCACGGCACCCCACACAAGTTAAATAATATCAAGACCAACAAAAGAAACCCACTGACTGATGAACAAAGAAGTCACTAAGCAGGTAAGTTAAATAATCAGTTTTTGGTTTATTAAATACAGTTATATATTACAATTATACATTTTTGTTATTTAAACTATAAATATCACAAAATTATGGTTTTTTTCTTGAAGTGACACACCACCCGAGTTATGCTTGGTTTTTTGGCAAATTTTGACACACCAAGCTCAAAAGATTGCCCATCACTGGGATAGATGGACTTAAGTTTGTGTAATAATTCATATAGGAAAATAGCTTTTGGTTTTGGAATGGATAAAATTGCGTGGTAGCAAAGAGTAAGACTATTTATTTGTTTCCCCCAAAGTTGGGGGGCAGAGCTGTTTCTACAGCCACTGGCATAGTTTTGTGCTATTGGATTAAATAAGACTGATTTGTGAAGGCTAGGATCATGTCTATGTATTTGCCATTGTGTTTCTAGTACCTCACATAGTAGATGTTAGTAGACATTTAGATATTTGATAAAAGAATGACTATATCTGAACAATTTTTAGCTACTCAGATTTTATTAGCCTTCTTGGAGTTGGCTAATTCTAAGCATTCTATTCTTGATTGTTTACTGTAGCAAATATTAATTCCTCCATGATTATGAATTTGCTTTGTGCAGAGTTGATTCCTGGCAAATATTTGTTGAATTAGATATATGAAGGCTAAGCTAGAAGAGATTATTTCTTTTTAGATCTGTTACTTGATGTAGAACATTTTTCTTAAATTGAATGTAAAACCCTGAAGTTAAGATAGAGATCAATATTGAGAAATGTGATATATTTTAGTGAATAATACAGGTATGTACATATATTGCATGATCTTTTATTTTTATTTTTTTAATTCTGTGAACTGAAGGAGGCAGAGACAGACTCCCACATGTGCCCTAACCACAATCCACCCAGCAAGCCTACTAGGGGGCAATGTTCTGCCTATCAGGAGTGTTGCTCCATTGCCCATCAGCCGAGCCCCTCTTAGCACCTGAGGTGGAGGCCATGGAGCCATCCTCAGCACCCAGGACCAACTTCCTCCAGTTGAGCCATGGCTGCAGGAGGGGAGGAGGGAGAGATAGAGGACAGAAGCGAGAGGGGGAGGGGGTGAAGAAGCAGATGGGTGTTTCTCCTATGTGCCCTGACCAGGAATCAAACCTGGGACATCCATACACCAGGCCTACACTATACCACTGAGCCAACTGGCCAGGGCCAGCATGGTCATTTTTAAAGTGTGTGTTTATATGCATAGAAGATGAAAGGCAGATTATATATTAAAATGTTATTTCTGAGAGGGTTGAATGGAATTTTGTTATTTATTTTCTTTTTCTTTGTACCTTCTTTGTGCCTTCTAAATTTTCTGAATCTTTTTATAGATTAGAAAATAAACTTATCTAGGTTTTTTTCCAAAGATTTTAATTTATTGATTTTACAGAGAGAGGAGAGGGGTGGGAGCAAGGAGTATCCACTCATAGTTGCTTCATTTTAGTTGTTCATTGCTTGCTTGTCCTGTGTGCCTTAACTGGGCAAACCCAGGGTTTCAAAGTGGTGACCTCAGCATTCCAGGGTGGCGCTCTATCCACTGTGCCACCATAGGACAGGCCAGAAAATAAACTTTTTAATAAAAGTTACTTTAGAAAACATATTCATTTATATTTGTTTACTTTTAATTTTTTTAAGTAAGAGGAGGGGAGGTAGACACATTTCTTTTTGTGCCCCATCCAGGATCCACCTGACAACCACTGTCTAGGGCCAATGCTTGCATCAACCAAGCTATCTTTAGTGCCTGAGGCTGATGCTTGGAACGACAGAGCTATCCTCAACACTGAGGGTCAACCCTCGAACCAATCGAGCCACTGGTGGAGGGAGGGGAAGAGAAGCAAATGGTCGCTTCTCATGTGTGCCTTGACCAGGGATTGAACCCAGGATGTTCACACATTGGGCTGACGCTCTATCCACTGAGCAAACCAGCCAAGGCCAGACTGATTTTTAATATTATATTTTCCCTTTTAGGTAGTACATCAAAAGTGCTATTTTCTGCTCAAGATCAAGTTGAAGATGCAGTCTTTGGCGAAGTTACTAATCTCAAGAACAGTGACAGAGGAGAAAAGAGACAAAAGCATTTTCCGGAGAGGAGTTGTAGTTTTAGTTCTGAAAGTCGAGCAGGAATGTTGCTTAAGAAGAGCAGTTTGGATTTGAATTCAAGTGACATGGCTATCATGATGGGAGCAGATGCCAAGATTCTCACAGCAGCATTGACATGTCCTAAGGCCTCTCCACTTCATATTGCAAGAACCCATAGCTTTGAGAGTGTTAGTTGTCATCTAGCTGATACTAGGACTCGTGTGTCTGAAAGCACTTGGGATTCTGAGTACAGATCTTCAGTGTTAGAGATGCTTGAGGAAAGCCAAGAGCTCATAGAACCTGTAACTGATGACATTGTAACCACAACTATGACAAAGGAGACACATGATAGTCTACAAAGTGATAGCAACAGTGCAGACTTGAAAGCAGGATCCAAAGAACTAATAAATAAAAGAAGTAGTTTATATGGTGTTGCTAAAGCTGTTGAGAGGGAAAATGTTGAAACTGGACTAGATCCTTTGTCTCTTTTAGCCACTGAATATACAGGAGAAAAAACTTCTGATTCTGAAGATAAGTTGTTTTCTCCAGTTATTGCACGTAATCTGGCTGATGAAATTGAAACCTACATGAACCTAAAGAGTCCCCTGGGTAGCAAGTCTTCTAGTATGGAGTTACACGGAGAGGGGAACAGAGAGCCTGGCCCTACCACTGCATTTATTCACCCTTTAGAGAGGAGATCAAGCCTACCTTTAGAGCATGGTCCACCAGCACAGGAAAATCCTGAAAGTGAAAAGAGCTCCCCTGCAGTGTCTAGGTCTAAAACTTTTACCGGGCGTTTCAAACAGCAAACTCCCTCTCGAGGTCGTAAAGAACGTTCACCTTCTTTATCAGCATTGGTGCATTCTTCACCACATGGCTCATTGGGTTCTGTGGTAAATTCTTTGTCAGGGTTAAAGCTGGATAATATACTGTCTGGACCCAAGATAGATGTCCTAAAATCTGGTATGAAACAAGCAGCGACAGTAGCCAATAAGATGTGGGTAGCTGTAGTGTCTGCCTACAACTACTCAGATGATGAGGTAAGATTGTTGTATGTGTGTAGTCTGTCTGATATTGGAATGTTTGTAGTATTTTTATATACAAATTATTAGAGAGTTCTAGTAAATTTGGTTTTTATATTTTAAAATTTTATGTATATCCTATTTCTTTCTTGAAATGATTTGAACATACATGTAAGGAAATTAATAATGAAAAAATAAAATATCAGGACTACTTTATAATTCCATAGATCAGTCTAAATGAACACAATAAGTTTATTTCTTTGGAAGCCAAATGATTAATGTTTTAATTTAATAATGATGCCATGTTATTTGCATAGCACTTCACTTTTTAAATAACCTTTACCTTTGTAATCTTTTTAATATCTATGAAGTCATTTGACAACTTGATCCATAGATTTCATACTGCATAACAAAAACTGATAATTCTTTTAAAAATCATTGTAAAGAGAATTAATCATTAGATCTTATGAAAATAGAAGTAGGGAAATTTTGCTTATTTTTTTATAGAAAAACTTTAATTAAAATTTCACTATTGTAGGCCTGACCTGTGGTGGCGCAGTGGATAAAGTGTCGACCTGGAAATGCTGAGGTCGCCGGTTCAAAACCCTGGGCTTGCCTGGTCAAGGCACATATGGGAGTTGATGCTTCCAGCTCCTCCCCTGTGTCTCTCCCCCCCCCCCCTCTCTTCTCTAAAATGAATAAATAAAATTTAAAAAAAAAATTAAAAAAAATTTCACTATTGTATTAAAGAATTATAGTAGTACTTTAGTAGAAAAAGCAGACATCTATATATGTTTACTGTTATTACTGTAGCACTATGTTCTAGGTATTGTCATAAACTATATATATATATTTTTAATACATGGATATAGATGCACACACATATATTTATTTAATTTTTATAGCAGTCCCATGGGTTGGTACTACCATTTGTCCTCATTTTATAAATGAGGTATCTGAGATTCAGAGAAGTTAATTAATTTCCCAGGTCACACAACAAATGAGTTACAAAATTAGAATTTGAAGTCTGAGAGATTGGCTCGAGTCTATGCTCTGAACCATGATAGTAGCAAAGAAGGAGCAGCACCTTAGAAAAGGTTCCTGTGGGGACTGTCCAACAAGAGCAGAGCACATGATAACTAAGTGGCTTTTGATGGGTAAATTGAAAGTTTGGGGTTAGTCAAAGTGGTAAGATGGTAGAATATGTATCTGAGAGAATAGTGAAAAAAATATGGAGGCTTAAAACAGCATGCATTTTCAAGATAATATAATCAATTTCAGGTTGCTAAAGTTCTAAACAGGAAGTAGAGTGGAAATTAAATTGGACAAATAAGACTTGTATACTGTTTTAAAGAAAATTTTATTTTATAGGCAGACTTAATTGAATTAAAAGTACAGTAAGTATTATAACACAAATTGTATTTTGTATTTAAAGAGCTTATGAGGTTAGTTAAGGAAAGACAAAATAAGCTAAGTTCAAAAGTATCTCAGTCTGGCATTATTTTTTTAAATGCCATTTTATATTTGGAATTTTATCTAACAGTATTTTTAAAAAGCTTTATACAGAATAATTTGAGTTTGGAATATATGATTGTAAATTCCAAGTTGGTACAGATTTTAATCTTCATTGCTATAGTACTGATTTCAGTGCCTGGCAAAAACAAATAGGATATACCTAATAAGTATTTTCAAAGGAAGAAATGAATAAAATGTCTATAAAAATGTTTAGAATTTTTAACCAGAATTTAATCTAGGGGAAAAAAATTAGGGATTTGTGTAAAAATAGCTCAAAGGAACTCGTCATATAACATATACATAACAAAAATTAAAGTATGCTGAATATTTAAGCAATAGAGGATTTACTAAACATACAATAGTACATCAGTAAATTGGATTAGGATGGAGGGGGTTAAATAATGTAGAAGATTTAATGACAAAATAAATTACATGAGAAGACTCTGTTATAAAACTTCCTATTTTGTAAATATGTATTATGCATATTTTTAAGTAAGTAGAAAGGTATGCATCAAGATTTTGATTGTACTTTGTGGCTTATTGGTATTTTAAGTGCTTTTATTTCCTGTTTTACATATCTGTTTAATTTTTTAAAATCATTTAACATGGTTTTATAACAAGACACAAATCTTCTTTAAAGTAAAAATTTAAAAAGCTGTTTATTGAAATATTCTTTATTTATTTAAACTAAAGCATCAACAATCACAGTGATCAAGAACTACAATGTTTGGAACTTTATTCATGCTTTCTGCCTCTAGTGTTGATGGTTATTATTCTGAACAATCATATTTCCAGCTGAAAGTCTCATAACAATCTTATTTTAAAGAACTCATATTATTCATATTTTTCAGGCGATATAAATAAAAGTTAAAGAAGTAATTTTTGCAGGGCCTCATTCCTAAAAGTGATGTGGATCCAAGATCCCACTCTGGCTGTGTCTGATTCTAAAGCTTCTACTCTACTTGTGCTGCTTTACCTGATCCCACTGGAGAAAATGAGCTCTAAGAGTTTCTTCATTTTATGATAGTGAAGATTGAGAATCACCCCATACCTTAAACATACAACTAGGGGCACAACACAATCTTAAAGTATTATATACATCAGGGGTCCCCAAACTATGGCCTTCGGGCTGCATGCGGCCCCCTGAGGCCATTTATCTGGCCCCCCGCCACACTTCCGGAAGGGGCACCTCTTTCATTGGTGGTCAGTGAGAGAAGCATAGTTCCCATTGAAATACTGGTCAGTTTGTTGCTTTAAATTTACTTGTTCTTTATTTTAAATATTGTATTTGTTTCCGTTTTGTTTTTTTACTTTAAAATAAGATATGTGCAGTGTGCATAGGGATTTGTTCATAGTTTTTTTTTTATAGTCCAGCCCTCCAATGGTCTGAGGGACAGTGAACTGGCCCCCTGTGTAAAAAGTTTGGGGACCCCTGATATATATCATTGGTTGAATGTTTAGAGTTTGGAAGGGAAATTCCAAATACTAGAAGAATTCATTACTTTGAAAAATACATATAGGGATGATGATTTATTTAAGGATTATAGAGGAGTTTAATTCTGAAAAAGATGGAGTAAATATATTCTCATTGGTGAAGGTATTGTTTGTGTGTTTGATTTTATTCTTTTCAATTAAGGAGGAAACTAATAGAGATTACAGCTTCCCAGCTGGCCTTGAAGACCATATTTTGGAGGAGAATATGTCACCTAACACAAGTATCTCAGGTTTGGTCCCCAGTGAACTTACTCAGAGCAACACAAGCCTTGGCAGTAGCGGCAGCAGTGGAGATATAGGAAAATCATACTATGCAACAGGTATGGGGAAGAATTGTCCTCTCTTCTAATTTACATGCCCTTACCTTTCCCTTCTCCCACAACACATACAGTAAGCCTTATTTGTTGAAATGATCTAATAGTATGTTTTTTAAGATTTTATTTATTGATTTTAAAGAGAGGTGATAGAAGGAGAAAAGGGGTGGTGGGAGAAGCAGGAAGCATCAACTCATCATAGCTTCTCACGTGTGCCTTGACCAGGCAAGCAGGGGGTTTCGAACCAGCGACCTCTGTTCCTCCAGGTCGATGCTTTATCCACTGCACCACCACAGGTCAGGCTGATCTGACAGATTTTTAATATAGTCACACCATACTATCACCGTTATTTTTTATGATCTACAAGTACTACAGTTACTTAGTGATTTTATTTTTAGTTGGGTATATCATGGGATTATATCATTTGTTCTTTAGTGTATATCAGAATCCCCTGAGAAATTTGCTTAAACATATATACAAATAACCAAGCCCTAGGCTAAAATTTTTGAGACTTGAGTCCATGGGATAGGGCCTTAGAAATAAATGTGTGTTTTTAATCAGTTCTCTGGGTGAATCAGAGGCATACCAGAGTCTGAGGGTCCCTGGGCTCTATCACTGAAATGTCTTAGCCCTGTGTTTTTTTAAAACTATAATTCTAGTTTATCCAACTTTGTATTAGAAAAATTTTTAATGTCCTGTGAAATTGAAAGATTTATATAATGAACAATTGTATATTCTCTATCTAGTTTTAACCTAACTTTTTCTCCCTTTCTCTCTCTCTCTATATATATATATATATTTTAAAAGATGCATAAATTTATTAAAACTTTGAAGACATTTACAATTTATTGAAGTCAGAAATAAAAATTTAAAAAAAAAATTTTTTTTTTGTATTTTTCTGAAGCTGGAAACGGGTAGGCAGTCAGACAGACTCCCGCATGCGCCTGACCAGGATCCACCCGGCACGCCCACCAGGGGGCGATGCTCTGCCCATCCGGGGCGTCGCTCTGTTGCGACCAGAGCCACTCTAGCGCCTGGGGCAGAGGCCAAGGAGCCATCCCCAGCGCCCGGGTCATCTTTTGCTCCAATGGAGCCTTGGCTGCAGGAGGGGAAGAGAGAGACAGGAAGGAGAGGGGGAGGGGTGGAGAAGCAGATGGGCACTTCTCCTGTGTGCCCTGGCCGGGAATCGAACCCGGGACTTCCGCATGCCAGGCTGACGCTCTACCACTGAGCCAGCCGGCCAGGGCCAAAATTTTTAATATTAACTCTAGAAACCTGAGAAGTCCCAGGAATTCAATTTAAAAGTCTTGAGACTTTTAAAGAATTCCTTAACTTTATTTTATTTTATTTATTTTTATTGCTTTTTAGATAGAGGACGGGGGGTGGGGAGAAGCAGAAAGCATCAACTCATTGTAGTTGCCTCCCATGTGTGCCTTAACCAGGCAAGTTCAGTGTTTAGAACCGGTGACCTCAGCATTCCAGGTCAACGCTAATCCACTGTGCCACCACAGGTCGGCAAGAATTCCTTGTAAAAGGTGTTAATATTACTTTCTTTCTTAGCCTGGTACTTGGAGTGTGTGTGTATAAAAATATACACATTTTTTACTGAGCCATTGAAAATAAATAGACTTCATGATACTTCCCCCTGAATGTTTTAAGTATGCATTTCCAAAGAGTAAGGGACATTCTGATATATACTGTGCTATGATGGGTACTTCTCTCTAGGTGAACTTCCATTTCCAAGAGGCATGAAAGGGCAGGATTTTGAAAAATCAGATCATGGTTCTTCTCAAAACACCAGCATGTCTAGCATCTATCAGAATTGTGCAATGGAGGTAAAAGTTCTGTTTCTACTCATGATAAAGTGGCTATATACATAGTTTTATTTCAGAATGACATATAATAGAATTCTACAATACCCTTGTTGACAGAATAATAAAATAAGTCATTGTGTTGAATTTGCTTAATGCCTTATGTAAGCAGGGCAGTAAACATCATTTTTACCTATAAATTAATTGAACTATTAATTCCAAATTTGATCAGCAAAATAAATAAAATTCTATATCTCAGAGAATGCTTGTTTAAGATGATCATTGTGGGGGTTTACAGTATCTACACTTTTCTACTCTTAGGTTTTGATGTCAAGTTGTTCACAGTGCACAGCTTGTGGAGCTTTAGTTTATGATGAAGAAATTATGGCTGGGTGGACAGCAGATGATTCAAATTTGAATACAACTTGCCCATTCTGTAAAAGCAACTTCTTGCCTCTTCTTAACATTGAGTTTAAAGACTTCAGAGGCTCTGCAAGGTTAGTATTATAAAAGCTCCCATAAGAGGTAAGACACCCCAAAGGCATGACTCCTGGTACATTCCAGGTGTCCTTTTCCTTTTTCTACATAACTTTCAGTATTTGAGTGGAAAATAATGGTAATGTAGGAGACTGCTTTTTCATTTTATTTAACATATAATTATCGGTAGCAGTTAATTTAACTTTAACTGCTATAGATAATTGAAACTAATGTTATAGATAATTGAAAACTCGAATGTTAGTCATTCTGCTTCAGTGACCTTAATTATGTCTTTTAGAAACAAACTAACAAATATAAAGGTAAGGGGGTGAGGGCTTGAACTCTTCTTTTGTTTTAGTGAGGGAGAGAGAGATGGAGGGACAGAGAGAGAGAGAGAGAGAGCGAGAGAGAGAGAGATGAGAAGCATTAACTCATAGTTGTGTCACCTTAGTTCATTGTTTGCTTTCTCATGTGTGCCTTGACTAGGGGACTACAGCCAAGCCAGTGACCCCTTGGGTTTCAAGTCAGTGACTGTTGGGCTCAAGTGAGCGAGCATGGAATCATGTTTATGATCCCACACTCAAGCCGGTGACCCTGCACTCAAGCTGGCGACCTTAGGGCTTTGAACCTGGGTCCCAGGCTGCAGCTCTATCCACTGTGCCACCACCTTGGCTTGAACTCTTCTTTTTTTTTTTACAGAGACAGAGAGTGAGTTAGAGAGAGGGATAGACAGGGACAGACAGACAGGAATGGAGAGAGATGAGAAGCATCAATCATTACTTTTTCATTGCACATTGCAACACCTTAGTTGTTCATTGATTGCTTTCTGATATGTGCCTTGACCGCGGGCCTTCAGCAGACCGAGTAACCCCTTGCTGGAGGGGCCTTGGGTTCAAGCTGGTGGGCTTTTCCTCAAACCAGATGAGCCCGCGCTCAAGCTGGCGACCTCGGGGTCTCGAACCCGGGTCCTCTGCATCCCAGTCCGACGCTCTATCCACTGCGCCACCGCCTGGTCAGGCTGTAACTGGTAATTTTCTATATAGAGAAATGCTCAAATAGTAAGCAATGAGAAGAATACTAGCTGATCTATAATGTTCTATTTGTTTTATGGAGCAAGTTAACTTCATATTGTCTACTTTTAGCTACTTTTGAAAAATACCCAATTGTATAGGTATTTCCTTTTAGCTCTAGTTTTCCTTTTAGCTTCAGATGTGGAGCTGGGTGAAACCATACTCCAATTCCTGATGTAGTATCAATGGTTTGTGCAAGGTCCCTCTTTTATTATCTTCCTCCCCTTGCACCTTTTCATTTTCATTGCTTGATCCAACAAAGACATTGTGTTGTTTGTGGTATATCCTTGAATATATACTGCTCACAGAAATTAGGGGTATTTCCAAATGAATATGAAGCAATAAAATATTCCCTGTTATTATATGTTGTTTTGCAGGATTGTGTATTTTTAACTTACATAATTAGAATAATACTGAAAATCTCTATTTTTATCACTCAGTTTAAAATCTGAGTTGCTCTGTGTAAGTCTAGTTTATTTCTTTTGCAGGAAGTTAATACCTCATTTTACTTGTCCATTATCCTAGTGTTCGATACTTCAGTTGCTTCCAGTTCTTTGTTATAAATATCACTGCTGTGAGACAATACACTGTAAAATACATGTCTACTTCTGGCCTTATGAAGTAGTTTCTCCCAGAATAAGTCTTAGGAGTGAGACCTTTGGATCTTTTCATACATGATTTTAATAAACAGTGGAAGATTGCTTCTTAGATAACTATTCCCACTAGTAGTGTTTAAGAATTTTCATTTCTGTACCTCCTTATTATCAGTTTTCTGATTTTTGCATTTTTTTTTTTCAGTAAGAGAGAAAAAGAGACCGGAAGGGAGCTAGAGATAAGCATCAACTCTCATAGTTGTGTCTCTTGAATTGTTCATTGATCACCTCTCATATGTGCCTTGACAGGCGTAAGGGGCTCCATCTAGGTGAGCCACTGACCCCTTGCTCAAACCAGTGACCTTGGGCTTCAAGCCAGTGACCTTGGGATCATGTTGATGATCCCATGCTCAAACTGGATGAGTCCACGCTCAAGCTGGATGATCCCATGCTCAGGCCAGTGACCTTGGGGTTTAGAACCTGGAACTTCAGCATTCCAGGTTGATACTCAATCCACTGTGTGCCACCACCAGTCAGGCTGATGTTTGCATTCTAATGAGTATATAGTGGTATCTCATTTTTGTTTGAATTTCTCTGAATTTTGGAGAGTTTGAGTATTTCTTTTTATGCTTGTTATTCCAGCATTTTCTATGAATTGCCTGTTTATATCCGTTGTCCATTTTATTATATTAAGCTTATTTTTCTTATTGATCTCTGCCTTGAATATTCTTAATATTAATTTCCTGAAGAGAAATCGTTAATTTTGCTGTCCTCATCCATTAATTTTAAACCTTATGATTTGTGTTTTTGAAGTCCTTTTTTTTAATTGGTTGATTGATTTGAGAGAGAGAGAGAAACCTCAATTTGTTCTTCCATATATTCATGCATTTATTAGTTGTTTTTTGCATGTGCCCTGACCGGGCATTGAATCCATAACCCTGGTGTATTGGGACGATGGTCTAACCAGCTGTGCTAGGGCTGGAGTCTTGTATTAAAAGTTGCTTCCAGAAAAAACTAAGAACTGTATGATTCCATACATAAGTGGGACATAAAAATGAGACTAAGAGACATGGACAAGAGTGAAGTGGTTGGGGGGGGGGGTGGAGGAGAGGGAGGGAGTAGGGGGGAGGAGCACAAAGAAAACCAGATAGAAGGTGACAGAAGACAATTTGACTTTGGGTGATGGGTATGCAACATAATTAAATGTCAAAATAACCTGGAGATGTTTTCTCTGAACATATGTACCCTGATTTATTAATGTCACCCCATTAAAATTAATAAAAAAATAAAAAAAATAGTTGCTTCCCATCTGTAGGACATGAAAATTTTCTCCTGAATGTTCTTCTGATATTTTATCTATAATATTTAGGTCTTTAATGCCATGACACCTCACATTCCCATATACACTTTACTGTGTGTTCTGTTCTTTTTTTTTTTGTATTTTTCTGAAGCTGGAAACGGGGAGAGACAGTCAGACAGACTCCCGCATGCACCCGACCGGGATCCACCCAGCATACCCACCAGGGGGCGACGCTCTGCCCACCAGGGGGCGATGCTCTGCCCCTCCGGGGCGTCGCTCTGTCGCGACCAGAGCCACTCCAGCGCCTGGGGCAGAGGCCGAGGAGCCATCCCCAGTGCCCGGGCCATCTTTGCTCCAATGGAGCCTCGGCTGCGGGAGGGGAAGAGAGAGACAGAGAGGAAGGAGAGGGGGAGGGGTGGAGAAGCAAATGGGCACTTCTGTGTGCCCTGGCTGGGAATCGAACCTGGGACTTCTGCACGCCAGGCCGACATCTACCACTGAGCCAACTGGCCAGGGCCTGTTCTGTTCTTTTTGTTAGTATCATATTATCTTTTTATTACTGTCCTTCTGTTATGGCTATAAGTTCCCCTTCATGGAATTTTTTTTATAGTTACTTATTTTAAAAATTATAAAATTCAGAATAACTAAGTTTCTTTTAAAAATTCAGTTAGAGTTTTTATTGGGATTGTATTAGATTTATAGATTTAATTTAGGGGAAATGGATATTCTCTTATCTGTGAGCATGGTATTTATCTTCATTTTTTAGATCTTTTTTATATACTTTTAGATTTTGCATAAATTCTGTACTTTTTGGTTGACTAATTATGTTTCTTAAGCTATTGTGGTATCTTATTTTATATTTTCTAATTGAGTATAAAGGAGCATTATTGATTTTCCTTCCTAATATGGGAATTAGTATAGAAAATTTTAAACTTACAGTTGTTTAAAGACTTTTTTTGTGGTGACACCCAAATATCCACCCCTGCATTCTATAATTAGTATTTTAATATTTTACAATTAATCATTTTTCATTTATCCCTCTAGCCATCCACTAATCCATCTTACATTTTTATTCATTTAAAATAAGCTATAGACATTAATGTACTTCTCCACCAAAGACTTCAGCATGCATATAATTCCTGAATATTTGTTTACAGTATATTTTTGAGGTAAAGTTGGAATACAATAAAATGTACAAATCTTAAATGTACCATTTGAACAGTGAATGCATATGTTTATGCAAATTCAAACCCTTATCAAGATATAAAACATGACTATTATTTCAGAAAATTCTCTTAATGTCCCTTGCAAGGCCCAACCCTAATACTGTCCCCGTCCAGAGAGAAAAGGAATGAAGGATAAGAGAAAAATAAAACACTGAATGAGTGTATGTGGGGGGGAGACTAGGGACAAAATAGAGATTTTATAAGGGGGAAATGAGGTTTTTATAAACCTTTATAGTTTAATACATGTTAAAATGCTGCTGTTGCTTCTCTTTCTTAACTTAGAAAGTTGATGAAATATTTTGCTTTTCATCTTCCTTCACAGCTTTCTTTAATGATTTTCAAAAACAAGGGATTTTATATTGAACTATAATGACCTCCTCTAGACCTTTCATTTGAATAGTTTAAGACAGGAGAGGAAGAATGAAAGCAGCAGTGTGAGTGAGTGAGAGAGAGAGAGAGAGGGGGAGAGAGAGAATGTGTGTGTGTGTGTGTGTGTGTTTGAAATAGGAAGTATTTCTATGAATTATATAATTCATTAATGACTGCTTTACCATAAAGTGATTCTAAATATGAAACTTAGAGGACTTTAAGATTTTTAAACACTAGTTTTTTGGACTGCTTCATATTTAGCTTTTTCCTGAAACCAAGTACCTCTGGTGACAGTTTACAAAGTGGCAGCATTCCTCTGGCAAGCGAACCTTTGGAGCACAAACCCGTATCCAGTTCAGCAGAACCTGGCTTGATCAACTTTACAGATTTCCCAAAACATAACCAGACCATAACTGAAGAAACAAGCTCTGCAGTTGAGTCAAGGTACCATAGCTTATAGAGAACACCTCATGATAAATTGGATATCCTTGTAAAAATTTCATCTCTAAAGATAACCTCACTCATGTAGGCATAAGTTCTGACATTTAAAAATTTAATCTTAATTTTTTACTACCATATATTGTTTAAATATCTAACAAATGAATCTGATGATGATTTTTTAAACTACGTCTAATGTTTTACAGTGTCTTACACGAAATTAATTTCTCAACCAGTAAAAAGTATTTCCCCTTTTAGTGTAGTCTTTGCCAGTTTCCAAAGACATACACTCTTTACTCTTAAATATTTATTAAATTAAACATATATTGAGAACTTATTGTATGCTAAGCATTATGCTAAACACTAAAAAAAGAATAAGTAAGTTCTGGTCTCTATACTAGGTGCATCATAGCCTGGTAGAGATTAAACATTTGTCAGTGATCTACATTACTTATTGGCATGCAGCATAGTTACTTCTAAGCAGTTTTGTTTAATAAATATGAAATAATATTTGAGTAAAGCAACTGAATGAGCACTTAATCTCTTTAAAATAAAACCTGTTATCTACCATATCACCTTTTCCCACCCTTTACCAGTCATTTACTCTATTCAGTTCTTCCAACCAGTTTTTAAAAAAATAACCTGAAGAAAATTTTATTCTTAGAAGGCAGTACTGACTCCTCTCATATGTATTCAGTAGACTCAAAATTCATTGTAGAAAATACTCTACAGATTTAGATTGTTTTACAGAACACAGTATCTCTTTTTCATTTTTTTAAGTGATGAAATACAGAATGCCAGTGGAGATGTTGAAACTGTGAAAGTATCACCTGTGCCTAATAGTTTATCAAAGCGGAATCTATCTTTGACTCGAAGTCACAGTGTTGGAGGTCCATTGCAAAACATTGACTTTTCCCAGCGACCATTTCCTGGCATTTCAACAGTTAGTCTTCCAAACAGTCTGCAGGAAGTTGTGGTAAGTAACAACATTATAATTATACTGTATATTCATGTAAGTATTTATTAGAACAGCACATAATTTGTCAATAGAAGATTCATTTAGATGACATGAAAAGTAGTAAGAATTTTTCATAAACAAAGAACTTATTTAAAATTTCAAATATGTACAAAAATAAATAGAAGAATAACATAAATGAGTCCCTTTGACCCACATCTAGATTCAGTAGTTTTCAACTTATGGTCATTCTTCTTTTATGTATACCCTCATTCCCTTCATTATAGATTATTTTGAAGAAATTTCAAACATCATATATTTCATTTGTAAATATTTCAGTATGCATCTCTAAAACCTAAGGACTTTTTTATAAATATAATTTATGCCACTATCAGACAAAAAAATAATATCAAATTATTCAGTCTTTGTTCAAATTTCTAATTGTCTCAATGTCAAGTATGTCTGTTTGTAGTTGGAGGAGTCAGGATCAAATAAAGCCCATGCACTGCCATTGGTTGATACATTTTTTAGTCTTTTTTTTTTTTTATCTGTAGACTCTCCTTTTTCCTTTTGCAATTTATTTGTTGATTACAACCCTATAAATTGGTACTTGTACCCACAAGCTTGGTCAGATTCAGGTTTTTTGTTGTTCTGTTTTGTTGTTCATGTTTACTTATTTTGGCAGTATGTTCCTCCATTGGAGACATGAACTATCTCTGTGATGTAAGGAGCTATTAATGCCCCATTGCCTAGATCAGGTTATTCATTTGGAACTTATAAAATGATGATAGTCTAATTCTGTTATCTTTATTATATGGAATACATGTATGAAGAAAAACTGTCCCTAGGTCTTCTTCTTGGTTTTCTAAAGTTACAATATATATTGGAGAGGCAGGAAAAATGTTGGGTCCCCCCCCCCCACCTTTGTTTACCAAATTTTAGAATAACAAGTTGTGTTCCTAGCATTTCCAAAGTGAACAGTTTACTTGCAGGAATAGGGTGTTGTTATGAAAAATTGATTTTAACATTTATACTTACATCCATTGCTGTTTTATCCTTATTGATGTTAATTATATTATTGGGCAGCTAGAATTCTCTACTAATTGGTGTCTTATTCCTTGATACAACTCTACTAGCACTTTATAAAATTTTTAAAAAGTTTTCTTGCTTTCTTAAACGACAAGATGTTTCATGTTCATGTTATATTATATCCTTCTCCAGACCTAGAATCAGCCATTTCTCTAAGAAACACTGGTTCCTTTTAGAGGAAAGTACAACTGGATACCTCACACTGGGTATTAGGGGTACTTATTACTGAGTTGGTCGTAAACATTTTAGTCTGATTATATTATGCATGACTTATGAAGTCTAGGTTGTTTTTTTCATTCATTATTTTGATTTATAAAACTGTTCTTTAACTACTTTACTTTACTTTTTGTTGGAATTAAATGTAAAAAAAATCAGATATAATTTTAAAAGGAGTCAAGAATGTTAACACAAAAGATTGCCCCATCTGTTTAAAGTTGTAGTAGATGATAAAATCACACATATTTTTTGGTCTCATCATCATAAAACATTTGAATTGAAAACGTTTTTTAATTTTAAAAAAATTGTCAAGGAAAAATTAGTCGTATACAAGCCATTGCTCTTATCAACATGATAGAAAAATTCATGTTTAAAATAGGGTCTCTTATATAAACTATTTACTTTATCTTATTTAACTTAAAGCTAATTATGATTAAGTACCTTTTTTTTTAGGTTTTCATTAGGGTGTTCTACTGCATAGAGCAATGGTCCAGAAATAGTAACTGATTTTGAAAGGATAGAGCTCATTAAAAAGTACTCTTAAACATACAGGATTAAATAGATAATATTCACATCTTTTTATATTTTTATTTTTTTAAGGATCCTTTAGGGAAAAGACCCAATCCTCCCCCTGTTTCTGTGCCCTACTTGAGTCCTCTAGTGCTTCGTAAAGAACTTGAATCTTTGCTAGAAAATGAAGGTGATCAGGTGATTCACACATCCTCTTTCATCAACCAACATCCAATCATTTTCTGGAACCTTGTGTGGTATTTCAGACGTTTGGACCTTCCTAGTAACTTGCCGGGACTTATTCTCACATCTGAACATTGCAATGGAGGTATACAGGTAGGGTATCAACTTCTATACTTGTATTACGTTGGTGTTGGTTAGGATGAGGCTTAACTTAAAGTAACAGAAAGTATACAACAATAGTGGCTTAATAAGATGTAGGTTATTTCTCTCACTTAAAATTTTGGAGCCCTGGCCGGATAGCTCAGTTGGTTGGAGCATCATCCCAAAGTGCAGAGGTTGCCGGTTCAATCCCCAGTCAGGGCACATACAGGAATAGATGTTCCTGTCTCTCTCTCTCCCATGCTCTCTCACTAAAATCTGTAAATTTAAAAAAAAAAAAGTTTGGATAAGCAGTTTAGGGTTCGTACCATTATGGATGTGAGATGCTTCTTTTTGCTCAGCTGTATCTGAACTCCATTTTCAAGTTATACACCAGGATGGCTGACTCTACTTCTAAGCTATCACATCCACATTCAGTTAACAGTGCAGATAAAAATGGATGAAAAAGAGTATGTCTTCCTTCTTTAGGAACAGTTCCTGGAGTTGTACATAATAATATTTCCCTATGTATTCATTTGGCCTGATCTTAGTTATACGGTCGTTTCTAGTTGCAGGTGTGGCTAGAATAGGTAGCTTTTATTCTAATCTGTCATATTCCCAGTTGAAATTTTCACAACCTTATTTTATTTATTTATTTATTTTTTTGTATTTTTCTGAAGCTGGAAATGGGGAGAGACAGTCAGACAGACTCCCGCATGCGCCCGACCGGGATCCACCCGGCACACCCACCAGGGGTGAAGCTCTGCCCACCAGGGGGCGATGCTCTGCCCCTCCAGGGCGTCGCTCTGCCGTGACCAGAGCCACTCTAGCACCTGGGGCAGAGGCCAAGGAGCCATCCCCAGTGCCCGGGCCATCTTTGCTCCAATGGAGCCTTGGCTGCAGGAGGGGAAGAGAGAGACAGAGAGGAGGGGGGGGGGGTGGAGAAGCAAATGGGCGCTTCTCCTATGTGCCCTGGCCGGGAATCGGACCCGGGTCCCCCGCACGCCAGGCCGAGGCTCTACCGCTGAGCCAACCGGCCAGGGCTCATAACCTTATTTTAAAAGACTCCTATTCTATACACCTGAAACCAAAACAAAATAAAATTTAAAGAAGAAAAAAGACTCATCCATATTTTTTAGATGATATAATTAAAAGTTAGAGGAGATAAGTAATTTTTGAAAGGCCACATACCTAACACATGATGAGGAGCCAAGATCCCACTCTGGCTGTGTTTGACTAAAGCTTCTGTGTGCTGGCAGCCCGGTTCCACTGGAGACAGTGAGCTTCTAGAGTTCCTTTATTTTAATATTGAATATTGAGAGTCAACCAACACCCCAAACATACATAAGGCCCCCACAAAATCTTAAAAGTATTACAAACTCATTTAAGTAGTACTACAACAAGATAGTAGAAACTATTACACTTACTCTTACCTTAAAATTTGTTGTAATGGCAGTTCTTTGATGTAGCTACTGTGCTAGATACCAAGTTATAATTCCGGTCCTCAATTTAGAATGAGAAACCTGCACTTCAGGAAATAATAGAATATTAATCTTCAGCTCTAAATAAAAATTTTCACACAGGACTTTAAGTTCAGAGTTTTTAAATAACTCATCTGTTTTATTTATTTATTTTTAAATTTTATTTATTTTTTCTTCTTTTCCAAGTGAGGGGAGGGGAGATAGAAAGACAGACTCCTAGATGCGTCCTCACCAGGATCCACCTGGCAACCTCCATTTGGGGCTATTGCTCTGCCCATCTAGCATCATGCTTGCAACCATGCTATTTTTAGTGCCTGAGGCAGAAGCTCCACAGAGCCATCTTCAGCCTGGAGTGTGGGAGCCATGGTTGCAGGAGTGGAAGAGAAAGAGAGAGAGAAGGGGAGGTGGAAGGGTGGAGAAGCAGATGGTTGCTTCTCCTGTGTGCCCTGACTGGGAAACAAACCTGGGACATCCACATGCCTGGCCAATGCTCTCCCATGAGCCAAACAGCCAGGGTCATCTGTTTTATAATCAAGTGTTGCTAGGTCCCCTTGCAATTATTATCGTTCAGGTACTAATACTATTGATGTTTTTTTTTTAAAGCTTCCTCTATCATCTCTGTCCCAGGATAGCAAACTTGTGTATATTCAGCTGTTATGGGATAATATCAACCTTCATCAGGAACCAGGAGAACCTCTGTATGTCTCATGGAGGAATTTTAGTAAGTAAAATAGAATTGAAGACACAAAAGACTCAAACTAACCATAAGTGAATGAATAAGCAAATTGTGGTACAAGCTATCTATACAGTAGAGTACTATTTAGCAGTAAAGAAGAATGGACTACTGGGGGTGGGTGTACTAGAATTTAATGTGAGAAACAAGTTCTTTTACATTATTTAAATGTTTTTATTTGTATTTAGTATTTCAAAATTCTATTTTAATTCAAATTGATTTGCTATTATATTGACCCATTTAACTCTGTCAGGTCTCCATATGAGTTGAGAGTATTTTTTTGTGATTTTTCTGTCAGCTACCACTTTGGTTAGATATTTGGAGACTAAATTCTATATAGTGGAAAAATAATTTGGATGTGTTGGTATAAGATCCATAATTTGAATTATATGGATACTGGTCTCATAGATTCTAGCTCATTTTTAGTTTTTTACATTTAGAATATATTTTTACAAGGGGTTTAAAGGGCTATCATCCAGTTCAGAAACCCTGTGAGAATCAATAAGAAAACTACAAACAACCAAGTAATAAGTGAGCAAATGATATCAACGGGCATGGAAGAAAAACATTAAGTGGCTTATACAAACTATATTAGTTTGATAGGGCTACCCTAACAGAATATTACAGACTGGGTGGCTTAAACACAGAAGTTTCTCACAGTTCTGGAAAAGTATAAAATCAGGGTGTTGGCAGTTCTGGTTTCTCCTAAGGTTTCTCTTGTTGGCCTGCAGATGGCCTTTTCCCTTTGCTCGCCTGTATCTTCCTGGTATCCCTTCCTTAAAAAGACACCAGTCATACTGGGTTAGGGCCCGACCCTTAGGACCTCATTTAACTTTAATTACCTCTTTAAAGACCCTATCTCCAAATACCATCACATTGGGGTTAGAGCTTCAACATAGGAAGTTTGGGGTCACATAATTCAATCCATAACCAAGTATGAAAAATATGCTCAATCTCATTATTAAGTAAACTATAATTTAAAAAAAAATTTTATTTTAATTTATTGTGTTAACATAGATTCAGCTGTCCCATTCAGTATAACACCCTCACCCCCCGCCCCCATGTCTAAACTATAATTTTTTAAAAAGAAGAAAATACCAACTTAAATACATCAGAATAGCAAAAAAATTAATAGTAACATCCAATATTGTTGAGATAGAGGAAAAGAATACTTGGATGTACTGTTATTAAGTGTACATTGACACAGTTCTGGAGAACAATATGGCAGACATCTCAATTCAAACTGTGGATACTCTTTAACTTGGTAATCACAGTAAGACAACTAATTGTTTTCCATAGAAACACAGTGGCCAAAGCTGTTTTGACAATGATGCTTACTGTAAGATTGTTTATAATGATGAAAAACTTTATGTAAAATATAACAGATTTGTGAAAAATCCACATTTTAAAGTGTTGGCTGCCAAGAAAAAAAACCGAGTCATTTGTATATGGGGGTATGAAAGGACATATACTCATTGTATATTCAGTGAAAAAAAGACAGGTTGCAGAACAATTTTTGATCTTCTCTCCTTTTTGTAGAAAAAGAACAAAAAATATATGTTTGTGTTTTTAATACATACATAGAAAAAAGTGTAAAACCACATATCCCAAGCTGTTAACCGTGGCTACGCAGAAGAGAAAAGCTATTTTTTTTTACTAGTTTTATACTTTTCAACAATCTATCATTACTTTGCAATTTTTTTTTTGTATTTTTCCAAAGTTAGAAGTGGGGGGCAGTCAGAGGGACTCCCACATGCGCCCGACTGGGACCCACCTGGCATGCCCACGAGGGGCCAATGTTCCGTTGCAGCCGGAGCCATTCTAGCGCCTGAGGCAGAGGCCATGGAGCCATCCTCAGCGCCCCGGCCAACTTTGCTCCAATGGAGCCTTGGCTGCAGGAGGGGAAGAGAGAGATAGAGAGGAAGGAGAAGGGGAAGGGTGGAGAAGCAGATGGGTGCTTCTCCTGTGTGCCCTGACTGGGAATTGAACCCAGGACTTCCACACACCAGGCTGACGCTCTCCCACTGAGCCAACCAGCCAGGGCCTACTTTGCAACTTTTTAAACTTAAAACTGGAAGAAAAAAATTCAATGTTTTTCCTTGAAATATGCCAGTCCCAAAATTATGGTTAAATATAAGTTTTTTTTGTTGTTTCCAGTTCTGATATTGATAAGTTTTTTTGTTGATAAGTAGGAGCAGAGTAACTTTGAAATTTATGCTAGAAAATAATAGAATTAGAGATGCCATTTCTTTAGCTGTTTTTCTGCATCTCTTGTGTTTAGTGAAAGGCCCATGTATGCAAAGTGGCCCCCAAATGCTGAAGGAGCCAAGAGGCCAAAAAATGATGCAGACAAGGCCAGCTTGTTGGTTTAATAGGGAATTTACTTAACAGGAAGCAGCTCCGGGCAGCAGTAGGACAGAAAAAGGATCCCTGTACCATTCACCCCCAGACCACCAGATTTATATTCCCCTAAGACATAGACCTACATGCTCCAAAAGGAATGGCAGGGGTGATCGAGGGTAATAAAGGGACCAGATACTGGGACTCTATTATCATGAGGAGTTAGAAGATAGGTAATGCTAAGGGCACCTTGCCCCAGAAGAAGGACTAAATGGTGAAGGAAAGATGAATGATAGTCTGTGATTAACCCAAAGCCTTTGTGCACATTCCAGAGTCCATGGGGTGAGGGGTGGGGAAACGGGTTCAGGCAGATTAGTTTTAGAATGGAATCAGCTCTTTAAGGTGAAATCAACTCTGTCTGCACACCATGAAATTGACAAGTGATTCAAAATGTTCTATAATTTTTGGATAAAATTTAGAGATCTCAAAAATGCCTCTGTGTACTCCATACCTCTTGCTAAGTGGCCTTAGTCTTGGCACCAGTGGCAGCTGGCTTTGATTCACAGCTTGGCCTCCTCTAGGCACCTCCAAGCCCAGTATAAGTTGCAGCCATCTGCACATCGCTCTGTAGCTTGTGCCATATGGCCCCAGGCAGGGCACAGGCTGTGGCTGACTTTGCACCTCCCATCAAGTCCCAGAGCCAGTGCACCTGGTGGACAACTTCAGACCATGCAGGGTACAACACTGCCACCTCCATGAGTGACTTAAGAGGCAATTTTGGTGAGCCCGAAAGCCCCACTGAGGAAAGCTTGATAGGGTCAACTCCTACACAACAGCTCCTCCACTGTAGTCCCAGCCAGTCCTCAAAGCTGATCAGCCTGGGGGTCAATTCCTCCTAGTAACACCAACAGGAAGCAAGGGTCAACTATAACGGGACAGTGCATACAGCTCACACAGGGGTGCACCCAGTTTAGGTGACTGGGGAGGTGTGCCACGGTGCCCTGCAGGACTCCTACTACACAAGTTCACTTTACCAAGTCTGGGAGACATAGCAGCTCTACCTAATATATGCAAACTATCACAGGGAAGCAGCCAAAAAGCAGAGACAAAGAAACATGTCCCAAATGCAAGGAGAAATCACCAGAAAAAGAACTAAACAAAATAGAGACAAGCAAACTACTAGATAACAGAATTCAAAACAATGGTTATAATTTAGTGAGAATTTCAACAAAGAAATAATAAGCATAAAAAACTACATAGAAACCATAAGAAGGAACCAGTCAGAAATAAGGATATAGTAACTGAAATGAAGAATAATTTACAGGGAATTAATAGTAGATAGAGTACATCAAGCTGAGAATGAAATCAGCAATTTGGACTATAAGGAAGCAGAAAACACCCAATCAGAACAGCAAAAAGAATCCAAAAAAAATGAGGATAGTTAAAGGAGCCTCTGGGACAACTTCAAGCATACCAATATTTGCATTATGGAGGTGGCAGAAGATGGGAGAGAGCAAGAAATTGAAAACCTATATGAAAAAAAATAACGGTAGAAAAATTCCCTAACTTGGTGAAGGAAATAGACATACAAGTCCAGGAAGGACAGAGAGTCCCAAACAAGATGAACCCAAAGAGGCCCACAACAAGACATAGCATAATTAAAATTCAAAAGGTTAAAGACAGAATCTTAAAAAGAGAGAGAGAATTGCCTGACCAGGCAAGGCAGTTGCGCAGTGGATAGAGCATTGGACTGGGATGCAGAGGACCCAGGTTTGAGACTCCGAGGTTGCCAGCCTGAGCGTGGGCTCATCTGGTTTGAGCAAAGCTCACCAGCTTGGACCCAAGGTCGCTGGCTCGAGCAAGGGGTTACTTGGTCTGCTGAAGGCCCACCGTCAAGGCACATATGAGAAAGCAATCAATGAACAACTAAGGTGTCGCAATGAAAAACTGATAATTGATGCTTCTCATCTCTCTCCGTTCCTGTCTGTCCCTGTCTATCCCTCTCTCTGATTCTCGCTCTGTCTCTGTAAAAAAAAAAAAGAGAGAGAGAGAGAGAGAATCTTAATGCCAGAGAAAGACAGTTAGTTACCTACAAGGAATCTCACATAAGACTGTTAGCTGATTTCTCAAATGAAACTTTGCTGGCCAGAGGAGTGGCAGGAAATACTTAAAATGAAAGCAAGGACCTACAACCCAAATTATCCAGCGATGCTATCATTTAGAATCGAACGGCAGATAAAGAGCTTCCCAGACAAAAAAGAATTAAAGGATTTCATCTCCACCAAACCAGTATTATATGAAATGTTAAAGGGTCTTCTCTAAGAGGAAAAATAAATAAAAATATGACAATAAAATAGCAATAAATACATATCTATCAGTTGAATCTAAAAAACAAACAAGCAGAACAGAAACAGACACATAGATACAGAGAACATTTTGTTGGTTGCCAGATGGAAGGGGAGTTGGGGGAATGAGTGGAAAAAGTGAAGGGATTAAGAAGTACAAATTGGTTGTTATAAACTAGTCATGGGGTGCATGTAAAGTACAGCACAGGGAAAATAGTTAATATTCTAATAAGTATGGTGTCAGATGGGTACAGGACTTATCAGGACGATTACTTAATAAATTATATAATGTCTAATCACAGGGTTGTACACCTGAAACTAAATAATATTGTATGTCAACTGTAATTGAAAAATAAAAAATGATTTAAATATTTTTTGATGACTTCTGGAATGGCCGTATGAAGAGTTCTGCTACCCACTTCTCAGAAAAGCAACCATAATTGGTGAAAATTATTTATTTTTTACAGAGACAGAGAGAGTCAGAGAGAGGGATAGACAGGGACAGACAGACAGGAACGGAGAGAGATGAGAAGCATCAATCATCAGTTTTTCATTGCGACACTTTAGTTGTTCATTGATTGCTTTCTCATCTGTGCCTTGACCGTGGGGCTACAGCAGACTGAGTAACCCCTTGCTCGAGCCAGCGACCCTGGGTCCAACCTGGTAAGTCTTGCTCAAACCAGATGAGTCCATGCTCAAGCTGGTGACCTCGGGGTCTCGAACCTGGTCCTCTGCACCCCAGTCCAATGCTCTATCCACTGCGCCACCACCTGGTCAGGCGGTGAAAATTATTAAAGAAAAAAATTCTAAGACTATAGAGCAAATCAACATTTATTCAAGTGACTATACCAAATCTCAGTAAAATCAGTTTGTTCCTGTGGCACTTGAGTTACAACTTGCTGCGCCTCCCCCCCAATCTCCAAGTCACTGGCTTCAGAATCTCCCTGGGAAAGACAAGTTGGCAGCCCTTCTTATCCTCTCAGCTCTGTTAGTACAGAGGCAAAATTCCAGGAGAGATGGAGGCTCGTTTCTTCCACCCAGCCCCCATTTGTTGGGTAGCTATTGTACCCCATAGAATAGCAAGCCAAGTATTCTGGGGTCCCAATTCTTACAGCATGTTGCTTAAAGGGTGGAAGTTTTATGGCAGGAGGGACAAGCTGAAAAGATAGAGGCTATTGTTCCCATTCAACACCCTGTTAACAAAGCAGGAGTGTCATTCAAGAGAAGGGCCACTGTTCTGAGTCCCAGCTTCAGAGCAGTGGCTCAGAGATTTAGCCCAGGAGGAGAGGCAAGTCATAAGAACAGAGCACTCTTAAATATTCTACAAAGGAGATGACTGTATTTGGACCAGGGTATGGATAATTCCAAGAGAACACTCTTGGAAACATTTGAGATTTTGGTAAGAAGGATAGTATTGCCCTGATACAATAACCAAAGACATTCATAAGAAAATAAAACAGTCTGTATCATTTATGAATACAGACATAAATATTCTCAATAAAATACTAGCAAACAAATGCAACAATATAGAAAAAGGATTGTGCAAACCATTACCAAATGCCGTTTATCCCAGGCATGCCATATTGGTTTAACATTTGAAAATCAATTAATGTAGTACACCATATCACCGTAATAAAGGACAGAATTGACATGATCATCTTTATAGGCATAGCTAAAGCTTTCGGTGAAATCCATCACCCTTTGTTAAAAGCACTTAAGCTGGCCCTGGCCGGTTGGCTCAGTGGTAGAGCGTCGGCCTGGCATGCAGGAGTCCTGGCTTCGATTCCCGGCCAGGGCACACAGGAGAAGCGCCCATCTGCTTCTCCACCCTTCCCCCTCTCCTTCTTCTCTGTCTCTCTCTTCCCCTCCCGCTGCCAAGGCTCCATTGAAGCAAAGTTGGCCTGGGCTCTGAGGATGGTTCCATGGCCTCTGCCTCAGGTGCTAGAATGGCCCCGGTTGGAAAAGAGCAACGCCCCAGATGGGCAGAGCATCGCCCCCTGGTGGGCATGCCAGGTGGATCCCGGTCGAGCGCATGCGGGAGTCTGTCTGACTGCCTCCCCATTTCCAACTTCAGAAAAATACAAAAAAAATTAAAAAAAAAAATAAAAACACTTATGCTAGAAATAGAGAAGGACTTCCTTAATTTGATCAAGAATATTTGTGAAAACCCACAGTTTTCTTAATGGTGAAGGAAATATTTTCCCCTAAGTATAGGTATAAGACAAGGATGTCTATTTTATCATTCCTGTTCAACACTGTACTGGAAGTTCCTTTTTTTTTTTTTTTTTTTTGCAGAGACAGAGTCAGAGAGAAACAGACAGGAAGGGAGAGAGATGAGAAACACCAACCCTTCATTGCGGCTTCTTAGTTGTTCATTGATTTATTTCTCATATGTGCTTTGACCGTGGGCCTTCAGCAGACCAAGTAACCCCTTGCTTGAGCCAGTGACCTTGGGTCCAAGCTGGTGAGCTTTGCTCAAACCAGATGAGCCTGTGCTCAAACTGACGACCTTGGGGTCTTGAACCTGGGTCCTCCATATCCCAGTCCGATGCTCTATCCACTGTGCCACTGCCTGGTCAGGCTGTACTGAAGGTTCTTGCTAGAGCAATTAGACAAGAAAATAAAATCATCCAAGTTGTAAAGGAAGTAAAACTATCTCTATTTGCAGATTATGTGATTGTAATAGAGAAAATCCTAAGGAATATGCACACACAAACACAAAACATGGTAATAGGTTCAGCAAAGTTGCAGGATATAATGTCAATATACAGAAACCAACTGTATCTCTGTTTCTGTATACTTTCAATAAATAATCCAAAAGTGAAATTAGGAAAGTAATTCCATTTATAATAGCATTAAAAAGAATAATAATAAAAAAGAATAAAATTCAGGAGGCTGGGTGAGAAAGATGAAGAGATTAAGCCAAAAACAAAATTAAAAGACAACAGTATGGTGTCTACCAGAGGCAAGGGGGTGTCAGGGAGTTAGAAGAGGGTGTTGGAGGATAAATGGTGATGGAAGGAGGCTTGACTTGGGGTGGTGAACACAGTGCAGTACACAGATGATGTGTTATAGAATTGTACATCTGAAACCTGTATACTTTTATTAGCCAATGTCACCCCAATAAACTTAAAAAGAATAAAATTTATAGGAATAAATTCACTAAAAGAAGTATAGAACTTATACTCTAAAAACTAAAATCATTGTTGAAAGAAATTAAAGAAGAGCTAAATAAATGTTTAGAAGAGTTGATATGATTAAGATGGCAGTATTTCCAAATTGAACAACAGATTCAGCAAAATCCCTATGAAAATTCCATGGGGCTTTTTTACAGAAATTGACAAGCCTGTCCTAAAAATTGTATGGATATTGAAGGGACCCAGAATAGCTAAACAATCTTAAATGTGAAGAACAAAGTTGTAGGACTAACATTTCTTAATTTGAAAGTTTAGTAAAGCTGCAGCAATCAAGAAAGTGGAATACTTCATAGGGGTAGACAATATAAGTCAGTGGAATAGAGTTGAGTTTCCAGAAATAAACCCTTACATAACAGTCAAGAAAAGTTTAAGACCACAAAACTGGGACAAATGCTGTTGGGACAACTGGAGCAACATGCAGCAAAAAAAAAAAAAAAAAAAAAAAAAAAAAAAGTTGAATTGCTTCCTTAAATCATCCATAAAAATGAACTCAAAATAGATTATAGACCTAAATATAAGAGCTAAACCTGTAGCACTCTTCAAAAGAGAACATAGGACTAAAATCTTTATGGCCTTGTTTAGGGCAGCGTCCTAGATACACCACTATCAAAAGCATAACAAAAGAAAAAATAAATTGTGCTTCATGAAAATCAAAAACTTCTATGCTGAAAAATAAACCATCAAAAAAGTGAAATGTCAACTCAGAGAACAAAACAGAGACAATATTTGCAAATCATAGTTTACCTAGAGCTGAGGAGTTGGGAATATAGAGAAGTGAGTATTAATAGGAGGTTTCTTTTGGTGGTAACAAAAATGTTTTAAAGTTGATGGTTGCTCAACTCCGAGCTTATATTAAAACCACTGTTTTGTGAAGTTTAAATAGGCAAATTGAATGGTTTGGGAATTATATCTCAGTAAAAGTGTTATTTTAAAAATTGAATTAAAGAGAAACAGTGAAGTTATATATTTGGGTTAGGCTTTTAAAATCGCAACATAGTATAACAATCAACCATTTTCCAAGGTAATCATTTAGCAGCTAGAAGTGCTGGGTTCAAAACCTGTGGCAGCTACTCTTCTCTCTTGTATTATAACAGAATTTTGCTATTGTATTGAACACAAATGAAGTACTCCTAGTTGCCTTTATTAAGGGGCTGTTTTTTATGAAAAATACAACAGCTTACTTTATGAGAGGCACTTAGAATGAGGCTGGATTGAGGAGTTATTGGATGCATTATCCCCATCTTAACTAATGTGGTTGTAACTAAAATTGTGTGGATGCTGGGATTACTTGCAGTACTAAAGTTTTCACTTTTTCTGGGACAAGCATTTTGTATATTTTTCAAGTTAATATGATTCAATTCCAGTATATCACTGAAGCATTTTTGTAATCTGTGAAACCTATGTGTTTGTTCTTAATAATTCTAGAATTAGCTTTATATCAATTAGGATTATATTTTGCTATATTTAATAGAAATTAACAGAACACGGTCGCCAACTTGAACACAGGGTCACCAGCTTGAGCGCAGGATCATTGACATGATCCCAAGGTTGCTGGCTTGAGCAAGGGGTCACTGGCTCAGTGTGAGCCTCCCACCCCCCACATCAGGAAGCACTACGTTCAGGGAAAGGGCAAAGGGATAAGTTGGTCTCTCCTACCTGAAGAGAGCAGGAAAAATATTTTTAGCCAGTCACGTTGCCACATAACTTGACTAATACGGGAGAGGCGATGTTGAATAGAAACTAGAAAATGCTGCAACTCTGGAAAAAGTCTTCTTTAATAATTAGAGTAGTCTTTTTTAATAATTAAGTATATTCTTAATTACTGTTTTTATTATTAGATTCTGAAAAGAAACTGTCTCTCCTGTCAGAGGAACAGCAAGCAACAAGCAGTTTAGTAGAAACCATCAAGCAGAGTATTCAACGTAATGATGTTCTTAAACCCATCAACCTGCTTTCACAGCAAATGAAGCCAGACAAGAAAAGACAAAGGTAAATAATTCAGTATTTGCTATTTAAAATGTCATGTTTTTAAAAATTATTTTAAAATATCTCTAGTTGTAAAAGAAACACATATTCAGAGAATATCTGTTTTAAAAAGTGCTACCAAAAATGTATATATTCATTCATACTTGAGCACAAATAAAAATGTCGAGGGGGGTAGATTAAATTTTAGGAGGTAATTCATGTCTAAAGTGTATTGAATCTTCAGGAAACAGTACTGTAATTTACTGGAAAACCTCTGTGAACTTGGTAACAGTGATGTTATACATACATCCTACTTGTGCAGGTTCTGTCATAGCCTCACATCTTTCTTTACTTGTGGGATGTAAAAAAAATTAGTTTAGGAGTAGAAACAATTTAGGAAAGTGATGGAAGCAGTGAATTACAGAGGCTGTGGAGTTCTCCTGATCTTCCTGCTGTTGTCTGCGACAGTGCTTGGGTCAGTACTTATCCCATTGTCAATATATGTGGGTTTTGCAGTGGAAGCTTCAGAAAAGCTTAGTGCAAGAATTGATAATGAAAACTGAGGTGGGTCCTCTTGTTGAGGTACATGAGACTTCCCTCACAGTCTAAAGAGCACCTAGTTTCAAGCATCCGTAGTATAGGAGTAGGGAAGGAATATTAGAAATGACCTGTTAATGGCTTCTAAAGCTTCTAAGAAAAGCTATGTGGAGCATCATCAGAACAGCATTACTCTGTAATTCTTTTGTTCTATGTAAATACTTAGAAACCAGTTTATTTAAGTTGTTTATTTTTAACAACTGAGCTATGAAGCTCAGTTTTAAAGTTCATTTGTGATGAACTGAGGAACGGAATAGAGGCAGAGGCGGGGGTACAAGGAGCAGAGGAACAGCTGTCAGAGGGAAGGCAGATGAGTGGAAGGGATAAGAAAAGGTGAAGGGATTAGCCAAATTATATATACATAACACAGAGATATAGGTAACAGGACAGCAAATCCCAGAGGGCAGGTAAGGATGGGCAAAGGAGATGTAATGGGGACACGTTGTTGGGGGTTGAGGGGTATTGAGTGGGACGCTTGAATTCATGTTAACACAATAAGTTAAAAATATTAATTTAAAAAGTTTTTTTTTTACATTTTTATGTTCACAAACCAAATAAAGGTGATTTATCTTTTATTGTTTGATTTGGTAGTCAAGAGACCCATACTACCTTTCACACTGTTTATATCCAAGGGTTTTAGACTCCTAACTTAGAAATTAATCTGTTACTTTGTCAAGTGGCAAAAAAGATGAGAGAAGACTCTGCTTTTGCAAGTTATAATTAGAAATTAGAAGTTATATTGTTAAAAATTATAAGAAAGTTAAACCATTTTTAATTGGTTTGGCGTGAAGTTTTAGACCCATTACAGTTTTAATTTGAAATCTATATTCACAGGAAGTAGTTGCAAAAATAGTGTAGTTCTGTGTACCCTTCACCCAGCTTCATATCAAAACCAGGACATTGTCACAGTGCATTACTGTTAAGTAGACCACAGAACTCAATGTTGTTGTTTTTTTAACAATTTAAAAACACTTTCGTATGTTTTTATACTGTTTGTTCACTAACTTAAAAAATATTTGTTTTATAGGAGTTTATACAGAGAGATCCTCTTCTTATCATTAGTGTCTCTTGGAAGAGAGAATATTGATATTGGTAAGTTGGTTAATTATTTTAATTATTAGGGATTATTTTCTATTTTCCTATCTTTGATTTTCTAATGTCATTTTATTTTCTCAAGTAATTTTAAAACTTGCAACTTATATGAATAAATACTCTACTTGCTCTTAGAAAGATTTCTACTTTTGAATGTGCAGTTTACACACACACACACACACACACACACACACACACACACACACACACACACACACACACACACGGTCCTCAGGTTATAACACAGTTCCGTTCCTACAACAGGGATGTAACCTGAATTTTGGTGTAAGTTGAAAAACACCCTGGCCTAAGTCACTTACCTATCCTAACACAGTTGTAAAATCATAATCTAGAACATAAAAATACAACTAAGCCACAGAAAAAGGAAAAGGACATAAATATATTGTACTATTCTGTAGTAACAGAAAAAATGAGTGACGCCAACTCCCTCACTCATAAATGCCGTTACTACGTATCCATCTGCCGTGGGCAACCAAAGTAGTTCAGTTCACCCACGTAGTCCGTAAGTACAACACTAACAGCATAAGCCAAAACGCTCATGTCTCAATTTTTTTAGTTTATATGGGAGTGAGCACTTGAAACGTCATAGGTGAAGACTGTTGTAACCCAAGGATTCTGTGTGTGTCTGTGTGTGTGTAAAGTATGATTTGCCCTGGCCAGATGTTCAGTGGTTAGAGCAGTGGTCCCCAACCCCCGGGCCACAGACTGGTTCGGGTCCGTGGGCCATTTGGTACTGGTCTGCAGAGAAAGAATAAATAACTTACATTATTTCCGTTTTATTTGTATTTAAGTCTGAACAATGTTTTATTTTTTAAAAATGACCAGGCCCTGGCCGGTTGGCTCAGCGGTAGAGCGTCGGCCTAGCGTGCGGAGGACCCGGGTTCGATTTCCGGCCAGGGCACATAGGAGAAGCGCCCATTTGCTTCTCCACCCCTCCGCCGCGCTTTCCTCTCTGTCTCTCTCTTCCCCTCCCGCAGCCAAGGCTCCATTGGAGCAAAGATGGCCCGGGCGCTGGGCATGGCTCTGTGGCCTCTGCCTCAGGCGCTAGAGTGGCTCTGGTCGCAATATGGCGACGCCCAGGATGGGCAGAGCATCGCCCCCTGGGGGGCAGAGCACCGCCCCTGGTGAGCGTGCCGGGTGGATCCCGGTCAGGCGCATGCGGGAGTCTGTCTGACTGTCTCTCCCTGTTTCCAGCTTCAGAAAAATGAAAAAAAAAAAAAAATGACCAGATTCCCTCTGTTACATCCGTCTAAGACTCACTCTTGACGCTTGTCTCGGTCACGTGATACATTTATCCGTCCCACCCTAAAGGCCGGTCCATGAAAATATTTTCTGACATTAAACCGGTCCGTGGCCCAAAAAAGGTTGGGGACCACTGGGTTAGAGCATCATCTGAAGCACAGACATTGCTGATTTGATCCCTGATCAGGGTACATAGAGGGGCTGATCCATGCTCCCGTCTTTCTCCCCCTCTACATTCCTTTCTCGCTCTCTCTCAAATCAATACAATAAACATTTTATGTGTGTGTATATATATATATACACACATACACACATATATATGATTTGACTACCATTTTAAAATGTATGACTTTTGTTTCCTTTAACAAATTCCAACTTCATTTTTGAAAATGTCTTTCAGAGGCTTTTGATAATGAATATGGACTTGCATACAATAGTCTGTCTTCAGAAATTCTTGAGAAGTTGCAGAAAATTGATGTTCCACCAAGTGTCAGTGTGGAATGGTGCAGGAAGTGTTTTGGAGCACCTCTCATTTAAACGAGGTTCACTAGATTTCTAACACACAAAGCTGGGGGAATAGATTGTCTGGAAATATTCAAGGTTTGTTCCAAATGCTAAGAATTGGTGAAAACTGAAATGAAGTACTCTTGGGACAATGTATCTATAATGAAATGTAATTTACAGTGAATTATCTCACAATGAAAAATTGCCATTAAAATGCCCCAGGGTATATTGATGTTGAAAATTTGAACTTCTGAATGAATGGTTTATATGCCTTTGCTGAAAACATGATTTCTCAATATTTGTAGTTTGATAATGAGAAACCATATTCATCCTTGGCAATTTTATATTTAAAGCTATTGGGTTTGGGGAGTGGCAAATTAATATAAACTTGCCTAGCCCCAATACAAATGAAATAATCTGCTAGAAGAGCAACTCCTTATGTGTATATATGTGTGGCTGTGTAGGTGTGTATATACAGCCATATGATATTTATTAAAATTCCTAGATTGCGTGTTGAAGTTTTCTGAAAGGGGTCTATTAAATGACTACTACTAAATTCATCTGTAGTCATTAATCTCAAAGTAACCTGAAAGTCTGATGACAACTGCCTTGCCTCTGACTTTAAATTTAATATATATCTTCACCCTTCATGTTTTGTATCTTAATAGATTGTATATGAATATCCAGTTATTTTCGTCTTCTTCCCAATACCATGTGCAACAGCTTTATGCAACAGCTTTAAAATTGGAATGAGCCAGTCAGTTTAAATGAAATTAAATTGGCTTCCTACTTCAAAAAATTGAAACATGCTTAAAATGCTTGTATATATTCTTTGGGCCTGAAATTGTTCAGGCACAGTAAATGGTTGCTGTTTGTCACTTTTAAAAACCTGTGGGATAAACTTGCACTGCAGTTTTACTCTTGTATAATATATAGATTTTTACGCTTATTTGTGCATTTGTAAATAGTGTTTTTTAGGATGAATCAATTAAGTCTTAATCCTTTAAAGCTATTGAGCTTGTTGCCAGTAGGTTTAAGGAAATCATGGCCTCACATACCTGACAATTGTCTTTTGTTAAAAACACCCCTTAGGAACAGTCAAATTGCCTTAACTCTCTGCATGGTTTAAAAAGCCAGTGGTTGTGTGTGCACTTTTATAGTAATTATACATGACTAAATCAATGGATACAAAAAAACCACAATTATCTACCAGTAGTTAACAGCACAGATTTCTCTTCTACCTGGTGTTATCTTTGAGTTACTGTAGCAGTCTTTCAACATTTCAGGGTAAATATGACTTATGCAGAATTCTAGTTCCAATTTTTTGTGAAAGTACTAAGTGAAAGAACTTGTCAGAAATTATTTAAAATTCTCATTACTGTAAAAGTAGATTTTTTGCACCTCAGAGTATATATTTTTGCAACTTAAGACATGGTACTAGTTTTCATAGTTAACACTTTTTGGCCCCAACAAAAGTTGTAGAACCTTCACATATGAAGATTGAGGTTGAATGAAAGGAAAAATTATTTGCTGTGCTTGTCTGTTACATTTTTAATCCTTCAGAAATGTATAGTTTGAACCTTTGTGAGCTTTAGAATTCAAAGTCTGTTTTTCTATTTTTCTTGAGCCTTAAAATTATATCCCACTAAAAACGATTAATCTGTATTGAAGAACTCCTTACACATTTAAGAATGTTTGACTATTGTATCTAATTATAAATTTTCTGATAACTTTTTGTAACATTCTAAGTAACAGCCATTTATATACTGGAAACCTGAGCCTGCTGCAGTCATTTAGAAAGAGGCTAACCTGTGTTCAAATTGCTTAAAGGCCTTCTTTAGCACCTACCACAGAAAGGGTACCACTAGTAACTTACAGCAAAAATTCAGATCTTAACTCATTTGAATCACTACCTACAGAACATAGAACTGTCTAGAATGACTTACAGCACTGTATGAAACATATCTTGGTAATTTTTTAAAGCAGTCTTTCAAATTAGTTTAGTCTAAAACTTTTAGTCAAAAATTGTTTTTGGACTTGATAGTCTAATTTAACTTTAGGTAAGTCAAGCATAAGTCTCCCATTAACTTTGGTACGTAATAGTAATATATTGAAGAACATTTTTGTAATTTTAGTAACTGTTGAAATATTTTCTAACATCCTTTTACAAGTTCTCAATCTTAAATCTGCCAGAATTCATGAGCCAGAATAGTCCAGGCAAGCCACATCTGTGTACTTTAGGGAATGCTGTCAAAATCAGAAAGCAATTTTGTGTATTAGGCACAACGTATATACTGATTAATACAGAATTCTGGGCTATACAACAGACTTGCCTTTTTGTTTTGGTTATCTTTAAAAATACTACATTTCCCCTTTTGCTTTTAAAGATCAACTTTGGTTTACATTGTCAGTTGCCAATTAAGACTTCATGTCATTTAACTAATAGCATATATTAAAAGCAATTGGGATCTCCTACTGTTGTGTAAGAATCTTGATTCTCACATTATGGTCAAAGGATTGGCATTACTGGCCTCACATGGGAACTTAATCTATGTTAAAACTATTTGAAGCCTGACCAGGCAATGGCACAGTGGATAGTGTCGGACTGGGATGCAGAGGACCCAGGTTCGAGACCCTGAGGTTGCCAGATTGAGCATGGGCTCAACTAGTTTGAGCCAAAGCCCACCAGCTTGAACCCAAGGTCGCTGGGTCCAACAAGGGGTTACTGGGTCTGCTGAAGGCCTGTGGTCAAGGCACATATGAGAAACCAATCAATGAACAACTAAGGTGTTGCAACGCACAATGAAAAACTAATGATTGATGCTTCTCATCTCTCTCCGTTCCTGTCTATCCCTCTTGTCTGACTCACTGTCTCTGTAAAAAATAAATTAAAAAAAAAAAATTTATATATATAAAAAAAACTATTTGAAAATTTTTACTCACCTGTGGTTAAACTGTGTTTCACCAAATAAGGAGGAACCCGTCCTTCACCCTTAAAGCCCATTGTGCCTTTTAAAGATGCTCCTGCTCTGTAAAAGGATAGCTGTAACTAATTACCAGAGGTTAGACATGGCACATTAGAAAAAGAACTATTTTCTCTCTGCATCCCTCATTGATGCCAACTGCTTAAACAAGCACATTCAACTCCTTTTCAGAGTGTGAAATAGAATAAAGCATGGATAACAATTCACTGGAACTGAAAAGCTTTGTTAATGTGGTCAATTTGCACTGGTTTTAAAAGCTTTGTAAACTGTTTCAAAATGGTATCCATTAACAAGTTATCTTTTTTATTACATATGACAATTGTCCATCATCCTCACAAGGGCACTTTTCATGTATTGTGCATAGGTGTTTAAGAAAAACTGTATTCCTCAAAATAAAGTGTATGAAAATTTAATACACAGTTCTAGTCACTTATTTTCCTGAAATTGTTTCATGCCATATGCTGAGGATCATCTCCTGGGCAACCCACAGGTTACAAGAGAAACCCTATCCTAGACTATTTTGTGTTATCATAGTATGGGCCCCATCTCTAAATTTGAAGGATATCATTTTTATCTATAATTAGATTACTATAGACAATCCCCCCTTCTTTGACCTGAGTTTCTCACTTATCTAAATTTTATCAATGAAAAGTCAATAAAAGAGTTTGATATTTGTTGTTCTTTATTTTTCACTGTTAGAAAAATCTCATTTTTGACTGGACTCAGACTTAGAGGTAGAAGCTCTCAGAGAGGACAGCCTACGTCTCTTGGCAATCTGTTCCTGGCGTTTTTCTTTGGCCTCCTAAACAAAACAGAAAAGCAGTCATTCAAAACTTGTCTTCATTAAAAAGGCAAACCCAAAAGTGAGGCCTGACTCCTCTGCCTTCTTCACCCAATCATCTTAGACTGACCTTCATTCTCTTAGCCAAAAGTTTAGCATATTCTGCGGCCTCTTCTTTATTTTTCTTAGTACGCTGTTTCTTCAGAGCAATACGCCGACGTTTGTGTTGCAGGACACGTGGAGTAACAAGACGCTGGATTTTGGGTGCTTTGGTCCTAGGTTTCTTACCTAAAAATTCAAATAGCTTAATCACCTCTCAATGCTCGTTTGTTAGAATACACATCTACACTTTAAAAACTTTACAGCTACAAACTTGACTTAGTATTATCTCTGAAAACATACTGGTATGAGACCTCTCCCAAATTAAAATATTCTGTAACTTAAAATACCACTGTTAGCATAAATCCAAAATGCGCTATTGTCCAAATTAAAGAAAACTGAAGTCCTTCCAAAAAGTGACCAAGCTAACTTTATTTACTAGCTGCCAGTGTTTTCCTAATTAGTACATTTAATCCTCATAAAATAGCTTAGTTAAACCATACCTAGTTTGGATATTAAGCTCAAAATCATATGTAAATTAAGGCTCCTTTCCTTAATGGAGTCCAAATTTCCCTTCCACAACTATACTATCATATCAGGGTATTAAGTATTTTTGTACCTTAAGACACAACAGTATTCTTTTAGCAGTCTGAAAACTAAGGAAAGCATTATCATCCCACCATACTTTGAAGTCCCATTTAGCTTGAATCTATACTTTCCTGCCAATCCGGAGAACCATTAACATTGGAATGTACAACATGTTCTGCATAGAATACTGTTTTTCCTTTGATTTAAATTCAGTATCCTATGGAATACCGATCTGCTTTAGAGTACAAGTCTCTCCAATTACACCTACAAAAAGTTTAAGTTTCATGAGGCTAATCATTTGTCTCGACTGTATCCTCAACCTTTAAAATAGTACTCAGCACATAGGTGATATCCTAATATGTAGAATGAGTGGCCAATGAATACTATCAGCCAGGTATAGGTTGACCTGAAAACCAAAACCCAATTTTTTTCAGATTTGCCAGGAAAAACCCAACCTGAACTGACATGCAACCCATTTAAATATTTATGCACTTCACTACAGAAATATTAATGTTACAGAGCATTGCATCTACAGACCACACTAGTGATGGGTTACGTTGCTTAACAATGTACTTTCTTAAAATATTAAACTTCAAAATCCCAAACTATCATGGCCTTAGTGTTCTGAATACAGTACTTTTTTTTTTTTTTTCATTTTTGTATTTTTCTGAAGCTGGAAACGGGGAGAGACAGTCAGTCAGACTCCCACATGCGCCCGACCGGGATCCACCCGGCACGCCCACCAGGGGGCGATGCTCTGCCCACCAGGAGGCGATGCTCTGCCCCTCCGGGGCGTCGCTCTGTGGGACCAGAGCCACTCTAGCGCCTGGGGCAGAGGCCAAGGAGCCATCCCCAGTGCCCAGGCCATCTTTGCTCCAATGGAGCCTTGGCTGCGGGAGGGGAAGAGAGAGACAGAGAGGAAGGAGGGGGTGGGGGTGGAGAAGCAAATGGGCACTTCTCCTATGTGCCCTGGCCGGGAATCAAACCCAGGTCCCCCGCACGCCAGGCCGACGCTCTACCGCTGAGCCAACCGGCCGGGGCCTGAATACAGTACTTTTTTAACTTCTAGTTCTCACAACTCTTACTATTGCTGTACACATCCCACAGATGAAGAAAATGAGCATCAGAAGTTAAAGCAAGTTCTGCTAATGAAAGCACGTATTTCTTTTATAAACAAAATATTAGAACCTCTGATAGAAAAGAGCAAAAGTATGTAGGGCGTGAGAGAACATTCAATTACAGCCCTATAATTTTCTATCATTCATTCAACTCTTAACCCAGAAACTGAACTTAAATGTCTGGTACATGTTATCTTTGGATACAGTTATATATCAAAGACTAACAAAATTTTAAAGAAATACTAGTCTAAATTGAGGGCATTGAAAAAAAAAAGGATAAACAAAGATAAAAGGCACTGGATGTAACAAGGTTCAATACGAAATGCATTATCTCGACTCAAATATTTCCCTATAAACTCCAGGTAAATTATAGGTAGAGTTTATCTTCTAATGAGCACTCAAAACACTACTGACAGATTATCGATATCAAGCAAGCCCTAAATTTCATAAACTCCCTTACCTTCTTTGTTTAGGGGCTTTCTCACAACATACTGGCGAACGTCATCTTCTTTGGAGAGATTGAAAAGTTTGCGAATCCTGCTAGCTCTTTTGGGACCCAGGCGACGAGGCACAGTAGTGTCAGTAAGACCAGGAATATCTTTCTCCCCTATGAAACGTGTACAAAAACGTTTTAATTCAACTTCCTTAGAAAGAACCCTGAGTAACTGTTTACACATTGGTAACAAAACAAAACAAAACAAAACCCCACTGGTCAAACGAAATGGCAAAGCATTTGGACAATCAGCTATAAATAATGTCAACAGTAACTGAATTCAAGAACACAAGCCTCACCTTTCTTCACAATGACCAAGTTGAGAACACTGAGATTGGCATCCACAATGCAACCCCGGACAGACTTGCGCTTCCGCTCCCCAGTCCTCCGGGGCCTGTAGCAGGAATGCCCCTTACTCAGCAGCAGGCGGACGCGGCCATGGGTCAGGACGCCCTGCTTCATGGGGAAACCTTGTTTGTCATTCCCGCCGCTGATCCGCACCACGTAACCCTGCAGGAGAACACAAGGATACGTTACGTTCTCAATTCTAAGTGCAGCCCATTAAGTACTTTTCGAAACTTAATAAACTTCCCTGGTCATTCAGTTTTGCCTCCATTTACAATTTTCCAAGTTCAATAAGCAAATTCCTTTCAATCAAGCCTTACTGCTCACCTGTTTTACCTGAGGTGGCAACAAACCAGAAACAGCCCTTCCTGGCACTTTTAAATACACCCTTGGGGACCATTAGCTTGCAGCGCAATTTCGTCATTATGTTTTCTCGTTTGCTCTATAAACCCCTTCTAAAAAGTAAAGTGACAGCTCTAACTTTCCAAGATGATGTCTGGAAGTAAATAACCCAAGGTCTGCGTTACTACCGCTCTCAAATACTCTAGATGCAACAATTCAATTCCGTTTCCCACTCTTACCTTCCACTCTTCACCCAGAGCATCAGCAGCAACTTCTGTGGCCATACGCTTCTCATAAAAGGTTCGAAGTTTGCGTTCATCGTCCACTTCGATGACTTTCTGGCAGCCAGTGGCTGGGAAAGAGATGTTCAGCTAAAGGATTGGGGAAGGGAGGAGGGAAGAGCTTTATTATTAGCAGAGAACCACCCACTAAGGTTTATTTCACTGCTAAAACCCACGTCATTCCCACACAATCAAGAGGACTTGATACCGACCTTATTCACAACAAAACGCAAGAAGCACCGCGCTAAAAAACAGGACAGCTTTTACCAAGCCCTGAGGAATGGCTGCAAGGGCGAACGGTTTTCCGCAGTCGTTCACCCTCACGGAGTAAGAAGCCCAACCAAAGGCAGGTCCGTATCTGTCCCGGTAGGCCCAAGAACGTCGCCACCATTATGTTCCCGGGCAAACGCAGCCCCAGCGGCAATCGCTCGCCATCCGCTCTCCCAGAGAGCTCCAGCCCCGTAAAAGTGACCTTTCTCTTACACCAGACCCTTCTCTACCTACAACCAAGCTTTTGAAGAGCCGCGATCGAGGCAATGCCGTGTTCTGGGGACCGATTGACGTTCACCAAGCCTAATCCCAAACCCGCCATCTCTTCCTACCTTCATGCTGAAGCACAAGCCGCCTTGGAGGCGCCACGAAAAAGAGGCCCGACTTCCGCTTAGCCTATATCACATAGTCACTTCCAGTTCTCGCGAGACGGACAAAACACTGGGATGGCGGAAGTGACTGTAGTAGTCACTTCCGGGGTGGGACTAATACTCAGTAGGGAAATTGACTTGGGAGTTCTAATCACACGTGTGCCCGAGTTTTATCCTGGCTGCTAGTTTAGTTCTGATGGTTAGACCCCTGCCTCACCTTTCCCGGTTACCCTTGGCTAGTGCGGAGCCCTAGCTCTGTCTCGGACAGTCTGCATCTGATGCTGCCAAAGAAGGAGGGCGGGACCGCAGTTCAGCTCTCTTTGGATCTTCTGTACCTCGGACTCCGTGGGAAGATTTACGGTTTGAGAATGTGCCTTGCTCCAGTCCGGTGGTTCACAGCAAGACACCAGACAGCCTTGATTGTTTTTCTTTTAAATACGTGATCATCTGCTTGTCCTCCAACAGCTCTGTAATCGTTGTTCTATCACAAAATGACATTTTCGGCCCTGGCCGGTTGGCTCGGTGGTAGAGCGTCGGCCTGGCGTGCAAGGGGTCCCGGGTTCGATTCCCGGCCAGGGCACACAGGAGAAGCGCCCATCTGCTTCTCCACCCCTCCCCCTCTCCTTCCTCTCTGTCTCTCTCTTCCCCTCCCGCAGCGAGGCTCCATTGGAGCAGGGTTGGCCTGGGCGCTGGGGATGGCTCCTTGGCCTCTGCCCCAGGCGCTGGAGTGGCTCTGGTCGCAACAGAGCGACGCCCCGGAGGGGCAGAGCATCGCCCCCTGGTGGGCGTGCCGGGTGGATCCCTGTCGGGCGCATGCGGGAGTCTCTGTCTCTCCCCGTTTCCAGCTTCGGAAAAATACAAAAAAAAAAAACCATTTTCAGTCACCCTGTCGCGCTAGCCAATCACAATTACCCAAAGTCCAGGCCATCATCGGTACCTCTTCGTCTCCTTGCTTTATGTCTTGCCTCTGCGATTTTTTTTTTAAAGCCCGCAAAATTATATGACTCATTTGCTGGGAATACACCATATATTTTTCAATGAAGTCAAAAACTTTTCAAACTCCTATTCTGGCGTTACAACCTCTCCACAGTCCCAAACTCACCTATTGCCATTGGTTAACACCATGCAGATCTTTCAGATAAGATGTCCCTAAGAGAACCCTTTCCTGACCACGCTGTCTCAAATAGTATACCTCTCATTTCCTTCATAGAACTTAGTCATGATACGTAAATGAGTTATGGTCTAACTCGTCTACTAGATGAAAAGTTAAGGAAGGATTCATGTCTCAGTTTTACCATGGTATGCATACCAGGAGGCAGCAAAATGCATGGCACATAAGTGCTCAGTAAGTATTTTTAGAGAGTATAAACCTAGCTCTGGTGAATATTAGTTTATTATAGTGTGTTACAATGCCAGCCATCAGAGGGAGAATAAGTGATTACAATAATTCTTGAGTCGGTAATGGTGCAGCTCTTTATAGTATAGAAAGATATGAGAAAGGTACAGTGCATTTGATAGTACTCCTGAACATTCCTGGGAGAAGGGGAATGAGAACCCAGGTGATCTAACTCTGAAGCCCACATTGAAGGTGTACCCAAATAAAGGAATATTTATTGTCTCTTACATGTTTTTCTTCAGGAAAACTCCTGCATTTCAAGTTAACAAAATTTTTACTTTTCAAGATTATTGTATCCCATTTTTCACTGTGTTATCACAAAGTTTTGCATTTAGGCCTGCTTCACATTAAAAGTTGAAAAATTCTAAATCCTGTTCATCTGATGTAAATATATAAAGTGCTGGTGAAATGACGCACTTAAAATCTCGGTATAATTTTTTGTTGAGGTAAAATTGACATAAAAATAATTTTTTTTTTCCTTTACAGAGACAGAGAGAGGGATAGACAGGAACAGACAGAGAGGAACGGAGAGATGAGAAGCATCAATCATTAGTTTTTCGTTGCGCGTTGCCACTTCCTAGTCATTCATTGATTGCTTTCTCATATGTGCCTTGACCGCGGGCCTTCAGCAGACCGAGTAACCCCTTGCTTGAGCCAGCGACCTAGGGCTCAAGCTGGTGAGCTTTTTGCTCAAACCAGATGAGCCCGTGCTCAAGCTGGCGACCTCGGGGTTTCGAACCTTGGTCTTCTGCATCCCAGTCCGACGCTCTATCCACTGCGCCACCACCTGGTCAGGCATAAAAATAATTTTTAATTGAACAATTCAGTGGAATGCATTTAGTATATTCACAATGTGTGTGATCACCACCTCTATATAGTTCCAAACATTTTCATCATCCCCAAAGGAAACCCTGCACCATTAAACAGTTGCTTCCCATTTCTGTCTTTCATCAACCACTGGCAACCACAATCTGTGTTCTGTCTTTATGATTTACTTATTCTGTATACAAGTATTTCTTTTAAATGGAGTTATTCAATATGTGATCTTTATGTGTGGCTTCCAATGTTTTTGAAGTTCATCCATGTTGTAGCATGTATCAATACTTCATTCTTTTTATGACAATAAAATTCACTACATATGGATTACAATTTTTAATCCATTTATCTATAATGGATTTTTGGGCTGTTTCCAACCTTTGGCTATTGTGAATAGTTCTGGTATGTCTGAGTACCTGTTTTCAATTCTTTGAAGTATATACCTAGAAGTGGAGTCACTGAGTCATTTGATAATTCTGTGTTTAACTCCTGGAGGAACTATTTTCGCAGTAGCTGAACTACGTTACATTTCCACCAGCAATGAATAATTTTTTTAATTTCTCCACATTCTACCCAACAGTTGTTAGTTTATTCTTTCTTTTTTTAAAAAAAAAATATAGCCATCCTTGTGAATGTGAAGTGGTACCTGACTGGTTTTGATTTTTATTTTCCTAATGATGTTGAGCATCTTTTAAAGTACTTGTTGACCATTTGTCTTCTTTGGAGAAATGTCTATTCAAGTCCTTTGTACATTTCTTTTAGTTCTGTTTATTTTTATTGAAGTAGTGGTAGTGAGTTCACGTGAGGCAAACAGTAAAGTTCAGGACTATTACCCAGGTTTCTTTATTTATGCTTTTTTTTGTGTGATGGTTAAAAACACATTTGCCATCTTAGCCATTTTTAAGTATACAATTCAGTAGTATTAAGCATATTCACACTGTGGTGAAACAGATCTTCAGAACTTTTTTATTTTGCAAAACTAGACCTCTCTCTATACCCATTAAACAACAACTTCCTTCTCCCTGACCTCCCAGACTCCAGTAACCACCATGCTTTCTCTTTCTATGAATTTTACTACTTTAAATACTACCTAGCTTGACCAGGCAGTGGTGCAGTGGATAAAGCATCCAACTGGGATGCAGAAGACTGAGGTGTGAAACCCCGAGGTCACTGGCTTGAGGGTGGGCTCACCAGCTTGAGCATGGGGTCACCAGCTTGAGCGTGGGATCATAGACATGGTTGCTGGCTTGAATCCCAAATTTGCTGGCTTGAGCCCAACGTTTCTGGCTTAACCAAGGGGAGTCCCAGTCAAGGAACATATGAGAAAATAATCGATGAACAACTAAGGTGCTGCAATGAAGAACTGATGCTACTCATCTCTCTCCCTTTCTGTCTTTCTGTCTCTCTCTCCCTCTTGCGAGCACGTGTGTGCGCACACGCTAAAATAAATAAATAAATAAATAAATAAATAAATACTGGCAGTGTGGGGAGGGGAAAAAATAAAAATAAAATAAAAAATACTGCCTGTAAGTGAAATCATACAGTAGTTGTCTTTTTTTTGATTGGCTTATTTCTCTTAACATAATGTCCTCAAGATTCATCCATGTTGTAGCGTTTGACAGGATTTCCTTCCTTTGCCAGGCTGAATAATATTTCATTATTGTATCTATATACCACATTTTATTTATTCATCTATTGATGAACTTTGTGTTGCTTCCAACGCTCAGCTATTGTGACTAATGCTGCTGTGTACATAGGTGTACATATATCTCTTCAAGACCCTACTTTCAGTTCTTTTGGCAGTATACCCAGAAGCAGGAGTGCTGGATCACATGGTAGTTCTATTTTTAATTTTTTTTTTTTTGTATTTTTCTGAAGCTAGAAACCGGGAGAGACAGTCAGACAGACTCCCGCATGCGCCCGACCAGGATCCACCCGGCACGCCCACCAGGGGCAACGCTCTGCCCACCAGGGGGCAATGCTCTGCTTCTCCGGGGCGTCGCTCTGCCGCGACCAGAGCCACTCTAGCGCCTAGGGCAGAGGCCAAGGAGCCATCCCCAGCGCCCGGGCCAACTTTGCTCCAATGGAGCCTCGGCTGTGGGAGGGGAAGAGAGAGACAGAGAGGAAGGAGAGGGGGAGGGGTGGAGAAGCAGATGGGCGCTTCTCCTGTGTGCCCTGGCCAGGAATCGAATCCGGGACTTCTACACGCCAGGCCGACGCTCTACCACTGAGCCAACCGGCCAGGGCTATTTTTAATTTTTTTGAGGAACCTTCATACTGTTTTTCCATAGTAGTTGCACCATTTTATAATCTCACCACAGTGCACAAGGGTTCTTTGCCCATTTTAAAAGTGTTTATTATTATTATTATTATTATTATTATTATTATTTATTGATGTTTACAGAGAGGAGAGAGAGAGAGAGAGAGAGGAGAAGTGGGAAGCATCAACTGTTACTACAGTAGTAGTTGCTTCCTGTATGTGCCTTGATCGGCAAGCCCAGAGTTTCAAACCAGTGACCTCAGCATTCCAGGTTGATATTTTTTACACTACACCACCACAGGCCAGGTGTCTTTGCCCATTTTTGAATTGGCTTGTCTTGTTGAGCTGTAAGAGTTCTTTAAATCATATATTCTAAATACTTCACCCTTATTAAATAAATGAGGTGCAAATATTTTCTCCCATTCTGTAGGTGTTTTTACTTCCTTGGTAATTGCCTTTGATAAACAATCATTTTAAATTTTGATGCAGTAAGGTGACCAATCATCCTCCTTTAGGGAGGAGAGTCCTTTTGTAAGATCCGTCCTCCCTCGAAAAGTGTCCTCCTACATGTCTTCCTTTTTGATACTGGAAGACTAATCTGTAAATGTCCATATTCGATCAATGCAGAGTCAATCCATTGCATGTGATGTGACGTATTTGTAATTGACATGACAATTTGTCAATGATCAGTACAGTGCTGCGAGACACGATTATGAGACGCATGCGCTCTGCATAGGAGACCTTGAGAGAGCACGCAATATACCGAGCATGCAAATGGTTTTGTGTACTTCTTACTGAAACACGACATGGCACATATGACATTGTAGACTGACAATTATTTCTTTCTCAGTGAATATTCAATCATAGACAGGTAAGCACTATTCACATTTTATTAATTCATTATCTATTTAACAATTTCCAAATACGTATAATTTTATTTACAAACATTTTCCCAAAACTCGAGTTTTAAAGTGGAAATCTAACCTCAAATCATATCTATTAATAATGCATTCTGATTAAATAGTTGCACAAAACAGACGTTTTTAAATGAGAAAATGATAAATACACCCAAATATCACTTCAAATTAGTTTTTTTGTTTAATATTTAGTTTTACCAAATGAGTACTTTTTTCTTACAATTATTAAAAATTAATAATCATGTAAGCATAATTACAATATAAAATATTACAAATGTTTTTATTATGCATTTATCATATAGTGTATTATGGTTGCAATGAATAAAATGTTTCTTTTATTTATGATAGTTTTTTTCCATTTATTTTTGTTCTCCTTTTCATTGTAAAAAAGTTGATCACCTTAACCTGACCAGGCAGTGGCGCAGTGGATAGAGCGTTAGACTGGGATGAAGAGGACCCAGGTTCGAGACCCGAGGTCACCAGCTTGAGCGTGGGCTCATCTGGTTTGAGCAAAAGCCCACCAGCTTGAACCCAAGGTCGCTGGCTCTAGCAAGGGGTTACTTGGTCTGCTGAAGGCCCGCGGTCAAGGCACATATGAGAAAGCAATCAATGAACAACTAGGGTGTTGCAATGCACAATGAAAAACTAATGATTGATGCTTCTCATCTCTTTCTGTCCCTGTCTATCCCTCTCTCTGACTCACTCTCTGTCTTTGTAATAAATAAATAAATGAATAAATAAATAAATAAATAAATAAAATTAAAAAAAAAAAGTTGATCACCTTAGATGAGGTCAATTTTTTTTTCTATAGTTGATTATGCTTTTGGTGTCATATCTGAGACAAATCTATTGCCAAATCCAAAGTCGTGATGATTTACCCGTATGTTTTCTTCCAAGAATTTTATGGTTTCAGTTCAAAATGGTTGTTGATCTGGGGGGGGGGGGGGGTAAACAAAATATGGTGTATAGAGATGTGTTGTAGAATTGGGCACCTGAAACGTATATAATTATGTTAACTACTGTCACCCCAATAAATTCAATTTAAAAATGGTTGTTGACCCATTTTGAGTTAAGTTGTTAATATGGTGTGAGTTAAAGAGTCTAACTTCATTCTTTTGCAGGTGTATACTCAGCTGTCCCACCACCACTTGCTGAAGAAGCTATTTTTTCCCTCATTAATAAATTTTGGCACCCTTTTAGAAAATTGGCTATACATGTATGAGTTTACTTGCTGTCAATTCTATTCCATTTGTCTATATTTATCCTTATGTCAATACCACAGTGTTTTGATTTTTAACTTTGAAGTAAGTTTAAAAGTAAGTGTGAAGCCTTAACTTTGTTCTTTTTCAAGATTGTTTTAATTCTTTGAGATTCCTTGAAATTCTATATGAATTTTATGACCATTTATGCAAATTGTGCTCTTGGAAGTTTGATAAGGATTACATTTAATCTGTAGATCAATTTGGGAAGCATTGACAACTATATAATATTAAGTTTTCTAATTCATGAACATAGGATATCTTTCTATGTATTTAGGTCTGAATTTGTTTCAGCAATGTTTTATGGTTTTCAGTGTGCAAGTCTTTAAGCTCCTTGACTAATTTTATTTTTGGATTACTTTCCTTTTTTGAAATTTATTATTATTATTAAAAAAGGTTTTTTTAAGACTTTATTTATTTTAGAGAAGGGAGAAAGAGAGAGAGAGAGAGAACAAGAAGGGAGAGGAGCAGGAAGCAGCAACTCCCATATGTGCCTTGACTGGGCAAGCCCAGGATTTTGAACCAGCAACCTCAGCATTCCAGGTCAATGCTTTCTTTGGATTATTTTCTTAATTTACTTTTTATTATTATTATTATTATTTTTTACAGAGACAGTGAGAAGGATAGACAGGAACAGAGAGATGAGAAGCATCAATCATTAGTTTTTCGTTGCGCATTGTGACACCTTAGTTGTTCATTGATTGCTTTCTCATATGTGCCTTGACGGTGGGGCTACAGCGACCAAGTAATCCCTTGCTCGAGCCAGCAACCTTGGGTCCAAGCTGGTGAGCTTTTGCTCAAACCAGATGAGCCCACGCTAAAGTTAGCAACCTCAGGGTCTCAAACCCGGGTCCTCTGCATCCCAGTCCGACGCTCTATCCACTGTGCCACCGCCTGGTCAGGCTTAATTTACTTTTTATATTGTCATGACTGCTATATAGAAACACAACATATTTTATTGTGTTCATCTTATTTCCTAAATTCCCTGAATTTAGTTATTAGCTCTGATAGCATTCTTATGGGTTCTTTGGGATTTTCCATATATGTGATTATGCCATCTGTGAATAGAGGTAGTTCTGCTTCTTTGTTTCCAATTTGAGTACTTTCTATTCATTTTTCTTGACTAATTGCTCTGGCTAGGTCTTTCAGTAAAAAGTCAACTAGCAGTGTTGAAAGCAGGTATCCTAGGTATGCAATCTTGGTTGTAAGTTTTAGAATTACCTGAAAACTTTTGAAGAATGGAAGTAATAGTTAGGATTTCAGCTCCATTTTCTATTTGGTCTCATCACTCTCTATATGCCTGCTTTTCTTTCAGAGTTTCCCATCTAAGTGATGGCACCTGTGACAAGACAAACCTAGGTGTCATTTCTGACTCAGCAATTCCTACTAGTTACAAAGTTGTATCTACAGTGTGTCCGTAAAGTCATGGAGTACTTTTGACCGGTCACAGGAAAGCAACAAAAGACGACAGAAATGTGAAATCTGCACCAAATAAAAGGAAAACCCTCCCAGTTTCTGTAGGATGATGTGGCAGCTTGTGCACATGCGCAGATGATGATGTAACACTGTATACAGCGGAGCAGCCCATGGCCATGCCAGTCAAGATGGTACAGAGGAAAGTTCAGTGTGTTCTGTGGCTCGCTAAATTCGAATCCGTGACCAAAGTGCAACGTGAATATCGGCGTGTTTATAATGAAGCGCCACCACATAGGAATAACATTACTCAGTGGGATAAACAGTTGAAGGAAACCAGCAGTTTGGTGGAGAAACCCCGTTCTGGTAGGCCATCAGTCAGTGACGAGTCTGTAGAGGCTATCTGGGATAGCTACTTAAGGAGCCCTAAAAAATCTGTGCGTGAGCCCACATTGAACTGCACTGAATAGGTATGAAACTGGGAGAGTTTTCCTTTTATTTGGTGCAGATTCCACATTTCTATCGTCTTTTGTTGCTTTCCTGTGACCGGTCAAAAGTGCACCATGACTTTACAGACACATTTATTACACATGCACACACATTTTTTCTGAGCCACATAAAAGTAAATTTCAAATACCATGATATGTCACCTCTGAATATTTCAGAGTGCATCTCCTAAGAATAAGGTACTCTGCCCCATACCCTCAATATCATAATCACACCTAAAACTTAATTTTATTTAGGTACCATATATAAATTTTACCAATCACCCCAATATCTTCTTTAGCTTTCCCTTCCCCATCCTCACACTGTCCAGGAACTAAAGTTCACAACTGAATATGATTATTTACTCTCTTTAGAGTCTATTAGTTGAGAGCAATTTCTCCCAGCACCACTACCTTTATTTTCTTTACTTCTTATGACATTAATTTAAAGATTCCAAGTCAGTTGTCTTGGAGAATAACCCACATTCTGGATATATCTGATGGTTTCCTCAGATTTAGATTAAAAATATCTTTAAACTACCTTTTTATCCTTTTGACATAAACACATTAGTCTTTGAGACATTTATTTCTTATTGTCACAGATATCCTAGATTCACTTGTTCTTAGATTGCCACAGATTCTGAATCAAGTAGTTTTCTCAGGAACTCTATTTCCATTGAGTAGGGCATGGTATTTGGAAACCAAGATCTGGGTGTTAGATGTGCTCATTGTTTCTGGGTGTCATTGCTACTAGGCCATTTTATTGGACAAGCTAATATGTATAAATATATATTTTAAATTAGTACATATTGATATTCCAATTCAAATCTAACTTCATAAGATCCTTTTATATTTTTTTACATTTTCATGTTTCATAGTGAAAACCCTGATTATCAAAGATATCAGTGGATTTATTTGCTCTATACCCTACAATGTATACAAAATAATTTCAGGATTGTAAGATTAATAGAACTATAATTAGCAAACATAATAAGTAATATTTAAGATCTCTCTGCAGTTCTTTCAGTCCTTAGAGACTATATCCCCCAATGGGAATGTAATCATAATTCTTAAAAGTGTCTTAAAATTATTTTTTATCTGATTATATTTCAATTTGATATATATTGTTAGATTAATTAGTTTCTGTTTACAATTGTCTCTTGCTATACATGGGGGATTGGTTCCAGAACCCACCTCAGATACCAAAATCCACAGGTGCTCAAGTCACTAATATAAAATGGGGTAGTATTTTGATATAATCTACCATATTTCCCCATGTATAAGGTGCTCCCATGTATAAGATGCACCTTAATTTTGGGGCCTGAAATTTGAAAAAAAAGTATTACATAAAGTTATTGAACTCAAGTTTTATTCATCATAAAATTCATACAAATCCTCATTACTGTCAAAACTCCCATCAATTAGCCTGTCCTCATCTGTGTCTGATGACAAATCACTGTCTTCATATATTGCCTTGTCCTCAGTTCCATCTATGGCATTTGAAATGCCACACTTCTTAAATGACTTGACAACCACTGTATAAGATGCATCCAGTTTTTAGACCCCAAAATTTTCGAAAAAGTGTGCATCTATACATGGGGAAATATGGTATATACATCCTTCCACATATAGCCATACTTCATTTTATAGATCTTCACAGATCTAGTTTTTACAACTGGTTTGTTGCTACAAACCTTCAGCATCCAGCAAGTTTATTGGGCCATTTTTCCAACAGCATTTCTTCACTTTGTGTCTCTGTCACATATTGACAACTATCATAATATTTCAAAACTTTTCATATTATATTTGTTCTGGTGATCTGTGATCAGTGATTCTTATATTACCATTGTAATTATTTTGGGATGCCACAAACTGTGCCCACATAAGATGGCAAAGTTAATTGATCAATGTGTGTGTCCTGATTGCTCTATAACCAGTCTTTCTCCATCTCTCTCTCTCTACTTGAGCCTCCCTATTCCCTGAGACACAATAATATTAAAATTAGGCCAATTAATAACCCTACAGTGATCTCTAAGTGTTCAAGTGAAAGAAAGAGCGCCTGTCTAATCCAAAAGCTAGAAATGATTAAACTTAGTGAGGAAGGGATGTCCAAAGCTGAGATAGGCTGACAGCTAGGCCTCTTGTGCCAGTTAGCCAAGCTGTGACTGCAAAGGAAAAGCTTTTCAGAAAATTAAAAGCCCTACTTCAGTGAACATACAAACAATAAGAAAATGAGACAGTCGGCCCTGGCCGGTTGGCTCAGTGGTGGAGTGTCGGCCTGGCGTGCAGAGGTCCCGGGTTCGATTCCCGGCCAGGGCACACGGGAGAAGTGCCCATCTACTTCTCCACCCCTCCCCCTCTCCTTCCTCTCTGTCTCTCTCTTCCCCTCCCGCAGCCGAGGCTCCATTGGAGCAAGAATGGCCCGGGCGCTGGGGATGGCTCCTTGGCCTCTGCCCCAGGCGCTAGAGTGGCTCTGGTCGTGGCAGAGTGACCCCCCCCCCCAGGGGCAGAGCATCGCCCCCTGGTGGGCGTGCTGGGTGGATCCCGGTCAGGTGCATGCGGGAGTCTGACTGTCCCGTTTCTAGCTTCAGAAAAATACAAAAAAAAAAGAAAAAAAAAAAAGAAAATGAGACAGTCTTATTGCTGATAAGGAAAGATTCAGTGATCCAGATAGAAGACCAAACAAGCTGCAACAGCTTAAACCAGAGCAAGGCCCAATTTTCTTCAGTTCTGTGGAGGCTGAGAGAGGTGAGGAAGCTGCAGATAAATTTGAAGCTAGCAGAGGTTGGTTCCTGAGGTTTAAGGAAGAAGCCATCACCATACCATAAAAGTGCAAGGTGAAGCAGCAGGTGCTGACGTAGAAGTTGTAGCATGTTATCCAGAAGTTCTAGCGAAGATCATCAAGGAACATGGCTACGCTAAACAACAGATTTTCAGTGTAGACAAAACAGCCTTATATTGGAGGAAGATGCCATGAAGGACTTTCATACCTACAGAGAAGAAGTCAGTGCCTGTCTTTAAGGATTCAAAGGGCAGGCTGACTCTTGTTAGGGGCTGATGCAGCTGGTGAATTTAAGTTGAAGCTAATGCACGTTTACCATTCTGAAAATCCTAAGGCCCTTAAGAACTATGCTAAATCTACTCTGCCTGTGCTCGTTAAATGGAACAACAAAGCCTGGATGACAGTACATCTAATACATCGTGGTTTACTGAATATTTTAAACCCACTGTTGAGACTTACTGCTCAGAGCAGCGGTCCCCAAACTATGGCCCGGCCTGCGGGCTGCATGCGGCCCCCTGAGGCCATTTATCCGGCCCCCACCGCACTTCTGGAAGGGGCACCTCTTTCATTGGTGGTCAGTGAGAGAAGCACAGGATGCGGATGCTCCTGGAGTACTGTATGTGGCAGCGCCACAAAGCACAGGTGTCGCTCACGTACAGTACTACTTCCGGTGACGCGGAACGCATGCGTCACGGCTCCGGAAGTGCGTCATATCACTTGTTAGGGCTAGCAGTGACAAATATGGAAGCGGACATTGACCATCTCATTAGCCAAAAGCACGCCCATAGTTCCCATTGAAATACTGGTCAGTTGTTGATTTAAATTTACTTGTTCTTTATTTTAAATATTGTATTTGTTCCTGTTTTGTTTTTCTACTTTAAAATAAGATATGTGCAGTGTGGATAGGAATTTGTTCATAGTTTTTTTTCTAGTCCAGCCCTCCAACGGTGAGGGACAGTGAACTGGCCCCCTATGTAAAAAGTTTGGGAACCCCTGGCTCAGAATAAAGATTTCAGAAAATTACTGCCCATTGACAATGCAGCTGGTCACCTAGGAGCCGTGATGGGAGATGTACAATGAAATTAAAGTTATTTCCATTCCTGCTAACACAACATCCATTCTGCAGCCCATGGGTGAAGGAGTAATTTAAACTTTTCAATTTTTACTATTTAAGACATGCATTTTATAAGACTATAGCTGCCATAAGTAGTGATTCCTCTGATGTTATCTGGACAAAATAAACTGAAAACCTTCTGGAAAGGTTTCACCTTTCTAGATGCCATTAAGGACATTTGTGATTCATGAGAAGAGGTCAAAATATCAATAATAAAAGATGTTTGGAAGAAGTTGATCCCAACCCTCATGGATGGTTTCAGGAGTCCAAGACTTCAGTGGAGGAAGTAATCAAAGATGTGGTGGAAATAGCAAGAGAAGTAGAGGTAGAGTTGAAAGATGGGACTGGATTGCTACAGTCTCGTGGTAAAACTTTCACAACGAGGAGTTACTGCTTATGGATGAGCAAAGAAAGTGGATTCTTGAGTGAACTCTACTCTTGGTGAAGATGCTGTGAAAACTGTTGAAATGACAACAAAAGATTTAGAATATGACATAAACTTACTTGTTAAAGCAGCAACAGGGTTTGAGAAGATTGACTTCCATTTTGAAAGAAGTTCTGCAGGTAGAGCTAATACAATGTAAATAGTTGTTATACTATATTTTTAAGGGAATAACTACAGGAAAAAAATCTGTACACGTTCAGTGCAGATTCAACCATCATAGGCCTAAGTACAAGGCACAGGCCAGCAACAACTTAACACATTTTTTCAAATATTTTTTATCTATAATTAGTTGAATTCATGGATGCAGAATTCACAGATATTATGAAAACTTTTATATTAAGTTTTGTGCCTGACCTATGGTGGCGCAGTGGATAAAGCATTGACTTGTAATGCTGAGGTTGCTGGTTCAAAATCCTGGGCTTACCTGGTCAAGGCACATATGGGAGTTGATGCTTCCTGCTCCTCCCCCCTTCTCACTCTCTCTTTCTTCTTTCTCTAAAAAAGGAATAAGTAAAAATTTTGTTTTCTTTTTAATTCTTTTAATTTATTTAAAAAATTTTACAATATTGACATAGAAGTAAAAATTGTATAAAAGGGATGCTCAAAGTAGTAACATCAGTGAGATGGCTGGGTTAGGATGACCCTTGCTCATATCCCCTCCACCCCCAGCACCAACTTGGCATCCATCCAGGGACAAAAGTGCCTTTGTGGGAACTTTAGGACCCAAGCAGATTGTGAAACCCTTGTGCAGGGTAAGACTGAGGAGAGCCATTTTCACAAGGCAGCCTCACACCCAGGCAGCCAATTCACTGACCATGGCTGAGGCTGCAGACCCAGAAAGAGCTCTGTACCCCTGAGGTCTTAGCCGCAGCCCAATATAGCTTTAGTTCTGTCACCAGCACCTTATACTAGGGCAACCAGGAGGAGGAGTCACACCCACCTGTGCACTGAGTAATTATTACAGACCTCGGTCCTGGCTGTGGACCCCAAAGTGGCCCGTTAACTAGCTCCAGCCTTTCTGCTGTGAAGCCTTCCAAACTTGGTCAAATGGTAGATTTTGAAATAGCCCTTTAACTGGGTTCCAGCCCATCCTAGGTACTGTCTGCAAACAGTCCTGCTGGCAGAAGGACCCAGCAGGAAGTACTCCTGTCTGCACCCCCAGAGATCCTGAAAGGGCCGTACACTTGGCTCAGGCCCCCTTAGCCATGGTCACAGAATAGTCCAGGCCCCTTAGGAACCTGGCAGGAGACCCACAATCCACACCTCCAGAGCCACATCTGCAGACCTCATTGTTACCTGTGAAACCTGAAATAGGCCTGGGCCTTGGTTTCAGCTCTTGTTAGCCAGAGTCCAAATCCAGTCCTGCCCACTCAGGGATGCATCCAATTACCAGGCCCTCCCACAGACTTGGTGGGAACTACATCTACACACCTGGTAATAGGCTTGCTGTCTGAGGACCGTGTGTGAAGCCTGAAGCAAAACCTTGTGCCAGCACCACCCTACTGAACAAGGTACTGAGGGCAGTCCCATACTATGAGGGGCCAGACAGGATCTGCACTGCCTGAGTCCCTGATAACAAGCTGGTCAGCCATAGACTCCACTGAAAACCCAGCAATATCCTCATTACTGGCTCCAACCTAACAAGACTGTGATTCTGGAGGTGATCCCATCAGCCTGGGAACTAACAGAACCTTGAAGAAATATTTGCACTCCCATGTTCATTGCAGCATTATTCATAATAGTAAGACATGGAAACAACCTAAGTGTCCAATCAACGTATGAATGCATGAAGAAAATGTGAGGCCCTGGCTGGTTGGCTCTGTGGATAAAGCGTCAGCCTGGCATATGGAGTCCTAGGTTCAATTCCTAGTGAAGGCACACATGAGAAGCTACCATCTGCTTCTCTTCCCCTCCCTCTCCCTCTTCTCTCTTCCCCTCCTGCAGCCAGTGGCTCGATTGGTCCAAGCATCAGTCCCCTGGTGCTGAGAATAGCTCAGTTGATTTGAGCATTGGTCCCAGATCAGGGGTTGTCAGGTGGATCCTGGCCAGGGCGCATGTGGGAGTCTATCTCTCTTTATCCCCTCCTCTCACTTAAACACACACACATAAAGAAAGCAAAAAAGAAAATGTGTACAAACACAATGAAACATTAATCCACCATAAAACAAAGGAAATTCTACCACTTGCCACAGTATGAATGGGCCTCAAGGGCATTATGCTAAGTGAAATAAGTCAGATAGACAAAGACAAATACTGTATAATCTCACTTATATGTGGAGTCTAAAAAAAAAATCCGAACTCATAGACACAGATTAGAATAGTGGTTGCCAAGAACAGGGCGTGGAATGGGGAGTGGAGGAAATGGCGAGGTGTTTTGGACACACTGAGTGTGAAGTATCCACGAGATGTACAAGTGGAGACATCCAAGAGGATGCTGGGTATGCAGGCTTGGAGGTTATTTGACACAGTGAAGGAGGGGGTTTTGAGTGGGGGCCTGTATTAATTTGAGAGGGATCCCATAACAAAATGCCAAAAACTGGGTAAACAAAAGAAATTTATTTCCTCACAATTTTTAAAATGATCTTATTTATTGATTTTTAGAGCGAGAAGAGTGAGAAAGAGAGAGAAATAGAGAGAGAAAGGCATGGAGAGGAGCTGGAATTATCAACTCATAGTAGTTGCTTCTATTATGTGCCTTGACCAGACAAGCCCAGGGTTTCGAATCAGTGACCTCAGCAGTCCAGGTCAACGCTTTATCCACAGTGCCACCACAGGTCAGGCTTATTTTCTCACACTGGTGGAGCTGGAAGTCTGAGACCAAGATGTTGGCAGGATTGGTTTCTAGAGGCCTCTTCTTGGTTTCTAGGTGGCAATCTTCTGTGTGTCTTTATATGATCATTCCTCTGTGTCTTTCTGTCTTAATTCTTACAAGGACATCAGTCAGACTGGATTGAGGCCCATCCTCACTTTATCTGAATTACTTCTTCCCACCTGGAAATACAAATACAGTCACATTCTTAAGTATTGATACTAGGGGTTAGGACTTCAGTATAAGAATTGGAGAAAGAGGAGGACAATTCAGCCCATAACAGGATCCGAAGGTAGAGTCACTCAACTACAAGGATACTGACTAAACAGAACACATTTTTGTATTAAATAACATTAAATCAGGGAAGACAAGATGGCGCTGGAGTAGGCAGACATACCAACTCCCACCTCCCAGAACCAAAGTGGATTACAAACTAATTTTAAGAACTATCATCTGGAAAAACCAACTTTGGACTAAACTAAGAGGACTCTTCAACCAAGGAACTCTGAAGAAGCCACACCGAGAATGGAAGGAAAAGCGGAAATGCGGAGAGGGCTGCCCATTTCCCCAGAGCGAACAGCAGCTGGGAGAGACTCATGTGGTGGGAAGTGAGTTTAGCAGAGAGGGGAGAGTCCGGAGTCCCAAGAACAAAGCCCCAGCCTGCAGCCCCAGAGCCTAGAAGAGGTGTATGGACAGTATTTAGCTGGAAACAAGACAGGATACTGTTTGTGAGAAAGAGACTGATTTCTCAGACCCAGATTCTTCTTAAAGGGACCGCACAGAAAACCTCTCTCACAACCACTCACCTGGGGCTCTGGGGAACGGGGAGAGAGGAGAGGACCAGAGTAGCAGGAAGAGAGTGTAATCTAGGAGGCACAGGGAGAAACATTTTGGGAGACAGCCACCCTAACCCCTGGGATGAGTCACTCCCCAAATCTGAAGTGAATATTTCCCCTGGAAACAGCAATACCAGCAAAGGGAAGCAGGACACCAGCCAAACAAGCTCCTGCGACACTCAGAGCAGAGTCACTTAGAAGGAGGGAGCTTTTGAGGCTACAGTAGTGAGTGTTAGGGTCTGAGCTGCAGCGCCCTCACCCACATGGCTGAGGGCATGCCGGAGGGTGGGCGGCGGCAGGACATGGAAGCGCGGTTCTGTCGGCAGGGGCGGAAGCCAGCTGGCCACCACTGAGGCCCAGGTGTGAGTTCAGTCTTGCCTGGCTGGGAAGGAGTAGGCGTGCAAAAGTGGTCAAGCCCAGCTGCAGGCCGCCTGTAATCCAGCCTGCAGGAGAAGGGCAGGAACCCTGGAAGGGGTGGAAACCGGCCCTTGAGCAAGGGCGCAGAAGCACAGCCTTGCCCCGCCTGTGGAACCCAGGCTTGTGGCCTGACTTGGGAGCCGGCTCCTCCTGCAGGGGTGGAGCCAAAAGCCCAGAACAGGCGGAGTTCCACTACTGAGTAAAGGTGCTGCCACTGACCTCAGGGCCAAGCATAATGCCACCCACGGGGGTGGGGCAAAGGCCAAGGCCACCAAGGCTTGTATACCCAAGCACATGATCACAGCCACCCCATGAAGGAAAGGTGGAAACCACAGCAACAGCCCCAGTGGGAAGGCACCGGCAACGCCCATACCCAAACGCCCTACGCAGCAACAGCAGAGCGGGTGGTGGGCCTGCAGACAGACCATACCTAGGAAACAGGGGCCACACCCAGTGGACTCCAGTGGCCGAGACCTTATTTTACCCACAGAAGATGAGAAGGCAGAGAAATACAACACAAATGAGTCAAGAGAAATCCCCAGAAAAGGACCTAAATGAAGCAGATATAACCAAATTGCCAGATGCAGAGTTTAAAATAACGATTATTAGGATGCTCAAAGATATTAGAACAACAATAGATGGTCATTATGAACACCTAAATAAAGAGATAGCAGATATAAAAATGGACATTGAAATAATAAAAAAGAATCCATCAGAAATAAAAAATACAATATCAGAAATGAAGAATACAATGAAAGAAATTAAAAGCAGGATGAAGGAAGCTGAGAATCAAATCAGTAAGTTAGAGGACACAATAAATAAAGGCATGGAAGCAGAGCAGAAAGAAGAAAAGAGACTCAAAAAGTCTGAGGAAACTCTAAGAGAGCTCTGTGACAACATGAAGAGAAATAATATCCGCATCATAGGGGTTCCTGAAGAAGAAGAGAAAGAACAAGGGATAGAGACTTTGTTCAAGCATATCATAGCTGAAAACTTCCCTCAATTAAGGCAGGAAAACATCTCACATATTCAGGAAGCACAGAGGATTCCATTACAGAGAAACCCAAAGAAATCAACACCAAGACACATCATAATTAAAATACCAATGCTAAGTGATAAAGAGAAAATATTAAAAGCTGCTAGAGAAAAAAAAGACTATCACCTACAAAGGAGCCCCCATAAGGATGAATTCCGACTTCTCAACAGAAACACTTGAGGCCAGAAGGGAATGGCAAGAAATATTCAAAGTAATGCAGAACAAGAGCCTACAACCAAGACTACTTTATCCAGCAAGGCTATTGTTTAAAGTTGAAGGAGAAATAAAAAGCTTTCCAGATAAAAAAAAAACCCTCAAGGAATTCACTACAACAAAACTAAGGCTGCAAGAAATGCTAAGGGGCCTGTTGTAAACAGATCAAAGAAGAAAAAGAATATAGCAAAAGAGGAATACAATTTTAAAGAATAAAATGGCAATAAAAAATTACATATCAATAATAACCTTAAATGTAAATGATCCGATCAAAAGACATAGGGTAGCTGCATGGAGAAGAAAACAGGACCCATACATATGCTGTCTACAAGAGACACACCTTTAAAAAATAGATGCACATAGACTGAAGATAAATGGATGGAAAAAAATATTTTACATAAATGGAAATGCAAAAAAAGCTGGGGTAGCAATACTTATATAAGACAAAATGAACTTTAAAACAAAGACTATAGTACGAGATAAAAAAGGTCACTACATAATGATAAACGGAGCAATCTAACAGGAAGATATAACCATTATAATTATCTATGCACCTAATATAGGAGCACCTAAATATATAAAGCAGACTTTGATGGATTTAAAGGGCAAGATCAACAGCAATACTATAATAGTAGGGGATTTTAATACCCCACTAACATCACTAGATAGATCCTCAAGAAAGAAAATTAACAAAGAAACAGCAGACTTAAAGGACATACCAGATCAACTTGATTTAATAGATATCTTCAGAGCCTTTCACCCTAAAGCAGCAGAATATACATTCTTTTCAAGTGCTCATGGTACATTCTCTAGAATAGACCACATGTTAAGGCACAAAAGCGGTCTCAACAAATTTAAGAAGATTGAAATCATATCAAGCACTTTCTCTGATCAGAATGGCATAAAACTAGATATCAACCACCTGACCTGTGGTGGCGCAGTGGGTAAAGTGTCGACCTGGAAATGATGAGGTCGCCGGTTCGAAACCCTGGGCTTGCCAGGTCAAGGCACATATGGGAGTTGATGCTTCCAGCTCCTTCCCCCTTCTCTCTCTCTCTCTCTCTCTCTCTCCCTCTCCTCTCTAAAATGAATAAATAAAAAATTTAAAAAAAACCAAACAACTAGATATCAACCACAACAGAAAAACTGAAAAATACTCAAACACATGGAAACTAAATAGCACGCTATTAAATAACAAATGGGTAAACAATGAGATCAAAGAAGAAATTAAAAAATTCCTAGAAACAAATGATAATGAGCATACATCAACTCAAAATTTATGGAACACAGCAAAAGCAGTCTTGATAGGGAAGTTCATAGCATTACAGGCATACTTTAAGAAGCTAGAAAAAGCTCAAATAAACAATTTGACCCTACATCTAAAAGAACTAGAAAAAGAACAGCAAGTAAAGCCCAGAGCTAGTAGAAGGAAGGAAATAATAAAGATCAAAGCAGAAATAAATGACATAGAGGCTAAAAAAACAATACAGAGGATCAATGAAACCAGGAGCTGGTTCTTTGAAAAGGTAAACAAGATCGATGAACCTTTAACCAGACTCACCAAGAAAAAAAGAGAGAGAACTCAAATAAATAAAATTAGAAACGAGAGTAGAGAAATAACAGCTGACACAACAGAAATACAAAATATTGTAAGAAAATACTATGAAGAACTAGACAACCTAGATGAAATGGATAAATTCCTTGAAACATATAATCTTCCAAAAATTAATCTGGAAGAATCAGAAAACGTAAACAGACCAATTACAACAAATGAGATTGAAACAGTTATCAAAAAGCTCCCCAGAAAGAAAAGTCCTGGGCCTGATGGCTTCAAAAGTGAATTCTACCAAATAGTCAAAGAAGAACTAACTCCTATCCTTCTCAAGCTATTTCAAAAAATTTAAGAGGAAGGATAACTTCCAAGCTCCTTTTATGAGTCAAGCATAATTCTGATTCCAAAACCAGGCAAAGACAACACAAAGAAAGAAAATTATAGGCCAATATCCCTGATGAATTTAGATGCTAAAATCCTCAACAAAATATTAGCAAACTGGATCCAGCAATATATGAAAAAAATCATACACCAGGATCAAGTGGGATTTATTCTTGGGAGGCAAGGCAGGTACAATATTCGCAAATCAATCAATGTGATTCATCACATAAACAAAAGGAAGGAGAAAAACCACATGATAATTTCAATAGGTGCAGAAAAAGCATTTGATAAAATCTAGCACCCATTCATGATCAAAACTCTCAGCAAAGTGGGAATACAGGGAACATACCTCAACATGATAAAGGCCATCCATGACAAACCCACAGCAAACATCATACTCAATGGGCAAAAATTAAAAGCAATCCCCTTAAGATCAGGAACAAGGCAGGGGTGCCCCCTTTTACCACTTCTATTCAACATAGTTCTGAAAGTCCTAGCCACAGCAATCAGACAAGAAAAAGAAATAAAAGGCATCCAAATTGGAAAAGAAGAAGTAAAACTATCATTATTTGCAGATGATATGATATTGTATATAGAAAACCCTAAAGTCTCAGTCAAAAAACTACTAGACCTGATAAATGAATTCAGCAAGGTGGCAGGATATAAAATTAATACTCAGAAATCAGGGGCATTTTTATACACTAACAATGAACTATCAGAAAGAGAAATTAAGGAAGCAATCCCCTTCACCATTGCAACCAAAAAAATAAAGTACCTAGGAATAAATTTAACCAGGGAGATTAAAGACCTGTACTTGGAAAATTATAAAACATTGATAAAAGAAATCAGGGAAGATACAAACAAGTGGAAGCATATACTGCGCTCATGGTTAGGAAGAATAAACATCATTAAAATGTCTATATTACCCAAAGCAATTTATAAATTCAATGCAATACCAATTAAAATACCAATGACTTACTTCAAAGATATAGAACACATATTCCAAAAATTTATATGGAACCAAAAGAGAACACGAATAGCCTCAGCAATCCTGAAAAGGAAGAATAAAGTGGGAGGTATCACACTTCTGGATATCAAGTTACACTATAAGGCCATTGTACTCAAAACAGCCTGGTACTGGCATAAGAACAGGCATATAGATCAATGGAACAGAACTGAGAACCCAGAAATAAACCCACACCTTTATGGACAACTGATATTTGACAAAGGAGGTAAGAGCATACATTGGAGTAAAGACAGCCTCTTCAACAAATGGTGTTGGGAAAATTGGAAAGCTACCTGCAAAAAAAATGAAACTAGACCACCAACTTACACCATTCACAAAAATAAACTCAAAATGGATAAAAGACTTAAATGTAAGTCGTGAAACCATAAACATCTTAGAAGAAAACATAGGCAGTAAGCTCTCTGACATTTCTCGCAGCAATATATTTGCTGATTTGTCTCCACAGGCAAGTGAAATAAAAGACAGGATAAACAAATGGGACTATATTAAACTAAAAAGCTTCTGCACAGCTAAAGACAATAAGAACAGAATAAAAAGACAAACTACACAATGGGAGAATATATTTGACAATGCATCTGATAAGGGGTTAATAACCAAAATTTATAAAGAACTTGTAAAATTTAACACCAGGAAGACAAACAATCCAATCCAAAAATGGGCAAAAGAAATGAATAGACACTTCTCCAAAGAGGACATACAGATGGCCAATAGGCATATGAGAAAATGCTCAACATCACTAATCATTAGAGAAATGCAAATTAAAACCACAATGAGATATCACCTCACACCAGTCAGAATGGCGCTCATCAACAAAACAACACAGAATAAGTGCTGGCGAGGATGTGGAGAAAAGGGAACCCTCCTGCACTGCTGGTGGGAATGCAGACTGGTGCAGCCACTGTGGAAAACAGTACGGAGATTCCTCAAAAAATTAAAAATCAAACTGCCTTTTGACCCTGCTATCCCATTGTTAGGAATACACCCCAAGAACACCATAGTACTGTATGAAAAGAAGAAATGCACCCCCATGTTTATGGCAGCATTGTTCACAATAGCGAAGATCTGGAAACAGCCCAAATGTCCGTCAGAGGACGACTGGATTAAAAAGCTTTGGTACATATATACTATGGAATACTACTCAGCCATAAGAAATGATGACATCGGATCATTTACAACAACATGGATGAACCTTGATAACATTATACTGAGTGAAATAAGTAAATCAGAAAAAACTAAGAACTATATGATTCCATACATAGGTGGGACATAAAAATGAGACTCAGAGACATGGACAAGAGTGTGGGGGTTATGGGGTGTGGGGGAGGAGAGGGAGGGGGATGGGGGAGGGGAGGGGCACAAAGAAAACCAGTTAGAAGGTGAAGAAAGACAATTGGACTTTGGGTGATGGGAATGCAGCATAAGCAAATGGCAAAATAACCTAGGGCTGTTTTCTCTGAACATATGTACCCTGATTTATCAATGTCACCCCATTAAAGTTAATAAAAAAAAAACCCAAACAAACAAACAAACAAACAAAAAAACCAGAGATCTCCGACTCCAAGTCCTCCTCTACTACATGGCAAGAACAGCTTAGACAGTACATGTCTAATAACCCACTGCCATTTGGTTGTCCTGGCTTTAGGCATCCTTTTGCACATAACCCTCAGTCCTATTTCACCTATGTAATCACACTTGATCTTTCTAATAATTGTGGGAAGCAGGTATGACGTCCTTTTGGCTTTTACAAGTGAAATGCCACACACGCCCAGGGAAGACAGTGTTCGGAAAGTTTCTGAGGGCTTGAGTCTTCCCTTGAGCGGGCCACAAACACGTTCTTCTAGCGCCCCCTACAGCCCTTCAACGACATTGAATCACGCTACTGGGTCATTTAGAAAGCTTTTCTTGAGAAGTTTTCTTAACCTTTTTTTAATAACCCGATACCTCTCTCAGTTGGCACATCTGGGTCTTCTCCTCACAACTTTGAACCCACCTATCCCTCCTTGCTCCACATATTTAGCTACAGTTAAAACCCGTTTACCTCAGTAGCTTCATCTTAAAGAAACTACGATAGCCTGACCTGTGGTGGCGCAGTGGATAAAGTGTTGATCTGGAAATGCTGAGGTCGCTGGTTTGAAACCCTGGGCTTGCCTGGTCAAGGCACATATGGGAGTTGATGCTTCCAGCTCCTCCCCCGCCTCTCTCTCCTCTCTCTCTCTCTCTCTCTCTCTCTCTCTCTCTCTCTCTCTCCTCTCTAAAATGAATAAATAAAATAAAATTTAAAGAAACTACGATATATTAAGGCTCAGCAAACTGGGGAGGTTGTCAAGCTTGAGAACCACAAGAATGAGGCCCTGGCGGGTTGGTTGGTGCTACAGCGCTGCCCCGCATGTGGACGTCCCAGGTTTGATTCCTGGTCAGGAATCAAACACAGAAGAAGTGCCCATCTGCTTCTCCACCCCTCCCCTTCTTGATTCTCTCTTTCTCTTTCTCTCTTCCCTTCCTGTAGCCATGGCTCTGTTGAAGTGAGTTGGCCCCAGGTGCTGAGAATGGCTCCATGGCCTGAGCTTCAGGCACTAAAAAAAGCTTGGTTGCTGAGCAATGGAGCAATGTTCCAGATGGGCAGAGCATCGCTCCCTGGCGGGTTTGCTGGGTGTATCCTGGTCAGGGTGCATGCGGGAGTCTGTTTCTCTGCTTCCACTTCTCTCAGTGAGTTAAAAAAAAAGAAGAAGAAGTCTGGGTTTCCCCCAGTCTGGAGACTCTTGGGGTTAGTGTTACCCCATCAGATTAGATTAAGGGTCTTCTAGGAAAGGAACTGTCTCCCCTAGGGCCCCACACTGAAGGGAACAGTGATTGGGGGAGCTGTGGCTCCACCCACCAGTGAGTAGCCTTCAGCAATTACCCCTGTGGCTTCTCTTGTTTTATCACCTCCTCCACAATGACCAGATTTTTTGGAAGCAAATCTAGACTGTCATATCATTTCATTCATAAATATTCAATATTATCTCACCTAAAATGTGTGTCATTATCCCAGCTAATATCAAATGTGTAGTCTGTGCTCACATTTCCCTGATTGCCTCACTGACGGTATAATTGTTATTATTATTATTTTTACATCAGGTTTGTTTGAATCAGAATACAAATAAGGTGCACACATTGTGGTTGGCTTGTGTTTCTTTAAGTAACTTTGCTTGGAAGTGGTTTGGAACAGTTCTTGTGTTTGGGGTTCTGTCACTAACTTAATGCATACATTTATTTGCTTCATTTGGTGGTGGTTTTTATGAATTTATTTAAAATTAAAAATTTTTATGGTTTCAAAGTCTATCATACAAAATAAAGTGTATTAAAAAGGAAAAAAAATAACATTAAATCAAAGTAATCCTAGAAGAAGTCAGTAAAGGTAAAACTTCCCCTAACTCATTGGTGAATTTTTCTTTCTTTCTTTCTTTTTTTTTTTTGTAAGTGAGCTTTTCAAGTGTGTTTGAGAAAAGGACTATTTTCCGAAGGGAGGTATAAATACAGAAAGAAAGAGAAGCAGTAAGGGAGGAAGTACCTCTGTGTATTTTAGTAAGCTGTTTCATATTTGACTGCAGTCAAGGAAACAAGAAAAAAGATAATTTTAGACACATAAAAAGTAAATTTCAAAGGGAAACTAATTTTAAAACATGCCACACTGTGTTTGGGATAGAAAGTTAAATTAAAAAACAAAGCTAGGAAAACTCCTTGGCATTTTTTCTGTAATTGTGTTCAGGAGCAAGAATCGCAATGGATTTCTTACCCCGAGTTGGGGACTAAGGGCTGGTTTTGCAGAGTAGTGGAAAATAAGCTCTGGTATGTATTTATGAAATAATTGGTGGTGGGCAGGAAGGAAAGAGAATGACAGAACAAGTGCAAAAATAAACCTGTGTGTATGTGTGTTTTATTTTTTTATTTTATTTTTTTACAGAGACAGAGAGAGAGAGTCAGAGAGAGCGATAGATAGGGACAGACAGACAGGAATGAAGAGAGATGAGAAGCATCAATGATCAGTTTTTTGTTGCGACATCTTAGTTGTTCATTTGATTGCTTTCTCATATGTGCCTTGACTGTGCCTTCAGCAGACCAAGTAACCGCTTGCTCGAGCCAGTGACCTTGGGTCCAAGCTGGTGAGCTTTGCTTAAACCAGATGAGCCCGCGCTCAAGCTGGAGACCTCGGGGTCTGGAACCTGGGTCCTTCCGCATCCCAGTCTGACGCTCTATCCACTGCACCACCACCTGGTCAGGTGTGTGTGTGTGTGTGTGTGTGTGTGTGTGTGTGTGTGTTTTAATCAGATCAAGTCACTATTTCAAGACAATCTTCTTTTTGTCCCATGTATATTCATTTCTTAATAGCTCTGTGACCTTGGACAACTTGTTCTCTCTGTGCCTTAATTTCTCCATCTGTAAAATGGTGACAGTACCTTCCTCCAAGAGTTCTTGTCATGGATACATGAACTAATATGTAAAAAAAAGTTAAACAGTTCTTGGTGCACAGCGGACTTTCAGTGAACATTAGCTATTCTCATCCTCCCTGCCACCATGTCATCATCACTCGTTATCCGTGTCCCTCTCGCTCTGCTCCTGTCGTTCTCACTGTCAGCAATGCCTTTCTTTTTCCTCTCCATCTGCTTAAGTTGTGCTGCTGAGGGGAGTCTTTCCACAGGATTCTAATCCAAGCTGACCCCACTACAGGAGGAGACCAAAGCCTAAACTTGGTACTGAGGTGTTCAGGATTGATTCAGATGGTGGACAGCCATGGGGAGGATCTCCAACAACATCATTCAACAAACGTGCTGAGCACCTATTGTATGTCAGCACCAGGCTAGGGGCAGGGGATGAAACAGGATGGTCCTTGCTGTCAGAGAATTTTTTATTTAGTTGAAGAAGACACATATAAGCAAACAAATAGAGATATAATGGAGGAACTTAAAAGGTTCAGTAATATACTAAGAGGAAGGAAAAACCTAAATGTTGGGATTATTTCCATCAGCCTAAAAACATACTGAAATATCTCCCATCTTTAAAAAAATCCCACAACCTCCTCTTTGCAATGGCCACCACTTAATTGAAAATCCCCACCCTCTTTCTTATTGCAAAGCTGTAATAATTGTGCTATAGAATGAATTTTTGTGTCCACCCGAATTTTTTTTTAAATTTATTTATTGATTTTAGAGAGAGAAAGGAGGAAAAGAGAGAGAAACATTGATTTGTTGTTTCACTTATTTAAATAAATACATTCATTGGTTGATTTTTGTATGTGCTCTGACCAGGGATCAAACCTGCAACCATGACATCAGGACAGTGCTCTAACCAACTGAGCTACCTGGCCAGGGCTGTCCTCCCAAAACTCGTATGTTGAAATCCTACCCCAAAGTTAATGGTATAAGGAAGCGGGCCTTTGGGAGGTGATTAGGTCATGAGAGTAAAGTCTCATGAATGGTATTAGGGTTGTTATATAAGAGGCCCCAAAATTCCCTTGCCATTTTTGCCATGTAAGGACATAGGGAGAAGACGGCCATCTATGAGGACGTGGGCTCTCACCAGACCCTGAATCTGTTGGAGCTTGGGATCTTGGACTTCATGACCACCAAAAGTGTACAAAATAAATTTGTGTTGTTTATAAGCTTCCTAGTCTATGATATTTTTATAGTGGCCCAAACTGACTAAGATAAATTGCTATACTTATTATTTTTCCTTTTCACCACATATTTTCTCTTCCTTTCTGGAAAAAAAAAAACTGCTTAAAGGAGCTGCTTTGTCTGTGGAGTAGCTACTGTCTATCTCACTGCTTTGCTAATAAACTCACTTTTTTAAAAATGCTTAAAATTTTAAAAATTGTGAAAAGTTATAAAATTTTCTCACTCTACCTTCCAGTTTCCCCCTTTTAGCCTGTTCAGTTATTTAGAATTATTAGTTTCTTTGTTTATACATCCAGGGAATTTTTTTTGGTTGCTACAACTATATTCTATCTTCTTTTTATATATAAATGGCAATATATTATATATGTCATGCTGCCCCTTGTATTCTTTCCTTAACAATTCATCATGGTGAACTTTCTCTTTTAATACATAAAGAGCTTTCTCATTACCTTTTACTGGTGTCCTCCTAATGGACATGTTTCCACTAATTTACTGTTACAAAGAAAGCTGCAGTTACATGAACAATCCTTCATATGAATCATTTCCCATGTCTGGAAGTCAGAATGTAAGATAATTACTGGAAGTAGAAATGCCTGGTCTAAGTGTATATACCTTTGTAATTTGGATTGACAGATACCTCTAAATTGCTCTCCATAGGGGGTGGTTCCAATTTACATTCCCACTAGCAATGTATGAGAGTATCTGTTTCTCTAAGATCTTATCAAATGTTATCAGACTTTGGGATTTTGTCAATCTGATAGATAAAATAAATGTTATATTTATAGCTCTATTACTATGAGTAGCATCTTTTTATATTTTTTTGTTTTATCTTTTACCATTCTTTTTCTTGAGATGTTAATACTTTCTATATAAAGAAAACTAGTCCTGCATAAAAGTTCCACACTTTTTTTTGCCAGTGTGTGTCATTTTCTCCTTCCTTCCTTCCTTCCTTCCTTCCTTCCTTCCTTCCTTCCTTCCTTCCTTCCTTCCTTCCTTCCTTCCTTCCTTTCTTCCTTCCTAAACAGCTTTATTGAAATATAATTCATGTACTGTAAAATGTATCCATTTAAACCGTACAATTTTTACCTGAGAGTTGTGCAACAATCACCACAACCTAATATAAAAACATTTTCATAAAGCACAGGTGCTAGGGATCAACATATATTACTTTTGTCAATCCTCACTCATCATACCGTGGGTTAATAGTTCTTGTTTTTACCTCAAATTTTAGTTTTCCATGGTGATATTAGGTATTATGAAACAATTTTGAGCATAAAATTTTAGATTTTCAATAATCTTATGCCTTTTTTATTTTTAGAGGATAAACAATCATTGAAGTTAACTTTTAGCCCTGGCTGGGTAGCTCAGTTGATTAGTGTTGCCCTCATACACCAAGGTTGCAGGTTCCATCTCCGTTCGGGGCACGTACAAGAATCAACCAAGGGATGCATAAATAAAAGGAACAAAAAACTGGTGTTTCTCTTTCTCTCTCTCTCAAATTAATAAATAAAAAACAATTTTTAAAAAGTTAAAAAAACAACAACTCATACTCATTAAAAATCATTCCCCATCTGTATTCCCCCAAACTACTGCAACCCCTTTAGCCCTAGGCAATCACAAACCTCCTTTTGTCGCTATAGATTGGCCTATTCTGGATATTTCATGTAAACAGAATCATACAATATGTGGCTTTGGTAACTTGCTTCTTTCACTCTGTTTTCATTCTTTTTTAAACCTGATCTAGTCAGGATTATGTCCCCACTTAAACTTTGAAAAAGGTAATTAACAATAGTCATCTTGCTCTTTTGTTTTTCCTCTGACCTCATAAGCTGTGTCTTTTTAGCTTCTTTGCTAGTTCCTCCTCCTCTTCCCTCCAGGCATGGGAATCTTCAGGACTCAGTTCTTGCTCCTCTTTTTTATCTGCATTCCTTCTCAGCTACTCATCTGCCCCCCTTTTTTTTGTATTTTTCTGAAGTTGGAAACGGGGAGGCAGTCAGACAGACTCCCACATGTGCCTGACCAGGATCCACCCGGCATGCCCACCAGGGGGTGATGCTCTGCCCATCTGGGGCGTAGCTCTGTTGCAACCAGAGCCATTCTAGCGCCTGAGGCAGAGGCCATGGAGCCATCCTCAGCGCCTGGGCCAAATTTGCTCCAGTGGAGCCTTGGCTGCGGGAGGGGAAGAGAGAGACAGAAAGAAAGGAGAGGGGGAGGGGTGGAGAAGCAGATGGGCGCTTCTCCTGTGTGCCCTGAACCTGGGACTCCTGCACACCAGGCCGATGCTCTACCACTGAGCCAATCGGCCAGAGCCTGGCCCCTTATATTGGAGAGACCATGAGCTTTCAATAAGAATCTGCTCCCATAGATTTCTGTTACCAGGAACACTGAATTAGACATACTTTCCTTATTCCTCCTTCAAAGTACAGCTAAAATCCCTGGACATTATATATAAAACAAGCATCTGAAATGTGGAAAGAAGAAGGCAGACTGGCTAGAGACTCAGGACCTGAGCAATGGCATGGTGATGAATTGCCTGGGTATTCTTTTTGCCTCATACATCCCAGACTTGGAACTGAAGAAGCCAGCAACTCAAAAGTGCCAACATGCATGGACTAAAAAATCCTCAACAATAGTGTGCTTTCTCTAGTCAGAAGATCAGGAAAGGGGCAGCTTAGCAAGACAGACATTTAAGGTAATAACATTTTTACACTAGCTAAACACCACAGGAAAACAAACAGGCAAAAAACTACATCCCAACCACACAAACAAAGGTTGAATGTAAACCTAGACTTCCATCCTTATAAGGTTGTATGATGCTTCCCAATAATCCTGCTAGGTGGTGTCAGAGGAAGTCAAGTTGGGAGTTGAAGTTTCATCCCAGCTGGCCAATGATGAGACTCTCCTACCTAATGTGTTGTCAGTGGAGACTGAACTTCCACTCCCACCATCAGTAAAGAGGAGTCCTCTCTCAGGTGTCAACTAAGCAATCCGGACATCTATCTCCACCTGGCAGAAGTGAGGAAGTATCTGCTCCCTCCCCTACCCGAGCAGCAACAGGGAAAGCCAGCTAAAACAGAAGGTTTAAGTAAGATCCAGAGTTACCTAACATAACGCTAAAATGTCAAGGTTGCAATAGAAATGACAAAGACCAAGAAAGAAAGATCTCAAACTGACTGAAAAAAGGAAATAGATGCAAACACGGAGATGACAGAGATGTTAACATCATCTGGCAATGCTTTTAAAGCAATCACGATAAAAAGGCTTTCATGAGCAGTTAATATTTTGCTTGAAATATATAAAAATAAAAAGACTTAGCAAAGAAATAGCAAACCTCAGCAAAGTAATTCAAGCTATAAATAATAACTAAACAGAAATTTTAGAACTGAAAAGTATAATAACCAAAATAAAAAGCTCAGTGGATAGACTCAAAAGCAGAATGAAGGGTATAGATGTGAGAATCAATGAACTGGGTGATAGAACAATAAAAATTACCTCATCTGAACAGTGGAGAAAATAGATTTTAAAATAATGAACACAGCCTAAGGCAAGGGTCTCAAACTCGCGGCCCGTGGGCCGCATGCGGCCCGCCGAACAATTTTGTGTGGCCCGCAGACTAATCCACGAAGTTCAAAATATTTTGGATAAAATTAAGTAAGCCTAGGGGCCTACTTGTATTTTTCATTTCTCTAGCATCCTAGCTAGATATTAGCTTAGTTAACAGCAGTTGTGATGCGAACTACAGTTTCTGGTCGTTTTGTGACACTGAGTAAACTGCATGTACGATTGTGCTTGTTGTACTGATTTTTTTTTGTTTTCAACTGCAGTGAGAAAAGTGTTGCGTAACAGTTGCCTTTTGTAGACCTAGTGCGGCCCGCCGAATGGCTGTGATCTTGCTCTGCGGCCCACATGCTGAGTTGAGTTTGAGACCCCTGGCCTAAGGGAATTGGAAACTAAAAAAAACAAACAACAAAAACCTAATATTCATGTCATCAGAGTCCTAGAAGGAGAGGAGACAGAAAGCAAGTCTGAAAAAGTATGTGAAGAAATAATAGCTAAGATTGACCAGGTGGTGACACAGTGGATAGAACATCAACCTGGAACACTGAGGTTCCAAGTTCAAAACCCCAAGGTCACCGGCTTGAGTGCAGGCTCACCAGCTTGAGTGCTGGGACACTGGTTTGAACTCTAAGGTCGCTGACTTAAGCAAGGGGTCATCAGCTTGGCTGCAGCCCCCCCTCTCCCCAATCAGGCATATATGAGAAGCAATCAATGAACAACTTTATGCATGGACCCCTCAATTTCAGTAGAAAACTTTTTCTCCCACTTTGCTCAGAAGTCTGAACTACTTCAATCTCTCATTTCAAAAATGTGTCTAGATGTTCATACTTACTCTCCACATCCCCCTCTTTCTTAGCATAGAATTGTTAGTACACTTGGTTTTAAGTCATCGAAACTCAACTCAAATTGGCTTAAGCAAAAATGTGACTCTACTATAAAGGTCCTGGGTATTGGGAACATCTACATGTGGCCAGATGCCTGGGCATAGCTGGAGCCAGGGACTTCTCTAACCGTTGGACTGTCTCTTGTCTTTATTACCCTCTCTGGGACTGCTTCAGTATTCTCTTGAACTTTTGACCAGTTTTGCTTTTCCACTCTTCTGGTCAAACAGGGCACCAATAGTGCTCAGGTTGACATCTCTATTCTATCAGCCAGCCAGCCAGATGGAGCTGGAGCAGCTCAATTCTGATGCCAGATTCCCACTGATGCATGCTGATTAGCCAGCTTGGGTCAACACCTGCTCCTGGACCAATGAACTCTAGCCACAGAATTGGGTAATAGTGTATTACCATGGCTTTTTCTATGGTAGCCATCTGAATGGAGTTGGGGGGCAAGGAAGGGTGGGAGATGGACAGCCTGTTAGATTCAGGGAGTACTGGGGCTGCCAAAGAGTGTAACTATTGAAGGAACAGGGAGTGCTGCAAAGAGTGTAACTATGGAAGGAACAGTAAGTGCTGATATGGCTCCTGTGAGGCTGGGAACAAAGAAGGTCAGAGACCCTTATCAGAAGTTTAGGTTTGAAATTCGCCACTAAGCTAAAACCGGCCCCTGTTGCTATGCCGGCCCCTGTTGCTATGCTGCGTGTGACTTCCCTAGCCAATAGCTAAACTGCCACATCTGCTTCTGTACTATGCTTGCTCACTTAGGATATATAAGGGCCTGGCTGTAAGCTCCAGGTGCGGCTTCCATTTGCAGCTCCTTGTGGGCACCGTGTCTCCGGACATCTTGGGAGTTCGCCCCTGTGCAGGTTAAACTGGCCAATAAAGTAACATCTTAACTCCTGAAAGTCTCCGACATTTGTTCTCATACCCGGTGGATGCTACACAGCCCACATCAAAAAATTAGCAGAAGGTCCCAGAAAAAAAGTGACAGACAAAACAATGTTTCTACTCTACACCATCCCTTCTCTCCAGGCAAATTGTAAGTTTTTGAATTGTCTCTGTTCTTTTCTCTTTTTCTTTTTGTGAGTGGTGGGGAAATAGTGAGACAAATTCCCACATGTGCCCTGACCCAAATGCCACTGGAGTGCCAATGCTTGAATCAACCAAGCTATTTTTAGTGCCTGAGGCCAACATGCTTGGACTAACCGAGCTATCCTCAGTGCCCAGGGCTGACCCTTGAACCAATTGAGCACTAGCTATTGGAAGGACAGATGGAGAGAAGGGGAAGATGGAGGGGGAGAGAAGCAGATGTTTGCTTCTCTTGTGTGCCCTGACCAGGAATTAAATCTGGGATGTCCACACACTGGGCCGACCCTCTATCCACTGAGCCAACTGGCCAGGGCAGATCTTGAGTTTTCAGTTCTATTTCTTCTCATCTCCTTCAGGATCTTTACCTTTTTAAAGAAATATTCCTCTGAGTGCCTTTTCTTTAGTCTTGAATTTGTTCAAGACTCTCCTACTATTGGTCAAATAAGTTTTTAATTTTTTTTTTTTGTATTTTTCTGAAGCTGGAAATGGGGAGGCAGTCAGACAGACTCCCGCATGCGCCTGACTGGGATCCACCTGGCATGCCCACCAGGGGGCGATGCTCTGCCCATCTGGGGCGTCACTCTGCCGCAATCAGAGCCATTCTAGTGCCTGAGGCAGAGGCCACAGAGCCATCCTTAGTGCCCGGGCCAACTTTGCTCCAATGGAGCCTTGGCTGCAGGAGGGGAAGAGAGAGACAGAGAGGAAGGAGAGGGGGAGAGGTGGAGAAGCAGATGGGTGCTTCTCCTGTGTGCCCTGGCTGGGAATTGAACCCGGGACTTCCGCACACCAGGCCGATGCTCTACCACTGAGCCAACCGGCCAGGGCGGTCAAATAAGTTTTTAAATATGATATATATGTTTGCTCGCTTATAGTTTGTATTGAGTGTGGGGGGACAGGCTGTAAGCAGGCAGGATCCTTGTAGCCTGGGGCTTGGTTTTAGGACTAAGCCTTTCCCACCCTTTTTGATGTGGGGTGGGGCAATCCCATCATGCCTCAGATAAGTGACTTTGTATTAGAGACTTCCCTATTTTGTATATTGGATTAAAGGTTTTGATTTCTGTACTATAAAGTGGGACAGACCAGGAGCTTGCTCTCTCAGTTCCTGTGATTAGCATTAGAGAAGAGAGCAAAGTAAAGCCATGTGGAGGAGAGGAGAGGCAGCCAAGATGGCGGAGTGCTGAAAGAGAAGCAGTTAGTGCAGAGTTTGTGTAGAGAGAAGGAGATGAGGAACAGAGGTGAATAAGTCTGGTGAGCTAGAAACTTTTGATTCTAGGAAACTCGGATAAGTCAGTAGCTTTGTGAGCACTGAATGAGTGGGTTTTGGAGCCCAGTGTGTGTTTTACTTGCCCGCTGGGTGCATGGTAGGATTAAAGATGATGGCCCACCAGTTTTTGGCTCTGTTGTTTCTTTACCGATGTCCTAATCCAATGCGAACCTGCATGGGCCAGGCGGCTATGATGCTGGCCGCAGCAACTAGCTTCATACCTACACTAGAGAGTGTTTCATAATCCTTCTAGCTCCTGCTTAATCTATGTACATTTCTTCTCCACAAAATAAATTTCCTCTGCCCCTTACTCACACTTCACCCCAACCTGGCTTCCTCCCCTTGAATTCCCCTGCCTCCATTTCCCTAAGTTGTTTCTTGGTCTCTGAAAGGCTGAAGTAAAGGCAGAGCAAAGAAAGCATGAGGTTTATAGTCCATTGTGATGCAGCCCTTCCAATGGATATGATGTCTCAGATGCACGAGGGCTGAATCCCTCAGTCCATCGCAGGAGTTATAGAGCCCCGTATTAAGCCCCCCACCCACCCCCATATTGTGAGGCATGGCACTGACCTGTTTTGACCTTTCTAGCTTCCTGGTTCCAGTGAGTCTGTGGCCACAGCCCTACTTGCACACCATCCAGGCTGCTGATAGTCAGCTTGTTTACCAAAGCCTCCCTTGGTGCAAAGGCCTTCTCACGAGAGGCCTGGGAGCATGCCCTCTCACACCATTTGCCATTTGCTTTCTCGGGTGAGGATAAACTCCTGCCAGTCCCATGACCTTGGGAATGAAGGGGACAGGTAAGTACAACAGGTTCGACCAGAACTGCTGCTTTAAGTTTACCCGTTTCTTAAGGCTGAGCCAACCTACCTTCTGGTTTTCTTGGCTACATGGTTGCTTGTGGGGATACCTTATTTAATGAAGCATTTTGCTTCTTTCTTTATTTTTTTTAAAAAAAATTCATTATGAAAAATTGAAATACATACAAAGTAGAAGGACCAATTTAATGCGTCTACCACCCCATTTCAACAGTTATCCATTTAAGGACAGTGTTGTTCTATCTAAAACAACACCCTCCCCTATTTTTTGACAGCAAATTTAGATATATATTTTGTCTGTAAAGATTTCAGTATATATTTCTAAACAACGATGCTCCTTTTTTGGTTTATTTTTGGTTTTGATCAGGTTTATACTTTACATGCAATAAAATTTACCTATTTAAGGTACAGGCCTGAGGTTTTATAAGATCATTTGGTAATACAGTGTGTTCGTAAAGTCATGGTGCACTTTTGACCGGTCACAGGAAAGCAACAAAAGATGATAGAAATGTGAAATCTCACCAAATAAAAGGAAAACTGTCCCAGTTTCATACCTATTCAGTGCAGTTTGATGTGGGATCATGCACAGATTTTTTAGGGCTCCTTGGGTAGCTATCCCGTATAGCCTCGACAGACTCATCACTGACTGATGGCCTACCAGAACAGGGTTTCTCTACCAAACTGCTGGTTACCTTCAACTGCTTATCCCACAGAGTAATGTTATTCCTATGTGGTGGCACTTCGTTATAAACGTGCCGATATTCACATTGCACTTTGGTCATGGATTCGAATTTAGCGAGCCACAGAACACACTGAACTTTCTTCTGTACCATCCACATCTCTACTGGCATGGCTGTGGGCTGCTCCGCTGTATACACGGTGTTACATCGTCATCTGTGCGTGCACACATGCTGCCACATCATCCTATAGAAACTGGGAGGGTTTTCCTTTTATTTGGTGCAGATTTCACATTTCTAGCATCTTTTGTTGCTTTCCTGTGACCGGTCAAAAGTGCACCATGACTTTACGGACACACTGTATAACCATCGCAATCAGGATATGGAACAGTTCTGTCACCCCTCAAAATTTCCCTTCTCTCACCTCCAAACAGCAAACAGCACCAGATGTTAGACCTTGGTCCTTGAGTTTGGCTAACGAAAGAATCCAGAGCCAAGAAACTCAGATACATGCAAAAGTTAATTTAGAAAGTCGCTGAGGTAGAAAAAGTAGGACAGCTCAGCTATGTGGACTCAGAAAGCAAGTTACAGAGGAAACAGAAGGGCCCTAAGGACTTAGGAGAAAGAAAGCAAAAGGTATGAGCCTTGAAGGGAGAAAGAGGGAAGGAAGGTGCATGCCTGAGGGAAGAAGGGGGTGGGAAAAGAGGGAGGGAGAGGGGGAGGGAGAGGGAGAAAGAAAGAGAGAGAGAGAGAGAGAGAGAGAGCGAACACTGGGTTTTTTTGTGTTTTTGTTTTTGTATTTTTCTGAAGCTGGAAATGGGGAGAGACAGTCAGACAGACTCCCGCATGCGCCCGACTGGGATCCACCCGGCACGCCCACCAGAGGGCGATGCTCTGCCCACCAGGGGGCGATGCTCTGCCCCTCCGGGGCGTCACTTTGTTGCAACCAGAGCCACTCTAGTGCCTGAGGCAGAGGCCAAGGAGCCATCCCCAGCACCCGGCTGTTGGGCGGATAAAATGTATTATGCTCACTTTGTTAAAGATGCCTTCGCCCAGGTGATATTAATGTGTGTTGCGGGCAGGCAGGATCATTATAGCCTGGGGCTTGGTTTTGGGATTAAACCTCTCCCACCCTTTTTGATGTGGGGCGGTACAATCCAATCATGCCTCAGAGAAGTGACTTTGTAGTAGAGACTTCCCTATTTTGTATATTGGATTAAAGGTTGTGAAGCTACACTATAAAATAGGGGTAGAACGGGAGCTTGCCCTCTTGGTTCCTGGGACGATTAGCATGAGAGAGTAGAGCCAGCAGCGGAAGGAGGCCACGTGGAGGAAGCCAGGAGAAGCAGCTAAGATGGCGGAGTGCTGAGTGAGATGCCAGTTTGTGTAGAGTTTGTATCTGGGATAAGGAAGGAGATGGGGAACAGAGGAGAATAAGTCTGGTGAGCTAGAAACCTTTGATTCTAGGAAACTCGAATAAGTCAGTAGCTTTGTGAGCACTGAATGTGACTGGGTTTTGGAGCTCAGTGTGTGTTTTTACTTGCCCGCCGGGTGCAAGCTAGAATTAAAGACTATGGCCCACCAGTTTGTGGCTCCGTTGTTTCTTTACCGACTGTCCGAATCCAATGCGAACCTGCATGGGCCGGGCTGCTCTGATGGTGGCCCTGGCCTTGCCTCCTGGCTTTACACAGGCCATCTTTGCTCCAATGGAGCCTCGGCTGCGGGAGGGGAAGAGAGAGACAGAGAGGAAGGAGAGGGGGAGGGGTGGAGAAGCAGATGGGCGCTTCTTCTGTGTGCCCTGGCCGGGAATCGAACCCGGGACTTCTGCACGCCAGGCCGACGCTCTACCACTGAGCCAACCGGCCAGGGCAGCACTGGGTTTTTGTCTTAGGAGTTTATCTGCTTCTCTAAAGGCAGGGATTCTAGGGGAGGTCTCAGGAGGATCTCAGTAGAATATCTTTAGCATTTCCAGGTGTGCTTCCTCAGGGCTGCAGTCTCCAGTGATTGGTCGTGGCCAGGGCAGGGGATCATTAATCATCAAAGCTGGTTCAGATATCAGTCATGGTGTCACCCCACCTGACCTTGCTGCTTTTCTGGGCTTGGAGCTGAAACACAGCTGAGGCCTAGATGTTATCTCTAGTTTGACCAAAACGGTGGCTCTGTGATCAACAGACCTGAGGCTTTGTTCTTAGGATTATTTGATGTGGGTCATAACTTTATTGTCTTGAAGGCTTAATTCTTAAGGGAGTGGTTGTGCAAGGGAGTCACATTAGGCTATTCTCCACGTCCCCTTATTCCTCCTCTAAGGGCGTCTACCACATGATTAATAACATGCCAGGAAAGGAAAAGTCAGGGGAGGGTCTGAACTGCATGATCAGTGATATGAAAGGTCAGGGGGCATAAACCACATGGTATGCTGGGAGAGGAAAGGCCACCCTAGGGACAAGGACCCACCCTATAATACTTGTGTTCCCAGTTTTGCCCATTGCTAGGCATTTGGGGCTTTCTGCCCTGGTGACCTTCTGTACGTGGCCTATCATTCTGACTCAGCTCATGTGTGTCTAACTGCCTGCTATATCATAACCACAAATCTATTTTCTATTCTTTAGTTTTACTTTTTCTAGAATGTCATAAAAATGGAATCATAAAGTAAGTAGCCTTTTGAAGACTTTTTTTTTTAAGTGAGAGGAGGGGAGATAGTGAGGCAGACTCTTGCGTACACCCCAACTGGGATCTACCCAGAAACCCCAGCTAGGGCCAATGCCAGAGAACTGAGCTATTTTTAGTGCCTGAGGCTGATGCACTCCAGCAGAGCTATCCTCAGTACCCAGGGCCATGCTCGAACCAATAAAGTCACTGGCTGTGGGAGGGAAAGAGGGAGAGAAGATGGAGAGGGAGGTGGGGGGAGAAGTAGATTGTTGTTTTTCCTGTGTGCCCTGACTGGGAATTGAACCCAGAACTTCCATACACTGGACCAACACTCTGTCCACTGAGCCACCAGTCAAGACTTATGTTTTAAAACAATCATCATACCAATATCTGCATCTTACCCAATCAAAAAAATTCTCCAATATCATCAAATATCTAGTGTTTGCATTTCCACAATTGTCCTAAAAAGTATTTGTTGACACTCTGATTTAGAAGCTAAACAAAGTCTCCACATTGCAATTGGTTATTATCTCTTTATAGGAAATCTACAGATTTCCTCTCCATATTTTCTGTTAAGAAATTGAGTGTCATGAAGCGTTTCCCTTATTCTGGATTTATTGATTATATCTGTATGTGTTCTGGTTCCTCCAGTCTTGCTACTAAAATGTGGCCCATGGGCCAGCAGCATCTGCAAACCTGGGGGAGAGTTTGTTAGAAATGCAGAATCTTGGACTCCACTCAAGACTTACGGAATCAGAAACTGCATTAAAAAATACTATTATTTTTTTTGAGAGAGAGAGAGAGAGGGAGAGAGAGAGGGAGGAAAGAGATGAGAAGCATCAACTTGTAGTTGCTTCACTTTAGTTGTTCATTGATCTCACATGTGCCTTGACTGGAAGGCTCAAGCCAAGCCAGCGATCCCTTGCCCAAGCCAGTGACCTTTGGGCTCAAGCTAGCAACCTTGGGACCATGTTGATGATCCCACACTCAAGCCAGTTGATAGCAACCTTGGGACCATGTTGATGATCCCACACTCAAGCCAGTTGATAGCAACCTTGGGACCATGTTGATGATCCCACACTCAAGCCAGCAACCTTGGGGTTTTGAACCAGGGAAGTCCCTCTAGCCACTGCATCACCACCCTTCAGGCAGAATTTGCATTTTAAAAAATATCCCCAGGAGATTCAGCTGCTGTGAATTGGTAATGAGAGCTAAAGTTTTGAACCAGTTTAGGTGCTATGTTTTTTGGCAAGACCTCTTCATAGGTGATGTCACATCCTTATTATATCTCTATTTCTCTCCCCTCCCTGACTGCCCATGTCTGCCGGGACATGTGTTCTCATCACCTAGGCTTCTGTAAATGGAAGGCCGCCCAAAGGTCCGCCCTTCATCTGCCTCCGTGCTCTTCCCCGACTGTGTCCTAGTGAGCTCATCTACGCCCAGGGCTTTCAAGTATCACTTCATTGTTGTGATTTACAAATCTTTTTTTTTTTTTTTAAAGAATTGAAAACAGTTTTTTGTTGTTGTTGTCTTAAAGGTTTTATTTATTCATTTTTTAGAGAAGGGGGAGGGGGGGAGGAGCAGGAAGCATCAACTCCCATATGTGCCTTGACTGGGCAAGCCTAGGGTTTCGAACCGGCGACCTCAGCGTTCCAGGTTGACACTTTATCCACTGTGCCACCACAGGTCAAGCCTGATTTACAAATCTTACCCTGACCTGTCCTTGGTCTCCTAACTTGCCTTTTTAGTCGCTGAGAAAATATATCTTCCTGGATGTTCAGCCTGCCCCTTTAACTCCACAGATCAAAGCCTAGATTGCTATTTTTTTTTTTTCTATCTTCCCTTTTGAGTTAGTAATTTAGCCACCTTCTGATCATTCAGGCTAGACTATTTGAAGTTGTCTTCTGTTTTTTTCCACTCTACCATGTCCTACCTCTAATGAGTAGTTAACCTCTTTTAAGTCTTCTGTATTTGTCACCTTCTTTTGGTTGTGCTGGAGTAAACCCCTTCCCCAAATCCCAGTGGTTGACAATCCAAAGTTTTATTCACTGCTCACTCTATAAGTGGGCTGGGGGGTTGACCGCCACTCTGCTCTGTGTGTCTTCTTCATTCCAGGATCCAGGCTGAAGAAACAGTCCCTTTGGGGATGTGGTGGAGGGAAAAGAGGAATGGCAGAACTAGGAATCGCTTTCAAAGCCTCTGTTCAGTTAGGGCATAGTCACCTCCATGCAGACTCCACTGGTCACAGCCAATGACAACGTCAAGTCCCATGTCAGTGGGTTGGGAAAGTGTGTTCAAACATCTGGATTCAATAGTACAATTTATCACACCTCCTATTTTATATCTCAATCGCAAATTTTATTTAAGTTCCCTGCACCCCTGCCTTAAACATCACCCCTCAGCTTAGAATTTACTTGCTCTAGAAAGCCTTTTCTGATAGCCTCAAACAAGGTCACACCCACTGCTCTCTACTGTCATGGTCCCGGTGCTTTTTCATGGCATGGAGCACAACTGTAGTAAATTATTTATGCCATATTTAATGTCTGACTTTCCCCCCAGAGACTGCAAGATTCATGAGGGTAGAGAGAGCATCACTTAAGCTCATCCTTGGCATCCAGAAAACTGTCTAGGCACATAGCAAGCGTTCAATAATTACATGTAAATGAATGAGTGCATGCCTTAGTCACACACCTATTATCCCTCACCCGGATCGCTGAAAGGCTGTACCTATAGTTTCTGGCATTTATTTTATTCTTCTGCTATAGAGGTTTCCCTCCTAAAAACCTACTCTTTTCATATCATCTATTCGTCTTTTAATTCAGCCTCCTTTCCTGTCACTTTTCTGGCTGACAGCTAGTATTCGAAGTTTCCTGAATTATTACCCTTTCTGTGACCACCATCCTTTTGCACACGCTGTTCTTTCTGGAGAATTCCCCCTCCTCAGTGCTCTGCCTGTTAAAATCCTACTCATCTTGTGCATCTCACTCAGTCCTGAGGCTGCCTCTTCTGCTGGGCCCCACCCCTCTTCTTTCACATTCTACTTACGTAGCTCCATTTTAACAGTTCTTGTGCGGCAAGCTAATAGTTTGCCTCTACTAACCTCAGCTTCATGAGGCCAAGAACAATCCTTTGTCTCTATATTACCCAGCATGTCATGTGGAACCTTGCACAGAGCAGGTGTTCAAAATTTCCTACACCTTTGCCAGCTACAGTTCTCTAGCAAAGAAATGCCTTCTCTATCCGGATGCAGGAGTCAGAACACGTTTATAAATCCCATGCACTTCAGGCACAGGCAAAGCCTCAGACTTCCAGTCAGAATCAACCAACTTTTATATATCCCAGTTCTAATTTTTTTTCATTTTATTTATTCATTTTTAGAGAGGAGAGAGAGAGAGGGAGAGAGAAACAGAGAGAGAGAAGGGGGGAGGAGCTAGAAGCATCAACTCCCATATGTGCCTTGACCAGGCAAGCCCAGGGTTTCGAACCAGCGACCTCAGCATTTCCAGGTCGACGCTTTATCCACGGCGCCACCACAGGTCAGGCTACACCCAGTTCTAACATTGTGGTTTTCCAGTGCAGATTAAAAAAAGCAGACAGGCACTTCTAAAGAGAGGCCTAGTGACACAGCAACAGCAGGAAGTGGCCTCGAGGGCCTGTCAGTAACCAGCTCGCAAGCCGCACATGTGGCCATCTTCTCGGAGCGGCTCCAGTTCTGTTTCCCTGGTGAGGCCCCGCTTCCTACAGCCCTCTCCCACACTCCTAAGCCTGGAGACTTTGTCTTTGATTAAAAAAACAAAACTTACTTCTTTTGTTTACTTCTTAGTTGAAGGGCGGGCAGTCCGCTGGTTTCCTGGTGATAAGGCTGATGGAGGGATGACTTCCCCGTCGGGCTTCTCTTTTCTCCCTCTTTTTTTGACGGCGGCAGCAGTCTTGGCTTGGGTCTGGTTTTCAGGGAAGCCACGTGCACAATCCACAGTGATCTTCTGCCCCACCGCACACTGGCTACAACAGTGGTTCTCAAACTGGAGCGTGGGTCAGAATCTCCTGGAGGGCTTTTTAAGCCAGAGACTGTTGAATTCCATCCCCAGAGTTACTGACTTAATAGGTCTGGGGTATGGACCACAAAATATGCATTTTTAAGGTTTCTAGGTGAGGCCCTGGCCAGGTCGCTCAATTGGTCTCAGCATCATCCCCATGTGCCAAGATTGTGGGTTGGATCCCCGATCAGGGGATCAAACACTGAATTAAACACTGAATAGAGAAATAAGCGGAAAAACAAACTGGCTGTTTCTCTCTCTCTTTCCCATCCTCTCTCTAAAATCTATAACTGAATTTAAAAAAAATCAATAAAAAGTTCCTAGGTGATGCTGATGCTTCTTCACCTTGCTTCATTTACACAGGTGCCTGTATTTTTTTCTAAGGAAGACTTTGCGACTTGATTATTTCCACTTGTGGAACCAGTTGAGCTGGATATTTATCATAGGATGTTTACTTAGACCAAATAAACATTGTTATAAACTCTGTAAAAATAGAAGATGCCGGCATCCTGACTTCCCTGCAAGGGCGGCTCTCTGAAACCTGCTCTTTCGTGGGTCTGTAGCACTGACTCATATTTAGACCAAAAGTACCACAAGCAAACTCCCTGTCAGAATTGAGCAGTGCCCTGTTCTCTCCTGTCACCCACTCCTGCCCCACTCTCCCTAAACTCTCTGTTTCACCAGATATCAGAATCACCTGGAAGGCTTTTTAAGCCGGTGATATCACATTTTGTATTAAATATTAAGCATAGTCATTAAGGTATCATACTATTAATATAAATCAATTTAAAAAGTAATTACTTGATGATGGGTCCTAGAGTTAAATTACTAAGGTTACATACAGTCATTGAAAAAATGTTAATAATGGAGTAAATAAAAAATAGCAGAAAAATTTTAACACAGTTGCCAGCCTAACACAAGTGTCTTTGGGGGAATGAAACTTACATCCTTTACTCAGCAATAGCTTTTGGCTTGAGCACCCTCCTTGCAGTTGTAATTAGACAGAACCCAAGTGGTTGGTTTTGATTTTGAAACAGAATTCTCATGGACAGTAAGAGTTCCTATGTATGAGGGATACTCCCTATTGTTCTTTCAGCAGGACTTGGAGAGAAGGATGAATTTTCTCCAGTGAATTCCGTGTTTCATTGGTGCTACAGTCCACATCGTTTTGCACTGTAACATCACTGAAGTCCAGATGCATCTTACAATGGGAGGCATTTTATAATCATGGTTGGCCAGATGGAGCTTGAGATGTACTGTCACTGCATGAACATGCACACATTCAGTGGTAATTCCTGGTGGGATAACATGGCAACACTAATCTCCATGTTTCTGTCAACAAATCATATAAGGACCACCTGAAAAAAAAAACATGCTACCTGTTGTCTGCAAACCTTCCACTGATACCTTAATGTAAGTTCAAGAACATGCCAAGACCCTGGCCAGAGAGCTTGATTGTTTAGAACATTGCCTGAAGTGCAGAAGTTGCCCGTTTGATTCCCAGTCAGGGCACATCTCTCTCTCTCTCTCTCTCTCTCTCTCTCTTTCCCCTTACCTCTCTCACTAAAATCAATATATAAAATATTAAAAAAAAATAAGGAGAATGTGCCAGAATCAAAACATGAACACTAGCTGTGAGTGGCTTGAAAGCAAACTGTGGAGTACTCTTGAGAAATGCTGCATCCAGCACCTAGCAATTAAAGTTGCCAATGACGGAGTCAAAAATGATTCAGAAGAATAGAGATTGTCAGTGTGAAGAAATGATAGTAATTCCTCGAATTTATTTTGCTTATAGTTTCCTTTTTATGTTTGCACAAAAATGATGTATGAGCCTGACCTCTGGTGGCGCAGTGGATAAAGCGTCGACCTAGGAACACTGAGGTTGCTGGTTCAAAACCCTGCACTTGGCCCTGGCCGGTTGGCTCAGTGGTAGAGCGTCGGCCTGGCGTGCAGAAGTCCTGGGTTCGATTCCCGGCCAGGGCACACAGGAGAAGCGCCCATCTGCTTCTCCACCCCTCCCCCTCTCCTTCCCCTCTGTCTCTCTCTTCCCCTCCTGCAGCCAAGGCTCCATTGGAGCAGAGATGGCCAGGGTGCTGGGGATGGCTCCTTGGCCTCTGCCCCAGGCGCTAGAGTGGCTCTGGTCGCGACAGAGCGACGCCCCGGATGGGCAGAGCATCGCCCCCTGGTGGGCGTGCCGGGTGGATCCTGGTCGGGCGCATGCGGGAGTCTGTCTGTCTCTCCCGTTTCCAGCTTCAGAAAAATACAAAAAAACAAACAAAACCCTGCACTTGTCTGGTCAAGGCATATATGGGAGTTGATGCTTCCCCCCTTTCTTTCTCTCTCTCTCTCTCCCCCCCCTCTCCCTCCCTCCTCTCTAAAAATGAATAAATAAAAAAATTAAAAAAAAAGAATGATGTATGAAAATAATGAATGTCTAAGTCTAGAAACTCACACCCAATCAATATTTTTAAAATTCTAGATGATAAAAAAGCATTACAAATAATTTAACTGGGAATATCTTTCTTTTTATCAGCAGCTCTCAACTTTTTGATCTGAGGACTCCTTTTTAAAGGTGGTTTTTTTTTGTTTTAAATTTCTATTTTAAAGGGGTTTTTTTGTTTTTAATTTTTATTTATTGATTTCAGTGAGAGAGGAAGAGAGAGAGAGAGAGAGACAGACAGACAGACAGACAGGAACATTGAGTTCTTTCTGTATGTGCCCTGATCAGGGATTGAACCGGCAAACTCTGCAATTTGGGACAATGTTCCAACCAATGGAGCTATTGGCCAGGGCTGAGGACTCCTTTTATACTCTTAAAAACTATTGAGGACCATGAAGAACTTTTGTTTATGTGGTACTATCCATCAATATTTATGATGTTAGAAATTTAAACAGCTTTTGAATACTGAAGAATACAGGAGCACACATTCCATTTTCTGTAAGACAGATAATGACACACATAGTCTCTGGAGAACTCCAATCAACATCCACTGGTGAGAAAATAGGAGCAAAAGGGGCAAATAATGTTTTTGTGTTAAATAGGAGAAGAGTTTTGACCTTGTGGACCCCTGAAAGGGGGACCTTGCTTTGGGAGCCACTGGCATTTAGATTAATGGTGTGTTTCACACTGTTAGAGTTCATGAATATAGGTATATTTCTGCCTAAAATACTGGAAGGATTAAGATCTTGACAACATGGAAAGCTATTGTTGGACAGTTGGTCTAGCACTAAGACACTGGGTATCCTGCAGGTCTGGGAATCCTGACCTGAGGAGAAGGTACCAGTGGACGTAGTAGAAATGACTGTCTAGGAGGAGGTCTGGATATAAGTTGGGACAAACATGAAAGGAGTGTGTTTGGCATCCAAGGAAGAAAGCTGGATTTTCTGGAGACTAGGAGGAGAGTTGGGCCTTGCAGTTCCTGCCAATGATGGAGATTTGGGGAGATATGCAAATGTCTATAGAAGATGGATACTGGGTACAAAGGCATTGGAGTACCAGCCAGGCCCCCATTGGACAGTCAGTCAAGCCAGAGACAGGAGCAATGGTGTAGCTGTCCTCACACCAGTCCACCTTCAAGCTGCTAGCCTGCAGCTGGTCCCACCAGTGTGGGGCGCTCATGGCCTGGAGACCTCCTCCTAGACAGTCATTTCTACTAGGTCCACTGGTACCTTCTCCTAAGGTCAGGATTCCCAGACCTGCAGGATACCCAGTGTCTTAGTGCTAGACCAACTGTCCGACAATAGCTTTCCATGTTGTCAAGATTTTAATCTTAAGGGTACCATAACAGGCTTGAGCAAGGAGATCCTAGTGACAGCCACCATGGATTGTTGAGCAGGGCCTCTCCTGCCTGCCTCTGCCACTGCCACTGCCTGGCCTAAAATCTTAAAACTTCCCAAGGAAGGAGGACCAGAGGCAAGAACAAGAGAGAGAGAGAGAGAGAGAGAGAGAGAGAGAGAGAATTGCCGAGACCAGATTAGCTTTGATTTAGAAAGTACAGAATGGTTACAGCTGCAAAGCAAAGTACTTATGAGCAAATCTTAGATCACCCTGACTTGGATTTCTAGCTCTGCCACTTACTGTCTGGAATGGCATTGCTCATAGAACCCACTCATAGGATCCTGCTGGGAGCATCAAATAAGTGATACATGGAAGCTCTTCAAGCAGCACCTGACACATAGTAAGTGCTATATATGTGTCATCATCTTTTGTACTTTGAATGTTCTGGGGATGTCCTATCTGCCACACTACATCCTTTGAAGGTTCGGATGGCTGAAGTTTGACCTCATGTCTAACAGAAGACAATATTAAAGTCTAACTCCGAATCCACAGAACCGAGGACAGGAACACATTCGAAATTGTATTAATACTCTATCCAGCAGTGGGAGGTAGAGGCTGCGTGGAGCCTGCAACTCCAGCCTTCAGGTCTTCTGGACCCATCTCACGGTACTGAGCCAGTCCTTACCTGTTTCGGAGGGATACAGGGCCTTTCTCAGCTATGAGCGCGGGTGTCCACGCTCTGAGAAGGCGCAAACTTCCCAAGACTCTGTAGGAGTCTGGATAATCCACTCCTGAGTTTTCCTTATGTTTAAGTTTTGCCAGGGCGCGCTCTGGCGCCCTTTGCACAATTAGGGGTGGGGTGGTGGTGGAAGGGGCGCCTGTGAGTCAGAACCAGGGAGGTGGCGTGGGCAGGCGTAGATAGGACGGTCCAGGTCTCTAACACCTGCAGAGTAAGAAGCCTGCAGACTTCCGAAGCCGGTTCCACCTCCCCACGCCCTCTTCCAAAGCACACCCCGACCCTGGGGTGGGGCGTGGCCGGCTCGCTGCCTGTGGGCTCCCACAGGGGGCGGAGCAGGGGGCGGGGTCTGTGGACGAGTCTCGCTCAACAGGCGGAGCGAAGCGCTGGGTAGGCCGGCTCAGGAAGAGCCACATCCGGCCGCTACCCGGTTGTACATAAAGCCACCGCTGCCTCCGCCGCCTCGGCGTGTAGCGGCAGCTCTGGACTCCTCGCGGCTGCAGGAGCAGCTGCTCCAATGCCCCAGAGCTGTCATGAGCGCACCGCACTGGTGGGACCAGCTGCGGGCTGGCAGCTCGGAGGTGGACTGGTGCGAGGACAACTACACCATCGTGCCTGCCATTGCCGAGTTCTACAACACGGTGCGGGGTGCGGGGTGGCAGGCGGGCTGGCGGGAGGGGGCTGTTCCCAAGCGCAGCGGTACCTGGAACCTGGACGTGGCTCTCTGAGTGTATCTGGGACATTCTCTTTCCCGGATCAGTCTATCCACGCCCCCCTCCCCTACGCACTATTTCCAGTTCTCCACTAGTCCTCTCCTGTCCGTACCCCTGTCTTCTGGTCTCAGCTTCCTCCTCTTGTCATTGCTGATGGTTCTGTTGTGTTCGGTCCCCACCCGACGGTGATCCGTGTCAGCCCATCTCCCAGTTTAGGTTAGTTGCGGGCTGTGACAATTCCGTTCCTACCCTAGGGTCTCTGTGACGTGACGCACTTGGGTCGCATTGTGCGTTTTTGCTCTGAATACCTGCTCCAGGAGTCCTAGGAAAGGGGGCGACACCCCGGCAAATCTCGGGCCTCGCTCACTTCAACCATGCTGCTTGCCCCACCCCACAAATACATCAATAATAGGTCGAGTTACTTTTGGCCAGAATCAAGGTAATTGCTATTAGTTCTTATTTCCTTGCCTTACTCAGTACCCAGGCTAATAACAGGTCTAAATTCAGCTCCCCCAGACCTGTGCACGCTCCAGATATTAAGCCTCGGGAGTGATAGAGAAATTTGGGAGCAATTGTGTGCGTGTTTTGTGGACTTGCCTAGGTCTTTAGATATGAAAATGTCCCCACTGTAGAAGCCTGTGTGCTTTTAGTCTTTGTGGGAGGGAGAGCTTGCAGCTGGGAGGGAAATACCTCTTCTTGCTGTGCCCATGGCTCAGGATTCCAGTACCAAATGTAAAACTTTGCATGGCCATTTCTGTGGCTTGTCTTTTCACTGCCCTAGCAAAGAGAACAGGAACTCCTGGTTTAAAGTTCATTGTGAATTTGCAGTTATTCTTTAGGATTTTTTCCTTAGATTTTTTTAAAGATTTTTTTTTATTAATTCATTATAGAGAGGAGAGAGAGAGAGAGAGAGAGAAGGGGGGGAGGAGCAGGAAGCATCAACTCCCATATGTGCCTTAACCAGGCAAGCCCAGGGTTTTGAACCGGCACCCTCAGCGTTTCCAGATTGATGCTTTATCCGCTGCGCCACCACAGGTCAGGCCTTTTTTTTTTTTTTTTTTTTTTTAAGATTTTTAAATTTAATTTTCCTTAGATTTGCTGGAGAGAATGTTGGTCTCAGGTACTTACTGCTTGGAGGGATCTCTGCTGAGCTAGACCCTGTCCTTCTAGTCACTGATGAGGAAAACTGAGCTCTTGAGAAGGGAGCTGTCATGCTTACATTTCTGGTGTGGCAGGGGCCACAATTCAGAAGTCTGCACTCTCCCTCCCCTTATTGCTGAAATCCATGGCTGCCCTCTATACAAAACTGCTGCTTGTTTTATATGAGCAGGTTAGTTTCTCATAAAAACCTGGTCTTCTGCTCTTCATAGATACAGTTAGTGGAGATGACCACACCTCACCTATTGTCCAACTGTTTTCAGTGCATACTGTCAGGTGTAGATGGGTGCCTACAGGGGATGGGCTGGAGCAGGGCTGGGTACTTTCAACAGCCGTAACTCAGGTTCTGTTTGAAAGTGGAGAATACTACTAAGGATTTCATCAGAGTTAAAGAAAAAATGACAACTTGGGGACAGGTTTTCATACTCTGCAAAGTAATTATTTGTGGATTCTGAGGCCAGCAGAAAGTCAGGCCTGGTTATTTGGCCAAAAAAATGTAGAGCTGCTCTGAGCCTGCCTTGAAAAGCTCCAGAGTGCTGGATGAAGGGAGAATTTATTGTCTTTACTTTTAGTCTAGTTCAATTGGTTCCAATGAAGCAGTTATGTAGTGAGTGCCAAAATCTTTTTCAGAAATAAACTGTTGATCTTTAGCTGCAATGTCTCTGGCTGATTAGGCAAGCTAGTCTGCCTGACAAACCTTATTCTTTGGAATACTTGTAAACCACAAAACTTGCTTTAGCAAAGAGAGAGGTTAAATGTCAGAGGAGTGGTTGGTCACTGAACTTTGTTGAGTGTAGGTCCAGAGAGTTTAAAGCCCATAGCTTCTTCTCTGTTCCCATGCCCTAGTTATTGGTGGATGCTTATATGGCACAGGACAAACCTCCAACTCCTATACTGAGGAAGAGAGTGAAATATCACTTGGTAATTAACATCTCATTAAGTCCGCATAGTAAGGCAGCAGTCTAATTAACCATTATGTAAAGAAAATAATAATTATTACTAATTTGGAGGTGAGGTTTAAGAAATTGAAGGTGTAAAATAAGAAACCTAGGAGATGGATCCAGAATCTTCTTAATGGGTCTTTGGGGTAACACATCACTGCTACAACTTCAGATACTACTGGTTACCACTGATGATTTGCTGTGTATTGAAACTCTGCTGCGTCCCCCTAAGCAGTGGGTACTATTTTCTAATCCATTTGGTGAAGAAGGACACTGGGGCCTACATGGAGCATGCAACTTGCTGAGGTCAACAAAATGACAGACTAGAGTTAGAACTTAGTCCTTCTGAGTCTAATATGATGCCAACCATGAATATACAAGTGCCGTTGTAGCACCTTAGATTTATTTATGTGGTACAATACGCGTATTTATTATTCAGTTCTTTAAAACTTCTGCATTGAGACCATTTGATCTATTGGTTAATCATGATGTTTGACATGAAAAGAAAAATTTCTTTGAAGTAGTTTATTGTTTTTGTTGATGTTGTTTATTACAAAAGTAATAATATGATCATTGTAAAAAATTCAGAGTATGCATGTTAGAAAGTCAGAAATACCCTTCTGTATCTTTTCAGACATTTTCTAGGCATGTAAAAAGCACTTGTATTATTTGTGTGAGCATATAAAATATGTATGTATAGTAACTATCTTAAGTTGTTTTATTTTTAACTCAATTGAGATAACTACTACACAAACTCTTCTGTACCTTGTTTTTTCCACAGGTTTACAGTTGTGCATATGGAAAATAATAAAATAATAAATAATAATATAAGAATAAACTCTGTGTTTCACATACTCACAACTATAAACCTTCTTTTGTTTCACCCTGTATGTCTTGTAGATAGCCCTATATTGGCTCATATAGAGTTACCATCCTCTTTACAATGTCTATGCAAGTGTTCCATTTAATGGATTGGCCATAATTTATATATTTAACTAGTCAATTCCTTATTGATGGATATTTAGGGCAGTTTCTATTTGTTTCACTGTTTTCATTTTTGTTTCTGAACAGTGATGCAGTGAATATCCTCATATATGCATCTGGATGTACTTTTGCAAGTGCTAATCCTAGGTGAGGAATTGCTGTGTCAAGGGGCATATTCATTTTAAAGGCTGATAATTATTGCTAAGTGGCCCATCAGACAGAGCACCATGCTCCTATTGACAGTGTTTGGGTATACAAAGCGTTTTCTTTTTTGGGTCCCACAAATCTCTATTGCCTGAAATCTTTTTTTAAATTCATTTTTTATTTTCAATTACAGTTGACATACATTATCATGTTAGTTTCAGATGTATACCGTAGTGATTAGATATTGTATAACTTGCTGAATAATCATCCCGATAAATCTTGCACCCATCTGACACCATACTTAGTTATTAAAATATTCTTGACTATATTCCCTCTGCTATACTTTATATCTCCATGACTATTCTGTAAAAACCAATCTGTACTTCTTAATCCCTTCACCTTTTTGACCCATCCCCTCAACCCCTGTTTTGTCCTGGCCCAAACCTTATCATCCTTTGCTTCAGCCAAGCCCAAATATGTCTTCCAAGAACACATTTTGTTTTGGGGCCCTGCAAATCTCTATTGCCCCAAATCTTATCAACCTTTGCTTTGGCCAACCCCAGATATCTCTTCTAAGAACACAGCCTTTTGCTTGAGCACATTTTGTACCATTTCTTCTATATACAAGTTTTATCGAATGGAATTTCTTCTTATGTTTTAAGTTTCAAGGCCCCAGTCACACTAAAGAGAAAGACTCCAGACATAGTTGCTTTGGAGAAAAGTGGAATCTTCCTTTTAAGCACTGGGCTTAGCCTTTTGAGACTCTGTTGCTGGGCAGTGACTCAGGGGGACAAAAGGAAATTAACTGGTAATGAAAAAAGAAGTCTTGGAGCAAAACATGCGTAAAACCAGCCCGTGATCTGTCAAATAAGGACAGTGGAGTTACTTTTATATGTCAAAGCCCCCGATTATCTGTAGGGCATAATTAGCCAGCCATCCATCCATCCATCCATCCATCCATCCATCCATCCAGCCATCCAGCCATCCAGGCAGCCATCCATCCATCCATCCATCCATCCATCCATCCAGCCATCCAGCCATCCAGCCATCCATCCATCCATCCAGCCAGGTAGCCAGGCAGCTATCCATCCATCCATCCATCCATCCATCCATCCATCCATCCATCCATCCATCCATCCAGGCAGCCATCTAGCCATCCATCCATCCATCCATCCATCCATCCATCCATCCAGCCAGCCATCCATCCATCCATCCAGCCAGGCAGCCAGGCAGCTATCCATCCATCCATCCATCCATCCATCCCATCCATCCATCCCATCCATCCATCCCATCCATCCATCCATCCATCCATCCATCCATCCATCCATCCCATCCATCCATCCATCCAGCCATCCCATCCATCCATCCATCCATCCATCCAGGCAGCCATCTAGCCATCCAGCCATCCATCCATCCAGCCAGGCAGCCAGGCAGCCAGGCAGCTATCCAGGCAGCCAGGCAGCTATCCAGCCATCCATCCAGCCATCTAGCCAGGCAGCCAGGCAGCCAGGCAGCTATCCAGCCATCCATCCAGCCATCCAGGCAGCCATCCATCCAGCCATCCAGGCAGCCAGCCAGCCAGCCAGCCAGGCAGCCACTGGGCAACTACTGTGTGCCTATCACAGAGACCAGACTCAGAGCCATCTGAGTGGTGAGGGCCATGATAGAGGTGTGTACAGATCACCCCAGTGTTATTAGAACTCAGCATGGGGTTTTTGCATTGTGGGAGGTGGGATGGGGGGATTTTGCAAGAAGACTTCTGTGTAGAGTGAGCAACTTGTCCTGGTTTGCCAAGGACAATATTGGACTTTCCTGATTTTAAAACTGAAAGTTTCATGTCCTGACAACCCTTCACAGTCCCAGGCAAACTGGACAGTCTGTCATCTTAGAGGCAGGAGGGGAGCAATGGGACAGATAGTTAGGAATGTGCATATAATTAAAACACACAAACAGTTTTCTTAGCCGGGGTGATGACCCCTATCTGTTTATGAACTTGTTGTTCACAAAAACTTACAGCCTGTTGCTTTGTCAGTCAGTATTTACCTTGTTTGGGAAAGTGCACATTCACATGCATCAGGATGAGATTGCAGTGTGTCTTTGAGATTATGTTGGTGTGTTACGTGGGAATTCATAGAATGAGGAACTTTTCAAGGAAATAATACATTTTAAAATTGTGGTTTCCTTTCAATTAAAACAATCTGTTCTGCAGGCATTAAATAATCCAATTCCCCAAAGAATAATCCAACAATAGACTTTAAAAAATACCCTTTGGCTGAACTGTTATTTAACTTGAGTGACCCACACGATTGTGAGGGGAAGTGTCATTCCTTAGTCATTAGGGAGCCATTGAATCTGTCTTTTAACCACAACTCATTTGCTTTTCCATATTTCTTTAGATGTTCCTTCCTCTTTTTGTCTTGGGGAGCATCTCCCTCTAATTTGGTCTTTTCCTTTTCATAAATTGACTTTAAAATGCCTGGTGGAGGCCAGCAGATGTGGATTGACGGGCTGTGCAGAAGCAATGATGTGACTTCATGTTATGCGGGCGTATCTGTTAAAGTGGTGCTCCTAAATTGAACTCCCGAAATAGTGCATAAAAATGTTTTGAAGTATGATAATTTGACTGCGGGTATAATAAATGACTTCATACTTTCATAAATAGTGTATAAATACACTTAAAAGTGACTGCTGCGTACCCTGCTAGTGGTAATCCAAATTGACGGAGCCGCTTGGGGGCTGCCAAGAGGCAGTTAGCTGCACTTGGCTGCAGCAAGGCCGAGTCAGAGGACTTGAGGCAATAGAGATGGGCTGGGGTTGAAACCAAATGAGTTACATCTCTCCACATTGTGGGCAGGGCTGTGCATTGGTGTCCTCCCCTTGGGGAATGGCTAAAACAATGCCTGCCATCTGCAGCACCTAGAGCAAGTGAGGTAAATCTATATGAACTAAGGAGAGAACATTTTAAGGCATGTTGTTGGATGAGAAAAGAAAGTTGAAGAATAATAATGTTATAATATGTCATAGGTGTGTATTTATGTAAATACAAAGAAAATGAGTAGAAGCCCATGAATCTGAGAACATGGTTATCTCTAGGGCGGAAGAAGAAGGGAGATTTTAGCTTTGTAAAGTATTCTTTTTTTTTTTTTCTAACGTGACGAACACAGGTAACAATTTTATTTTTCTTCTCCTCCCCCTTTGCCTTCTTTTCTTCTACTTCTATGTTTAACAAAAGCCACCTTTCAATCATGGAACAAGTCATATATGCAGTGTGTGAGGCAATTCAGAATTTTTGATACCAGTGGAAGAGTTAAGCCAAGGAGGTCAGAATGTGACTGAGTGACTTGGAAGTGAAAGTCAGTGGTGGTGGTGGGGTGGGCAGTAGAAGAGCTCTAAGCAGTGACTGATGCTGGCCCCAGCTGTGGGGTGATTGCCTCTCTCTGACCTTGGCCAACCCAGGAGCCTTTCTGGGCCCTCAATTATATCCCTTGTAAAACAAGGGACGGTCAAGGTCTCTGATTTTAACTCTTTTTTTTTTTTTTAATGTGTTTTTTTTTTGTATTTTTCTGAAGCTGGAAATGGGGAGAGAGTCAGACAGACTCCCGCATGCGCCCGACCGGGATCCACGCGGCACGCCCACCAGGGGTGATGCTCTGCCCACCAGGGGGCGATGCTCTGCCCCTCCGGGGTGTCGCTCTGCTGTGACCAGAGCCACTCTAGCGCCTGGGGCAGAGGCCAAGGAGCCATCCCCAGCGCCCGGGCCATCTTTGCTCCAATGGAGCCTCGGCTGCGGGAGGGGAAGAGAGAGACAGAGAGGAAGGCGCGGCGGAGGGGTGGAGAAGCAAATGGGTGCTTCTCCTGTGTGCCCTGGCCGGGAATCGAACCCGGGTCCTCCGCACGCCAGGCCGATGCTCTACCGCTGAGCCAACCGGCCAGGGCTGATTTTAACTCTTAAAAATCTTTGATTCTTTAAATGAGTTCATGGACAGTTAAAGGCTGTGATAGTAACACTGAACAGAATAGCCTTCCTCATATCTGCTTCTTTGTAAATGAGTATTGGCTGTCTTTCCAGAACTGGAGACTGTATACCACCTGGGACATCTGATACAATTTAACCATATTCTCCCCCAGGGTCACCAGTAGCTCAGGGGTCTCTGACTTGGGTGGACCCCCTAGACAAAGGGCACCCTGTTCTCCATAATGATGCAGCCCCCAGATGTTTCAGTCTGGGATTTTAACCAGATGCTGTAGTCCTCTCCTATCTTGCTCCCATCTTATTATCTCTCTTGTGTTATTTCTCTCCTACCCTATCTTTCTCCTCTTTTTGAAAATGGTGTCATTCCTAATCTCTTTTGTTCCTAAATGGTGGCGGAGGCCTATGTTGGCTATAGATATTGCCAGTCCTTACCTGTACTATACCTCAAGTTCTGGGGTTTGCTGATGCATTTTGTTTAGTTGTGCACCAGTGGCATTTTGTATGTCTGGAAAAGCCCTTCCGCCCTGCCTTGCTCCTTCATTCCCTTTGAGCCCTTTCTGTATCAACCAACATGCGGGACAAGTCGTATCTTTTGAAAGCCCCCGTGCCCTTGGCTTTCCAGACTTCATCTGTCCCATCCTATCTCTGACATACTTTTCTTTGTCTTTTTCAGTGTACCCCTCCCACCCCAGCCCATTGCTGCTGCTCATTTTGATTTTGTTGTCATTGTCACCTTCTGCACACTTCCTCTGTGTGCATAGTCCTTTACGAGGGGCCCCTCAACAAGAGATGGAACTTAAAAAGCTGAATGTCCCTACTGCTTCATACATTCTAGGATGGCCTTCATTAGACAAAACCAAACAACCCCCAAAAAATAAGTGTTGGCAAGGATGTGGAAAACTTAGAACCCTTGTACATTGCTTGTAGGTATGTAAAATGGCTCAGCTACTGCAGAAAAACAATTTGGTGGTTTCTCGATAAGTTAAACGTAGAATCGCTGGAAAGGGGTTAGGTGAGACGGGTTTGCCCCTTTGCCTCTGCACAGTTTGGGATGTGCAGGTTCTTTTTTTTTTTTTTTTTTTTTTTTTGTATTTTTCCAAAGTTAGAAGCGGGGAGGCAGACAGACAGACTCACGCATGCTCCTGACTGGGATCCACCTAGTATACCCACCAGGGGGTTGATGCTCGGCCCATTGGGGCGTTGCTCCGCTGTAACTGGAGCTATTCTAGCACTTGATGTGGAGGCCATGGAGCCATCCTCAGTGCCTTGGCGCCGTCCTCAATGCCTTGGCCAACTTTGCTCTAATGGAGCCTTGGCTGTGGGAGGGGAAAAGAGAGATCGAAAGGAGAGGGGGAGGGGTGGAGAAGCAGATGGATGCCTTTCCTGTGTGCCCTGACTGGGACTCGAACCCAGGACTTCTACAAACTGGGCCGACGCTCTACTGCTGAGCCAGCCGGCCAGGGCCTGGAATGTACAGGTTCTTGATTTTATGCAGGAAAAGATTTTAAGACACGAGTCCAGCTGATTATGAAAGTAATTTGATCAAAGCTTGGGATAGTGTTGGTCAAATAAGTTTGTAAATATGATTTTTGTTTGCTCGCTTATAGTTTGCATTGGGGGCTAGGCAGCACCAGATATAGTGGTCTGTGAGGTTGCAGGTTGCCTTCCTGCTTGGGAGGGGCCATTGTCTTGCTCATATTTACTGGAAGAGAGATCCTGCCCCACCACTGAGAGGTGCAGGAGGACTCCTTATTTCTCCTCTCCCTGACACCTTGCCGTCCATGGGAAAAGCGGGTTTTCTACTTTTCCCGTGGCTTTTCTTGTGGTTTGCCTGTCTTGGTGAGACACCAATAAACAGAATGGCCCACCATCCTCCGACTCTGCCTGAATTCAATGAGAACCTGCATGTGAATGGCCACGATGGCAGCTCCTGGCTTTACAGATGGTGAAACAAAGGAAGGGCTTAGGATAGAAAAAGACAACAGCAACAGGAGTTAGCTGAGGTAGTGCTGCACCAACTCAGAGAAGAGTCCCAGAGCAAAAAGAGTGCCCTTGGAGACAGGATGCGGGCTAGCCTGGGGCGAGCTGCTGTTGCCCACTGCTCTGCTGTCTGCAGTCTTTCTGGATCCCTCAGAGCTTTGGAGAAAGAAAGCGAAAGTACACACCGGAGGAAAGGGGGTACGTGGGGGTGCTCCAGGGCGAGTGCATGCTGGTGTCCTTTGTCTTGAGGGTTTTATCTGTTTTCTGCAGGTGGAAATTTTAAGAGAGATCTTGACAGAATATTCATCAGCTTTTCGGGTGTGTCCTTTGATATGCTGATGGTTCAAAATGAGCCTCCAGTACAGTAGGGTCTGGGATCATTCTCTGGTCTCTTTCACCTCTATCTTGGATTTGTGTGGTTCTGTTTTTTTGTTTTGTTTTGTTTTCATTGTAATTCATTCCCCTGACTTCATTCATTCTTGGGTTAATCTAGCACAAACTGTGTCTCTGTTATATCTGTCTTCCTGACTAGGGTGATTTAAGCATTTAAGCCACCAGCTCTTTAGTTAGGGAGGACAGACTTAAGCCATCTGCTCCTAGGTGTGTGAAGATAGGGTCTTGTGATTCATTAGCTGGCTGCTAGTTGCTCATCTGTTTGTTCAACTATTTGTCTCAGTTTCCTCATTCCACTTGTAAAGGGATTTTCTTAGCTTCTCACTAAACTGCCTCAATAGTACCCCACAATACCAACCATATACCCCAAATAATTGGCAACAACTACTCAAAAACTTGTATGCAAATGTTCATAGCAGCACTATTCACAACAGTCTGTGAATGCAGGACTGGATAAACAAAATGTGGTATCCATACCATGGAATATTACTCATCCATAAAAAGAAAGGACTGATACTCTCAGTAACATGAATGAACCTCAGAAACATTATGCTAAGTCAAAGAAGCCAGACTAAAGGTCATATATTGTATACTTTCAATTTTATGAAATATCAAGAATAAATTCATAAAGAGAAAAAGCAGATTAGTGCTTGTCAGGGGCAGGGAGAGTGGGAAATGGGAAGTGAGTGCCTTAATGGACATAGGGTTTTCTTTGGGGGAAGTGATGAAAATGTTTTAGAACTAGATGGAGGAGATGGTTGCACATTATGAATGTGTTAAAATAACACTGCATTACACACTTTAAAATAGTTAATTTTATGTTATGTGAATTTTACCTCAACAAAAAATTTTTTGGTAAAAAAAAGAACTGACTATGCCTCTAAAGAAAGACAAGCAAAAAATAAATTAAAAAAAGTAAGAGGCGAGGGTCTAGAGCAACTCTGTCCAGTGTGGCACTCACAGCCACGTGCAGCTGTTGAGCCTGTGGAATGTGCTGGTCCCGGAGGTGATGTGGCTTCAGTGTGGAGCTGACACTGGCTTCAAAGCCTTGGTATGAACAAAACGAATGGAAAATGCCTCATTAATGACATTTAATTAGTGATTACATGGTGAAATGATACATTTTTTTTTTAAAAGAGAGAGAGAGACTTATGGGGGAAGAGAGATGAGAAGCATCTATTTGTAGTTTACGGCACTTTAGTTGTTCATTGATTGCTTTCTTATATGTGCCTTGGGGTGGGGGGGTTCAAGGTGAGCCAGTGACCCCTTGCTCAAGCCAGCAGCCTTTGGGCTTAAGCCAGTGACCTTGGGATCATGTCAATGATCCTGTGCTCAAACTGGTAACTCCATGCTCAATCCAATTTGCCACCACTGGTCAGGTGAAATGACTGTATTTTGATATTACATTAGATAGATTATATTTTTTAAAAAGGCAGATGACTTCTGGAGAGGTAACAGAGAGGCTTAAATCCACACTAAAGTCTGAAAGATAAAATGGTATCATTTTAAAGCTGGGGAAGAACCTACAATTTTGACCTATACCTAAAAGTAGGTTTTAATAGGGTAAGAAAGCAACCTAAGTTTGACATGGGAGACTGGGAAGAGTCCCACCTTCCTGGGGCCCAGGAGAAAAGGCTGGCTGTGCTGGCAGGAAGTGACTAGGGGCTCACACTTGTCTAGTCCTTCTCACCTCTTTATTAAACTGTATTTTGACCATTATTTAGTACAGGCCTCACATGTAAAAATGTACCATATTTCCTCATGTATAAGACGTACCCTTCGGAAAATTTGGGGTCTAAAAACTGGTGTGTCTTATACAGTGGTTGTCGATTTTTTTACTTGCATTTCCCACTTTTTCGCACAGACAGGGAGTTGTATGAATTTTTTCATGAATAAAACTTGAGCTCAGTAACTTTATGTAATACATTTTTTTTTTCAAATTTCAGGCCCCCAAATTAAGGTGCATCTTATACATGAGAGCGTCTTATACATGGGGAAATACGGTACAGCAAGTAAATTAGAATGCTTTTTAGTTCATCTGTGCGGAAAAAGAATGAGCCACTGACTCTGAACCAAGGGAGCTGAGGCGCTTCCGTGGGTGCAGTGTTTCTGGGGCTGATCCTGTCACCTGCGGTGGGACGGAGCCCTAGACGCTTGCTTTCTGCTCTCCTGGCCTGTGTCCACCGCGAAGAACAGTGTGTGTGCTTGAACAAGATGTACGGCCACATTCACCTCAGTTTGCAAAGGACACACTTGGAAGAAGCTGCTGCTTTTTCTTGTTGTTGTCTTGTTTTGGTTTGCTTTTTCAGGCTGCTTTGTTTTTTGCCCTTTTACCTAATATCTTTTCATTTTACATTCTGTCCCCAGATCAGCAACGTCTTGTTTTTCGTTTTGCCGCCCATCTGCATGTGCCTGTTCCGTCAATACGCGACATGCTTCAACAGTGGCATCTACTTAATATGGACTCTGTTAGTTGTAGTGGGTAAGTGGGTTTGTTTGGGAGCATGAGTTGACTGAAAGGGAGGAAATGGAAATTCCGACTCTGCCTGTCCCCTTCGAACATTGTGTTTTATAAACCAAAGCCACTCTGACGTCTTAGCATAACTTTTATTTTGCTTGCTTGATGCCAAAAGTATGCTTTTGAATTAGGGCTTGATAACAAGGTTGGCTCTAATGATAACTTAATTGTTTCTGAGAGTTCATTTATGTAATTGCTATTGGTGTTGTGCCAGTCCAATTTTTCTGAGAACTTCTGAAGAAAGTCACATGAAATAATGAACTCTGATGATACTGTGGTTTCTAATGGACTAAAGGTAAAAAAAAAAAAAAAATCTAGTTGTTTGATCCTTCATTGTTCTGGGAAATACTTGTGTAATTTCTAGTTCCTTCCACAGGCAGATTTGGAATTCTTAACAGCGAGAGAATGTTGACTTCTGTTAACTGCCTGTTTCCATGCAGGCTAGTGTATGAAGACAGAATGTGTTTAACTGTGGAATCCTTAAAGTTCTGGTGTGCGCGTATTTAGGCCCTATTTGAAATCCTCTTTCTAGACCTGAAGTCTGCATGCCTAGGTGGTGTGAGTTTCTTCCTTCAGTTTCTTTTTCAAAAGAGAGAGTGATCTGGTCATGGTGATAGTGGTTGGTGATATCCTTAGGCAGTGTACTGAATTTGTGAGTCTGTTCTTTGGTGACCCTTTTATTGGTTGTAATTGATTCTAGGAATTGGATCCGTCTACTTCCATGCAACTCTGAGTTTCCTGGGCCAGATGCTTGACGAACTTGCAATCCTTTGGGTTCTGATGTGTGCTCTGGCCATGTGGTTCCCTAGAAGGTATTTACCAAAGATTTTTCGGAACGACAGGTAAGTAAGCTAGTGCTAAGTATTTTTGCAATTACTAGATACAATATCCAAAACGATAAGTATATCAAGAAAAATAGCACACAGTGAAGCCCAGCCTAGTGATTAACTTACCATGTACCTGTTTAATAATCCATTGGCCTGACCAGGCGGTGGCACAGTGGACAGAGCGTTGGACTGGGATGTGGAAGGACCCAGGTTCGAGACCCTGAGGTCGCCAGCTTGAGTGCCGGCTCATCTGGTTTGAGCAAAGCTCACCAGTTTGGATCCAAGGTCACTGGCTCGAGCAAGGGGTTACTTGGTCTGCTGAAGGTCTGCTGAAGGCCCACGGTCAAGGCACATATGAGAAAGCAGTCAATGAACAACTAAGGTTTCGCAACAAATAACTAATGATTGATGCTTCTCATCTCTCTTCGTTCCTGTCTGTCTGTCCCTATCTATCCCTCTCTCTGACTCTCTCTGTCTCTGTAAAAAAAAAAAAAAAAAAAAAAAAAAAAATCCATTGATTGTTTAGAGTCTGACAATACAAATATACTGAGAGATAAAAGGGGGAATTCTAATATGTTTGGAGGAAAACTTATATAACATTAAGGACAAAAAAGTCAAATGTCTCCATTATTTGATATGAGAGAAATTAGAAAGCTTTTCGGTAGGGGAGAAATTACTGAATTGTAATTTCCTGAGAGAATATTTCCTTTAGTCCAGTCTACTCCACCATTTTATAAATTTACAGTAGAATCCACTAATCAATTCATTCTTTGAGCCATAGACACTGTAGCTATCAAATTATGATGTTTTTGTTTCTGATGAGAGCAACACACACACACACACACACACACACACACACACACACCTCCAAATGAGAGCAACACACACACATACACACACACACACCCACCCACCTCCAAACTTGAAACTCAGAATTTCAGGAAGAAATGCATTTTAATGTCTATTGTGTCATGCCTGTTTGATTATTCATCCACTAAATAATTTCTGAATACTTAGTATTTACTATGTTTTTTTCTAGGCTTCTAGCCAATGGGTTATAGCAATAAATTAAACAACAGAATCTCTGGCCTTGATAAGCTTACCCTGAGGTTGGGGAGATTGCAAATCAACAAACAAACACATAACTGAAATTAGGGAGTGATAAACTATGATGAATAATGAAGCTGGTTAGGGGTGGTAATAACTTGGGGTGCTGATTTAGAGTTTGGTCAGGGAGAGTCTTCCTGAGAAGCTGTATAAGATTGTTAATACTTCAAGGGACAGAAGAGAGTTAGCCTCATAAAGATAAGAGATGTTCTTCGATCATATTACCCATGTTTCTCTGTAGGGCTCTGTGATTTGTCAAGATATATATGGATAAATAGTCTAAAAATACAGGTTCAATTCAAACTGGTACAGGAACAGGAGCTACAGCTATTAAAGACAAAGTCTGTTGTGTGTGGACTGAGTGGAGGAGTGTCCATGAAATACACTGACTGCCAAGGTGCTCTGTAGAGCTGTGTGTAGTACTCTGATTTTACAATAAATGAAACAACCTTTTGGAGTTTATGTCTTTGTACATGTTCAAAAATGCCTTAAGGTGAGGACAGCAACAACTACCATTCTTAGGCATTGGGGCAGAGAGAGAACTTCCATTTTATTTTTAATCTGTACTGTTTTCCAGAGCATGTGCTAATTTTTAATATGAAAATGTATTTTTAAATGAGTTTGGGAGAAAACATACTTTAAATGGATTAGCTGTAGACTCTTCATCCTGGTTAGCAGGATTTGAATTAAATAGCGTTATCTCTGAGTATCATTGAGTAGAATGAAGTATACTCAAGAAGGTTACTTATCACCCTGGCCATAGCTCGGTTGGTTAGAGCCCTGGTCGGCAAACTGCGACTCTCGAGCCACATGCGGCTCTTTGGCCCCTTGAGTGTGGCCCTTCCACAAAATACCACATGCGGGTGCTACCTCGATAAGGAATGTACCTACCTATATAGTTTAAGTTTAAAAAATTTGGCTCTCAAAAGAAATTTCAGTCGTTGTTCTGTTGATATTTGGCTCTGTTGACTAATGAGTTTGCCGACCACTGGTTAGAGCAGTGGTAGTCAATCTGGTTCCTACCGCCCACTAGTCGGCGTTCCAGCTTTCATGGTGGGTGGTAGTGGAGCAACCAAAATATAAATAAAAAGATAGATTTAACTATAGTAAGTTGTTTTATAAAGATTTATTCTGCCAAATTTAGCAAAAATCCAACATAAAGTACTTGGTAAGTAATTATTATTATATACTTTAACTTGCTGTAACTCTGCTTTATAAATTTTATAAAGTATAGTTACTCCCCTACTTTATAAATCACCATTACTGTGGAACTGGTGGGCGATTAGAAAATTTTACTACTAACAGTGATACAAAAATGGGCGATAGGTATAAAAAGGTTGACTAGCCCTGGGTTAGAGCATCGTTCCGAAGCGCAGAGGTTGCCGGTTCAATCCTTGGTCAAGGCACATACAGGAACAAATCCATGTTCCTGTCTCTCTCTCTCTCTTTCTCTCTCTTCCTCTCTCATTGAAATCAATGAAAAAAAGGTTACTTATCATAATTGGGAGAGAGAGGGGGAGAACCAGGAAGTAGAAGCTGTTCCTGGTCTTAGATGAAATACGGTCCCCATCTTGCTAAGGTCTCTCCTCGCTGGAGGAAGTATACTTTAAACTGCAGCAGGTTGGTTTAGGCTGCCTCTGGTTTCTAGTATTGTCTTGTTTCCTTGTTCAGCTTCAAGAGAATGACAGAAGGTGATCAGAGAGCCTCATGAGGTGGGGAAAGGGGTCAGAGTAGGGATGGAGGTGGATGGCACTAGGCAGGGTCATAAGGTGACTTTCCAGGCAGGGACTTGTTGACTCTGTCTCATAAACACTATTTCCTTTTGGCTTTTCCTGTGTTTCAGAAGGTGGGTCCACCAGTCACCTTCATCTTTATTGTGGCTTCTTAGTTGTTCATTGATTGCTTTCTCATATGTGCCTTGACTGGGGGGCTATAGTAGAGCAAGTGACCCCTTGCTTAAGCCAGCGACCTGGGCTCAAGCCAGTGAGCCGGTGCTCAAGCCGGTGAGCCTGCACTCAAGCTGGCAACCTCGGGGTTTCGAACCTAGGTTTTCTGCATTCCAGTCTGACACTCTATCCACTGTGCCACTGCCTGGTCAGGCTGGGATATTTCTGAAAACATATTAAGAGTAAGTAGTTCCAGTGTGAGATTTCCAGAAAGGGAGAGTATGGAGGCTAAGTGACTTTTGATCTGACAGATATATATTTGAATAACAGTCTTTTTTTTTAAAGCTCTAATACCTAATTTTGCTCACCTGTGAAGTGCAGATAATAAATGTATCTACTTCATGGGGTTAGAAATATATGATAAAATCGTATAATGCATATAGTACAGTATCTCATCTAGAGTAAGAACTCACTGAGTACTAGCAGTTACTATGAATAGCTAATGTGGATAAGTGTTTTGAAGATAAAGATGCCTAGAGCAGCACGCAAAAAAAGTTTATTATGTAAATAGGAATAACTGGTGGGTTAAAAAAAAAGGGCTTTTTTTTACCTTGCCTAGAATGTTCTAAGAATTGTCAGGACATACACTCTGCAATGGGGTTATTAATAATTTTTAGACATTTTTGTTTTGAGCAAAAAACTAAGAACAAAGAAGTGTTATAGGCTAATTGTATCCATTCCTTAAAGAATTTATCCTGCTGTGATTTTTAAGATTTTGCTTCTACAAAATCTAGGGACAGATCTCACTGTATAATCCAGTTCATTTTTTGACACCTGAATCGCAAGGTTTCAAGCTGGGGGCTGCCTGTCCTGTTCTCCCACTGACTTGGATGACCATCTTAGACTCTTGAGGCTTTATCAGTGAGGTACAGGGATGGGTCTTCCAGGACCGAATGCTGTAGTCCTGTGACAATAAGGGGCTTGTTCTAAGTTGGTTATGTTTTAATCTGCAGGGTACTGTGAAACAGTAGATCTTAACCTCAGACATTTCTGTCTCTTATGGGACATCTGGGAAGTTTATGGTGGTCACAATGATGGCAAGTTTTTTTTTGTTTTTGTTTTTGTATTTTTCTGAAGCTGGAAACAGGGAGAGACAGTTAGACAGACTCCCGCATGCGCCCGACCGGGATCCACCCGGCACGCTCACCAGGGGCGATGCTCTGCCCCTCTGGGGGGTCGCTCTGCCGCGACCAGAGCCACTCTAGCGCCTGGGGCAGAGGCCAAGGAGCCATCCCCAGCACCCGGGCCATCTTTGCTCCAATGAAGCCTTGGCTGCGGGAGGGGAAGAGAGAGACAGAGAGGAAGGAGGGGGGGGGTGGAGAAGCAAATGGGTGCCTCTCCTATGTGCCCTGGCCGGGAATCGAACCCGGGTCCCCTGCACGCCAGGCCGATGCTCTACCGCTGAGCCAGCTGGCCAGGGCCGATGGCAAGTTTTATCATCAATAAATTGTATTTTAATTTAGAAGAATAAAAGGGACATTAGCAAATATTTGATTTAAAAAACGGGCATAGGGTCTGACAGAATTGAAAACCACCACTTTAAAGGGTAGCAAACGATAGTATGATAGCTTTGTTATAGTAACTTGGTGAGAAGGATCGTACCGGGTTGCTAGATTCTGGGGAAATCCAGGAAGAAGGAGTGCTGAGAGTTCCCTGACCTTGTGTTCCAGTTTGAACCCAGAATGGGCTGGAAAGTTGAAAACAGCACCAGAGGTTGCACTAGGGGTTGCCTGTCATTGTTTAGAAAACAGCGTGCGGGGGCCCTGGTTCCTGGACATTTCTTGCTCTCTTGTGCGAGGGCCTCAGCTGACTCTTGGGTCAGCTGGCCTGGCCATGTGATCTCTGTTGGCTTCTGCTGGTTGCAAAATCACAAATTCACAGGACGTCCTCGGAGGCTAAGCTGCCTTCCCAAACAGAGCACATTCCTCCACACCCACTGACTGATTGCGGAGGTGTCTGCCCACATTCTCCTTAAAAAACATGTTTTGTCAAGCTTGCTGCCTTTGAACTCTTTGGTGATAGAATATAGAGTCTTTGGTGACTGCAATTCCAGCTCACTCAGATTCTTCCTGAGAGTGTGCTAGTATTAACAATAATAATATTTTAAATAGCATTTATTCTCAAATGATGGTAACAGTGATAGTAGTAGTGGGTTTTATTAGCACACACCATGTACCAGGCACTGTGTGAAGTGCTCTAATGCTTGTAAGAACACTATAAGGCAGATGTCTTCATTTCCACACGGGAAACCTGACGCTTGGGGAGAGTTCAGTGGCTTGCCAGAGATCCCACAGCTACTGAATGGGGGAGGCAGAGCCTGAATACACATGTGCCACACTAGAACACCCGTGCCCTGAATCACTGCGGCTCTCTCTAACTTGTGTCTGAATCCTAAACCGTTGGGTACAGGGAGGTGGTGCAAAGAAGTTTTTAGTTATGTGTTTATCCAGTCTAAAAAGCCAAAAGCCTTGGCATGTATCACAGAACCTCAAACCCAGGGAGAGAGTTATTGTGGGTCCCCAAGGGTTGTGCACATGTTGGGGGTGACCGAAGCAGGCAGCCTTTCATCCGGTAGCTGCTGGATGCCAGCCCAAACCAGGAGAAAAACACGGTTCTCCTGGGGTTTGCTGCCGGGATCCTTTCCCGTATATATATTTTTTCCTCTGGTCAAAGTTCAGGGCTACAGTTCCTGCTCCTTCCACTCAGAAAGTTGGCAGCTTGATCAATGACATCCTGTGCCTTGATGATAAACGGTTTTCCTCTAAGAGATACATTTGTATTTTTAAGGTTTCAATGTACTTTGACTTCTTTATAGTGGAATTTCATTCAAATTAGTTTCCTAACTGTAACCTGTTCCAGGGCTCTTGGCCAAAGTACATTGTGCTCATAACAGAAACTTCAGGAAAATCATGAACTCTTAAATTTCAGTCGGAGATGAGGCCTTTGAGATAATCCAGTTTGGACTTTTCATTTTACAGATAAGGAAATGGGGTCCGAGGGCGAGAAGAGGGAGCGTGTTCAGGATCACGTCGCCCTTTCTGGCTCTTCCTACCGAAAGCAACTCCACTCAAGAGTGGAAGGATAGTATCAGTTATTTTTCTAAGATTTGTCATGTCCAAAACTTGTCAACACAAAATCTTAATGCATACTAGACTATGGATTGTCAGTAAATATTAGGATGTTTTAAGGCTTTTACTTTTGTGTGTTAGAAACAGGGCATTTTTCTTTTAAACCAGGAAGTTTGTAGAACAGGGTTATAAACTCTCTTCTGTGGACCAAATTTTTCCACTGCCTGTCCTTGCAAATCACTTATTGTCTACAGTGGCAGAGGACCGATGACCTGCAAAACCTAAAATATGCACTATCTGACCCTTTGCAGAAAATGTTTGCGAAATCCTGCTATACACATATGGAAAGAATACAGAATAGGAGCACTAAGAAAACAAGTATCCATATCTCATCCTTAGGGACCAAAGTTGATTCTAATTTTATTGTTCTCATGGCTAAATAGTTAGAAAATTTGTGATTATTTTCTAAGGATAAATTCTTAGAAGTGGAATTACTGAGTCAGTGAGAGGGAATGGTTCTTAGACTCTGGGTACTCAGTGCACAATTTCTTTTTAGCTTCCACACCCACTAGCAGCACCTGTACCTTGTCCACATTCAACAAACAAGACCTCCTTCGCTAATGGACCTGGTTTGCTTTCACCAATTCAGGGGCAGATTCAAGGCAGTGGTCTGTGTCTTGTCTGCAGTTACAACGTGCCTGGCGTTCGTCAAGCCCGCCATCAACAACATCTCTCTGATGACGCTGGGGGTGCCTTGCACTGCGCTGCTCATCGCAGAGCTGAAGAGGTGGGTGCAGTTCTTCCCGCCTGCCCTGCGGGCTGTCCCTGCGATGGGGGCACACCAACTCCTGGCTCCTTTACTACCCCCGAGTGTGGAGGAGTTTGACTCTTCATCAAGAGTTAGTTTCTGACTGTTGGATTGAAAGCAGGTTTGGTGGTTTGGTTCAAAATGTTAAAGATTTCACTTTCAGAAAGAGGGAAGCAGCCGTTTCATGGGTGCGATACAGCCTAAGGGTCCAGGGCTAGTTTAGGAACATCTCAAGGACCCGCGTGCCCCGAGACCAAGTGAACTCTGTGGAAAGCAGAGTAGATTTGTTTATATGACAAGAATAAGTAGAAAAGGGAACATGTGAGATCTTGCTTCCCATAGATATTATCAGTTTGGCTCAAATAAACTCATTAAAAAAAAAAAAAAAAGAATAAGGAGAAAAGTCCTAAAGAGCTGTTGCATTCACACACAAAGCTGAAAAGAAATGAATTTCTATATACAAGATAACATAGACTTCTGGTATAATACTGTTGACTCTGCTACTTTCTGGTACTGTTTCTGAGACCTAGTTTCTTATTTACAGCCTATCGGGGTAAACCCTTTGCTGTTTGTGTAAGCATTTTCTTTTGGGAAGTTGTATACTTAGAGTTCAGGTTGATGTCCAGAAACATTTTAGCTTTGCTCTTGTATGTACAAGACTATCTTCTTCTAGCCCCAACTAATATATATCTGACTGTAGCCCCTGTTTTAACCCTGTTTGAAAATGCTTCTTTTTCTGTGCCCACTTTTAAAAATACACAATTCATTGTTACGGGCACGGCGTGTATTTACTGAAGTCTTGTATCTATCCCCCTTTGTGAACGTTGCTCTGTGTAATGTGTTAAGTCAGCTTTCTTTCAGCCTTTGTTTTGTGGGGAGACATATGTGTATTTCTTTCCATTGCTCTGCCTCTGGGCTCTGCTTTGATTGTCAGCAACACCAGGCAGGGTCAGAGGTGGGTGAAGAGGTATTTAAGCAAGCTGGTTAGCCCTGGAAGGACGCTGTCAGGTCTTGTCTTGTTGGCTTCTTTGAGAAGCCTTCAGGGAACGGGGAATTAAGAGATCTACTTCAGAACACTAACAGATCTTGAAGCTCTTTGGAAAACACACAATTAAACAGCTGATAAAGACATCTGAAATGGATTTGTAATAGTCACTCCAGTAATGTTGGTTTAGATTAGGCCTGAAGTGAGTAGAATATTCTAGACTTAGCTATGTTTCTTGAGACTTGACTGCAATTTAGTTTCATTTTAACTCTTGAGTCTAATAATGTTTTATCCTATAATTTAATTAAAAATAGCTTAAGGAAGAAGAAAATATTTTTAATTCATAATACCTAAACAAGAGCACATGGGGGGGGGGAGACATGGTTAGGGCAGATTACTTTATAGTTTAAATAAATTTTGCTTCACCATTGTGATCTTTAAGTAGGGAGGTATATTTCCCTCTAATACTGGAATCTTCGTAAGTAATTATAAAGAACATAATTTCTGTTCTATGCTTAAAATCTTTGTTCCTGAAAAGCTAGTTGCCCCTGTAGCTCATTGGTCTTCATGATGGCATTAGCGAATGCAGCATTATGGGAAATACCCCTCCTTCCATCCAGGGTCAGTCTTTCTAGCTGTTGATTACTCCCTCCATTCTTCTATACCTTTTATACTCCTGTAAATTGTCTACTGTGTCATCCCTTCTTCTCTGACATGTCCCTCCCATTAGCCTTTACAAAGGTTTGTCTTGAAGTTAGACAAAAAAAAAGAAGATTTATCTTTGCCGTTGTCTGTAACACTCAACCTGGACTCATCCATGTCTATCTCCGCCAGCAGCCATTTTCTCTCTTGTCTGTCACAGCCAAGTTTCTTTTAATGTTGTCTCCAACCCTCACTTCTCATTTACTCTGCAACCCACTCCTGGCTGGCTTCTGCCCCCACTTCAGTACCCAAAGCCCTCTTGGCTGTATAGTCAACGACAGTTTTTTCAGCCTTCTGGGTCTTGTGTGTTATACTCTGAATTGTGTACAGAGTTCACCCCCTCATTCATCAGCTGTGCTTTCCTGTGGCTCCTGTGACACCATAGTCTCCTGGGTTCTCATTCGGTGCTGGCGTCTTTTCAGTCTCTCATGTACGTTCCCTCTTTTCTATGCACCTTTGGATATACGGATCACTTAAGGTGCAGTCTCACCTCTCTGCTTTTCTCCCTCCATAGCACCCCCCAATATCTCGTCTACTCCCATGGCTTTTGTTATCAAACATATATGAGTGGCTCCCAAATTTAGGTCTCCTGCTCAGTCCTTCCTTTTGTCTCCACCATGATGTATCTAGTGGTCGGCCTGACCTCTCCAAGTCCACATGTCACAGATAGCTCCAAGTCCACTTGTCCAAAACCAGATTCCTAATCTGCCTTTTCCAGTTCTGATTCTCTTAATGTTTCCAGCCACAGTAAATCAAGCACCATTTACCTCAGGGGTCCCCAAACTTTTTACACAGGGGGCCAGTTCACTGTTCCTCAGACAGTTGGAGGGCTGGACTATAAAAAAACTACACATATCTTATTTTAAAGTTAAAAAACAAAATGGGAATGAATACAATATTTAAAATAGAGAACAAGTAAATTTAAATCAACAAACTGACCAGAGGAACTATGCTCCTCTCACTGACCACCAATGAAAGAGGTGCCCCTTCCGGGTGTGCGGCGGGGGCCGGATAAATGGCCTCAGGGGGCCGCATGCGGCCCGCGGGCCGTAGTTTGGGGACCCCTGATTTACCTAGTTGCTCCAGCCAGAATCCTGGCTTCCTCCTCCTTCCCTGAACAACTCATCTGCTGACAGTCATTTTTCTATTGGTTGACATTGTAATTTCAATAAAGTTCAGAATCCTCAACCTGGCCCCTTCCTGCTGATCTCTCCCACAGGGAGCTCCCCCTTATATTCTCTCCTCCAGCTGTCCTGACCTCCCGTGTCCCCGGGGTGGCCTGCCTCCTTCCAGCCCCAGGCCCTTGTTCGTGCTGTCCCTTCTCTCTGACCCCGCTGCGATGTTCACTCTGCTCATCCTTCAGGCCCGGGCTCACCTGGTTATATGCTCTCGTAGCACCCCAACCTTCACCTTGATGGTACTCATCCTGATTGTAAGTTAAATAGCATCTGTGCTATTGTTTGGTTCCATGACTGACTTGTCTGCTCAATGCAGACTCCACATCAGCAGGGACGAGGTCCCTGTGTTCACGGCCATGTCCCAGCGTCCGCCCGAGTCCCAGCGAGGACTGAGGAGAGGTTGGCCTGCTCTGATAAAGATCCAGCCACCAGGGTGCCCGCTGCTCTTTGCGTTTCCTTCTAGGACCTTCTCTGCTTGTCTTCAGAATGATCTGCTGTATGTCAGCTAAATGTTCTCATCCATCTGCCCTGTGCTCTGGGGAAGTAGACGGGGTCGTTTCTCTGCTTTCTCTTTCTCCTTAGCCTCATTCCTCAAGCTTGTTTCTAGTCTTTTCTTTTTTTTTTTTTTTTTTGTATTTTTCTGAAGCCAGAAATGGGGAGAGACAGTCAGACAGACTCCCGCATGCGCCCGACCGGGATCCACCCGGCACGCCCACCAGGGGCGACGCTCTGCCCCTCCAGGGCGTGGCTCTGTTGTGACCAGAGCCACTCTAGCGCCTGGGGCAGAGGCCAAGGAGTCATCCCCAGCGCCTGGGCAATCTTTGCTCCAATGGAGCCTCGGCTGCGGGAGGGGAAGAGAGAGACAGAGAGGAAGGAGAGGGGGAGGGGTGGAGAAGCAGATGGGCACTTCTCCTGTGTGCCCTGGCAGGGAATCGAACCCGGGACCCCTGCACGCCAGGCCGATGCTCCACCATTTTGAGCCAGCCGGCCAGGGCCTCTTTTCATATTTTTGTTGTTCTTTCTGAGCCTTCTCTCACGCCACGAGGAAATAAAATTTATTATGACTCGGGGTCATGATCTGACATTTACTGAAATTTGTGGTGGTGACACATTACCAAGTGACTCAGGTATATCTAAAATAGTTTTAAAATAGACATTTTTTTCTGATTATAGGAGTGAGTTGATTGTTAAGAAGAACTTTGAGAATGCAACAAAGGGTCAAGAAGAGGAAAAACAGTAGACATCCTGTTGGATTCTCTGTCCTAAAATAGGGTCCTGCTTTTGACCTGCTTTTCCACTTAATCTCACATTGACATTCTGATACAAGCCCTGAAAAGTAGACATAAAACCTAATGGAGGTCAGGCTGGATAAGCCCCAAGTGCAAATAAGCCTGGTCAGTGGCACAGGGCAGGCTCTGCCCCTTTACAGACCTACAGACCGAGGACGGCACAGTGCAGGCTGCCCGCGGCCCTGCTGAGACTGACTGCCCCGCGTGACACCCTCTTCCTCTGCACGGCTCCAGTGGTCTGTGCCGAGTGTTCCTTAAACCACACTTTCTAGGTTTACCTGAGTGGGCATAGAGCCTCCTGTACCAGACTAATTGTCTATTTAGTAGTTGATATTTGTTTCTGTCAGTTTTCATTTTACCTTTTAAAATGATGAGGCTACTGGCTTAATTTTGCCTTTTAGAGTGCAAAATAAATTATCCATGTATTTGAACTGAGCTTCTGAAAGCATGAAATGACTTTTTCCTGAGAGGGCTGGAGAAGCAGGTTTTGGGTGGGGGAAGACTCAGAGTTCATTATGGACATGTTAAATTTATTAAATTCCCTGACCTGTGGTGGCACAGCGGATAAAGCATCAACCTGGAATGCTGAGGTCACTGGTTCAAAACCCCGGGCTTGCCTGGTCAAGGTACATATGGGAGTTGATGCTTCTTGCTCCTTCCCCCTTTCTTTTTCTCCTCTCCCTAAAATGAATTTTAAAAATCTAAAAAAAAAATTATTATATTTAATTAAATTTATCAACACATCTATATTAGCCATCAGGTGGACACGTCAAGAAGGCAGTTTGGTTTGGGAATAGTCAGGGAGAAGCCTGGGCGAGAGGTATGGCTTTGTGAGGCACCTGTGTACTTGTGCACACATGGGATTCGCGTCCACGGCCTCGTGGAGCGATGGTGTGCTGGGGCAGAACTGCGGTGCCACGGGGCTGGGGAGACGTGAGCGGCCAGGGAGGTGGGCAGAAACCGGGACTGACGGAGAGCTGCTCTCTGGACCCCCTGCAGGTGTGACAACGTGCGTGTATTTAAGCTAGGCCTCTTCTCAGGCCTCTGGTGGACTCTCGCCCTCTTCTGCTGGATCAGCGACCGAGCCTTCTGCGAGCTGCTGTCGTCCTTCCACTTCCCTTACCTGCACTGTGTGTGGTAAGCCTCCACCAGTGGGGACTGGCTGCAGAGCAGGGCTCTGCGCTTCCCTGGGGCTCTGTTCCCCCTTCAGGCGTGCAGATGTGCCCAGGGGACAGAGCAGAGCCCAGGTGCCTCTCTCTCCTCACGGAAACTGTCAGACTTTTCAGAAGCAACAGAAACTGCTGTCAAAAGCAGAACGGGCTCCAGGGAGCTGGCTTAGCCAGAGCAAAAAGACGTAATTGTTTGTGCTTCAAGTCTGGGTCCCTGACCTCTAGCTCCATTATTAAAGCATAATGGAGCTTGAAAACTGAGTCTGTCACCTGAGCTCTGGCTCCATCTCCAGGGTGGGGGCGGTGAAGAAGGCTTGGGATGACGAGGGGACCAGGACAGGGACATCCAAACAGGACGCACAGTGAGATAAATAGGACCTCTTTCAAGATATGGTACATTTTTGTCAAGCCAAGTTCCCTTTTGGGTGTGAGTGACCAGGTGAAAGCGTGGGCCTTTACAGGTCATCCAGGGACAGCCTCACACATTCATTTCACAAGTGGAGACAGAGGCCCAGAAAATTTAAGTGAATTGTTCATGACACCAGCTAGTTATATAAGAGCAACCAAGGAGTTTGACAGGAGCATCCCATGGAATACTCAGGATACACTGTTAGGTAAAAAGAAGCAGGTTACAAAGGATGCAGAATCCTACACTCAGAAAGCCGAGGACGAAATTGAGTGGCTTCCTTCCTAGGAACCACCTCAGCTCCCAACCCAGCGTCATCCCCTCCCTCGCTGTCCTCCAGGACTTCTGCTTGCAAACAGTAACAAGCACCGAGAGAATGACCTGTTTAGAATGTCCCCTGTCAAGTTGAGAGCATCCAGGAAGGAATTCTGTTGATAAAGAGTTGGAAACACTTTATTAGATATAGATTCAGATGAAGCTTAACTTCTATCAGGAGATACCTAGAAATATATAGTTTGAAGGAATTTGCTTAAATTTCCTTGAATATGTAAACTTGTATGTATCCACCAGGAGATCCAATTTGCTCTTAGTTTAAGGCTTGGGGACTTCCATAATTATATCTCAACTACAATTGAAAAAAAAAAAGTCTTGGGGACTTCCAGAACTCTTGGCAAAAGACAAAAATAAAATAAAAACAACTCCAATTGGGATTCCAACCTGATATTTCTTAGGTTCAACCTTGACTCACACTACTGAATTTATACACACTTTATATATTTGTTGAATTATAATTTATAGATAATAAAATGTACAGATTTAAGTGTGCATTTTGATGAGTTTTGGTATATGTATCCACCTGTGTAAATATGACCTAATTCAAGATGTATGTAGTACATTTTTATCAATTTAGGTTCCCTGGTCACACTAGCGATTTAAGTAAAATCAAAGATTAGACTATAATGACTTGCTTCAACTTAATTTATTTCTAAATGTAGTGTACTTTTTGCCTTGTTTTTCAAAATTGCACCATCTTTTCATCCCAGTTATGAAATGCATGTTTGTTTGTTTTTAAATAAGCTTAAACAACATAGAAATATGGAAACAGAGAAGCTCTCACAATTCCATCTGCCAAAGAGAGATAATGGTTGTTAATGACCTGAGGTATATATCCTTCCTGATTATATACCTATATACATATATATACATATACATACATATACATATATACACACATATACACACATATATATACATACATACACATACATATACATATATATTTAGACATATATATATACATACACACACACACACACATATATATATATATATATAAAATTCTGCTTTTAAAAAACAAGTGATTTTCAACCTTTTTTTTTTCATGGCACAAACACACACTAATTACTAAGGTCATTGCCCCTGACTAAATACAACCATTTTCATCTCATGGCACAAAAATTAGTTACTAAAGAAGAAGAGGTCAGGGCCCCTTTTTCTTTAGTAATTAGTTTATGAGTGTGTGAGAAACAAAGGTTGAAAATCATGATGCAAATTGGTCTTTTTTCTTTTTTAAACCAACTACTAGGTCAGGGACAGTTTTTCTGACCAATACCTATATATTATCTCAATTTTTGTGTGTGTCTGGCTAATACTTCACCGTACCAGTGCTTTATGTTTCCGTCCTTAGTGCCTGTGTTAAATCCTTGGGCCTCGGTCTTCTTGGTTCATTTGCATATTTGTTCTGGTTGTCAAGCCAGAATATTTTAGAACCTTCTAAAACAGGCCCTACTTGCCCCAGATTGATGATTCTTGTGCGATTTTGGGGACTGTTGGTCACCTTCACCCCCTGCTAATTCGAGGCCGGGAGGAGGGACAGACAGGAGGGCGGGAGGACCGCGCGCGGCAGGCTCTCAGCCCGGCTCCTTTGCAGGCACATCCTCATCTGCCTCGCCGCGTACCTGGGCTGCGTGTGCTTCGCCTACTTCGACGCTGCCTCCGAAATCCCTGAGCAAGGCCCGGTCATCAAATTCTGGCCCAGCGAGAAATGGGCCTTCATCGGGGTGCCCTATGTGTCCCTGCTGTGCGCCCACAAGAAATCGCCAGTCAAGATCACGTGACAGGCAGCTGGGCCGGCTCCTCTGCTTAGCTGTCCTCCTGCCCGGGGCTTCAGCAAACACAGCCCAGATTGTCCTCAGAGCTGGGGGTGGGGTCTATTTTTTTTTTTTAATTCTGTATCTTGGGCTCTCACTAGTGTGTCTGTGGACCACCAGGACTCCACTGTTCTCAAAAATGGAAAGAGGGCTGAGGGCACTAGGTGTATCTTCTCAGCGTCACCTTCAGATGCAGTGACTTGTTGGGCCGCGTCCTTTGTGGCAATGGGTGACTCAGTGCCTTGCTCACTGGAGAGTTTGCTGGCTCCAGACCCCACCATTCCTGCGAACCAACAGATTCTGTGACAAACACCCTCCCACTGTCTGATGAAGATGCCAGGCTTTAATTTGGAAAAACCATCTTAAAACAAAAGCCAAACAAATGAAACACACACAAGGCTTGTGGCTAAGGAAGCTGGTTTTCCACTTGCAGCTGTCAATCACCCAGGTCTTACATGCATTTGTGTATCCTTTCACTTCTACCTCTGCTGAGAGATGGAGACTTGACTTCAGATGAGGGTAAAGCTAACAAGAAAACCCCTCAATGCCAAAAAGTACTCTCCACTTGAAGCCATTCTTGAAGATGACAGTTTTAAAACGTTGACATTGTCCCCCTCTTTAGCCCAGTAGCCTCCAGCACACAAGAGTAGCTGGAGTCCGTACACAGACCCCTCCATACTGCTGTGACATTGCCAAAGGGCTTGTGACAATTGTGATGGTAGGGGTCCTGGTTCAAAATTTGGAGCAAACATGGAGTTTTGGAAACTTGTTCTTATTGGAAACCTCCTGTATGCTGTCTGCAAATTATCCTCAAGAATTTCCCTCACCGTTTCTCTAATTTTTTGCTGTGGCAGTTACACTCCATACTCTCCCAGAGTGAGGTGCTTCCTGGAGTTTCTCTGAGCATTTGGTCGCTATTCTTAAGTGCAGGTTGCTTGGGTCTTTGGTTGGTGTAGTGGGGAGAATCTGTTGCCTTCTGACCTTTTTTTAACCTAAAGTGACACTGGCTACAACTAAATCTTCTCTTCATCGGAGTGAATGGAGGATTCTGAACTTCCTCCGAGGTGTGAGGTGGGAATTCATGACCTCAGGGATACTCATTTTAACTCAAACATTTCCTGCTTTGCAACATTCCATTATGAGAGGGGACAGGACAGATTGTCCTTGTATGAACGGGGTTGTGTCACTGTTCTTAGTATCTCTGAGTTGAGCAGGAGCAGTTTTTGACATGTCCAGGAATTTTTACTCTGGCTAGAGTTTGCATAGGAGCTAAGGTAAAAAGCCCATTACAGAACTGAATTCAGAGTTTAAAAATGAATGACTTTATCCTGCTTCTGTGGTTTTCAAACTATTTTAGCAGCAGAACTCTTATTTACAGTAAGAAATCTTTATGGAACTCTAATGTGTGAAATAGGTTGTATTTTATTAGCTTAAATTTATTTTAAGGTTAAACTGATAGCATTTCTTTACTAATATATCAGGCAGTGAAAATGCCAATTTACAATTTGGTGGTTTTCAAGATAGAAAAATTTGGTATTGAATGACTATACATGTTGCTCTATTATAGTGTAAAATACATTTGAAAAGTGATATTTGAATTAAATATTTTGGGAACCTTTAATACTCCTGTATGAGGCCTAGGTAGTTCATGAAACAGAATTTGAAAACTGCTAAGTCCTTTGCGTTTCAAGTCTAGAATTTTAAAAGGGGACTATGAGACTATCCTCACTTCAGATTGACTCAGCGGGCATGGACTCTGCAGAATAGAAATGCTCTCAAGTAAGGGTTTGATGTATTTTAAGCCCAGCTGTCTTAGTGTGTAAGTGCAGATAAAGAGAAACAAAGAGGCCTGACCTGTGGTGGCGCAGTGGGATAAAGCGTCGACCTGGAACACTGAGGTTGCCGGTTTGAAACCTTGGGCTTGCCTGGTCAAGGCACATATGGGAGTTGATGCTTCCTGCTCCTCCCCCTTCTCTCTCTCTGTCTCTCTCTCTCACTCCTCTCTCTCTAAAAAATCAATAAATAAAAAAATAAAAAAAGAGAAACAAAGAGGAGAACAGGAGACTTTCTTGTATAATTTCTTTCTTGAGGGCTCCTCATGGAGGGAAGCACTATTCCAGCAGTCAAGGATGGACCATGTGCCGCTATCAGATGCAGGGGCTTGTTCCCTGGGGAACACTTCCTTCAGCTCCCAAGGTTTGACCTGGAAATTTCTGGGTATCCTTTGGAAACAGGGATAAAATGTGACGGCTGGATTTCTATCTCTCTCCCAAAAGACAAATGACTGAGTTCAGATGTCAGAAGGAATGTTGGCATGTGGAGAAGACACTGCCTTCTGACTGGCCGGTTTTAGTGCGATGAGTGCTGAGAAAGAAGTGTGTAATGGGCTATGTTGAGGAGGACAAAACATGACTCTTCTTTTGAACAGCAATCACTACGGCTTGCCAGACTGGGGTGGTAAATCAAGTGAGTCAGAATGTACCGATCTTATTTCAAGCTAGGTTTAGGGCATCGTTCATGTTAATAGTTACATATATTTATAATGCTTTCATAGTACTACATGCTCTTTAAAGAAAATTGGGACACTACAAAAATGTTGAAGAAGTAATCTATTTCTATAGCTCAAGGACAACCATTGTTAATATTTTTGTATATTTCCTTTCCTTCTTTTCCCCCTCCCTACTACAGTTGTAAATAAGTGTCTTTTAGAGCTGACGTTTTATCCTGTAGTTTCAATGGAATATAAATGTCAGTTGTGTATTTTTCCACGAAAAGCAGGTTCTGAAGTGCACTAGTTAGCTGAACCCTCGAGAGCTCATCACTGGATTCGGAGACTGACTACTGAGTCCTCCCTGGTAACAGCCTGACATGACTGGCCCTCAGTAATGGACTGAATTCTGCTTTTTGATATCCTACTGCACTTTGACTGATGAGTAATAGGAACTAGTTGTTAAATATATGGCTCTACAGGTTTTGATGGTTTCTGATTCAAAATAAGGGAGGGGCTTATTTCATCAATAAATGTGCAATCAAAAATCTTCTCCCCTTGTTAAGGGAGGAAGTGGAGAGTTGACCTTGAGGAGTTAGGTCATAGCAGTCACTCAGAATGGCTATCAGATTGTCATTTTGGTTAGAATTTGCCCAAAATCAACATCTAGAGGGAACTGGATTTAGCACATTAAAAAACAATATTACCATGTGATTAAATCAGTGGTTTTTGTTTAATACTGCTTTGATTGATTGTTGTTTTTAAGAAGAAATATTTTCTCCCCATTTGCGAGTATATTATAACAAAACAAGGACTTCGGTGAACCTGTTTATGGTGTGTGGGGAGCAGAAATCTGCCTGTGTGGTAACAAGCTATGTTTTGGGGGCCTTTGTGCCTGTGCCTCAGACGACTGCCTAAAACATTGTTGTGAATCAACATGGTTCAACTGGAGGACTAAGCTGGATGGTCATCAAACAGGGCTTTGTAAAAACACTGTCGCCTGTCTGCTTGTGGGATTTCTCAGGTGTTAGGAGCATCTCCCGCCAGTCTGCCACGCTCAGGTGAGCCGGTGCCGTCTGGGAGGCGCCGGGACTGGCTCTGCCTCACTTGGGGCTGGCACGGAACCACCTCTGAGGGACAGGTGAGGGCTGAAGCTGGCCTGGCCAGAGCCTCTCAGCGCTCCTTTTCTCCAAGTGGACTTGGGACCTACCGCCGCCTGCTCTTTGCCTGGGTGCTGCAGCTCCAGCTGGCCAGAGAGAAGTCTTGGGCCAGGCTGACATTCTCAGTGGGTTTTATAGACATCATTCTCCTATGGACATGTTTTTTTAATGGCCCCTACTCCAAGGGATTTACTGTTTGAATTGTATCTTTCTCTATATGTTAAACCAGATTTAAGAGCATTTTATAACCACAATAGGTAATTAGAGCAAATACAGTATTTTCAGATATATTCCTTCTTCTGTACCTTGTACTTTATAGAAGGTGTGCTGTATAAGGGTGGTGTGCCCACTGGTTGTGGTAGCATTGAATCTCCATTGCTTTGGGAATAATTTAAGGCCTTTTGAAATGGAGCTTTTGCACTTTATGCTTTTTCTGTGAACTGTGACACCTATGTTTGATATTAAAGCTGTATGGCATTTTCTGTGGATAAATATGTATGTATGTTTGTGTTTAGTTCCATAATGACTTTTTGAAATATCTGTGTAAAAAATACATTAAATGGATTTTAGAACAAAGTACATTAATGAATGAATTTAGGTTATCATTTTTATTACACACACTTAAAATTAGTGTAGTTAATTGTTAGTTTCTACTCAGAGCTATGAAATCAATACATCTAAACACTTCCAGTATAAAGTACCTAAAAGTAGATTACTTTTATTATAAGTTCTATAATTATGTCATATGGATATAAATTTCAAATATAAAAAATAATTCATCTATACTGGATCTCATTCAATCACTGGGAGGGAGATCATATGACATTTTAAATGACCTTAGAAGGATAATTTTGTATCTACCTATTTTTCTTAATTTCTTGTGACAGAGTTTTATTAAATCACACAAAGCCCATCATATTTTAAAGAGTAATATGGCGATTAGAAAAGAATGACTGGACCTGGCCTGTGGTGGCGCAGTGGATCAAGCTTCAACCTGGAATGCTGAGGTCGCAAGTTCAAAACCCTGGGCCTGCCCAGTCAAGGCACCTATGGAAGCTGATGCTTCCTATTCCTCCTCCTTTCTCTCTCTTCTCTCTAATATGAATAAAGTCTTTTAAAAAGTTAAAAGAAATGACCGGTTAGCATAATCAGTATCATTATTGGTTTTTAAGAATATTTTTTCTGGCAGGGATGAGGGGACAAGACATGGCCACAGAGCCTTTTGAAAATCTGCTGGAAGAGTGGATCTTCTTTCTATGAAAATGCCCATACAGGTAATTTTCTGGGCATTCAGATGTCCCTAGAAGCAACACAGCTTTTATAATATTTATTTATTTATTTATCTTAAAGTGAGAGTAGTGAAGACAGTGAAACAGTCTTCTGCACGCGCCTGGCAACCCTTGCCTAGGGCTGAGGCTCGAATCACTCGAGATATTTTTAGTGCCTGAAGCTGATGCGCTCAGACCAGCTGATACATCCTCAGTGCCCAGAGCCAGCGCTGGAACTAATTGAGCCACTGGCTGTGGGGAAGAAGGGGGTAGAGGAGACAAGGGGGAGAGAGAGGGGAATAAAAGCAGAGATGGTCACTTCTGTGTGCTCTGATTGAGGATCGAACCTGGGACATCCATACACCGGGCCTAGGCTCTACCACTGAGCCAACTGTCCAGGGCCACAAGGCAGGTTTCAAACAAAAGAAAAAACAGAGGCCCTGGCCAGGAAACTTAGCTGGTTAGAGCATGGTTCCAATACACCAAGGTTGTAGGTTCAATCACTGGACAGAGCACATGCAAGAAAATCAACCAAAGAATGCATAAATGAGTGGAACAACAAATTGATGCTTCTTTCTCTCAAATAAATAAATAAAAAACATTTTAGTTGAAAGAAAGTACTTCCTGCATGACAGGACACTAACTGGGGTTCAGATCCTTGGTGGCGCTGAAATTGGCGTTTGCCACTTTCGTGGCTGCCCTCAGAGACCAGCACTTCCCACACCCTCTGTCTTGTAAAGACTACATTATGAGGGGCCAGCAGGGGACAGACATGGGGCTGGGAACTTACATCTTAAGTGTCCTCAACAAACTGGGAGCTTTTATCTTCCTCACATCCTCTTTCATGGTTTATAGTTGCAGACCCAGATCCTATCTGGGTCTGCCATACCATTTTGTGTACTTCTGCATTGCTGAAATTTTCCATAATAAAACATTTTTACGTGTGGTATTTGGGTTTTATTCTCTGCTCTCTCTGGAGCAGGGCTGACAACCCCTCTCCCCAGCTTGAGAAGTTATCTTTGCCTCTAGTGGGCGCTTCTGTCTCTGACCACTTCCAGGCCTGGTGACATGCAGCTTACCTGGGAAGTCTCTCTGGGTAGTAACTTACAGAAAGGGAAATGTCAACCCCATGTGAATTTAAAAAAAAAATTATTTCTTATTAAAACAAGACTTGATTTAAGCTGCTTTTACAATTGAAAGCAGAGACCATAAACCTTTATTTTTAAACGGTAACAAATAGCAATAAAGTCAGTCGAGTTTATTTTTATATTAGGATTGGTGGTGGGAAAGTGGCTGAAGATAAGGCCAGGAGCATGAAGTGGCAGAAAATGCACAGTAGCATTAATTACATTAGCTGGAGAGGGATGCCTGTGAACAAAGAAAGCCAGAGCCACTGGGTTGGAGAGATGTGGAGACTCCTGGAGTTATATCGCCATCTTGTGGCTTTTTGAAGTATTGGTCTCAGTGGCACAATGAAGCCCATCCCAATTGCTACTCATCCCAGAACTCGACATAATTGTGTCAAAAAAATCTCACAAGTTACATAACCTCTTTCTGGGCTCAAGTATGTTTCCTTGGATTTAAAAAAGCATCTCTATGCCTTTATCTTCCTTTTCTCTCTTCACCAACTCGTTCTTGACCCCCTAGGTTTTGATTTTTAGAGTTTTAAAAACCAAATACTGTAGAGCAAATATTTTGCTGCTTATAAAACCAACCTAATGTACATGTGATCTACAGGAGAATTTTTTCTTAATCCTTGAGTTAAATTTAACTTCTAGGGTTAATAGTTTTGCTTACACAAGTCAAATGCCAGTAAAGCCTTAAAGTCTTTGAGACTAAATACAGTTCTTTCCCTTCCTTCCTTCCTTCCTTCCTTCCTTCCTTCCTTCCTTCCTTCCTTCCTTCCTTCCTTCCTTCCTTCCTTCCTTCCTTCCTTCCTTCCTCCCTCCCTCCCTCCCTCCCTCCCTCCCTCCCTCCCTCCTTCCCTCTCTTTCTTTCTTTCAAGATTTTATTGGCCAACATTGGTTGGCTCAGTGAATAGAGTGTCAGCCTGGCATGTGGATGTCTGGGTTTGATTCCCGGTCAGGGCACACAGAAAAAGCACCCTTCTGTTTCTCCACCCCTCTTCCTCTTGCTTCTCTGTCTCTCACTGTCTCTCTATCCCTTTCCTGCACCCATGGTTCAATTGGAGTGAGTTGGCCCCGGACACTTGAGGATGGCTCCATGGCCTCTGCCTCAGGCCCTAAGGAGAGCTTGGTTGCTGAGCAACATAGCAACACCCCAGATGGGCAGAGCATCGCCCCCTAGTGGGCTTGCTGGGTGGATCCCAATTGAGGTGCATGTGGGAGTCTGTCTCTGCCTCCCCTCCTCTCACTGAATAAAAAAATCTCTAAGGCTCAGTTTCCTCATTTGCAAAATGAAGATAATAGAACTTACTTCATAGGGCTATCATGAAGATTAATGGAATGATTCTTGAATGGTAGAGTTGCTTACCCCAAGATCAGTTCCTCCTTCTTTTTGCTAGAGAGAGAGAGAGAGAGACAGACAGACAGACAGAATGGGAGAGAGGGGAAGCATCAACTCATAGTTGTTGCACCTTAATTGTTCATTGATTGCTTTCTCATATGTGCCTTGACCAGGGGGCTCCAGCTGAGCCAGTGACCCCTTGCTCAAGCCAGCAACCTTTGGGCTCAAACCAGCAACCATAGGGTCCTGTCTCTGATCCCACACTCAAGCTGATGAGCCTGCACTCATAGGGTTTATAACCTGGGTCCTCAGAGTGGGTCGATGCTCTAACCACTGTTACACCACCTGGTCAGGCTTTAATAAAAACTCTTAATGCTCAGCAATAAGGAGACAAACAACTCAATTTTAAAATAAGCATCGGCTTTGGACAGACACCTGACCACCATAGACACAGAGATGACAGGAGATCCAAGACGGAGGTGAAGTAGATGGAGGTTGCACTCTATCTTTCCCAGGTCGTAAACCAGAATTTATTCTTCCCTTTCCTTAATAAACTTTATTTTTATAATTTGAAAAGTAAAATCAGGACCAAACCTAAACTCAATGTAAAAATTTTAAATGTATTCTTATAAAGATTCATAATTTCTGGAACTTTTCTTGGGAATAGAGGCCCAAAGGGCAAAGGGGAATGCAATAATACCCTTACACTATTCAGTCAGTCAGAAGAGATGATTTGAGAGCTAAATGGGCATGAAGAAAGGGAGAGAGCAATCACCCTGAACAATCAGCGGAAGACTGGCTGAACAGAAGTCTTATACACAAGGATTACAAAAGAAGCCCCATCTAGACTGGTAGGAAGAGATGTAAAAAGGCCTGGCCCACCTTCTCACGCGGTGGTAAGGAATCCACAGAGATAGCTCAGCTGCAAAGGTACCCCCAGAGAAGTGAGGGGTCTTGATCTAATGCTGGACTCTCCACCCGGGGCACCTGAGCTGGGAAGAGGCATCCACCTAACATCTAGCTATGAAAATTAGGGGGGATTCTGTCTGCCAGGAAGAGATGGGGTGGTCTGGTAGAAAACCAGGTGCCCTCTTTAAGGATCTGCACATAGTATCTTGTTCACCAACACTCATCCGAAGCTCCAGAGGAAGGACAGCAGTGCAGAACAGGCTGGAGTCATACAGAGAGAGGGCCGGAGGGACAAAGGCCAGGTCCCTGTGCTGTGACCACTTCCCACACTGCCCTGAAATACCGTATTTCCTGGTGCAAACACTCCTCTCCCTGTGGCATCAGCCTGGGAATCTCCACCAGGCCACCCTCCTGTTCCTTTAGCCCCGTCATGCCATGCTCTAGCCCTGGGGAGTAGTCTGTCACCGGTATCCATCCTGGGCCTGTGCTGCAGACATTCTTAAAGGGACCCTTGAGTTAGTTTGGAAAAATTCAGGGGGTGTCAGAAATGCACAGGGAGAGACTGAGTTGTTGGCTCCAGACACGGGCCAGGTTCCCCTCACATGCCTGACACCCCCATTCCTGTGCACAGCCCTCCCTTCACATGAGCAAATCTTAATCTGTTGTAACCTGAGTGCTCCACTTGCCTCACTGTCATTATTCCATGAGACCATGCCCCACCAAAAAGTCCAGTGGGCCCCAGGAAGCTGGCAGTTGGCGGCGGGCCTTGGTGTACCATGAGACCTCTGCTGAGTGTCCTCAGTCCCAGCACATGTGCCGAGTTTAAACCTGTAAACACACTGGTGAATAGCACTTGCTTTTGCCTGGTACATTACTGAGAATCTACTTGTGCAACTCACGTACCACCAGGGTCTCTTTCAGGGACTGAGACTAAATGGCAGCGCTAGCAGAGGCACAATTAGTACAGGGCTCTCTCCTCTGAGGTGATGCACACACTTACTAAAAGGGATCCCGCCCCCCATCTGGTCTCTATTTCACTTGGGATTTCCCTTTCAAAAGAAAAGAATGGCATTTCAGATAAGAACAAAAAGGAAAGTATGTGAGTATACCCAAAAGGGCACCTATTATAATATTTCATTGATAAGAAGCTTCCAGAATAGGTAAAGGAGCAGAGACAGAGCTCAGATGAGAGGTTGCCAGGGGTGGGAAGGGTGGGGAGGGAGTCCTTCGGTGCCGGGTTTCCAGCCTGGGTGATGGAACATTCTGCAACGAGATAGTGCTGGTGTGTGCACAGCACGGTGAAGGTATTTCATACTCAGGAATGGCACAACTTAAAATCTAAACAATCACTCTTATTTCTTATTTAGAATAAATCACACTATGGAGGAAAAGAAAGATTAAAAAAGAAAAGGACAAAGAACAAAACAAAGAAAACCAGAACAATTCCAAACACAATTAATAAAATAACTGAATGATGCAAAGGTCAAAATAAAAATATAACAATAAAATGAAAGAAGACTATCAAAGAGGGGTGGTAAAATAAATTCTTCTGATGTGTCAGAGAGAGAGAGCTGACTGGAAAACAAGAGGCTCCCGAGCTGGCCCTGAGGTGTTTGTTCAGGGGCAGCGCCCCTTGTCTGGGCGGAGCCAGGGCAGGTTCTCCGGAGGGTTCCTGAGGCAGCGGTTTTCGGGTCTCAGCGTGGTCAGGAGGTGCTGCTGTGGCCGCCCTGGCTCCATCGCTGCATCTGGAGGGGTGTCAGAAGGTGGCTCAGCCTCTGAATTTGGGCGCCTGTCCAGGTCTGGGTCAGGCTCCGGGTCTGCCTGTGCAGCCGGCTCCTCCAGATGTCCCTCAGCTGGAGCAGGAGCCGGCTCTGCCTCCGGGGCTGGTGCTGGATCTGCTACAGGAGAAAAGATCACCCATGCGTCTGCATTTCCATGTTTTCCCCTAAGACAGAACCCAGCTGCAGCCCAAGGCCCACCACAGGACGTCCTGCCTGCAGTCTGTCCAGCGGGTAGTTGGTCTGGGGCCTGTCTTTGCTCCTGGCCAGCCTCTAGGGGTGCTCCCAGTGTGTCTGACACCAACCCCTCCCAGTAATCTCACATGTACCTCCAATTCCCCTACTTCCTCCACCTTCTCACCCTCAGGCTCTGCCTACTTTGGTTCTGGGTTGTATGGTCCAGTTCTGTTAGCATGGGCCCGGTGCTCCAGGCAGGAGTCAGACCTGGTGAGGTGTGCATGGACCCTGGGCAGCTTCAGGGGAGGAGCCTCTGGTCCCTGCGTGACTTTGGGGAAGGCGGCCTCCTCAGACCATCCACGGGCCGTGGTTCGCCAGAATCCCGGTGGCCACTCTCACTGCAGACCTGCTCAGGGTGCACCTGGCCCACAGTGGTGGAGAGGGTGTGGGAGTCCCCTTCTACCAGCTGCTGCTCCTCCATGTTTTCAACTGAACCCTGAAATGACATGACCAACTACTGCTCAGGAGGCCTCAAGCCCAGCCTGGCCCTAGTCACTGCTGCTTCTGCTCCGGAATCAGACCCAGTCCTGTGTCTGAGCAGACCTCCACCCAGGGGAAATGAGATTCACCTCCAGGGCTCAGGATAAACCTCGGTGACAATGCCGCCCAGACTTCCTGCCCATCCAGCCAGCCTGTACCTGGGGTGTGAACGTGCCTAGTTCACAAGGCTTCTGACTCACCCCCTCAGTCTGTTCCTCCTAAGCACAGGCTTTTCCCATGTGAAAAACCCTTACATATACACATACACTCACATGCACACACACACACACACACACACACATACACACACACACACCGCACACATATGCACACACACACATATGCATACGCATACACATACACTCACACACACACGTAGGGCACATAGACCTGCCCAGGTGTGACCAGAGTGGTGGCCTGGCCCAGAGAGAACTGCCCCTGGGCGTTCATGTGTTATTTCTGGGTTCTGCTGTGAAAAGGGCCATAGACGTCTTGGCCGAGTCTGGACCCAGCAGCAGCCAAGGTGAAAAAAATCATCACAGCTTTTTTCGGGGTGCTACGGCCTCGGGACAGGGGCAGACAATATGAGAAGATGTCGAATCTGCTGAAGTCTCTGGGCAAGTGAGCAGGGTAGCAGCTGTTTTAGAATGTGGTTGCCTGGTTTCCAGGGTTCCAAGTTCTGTTGGGCTCTGTCAGGTAGTGAGGTCACTGTGTAGTGATGTCCCTGCTCTTCTCTGAGGAGATGCTTGGGGTAGGGGACCAGGAGGCAGAGCCGGCTCCTGCTGTACCTGTGGGACACCCGGAGGAGCCGGCTGCACGGGCACACCTGGAGGCCGACCCAGACCTGGAGGGGCGCCCAACTCCAGCGGCCCCTCCAGCTGCAGCTCTGAAGCCAGGCCCGGCCTGTGCAGCGTTTCTGGACCACAGCGCTTCTGAGGCCCCTACTGCTGCCTCAAGAACCCTCTGCTGCCCTGGGTACGGCCAGACGAGAGGAGCTGCCCCTGGACTACATATCATGGCCAGCTTGAGACCTGCTTGTTCTTCAGCCAGCTGTCCCTAGCACATCAAAATAATTTGTTTTATCACCTCTCTTTGACAGTTTTATTTTCATTGAACATTGTTTTTATTTTTTCCCACGGTGTGATTCATTTTTTTCCCCTTATTTGAAATTGTTTATTCTTTTATTTTATTTTGTTCTTCTTCTTTGTCTGTCTTTTGTTTTTCCATAGTGTGACTCATTTTAAGTAACAAATAAAAGTGACTGTTTATATTTTAATTTGTGCCATTCCTGAGTGTGAATTTTCTTCATGATGCTGTGCAAGCGTCACTTCTATCTCGTTGCACAATGTTCCATCACCCTGCATGGAAACCCTGCACCAGAAGGACTCACTCCCCACTCCTCCCACCTGGCAACCTCTCACCTGCTTGGTCTCTCTGCTCCTTTACCTATTCTGGATGTGTTCTATAAATGGACTCTTATAACATGTGCCTTATTGTGTCTGCTCACATACTTTCACTTGTTTTTATCTGAAATACCACTTCTGTCATTTGAAAGGGAATCCCAGGTGGAATAGAGACCAGATTTTAAAAATATTTTAAAAAGATCTTTATATATAAATGTTATCCAGCTAACTCCTTCTACAGCCCAGAAATGATCTGGAGTCTCCACTGGTGGGGAGGGGAATGAGGCCCAGATGAGGTCCTGATGACAGAATCAGTTTTGCAGGTTGTATTGGTTGGGGTTTGTTCTTGGCTGCATATAATAGAAACTCACCTGTACTGATTTAACCAAATAAGAGTTTATTTGCCTCATGTATAAAGAAGTCTGAATGCAGACTTTCCAGGGTATGTTCAATAGCTCAATGATGCCATCAAGAAATTTAAATCAAAGCCCTGGCCTGATAGCTTGGTTGGTTAGAGTGTGGTCCCATAGCACAGTGTTTGCCAGTTTGATCCCTGGTCAGGGCACATACAGGAACAGCTCAATGTTCCTGTCTCTCTCTCTCTCTCTCTTTCTCTTTCTTACACACACACACACACACACACACACACACACACACACACACCCCAAATCCTTTGATCTGTTATCCTCACAGCCACAAAATAGTTGCCTCTTTCAGGCATTGCATGTGTGTTCCAGGCAGGAAAAGGGAAAGAATGAAGGATAAAAGGCAGAAGGCCTACTTGCTAGGTTTTGTCTTACATTTCATTAGCCACAGCTGGGTCACATGGTCATACTTAGCTGCAAGGGAGTATAATGAATATTCTAATTGGGCTATTAGTCACCATTTAAGAGTCAGGGTTCTCTTTGTGATATAGAACAGTGGTCCCCAACCTTTTTTGGGCCACGGACCAGTTTAATGTCAGAAAATATTTTCATGGACTGGCCTTTAGGGTGGGACAGATAAATGCACAAAATAAAATTATGCGACTGGCGTAAAAACTGTGGTATTTTAAAATATAATTGTCGAACTTACGAGACAAGTGTTAAGAGTGAGTCTTAGATGGATGTAACAGAGGGAATCTGGTCATTTTTTAAAAATAAAACATCGTTCAGACTTAAATATAAATAAAACGGAAATAATATAAGTTATTTATTCTTTCTCTGTGGACCGGTACCAAATGGGCCGGGGGTTGGGGGCCACTGATATAGAAGGTTGAAACAAATGTTGGGTGGTCAGCTAACAGTGTCTGACACAGAGTTCCACAGTGTCCCAGTGAGATCCACACTGAGCTGAAGACTTGGCGGCTGAACTTGGCAGTCTAGTTCCAGGACAGTAGAAGAGGCTAAAACTGCCATCATCGTAGTATGAAGAAAAGCTAATAATGGCTTATCAGCTCTTCCTCTGCTGCTCCAGAGAGTCAGTGTCTCCCAGAGGGAAGCTTTGACATGCCTTTGGTGCCACAGTTTTTACCTCTGGTACCCCGCCAGGGGATGGCCCTTGATCACATGGATCTGGTGGCCAGATAGTTGCATTCTTAAGTCCCATGATACTAAAACAATGGGAGAGAAAGTTCTTGGCAGGCTGCCACCCCAGGCTGCCACTGAACAGAGAGCAACTGACATACATCCTAATCTGTGGAAGAGGCCTGTTTGCTTGCCCTGGAGCTTTGGAGGGGCAGGCTTCAGGTTTGGCACACGACTAGGGGCCTAGAGATGGGTGTGTGCTCCCAGGGAACATTGGCCAGTGTGCGACATCTTTACACTGTTCCTCTGCCTCCCTACAGCTCCCCTATCTCTCAGACAGGTGTTTATACATGTGTGGAGCCCTGGTTTTGAGGACTGCACCCAAGGGATGCCTCTCGATTGGCTCACACTGTGGTCAATGGGGCTCATGCTTTGGTCCCCCAGGACAGGGCATATTTGTATATTTTAAAAGCTGCTTCCTGAGGATCTGGTTTCTAGTTAGCCTGAATTTAGACGCTGACGAGGGTCCTCCCCTTCTGGACACTGGTAGGTCTTGGCACACCTTCACCTACTAGGAACCATTGAAAAGAAAAAGATTTTATCGCAAAGGTTAGAGCAGTGGAAGTCAACCTGGTCCCTACCGCCCACTAGTGGGTGTTCCAGCTTTCATGGTGGGTGGTAGCAGAGCAACCAAAGTATAAATAAAAAGATTTAACTATAGTAAGTTGTTTTATAAATATTTATTCTGCAAACTTAGCAAAAATCTGACATAAAGTACTTGGTAAGTAATTATTATTATATGCTTTAACTTGCTGTAACTCTGCTTTATAAATTTTATAAAGTAAAGTTACTCCCCTATTTTATAAATCATCATTACTGTGGAACCGGTGGGTGGTTAGAAAATTTTATTACTAACAGAGATACAAAAGTGGGCGGTAGGTATAAAAAGGTTGACTACCCCTGGGTTAGAGAGACAACCAAGAGCTATATCAGGTTTGAATGATAAGGTTCATCTCCTACACAAAGCCACCCCTTCAAGACTGAAGAGGTGGCTGTTTTATCTGATGCATAAACAAAATGAAGAAACAAAGGAATATGTCCTAAACCAGAAAAGAAAAAGAGATAAAATCTCAGGGGGAAAATGAAAGAAAACTGTCAAAGGGATACTCTTTAATGACTTATTAAGCACCCATATCATTTTCATTCAGAAACTCAGGATGACATAGTTTAAGACGGATTTGTGAAGGTCCCCTACCCTCCCTCCTGCCCTGCACCCTGTCTTCTCATCCAAAATGACATCCCCCACTGGCACTGAGCCTACAATTCTACCATTAGAAGTTCATTGTTTTGGCCTTTCTTTTCACATCTTTGATTAAAAAAAACAAAAACAACTTAATGGCTCTGGAGTTATAATAATAATAATAAACAATTTTACATGGTTTTGACTTGACTTTCAATCTAAAAGAAACAAAAATTCTAGTAAATTTTTATGAGGTACAGGTGGAAGGGAGACAGCTGGTCCAGTTAAGTTGCAGGGAACCAGGACAGATGAAGTGTTCAGCTCTTACTTTGTCAGTTTAAGCACCTCTTTTTTCATTCTCCCTCCACACGCTACGAGCCTTTAATTATAATCTCCAGCTTCTCTGTTATCCATTTCTGCAGGCAGTCAGGACATATATGAAGGATCTGATGTGCACAAAAGCTGTAGTTCCCAACCTTGACTCTCATCAAACATTAGAATCAATAGGGGATATTTTTAAGATTTCTAAGAGTGATTCTCTTCTTTTCCTGCTCCTTGAGGGCAGGAATCAGTATCATGCATTTCCTAGCATCTAGCACAGTGCTTGAGATTTGGTCAACACCAAATATCTGTGGAATGAATTCAAGGTTGCTGGCCGTGCAGTTATTAAAGGTCAGTGAGTCAATAGGAGGGTGCAGGTTATGCTGCTGTAACAAAGAGCTCAAAAATCAGAGTGGCTAAACACAACAGAGGTTTTTGTTTCTCACTCAAAATGCCTGTCCTTTGTGAATTTTGCTGTGTCATCCTTACTCCTGACCTCAAGCTGGTCATGATCTGCCAAATTGCCAGTTGCTGTCTAGAGAGAAAGGATGCATGGCAAAATTTTAATTTTTTTTTTGTATTTTTCTGAAGTGAGAAGCAGGGAGGCAGAGAGACAGACTCTTGCATGAGCCTGACTGGGATCCACCCAGCAAGCCCACTAGGGGGTGATGCTCTGTCCATCTGGAGCATTGCTCCATTGCAACTGGAGCCATTCTAGTGCCTGAGGTGGAGACCATGCCATGGAGCCATTCTCAGAGCCCGGGCCAACTTTTCTCCAATGGAGCCTTGACTGTGGGAGGGGAAGAGAAGACAGAGAGGAAGGAGAGGGGGAGGGGTGGAGGAGCAGATGGATGCTTCTCCTGTGTGCCCTGGCCTGGAATTGTACCTGTGATTTCCACATGCTGGGCTGATACTCTACCACTGGGCCAGCCAGCCAGGGCCTGCATGGCAAATCTTATACTTGTTTTTAAAGCTTCGGCTTGGACGTGATGCATTACTGATGCTCAAATTTCATTTGGTAAAGCAAATCACATGGCCATATCTATCTTCAAGGAAGAAGAAAGTGCAGTTTCTATGTGTTTAGGAGAAGAATGAAAAAATTTGGTGGTGGCCAGCACTAATCACTACCGCAGTGGACCACAGGAACAAAAAAGGGGAGGGGAACTAACATGTTATGTACCTACCAAGAACTAGAAGTTTTTACTTATCTCTTCAAGCTTTTATTACTATTATTTTTGCAAGAGAGACACACACAGAGACCCAGAGAGATAGAGAGAAACAGATAAAAAGGGAAAGAGATGAGAAGCATCAATTCTTTGTTGTAGCTCCTTAATTGTTCATTAATTGCTTTCCCATATGTATCTTGACCAGGGGGCTCCAGCCAAGCTAGTGACCCATTGCTCAAGCCAGCTACCTTGGGCTCAAGCCAGCGACCATGAGGTGGTCATGTCTATGATCCCATGCTCAAGCCAGCGACCCTGCGCTCCAGCTGGTGAGCCTGCGCTCGAGCCCAATGAACCTGCACTCAAGCCAGCGACCTGGGTCTTCTGCATTCCAGTCCGATGCTCTATCCACTGCGCCACTGCCTAGTTAGGCCCTTCTTTTCTTTCTTTCTTTCTTTTTTTTTTTTATAATAGAAACTCTAATTTTTAGCTGTGCAGATGGCTGTCTGAAATAAAAGTCTAATTTTTCCATCTTTTTTCCCCCAGTCAGTTCTGTTTGAGGGGATACAGCTTTCAGGGAACTAACTGTGATGGTTTCTTTAATGTGTCAACTTGACTGGGTTAGAAAATGACCAGATAGCTGGTAAAATGTGACCTCTGAGTGTGTCTGTGAGGTGTCACTGGGATAAGCTAGCATTTCAGTCAGTAGACTGAGTGAAGAACTTGCCCTAGCCAATGTGGTGGGCATCACTCAGTCAGTGAAGGGCCTGGAAAGGACAAAAAGGCGGAGGGAGCTCAGATTTGCTCTCTTTCTGCTTGAGCTCAGACATCCATCTTCCTTTGTGTTGGGACTTCGGTGCTGCTGGTTCTCTGGTTTTTGCATTTGGTCCTGGTTCTCAGACCTTCCATTTGGCTGCAGACTGGGACTACACCACTGACTTTCCTGGGCTCCTAGTTTGTTTACATGAGCCAATCTCTCGTAGTAAATCACATTCTCTTTCTCTCTCTCTCTCATCGTTCTCTTTCTCTGGAGAACCCTTACTAATACACTTCCTTAAAAAAAAACCTGGCATTTCCATCTCTTCTTTTTGTTAGTTACCCTTCCTCTGTCCTGCCTCCTGGAATGTGGATATGGTGTCTGGGGCTCTGGTTGACCTCTTGGAACGTGAGGACAAGCACCCCACACAGAGGGATGACGGACGAGTGGACTGGAAGGAGCCTGGTTTCCTGAAAGTTTGGTGGAGCGATCATATCAACCTCAGACTGCCTAGGTGACAGTGAAATTCTTCTATCTTGTTTAAGCAACTGTATTTAGGTTTTCCGGCTCATGCAGGTGTGCTGCACTACTCCCTGATTACACTCTCGGCAAGTGCACACATCTGGAGGTGCCCAGCACACTGGTAAGCGACTTGCTTATTCAAAGCTCAGGTCACTGCTGCCTGATCGATCAGCCACCATCCTGAGAGCCGTGCAAACCCATGGGAGGAGGGGGACTGGCCTGCTTGAAGCTCTGGCCCGGGACCTTTGAACCAGCCCAGGCTTTCTTTCTACAACTGATGCTGATAACAGACAGTTGAGCTGGGATATAAACAATTTGGAGGAGCTGTGGCACCACTCCAGTACACATACAAAGAAATATTACCTTGTAGCTATAGAGGCAGTGACGTCAGCCGCTTTTTCCAAGACCCCTGACCAACCTATATAAACCCTGCTCCGTCCCTCCCTCGAGGCCGACACGGCTTAGTCTGTCTCGGCCAGCCTGCACCCGAGTGATTTAAATAAACTTTCCTTTTGGCAGATACCAGCCTTGTGCTTTTGGCCCAGCTCTCCCCGGTTCTCACCCATAGACCCGGGAAGGGGTCTAGCCTGTCAGCCATCTCATACGGGATAAAGCCGCCCAGCTGGAGTCCTCTCCAGCTCTGACCTCGTCGGGGGTTTATACCAACCTGCCAGTTGCCAAGAGAAGCTGAAAGGAGGCTGTGCCCCTTCCCCAGTGGACCAGCCCCCGTTCCAACCTTTCACTGACAACCACATCTCAAAGCCTGCATGTGGAGGGTAAGGGGGGGCAGGATGGTGGAGCAGGAGCACTGGCCCAGGAGGCCTGGGCACCCCTTCAGTTCTTTCTCAGGCTCCCCTTCATTTTCTTTAATGGAGAGAGGCTGGACTAGCCTGGGAACGTTCAGACTGTTTTAAGCAGCAGAAAGTGTTTTTCATACAAAAACCGAATATAAAACAGATATGAACAGAACTTGTGACCTATCCAATCCCTAAGGTTCCATCCCCAGATGGCCTTGGGGTGACTCCTGAGGTGTCTTAGGAGCACAATCTGAAAGACACACCATTAACTGATTCCCCACGCTGGGCACCTGGGCAATGTCGTGCCCTTCCTTGTCTTGGGTTCCCCGAGGCCGCCGGCTCTGAGTGCTTCTTTGTGCAGTGAAGGGACGGATGTGACTCACACTCAGGTGGCCGAGGGGACCTCTCCCTCTTTGCAGTTCTAAGCTATGTACTTCATTGAGTTTAGCTGGGACTTAGTAGACATCACAAAGAGCGATGGATGTGGGAAGTTTTGCTGGTGCTGCAGGATTAAAAATGTCAGCTCCTTTAGCCACCTGAGCCACTGGGGAAGGAATTATGCCACAGATCACGAAATGAGGACGAAGATATAAATCCTTCATTTGAAAATTGTGCATTCTAAACTGTAAGGTAGAAATGTTAAATTCAAACATCTAAAGCCCATTGTCATGGTCACTATTAATCACCGGGGGCAGTAATTGTGTAGTTCATTGGGCTGTGTGAGGACAAATGAGGTGACGCACACATATCACATATTAAATGCGCAGATCACTGACTCTGCTCTTATAGTCAATGGTGGGACTTCAGTGGGTTTTTTAAATTGAATTGGGTAAGGAAGTGAGCCCTTTGAATATAGTTATTTACTGCTATTGTTATTTAATGTGCAAATGTTGGAAAGTGTTAAGTGGCCATGTTTATTAATCTTTTCCTTAAAAGTTGCAAATATCCATGTTAGGGCCAGGCATCTGGGCAGGGCTGCCCTTTCAAGTACTCTTCAAGCCTTAGCTGATCGAGTCCTTCGGCCTGAGGTGGGTACTGCTAGGGTGCCAACCTTACGATCCAGGCAGTGGTTCTCAGAGCAAGCCTACAGGAAGTCACAGAGACCCACAGAAACTAGTTTCCTTTAAGGAGAGGAATCATGAGCAAGAGGAGGGGGGAGGCCTTGAGCATGTGGGGGGTGGGTGCACAGAATCCCAGAGGCAGGCTGTGTAAAGTATGAAAAAAGCCATGCAGGAAATTCTGGTAAACCCCACAGGATGCCTTCTGAGAATCACAGATGGTTCTGAAACCTACCTAATCTGAAAGAATGGTGGAGAAGAAATGTTCACCAGAGCCGTATCTGATTCCAGACTTTCACCCCCTAGCCTGGATTTGAGCATGGCATGCCCAAGTTCTTTCAAAGCCATCCTGAAGAGAAGCTCCCTTGCTTTTAGCTTTTCCCAGGATGACCAGCCCACCTGCCACTGGATTTGGCAAGTGGCCGCAGCTCTGCCTCTTTTCTGAAGTGAGAAGCCGGGTTGGGGGGCAGTCAGACAGATTCCACATGCACCTGACTGGGATCCACCCTGCATGCCTACCAGGGAGTGAGGCTTGGCCCCTCTGGGGTGTTGCTCCGCTGCAATCAGAGCCATTCTAGTGCTTGAGGTGGAGGCCTTGGAGTCATCCTCAGCGCCCAGGCCAACTTGGCTCCAAAGGAGCCTTGGCTGCAGGAGAGTAAGAGAAACAGAGAGGAAGGAGGGGAGAAGGGTGGAGAAGCAGATGGGCGCTTCTCCTGTGTGTCCTGGCCGGGAATCGAACCCAGGACTCCCGCACGCGGGGCCATTGCTCTACCGCTGAGCCAACCGGCAGGGCCCGTAGCTCTGCCTCTTGAGCTTGCAGTCCTGGCCGGCCAGGGAGCAGCTTTGTGAGCTTGGGCCAGGGAAATTGCTCTGTAAACTACAAAGGGCTGTGTGTGAAGGCATAGGGGTAATATTCATGGTGCTCTTCAGTGGATGACAATCTCAGCTGGTAACAAGTGACCTTGCTGATGTGGATACTGAGAAACATTTTTGGACCTCCTCTCATCTGCAGCATAGCTTAGTGATTGCCCAACAACACCTTCTGAGTCCACTGAACATTTCTTTTCTTTCAAACTAACTGCACACCACCACACTGAATACCCACCCTAGACTCTGGTACTCTATTCCCTTTGCCTAGTGTATCTTCCTTACCTCTCCACATTTTTAGCACCTTTACGTCTACTTGTCCTTCAGGACTCTGTTTACTTATCACCTCCTCCAGGAAGTCCTCTCTGATTACTTTCTTGTCACCCCCCCCCCCCCCACACACACACACCCAGGTTGATTTATGTGCTCTTTCTCTGTGTTTCCATAGCAATTTCTGTTTTCCTAGCATGGGGCGCAGCCCATTGTATCTGTCTTATTTTTATTTATTTTTTTATTTTTACTTTTTTGTGATAGAGACAGAGTCAGAGAGAGGGACAGATAGGGACAGACAGACAGGAAGGGAGAGAAATGAGAAACATCAATTCTTTGTTGCGGTTCCTTAGTTGTTCATTGATTGATTTCTCATATGTGCCTTGACCAGGGGGCTACAGCAAACCGAGTGACCCTTAGCTTGAACCAGCGACCTTGGGGTCAAACTGGTGAACCTTGCTCAAACCCGATGAGCCAGTGCTTAAGCTGGCAACGTTGGGGTCTCAAACCTGGGTCCTCCACGTCCCAGCCTGATGCTCCATCCACTGCGCCACTGCCTGGTCAGGCAATTGTATCTGTCTTTACCACTGAAAGAGTCTATGACATGTTCATTTCTTCTACCTACAAGGCTACAGGTCCTTCCTAGCATTCCATTATCACTGACTACATAAACCAGAAAGGATCTTAAATATTCCTCAGTATTACATCTTCATTTTACGGAGGGGAAAAATGAGGCCAGAAAGATTTTTTTGGTGACAAAGACAGAGAGAGACAAAGAGGGACAGATAGGGACAGACAGACAGGAAGGGAGATGAGAAGCATCAATTCTTGGTTGTGGCACCTTAGTTGTTCATTGGCTGCTTTCTCATATGTGCCTTGACTGGGGGGCTACAGCAGACTGAGTGACCGCTTGCTCAAGTCAGCAACCTTGGGCTCAAGCTGGTGAGCTTTGCTCAAACCAGATGAGCCCACACTCAAGCTGGTGACCTCAGGATTTCGAACCTGGGTCCTCCACATCCCAGTCTGACGCTCTATCCACTGCACCACCGCCTGGTCAGGTGAGCCCAGAAAGATTTTGTGATTATTCTGAAGACCACTCAACTCCCTGGTAGCAGGATTGAGTCTGGAACTCAGGTTTCCTGACAACACACATTTTGTTACCACCATGTGAAACCAGTGAGATCAGGGCTTGAATGCTGGCTTCTCCCTGTACCAGTGCTGTGACCGAGTACTGTGCTTCACTTCTGAGTGTTTTGCATATATGAAAAATGACAATAACAGGACTTGAGACCCATCATGACTGCTGTGAGAATTCGTTAACCTCTGGTGAGCAGAGAGCTCAGTGCTTTGTTCAGAAAAGGGATGAGGATATGAATTCAAATAAAGCAACTGTTATTATCGCATATGGTTGACCTGGACCCATTCTACTGATGAGGCATCATTATTTACATCATGCTGTTACTCCCTTCTGTGTCAGCCCTATTGATGAAGACCCAAGTTGCTCATGGTTGTATCATCATAGCTTAGAATAGCACATAATAAATGCTCAGCAAATGTTGGTTGAGTGAGCAAATGGATGAAGTACCAAGAGACCCCGAGGGATGGTTGGATCTTGGTGGTCAGTCCAATGGCCCTTAGTTCAGGACATCTTTTTTGCCTTAGAATCTGGTTAGTCTATGTCTCAAAAGAGCCTTCCTTCATCCCAAACCAGAGGACCCCAAACATTTTTCACCAAGCATTCTTTTCTTGTCATACATTAGAAGAAAAAGTTGTTTCTCTTGAAGAGAAAGCAGGAAGAGAGAGAACACCTTGTCTTGAGCCCTAGCAACAAATGGAACCTGAAACACGCACGTTTACATGGTTCGTGTTCTTGGGAGAGGGACACAGTAATGCGGTATCTGGAAAAAACCCAGCTCACTCCAAACTTCTGTCAACTCCTTCCCTGTCAGTCTGTGCTCTCCTGCTAGTGAAGTCTATAACGAGATGACAGTTCCACCCAGGTTTCTGTCTTCTTTCCAAAGAAAATTTTGATGAAAAAGTGCAAAAGATACCTGTAGAAAAAATCCATACCCGGTAGACCGGCACATACCCGTTGTCATTTTCTGTGATGATGGACAGGTTCTATAATCTGCGCTGTCCGGCATTTTCACCACCAGCCACTGAGCGCTTGGAATGTGGCTGGCACAACTGAGGATCAGAGGTTTTTCCATTTTAGTTTGATTACTTTGATTTAAATAGCCACATATGACCAATGACTGCCCACCGTGGACTGTGGACAGTGGAGAGAAGGGACAGGAGAGGGTCTTAAACAGAGGGTTGACCTTGAAATGTTCAACTGGCCCTTTTCTGAGGTCCTGTATCAAGAAAAGGCCACTGGTTTTTCTGTGCTTTTTGACATAGGTGCACCTTGATCAGCTTTGAGTAGCAGCTAAAGGTGCATTCCTTTTAACATTCAAACCTCATGATTCTGAGCCCTCTCTTTCTCCTTTGCATAGGGGTTCTTCCTTCTGGGAAACCTCAGGCTCTTGTGGCCTTTCTCTTTCCAATGGCCAGTAGCGATTGAAACCAGAAAGCCTGGCTCTTCCGCTGCTGCAGTTGCCTTGGCCACTAGGTGTCACCATTGGTTTCTCAGCCAACCTCCATATGCAGGAGGCAGACACTGGGTGGCAGACCTAGAGACAAATACCGTGGCAGGGGAAGGAGAGGATAGGAAGTCGACTCCCTGAGAGGGTGGAATTTGGACTCACAACTATACTAGAGGCACAAATCGAGGGTTGAAGTGCAGGCAATGTGTCCAGGAAGCAGGATGCGGCACTGAGACTTTGCCTCATGACTTTCCTATACTCCTTGTCTGAGTGTCCTAAGGAATACTTTCTGCCTACATCCTAAGAGGCTTTGGAATACCTGTTCTCTTACCTCGATGAACTCAGCAGCAATCCCCCATCATAAAACTGTTTAATCAAAGCGCTCATCCCACTGTCTGAGTGCTTACTCTTCTTGGTGGTCACCTGAGAAGCAAGAGGTTCTCACAACAGGAAAGGTGGATGGACCAGGGCCTTGGTCCCAGCACTGCCACCCACTTTTGTATGACCCAGGGAGTGGCTCACTCCCTGTGAGTACCTGTACCAGAGAGAAAGTAAGACCTGCCACACATTTTTGCGGCTCTTTGATTTTGTTTCCAATTTGAGATGTTTAGTTTCCTGACAGCACAGTAGGGGCTCCGATCTTGCTAGCTGATCGAATACTAGTTTGAGAGTGATCAGTGTAGGTGGGAGAGACTAAATTTTCTCTCCAGGTGAGAGATTCAGTGATATCCCACCCCAAATTTCTGGAGTCAGAGAGACTAGGTTTGATTGCAGCCTGAACCCCAACCACCTACTTGACTGAGTATGTCTCTTAATTCTGAGCCTGTTTCCTCATATGCATAATGAGGGCAATACCTACCTTTCAGATGGTGTGATAGTTAATATTATATGTCATTCTGGCTGGGCTGTGGGGTGCCCAGATATTTGGTCAAACATTCAGAGTATTTCTGTGAGTGTATTTTGAGTGAGATGAACAATTTTTATCTGTAACTTTGAGTAAAGCAGATTACCCTCCATAATATGGGTGGGCCTCATGCAATCAGTTGAAGGCCTAAATAAAAAAAAATACTGGCTTTCCCTCAAGCAAAAGAGAATAAAGAGAATTCTTCAGCAGACTGCCTTTTTTTTTTTTTTTTTTTTTTTTGAGAGAGACAGAGAGTCAGAGAGAGGGATAGACAGACAGGAACAGAGAGAGAGATGAGAAGCATCAATCATCAGTTTTTTGTTGTGGCACTTTAGCTGTTCATTGATTGCTTTCTCATATGTGCCTTGACCGTGGGACTACAGCAGACCAAGTAACCCCTTGCTCAATCCAGCGACCTTGGGTCCAAGCTGGTGAGCTTTTCTCAAACCAGATGAGCCCGCACTCAAGCTGGCGACCTCAGTGTCTCGAACCAGGGTCCTCCTCATCCCAGTTCGATGCTCTATCCACTGCGCCACCACCTGGCCAGGTTTCAGCAGCCTGCCTTTAAACTTCATCTGCAACATTGGTTCTTCCTGGTTTAGAGCAGATGGCCTCTGAAGTTGAACCAAAACATGGGCTCTCTTGGGTCTTCAGGCTGCCAGTCTACCCTGCAGATGTTGGACCTGACATCCTCCATAATCTAATCATGTGAGCCAACTTCTTATCATATATTATATCTATTCACACACACACACACACACACACACACACACACTCCTATCTAGAGAACCCTAATATAGATGGCTATGAGGATGAACTGAAATTGCAATGTGAAAGTATCTGGTACAGTACCCAAGGCTTGTACAAGCTCAATACATGCTACTTTGTTACCTGGCCTCCCAATTTTCTTGGTTAAGCATTAACTAGACATCAAAAAACAGGAAGAACACTGAGAAATTGGGATTAGAAATTCACCGGCCAATAGTCTGTTAATGTTGCCCACTGTGAATGAATGGCTAGCTTCTGTCAAATTATTCCTGTGATGCAGACATTTCTTAGGATACTTCCCTTCCCCACCTAGCTCCATTCCCTCAAGTCTTAGAACAAGAAATCATGTGGCTTTCTTTGTTCTCTGCCACTAATTGCTTCTGGGTGGGCAAGAGTGGGAGGAAGAAGGTACTCCCCCCCAGTAGTCTCTATTAAAGCCACATGTGTATTTGGAGCCTGAAAGGTGAGGGCGTGGGTTTGTTATGCTTCTTTAGCTACAGAAGACTCTTTTCAACTGTGAGTTTCTTACCAATTGATAGCAATTAGAATTATTTTTAGCATATCTGAAAACTTTATCTTCCTATTGCACTTTGGAAATCTGAAGTGCTTTGCTACTGAGAACTTTTTTCCTATTTATGATTAACATTATAATAAAAAGGTCCCACTTACAGTACTGCATTTAGGTCATTTAAAAATACTTTATTATTCTCACAGCTTAGAGCTTGTTCTGTGCATTAGTTTTCTATTGCAGCATAACAAAATACTGTAAGCTCAGCAGTTCAAAACACACCAATTTATTATCTCCCAGATCTGTAGGTCAGATATCTGGACCTCATATAGCTGGATTTTCTGCTCAGGGTCTCACAAGATTGAATCAAGGTGGCAACCAGGCTGCTTTCTCATCTAGAGATCTGTGTTCCCTTCTAGGTGTATTCAGGTTGTTGGTGGAATTTAGAGCAAGGACTGAGGAGCCTGTTTTCTTGCTGGCTGTAGTCTGGGGATGTTCTGAATTCCTAGAGCCTACCCTCAGTCCCTTGCCACCTGGCCCTCTCCATAGGATCTTATACTCTCATGCTTTGAACATCCCTCTTAGACAAGGACCCAATGCCTTAAAAAAATTACTTTATTGATTTTAGAGAGAGGAAGAGAGAGAGAGAGAGAGAGAGATAGAGACAGAAATATTCATCTGTTTCTGTATGTGCTCTGACTGGGGATGGAGCCAGCAACATTTGCGTATTGCAGGGGTTGGGAAGCTATGGCTCGCAAGCCAGATGTGGCTCTTTTGATGGCTGCTTCTGGCTTGCAGACAAATCTTTAATAAAAAATAATAATGTTAAAAATATAAAACATTCTCATGTATTACAATCCATTCATTTCCTACCGCTCATGTTCATGGTTGCGGGTGGCTGGAGCCAATCACAGCTGTCCTCCGGGACAACACCAAATTTTTATTGGATAATGTCTAATGTATACAGGTCATTGTGAGGTCAAGAAGTAAACTTCCCTCCTTTTAATCAAGTAGTCAGCTAGCTGATTGCAGAAACCCTTTTGACGAAGAAGTTGGCTAAAAGAAAAAAAAGATGAGGAGTATCGTACTTTTCAGCAGGAATGGACAGCGGAATTTGCCTTTGTGGTTCTGCAGTGTGTCTAATATGCAATGATAAAACTGCATTGATAAACGGTCAAATATAAAGTGGCACTTCGACACACACCATACTACATTTGCATTGAAATATCCAGCGGGGGACAGCAGGAAGAAAGCATGTCAAGAGCTACTGTGCAGGGTGCAAGCTAGTCAGCAGCAACTCCGTGTTTGGACCCAACAAGGTGACTGGAATTTGGCTAGCTTTGCTGGTGCTTTAGCAATTGTGAGAAACGGAAAGCCATTGATGTTGCCAATAAACTTGTTGATGATTTTTTGGATAAAGACAAGATAATCATACGAATAAAAGACATGTCTCTGTTGGCAAGAACTGTTCACGATTGTACCATCATGATAGCAAATCAAATTGAGGCGACACAAGTGAAGGACATAAATAATGCAGCACCATTCATTTCTCTTGCTTTGGATGAGTCAACAGATGTAAGCCATTTATCCCAGTTCAGCGTAATTGCAAGGTATGCTGTCAGTGACACACTATATGAGGAAAGTCTTGCTGTTTTGCCTATGAAAGAGACAACAAGAAGGGAAGATTTATTCAAGTCTTTCACTGAGTTCACTAAAGAAAAAAATCTACCGATGGATAAACTTATTTCAGTGTGTACTGATGGTGCTCCGTGCATGGTGGGGAAAATCAGAGGATTCATAATGCTTCTTCGTGAACATGAAGAGACCCATCCTAAGTTTTCACTGCACCCTACATCAGGAGGCGCTTTGTGCTCAGATGTGTGGTGAGCAGCTTGGTGAGGTGATGTTGCTGATCATTTGGGTGGTCAACTTTATTGTTGCCCGAGCTTTAAATGATCGCCAGTTTAAAACACTGCTGGATGAAGTTGGCAACAATTATCCTGGTCTGCTTCTGCACAGCAATGTGCGTTGGTTGTCAAGAGGGAAGGTGCTCAGCCATTTTGCGGCTTGACTGAGCAAAATACTGACTTTTCTTGAAATGAAAAATGTCGAGCATCCTGAGTTAGCTAACCCTGAGTGGCTCCTGAAGTTCTACTATCTCATGGACATGACTGAACATCTGAACCAGCTCAATGTGAAAATGCAAGGCATTGGAAATACAGTCTTATCCCTTCAACAAGCAGTGTTTGCATTTGAAAACAAGCTGGAACTCTTCATCGCTGACATTGGAACAGGTCGTTTACTATACTTTGAAAAACTGGGAGAGTTTAAAGATGCATGCACAGCAAGTGACCCTGCTCAACATCTTGATCTCCAGCAGCTAGTGGGCTTCACATCTAATCCCCTGCAGTCATTCAAAGTGTGCTTTGGAGAATTTTGTGAGTGCAGTCGTCTTTTTAAGTTCATCACCCATCCACATGAGTGAGCAGTGGACAGAGCCGATCTGAGTTACATCCCCGGTGTCTCTTGTCAGAGATTTTGAGCTACAAGCTGCTGACCCGAAGGCCTCAGACATGTGGGTAAATAAGTTAAAGTCATTGAATGAAGATTTAGAAAGACTTGCATGACAGCAAGCAGAGTTGGCGAGCAAACAAAAGTGGGGAGAAATGAAAAAAAATTCAACCCATGGACCAGCTGATTGTCAAAACTTGGAACACGCTTCCCGTCACATATCACACACTGCAGCGTGTGAGTATTGCTGTACTGACAATGTTTGGCTCTATGTATGCATGTGAGCAGTCTTTCTCACATCTAAAGAATGTTAAGACCAACCTACAATCACATTTAACGGATGGAAGTCTCAATGCCTGCATGAAGCTCAACCTCACCACATATCAACCAGACTACAAAGCCATCAGCAAAACCATGCAGCACCAGAAGTTGTATTAATGGTAAGAAGTACTTTATTCATCACTGGTTAGCAACAGCATAACAACGTTACTAAAAAGAATTCAGAGACTTATTGTACTTTAAAGGTGTTGGTTTTACATAAAATGCACACATTTACTTGTATTTAGTGTTAAATATATTGTATGGCTCTCACGGAATTACATTTTAAAATATGTGGCATTCATGGCTCTCTCAGCCAAAAAGGTTCCCGACCCCTGGCATATTGGGTTGATGCTCTAACCAACTGAGCTATCTGGCCAGGGTGCCAAGTGCTTTTAAAAGGCTACCTTGACTAGATCAGGCCCAGACACAATAATATCCCTTCTGATTAATTTAAAGTAAACTGATTGGGGGCCTTAATCATATCTGCAAAATCCCTTTGTCGTATAATATAACTTAATGATAGGAGTGTCATCTTGTATATTCACAAGTCCCACCCATGCTCAATCATAAAGAGTATGGACACTTGGGAGCAGAATCTTGGGTGCTCTATTTGCTTCCTAGGGTTGCCCTAGCAAGTACCGTAAACTGGGTGGTTTAAACAACAGAATTGATTGTCTTGTAGTTCTGAAGATTGTAAGTCAGTGATCAAGGTGTGTGAGGGTTTGATCCCTCTGAGTCTGTGAGGAAAGAGTCATTCCATCCCTTTACCCAAGCTCTTGGTGGTTTGCAGGCAATCTTTGACATTTCTTGGCATGTAGAAGTGTCAACCTCTGTGTTTTTCTTTATATGGTTGTTCTTTTGTGTGTTTGCATCTAAATTTCCCCTTTCTATAAGAACACAAGTCATATTGGATTAAGGGCCAACTCTACTCCATCCAGCATGACCTCATTTTAGGTAAAATTAAGTCATTTTAACTACAGTTAATTAACTGTAATGAAGTCATCTACCATGGCCCTTTTTAATATAAGGTCATGTTATGAAGCACTGGATGTAAATACTGCAATATATGAATTTTTGGGGACACAGTTCCACCCATCACAGGTGCTATCACAGAATTCTGCCAACCAGGGACTACATAGTATTATTACCACCATGAATACTAAATGGTTCCTTTTATGATTCTCATGTCCCCATAGTAAGAAATACATGCCTCAGATTTACAATATTTTGTGTATTCCATTTCCTCTTTTCCCCATCAGCTGCGGTGAGAAGAAGGAAGGGTGTGGGATGACTGCCCTGGGCACGAGAATGACTGCCCCTGGGCATGAGAACGTTTGTCAGGCATCATGAAAGGTTTTCTGCAGCTGCTCTATGTGCTCTCTGTTCTACCTGATGGTGGCCCGAGTCACTGCTGCGGTTGCACTTTCAGACAGGGAGCCTTTTCATGCCACCTCTAGTCTTGCCTGCTGCCCTTTCTCCTCTGACTTCAAAACCAGGGGTTGGTAAACTGCGGCTCATGGGCTGATCTGGCCTGCTGCCTGTTGTGCCTGCGAATGAATAATGGGATTTTACGTTTTTAAATGTGTTGAAAAAACTCAAAATGACAAGAATATTTAAATTCACCTTTCACTGCCCATAAATGAAATGGTATTGGAGTGCAGCCTCATCACTTGTTTGCGTGGGTCTGTGGCAGCTGTCAGGCTGTAGTGGCAGAGTTAGCTAGCTGTGACTGAGTGCTCTGGCCCACGAAGCCTAAAATGAAGCCTAAGATGTTACCGTGGGGCTCTTTCTACAAAATGTTTGCAAGCACCTGTTCTGGATGGTGATGTTTGTTATGGCACATCCTGGAACCCTTTCCACGGTCCCATCTGGTCCCAGGATGTGGATGTCATCCATATGTTCACATAGGCAGTCCTCCTCCTCCTGGGCATTTAATTCCCCCCCACCCCACCCCATGACCCTCTGCTGCCCATCAGCCTGTAGGCAGCTCTTGGTGGTTCTACTGTTGTAACATCTCGATCTCCATCAGCATTGCCATTGCTGTCACTCAAGCCGGCCTCCTCTCTTGCCTGGGCCACCACGACACCCTCTGTCTCTTTGCCTCCCCTCCTGTCTGGTCTCTTCTCTACAGGGCAGCAGTGTGGCAGTGTGTGGTGTGGTATTCTTCTTCCTTTTTTTAAATTTTAGTGTCAGGAAGGGAGGCAGAGACAGACTCCCGCATTCTCTCCGACTGGGATCCACCCAGCAAGCCCACTAGGGGGCTATGTTCCATCCACCTGCAGCCCTTGCTCCATTGCAACGGGAACCATTTTTTAGCACCTGAGGTGGAGGCCGTGGAGCCATCCTCAGCACCCGGGGCCAACTTAGAGTCATGGCTGCAGAAGAGGAGGAGAAGAGAGAGAGATAGAGATAGAGAAAGAGAGAGAAGCGAGAGGGAGAGTAGTGGAGAAGCAAATGGGCACTTTTCCTCTGTGTCCTGATGTGGACTTGAACACGGGATATCACATGCTGGGTGGATTCTCTACCACTGAGCCAACTGGCCAGAGCCAGCAGTGTATGGTCTTAAAACTTAATTTCTCTCATGCTACTCCCCTGTTTCAGGCCTCATGCGGCTGCCCACTGTTCCTAATAAAATTCAAACTCCTCAATGTGGCCTCCTAAACTAGGTCCCTGTCACTTCTTCATTCTCATCTTGTGCAACTTGCCTCTCACTAATTGTAGCCACAGTGATTTTCCTTCCGCTCTTCAAATCTGCTAACCCCTTTTCTCAGGGCCTTTTTACTTCCACCTTCTGGAATGCTCTTCTACCTGCTCTACTCATGAGTGACCTCTACTCATACTTCAGGTCCCAGATTACACATGACTTCTAAGGTCAGCAGCCAGCGACAGTGACCCTCCCCACCCCTATTCCTCCCCACTTTAGCTCACGGTTTGTCTTCTTGTTGGCACCCACCAACATATGTAATTTTATATTTATCAGTTTTTATATTTTTTATAAATATAAAAAAATTTTATATTTATAATTTATTAATATAAATTATATATTTATAATTCTTATTTTGCCTCTTTCACTAGGATATGAACTTCAGGGGGCAGAGAGTGTGTTTGCCTTCTCCTTTGTGGTCTAAAGTGCTTAGCATAGTGCCTTTCATATAGTTAAGTTTACAATGAATATTTATAAAAATAATAAGTGAACAGGAAGTAGAGGTTACAGTGGCGGTGATGGAGGAAACATCCCAGTGGGCTAGAAGCATCCCTGAATCAACTGAAATAGAGATACTCGTCTTTATTTTTGACATTTCTTTGTGGTAGCCCAAGGGCCTCGGCACTGGGGTTTCAAGAACTGGGTCGGCCACGAACCTGTGCTTTGGGTGCTGTGGTCCTTCACCACACTTTCGCCAACTGGCTCGCTCTCCTGTAGCCCCCGACTCCCGGTGTGTCCTCCTGGAGGAGAGAATGCGCTCTGCTTCCACGGCTACCACTCACCAGCATCACTCTGCTTTCTTATTGGAAAAGCAGTTAAAAAATTTAAACAAAGCACAAATACAGAAAATCATACAAAGTGACTTAATGAATTATTCCAAGGCAATCACCCGTGTCACCACCACTAGATCAGCAATAAACCTTTGCCACCATCCCAGAAACCCATTTAGGTCCGCACTCCAACCAGCGTTTCTTTTCTTTCTTCCCCAATAAGTAATCAATATCTCATTTTTATAGTGTTTTTCTCTTTAATCCCAATGTGCATCACAGACTCTATAGTTTTGGACATTTCAAAAGCTTTGCTATGTCTTTCTAGTCTCTTTCAGTCTTTTATTTTATCATCTAGAGATCCCCTCCATCTCTTTATTTTTCTTTTAATCTATCTGTGGAAGAACCAGGTGTGTTTGACCTATAGAATTTCACACAGTGTGGGTTTGTTTATTGCATATTCATGAATAGCTCACAAAGCTTCTGCAGATGGGTAGCTGGACCTAGAGACTGGCTTGGACTCAGGTTTGATTTCTTTGGCAAGACTATAGGAGGTATATAATGTCTGGCCATCTCTCTTTTTTTATAATGGAAGTGATGATAGTCATTCATGCTTACTTAACACCTACACCTGGTCATTCATTGTGATTTGCAAAATGGTGATATTCTCATTCCTATCATTCTTTCTCAATTTAATAGTTGGAGTACTTTTATAAAGAGAAAATACCCTTTACCTACTATTGGTTACCCAGTGATAAAGATCATATAGGGAGAGCAGGATACATCTTTGATTCCCCCCCCCTTTATTTAGTGCTTTTCAAGATTAAAAAAATTTGGTTCCCTATGATCTTCCAAAAAGGATCAAATATATGTAATCGTGAACTCATCAATTTCAACATGTTTGATGGGTTTCAAGCCCTTATAAGTTATTATCATTTGTACTCAAATTGTTCCATCTTTGGCCAGTGAGAGTTTCTTCAAGTTAGTTCTTGAATGTTTTTGACACAATCCTAGTAATTGGTAGTCTTCTTGTTAGCCAGTAAGATATGCTCCAGGGTCATCTTGTATATACCCAGACCTGGATTCAGCCATTACTTGAAGAAACCTTGTTTCTCTCTCTCTGTTTCTCTCTCTCTCTCTCTCTATCTGTTTATTTATTTTAGTGAGACATTGCATTTCACGACCTAATCTAGGGATGATCACAGCTAGTAGCTTGGTCATTGGTTCTAATGTGGACAGAGCTAGTGCAGATTGAAAAGACATGTGAGAATTGCTCTCTGTCAGTGGTCCATACACCCATAATCCTTTAGCCCTCACTGACCTTAAGAGTTTCCCAGAGCTGGATCAGTGGTGGCACAGTGAATAGAGTTTTGACCTGGGTTCACTGAGGTCCCAGATTTGAAACACTGAGGTTGACAGCATGAAAGTGGCTCACCAGTTTGAGCGCAGGCTTGCTAGCTTGAGCATGGGATCATAGACATGACCCCATGGTCATGGTCACTGGTTTAAGCCCAAAGGCTGTTGGCTTGAAGCCCAAAGTCACTGTTTTGAGTCTAAGTTTATTGGCTTGAGCATGGGTCACTGACTCAGCTGGAACCCCCTGGTCAAGGCATGTATGAGAAGCAATCAATGAACAACTAAAGTGCTGCAACTACAAGTTGATGCTTCTCATCTTTTTCCGTTTCTCTCTCTGTCTTTGTCTCTCTCTCTCTCTCTCTCTCTCACAAACACACACACACTGACATAAATAATAATAAAATGAAATAATTTAAAAAATAAAAAGAAAGTTTTCCAGAGTTGTTCTCTATGAGAGAGGGTGTCAGTTTTTCCATATGAGTCAAACTCTGGTCTTAGTGTCTTAGTGACACTGTTCTACCCGCTTAAGTTCTTTCATTAAAGCTTTGGTTAAAAACAGCACTACTTCTTCTTCTTCTTTATTTATTTATTTTTTTTACAGAGACACAGAGAGAGTCAGAGAGAGGGATAGATAGGGACAGACAGGCAGGAACGAAGAGAGATGAGAAGCATCAATCATCAGTTTTTCCTTGCGACACCTTAGTTGTTCATTGATTACTTTCTCATATGTGCCTTGACCACGGGCCTTCAGCAGACCAAGTAGCCCCTTGCTCGAGCCAGCGACCTTGAGTCCAAGCTGGTGAGCTTTGCTCAAACCAGATCAGCCTCCGCTTAAGCTGGCAACCTCGAACCTGGGTCTTCCGCATCCCAGTCCGATGCTCTATTCACTGCGCCACCACCTGGTCAGGCTTTTTTTTTTTTTTTTTTAAGTGAGAGAGAGAGAGCACATGAGAGAGAGACAGGAAGGGAGAGAGATGAGAAGCATCAAGTCTTCATTGCGGCTCCTTAGTTGTTCATCGATTACTTTCTCATATGTGCCTTGATGGGGGGGCTCCAGCTGAACCAGTGATTCCTTGTGCAAGCCAACAACCTTGGACTTCACGCCAGCAATCTTTGTTCTCAAGTGAGCAACCATGAGTTCATCAACATGATCCGGCAACCCTGCTCTTAAGCTGGTGAACCTGTACTTAAACCGGCAACCTTGGGGGTTTGACCCAGGTCAATACCTATCCTCTGCACTACCACTGGTCAGGCAAAAACAGCAGTATTTCTGCCTTGGCCCGATACCTCACTTGATTAGAGCATCATCCTAATACGCCAAGGTTACAGGTTCAGTTCCTGGTCAGATCACATACAAGAAACAAACAAAATCATCCCCCCCCCTAAAAAAAAGAAAAATAGCACCACTTCTTCAGCCCCTATTCTCAGTTGCCTCCCCAGGGGTACAGTCATCCCTCCAGATAGCCTGTTCCCAGAGTCTCTATTGCTTGGTCATGTGATTACTCCCTTTGGCCCACTGTCCTGCCATGCTGCTGATGGCCCTTCCAGGCTTCTCCAGCTGTTCCCCAGTGCCCACATCTGTCAAGACCCACATCAGGTCACACAAAGCCTTCTTGGATGACTTAAGTGTGTACCTCAGCTTTCACATCTGTGAAATGAAGAGAACTATACTCACCTCACTGTTATAAAGTATTATACCTCATTTCTGCGGGTTCACGTAGAGACATTAAGTCCAGTATGAATTTTGAGGAGTTTTATTATGAAAAAGCCGGTGACATACATGGGGCAATCCTCCTACCCAAATCATGCAGCCTTGGTTACCTCTCAGAGGCTGCTTATATACTCTTTGACCACACACAGGTGGGGGGAGACATAACATCATGACACAAGCTTACAGCTACATACAGGTGGGGATTCACAAGACATACATTTCACAGATTCTTCCAATGTCTCTCCCCTCCCTCCATTGCCTAGGGCCGTGATGGCGAAACTTTTTATAAAAACTGCCCACTTTTGCAGTGCTGGTCAACCTGGTCCCTCCTGCCCACTAGTGGGCATTCCAGCTTTCATGATGGGTGGTAGTGGAGCAACCAAACAGTGCCGCGATTGGCCCAACATGAAAGCTGGAACGCCCACTAGTGGGCAGGAGGGACAGGGTTGACCAGCACTGCAAAAGTGGGTGGTTTTTATAAAAAGGTTCGCCATCATGGGCCTAGGGACATGCTATTCCTAGGATTCAAAGAGGGGGAGAAAGAAAGCAATATAGAAATTCTATCTCCTATTGAAAGAGCAAGGAAGTTCTTCAAATACCTTACTACATCACCAAGTTGTGAAATTTAAATGACTTCCTACCCAGAATAAGGCTTAACACAGCAAGTCCCCAAAACACTGGAGCTTTTATTCTTACTCTAGCCCAATGTTTTGTGTGTGTGTGTGTGTGTGTGTGTGTGTGTGTGTGTGTGACAGAGACAGAGACAGAGAGAGGGACAGACAGACAGGAAGGAAGAGATGAAAAGCATCAGTTCTTCACTGCAGCACTATAGTTGTTCATCGATTGCTTTCTCATATGTGCCTTGATTGGGACCAGGGGAGCAGCTACAGCAGAGCAAGTGAAGCCTTGCTCAAGCCAGTGACCTTGGGCTTCAAGCCAGCGACCTTTGGGCTCAAGCCAGTGACCCCATGCTTAAGCCAGTGACCCTGCACTGAAGCTGGTGAACCCATGCTCAAGCCAGATGAGCCTGCCCTCAAGCCAAGGGCCTCGGGGTTTCGAACCTGGGTCTTCTGCATCCCAGTCCAACGCTCTATCTACTGTGCCACAGCCTGGTCGGGATAGCCCAATGGTTCTTAACACAGCTGCATGTTAGAACACTTGGGGAGGCTGCAAACGAACATGGTGACATTTTGTTTCCACCCCTGGAGATTCTGACTTAATCGGTCAGGGCAAATGAACATTTTCAAGTTCTTGAGGTGATTTTGAAGCAAGAGTTGGGAAACTATGCCAGCAAACTGCCACCTCTACTACTTTTTGGGTCCTGTGGGGTAAGATATGTCAGCACCAGTTTATTTATTTTTTATTAAAAAAATTTTTTTTTAGCAAAAGAGACAGAGAAAAAGGGAGAGAGATAAGGAGCATCAAGTCGCAGTTGCAGCACTTTAGTTGTTAATCGATTGCTTCTCATGTGTGCCTTGACTGGGGGGCTCCAGCTGAGCCAGTGACCCCTTGCTCAAGCCAGCGACCATGGAATTTAAGCCAGTGACCTTTGGGCTCAAGCCAGTGACTATGGCGCAGTGGTGGGGTTCAGCATGTTTGCACCGGTTCGGCAGAATTGATACCTAATTTTTTGTTGAGTGCGGCAAACCAGTTATTAAAATGACACTTGTAGTCAGGGTTCTCTCTAAGGTGAAAATCACAAATTTACATTCTTTACTCTTTTTTTAAACATTCATCTGTGCAACAGCATATTCTAAGCACCAGTAGTAATGTTTATTCCGTCCACAGGTAAAAAAAATTGCAAGTGAGGACACCAATCAAGAAGCAATATGGAAGTATCTTAATAACAATTTTTTTGTCAGATATTATTTAATATTTTTCATTAATATTTTAAAACTCTTTCTTGTAATTTAGTTTTATGTACCTCTTTTATTGTTCTTATTTAAGTATGAATTGCATGAAATAATAAACTACCTTTTGGTATATTGTCATTAGGGCAGAGAACCGGTTTTTAAATTATTTGAATCCCACCACTGTTATGGGGTCATGGCTATGATCCCACACTCAAACTGGTGAGCCTGTGCTCAGCTGGTGAGCCTGTACACTAGCCAGTTTCAAACCTGGGTCCTCAGCATCCCAGGTAGATGCTCTATCCCCAGTGCCACAACCTGGTTAGGCACGGAAGCACCAGTTTAATAAATTTTGCTGACCCTACATTTAGCTGGATTCTGTTACTTAAAACCAAAGGAGGCCTAATGAACACAGGAGTAATTAGTAATAAGAACCCCCGGGTAGGCCCTGGCCGGTTGGCTCAGTGGTAGAGCGTCGGCCTGGCATGCAGAAGTCCCGGGTTCGATTCCCGGCCAGGGCACACAGGAGAAGCGCCCATCTGCTTCTCCACCCCTCCCCCTCTCCTTCCTCTCTGTCTCTCTCTTCCCCTCCTGCAGCCGAGGCTCCACTGGAGCAAAGATGGCCCAGGCGCTGGGGATGGCTCCTCGGCCTCTGCTCCAGGTGCTAGAATGGCTCTGGTCGCAACAGAGTGACGCCCCAGAGGGGCAGAGCATCTCCCCCTGGTGGGCAGAGCGTCGCCCCCTGGTGGGCGTGCCGGGTGGATCCCGGTCGGGTGTATGCGGGAGTCTGTCTGACTGTCTGTCCTCGTTTCCGGCTTCAGAAAAATACAGGGGGAAAAAAAAAAAAGAAAAAAAAAAAGAACCCCTGGGTAGAGTTAGATCTTAGGCAACACTGGAACTAAAGGAACATCCCCTCTCGTATCCCCCATTGTCCCTTTGCTGGCCCTATCCACTGGGGTGATTGGACATACTGTTTAATAGTGTCCAATCTGTGGAGACCAGGTTCTATTTGATTTAGTAATACTTTAGTAATATATATCTTTTCCTTATCACATTAGCTCAACAAGTTTGAGGGGAAAAAAAAATCATAAAAAATTTCTACCCCTCACCCCACCTTTGAAACCAGCCACTGCAGCTGCTAAAAGAACCGTCTCTATGCAAATGTGATTCTGTCCTTCTGGTAAAGACAAAGAATCATTAGAGGAGTAGCCGCTGCTTGTACCGGCAGGGAAATGAGAAGAGCTCGTCAGCATTCGCTCTGGTACCTTCCTCAGCTGAACTGCCACCATGTCTCTCTCCATCTCACACTTCCCCTGGCCCAGGAACGTAGGTAGGGCTGTTGCCCTGCCCTCTGCCTGTAGCTCTGGGTAGATGCCACAGCCCCAGCCTTCCTCTATGTCGAAGCTGCATGACTCTTAACCCTAAGACTTTTGCAAATCTGACAATCGATGAACTCTACCTGGACTCCTAAACACCCCCAGTCTCTCTCTTTCACAAACACACCGTTCATCCAATGTTCCAACAGGGATATTTGCACAATAATTTTGCACATCGGGAGTAATGACAGAGTTGATGGCATGGGGACGTTGTGACAATTAAATGAGATAAGGCCTTGCGTCTCAAACTTGGCTGCACATCACAATTGCTGGAAGAAGTAAAAAATCCCAGGTTCATTAAATCAGCATTCCTGGTTGTGAGAGCTATCCATCAATGTTTAAAAATCTCCCTAGGTAAATCCAGTGTGCAGCCAAATTTGAAACCAGTGAGATAGTACTCATTATAAGCACCCAAGGAATGGTAGCTGCTTTTATTACTATAATTAAAAATTGAGTGAGAATTCCCCAAACTTAATAGACTGCTGAAATTGAAGGCTTTAATAGGACCCAGATTCATTTCTTCTTTAATTCACTCATCTGGCAATGACTGAGCATTTACTAGGCTCTGTGAGAAATTCTTGCTCCCTGTTTGAAAGTAAAAGATCATATTGCCTTCAAGATGAAATTCAAGTTCTTTAGGGCAATCTGGCCTCCTCTCTTGTTCTCACGGCCTACAACCTGCCAGCACCATCGCCCCCACGCTGGGCAGCCCCACCACTCCAAACTCCTGTATTCACTCCAGGCCCTCCTGGGTCTCTGTGCCCTTCTCCACACCCTTCCCTTGCTCAGGATGCCTTTCCTGCCCCCCTCCCTCTGCTTTCCCACCTGCCTGCCTAACAGGGTGGAATTCTGGATACAGATCCTGAAAACAGATGGTGCCCAGCGCTCACTGGCAGCCTGCTCTCCACCCCTCCGAGGAAGAAGCTGGCTGGTGTCCTGTCAGTTTCCGGATTCCTCCAGCGCCCTGCAGAGGGTTGTGATTAGTCCAAGGTCTTCTCTACGCAGAGAGGCTGGGCAACTCTCTCCGCTCTCCTGTGGGCCTCCTTTCCTCTGGTGGAAGGCTGCCCTGGCGCAGGCTGGCTTTCTTTTCTTTATTCCGCTCAACTGGCTCTGTTGTGCCAGGACCCCACACACCTGCTCCCCAGGGCCCCTCGCAGGGAGAGAACGTTCCTCTGGAATCATCAAAGGGATCAGGGCAGCTCAGAGCCCACTAATTGGCATGGCCTGAGACCTGGTGGATGGATCGTCTGTGGCCACTACATGAAATCCCATGGGGTTGGCAGCCTTAGGGAGTAACATGACTTTATGACCATAGATAATCCCTGAAGACTATTCTTTAAAGAAGAGACCCCATGGTGCCTGCACTGTGGGCACCTCACAGGGCGGGTGAGCACTGCGTGCTGTGATGGCTGGCACAGCTGTGGCCAATCTGGCTGAAGTAAGGACTTCTGTTAGAAATCTTCTACCCCTTTCCTTGTCTTGAGCTAACCTCTAGAGTGGCCCTGCTTGGAAAGGTCTCAGTGATTTCTCTCCATTTCTGGACCTGCGCAGAGGTGGACCCTACAGTAGAGGTTTGCCTGTCCTCTCACTGGGCCCACAGAGCCCTTTCTGCAGGAGCTGACCAGGGAGACTTACTCCCTGTCTCTCCCTTCCTCCCTCCCCCATCCCCTCTCTCAGCTCTTTTAGCTCCAGGCCTGAGCCACTGGAAAATTCAGCATTTCATCCAGGCCCACAGTGACAGCTCCTTTCTGCTCCATCCTTCACGATTCAGTTATTTTCTTAGGCACGGGGAAGGAGGAAAGTGTGCACTGGGAAAATTCCCTGAGGTGTAACCGACTGCCAAAGGGCCAAGAGGCGGGAAGAAAGCTAAGAACTCCAGCATCACATCAAAAGTTTATTAAGGGAACTTATGGACAGAAGCAGCGTCTTGGGTGGTAGATTGCACCAAAAGGGGACAGAGGCGTGATATAATAGCCAAGAGGCGTGTCCAACACAGGTGGCTTGTAGCCATGTGACGTAGGCTTGTTAAGAGCTGTCTAATTGAAAACAGTAAACAAATTAATAGGCACACATATCTGTGTAAGAGTATTTATTGCAGGTGACATGGGGCCACCCTTCCTGGGTTAAATGTATGATCAGTTTGCTTGGTAAGATGAAGTCTGTCATGTTAAACACCGGAATCATTTTGCCTAACAGTGTGTTTTACATGTTATCTCACTTCTAACTTTCACAAAAAACCTCCTGTAATCGGTGTAGTTATCCTCCCCTTTCAAAATAGGAAACAGATTCTTCCTAAGGTCACATGGTTGGAATAGATTTTGATGTTACAAACCATCCCCCAAATCAGCGTCTTAAAATAACAACTATTTATTTAGTTCATAATCCTAGGGACTGTTTGGCTGTCAGCTGGGGTGTTGGGAATAGGGCAGCACCAGCTCTATGATCCCTCTCTTCCTCCAGAAGCTAGTGGGGGCGGTTCACATGGCTGTGTGGCAGCATTCAAAGAGGAAGCCTGGATGGATGTGAGGCCTTTTGGTACCTAGGGTTTGGACTGGTTCTGCTTTATTTTTATTGTATCAGTCAAAGCATGTCATGAGGCCTGCCCAGGTTGAAGGAAAGGTGAAATGGACTCTATTTGTTGATGGGAGGAGCTATGAAGCCAACATAGCAAAGGGCATGCATATGGGGATGGATGGAGACCCGTGTCCACTTCTGCAATCAACTGCAGTTGTTAAGTGTCAGGGGTAGGATTTTAGTTTCCAGTTACGAAAATAGCATATTTACGTGAGAAAAATCCAAACAGTATAGAAAAGTGAAAATAAGGAAGAGAAAGTCTCCTTCTTACCCCTGGGATAGGAAAACAAATTCTAATCTAATCCTATTCGCCACCTGAAAACACCATTAATAATTTCTTGTATCTTTTATTTTTGATTAATTTTTTCTTTGTTATTGAATTTATTGGGGTGACATTGGTTGATAGAATTATATAGGTTTCAGGTGTACAGCTCTATATTACATCATCAGTGTATTGCACTGTGTATTCGCCACCCCAGGTCAAGTCTCCTTCCATCTCCATTTTTCCCTCCTATACCCTCTCTACCTCCCACACCTCTTTCATTCTGTTAATCAGCATTCTGTTATCTGTGGCTATGAGTTTTGTTTTGTTTTCTCTTAATCCTTTCACCCTTTTCACCTAGCCCTGCAACCCCCTCTTGTGTATCTTGATACAATTTTTTTGTGCATGTACATGGATGGGAGCCAAGTGTATACACTATCCCATACTTGATCCTTTTCCCTACCAATGAATCCAAGAGCTCTTTCCATAGCTGCACAACCAGAAGATGCTTCATTCCTTTCAATGGCTACATAGTAGTCAATGGAATAAATGTACCATGTTTTAGTCAACTACATTTCCTACCAGTGAATACTGAAGTTGTTTCTAGTTTTTGTTATAAATAATGCTGCACTGAACATCCTTCTTTGTATAAGTGCAGACTAGATTCCTAGAAGTGTAATTTCTAGGTTCAGCGTTAGATTTGAGCCTTGATATTTTCCTGAAGCACAAGCTCTTCCTAAACTAAGATGGGTCTCTGGTTACCAAGTGTTCCTCCAGGCTTTTCTAAGACTAGAAGCTACCTTGGGAACCATGGACCTCTGTGCATATATGTATATATGTGATGACGCTCAAGACCTTGCCATACCTTCCCTTCCCAGGCAGGCTCAAGAGGTCCTGATATATGCATTATTAAGCTCTCAAGATTAGTTGCTTTTTCTGTGACTTCTTTCATAATTTTTTTTTTTGAGATGTATACTACTGTGCTATAGGTCAATGACAAGAATCCTAGCAACAAATGTTAATATCCAAATGATAGGTCTAACACCTAAGTGAAGATTTCACAAATAGTGCAATTACCAACAAGTGGAAAAAGAATTAAGTTAAATTATCACTTAGCAAACAATAGCACAGCCTGTTGACATACTGAACAGTTATATCACATGAATTCCACCCTTGCTCATAGCAACAGTTCATGAACCTTAAGTATAGTAACAAATATGCAGTGAAGACATTTCTTAAGATCATGTTCTTTGATATTGTTTTGGGTTTCTTCATGGATTTTGATGCCCACATACTACCTGCCTGGTTGCTGGCTGAAGCCCTGCATTTTTACTCTTTATATATGGGCTTAGTCTATTATAAACAGAAGGTAGGTTACCATCAGAGTCTGGAGGTAGCAGACAAGCACACTGAGACCTCTCTGTATTTCCCACAGCCCCCGACTATGTCCCTGAGCAGATGTGGCCATTAATTCTGCAGAAGGGAACAAACAACAGGGGGTTCCTTTCTGTGATGTGGGGAGTCTGCGTTCCAGGGCTGTCCTGCAGGTAGGTTAAAGAAATGGGTTTCCAGAGAATGCAGTTTCAAAAAGTAATTACCTACTGGTTTGAGTTCTTTAGACAATTATAGGCATGTGCCTCAGACTTCAGAGCAAGAGGTACCCAGTCTCTCCTCTGCTGCTTAATAAGAGACATTGCTGCTGTCAAAGAGGTAGAGTTCTGAAACATTTCTATTTTTATAGCTCAAGAAAGAATGATGTTTTATCCCATGGTACTCTGAACAGTGAGAAACTTAAAGGCTAATTATTGCTCAGTCACATTAATTTGTTCAATTCTTCATTTGCTTATTCAACATTTTTTCATTGAGTGCCACATTGTGCAAACACTATCCTGGGTGTTGGACATAAAAAAGTAAATAAAACTCACCTGACTGGTGGTGGTGCAGTTGATAGAGTGTTGACCTGGGACACTGAGGTTCAAAACCCTTAAGTTGCTGGCTTGAGTGTGGACACAGTTGGCTTGAGCACAGGCTTACTGGCTTGAATGTGAGGTTGTTGGCTTGAGTAAGGGATCAGAGACATGACTCCATGGTCGCTAGCTTGAGCCCAAAAGTTGCTGGCTTGAAGCTCAAGCTTGCTGGCTTGAGCAAGGGGTCACTGACTTGGTTGGAGTCCCCTGGTCAAGGCATGTATGAGAAGCATTCAATGAATGACTAAAGTGCCACAACTATGTGTTGATGCTTCTCATCTCTCCCCCTTCCTGTCTCTCTCTCCCTCCCTCTCTCTCTCAAAAATAAACAACAAATAAATAAATAAAACTAAAATACAACCTCTCTTTGTATAATAAGTCAGCTCTGGCTGCATAATATCTACCATGTGGTGGTTTAAAAAAAACCCTATGAGCTAGTTTACAATGCTCTGGGTCAACAATTTGGGCTGGGGTTCAGCTGGTCAGTTCTCCTGGTCTTGGCTGAACTTAGTATCTGTAGCCAGCTGCTAGGTCATTTGGGTTGGTTGGCCCAGGAGGCTCTGATCCTGAATGTTTCATTTCTGCTCCTCCTGCTCTCTCACCCTTCAGCCGGCTAGCCTGGACTTCTTTGTGTGTGGCTAGGTTAGTTTCCAGAGAATAAATATGTGGAAGCCTGCCAGGCCTCTTAAAGATTAGGCTCTGAACTGACATAATGTCCCTTTAGCTATTTAATTGGTCAAATCAAGTCACAAGGCCAGGCCAGATTCTAGGGAGGGGTCAGTATCTCTTTATAGTCATGGCTAAAGAGACCTGGAAACAAGCAGTAAACTAATGGTGGCTGATTTTTGCAAATGAACTAGCTCAGTGCCCTTTAGGAGTTCATAGTCTGGTCAGAGAGAGAAAATTGTAAACATTTTTTTAAAAGATTTTTATTTATTGATTTTAGAGAGAGAGAGAGAAAGGTGTGTGTGTATGTGGGGGGATGAACAGGAAGCATCAGCTCACAGTAGTTGCTTCTTGTATGTGCAAGACCAAGGTTATGTACCAGCAGCTTCAGTATTCTAGGTTAACACTTTATTCAACTGCGCCACCACAGGTCAAAAATTGTAATAAGTACTATTAAGAAGGTGTCTCCTTCTCTTTCTTCTGCCCTCTGTCTCTATTCCTTCCTTCCTTCCTTCCTTCCTTCCTTCCTTCCTTCCTTCCTTCCTTCCTTCCTTCCTTCCTTCCTTCCTTCCTTCCTTCCTTCCTTCCTTCCTTCTTTCCTCCCTTCCTTCCCTCCTTCCTTCCTTCCTTTTTCTTTCTTTCTATCTTATTTGAGTGAGAGAGACAGAGAGAGAGAGAGAGAGAGAGAGACAGACAGACAGAGAGAGGGACAGACAGGAACAGACAGACAGGAAGGCAGAGAGATGAGAAGCATTGATTCTTCTTTGCAGCACCATAGATGTTCATTGATTGCTTTCTTATATGCAACTTGAACAGGGACTTCAGCTGAGCCAATGACCCCTTGCACAAGCCAATGACCTTGGAATGAAGTCAGAAACCTTGGGTTTCAAGCCAGTGATCTTTGGGCTCAAGCCAGCAACCCCGTGCTCAAGCTGGTGAGTCCATGCTCAAGCCAAATGAGCCCGTGCTCAATCTGACGACCTTGGGGTTTTGAACCTGGGTCCTCTGCATCCCAGGCCAATACTTTATCCATTGTTCCACCACCTGGTCAGGCTCTTTCTTTCTTTCTTTCTTTCTTTCTTTCTTTCTTTCTTTCTTTCTTTCTTTCTTTCAGTGAGAGGAAGGAAGATAGTGAGGCAGACTCCCAGATGTACCCTGACTAGGATCCATGTGCAAACCAAGCTATTTTTAGTGCCTGAGGCTGATATGCTCCAACAGAGATATTCTTAGAGCCTGGGGCCACATTTGGACCAGTCAAGCCACTGTCTCTTGGAGGGGAAGAGGGAAAGAAGGGGGAGGGAGGGGAATTAGATGGTCACTTCTCCTGTGTGCCCTGCCTGGGAATCAAACCCAGGATGTCCTTACTCCTGGCTGATGCTCTATCCACTGAGCACCAGCCAGGGCCCTCTCTATTTCTTAATAACATTTTTACATTTTGCCACACAAAAATCTAGTAACTCCAGTGAAAACACTTCAATGAGTCACATGTCTGGTGCAATGCTGATATTGTACATTTCTACTTTTTAATTTCTAAGGCAGTTGGAGCAGTGCATAAATATCACAACTACCAGCCCTGGCCGGTTGGCTCAGCGGTAGAGCGTCGGCCTAGCGTGCGGAGGACCCGGGTTCGATTCCCAGCCAGGGCACATAGGAGAAGCGCCCATTTGCTTCTCCACCCCTCCGCTGCACTTTCCTCTCTGTCTCTCTCGTCCCCTCCCGCAGCCAAGGCTCCATTGGAGCAAAGATGGCCCGGGCGCTGGGGATGGCTCTGTGGCCTCTGCCTCAGGCGCTAGAGTGGCTCTGGTCGCAACATGGCGACGCCCAGGATGGGCAGAGCATCGCCCCCTGGTGGGCAGAGCGTCGCCCCCTGGTGGGCGTGCTGGGTGGATTCCGGTCGGGCGCATGCGGGAGTCTGTCTGACTGTCTCTCCCCGTTTCCAGCTTCAGAAAAATGAAAAAAAAAAATATCACAACTACCAAGCTGTTGGTCATATTGCACAGTCAATTATATAATTACATGTCTGCCTTTAAAATACGTCATTAACTTTCAAACTGTTCCTGGGTTGTGTTGATGCACACTGAAGATCTGCACACACACCTGCATTAATTTCTTCAACTGGGAACAGAAAATCATCTTGTTAAAATGAATGATGTTCACAATCATTGAAAATAAAGCCATAGGCATAAAATAGGATCTCTTAACTATTTTTCACTCCATCAGAGAGTAAACAGCTGTAAGAGTATGCACAGCAGAGCCAACACCAGTTGCACCTGTTTAAATCAATTCCAAGTATTTGTTGTGCAAGAACATGCTGTTGTGACACGTCTCCCCCTCCCTGAGCCAGGTGAATCTCTGAGGGGAGGGGAAAGCCCTAGGTGCATGGTTCTCAAACTTCTGTTTAAGAATTATCTGGATTGGGGGGTGGCATAATTCTTGTTAAAATGAAATTTCTTTTATTCTCCCCTCTACCCTTCATTTTGCTAATTCTCCCATGTAATTTTTCCACAGGTGGTCTGGATCGCTCTTTGAGGATCACTGCCTTTTATCTCAGAATGAGAAGTTTTAGTTTCAGAAACTAAGCTTTTAAAAATGAATAGGACCTTCACATGTTGTGGACAAGGCCCACTGGGGGTGAGGATGATGGAGACGCAGAGACTCGACTCTGGGGACCAGGTTCAGTGATGTAGATCCACTTTATTCAGGAAGTAGGCTAGCTTATATACACAGGTTCAGCCTATAGGGTGTTACAGTGTGTTCTTCAAAGCCAATGGCTAAAAAGATCAAGGAGCTGCCTGGTTGGTGCTGAGTTACTTCCTTACAGTGGGCGAGCTCCCTCCTGGGTGTGCCTAGGAAGGTTTCAGGTGCTGAAGTATTCTCACAGCATTGCATCAGCCACAGCTGCTAGGAATGTGCTCTGCACTCTACCTACATTTCCCCTTCTCTTTTAATTAGGGCCAGTTGGACTTGATTAATGACAGCTTGTTGTTATTGTACCAGGGCCTGGGGGCCTGTCAGGGGCCATTCTCTGGTTTTGCTCTGCTAAAGTCTTCATATCTCTCCAGGTGATGGGGTGCTCACGTTGGCCATGAAGTCTTCTTCTGGAGACTCACCATTTCCTGGGTTGGAGGGTTCATTGGAGGGGTCATCTTGGGACACCAGGACTGGCCTTATGTTTTGTCCTGGGATACAAATTGGCTGAGGGCTGTTTTCTGGAAAGACACAAGCATAACCTCTCCTTTGCATTAGAAGGGGCTGTGGACCCCGCCACTGTGCCGTGGCTGGGTCCTTCCAGAGTCTCAATGGTAAAGGGGTTCAAGAGTGGCAACTTCTGCTTCTTTGGCTGGCGGAGCTGATGGCGCAGTTAGCAATTTGGTTGGTTTTGTTTTTGCGCGCTCAACCGCGAGTGTGTTAAACTTGGAGGCTAAGCCACTTTTCTCCTCAGTGGAGGGGGATGAGGGACTCCTCAGGGAGAGGGGTAGCCTGTACTACTTTTGGAATAGGGGGAGGGTCCTTAGCGGGAGTTGGCTAGTAGGGCAGGAGTGAGACCAAGAGGGAAGGTTTGTCCTTCGTGTACTTCTGCTGAACGGACGTGCTGGAGAGCTTGGGCCCAAGTATCCGGGTTCCAAAGAGGCATGTCCCAAAGCCAAGGGTTGAAACCTGAGAGGATTTCCTAGTAGGTACAAAGATCCTTTTCATTAACTTTAACTTGCCTACTCTGCAATAGGGCATAGAGAAGGTTTCCTATTGTAGAGGGTCACTCACCCATCCCTTGGATGCTGGTTGGGTCCCTGTCCAGGCACCAGTTGTGGACAAGGCCCCCTGGGGGTGAGGACGATGGAGACACAGAGACCTGACTCCAGAGACCAGGTTTAGTGATGCAGATCCGCTTTATTCAGGAAGTAAGCTAGTTTATATACACAGGTTCAGCCTATAGGGTGTTACAGCGTGTTCTTCATAGCCAATGGCTAAAAAGATAAAGGAGCTGCCTGGTTGGTGCTGAGTCACTTCCTTACAGCGGGCGAGCTCTCTCCTGGGTGTGCCTAGGAGGGTTTCATGTGCTGGAGTGTTCTCACAGCATTGCATCAGCCACAGCAGCTAGGAATGTGCTCTGGCTCCACCCACAACATGTCATCTTTTCTTATCAGTCAGAAAAAGCCAACTCTTTGTCAATCAAGTTTTCGCACATGGAGCAAACTTATGGAAAACTGAAGGTATAAACAGTGGTAAGTGACAAACCAAGAACAAAATTGCTTCTCAAAAAACCCAAGTGGCTGCAAAGGGGAGTGGTTGCCGCTGTGGTTTGTGGATGGGCCCATTGTGCTACTGTCTGAATTTCCTCTCAGATTGTAGATCTATACAACATAGAGTACACAGAGAATTGGAGGCCAGTGATTTAAATTCCTTCATTTTTTGGATAAATAATCTGAGGTGTTTTCTCTAAAGTAGCAGAGATTGAACTAAACCCCAGCTCTTTTGATTCTTCAAAAATTTCTAGTTTTCTAAAAAAAATAATGTAGTATCTTCAGTGCTCAGTCTACTGAAAGCCCTTTGGAGGCACATTCTCTTGTGAGACAGGCAGCCTGGTCGAGGAAGGAAGGACGTCCCTGAGAACTTTCTTTTTTTTTTTTGTATTTTTCTGAAGCTGGAAACGGGGAAAGACAGTCAGACAGACTCCCGCATGCGCCCGACCGGGATCCACCCGGCATGCCCACCAGGAGGCGATGCTCTGCCCCTCCAGGGCGTCGCTCTGCCATGACCAGAGCCACTCCAGCACCTGGGGCAGAGGCCAAGGAGCCATCCCCAGCACCCGGGCCATCTTTGCTCCAATGGAGCCTCGGCTGCGGGAGGGGAAGAGAGAGACAGAGAGGAAGGAGGGGGTTGGGGGTGGAAAAGCAAATGGGCGCTTCTCCTATGTGCCCTGGCCGGGAATCGAACCCAGGTCCCCTGCACGCCAGGCCGATGCTCTACCGCTGAGCCAACCGGCCAGGGCTCTGAGAACTTTCTTAGTGCCCCTTTCTGACGGAAGGACTGGAGCCAGCAGATCAGGGCTGGTTCTCTAGCCGAGGCCATCATGCAGGATGCCACAGGACTCAGGAGACTTCCTCTGAGGCCTTCCTGCTGAGCATGCTGTGGGCTGTACAGGGAGTCACCTGCCATTGGCCACTGGCCTCTCTATTTCAGGTTCAGGAGAGGCACCAGGACAGGAATCCCTACAAGATCTTCACACCTGCTTAGAGTCGGCCCCATGCCAGCTACGATGCCACTTTCCCACCTCCCTCCCACTGTAGACAGCACTAATTCATTATGACAGTCATTTCAGTAGAGCTAAAACCTAGTTTCACAGTCCTTCTCAAAATAGCTCTGCAGGTAGCCACTTTGGATCATCCAGTCAGCGTGAGAGAGGAGACTTGCTTGCGATCCTGTTTCTGAGTGATTCTGTCCAAAAGTGATTCTAAAGCTGACATTCAGAGAGTAGAGCTTACAAGACCTTGAGGAGGGAGAGCACAGAGTCAGGGCTTCTGAAGGGTTCCCTGCAGCAGCCCAGGTGCAACATGCTGGCTTCCAGATGGGCATGTGGCTCCCTTCCCATTGTGTGTGTGTGTGTGTGTGTGTGTGTGTGTGTGTGTGTGTGTAATGAAGACCCAAGATAACCAGCTGGAGCTGTAGGTTCACTTTGCAGCCATAGAACAGAGTGACTTCACTGATGGGGATCAAACTAAGTCCTTGACTTTCCTGGTACAGTTCTCAACCAACTGTACTAGCTCATGACCAACAGAAACAATAAAAGCTTGTTGCTCGAAGTGTGGTCTGAGGACCAGCACGTTGGCCTCCTTGAGAACTGGTTAGAATTGCGAACTTCAGGCTTCATCTCAGACTGAAATAGCAATTCAAACTTTAATGTATGTTCATAAATCATACAGTTGATTTATATGTACATGAGAGTTTCAGAGGCACCAGCTTAGAAAACTCACTATATAGCACAATAACTTCAAGCTGCTTAATATTTTAAGGATCTCTCCCATGCCCAGAAATGTCCTGGACTCCTTGGCAGATGTCCAGTAAGCATATGACAGGCCTCGACTGCAAAGGTAGCTCAGTTGCGTGCAAAGGCACTGGAACAGGCATAGACTGGCTTTGTGATCCATGTTCTGGAAAGAAAAGCCTGTTCTTATTTTGTGTAGCCTTTTTATTTCTCTCCCTTCAGTGATATTATTTCTTCCATCCTTTCACACTGCTTTGCACTGCCCTAATAGCTAACTTTCAGGGTGTCTTCCAATCCCTCTGGTTGCTTTGAGGCTTGTCTCACCCCTCCATTCCCACTGTCCTCATCTGCTTCTCCACCTCTGGCTCAGGGTACTGACCAAGCCCTGATTTTGCAGAGTACCCCTGATAAGGCTTTTCTCCACCTCAGCTGTTGCTGATTTGTGTCTGCCATTCAGAAGGGCCCAGGATCTTAGTTCAAAAGGCAAATAATAAGATCTGGAGTAGAACTGAATAGTGGATCCTGCATGCTGATAAGAGAAGCAAATTCTTATTCAAGTGGTCCATTAATTGGGGTCTTTAATTTATTCTGGAAACAACTAAAGAGCTCCTTGGGCTGGGACTCCCATCTAACTAGGCACTAAAAGGCTAAGTGATATATGCCAACTATGTTAACCAGGTGACATGCCCTCTAATCTTTTTTTTTTTTTGCATAAGGCTGGCTACTGAAGACTGCCATCTTGAAAGACTGCTTGACCTGTGGTGGTACAGTGGATAAAGCATTGACCTGGAATGCTGCGGTTGCTGGTTCGAAGCCCAGGGTTTGCCTGGTCAAGGCACATACAGGAAGCAAGTACTATGAGCTGATGCTTCCTGCTTCTCCCCCCTCCTCTCCCCCCTCTTCTCTCTCTAAATAAATAAAATCTTAAAAAAAAAAGGACTGATTTGCCAAGTGCCTAGTAATGGCTATAATCACTGTTATCCCTGCTAATGTCATTGCTGTGTGTCAAATGCCATGGTGTAATCATTTGACTATGTCCTTTTAGCATTTTGAAGAACAGTTATTAGAATAAACAAGTCAGGGTGTCTCTAAAGTCTGTCAGTGAAGGAAAGATTAGCTGTTGGAATGGTTCCATTTGCCTTTACCGTCCTCGTTCAGTCCATTAGCTGGGGGCACAGGGCACCTCACAGCTGCCACCCCTGGCTTCGGCTGACGGCGACATTTGGAGAAGGCAGGCCTCTTTATATCTGACTAAAAGAGCCTGTGGATTCATTCTATTTCCTAAACTCAGACAATGTTAAGAATCTGTCACCATTTCCATTAAGAGAAGATTAATGAGTAATAATGATTAATTGCTGTTGTACCACCGCTCTTGTGTGTTTTTCCCTCTGAGGACTATATTGGGTGAAGATTTCTACTCTTACAATGTTTTTAGACAAAACTGTACGATCCTTCACTGTACAAGCAGATCAGCCACTAATCACATGTGGCTTTTTAAAATTTAAATAAATAAAACAAACATTTACTTCTTCAGTCACACCAGCCACATTTCAAGTGCTCAGCTGCCACATGTGGCTAGTGGCTACTGAGAAAGGACACTTCAGCATCACAGAAAGTTCTTTTAGTGCTGACACGGCTCAGTAGACTTTAGAACAGGGGTCCCCAAACTTTTTACACAGGGGGTCAGTTCACTGTCCCTCAGGCTGTTGGAGGGCCGGACTATAAAAAAAAAGCTATGAACAAATCCTTATGCACACTGCACATATCTTATTTTAAAGTAAAAAACAAAACGGGAACAAATACAATATTTAAAATAAAAAACAAGTAAATTTAAATCAACAAACTGACCAGTATTTCAATGGGAACTATGATCCTCTCACTGACCACCAATGAAAGAGGTGCCCCTTCCGGAAGTGCTGCGAGGGCTGGATAAATGGCCTCAAGGGGCCGCATGTGGCCCGCGGGCTGTAGTTTGGGGACCCCTGCATTAGAAGAACATGGTCTGCTGAGTTTATGGGCCTGAGTAAATCTGACTTCTGCTTAGTAGCTGAGTGACTTTAGACAAGTCGTTTGATGCTCCGAAGGCTCAGGTTTGGCATCTGTTAATGGGGCAGTGCTCCCTGCCTGGCAGCTTAGTGGAGAGGATGGAAAGAGAAGGTCCTTCTGAGAGTGCCTGGAACCCTCACCCAGCATTATCTGCTTTCTCCTGCTCTTCCTTCCAGAATTACCTATTTCTCTGCACTGTTCTCACCTGCATTAGTGGGAACCTGGTTTGAGCACTGAGGTTGGCCTGGGGTAAAGAGAATCCCCTCCCCTCAGAGGTAGACGAGAGGAGCCTGTGATGTCCTGAGTCTGACTGCTGCCTGCCCCAGCAGGCTGAGGGAACTTCTAGGGAAGGGACAGGTTTGGCTTCTTCTACACACAAGGTCTCTATGCTTTCAGTCATTGCCTGCAACAAGTGGGTGGGTCACAATCAGCAACGTTTCTTACTGAAATAAGACACCTAAGTTTCAAGTGAATGCTTATAGAGCTCAGTGGTTCTCAAATTTAATGAGCAACCGAGTCACCTGGAGGGCTTGTTAAAACACGGATTGCTGGGAACCCCTCCAGAGATTCTGAGAATGTGCGTTTGAGTCCCAGGTGCTGTGCAGCTGCGCTTGAGTTGTGGCCCTGCATGGGACCCCTTCACCTGCAAAGATTAAATTGTCTGTATCCTTGGGCTACCCTGAGGAGGTCTACAGACCTCCTCAGGGTGTGATCATTCCTTATAACATAGTAACAATGTGAGCCATTCTCAAAATTAACAATAATGAATCAACACCTATTTTGGGTCATCTCAAAACCAACTGCATATGTAATTTTAGTGTCTGCTTTTTGCACTTGTATTTACAATTACATTATCACCAAATGATTTCCAGAGCTGGCAACATTTAACTTTTTTTTTTTTTTTTTTTTTTGACAGAGACAGAGTCAGGGAGAGAAACAGATAGGGACAGACAGATAGGAAATTAGAGAGATGAGAAGCCATTAATTCTTCATTGCAGCACTTTAGTTGTTCATCGATTGCTTTCTCATATGTACCTTGACCAGGGGGCTACCGTAGACAGTGACCCCTTGTTCAAGCCAGAGACCTTGGGCTCAAGTCAGCAACCATGGGGTCATGTCTATCATCTAACACTCAAGCCAGTGACCCCATGCTCAAGCTGGTGAGCTGGCTCAAGCTGGCGACCTCAGGGTTTTGAACCTGGGTCCTCCATATAACAGTCCGATTCTCTACTCACTGCTTGGTCAAGCAACATTTAACTTTTGATGTGGGTGTTTCTCAATCTGAGTCCTGTGGATGTTGTAGGCCATACACGTAGGAGTCCAGGAGTCCCTGTGTTTGAGAAATAGTAGCCTGGTGGGGCCGTGGTGGGGCAAGGTCTCATCACGTTTCTCACGAGGAAGGCTTGTGGTATTTTGAGTGGAATAATTCTTTTCTGTGCAGAGAGGGACTTGCCCCTCTTTGAAGGACCTCTGGCATTGCTGGGCCTTGCCCATTGAATGCCAGATGGTGCTCCAGATTCGTGCGGCAACCCCAAACCACTGTCAGATTCCCCCAGGGCGGCAGTCAGAGCTGCTCCTTCTCAGGTTTGCCTTAAGTCAGCTCAGCCTCTGCCCCTGGGGCCTCCCCCATTTCTGCTTCTCTCTTTTATTACTTCCAGGCTACCAGTAGGAGACTGAGAAAGCCCATCTCCAGACAGGTGGTGGGGCCATCTTTCTAGTCTATTGGTTTCCCCGGTAGAGGACAGCAGTGCCAACAACGCTCTGCCTGCCTTTTAGGTAGGAGTGGTCAGCCTGGACTCTCCTCCCTCCCTCTTCAGCTTGCCCTTCTTTTTGGCAGTGCTCACCCCTAGACAAGGTTCTCCAAGTGCCTCTGCTGCCTGACACTGTTGGCCAGGATGCTCCCTCCGGAGGGGTGGGGACGCCCGTGCCCTCTGCCCGCAGCCTGGGCACCCGAGTGCTCAGTGATGGTGGTGGCAGTGGCAGGAAGCAGCGCTGGGAGGCCTGTGCCTTTTGCTCTTTGTGGGTTTAAGTCCCCAGTTCATCTCTTGCTTTCTTGACCTCCAAATGCTCCTTCCCAGAAAAAAACCTGAATCAGTCTCTTGTCTTTAAGTTAGTTTCTGCCAAACTATGGCAGATGTCAAGTAGCTGACTGATGGTAATTCCCCCTGCCCCCACTCCATCAGGCAGAGGCTTAGACAAAGCTCAGAGAAGGCGAGGTGGGCAGCTGCTGAACCATCCTCGGTCCCGGTGGAAATAGGAAGAGGATGCAGGAAGGAGCCCGCCTAACCCCGTTAGAGCAGCTCGGAACCTCAGGCTGTCACTGCCTGGTGAAAGGGCTCACAGTCGTCGGATTAATGCTGCTTTAGAGCAAGAACACTTTCCTTTCTTTGAGAAACACGCGTGGCTTGGCCTGCATTTTTCTAGAAGTCACAGCTTTTCCAAGGGGGATTTTCCCTGGTGCTCTCTTTCCCGGGCACCCTCTCCTCTGCTTTCTCTCACACAAGCCCTTCAGTTTACCTTCTTTGTGTGAAACAGGCAGCACCTGCCATTCATCGGGGACTCCTGACAACTCCAGCCCCCCGGAGCTCACAAGGGCCAAACTTCTCTCTAAACCCCTGAAGGTCACTCTGCAGGGGTCCCGGGCCAGGAGTTCATGCAGTTTGGACCCTTATGCTGTAACCCTATTCCTGCCCATGACCCAACACCCTGGGGTGAACTCTTTGTCCTTGAGGCTATGACACAAAATGTGGCACATCTTAGATCCCAGATCTCAGACAACAGCCCATCTCAGAAAAACTCATAACCCAGGAGGCTAACAAGGGCTCAGGGAAGTCCTGAGGCAGAAGGAAGCAGGAGGGCCAGGAGGCCTGGCAGGGCAGACTCCCTGCTGCCTGCCTTTTCTCTCCTCAATATACTTTCCTGGACCCCTCCCACCTTGCACACCCCCACCCCCTTCATTCTCATCAAAACGTTCCTCCTTTCACATGGAGGTGCAAACGACAGATAGTGGCTAACAGCATTCTCCTTTCAAGATAATTGTGTATAACGAATATGTAAATTATAGAGAAAGAGAATAATATAATGAATCCCTCTACAGGTGTACCTCAGAGATGTTGCATATTTGGTTTCAGACCGCCATTAAATGAGTATTGCAATGAAGTGAGTTGTAACCTTTTTGTTGGTGGAGGGTCTTGCTGTGGGATAAACAGCTGTGTTAGGCTTGCTTGCTGGTTCCCGGCTGCAAGCACTTTGCAGGATTAGTGGGTGAGCACGTGGCAGGAATCCAGGTGTCTCTATGAGAAGCGATGGGTGCTTTCCCTCAGCGGTGCCTCCCAGATCACTCTCCCGGCACTGCACTGCGAGGTGCGTTCCCTGATTCCCTCAGGCACCACCCTGAGGGGTGGTGTTCCTGATCCCTTGTCTTCCACTGAGAAAGTGTTTTTTCTTTGTTTATTCACTCACCCGGCTCTGTGAGCCTCCAATAAATGAGTAATGGCTTGACACTTTCTGACTTTGTAGTTCCTCTACTGTCTGCCCGAGTTCAACGTGAACCTGCCTGGCCTCAACCACTGGCATTACCCTTGCCTTCAGTTTTTAAAAACACAACATCTTGAAGGTGCAAAAAATGAGGTATGCCTGTCTGTCTATCACCCAGCCTCAACATTTATCAGCTTATTGCTAATCTAGTTTCTTCTATACCCCCACACACCATTTGGAAATCCAACCTAAGACATTAGTTCTTTTCAGTACGTGCAGAGGGCTGTCTTAAGCCACAGTCTGACCACGTCACGTGCTGGTGAAGAACCCTCAGTGGCATGAGAGAGTCTACAATGCTTGGGGGGTGGGACACGGCCCTGCGCAATCTGGTACCATCCACCTTTACGGCTTCTACCCGTCCACTGCCCAGCAGACCCTACCCTTCCAGGCACACTGGACATTGTTCCCCAAAATGTCCCTTTTTAAAAATCTGTCACTTGATATAAGTGTTTCCTCTTGTCAGACTTTTCATCCTTCAACCCCAGCTCAGGGGCCATCTTTTATCTGAAGCTCCCCCTGAACTCTCAGAGTTAATCAGGCCCTGCTCTGGGCTCCCATGGCATAGAGACACTTATTTACAGCATTTATCAACAGGGATATATTACTGACTATAAGATAGGCCCTGTTCTAGGGGGGTTCCAAATCACTATTAACTTATTGAGCCCACATAATGCCACTCTCCTGAGGTTATGGTTAGGGAAAGTGAGGCACAGAGAGGTTTAGGTCACCCAGTTCCTAAGTTGAGGCTCCTCAGGTTAAGAAGCCTGGCTTCTTAACCATCCTCCAGGCTGCTTATTCTAGCACAAGTCCAGCACTTGTCAAATATGGGTCACAGACCATGAAGTCTTTGAAACCAGAGGCCGAGCTTGCGCTCCTCGGGTCTCTCATGCTAATGCGCTATCTGGCACAGTGCAGGTCCTGAACACCTTCCTGTGGAACAAACACAAGGAACTCTTCCTGGTCATTTGGTGAAACTAGAAGTTATGGACTCTTCCTAAATCCAGTTATAATTCTCACAGGGGTTAGGGCCTTAGGCTAAACAGGTTCTCAATCTTTCTCCCACCTAACAGTGCTGCCGAGTAGGAGGCACTCCCTTGCTATAGGGCTCTCTACGGCTCTCACCTGGGAAACCACACTTCCATGAAGTTGGAGGGGTACTTGGAGGCGGTGGCAGATTTAATGGCAGGAGCACTGGGTGCGTGCCCTGGGCCCCGACTTCTGAAGTGCCCCGCAAAACTCCAACTTTATACTTTTTTCTAATGACATCAAGTTTGGTTTCATATGTGCAATTTTAACATTAATAGTACATAATATTTTTTATTTATTTAAAAATATGGTTAACATGTATTTTTTTAATATTATTTTTTTGAATTTTAATGCAGTGACATTGATGTTCCGAGAAAACATCTCCAGATTACTTTGACCTTTGATTCTGCTGCATACTCCTCACTCAAAGTCGAATCGTCCTCCGTCACCTTCTATCTGGTTTTCTTTGTGCCTCTACCCTCCTCCCACTCCCTCCCTCTCCTTCCTCGCCCCCTCCCCACCCCTCCACCCCACTCCCTGTTAACATGTATTTTTATTTTCTCTGTCTCTCTCTCTCTCTTTTTTTAAGGGGCCCAATATTTTCTTCTCTGCCCTGGGGCCTCAACTGACCTTAATCTTCCTCTGTCTGGAGGTGGTGTGGGTTTCCCACGAATAGTTTGAAAAAGCCCACAGGTGTTTCTGAGAATAACTGAGCTGGAGCGCTAGTGTGAAATTCTAGACAATAGTCTCCAGATGGACTGAGAGTTTGGGGACATTGGAGACAGGGTCTTCCCCCACTTTCCAGACTCTCCTAAAGCTTATCCCTGAAGCAGGCTGCTGAGAATGAACAGCATTCCTTTCCTTATGGAAAACATTTTCTTTTTCTTTTCCCCTGATGTCCGATGGGTTGCTACTGGAATTAACTGCCCATGGGAGGGAACTCAGAGAGGAGACAGGAGAGTGAGAATGTTTACAACCTTCCTTGATGATTCTATTCCAAGGACTCGGGTCATTAGCTGCCGGCAGCAGACAGTATGCATAATTTCCCATAGTTAGTGACCAAATTTGGGCATAACTCTATTTTTTTTTATCCCTGAGGTGATTGTTATTTACTGAAAATTCTTTTAGCAAATCCTAGCAGCAGAGTTTTCTTTCTTTTTAAATTTTTTTTCTATACAACTTTCACTAATTAGAAGCTAATTTATTCACTGTCTGGCTATAATGTAAATAATGACCTAACTTAAGCCTTTTAAACCAGAAGTTCTCTAGTGGTAAACCCTCAACCCTATGACCTTGTGCATCACGGCATGCAAAACATCCATTGCAACATGGGGAATGGCTCAGATGCATTTTGGCGATTGCAGCAAAGACTATACACAAAACAAAAGCCAGATGCTAATAACCAGTTCTACTGCTTAGTGCGACCTCAGGAAAGTCATGCTGCCTAATTAGTCCTTGTTTCCCTCATTTATATGATAGATTAGGAATGTGGCAATTAGGTTTCTCTTGTACCCCAATGGGATGGATCAGTAATGGCTGCCTGGAATACTAGGCTAAGAAAGTACAGGGAAGGGTGCTGTCATTAATTGTTGATGTCTGCTGTGTGTGAAGGAGCAAGAGTGGCATAATTTACCAAGTGTTTGCCAGCTCTGGGCTTTGCGATGCCTTATGTCTGTCCTGGTAGAAATATACAGAATGTGTTCAATGTGTGAGCTGGCCATAGAGGCAAGATTGACTAAGCAAAAGTTTAGTATTTCAGTATATTATTTATTGGTATAGATCACCAAAGCCTCCAAAAGATGTGGGTACCCTGGGAGCTTTGGTGCACCCCAGAATTTGTTGTGCTCTGGATGAGCCTGACACCTACCTGGTCTCACAGAGTCCTTTCTTGTTTGTTGTTACTAACCAAGCTGGGCTTTTAGATCCCCAGGTCACCTGGCACGTTGCTGGATGAGGGTAGTTGGGGGACTGAGATCAGTGGCACCCCAGGAAGATATGTTTAGTTTTCTCATGTGTGTAGTATTAGTAGTATTAGAATACTGAGACATACAATTCTTTTTTTTATTTTATTTTTTAATTTTTTTTAGAGATAGAGAGAGAGTCAGAGAGAGGGATAGATAGGGACAGACAGACAGGAACGAAGAGTAATGAGAAGCATCAATCATCAGTTTTTCGTTGTGACACCTTAGTTGTTCATTGATTGCTTTCTCATATGTGCCCTGACCGTGGGGCTACAGCAGACCGAGTAACCCCTTGCTCGAGCCAGCAACCTTGGGTTCAAGCTGGTGAGCTTTGCTCAAACCAGATGAGCCTGCACTCAAGCTGGCGACCTCGGGGTCTCGAACCTGGGTCCTCCGCATCCCAGTCCGACGCTCTATGCACTGCGCCACTGCCTGGTCAGGCGAGACATACAATTCTTGTAATCTTTAAGTTTAGAAAAGTGTTCAGATATCCCAATAATGAATCCATTTAAGATATTTTCCCAGTCTTAGAGAACTTACATTACTTGTTTGAGATCACATAAAGTAGAGAGGAGGAAAATAACATATACAAAAAGCTTACTGTGAGCCAGGCACTTTATAGAGTTAAAAGTCACTTAGTCTTTTCATTATTTCACAGACAAGGAACTGCTGATGCAGTCACTGAGTCACTCGCCCACATCTGCATAGGAAGAGCTCTGATAATAGCACACATTACATCAAGACTTCTGTATGTTTGGAAACTGTCAAAGCATTTGTATCCAGTATCTTGGTATTTGTGAGAACCGGAGAGTGTTTTTAAAAAACCATTAATTATACAGATGTTTGTAGGCCAATTGCTAATATAAAGAGTTGTCTAAATGTTTATCTTTTCTTTTTTAATGTTCTTTTTTATCAATGATTTTTAATTAATTTTAGTTTATTGTGTTAACATGGATTCAAGTGTCCCACTCAATATATATTTTTTCTTTTTATAAATTATGCCATAATAACATGTAATAAAAATTATGTGAAATATTTTCCTTTAACATTTTATAAGTCAATCAAATGCATACCACAACAGATTATTTTGGCTGTTTAAGTAGAGAGTTCTTATGATTTTATTATTTTAGTAATACAGAACTTCAAGCTGAGACTATACTCAGAATTAAGTTTAGAAAATGGAATTCTAAAATATTGGGAGTAGGAAAAAAACAACAACCCAATCAGGGCTTCTGTGCTCTAGAAAAGTAGGTGTTATCACTGCTGTATATCTTCACTGTGGTCAAAATTAAAAACCAGTCCTCCAAAAAAAATGAAAGCATTCGGGAAAAATACAGCAACTCCAGCATATACTATAGCTTTTTCTTTAGCAGTATAATCTCCAAAGAGTGAAATGTATTATAGAGTTGTGAATAAAATATTGATGGAAAACTTAAATTTTCTAGGTGAAATTTAGGTCTGTAACATTGTACCAGTAAAAACTGGACTCTAGAAATAATGAAGATTCCCAATAACAACTGTGATTGGTAAAAATTTTGGGCCTGTCCTGTGGTGGCACAGTGGATGAACTGTCGACCTGGAACGCTGAGGTCACCAGTTCAAAACCCCAGCCTTGCCTGGTCAAGACACATATGAGAGTTGATGCTTCCTGCACCTCCTCCTTCTCTCTCTCTCCTCTCTTTAAGATGAATAAGTAATTAAAAAAAAATTAAAAATTTTGATATAAATATGAAAACAAAGCTGATGAATTGAGTTCTTATTTTTAAATTTATATAGAAAGCAATGTTTCTATGAATGTTTCAATAAAATAAAGAGGAAAAAATAATGTTCTCTATAGTTAATTGATAGAGGATTTTAATCAACTTAATGAATGTGACCTGAGATAAGCATTAATACTATTCTCATGAAAATGTTGGCATTCTCAAATATTGAAAATACTATTAGGTGCAAACCTCATAGTTTTTAACCATCATTGGGTTGAACACAGGGTCAAGATGTCTTGTACCTTTTCCCTAAACATAAAGAAGTTCGTAGGTCCTTTTCTCTGAGAAGTGGGATTCATTTTGGAAGGAAAGGAGATGTGAGGAGTGTGGATTTCAAACCTTTCTTAAATTTGACTGCGTGCCTTCAAATTTGCGTAACAAGCTCAGGTTCAATTTAAAATCCTGACACTCACTATGTGACCTTGGGCATGTTATTTAACCACTTTGTGCCTTTTATTTCTATCTGTAAAATGGAGACAAACCCAGTGAGTTTTTGTGGAGATTAAATGAAATGATGCAAGCAAAGCATTTAGCATTAGTGTATACCCATATCTGTTAATGAAATGTTTGGGATTCTGGTCAGAACAGAAAAGAAAATTATCAACAGGATGAAGAATCCAGACAAGCAGTGAAGAGATTAGCTGCTTACTCCAGTGGTATAGAACAACCGGCAGTCACCCAGGTGGGGCTACAGAGTTCACCTACTCAAACAAGGAGAAAAAACTTTGAAAGAGATTTCAATTAAAAATAAATAAGAGTAGGCCCTGGCCGGTTGGCTCAGCGGTAGAGCGTCGGCCTGGCGTGCCGGGAACCCGGGTTCGATTCCCGGCCAGGGCACATAGGAGAAGCGCCCATTTGCTTCTCCACCCCCATCCCCTCCTTCCTCTCTGTCTCTCTCTTCCCCTCCTGCAGCCGAGGCTCCATTGGAGCAAAGATGGCCCGGGCGCTGGGGATGGCTCCTTGGCCTCTGCCCCAGGCGCTGGAGTGGCTCTGGTCGCAGCAGAGCGACGCCCCGGAGGGGCAGAGCATTGCCCCTGGTGGGCAGAGCGTCGCCCCTGGTGGGCGTGCCGGGTGGATCCCGGTCGGGCGCATGCGGGAGTCTGTCTGACTGTCTCTCCCCGTTTCCAGCTTCAGAAAAAAAAAAAAAAAATGAGTAATGGTAATAATGCCCGTTAGATAGCTGAAAGGCATGGGCTTGGTGAGGGCGGTCTGTCCATGCACACGAGATAGGTTTGACCTAAAGCCCAAGAGCCATGATTCTTTTTGGCTCCAGGAGGCCCATCTTGGTAATATGTAGGGACCACATGGCACATTCTGCAGTTGATTCTTTAAATGATCACGTGACTCGGGATCAACCATCTTCTCCTGTCAGAGATGGTAAATCTGCTCATTAGTTGAGTGACTTTTCAAAGCCTCAGAAGACATTGTAGAAAGAGATAATAAAGTAAATCAAATTCATAGTATTAATACTGTACTTTGATGTGGTTCAGGTTTGTTTTATAATCACTAGCATAGGTTGTATGTATTGTAGTTTAAGATGTTTGAAATAAATCTGGCATATTAATCTGATTATAATTTGACATGTGTAATTTCTATTTTTCATGATATTTTAAGGGTGTAGTTTACTTTTATTAAGTTTGTAAATGATATTTAAATGTTTAGGATAATCTGGTTTGCAATATTTTATTTTAGTTTGACTGATTAAAAGGAATTCCTTAAGTGTGTAGAAAGATTTTGTTTTTTCAGTAAGTCGGCCTGGCTTTCAGAGTGGTTGTGAGAATTAGGTATGTTAAATGTGTAAAATTTAAAAAGTGCCTGGGAGAATTTAATTCACAAATTGGGTTAATTATTTAGAATTTAATCTTTTAACCTTATCAGTGAATTGAGTATAATCAAAGAAGAAGTGGCTGTGAATTCTTATTTTTGCATAAAAGTATTAGATTTATAACAAGACTACTAAAATGAACTTAAGGCTTAGGGAACACTAGCTTTGAATTAACCATTTCAATATAATTAATTAAAATCCAGTTGTTAGAGAAGTCCCTTTAGTGCACAAGTTTCCCTCAGACTTTTTTTTTTTTTTTTTTTTTTTCCCCTCAGACTTTTAAAAGTTCAAATGACAAGAGTAAGCATCAGGCTTCTCCAAACTACGGGCCTGCGGGCCGCATGCGGCCCCCTGAGGCCATTTATCCAGGCCCCTGCCGCACTTCCGGAAGGGGCACCTCTTTCATTGGTGGTCAGTGAGAGGAGCATTGTATGTGGCGGCCCTCCAATGGTCTGAGGGACAGTGAACTGGCCCCCTGTGTAAAAAGTTTGGGGACCCCTGCGAGTAAATGGTAGTTATAATTAACAGCAACTCCCACCTGCCCTTTTGTAACTTTGAACTCTTGCAGTGAAGCTTCCACAGCTGTGTTTCTCTGTGAGTTCCTGAGCGTCCTGATTAGCCCAAGGTAAAGATTATCCCCAAAACAAATCAGCTCTTTTTTTTGGAGTCAATTTTATTACTATTATATTTCACATGGAGAAGACTTAGTTACATAAAGTGATATTCTATGGATTGATTACCAGTAGTAGAAGCACAAAGGTGTGGAAAGTATAACATGAACACAGTAAGAAAACACCCTTTATCAGAATGAAGTCCATGTGACAGAAACACGCTACTTCAGACAGTGTATGTACAAATAAATATAGCATTTAGTCTATGTACACACATATTCACAGAGAATAAACTGATGCAAAATCTCCATATATCTCATCATCCATTGAAAACTGCTCATAATAAACAAAACACATCAAATGACAAAAATAATTTGGAAGAGCCTCAATTGGATTCTTGTAGGGATAAAGAGAGGCTCAAATGCCTCTTGACAATGGTGGCAGACAAGGGAAGCAAAAGATGACATCCATCCCTAAAAAGGTCCTTTACAAAAATGGCATTCCGATATTTTTAATGTAACCTGTCCAAGAAAACAGTTTACATGTTCTAGGGCTAATGTCTATGTTGAGGTCAATGCTGACACGTCTGTTTTTAAAATATACAAAGATCAAAAGTATAATTTACCTTTCTTTAGTGCTAGCAAAACTATGATACGGGGAAGGTAACTTTTGCTCTTATTTTTGATGGCTCTTTGAGAACGCAGATTGCTTGGAGTTGGAAGCTGTTGCTTCTACAGTTTCTCAAACTTGAGCCGGAAACACCCAGGCTAGCTGCGGGGCACAAGTATGGACTTGTACACAGGGCTCAACAAGGCGCCATGCCGACAGGCTCCCTCTTCTGGAGGAGAGTCACTGCCCTTGGTGAAACTCTTCAGACCACAAAACAGCCCTAAAAGGAACATCAGTGGCTCTGGGTCCAGACACTTCTTCTTTAGGGCAAATAGCCCTTTACACAGAAAATCGATGGGGTCATTCAATTTAATACACGTGTTTATTCTCTATGAGTCACTTAGTCACCCAGTTGTGGTGAATATTGCTAGGCTGTTAACTGGCTTTTAGTCATTCTTTTAGTTTTCATTCAAATTAAACAGTCACGATAAAGGGAAACAGAGCTTTTAGTTGCGGGGACATCGGTGTATACACGTAAGTCTATCATACTAGGTCAGAAATTGTGTACTTTAATAGAAAGAGCAAAAACCCAATGCACTAGGAGACTGCAGTTTTATATGCCCTTCCATGGAAGGTTTTTAAATTTAGGCATATGAAATTATTGATAAATTGTGTATCTCTCTTTGCCATTTTTATAAGGGAACTCTTAGATCCACCCTATATTTATATAAGAAATTGAAACAAACCTAAATTTCCCATTTATAATTTTCTATTTATCCATTTCACTGTTTGTGTGGGTAAGCCTTGCTTTACATAACAAATGAATTCTTGAAAAGTAGTAAATCTATAATTTTAAAAAAGGAAGACTTTCGATATACTATCAGAACTTGCTATTAAAGGATCTATGTAATAAGCTATTTTGAAAATGAAGAATGCTTTTGTGAAATGTGTAACTTCTTTGATCTTCAGACTTTTGTTAAAATACACATCTAAAATTGATGTGAATTAGGCTTGTCTAGGACAATAATTTTATGCAATAAAAAATGACAGATAAATTCCAATTTACAACAAACAATACAAAACAAGAATGACTCATGGACTGCTTATTAACTGACTATATTCAGAAGCCCTGAATATATGTATTATTGGTATTTTATGGCTTTAATTAAGACAATTGTCTTTTATGAAGTACTATAAAGTGCAATATTAAAAAAATTAAAAAACCCAAAAGGCATCCATTGTCCTTCAGTTTTATCCTGATGAGAAGAATTGAATATTTGTTGAATTAAATGGCAAGGAACTATCTATCCTTAATTTATGCATGGAATTTTCATCTTTAAAATAATTTTATTCAGGGATTTAGACTTCATTCATTCTTTTTGTGTTTGTGATATGATTTTAAAAATATTCTCTATTGGGTAGTGGAGTGTTTTAAAACACTGTCAGTCCCAAGGCCTTAGTTACTTATGGATCCATTATAAAAAAACATGCAACCCAATATTTGAGAAAGCAGGAGCAAGTTCCCACCCTCTTGGTGAACTCTTACCCATTTTCCTGGGCCCGGACACCAGTCAGCAACCTTACATTTCTCATCTAACCTACCACACAAGGAAGGAAATGCATTGCAATACTGAGCGACAGGAAGTCCAACCACTTTCTGTTTCCTATTTAAAGTGAAAAAATAAATTCCTTCTGGCAAATCAATGGAGGTAAGTGCAGGTCCAGGGTTTCTGAATGACCTCCAGTGGCACCTCCCCCATTCTGAGTTCATTGTGAGTGTGAGATTATAACCTTATATATAATGAAGCTCATGAGCTTGGCCTTCCCACGGCCTCATGGCAGTACTTTTCACTGAGGATAAATGTCTGTTGGTGCGCTTAGGGTATTTCTGCGGCTCTGCTGTCTTGTGGTTGTGAATTCTATTCACAGTTTAGTAGCTATTAGGAGGTATTTCTCCCTAAGAAGTAGTCAGTTTCAAAAAACATAAGTTGGTGGGGGCTGTAGGCTAGTGTTTTTCAATATTCACATCCATGAGATGGAGAAATGCTCAGAAAACTGGCCAAGTGCAAGTTAACTGGGGATGTTGGTGGTGAGAACTTTAAGGGGAGTGAGCCCTGGGTCCAACCTGGACTTGAAAACTAAATGTGTGTTAGAAATAAACAGACTGAGATCCCATAAAGTCAAGTGGACAGTGGCCCATAGTAGGTAAGATACCTATTCAAATGCACTGGGGCAAACTGAGAAATGCACTGGCTTTGTCCAAGTGCCTTAGAAGATAAAAGAGCCATAGGGAACACAAGATTGAATGGGAATTAGCAATGAAGTAAGACTTCCTAAGAGGTAAGGGCAACAGGAAGGTGCATAAAAAGGGAGCAAAGCATGAGGATCAGGCGTGAGGTTCGAGGCTGCACGTGAGCCCTGCTCACACGTTATGCTCATGTCACAATTAGTCATAGGTTCCGTAATTTAAGAACAACATAAAGCATTTAAAAAGGCATAGTAGAGAAGAGTTGTAAAAATTATTAGGAAGTTTAGGAAAAATGATGCAGAAATAAAAATCTAAAGATACTTTTGATGAAAATAAAGGTTCACATAGTGGTGGCTCTGAACCATGTCAGGGTAAACAGGACAGAGTGCCCACGCGCAGTTCTTTTCCACCAAAAAGAAAAAACTAGGTTAAGTCATCGACTTGAAGGGCTTGGTTTCACCTGGCAGGAGACTGTTCTGATGTTGATGGTTGTTATGTTGGTAGTTGATGGAACTGGGTTATACCTGGGACATTTGCTAGGACCCTTTTCCAACAAAAGGGTTGTCCTTTAGTGTAGCGTGATAAGTTGGATGAACTCTCTTAACAGAATCAAACCTTTAGCAAACTCCATGCAAATCCCATGACCCTCTTTCAGACTTAGGTATTTAACTGTTTAAAAAAATTGTTTACGCCCTGGCCGGTTGGCTCAGTGGTGGAGCGTCTGCCTGGCGTGCAGAAGTCCCGGGTTTGATTCCCGGCCAGGGCACACAGGAGAAGCGCCCATCTGCTTCTCCACCCCTCCCCCTCTCCTTCCTCTCTCTCTCTTCCCCTCCCGCAGCTGAGGCTCCATTGGAGCAAGGATGGCCCGGGCGCTGGGGATGGCTCCTTGGCCTCTGCCCCAGGCGCTAGAGTGGCTCTGGTCGCAATGGAGCGACGCCCCGGAGGGGCAGAGCATCACCCCCTGGTGGGCAGAGCGTCGCCCCCTGGTGGGCGTGCCGGGTGGATCCCTGTCGGGCGCATGCGGGAGTCTGTCTGACTGTCTCTCCCCGTTTCTAGCTTCAGAAAAATACAAAAAAAAAAATAAATTATTTACGATTTCCTGTCTGTCCATCAATCATTTAGCAAAAATGCTTTGGTTTAGACAGTTTGATGTTACATAGATTCTTGAACATGTGAACATAGTTGTCTACCCAGTCATAATTACAGGGTCATTTTTGGGTCTAGAAAACTGGCTGACTTGTGGGTTGGTTTGCCCTGTGTAGCTCTTTCTCTTTTGAAAGAAAATTGTTACTAGTCAGATTAAAGACCACTGTGGAATTCAGGTGGTTTTGAGCAAGACTGACCCCCTGTGCACAGGAAGGCATGTAAAATGACAGTGCACACGCTATGGGCGAGGGTCTCGGCGAAAAGCATGTGTTATTTCCAGAGCAAATATGAGTGTGCCTATGATTTCTGCAAATGCCCAAATTCTCCATTTGCCATAACCCAGGGAAGTAAAAAAATATTGTGATGATGTAATAATAAGTAATGAAGTTTAGCTGGCTGTGAGTATAGCCTTTATTGCTTTTCTGGTCTGCTATTCATTTTAAAGAATATGAAGTTGTGAGATTAAAAAAAGAAAAAAAACAAAGATTCTTAGGCAAGAGGCTAAAGTTAAATAGACAGCAAACTAGGGGTAAATTATCCATCTTTCCCAAGGCCTTCTTGAAAGGGGACATTTTTTTTTTTTAAAATTTGGGACTCTATATAAGCTCTTACAATTGGTTAAAAAAAGCCTGAATTTTGTAATTACTTTAAACTACATAGGGATATATATCAATGTGACGATTGCTTTCTTGGGAATCCCACTAAAAGTAGATCCTGTTTCCTTTCCTTTCCTTACTCTCCACCACCACCTCAGCTCTCCCATGAACTCTCTTTCAATGACAGGTCCTAATTGAAGACAATATTGCTGAGGAAGCTATAAGAGTTGACAGTGTGTCTTTTAAAAATATTACGCCAGGTGGCATGTGAGATCTGGCTTAGCGAGAATGAGCATCAGCTTCTATAACGAGCTTTCAGGGGACAGTTGATTTCTCCAGAAATCACCCTGAGAATATTTTCCCTTTATTACTTTTGGAACAGAGCTGCCTATTTATAATATGGCCACTTAATTAACTGAGTAACAATCTGCCCAGGTGCAAGGGAGTATGGCATCCTCATAATCGTGTGTGTGTGTGTGTGTGTGTGTGTTGGTAGACATAAAGAAGAAAGCATACTGAAGTTTTTTGAAATGCTTGTATTCAGATATGTCATGTTACCCATGTCAGATATGGCAAGCCAGTAATTTCAGCAGAGCAGTTAACAGAAGTCCCATCTCCACTGTCTGCCTGGCCAGCAGCTCTAGCTGTTGTCATTCGCTGGCCAGCTTTCTGTTAAAGCTGGTGTGGTGGTGTGGGAGTGGGACTTCCCTTTAGAGCTCGTCTCCTATCTCCCTGTTACAGGAGAGACAGTTTAAGGGCTATGAGCAATGGTGGGTGGTCTGCCAGCTCTCTCCCTGCCCAAGAATGGATGTACATTAATATAATCAAATGTCTCTCCAGTGAGGCAGCTCTGTTTGGCTGAAAAGGCTCCAAACCACATGACTCATGTTTTCCCTAGAAAGTAAATAAGAATGGCCCTTGTCAGGTGACACCTGTTAGAAGCCTTACAAAGCATTTTCCCCAAATATGAAATAGTCCCTGCCTCTTTTTATATAATATTCTGAAAAGGCTTTAGGATATCTCCTGCATCTGTCAAGTTGATAAACAACCCTGCCTCTTATTCTCTGCACATGTACCGTGCTTTCCCGCTCTGTCACTGCCTGGCTCAGCTCACGGCCTGAGAGGCTGTATCAACATCTTCTAATCTCCAGCTCAGTTCCTCGGGAGCTAGTGAGCTTCTGAGGGCAGATAGATTCAGTGTGGGTACCCCTAAATGCGATTTAGAAGGTTCTGTTTGGGCATTCTCTTGTCCTGAGGCTGGCTTGGCGACAGGGGAGGTGACAGCAAGCAACACCTGCTTGGTTTGCTATGGGTAAATGGAACCATTTGGGTGTGGCTCGCTTGTTTTAGATTGAGTAGTAAGAAGTTGGCTCTTGAATTTTAGATATTATTTTATATCCTGCTCCAGGGAAGTGAAGAGAGTATCTGTGTTCCATATTTCCCCTCTGTGCTCTTCTGCTGTGTATTTTTTGTGTCTCCATCAGCATTGAGGATATGGCTGACCATTTCTGTAAGGCTGTAAATGTATATTCTTTGGGGTGGGAGAATCTATGGAGTGGGCACAGATGTGTATGCTGGTATGTGCATGTGCACAGAACAAAGCCTACAAGATCTGGAAGAAATGTTCCCTTTGGTTGTTGATGAGCACAACTCTCCTTCACTATGGCAAACTTGACTGATGCTTCCTGCTTTTGAATCCTGAATGTGATTGGGTCAGAGGGTGATGATGTAAGTGACACTGAGCATGTACATATAGGTCTGGTATAAATATATATATATTTCTCTATATACATATACAGACATGCAGAAAAGGCAGTAGGGGTGCATTTAGAGACCTACTTAGGAAAAAAACTGATGTGGAAAGTTCCTTATGTTGATGGTCTAATGCTTTTAAAGACCTACTGGTATATCCCACACACTTCTCTCTGGATTGACCCTGGCGCCACACACAACCTCACAGACACATAACAGGGGGACAGCATGGTCTAGCAGTGGCAGGGAGAAGGGGGGGCACTGCAGTTGTACATCAGGCTCAGAGCAGGTCATTGAGGTGGGAACAGGACCTTGAGATAGTGTCTTCTCCAGTACAAATCTTCATTAATGACCACAACACTCCCTATGAAATGAAGTTCACAGGAAAGTAAAATGCTCTGTGGCTGCTTATTTGAGTCTTGGCTGTGATCTGGGAGTTAATGGGGGGAAGGGAGGAGGCAAGGGGGAGCAGTGGGAAGTGCTGGAGTAAGAACGGTTGCCCCAGACCTCACTCGTCCTTCCTGACTTGATACGGTCTATTTGTAGTGGAGTCAAAGTCACCTATTCAAACCTTTCAAATAACAAACCAGTCAATAATACATATTTATGCCATAACCAAATTTGCTCCTCTTCAGGTCATGCACGGGGAAAACAAGCTGAGTTTTTGACTAAAAGTTCACTTGCTCATTCTCTTTCACTCTAAGGAACTAGCACAAATTCTTGCCTCAATGCAAAATGTTGCCCTTTTTGATGCAGGTTCTTTTACACAGCTGAAAACCAGACTTTGCAAAGTTGAGGGGACTTGAAAGCCAGCCTCCTGGGTGGCGCCATTTTGACTTCTTGCTTTCTTAGTGGGCCTCCACGTAGAAGTGCTTTTTGCTTGTGGGTGAGGAGCAAAGATGGGCATTGACTACTGTTGCCATGCTCTGTGGAGTGAGCTGAGTTTTTGTGGAAGGAATACTGAGCTTGATCTGGGGCTGTCAGGTCTTCCTTTCTCTGTTTTTCAGCTGTGACTTCTGCATCTGTCTCCCTATGTTAGGAGGCATGTGCTCGCACCAAAATCATAGCAGCGTCTGTGACACAATACACTGGAGACAAGAACACATAGGGTATAGCTCCCCATATGTGGCGTGTGCCAACTTAGGTGGAGGACGAGTACCGAACAATGAACCATCCTCTACTGACTTTTTCAACGGATTTTAGGAAAAGCGTAACTTGGGGAAATGAAAGACTGTGCATTTTCCATCAATTTAGTTTGCCTGTTTTTATCCCTTGCTGGTTTTATTTTCTATTCACATAGATCTGAGAAATCATACAAGGTGTCAAACAGATCCTGGGGGAATTGAATGAAGGCAATGAAAATATCCCATAAATGCTGAGCAAAACTGGAAATTCAAAACCTTAGTGTGACTGGCTTGAAGCCAGCGGGGGGACGCTGCCGGGTATAGTCTTCAGTGTACTCTGTAAGCTAGAAAGAGTCCCAGATAGGGTTCCGATGGCAGGACAGACATGGATGTTGCATGAACTTTAACTAAATCCTGGTCTTGGCACCACTAGACATGAGACTCAGAAACCATTCTAGTTTGCAAATGCCTTTTCAAACATCTCTAAGGTGCCTCAACCCAAGCAGTATTGATCAGAGCCAATTTAGTTTCATTTAAGGAATAATGATTTCTTTAGACACTGAAGCCCTTTGTGACCACATTGGAAGATGCTTTAAAGAACTATGCCCTTACATTCCCATTAGGTGGCAAGTCTCACTAAGTACCACTACTGGATGGAATTTCTTTAAGGAATCTCTTATTATATGTCCAGGCTCTTTAGGCAGCGTTTTGATTATATGTGAGCCCTTAGCATCACAATATAGCTAAATGATAATCATAGCTAAACTTGCCTCCCTTCTTTTGATGATAATGGGACATGCATTGGAATAATATAGGTTCAGTTTATATAGTCTCGCTGTCCTAGAAGAGTGCTAATTTTGTTTGTAATCATAGTTTCTACTTGCATGCTGGGCAATATATATCTATAAATCCCCCCAAACCCAACCCTGGTTACCTTCCCTCTGTCCCCAAACCAGTATTGACTCAGTCTGGGTTTTACCTATGTCTGTCTCAAGTAACCCTGTGGGGTTTGGTCAGTGTGCCCCAGTGGGCATGGGCAGAGTCTTCCCTGTTTGGCTTGTGAAAACATTTTGAAGGGCTCAACTCAGGGTCCCTACAGAACCACTCCACCAAGCCCTCTCTCCTGAAACCTATTTCACTAAAACACCCACCTTACCAGGCAGGAGCCTAGTAAGTCCAAGGTAGTCTGAAGGTCACAGCAATGATTTTATTAGTTTGGCCTCTTGAACTTAAGAGGTAAAACTCAGACAGAAGGTTGATGCCCCTCTTCAAATAGGTACTATACATATACTAGAGCTATCCCTGAAAAGATGCATTTGTATTTATATATATATATTTTAATATATATAATATTTCCTTCTTTGAGTTTGTATACAGGTCTGTTATTACCCTAAAGGCATGGAAGGAGAGGTATTGTTCAGGAACAGATGGGGTGTGTTCATGTGCAGCTATTTATAATATGTATATCTTATATGTACATGCACAGCCTCTGTCACTGTTTGCATCATCACAATAAATATACCTCCAACCAGCGAGGAGTACCTATCAGTGGTGAGTGGAGGGAAGCCTCAGATGGACAGGTCTCGCTGTCTCTTGCATGAAGCCATTTTAGGAGGCAAGGGTGAAAGCAGTCTGTGAGTGAGCGGGTGAAGTATGAGTCCCCACTCCTCACATCCACCAAGGAGGGACACTCCACATATCTGAGCTCTGCGCCAGCTGCCTCTTCCCCAGAGGTCAAGGAGCCTAGAACCCAGAGCAGGGAGGGACCATCAAGATATGGTTTTTCCTGCTAGATGGAGATCGGGCACATAAGAATTCTGTCTTCTAGGAGGACGCTGACCACAAGGAACACAAAGTACAGGCCGAACATGATGAAGCCCAGCACTTTGTTCATCCGCCATTTGCAGAGGGCGATGGAGAGGATGACGAAGAGCAGCATGATGAAGAGGAGGACAATGGCACAGAAGAGGCCATTGCTGCTGACGGCCACAGGCTGGAATCTGCGAATGATGGTGTACAGGAGCCAGGGCAGGGGAAGCCTGTGAGGGAGAGAACAGGGTTGGCAGGGGAGCAGGCAGACATGTCAAAGGAGGCATGTGAAACAACACTAGCTTCTCGGATTCTGTAATTGGAAAAGGGTGTCTTGTTAGGCTCACTATGACTGAGGCATGGCTGGCTCAGACAATCACATAAGGAAGTCAGGTGAACTTTAAAAACCTTTATTCGAATAAGATCAAAGATCTGTCTGTGGCAGGTGATTTCTGAACTGGATTTAAAATATTTTTTATTTGAAATAATTTTTTTCCCCCTGGTTGAGATGTGTCACTGTCAGGTTTAAAGAGGTGAACTGGGGGATGTGGGTGAAAGGAGAAGACGTGGAGAAAAGATGAAAATCTGCAGTGAAAATGGAAAAATGATTTTTTAAATGGAGGGAGTGAATAGCCATGACTTAACAATCTGAAAAGCAAGTGAAAATGAATGATGATTGTGGGGGCCAATATAGATCCCTGCAGTTCCTATTGGAAAATGTGGGACAACCCTCTCACTAAAAAATGACCTTTCAGATAGATAGATTTCAGGAAGACACTAGCTTACATATTTTACTATGTATTTTATACTGATCTTTCCTTTTACGTGACTTTGAAAATACGATAGCACTTTTGTTTCCTAGCCAGAGTGGCGACTGAAAGACATCAGAGAAGCTGGCTGCCAGGGCACCATGAGTGGGCGAGGACTCTGTGGGGGAGGCACGTGGCTGAAGACAGGATTCGGTGGGGGGTGCATCCCCACGTGGCTGAGTGAGTGGGCGAGGACTCGGTGGGGGCGGCACGTGGCTGAAGACGGGACTCGGTGGGGGGTGCACCCCCACGTGGCTGAGTGAGTGGGCGAGGACTCTGTGGGGGAGGCACGTGGCTGAAGACCGGACTCGGTGGGGGGTGCATCCCCACGTGGCTGAGTGAGTGGGCGAGGACTCAGTGGGGGCGGCACGTGGCTGAGTGAGTGGGCGAGGACTCGGTGGGGGGTGCATCCCCACGTGGCTGAGTGAGACGCAGGCAAGTTCTACCCATGGAGCCCAACAGTGGAAGGCTGCCTAGGGAAACAGGAACCCAGCCACCAGTGGGCTGAGCCCCCTGCATAGTCTAAGCCTAAAGGAGATTCAGTTTTTGCTTCACCTTCGTGGTGTGGAAGTGGAAGCGCCCATTCCAAACACAGAGTTCTCCAAAGGAAAAGCAAATAGCTTGAGAGAAATAATTAGGTGAAAGGGACAGTGAGCTTACACATCTGTCTTCTCTGTTGGAGAGAGTGCATGTGAAGGTAGAGCCCACATGTTACATAGCTTTGAAATCCCAGGGCCTGGCACAAGCAGGCCCCAATCTAGGTACATATGTTAACCTGGGCCAAGTGGAAGTGATTGATGCAACTGCCTCATGGTGATCATTTACAAGCATTTTGCTCACAAGGGCCTGGCTTCACTTCAGTGAAGATGTCAGGTGGGGATGAGTCCCACAGGGCTGGCAGGGAATAAGGTGCAATTCCAGCTCTCGGCAGGAGGGGGCAGCTCTGGCACCCTGCTGCTGGCAAGGAAAAGCCAGAAAAGGTGAGGGGAGTGCCTGACATGGTGAAACAAACACCACTCCTGGGACTTGTCCTGGGAACTCTTCCTCCACACTTCCCTCTGCCTGTTAAGCTACACACACACACACACACACACACACACACACACACACACACACTTCTGGTAAAGAGGTAGTTAATGGCACTACAAATAGGTAAAAACCCTTTGGAGAAAAATGACATTTTTCATACCTTTGACCTATCACTTCTATTGTCAGGGACAAAGCACAATAAATAATTCAAAATACAGATATAACTTTATCCAGAAAAATAATAATTCCAGTGTTATTCTGAGTGAAAAATTTGGTACACCTTAATCTCTAATAATAGGGAAATTGTTAAATACTGAACTGTTAAGCAGACATAATGTGCTGTAGTTATTAAAAGTCATAAGCTTATGAAGATGCAGGCAAGTATTCATGATATAATTCTATATTTAAAAGTAAAAGATACATATAAAAATAGTAATGTGGCCCTGGCCAGTTGGCTCAGTTGTAGAGCATCGGCCCGGCATGTGGAAGTCCTGGGTTCGATTCCCGGCCAGGGCACACAGGAGAGGTGCCCATCTGCTTCTCTACCCTTCCCCCTCTCCTTCCTCTTTATCTCTCTCTTCCCCTCCTGCAGCTAAGGCTCCACTGGAGCAAAGTTGGCCTGGGCGCTTAGGATGGCTCCATGGCCTCCACCTCAGGCACTAAAATGGCTGCAGTTGCAACAGAGCCACGCCCTGGATAGGCAGAGCATTGCCCCCTGGTGGGCATGCTGGGTGGATCCTGGTTGGGCACATGCAGGAGTTTGTCTCTCTGCCTCCCTGCTTCTCACTTCAGAAAAAAAAAATAGCAATGTACTTTTATAATGTGAATTTAAAAAGGGTTATGGATTATTAGTGATTTTTAACTTATGCTTCATATATAAATTCTTTTCCATATGTATTAATCTTAAGCAAAAAAAAATGTAGGCAAGACTATGAAAAAACTTTTACATTCAATATATTGCCAAATACTTTAATTGGTACAAACTCTTGGGAAAGCCTTTTACATCAATAGCCATTAAAATGCTCATAATCTTTAATTCATTAATATTTCTTGAAGAAATTTATCCCAATTACAATAATTAAATGGGAAAGTTTTTCTGCATGAAACTGTCTATAGAAACACTCACAATAGCAGAAAATTGGAAAAAATGAAAAGTGCTTACTAAAGGATAATGGTTAAACTGAAAAGCACAGAATTGGATGTTTTAAAGCTATAAAATATTAAATTATGAAAGCTATGAAGAAGCTTAGAAAAATGGGTGATTTACTACTTTACTGATAGATGCCTACCTACTTTGTGCCAGGCACAAAGGCCTTTAAAATGGAAAAATAAAAGCCCCTCATGAGTGAGCCCTGGCAGGTTGGCTCAGCGGTACAGCATCGGCCCCACGTGTGGAAGTCTCGGGTTCGATTCCCGGCCAGGGCACACAGGAGAAGTGCCCATCTGCTTCTCCCCCCTCCCCCCTCTCCTTTCTCTATCTCTCTCTTTTCCTCCCACAGCCAAGGCTCCATGGGAGCAAAATTGGCCTGGGCACTGAGGATGGCTCTATGGCCTCCACCTCAGGTGCTAAAATGGCTCCGGTTGCAGTGAAGCAATGCCCCAGAGGGGCCAAGCATCACCCCTTGGAGGGCATGCTGGGTGGATCCCAGTCCAGCACATGCGAGAGTCTGTCTGTCTGCCTCCCCGCTGCTTCTCACTTTGGAAAAAAAAAAAAAAAAAGCCCTTCATGTGGACAAAACTGATTATTCCTTAAGAAAACTTTGTGAAATATTTAGAAGAGAAATACAAAAGCTGAAAGTTGTTCCTTGGTAGTAGGATTAGAGGATTTTTCTTAAAACATTCATTTGCTATTAAATGCACAATTTAAGAACAATGGACAAAAATAATCTTGCAATTTCCTAGAATAGTTATTTTCCAAAAACATGACAAATATGACTTAGAACACATGTAATTTCCCCCAATTTTTAGGATTTTCTCTTTTATACTATAGAACACTATTTTTCTTTCTTTCTTTCTTTCTTTCTTTCTTTCTTTCTTTCTTTCTTTCTTTCTTTCTTTCTCTCTCTCTCTCTCTCTCTCTTTCTTTCTTTCTTTCTTTCTTTCTTTCTTTCTTTCTTTCTTTCTTTCTTCCTTTCTTTCTTTCTTTCTTTCTTTTCAAGAGTTTGACCAAGAAAACTACTCTAAATGTGTAGGCAGTGGAACTAAGAAACACTGTTTATAGTGAGGATCCGCTTCCTTTAAAACATACACCTTTCAGGGTATTTATCCATCCACCCATCCATCCATTTATCCATCTACTCATCTTTCTTTCTTTCTTTCTTTCTTTCTTTCTTTCTTTCTTTCTTTCTTTCTTTCTTTCTTTCTTTTTCTTTCTTTCCACCCTTCCATCCATACATCCTTCCATACATCCATTTTTCCACCCATTCCTCCATCCATCCATTCATCATCGATCCACAAACATTTGTCAAGCCACTACCATTCATCAGGCAATGTATTAGGTTTTGGTGAGTTCTTGCTCTCGGGGAGTTCACAGGCTAGCAAACAGACTGATGTACATGACCATGACAAGAGTACAATGTTCAGAAAGTATACAGAAGCAAAAGCTCCCAGGTCAGGCCCAAGAGAATTAGAGAAGCCCTCATTTTAGTTGACTTTGGGAGGATAAGTTGGAGTTTTCCAGGCAGGGAGGAATCTTGAATGACAAAGGCCAGTGAAGAAAGGACGTATGGTAGGAGAGGACACCGTTGGAACTTAAAGGTAGTTCAGACAGTGAAAGCTGAAAGCAGGATTTTATGCACAGATTGTACTGTAGTTGAGAGCACAGACTCTGTTCAAATCCCAACTATCTCTTTTACTAGTTGTTTGAACTCTGTGTTCTTCAGTTTTCTTGTCTGAAAAATGGGGATGATAAAATATCTTGTGGATCTCTGTGTGGTTTAAATGGATAAAAATGTATGTACAATGCACATGGTGGACAATGAATGACAAAAAAATGATCATATATATTAGGTAATGAAAAGGTATGAGAGCAATATTTAAGAAGTTCAATGAGAGAGCAGATCCATTTTAGTGAATTTCCAAATTCAAGTGTCAACAGCCTATTTCTTCTGGGAATATAGGATAATATCCTATGTTTTATTTTCTCAGGGGGTTGCCATTTAAGGCTATTTATTAGACTAATTTTACTTTAGACAAGTTAGATAAAATGACAGAAGTAACAGCACCCCTCCCCAATGTGATCTACTTTATAGATTATTCACATAGGGAACTCCAGTTTGCTTAACTGTAAGAACAGAACGTATCTTCTGACTTTCAGAAATCCTAGAGTATCTTCACAAGCACAGATAAACAAATGATGATGCGAACCTGCCAGCATTTTCCAAGGAAGGAGATAAGATAGTTTTGCTGGGCCCATGTTTCTTCCAATCTGCTTTACAATCCAAATCTTACCTGAGTCTGGTAGGGACTTTAATTAAAATTAGAATATGAAAAAAATATAGTGAAACCACCAGATCATCTCAGACATGCTGAATAATCACAACATGTAGCCAATGCAATTATATAAGTGAAATTCTCTTATTTTCTACACCACTCTGTATGTAGGTATGTGTTTCTGCCTGTCTAGGGATAACTCGTTTGTCACTAAGTTCTCTGAAAGTGAAAAAAATGGAGTTGGTGAAACCCAATGGTACTCCAAATTTTTACTTTCTATTGATATTGGTTAGTTCCAGGCTCAGAGATCCTGGTCCTGTCTTCACTGCTTCCAAGTCAGTGACGCCGCTGGTGTGCACCTTCATAGAGCTATCTCTACTTACCCTACGGTGATGTCAAAAATGTTGCTTCCAACAGAGCTGGATACAGCCATGTCTCCAAGCCCCTTCCTGGCCACTATGACACTGGTGATAAGATCAGGGATGGAGGTCCCAGCAGCCAAGATGGTCAAACCCATAATCTCCTCACTAATGCCAATCGTCTCTCCAACCTAAAAGTGATGACAGGGACAAACATATGAGTGTCTACAGTCACAAAACCATCAAAATCACAAACATTTCAATGTAACTCCCTTTTAATGAGTTTCTACTCTGGGCTGTGCTGAGTACTGAAATGATAAAGAGAAACAAGCCGCAATCATCGCCATAGAGTTTATACTTTAATGCTATTCAGACCCAAGAGATTGGGAATGTTCACATAAGGATTTAACTGATTTTCTCAAAAAAGAGTTGTAGAGGGCTAGAGGATAGCCTCTATGTGGTGCCTGAGACTGGGCAGGGGAAACAGAAAATAAGTCACAAAAATCAATTTTTCAGAGGCTCCAGGAGTCAACGCCTGACGATGGCACCGAATCCTGTGGCAGACGCCCTTGGATGTACCATAGAAGGTGAAGGAGTTACACCCAGACTCCCCATTGTTCCTTAACATATCCTGGTGTCTGCAACCTAATCTTAAACACTTATCACTATAATTTCCATAGGAAACTTGATTTTGGGTGATACAGAACTGTAAATACAGAACTGGTAATACAGTAAATTATACACAGTATTGAAAAGCAAGTGGGGGAAATTATATATATTTTTTTGGTCTTCGCTTTTCAAGATTGATGAGTTCTATTGTGCACAGTTGGTCTAGTCTCAGATGGAAGCTCTTCCATTCTCTTGAGGAATTTGTTTGTCTTCTTGGGACTTTAGAAGGCTTTATATATATTTTTGGAGTTGGTCAACTAAAAACCTTTAAGATAATGCTTTCAGTTTGGTTCCAACAACCTACCTGATGATGTCCAGCATTTTTGAAAAAAATTTAAAGGGCTGAAGTAGCATGTAAAGATAAAGGTTTTCAGGGAATAGAATAAACTCATGTCTAAGTTCCTTTTTTAATCCATAAGTGATAGCTTAGTTCTTACTAGTTTAAAGGCATTGTTGGGAGCTATTTTTATTGTGATGATCATGCCTCCTCAGAGCCTGGTAGGTGGACTAGCTCACCCTGTCCTCGCTGCACACATTCACGGACTGTCCCCTAGATCACTGGGGCCTTCTTATTACCCAGAACACAGTCTGGCACACAGTACGTCTCCCATACCTACTTGCTGAATAAACAAATCAACCTGCATATGTGAGTTTGATTACTAGCATGTTTTTTAATGATTCTCCTAGAAAAAAAGTTAAAAAAAAGTTTTGCACAGGAGTGTCCTATTTGAGGAAAATATTCTCCTTGTTGACTTGTCTTTTTTGTTAGCTTTGGAGTGAAACATTTTCAAAGACCGTAAAGAAACTGACTAAATGGTTGTCACCCTCAATAATTTCTAATGTATTTAATACATTCTTAATAATTTAAATTCTTAGAGGAAGTTCTAAAGCAGCCACTTTTCAAAACTCATTTATATTTGGAGTTTAAATGCTAGTACAAACAGAAGAACACAGGAATTAAAGAGGGGAGGTGTGGTGGTACGGCCGGAGCACTGGCATAGGATACAGAGAACACTGTGGGCAAATCCTAGTCAGTAGCCGACTTCCCTGAGGCTCAGTTTTTCCCATCTGTGAGACGGGGATAATAACATCCCCCCTTAGAGTTGCTATAATTATATGTGATGATGCTTATAAAGCAAATAGTGCATTGTCAGACATACAGTAAATGTTTGATAAATATGAGCGGTGATAACTCAGCCACTACTCCCTCCCCTCTCTCACCTATCCACGTGCAGCCATCCGGGCTCTGGCAGCAGAGACAGAGCTGGTTTGGTGGGTCAGTGCACAATGTGGGCAATCAAATGGATAAGGAAGAATTTTCATTGTACACCAAACCCGTGATGATCTGTGTGGCTCTAGAGAAACTTTCGCTGAAGGAGAACTTCTGTATAATCTCATTTTGAGTATATTTTACTGAAGGTGACTTCTGGCTAATCAGAGGCAAGGTGTTGGGTGCATGGATGGGACAGCATCCATGATCACTTTGGGGAGCATCAGAGGGGGTTAGAGCTAGAAAGGACATCAGTCATCTACTGGAGGAATTTTCTCGATTTCTAATAGAAGCAAACGATAGAACCACTCAGAATCCAAATCCAGTGCTATTGATAATATTCTGTGGTGTACTTCCCTGCCTTGATTTAAGGAGGATTTGCAAAAATGTACTATTGGCTAAATGAGACACAGGGTTCTATTTGACTTTTAGAATTAACTTCTCATACTAGATGCGGTATGGATTTTAACCACAGGTTTTCATCACCCATAAAATTTACTAAGATAAAGATTCATGATGCAAAAACTATATAAAAATAAGAAAAATGAAGGGAAAATATAAATAAAGCATTTTATGAAAATGGCACTTATTTTTTGCCAAATAATTGTATCAAATAGCATTCATTATTGGTAAACGGTGGGTACCAAAATAGTTGAGCACTAAATGGTGTTCTTGTTATCTTCATGGCTTTTATAGTTAGAAAGCACGAACGAGAGAATTAGAGCTAGACTTCTTAGAACAGAATTTGCTATTTTGATCAGCTGTGTGGATGTTTTAAAAGAGAACAGCACTTCTATGGGAGGAAAGAAAAACTTCTCATCTATTATTGGAAAGCAAGGCTTCTCTTTATATTTCTGGGCCTTTTTGTAATGGTTATTGTTTCAGGCATTTTGTTTGTGTTTTTCTATAAGGGAATGAAAAGAAAACAAGATTGTGGAATTAAGACAATCATTAAAAAGAGAATGATGGAACTCTGTACAATGATGTTTTCTAGGATGGCTAAGGAGAAGTATCTATAAAAGCACATCTTCCAGCAAGTGAAAACAAAAAACCACCTTTTTAAAATTATCAGTACATGAAAGAATAAAAATGATTCTTAGGAAAAGCTATTACATGTTATAAATGGAAAACAGTGCTTTTATCCTGGAAATCTGAAGGCTGAGAAGCAGCCCACCTCTGCAATGATTTTTTGCCAGGTATTGGTAGCAGGTGTCTCTCAATTAATGTGGAAAATAATGATTTTGGGCAAAGAGAACTTCTTCAGGGGACCAGGGGTTTTGAGGAAATATTCAAGAAGAGTAATCTGAAATCAAATGCCATTAAAATAATTATGATAGTAATAATATATCTTATAGGAATAACTCTGAGTATATCAGCCAACATTCCCACTGATTTTTTTTTTTTTTTTTTTTTTTGTTGTTGTGCCTTGACCGCAGGCCTTCAGCAGACTGAGTAACCCCTTGCTCGAGTCAGCGACGTTGAGCTCAAGCTGGCGACCTCGGGGTCTCGAACCTGGGTCTTCGGCATCCCAGTCCGACGCTCTATCCACTGTGCCACTGCCTGGTCAGGCTATTCCCACTGATTTTGTTAGTGCTTTCCTATATTCCTTTTTATTGCCAAGAAGAAACTCCACACCCATTAGCAGTCTCTCCTCATTTCCCTCTACTTTGCCAAATCAAAGCACTATTAACCTACTTTCTGTCTCTATAGATTTGCCTATTTTTTACATTTTGGATAAACAGAATCATACGACGTGATCTTTAGTGACTGGCTTTTCTTTCACTTAGCATAAAATTTAGAAGTTTATTCACAATGTGGCATGTATCAGTAATTCATTCCTTTTTACTGTGGAATAAGATTTCATCATATATAGTAGATAGACCACATTTTACTCATCCATTCATCAGTGGATGGACATTTAGGTGGTTTCCATTTTTCAGCTATTTTGAATAATACTGCTGTATATATATGTCATAAATTTTTGTGTAGATGTTCTCATTTCTCTTGAGTATATATCAAGAGTAGAATCACTAGATCACGAGGTAACTCTATACTTAACTTTTTATGGAACTGCCTAACTGTTTTCCAAGGTGACTGCACTATTTTACATCTTACCAGGAATATAAAAGTGTTCCAATTATACATATCCTCTCCAACATTTGAATTTGGCTGTCTTTTTTATTATGTCCATCTTAGTGGGTATGAGGTGGTATCTCACTGTGGATTTGATTTGCATTTCTCTAATGAATAATGATGTTGAGCATCTTTTCTTATGTTTATTAGCCATTTGAATATCTACTTTAGAGAAAAATCTATTCAAATCTTTCATCCATCTTAAAAAGTTAGGATGCTTGTAGATGCTTGCCTTATCTTTGAAATTTAGAGATTTTTATACATCCTGGATATGATGCTTTATCAGATATATATGATTTGCAAATATTTTCTCTCAGTCAGTGGTTTGTTTTCTCATTTTAAAATATTTTTTGAAAAGCAAAAGTTTTAGTTTTGATGAAGTCTAATTAATCAGTTTTTTCTTTTATGGATCATGTTTGGGTATTATATCATAGAACTCATTGCCTAACCCATAGTCATATAGATATTCTATGTTTTCTTCCAGATGTTTGATAGTTATAGCTCTTATGTTTTAGAACTGTGGTACTGTTCTAAAACAGTGTGAGGTGGCGGTTAATCTAAATTCATTTATTTTGGCATATAAAAATCTATCCTGGCAACATTTGTTGAGATGCCTTTCTATATATGTTCTTGGTATATATTTCCTTATTTCAAATTACTATATTTTACTTATATTAAGGAATATAATAATTTTAAGTTTATGTGAATCAAAGGATACAAGTGAGCAGTTTGTAACTCAGGTAGTTTATAGTTGAGATTAAAAGCATGAGTTTTGGAGTCTCAGAGTCGGGCTAGAATCTCTGTTTGGCTATTTGCCACCTATATAATCCCGAGCAATTTTCTTATTAGCTCTAAGGTTAACTCTTTTGTCTATACACTGTGAACAATAATAGTGCCTCCTTCATATGATTTGTACCCAGATACAAACTGTCAAAGGTTATTGTCAAGATTACAAGAACAAAGGCACGTGAATCACCCAGCACACAGTGCACAATTAATGATGGTAACCCCTATTACATGTGAGAACATAACACCTTCACATCTCATCCTTTCATTCATGTGCTAAACAGTTTCTGAGAGTTTCTTCTTGTGATGGGCATTTTGATTGGTATTGAGATAAAAGTGGTAAAAGTGAAAAAAAAAATCACTATTTTTATAAAATGCTCAAGGAAAAAAATATTTTTATTTACAGGTCTTTTCCTAAGAGCCAATGGAACTGTCTTATGACCCACTGATTCTGGATATATCCAAAGAAACCCAAAATACTATATTCAAAAGAATATATGCACCCCTATTTACAACAGCCAAGATATGGAAGCAACCCACATACCTATCCATGGATGAGTGTACAAAAAAGCTGTGATACATATACAGTGTGTCCGTAAAGTCATGGTGCACTTTTGATTGGTCACAGGAAAGCAACAAAAGATGATAGAAATGTGAAATCTGCACCAAATAAAAGAAAAACCCTCCCAGTTTCTGTAGGATGATGTGGCAGCATGTGTGCATGCGCAGATGATGACATAACACCGTGTATACAGCGGAGCAGCCCACGGCCATGCTAGTAGAGATGTGGATGGTACAGAGGAAAGTTCAGTGTGTTCTGTGGCTTGCTAAATTCGAACCCGTGACCAAAGTGCAACATGAATATTGGCGCGTTTATAACAAAGTGCCACCACATAGGGATAACATTATTCGGTGGGATAAGTAGTTGAAGGAAACCGGCAGTTTGGTGGAGAAACCCCGTTCTGGTAGGCCATCAGTCAGTGACGAGTCTGTAGAGGGTGGGATAGCTACCTAAGGAGCCTTAAAATATCTGTGTGTGAGCCCACATTGAACTGCACTGAATAGGTATGAAACTGGGAGAGTTTTCCTTTTATTTGGTGCAGATTTCACATTTCTATCATCTTTTGTTGCTTTCCTGTGACCGGTCAAAAGTGCACCATGACTTTACAGACACACTGTATATAATGGAATATTACTCGACAATAAAAAGAATAAAATTTTACTATTTGTGACAGCATGGACGGATCTAGATGGTATTATGCTAAGTGAAATAAGTCAGTCAGAGAAAGACAAACACCACATGATTCCACCTATATTATGGAATCTACAGCACAATACCAATGGACAAACAAAATAGAAATAGACTCATAGATTCACAGAATAGATTGATGGTTGCCAGAGGGGTGGGGAGTTTGGGGGACTGGGTGAAAAAGGTGAAGGGATTAAGAAGTACAAATTGGTACTTACAGAATAGTCACAGAGATGTAAATTACAGTATAGAGAATAGCATCAATAATGTAATAACTATGCATGGTATCAAGTAGGTACTGGAAATACCGGACGACACACTGTGCAAAGTATGTGATTAACCCCTAAGTTGTACACCTGAAACTAATACAAAGTAATATTGAATGTAAACCGTAATTGAAAAAACAAAAGAAAGAAAGGTTGGTTAGAAGGTGAGTAGGTGCTCAAGACAGAGTCAGTGCCACCGAATCAGGCAAACCCTGGACACGCCTCCCAGGCCTGAGTACCCTGGTTTCAGGCTGCAGAGGGCAGAAGCAGGTAGGTGTGCCCTCCTTCCTCGTGCCTGATGGGGCCAGGCAGATTTGACATCACGCTACAGGGAAAGGCCCGGAGACCCTGATAGTTAAGTGGAGTAAATTCCTTTAGTCCTGGAGTTTTTAACTTGCCTCATCCTATGCAATATTGTTGTGACAGTCTCAGGAAGAAAACACATTGATTAACAACTTAACAACACCAGGCAGCTGGCATTGCTATCATGGTCTTACCTGGTGTGCCCACCAGACCATTAAGTAAGAGAAGACTGCGATCCAGGTGATGGAGCCAAAGAACGTGATGGGAAAAAACTTCCTCGCTGACTGAAAGAGAAGCAGGAAGAGGCAAGAGTGTCAGTGCTACCAGCTGAGGCGGACCTGTCGTCCAAAGCTCAATCTGCCCGTGCAACCTGCAGTGGCGGCAGCACTGGCAACCAAAAAGCCCTACCCACCCTGGTCAATTAGGGAAAATAAGGTTTTCTCCTGGGTCTGTGAACTTGGGTAGAGCCAAATCATTGCAAAACTGGTGCCCAAGATAGAAATCTCTTGATGAGAATGTCCGTTCCTGCTGCTGGGTGCCAGATGCCCCTCCCAAGGCCTGAATGCTCAGCCTTGCCTTCAGTCTATCAACTCCCCCACAGCTCCCTTCCTCTCCAGCTCCCTTTTCTTTCTTCTTCTCAGGTTCATCAGAATCAGTTTTTGTCACTTCAACTCATGTATCATATTATTTCAAAAGCCAGAAAATTTATGGGGATTAATTGCATTTTACAAGAAGCAGGAAAAATAAAAAATAGATTGGCTCATTAACAGTCCTATTAATAGTCAGGAAAAGCCACACAGAAAAAGCCGTCACCACAATTTCTATAGATCCCTGATGATGGCCAGTCCAGGACATTGGAACCACACATACAGATAGGAGTAGACAGATGCCGTCCATGTTGCTTTCCGTGGGGGTGGCAGGGTAGGCACTCTAGGGGACGCTTTCAGTCCTGTTCTCCATCCCTAACTATGTTATATCCAATTCTGCCTCTACCACTGGACTTTGTGCAATCTCAGGCTTACAGTGTGAGCACTTTGAAAATTTCCTTCAAACATCAGCCAGAATGAGACACTCAAAATGCAGTTTCTTCCCTGACCCCACTACGAGGAAATCCAGGCTTGTGCTAACATTAGTGGTTTTCTGTGGAGGCCCTTTTTACAAAATGTTCTCAGAGAGCCTGTCACCTATTATTGCCAAACACTTTTTATTTCAAAGCTTTCCACTTTGAGAAACAATCTATTTTTTGCTTTGATAATGCCATCCAATTTTGTCCAGAGAAATGAATCCTGGAGTTGACTGGGATGAAAGCTATCTCAATTGTCTGAAGGGCTGACCATGGGCAATCACATAGAACACTTTTGCTAAGGCTTCTGAGGAATCCATTAAAAGAAAAAGATAAACTTGTACGTGGTAATCTTTTGAATATCCATAAGATGAACACAGTCTCTATCGCTCCAAACCAGACTTATGTTCTTTTTACTAATTTTAAGTTTTCAATATATTTTCATTATCATTCGCACAGTTCTGTTAAATTTCACAATAATCAGTTCTCTCTTTTAATGATTGGTGCTTTTTTTGGGGTCATTTGTTAGCTGGGCTATCTGTAAGACCAGAGGGCTTGATTAAATTGGGGAGGCAGCAGCCATAGTGAGTCACAACCTTATTCTCCAATGCTTCTCCTGACCTCTTCCCTTCCTTAGAAGGAAATTATTTTGGCCAAAGATTCAGACCCCTTCTGGGGATGTGAGCAGTTTAATAGGTTATGGGGGGGAAAATTTAATCAATTTTTCAAAGTGTGAAGGTTGAGACATTCACTTTTGAAAGCAAATTCCTTTAACATGAGGAGTTCAGCTGGATTCTGGAGACCAGGTTTCCTGAACCTTGGAATTGACTAGAACACCCAAGTTTCTCCAGCAAAGCGTGTAGCTGATTCCAGTCCTTATCCCTTTCCTCTGGTCACAGGTCACTGCTTTAGGATCCTAAATGCTATGAGGGTTTCATCTCCCACGGCCATTCTCTGTCACAGCTAGGAGAAGGGCCCTGCCGGTTGTGTGGGGCACACATGTGATTGAACAGCCCAGGGAGCTTGATTCTCAGCATCCTGTTGAGGGGACGGAGCACCGTCTCCATACTTCATGGAATGGCATCTGTACTGAATATCCTGGGGGAGTCCTCATTTCACAGATGGCTCTCGTTCCTGCCTAGCTCATTTACAAAGGATGTAGTTATTATTTTAATTTCTGTACCTTTGTATATGTCTGTCCATTGAGATAACATTACAACTCAGAATCAAATCATTTGAATATATTTCTCATCTAAAAACTATCACGCCTGAACCACAGCACATTCCCAGTCAAAAGGTAGAAAGGAATCAGATTAAAGATTTAAAACAACTAAGTTCAAATCAATATTAGTCAAAACCTCTCTAATTCAAAATTTGATGTTTATGATTCTTTTTTTAACTAATCAATTTATTTTTAATTTATTGGGATGACATGGTTCACCAAACCATACAGGTTTCAAGTATACAACTCAATGTAAAACCATCTGCCCACTGCAATGTGATCCCTCTGCTCCAAGCAAAGTTTCTTTCTGTCCCCATATTCCCCACCCCGCTTGGCCTCCTCCTCCACCTCCACCCCTCTTCCCTCTGGCTACTGCCACCCTATTGTTTATATTTCTGTGTTATATGTATATGTTTTTTGACTAATGACTTCACCTTTCATGATGCTTATGATTCTTAATCAAGAAGCCAATTAGTAACGAATGAACATCCAAATGTACCTTGGTCTAGTGTTATATTAGGGGTTCATTAAAAAAAAAAAGTTTAAAAATAATGTTTCTTCTCAACTTTTCAGGTCTTCATTATTAACTAAGGGTAGGTAAAGGCTGGTACCTATTCTGTACCCAGATCTTGAACTAGATATAAAATTCAAACCTAGGTCTGTCTGATTACACAGCATGTGTTCCTAATATCTAGGTTATACCAACTCTTTCCAAAAGAAAAACAACCAATAACACTCAAAATATACCCAGCTACAGATACATCATCATCATCATCATTATAATACTAGCCTATACTCTGAAAGCTAGAAAATATAAAGAGCATCAGGGAAACATAGACTAGCATTCTGGCTGCGTGGCCATCTGCCGCACCCAGCCTCCCCTGTTGTTCCTGCTTTGGAAGCATCAACTCCTCATGCACCAGCAGTTTAGTTAAGTGTTTCCCAACTGTCAAGCTACCTTACCATTTCCAGACTCACAGCCCAGGGTATTCCTTCTTCATTTTTTCTCCTGGGCTATTCCCCTTATTTGGACTCTGCAGTCTCATTCTAGACATCACTGCCTAGTAGCACCGGTGCAGTTATTTAGTTATCAGTCTCCGTGGAAGGAAAAAAATAGCCCTTGCAGCCAAAGTCTGACATGTCAATTTATGGTTAGTAATGGTGGCTCATCCTGACATCTGCTGGGGTGGGCCTACCACTAATTAGCAAAAACGCAAATTGTGTCCATGTGCCGGCCATTTTGTTCCAATATAATGGCTTACTTGTATAATTGACAGCTAATGGTCTCATTAGAAGCTTTTAGTACATCAGAGTGATATTTTCTTGGCTTGCAAAACGTTGCTGAACATTAGCTCATTGCACAAATTAGCCATATCCTTACCGATTTAAACTCAACAAATATTCACTGAGTATCTACTCTGTGTAAGATTCTGGGGTATACATATTTCACAGAGTTCTCTAAAACAATCCTATTAAAAATTAAAAGTGTGGTTTTTGGATTAATAGGACTTGTATAAAAATCCCTGCTCACCAGTGACCAGTGATGTGCCCCAAGACAAATTATCTCTCTAAGCTTCAATTACTTCATCTGTAAACTGGGGGAATAGCAATATCTAGTTATTCTGAGGATTTCTTCCCCCTAAAGCATCTAGCAAAGGGCCTGACACACAATAAGTGTTCAGACAATAATGGCAGTTGTCATTCTGCAATATTATGTGTTTTGATTTTTTAAGAGATGACAAAACTAGAATTCAGGAAGGAGCATGTGACTTTAGAGACCTGGCCTAGAGTTTTGGCTTTACCTTTTATTAGCTGGCTGTGCTTGGATGAGACATTAAACCTCTCTGGGTTTAGTGGTCACTTAATTCTTGCTAGAACTGTGCTCGGGACATAGCAGACATAATAAATCTACTTGGTGAATGAGTCAGTATATGATGAAAATTGCAAAAACCTTGCTGGGTTCTCAAGTTCCTTCCTAGCTCTCTTGAGCCATGTTTGATACCTCATTGGCTGTGTTCCTGATTTGCAAGAACACTCATCCTAGAACATGAGGGAATAGAACTTTTTGGGTCTTTATTTCCTTTATTATTTTCAATTTTCGTCAAAGACATGTTTCTCATTAAGGTTTACATTTTAGTTTTTTTTTTTTTTTAACTTTCAAAACAAAGCCATTAATTTAAGAAAACCATAAAAATGAAGCCCATGCTAATTATCTGAGCTGGAAGTATGCATAATACAACAAACACTGTCATATAATTTGCATATAAATGAACTAGAAATAAAAACAAGTGGGAGTGCTATTTACTCTGAAACTGGATGTACATGTTTTTTTTTTAAAAAAAATCATGTTTCCTTTGTAATTATTGTCAAGGTTTGGGATGTTCATCTCCACGGGTGATTAAAAAAATACTGAGGAGGCAGAGCTGCTGGGCGCTGAGAAGTAGCAAATGTCTATTAATTAATAATTTTTGACTTGTTCTCTCCTCTTCCTGGATAATTTTTCAAGAGACCCCTGTGGCACTACATGAGGAAGCCGCGTGCATTCTTTCATTTGGCATTTCGTGCGTGTAAAGGATAATCATTCATCTCCCAAACCAGGACCCAGAGTAAACTTAACTATCCTGGGCGAACTGGGTTGTACGGTCACCTTAAATCTGCAGTACTGTGTTGATGGTTATCCTCTGTACACTTTCCTTACCCGTGGAATGTCACAGCTGCTGGGAATCTAGAGAGCTTCCACCCTGTATTTCACAGAAGAGGAAAAATGAGGTCCGGAGTTGAGAAGTGACTCTCTCAAGGTTGCAGAGCTCCTGAGTCTTAAAACCAGCGCAGTCAATGTTGTAGAAAGAGAACACTCTGGCGTCAGCAGGCTCGAATGGGAGCCCAGCTCCTCTCACTGACACAGCTGTGCAGTCATGCTTGGTAGTTACAGGCGGGCATGCTCAATTTCCTCTACTAACTTTAGAGCTGCTTAAATATAAGAATTGTGAATTCTGTGTCTTTAGATCTCGTTTATGGCACATATTATTGTACTTGGCATGTAATGGGTACTCAATAAATATTTGTTGAAGAAATCTAAAAACAACCAACTATTCTGTCTGAGAGTCTCATTTCTGCTTGAGACAGCACATAGTATACTCAGAAAAAGCCAGAAGAATCCCACTGCGTCCCAGGAATGGCACTTGGGGCTGCAAGGAGCACAGGCCCCATGGGCTAGCCTGACCCGGGCCGTGGGGGCTGGCTCCCGAGCTGTGCGCACAGTGAGTGACCTGTCGATGGCACTGCAGAGGTCAGTGTTGTGTATAGCTGCGTGCTCTTGCTTTGCACCCCTGGGAACTGTCCCTTTAGCCAGCACAGTTGTAGTGACCCAGGTAACTGTTGCCATGGTGGAGTCTTGGTTGCTGTCCGGGAGCAGCTGGTTGAGAGCTCTGATCTTCTCGGAAGGCTTCCTCGTGCTGACAGCTCAGATGATGGGGAGGATGAGCACTTTGTCAGTCCTTTCTCTAGGGACCCCTCCCGACCCTGCGAGCCCTGAGCCTTCAGGTATTGACAAGTTCCTCCCACTCCTGCATGTTTTCCTGGTTGCTTCAGCAGTTGTGTGCTGACATCCTCTTATTAGTCAATCAGCCCTCTCTCCACTGGACTGACTACATGAGGCCTGCTCTGGGGATTTACAAAACCATGTCTCTCTCCCTGACATTCCTCCAGGGGATGAGCAAAAGCATCTAAACACAGCAACAGAAACAGAGAGAGAAAGCAAGTGAGTGGGCAAGCTCATGTGAGCAAGCACATCTCGGAAATGCCATGTGGTGGGAGCCGAGAAGAAACTGAACCTATTCCAGCTATTTGGCGGCAAGTTGCCAGGAGGCCAGGCCTTTGCACAGGAGCAGGTGCTCTGCTATTGTGTCTCAAATAAAGAACTCTAAATACTGTTTTAAGTTCACTAGGAAACTTCAATGTCTGGAGTCCTTACCTGAGGGGGTCTTCTTTAAGTGAAGAAAGTGGGATCATCATAGGACTATTAAGACTTGATGCTAAAGTATGTTGGATGTTACCACACTATTCTATTGCAAATGCTTTTAGAAATCTTTCCAGATTTCCACCTTCTGACATCATAAAATATGAGAAGCCCAAGCCCTGTGGCTGCTCAGACCAGAAACTAAATCTCAGCTCCCTGCTCTAGGAAGTGACTAGGCATGAGAACTTAAGTTTCTTTCTACTTATACCAATTATTTATGCATATTTTCTCATATATATAAACATATACATTTTCTTATTTTATTTTTTAATTTTTTATGGGAGACAGACAGAGAGAGAGAGAGAGAAAGAGAGAGACAGACAGACAGGAAGGGAGAGAGATGAGAAGTATCAATTCTTCAATGCAGCATCTTAGTTGTTCTGTAATTGCGCTCTCGTATGTGCCTTGACCAGAAGGCTCCAGCTGAGCCACGGACCACTTGCTCAAGCCAGCAACCCTGGGCTCAAGCCAGCAACCTTGGGCTTCAAGCCAGCAATGTTTAGGCTCAAGCCAGCAACCATGGGGTCAAGTCTATGATCTCATGCTCAAGCCAGCAACTGTGTGTTCAAGCCAGCGACCTTGGGGTTTTGAACCTGGGTCCTCTGCATCTCAGGCTGATCCTCTATCCACTGTGCCACTGTTTGGTCAGGCTATATTTTCTTACAGTAGTTGTTTCCTGAGATTCCACAATATACTGGATTGATAATACCTAGGGCAGAGTCTAATACATAATAGGCACCCACTTCTTGAATGAGTATGTGTGTGTAGGGCCATAATAACAAGTAGAGCCTGTTCTTCTTATCTTTTATTAGTTCTTTCACACTTTGGGGCAATGGCCTTAGAATCTAGTTTAACAACCCTGGAAGGGGATGTTTTTTTGATTTGATCTACATTCAGATTATGCTTTGTTGATCCTAAGATGGTATTTTGTTTAAAACACCCAGTACATGGTAATGGTAGAAAACAATATTGATTATAGTAATGATAAAAATAAAGAGATCAGATATGCAGACATTTGTACTACATGAATGCATTTCTTTAAATTCTTTTTTAAATCAACGAATAATCCATACACATGAATATTCAACAAAATGTGAATCACCCTCCTGCTCAGACCTTCAGTTCCCCTTCTCAGGGATAACACAGTGGTGGTTTTAGAACATGTTTGCAAATTTTTTTATATTCCTCCTACCGAGCGTGTCATATACTATATGACCCTGACATAGTTTAGATGAATTTTTTTCTCCTCACCTTGAATCAAGACAAATCATGACTGCTTTGACCATGAAGTATAGTTGTAGGGAGTGACTCTATGTGACTTCTGAGACTAGGTCATTAGAGACCTTGCAGCTTCCACCTTGTGGTTGAAGTACTCATTCTTGGAGCCCTGGCCTCTAATGTAAGACACCGACTATGCTGTGAGGAAGCCCGTCACATGGAGAGAACATGACAAGGTTTTCTAGTAGACAATTCCAGCGGAGTCAGCCTTTGGATCATCTCCTCCAGGTGCCAGAAATGTCAGTGATAAGCCTCCAGATAATTCCAGGCCCCCAGTCATGTGTGTCATTTCCTGCCATTTTGTGTTTCTAGATGAGCCCCCAGACATGGTAGAGCAGAGATAAACTGTCCAGATCCCTGGTCCCCAGACTCCATGAGCAGCACAACATGGTGGTTGTTTAACAGCACTAAGTTTTGGGGTGGTCTGTTATGTAGAATCAATAACCCAAGCAGTCTCTATTATTGTGTGTCTAGCCAGACAAATTTCAGGCATGGATGAGCATGCACATGTATATATGTTAACCCTTTTCCTTTTAAGATAAATGGAAGCAGACTATGCATACGGTTATATATCATGCTCTTAAACAAAGAATAGATGTAAAAACTCTTGACTCACAGGTTTGCGGACATCAGGCAAGGTGATCCAGAGGGGAAACACTATGGGGAGAACAATTAGGAACGTGACTTGCTTGCGGGGGTTGGTCGGCCAGGCCAGGCTGAGAGGCTGGTCATCCTCGTCGTCACCCGTTTCTGTGGTCTGCTGTATAAAGAGGTAAAAATAAAATAACATTACAAAAATGACAATAATGTCCATAGGCCACAAGAGAAGACCACAAAGGCAGGGCGGAAGCTGTGGCTTCCGCAGGCGTCCTCCTGGGTCACCCCAGCAACTTCATCCTTATACGTTTCGTGTGTGTGAGAGAACACCACCTGTCACAGTCTGGATCCCGGGGACAAACAACGCAAGGCTGAACCATGACGGCCTAAGATCTTTTTTTGTTCATCCCTGAACACTCTTCAGCTCCTCAAATGAATTGATCATTCAGCTGGAGTGGGCAACAGCCAGGATCCAGGAACTTTTTTTTTTTTTTTTTTACAGAGACAGAGAGAGAGTCAGAGAGAGGGACAGATAGGGACAGACAGACAGGAACAGAGAGATGAGAAGCATCAATCATTAGTTTTTCGTTGCACATTGTGACACTTTAGTTGTTCATTGATTGCTTTCTCATATGTGCCTTGACCACGGGCCTTCAGCAGACTGAGTAACCCTTTGCTCGAGCCAGCGACCTTGGGTCCAAGCTGGTGAGGTTTTTTTTTTTTTGCTCAAGCCAGATGAGCCCGCGCTCAAGCTGGCGACCTCGGGGTCTCAACCCTGAGTCTTTGGCATCCCAGTCCGATGCTTTATCCACTGCGCCACTGCCTGGTCAGGCTCCATGAACTTTTTATGACAAATCATATCTGCAGAGCAAACGACCCGAACGCCCACCTTCTCCTTCTCCCCCTGTTTTCTTGACAAAGCTGCAGGATTCATAGAAATCCTTGGGAATGATATAAAAAATGTTTTTTTAAATTATTTATTTATTGACACTTTTTTTTAGAGCACTGATTCTGAACGGGTAAATAAAAGTGCTTACAGCAATGATCCAGTAACAATACTCAACTCCCTTCACTGACTCTGAAAGAGTTAAGCTCATGGATTATTGTGTGCTTGTGAGTTTTAACCAGTTAACCACCTCATTAAGTTCTAAACCATTTTCCTTCCAGCCAAGGGCTTATTATGCAAATACATGTCTCATTCTCAGAGAAACAGAGTACAGAAGTCAAGCAAGACACTAGACCCGTGTGTGCCAACAGCACAGGGACTCAGAGCCAGGGGAACACGTCGGAGTTTCGGACTTGGCCGCCACAGCCAAGGTTTTTTTCATCACCTGCTGGAGTCAGCGGCTCCTGACGTCCCAGAGCTAGAAGAGACAGAAGGCGGGCCTGGGCCCTGGCAGGCTGACCATTAGTCTGTCAGGCAGGCCCGCCAGACCTCCAGAGCAGCCCTGCAGACAGCATCTATCACTTCCATCTCTGCTTGTTCGAAAATGAAAGCGCAGCAGCTTCAGATCAAGCATCAGATCTAAAAATATCAACAAGAACTTTCCCAGGATGCTTCCTTTTGAGACCATATAAATAACCCACAGAGGCTTCATAAAGCTCCGGCCCCGTGGCTCTTGCTCTCAGCGTTGTGCACTATTTCAAGCAACGGCACTGACTCCCACCAGCACCTCTCTCCCTAAGGAGTTGGCAGGTGGGGCAGGTTCAGGACAGCTGGATAGGGAATAAGGACCCAACTAGAGGCAGGGCTGGGTGTGAGGCCTGACTCATTGCAGTGTTATCTTTATTTATAATTTAAATCCTAGTACGACAAAAGAATCTGTAGTGGTTTGCACAATCACCCACACTCTCTCCCCAGGAATTAAAATAAAAAATAATAACAATAATTAAAAAGGAATCTTAAGTCATAATAGGCAAGGTTGGTAATAACAGGTTCTTTCTCTTTGGGTATATGTCCTTGGCAGTGGGTAAAATAGTTTATAATCAGCAAATAGGAGGGAATGAAGAGGATTAGGTAATAAAGCAGAATTAGGAAGATGGCGCAGTTTATTTTGGTTGTCTGGATCCTCATTAAATATACTCCTCACACTCTTCATCCCTTTCCTATGCAATATTTTGGAAAAAAGGAAAGATCTATCCTGACCAGGTGGTGGTGAAGTGGATAGAGTTTCAGACTGGCATGCAGAGGACCCAGGTTCGAAACCCCAAGGTTGCCGGCTTAAGCATGGGCTCATCCTGCTTGAGTGTGGGGTCGCTGGCTTGAGCCCAAAAGTTGTTGGCTTGAAGCCCAAGGTCACCGGCTTGAGCAAGGGGTCATTCACTCTGCTGTAGCCCCCAGTCAAAGCACATATGAGAAAGCAATCAACAAACAACTAAGATGCTGCAACAAAGAACTGATGTTTCTTATCTCTCTCCTTTCTGGTATGTCTGTCCCTGTCTGTCCCTCTCTCTGTCTCTGTCACAAAAGAAAATAAATATCTAAAATCAATAATCTATATTTCTACTTTAGGTAACTAGAAAAAGAAGATCTAATTAAATCTGAAGTAAGCAGAAGAAAAGATTTAAAATATTAGAGCAGAAATCAGTGACATTGAAACCAGAAAATAAAATCAACAAAACCAAAAGCTGGCTCCTTTGCTATGCAATTTGATGTGGTCCATCCACTGCCCCATTCACTGCAGTCTGAGGGCTCCTATCCATGATGGAAGCATGGGCATGCTGTCCCTGCTTCCCTCTGAGCCACCGTCTCCTCCCAGGAGAGACAGCAGATATAGAGAAAATCATTCCCTATTGAGATCACCAGCCTCCCAAGGTGTCAGGGGGCTACATGAATAATCACTGTGCAATGAGGTCAATAAAGATTAAAGATACAGGTGCTTTATAAACATTTTTTTTAAAAAGTTAAATTTAATTCTCTATTGAATTCATTGGGGTGACACTGGTTAATAAAATTATATAGGTTTCAGGTGTACAGTTCTATAGTACATCATCTGTATACAGTATTGTACTGTGTGTTTACCACCCCAAGTCAACTCTCCCTTCATCCCACAGATCCCCCCTTTACCCTCTGCTACCTTCCCCCAGCCCCTTTCCCTCTGGTAATTACTGTACTGTTTTGGGAGACAGGTGCATTTTAACTGTTCCTTCCCAGATATGCTCTTTTTTGTTTAACCCAAATAAGTGACTTTCCCTTCCCCACCTGACAGATGCCTCGGAAATGGAAAAGACTACGAGAGAGTTGAAGCATTGCATCATTGCAAATAGGTACCCTGCCTCATACGAGAGAGGTGGTTTTATTCAGTCAGAGGATTCCAACAATTCCCTGAAGACTCATCAAGTTGATCTGATGAGTTCATCAAGGCTCCTCCCCCTCATCAAGGCTCCTCCCCCTTCCAGGGTTGACAAGACAGTCCAGTCTCCCACTACCATCTGCAATCTAGCTACTTTTAAACTCTAAGCTAACCTTTTTGTGACAAAAAACCCCCCAAAACAAAACAAAACAAAAAACCCCCCACAGAAGCAACTTTTTATGACTCATATCATTTTAATGACACCAACAGATGGTGACATTTCATCAATAACCTTTCTGCTTATAACCTACGGATTAGCTCCTTTCTCCATCTGCCAACATCACCAGGCAGGCAATGCCACTGGCAAATAGCAGCAAATAATTGTCTGTTTAGATGCATAAGCTCTAAACACACTACTATCCAATGCAAACAATTAGCTATATTGTACAGCTTCCAAATCTTTATTTGAGGTGGCTGTTGCTAGGGCAGAAATAGACAAGGAGACTGTGTCATAGGCTGTACAAATAGTGCTCTTCATGGGGACTTCAAAGCCTCTTGGGGGACCAGTCCTGCTACAGAGAAGTACAAGAGCCCAGAACCTGGGGTGGATTAGAGAGGTGTCCTGGGAGCAAGGCTGTCAGTACATTTTAAGGGAAATTCTCTTTGTATTCTTTCTGAGTGCAATCTCACTTTGGTTCAATGTGTGACAGCTTGCAAAATGGTTAGAAAAATGGGGGAAAATACCACTCCAAGTCTGGGGCCCGTTTGCCCAAACTGGGGTTGCTGGTATGTTTGTTAGTGTTAGCTCTCGGAAGAGCCTGGGAAAGTTAGGGTACTGAGTTCCCAGATTTTCCTGGAGTTGTGGCATCCTGGCTTTGACCTGGCAACAACCCATCCTTATCTCCTAAAATTTCTGTGGTGTTTGTAGAAAACAAAACAATGCAAAGTAACCTAGCAAAAAATTCAATTGACTTTTCATATAGGGGTTTAAAATAGTTTGATACCTCTTGGGACCTCTGTGAGGAGGCCTAGAATTGTGCCAAACCAGGGCCAGCAATAACTGCGTTATGGATTTGCAATCTCTGATAAGGAAAATCTGAGAATGAAACACATGACTCGAAGTTCCCACGAAGCAGCCTGCCGGCTGCCAGACCCTAAAGGAGCCGGTGCAGCGGGTGGAGAGAATGTGTGGGAGAATCAGGAGTCTTGGCGCCAGTCTGCCCCTGCTGTGGTTCCCTGGGCGGTAGCCACCAGCAGAGGCAGGTGTGCACAGAGTGCTTTCAGCTGCAAAGCAGTGTGCTGTGTTTTAGGACTCATGGTTCTGAGGAGACTTGGATTTAAAAGGAGAGACAACAAATAGCGCCAAAACACTTACCCAGGTACAGGGATGCTGGCAGACTATGTGGCAAGAGCTTCTGATTGTTCTTCAATATCTGTTCTTCCTGGTATGGACTGAACTGTGTCTTCTCCAAATTCACACATTGAAGCCCTACTCCCCAGCCGCTCAGAATGTGACTATTTGGAGGCAGGGCCCTTTTAAAGAGGTGATTAAGTTAAAACAAAGCTGTTAGGGTGGGTCCTAAGGCAATGACTGGTGTCCTTATAAGAAGAGATTAGGACACACAGAAATACATCAAGGATTTACATGCTAGAGGGCAGGCCAGGTGAGGACACAGCAAGAAGAGAGGCCTCAGAGGACAACAGCCCCGCCAGAAACTTGATCCTGGACTTCCAGCCTCCAGAGTGGTGAGGAAATAAGTTTCTGTTATTTAAGCACCCTAGTCTGAGTTATTTTCTTACAGCAGCCCTAGCAAATTAACATACTGCCTATCTGCTTTTGTGATAGGAAGCCCACTTTTAGGCATGCCTAGAATATAGACTCTAATTTCAGCCTCTATTACAACTAGATGTGGCCGTGTGATTAGGCTCTGGCCAATTGGGACATAATCACAAGTATCTTCTGCAACATCCAGGATGTATCTGTAAAGGGTGGAGGTGTCTCCTTCATCACTTCTTCCCAATTCTTGCTGGCTGGAGTGGGGACATTTTAGTCTGAGTCTGAACAGCCATCTTGAACCATGAAGTAAGAAACACTATAAGAGGATCTGAGCCCCTGACACCCAGCAAGCCATTCTAGCCCTGGGCTGCCTCTAGTGCTTATACTGAAATCCTGTTTACTGAAGCCTCAGTTATTTTGGGCTTTTGCTTGCTCACAATGGAATTTCATCCAAATGGATTCAGTGTCCTCTTTATGAGGAGTCAAGGGAGAAATATCTGTCATGTATCAGCACTAGAAAAAAGTCATGCTTCTTTTGAGAAACTCTGAAAAAAATCTTAGAAATACTGTGAATCAGGTAAGTGACACTATTTTTTCCTTTGTTTTACACTGGGGATTCCACAGTCAAATTGGTCCCCCATCCAGCAATTCCAGCACTGATGTCTGTGCTTGCCTCAGTCCAGCTTTACTCTTTTCCTTTCCTGTCCATCCTTTGCTGAATTCTCTCAAAACGATTCATTTTATCCTTCCTCATCAGATGCATTTTTGCAAGCAGCATCATAGCTTTGTGAAACTAGGTGGGGAAGACCTGAAATGGAAGCTCCTCAGGGCTGTGATGCAATTTGAGGAATAACTTTAGCAAAGATAGTGGGGCAGGAGGAGATGTTATTTTGTGAAAACTTGTGACAAATGGATAACCACCTTCTAGGATTCACTTATTGATACTGAAGGTTGGTATCTGGAGGTCTGACCACAGAACATCAAGAGACAGCCTGACTAGGTGGTGGCGCAGTGGATAGAGCATCAGACTGGAATGCAGAGGACCCAGGTTCAAAACCCTGAGGTCACCAGCTTGAGCACAGGGTTGCTGGCTTGAGCATGGGATCATAGATATGACCCTATAGTGACTGGCTTCAGTCCAAAGGTCACTGGCTTTAGCAAGGGGTCACTGGCTCTGCTGTAGTCCCCTGGTCAAGGCACATATGAGAAAGCAATCAATGAACAACTAAAGTGCTGAAATGAAGAATTGATACTTCTCATCTCTCTCCCTTCCTGTCCTTCTGCCCCTATCTGTCCCTCTGTCTCTGTAAAAAACAAAAAAAACATCAAGAGAGAGAAGAGAACAGTTCTAGGGGTCAGTCAGCATCTACAGGGAGGTCTCTGAAGCAATCAACTTATTTTGATCCTTTTTATCTAGTGAGTGGGAGCAGCAGCAGCTTCTCTCTGTTCAGCCTGCTATCATGAGACTCTGTTCAGCTTTTTGGTATTTGCATCTTCCACTGTCTCTGCCTATACTTGGTATGGATGGTCTACCCCAGGATAAACACTGGGTTTCCAGTGAAGGGGTCTGAGCCAGACTCACCAGTCCAGAGGTTACCTCTACAGCCAGAAAAATATTTTTTGGAAGCAACTCAATTTCTTATTCTTGTCTGTGAAGGGCACTGTGCAAGACTGCAGTTTGAAGGTGAGCCTACCTTAATGCAATCTTTTCTACCAGAGAATTAAAATGAAAACCCAGAGGCATCTCAAAATAGGCCACCTTCAACTTCAGTTTTATTGATGGGTAATAACGTCTCATCTCAGTCAATGAGAAGCAATCTCAGAGGATAGCCTGGACCTGCCTAGCTCTTAGTTCAGTTGGGGTTTGATTCAGGCTGGAAGTCAAGTTCTCATTGCTCTACCCCTGCACAGAGGGACCATACACTTCAGCACTTAGAAGTGCCCCCTCTATCATTGGGGAGCTGCTCCAAGTTTGGCATGATGCTGAAAAAAATAAAATTCCAGCACTTAAATAGCCAAGTAAAAATATAATTCATTTACTCTAAAACGATGGGGTAGGATCAAGTTAGATGAAGGTGAAGATTTTATGTGATTTTTATTTCTACTTAAAGAAAATGGTCCTTAACATATTTGTTGCTGATATTTCTATAATTTATATCTGTACAAAAACATCATTTTATGTATCCATGTTGTTTGGCCACAAAGATGCCCCCCATGAATGACCAAAGGCAGCAAAGCTGCCTGAGTAGTGTGCATGTTGGGGATCACCACCAAGGCCAGAGAGCTAAGAGTGGGAACAGAGCACCTTCAAAACATTTGAGAGCCTAAGAAGTGAGGTTGGGAATTATTAAAAATGTCATACTCAACAAAGTTTTTTTTTAAAGGCACTAATAAAACACATGAACTGTCTAGATCAGTGGTTTTCAACCTTTTTACACTTGGGGACCTGTGAAAATAGAGGAATTATTTCAGGGACTGCTAAGGCAGAAATCACCCTAGGAATAAGTGAATTTGACTAAGACGGTTGGGTCTATAATCCGTATACACCACAGAAGTTAACTCTTTCACGGACCAGCACAAAATTTTTGGCAGACTGGTCCACAGACCAGCAGTTGAAAAACACAAGTCTAGACTATAGGGGAGGCATTCATCTACAGACTGGGGGTAGTAACTCAGGAAGTTGTAGGATGCACAGTACCTGGTAGAGACCAGGGGATCAATAAATGTTAATTCTCTTTTCTTCTGCCATTAATCTCACCTCTGACTAACTAACTAACTGTGTGACCTTAAACAAATCAACGGAAATGCTGGAATAGTCAAAGAACATATGTTACAAGTGATCTGTAGGCACCTGGTCCTGGTGTATCTCATTGCCTTTTAGGCTCCAATAGTCCTTAAAAGCACGCTATTGTGAGGCAGAACTTCCTTGTCCCCCAGACTTCTATAATGTAGGATTATTCCCCTGCCCAAGAACTTATCATTCAATTAATTATATAGATACCAATAGATCAGGAAAGGCAAGCTGCAACCATAGACCTCTGCAATCATTTGGAATACGAGCTTTAGACTCCAAGAGAAGAAGCACCAGCATTTCAGAGCTGAAGAGCCCCGACTCATTGAGCCCACCCTCCATTTGACAGATGAGGACCCTGAGATGTCATGGTGTGCTGGGGAATTTCCCATGGTGAGGTTGGGCCCTTCATTTCCAGCCCAAGGCTTTTCCCCATTCTATGACACCTCCATTCCTCAGTTCTAAAATGTAAGTATAGCTGTGCTTTATGCCCAATCACACCAGGCTTCCCAGCTTTAGTTTATAATAAATTTGACCTATTAAACCAAGAATGCTAGCTATAACAAACACTGAGCATTTAATAGACAGAATTCTCTTGATTTTTCTTGAGCCTAGATTAATTCTGGTGGTTTGGATGGTCCACATTACTTGGAAAAGCTGATCAGAAACATCAGATTCTGCCTAACCTGTGGTGGAACAGTGAATAAAGCATTGACCTGGAATACTGAGGTTGCCGGTTCAAAACCCTGGGCTTGCCTGGTCAAGGTACCTATGAGAGTTGATGCTTTCTGCTCCCCCTCCCTTTCTCTCTTCCCTCTCTCTAAAATGAATAAACAAAATCTTAAAAAGAAACATTAGATTCTAAGTTTGCCCTTCTGCCACCTGAGAACACAGTGAAAACACTGTCATCTATGGCCCAAGGAACAGGCTGTCACCTGGAACTTGATCTTGGACCACTCAGTCTCCAGAACTGTGAGAAAGAAATCTCTGATGCTTATAAACTATGCAGTCTATGGTGTTTTTCATATAACATCCAGGGCAGCTTTGAAGAGGAAACAAAAAGCAGATTTAGGGTTGTGGGGATAGGAGTGGGTATTGTGATGCCCTCCTCTTTCCCCTGGGCTGATATCTCCAAGGAGCCAGGTACAAATTTAAAAAATGCAGCGTGAGTGCTGATAAGATATCAATGAATGTCAAGACTTCAAATACAGAGAAAGAAGAAAGACTTGGTGTTTAGCGTCTCTGTCCAAGAAAAAGTGCAGAAATTTAGCCTAAGCTTGATCTAGAAGGAAGTGACAACCAAGTATAACAATGGCCAAAATGACGCCTTGAGATTTTATGTGTGTTTCATTGCTTGATGTCCCCCTGATTCCCATAACCATGGGTAATCCTGCACTGGCTACATCTACAATGAATCTCAGGGGGGCATTGTAGAAGATGGATTATGCCCTTTGTAGCAATAAACTTTCCTGAGGCTAACTTTAGCAAGGACCAAAACAGGAGGTGGGTTATTTCCAGACTCCAGCGTTCAGTGCTCAAAAGCCAACAGAACCCCAGCGAAGAATATGCACAACAAAACAGCATTGTCTTTACACAGGGACTCTCTGCTTCTCCTCCTACCTCTGTTCTTTCATTATTGAAGCATTAAAAATACTGTCTTTGACAGAAGTGGCATGTTTTACTTTTCCAATTAGGTTTCCTTGGGAACTGGTGAAAAGGTGTGTGTGCCTATATAGTCCGTGTGTAGGAGGCTCCCAGGGAGAGAAGAAACCTTGACAATGCCTTAGCTAATGAGGAGATTGTTGGAGAAGTGATTTATAGACAAACACCCACTTCTGCTCCAGAATGTTCTTTTACAACGTTATTTCTGTTACAATATTAACTGAGACAATCCATAAAAAGCACTTAGAACAGTGTTTGACACATGATAAACACTCAATAAGTGTTGGTTATTATTATTATTTTTAATCAATATTCAGGGAAATAATTTCTTCACAGATATCCATGAGAAAGTAGTTTGACTAGGTGAATTATGATACTCCTAGCAATACAATTCTATAATTCAGTTATATCATGTGGAAGTAGAAAGTAATAATTTTGTTCTTCCATATAGTCATTCATCTAACATTTACTGAGCATTCACTGACTGCAGTGATGCCAACAATCTCATTTATTTTCCTCTTAGGTAAGATGAATAAATAACTTGAAGGGAAAATGTCACAGCCCTAAGGAGATAATGCTATTTTATTTCAGGAGGTAGGTTTTAAGTAGACTTTCTATCAGAAATAAGACTTCCAAACAGATGGCGAGACTCAAAATATTGTGACACCTTGAGTCTGTGTTCTGTGCAGAGCTAAAGACAATAGTAGAGTTGGAACTCTCAAAGGTAAAATCACTCAAAATGCACAGTCACACTTTAATTGAGCAAAAGGCTCTGAAATCAACAGCTCTTTGGCAAGTGGAAGGTGCTTCCCAAGGAACATTCCAGAGTGCTTTCCACTTTGGAAGCTTAAAACACACCAGTTCTTTAGTACAAAGAAAATAAGATAAACAAATAATTACCCACGTGGTTGGCGTGTTCATCTGCTTGGGCTGCCCAAAATACCATCTCTATCTTTTTTTTAAAAATTTCATTCTTGAATAGATTTTTGACTTTGAAATAAATTATTGAGTTCACTTGCTGTAATTTATTTTTAAAATGCCTTTCTCCCTCACTCGTACTTTGAGTCTTAGAAAAATCTCTTTATTTTGTTCTCTTAGTTTCTTAATTCTTCGCATTTGTAATTTTTTCTAATAACCCTTCATTCTCTCCACTCTGTTCTTATCTTCTGTTTTTGTCACTCATCTTTTCCTCAGAGATAAGTCAAAAAGCATCTCTTTTTGGAAGAGAGCACCATTTGAGACATTTGTCTTGCCTTCTGTGTGGACAAGCTAAACCAACAGAGCTAACATTTAATAGCAAACAGAATTTTTAAAAAGTGATAAATCTCTGCTTGCCTAGTGGCAGGAAATAATTTGTTCTCTTACATTATTATCATATGGTTTGTTTTACATATAGGTAGGAAAAAATCTAACATAAAGAATTTAGCATATTAAACACAAAATGATAACGTTTCACTAAGCATTGGCAATCTGAACAAATTTAATGTGCTTCTATATGACTTTGAATTGAAATCAAGGTCTCAAAATATTTTGCTGTGACTGATGAAGCTGTCTGGACTTCAGTTTTCCCAGAAGTCAAGAAACCATTTATTATCATGTAAGATGGCATTTGGAGAGTCTGGTGAAATGCAATTGCTTTCCTTCACTTTGCATTTTACCCAAATAATTCTAAGGTGCAACCTACAGACAAGATAGATTTCTTTCTTAGTTGCTATTGCAAATTGGTTTTCTCATAGTTTTCATGGGCTTTGTAAATCCTGCTGATACAAATCACGAAAGATCAGCCAACATAAAAGCAACTGGAGAACTATAAAAAATAATTCAAAAATCATTCTCATCATTTTATTATCAATTGGATTAGAATTACTTATCGGAACAGTAATATTAATATTCTTTTTTTTCAGGATGGTAATGGAGTTTTTTACTTTTTATTAATAGTTAGTCAGCCTTTAATATATCTTATATGAATGCTTAATAGATATTTTCCAAACTTTCAGACAGTAATATTCTTCGTGAATACATAATTCTTCATCAATATTCAAATTTAGGCAGAAAATCAGGAGTCAGATCTAAATTTCATTTTAAAAAGTGTTCACAAGGCCTTTAAATACATCTTAAGCAGTTGGTAAATTCTGTTTGGGTTGTCAGATATAGGAACTAAACCTTAACTTCCCTTAAAAAGTATATATTGAAAGTATAAATTGAAAGAAAAATATGTTATCCCCTCTAGAATTGGAACCTATCTGCTAATGTTTGGTAGGTAAGACATTAATTTCTGTTTCTGTTTGTTTTATAGTTTGTATAGGGTTTTCTCTGATACTAATGAGTTTTTTTCCTAAGGCAATCATGCATCTACTAGGGCTTAGGCCTTGAAAAATTAAGTGAAACAAAGACTCTTTGGGTCTTCTTTTCTTTCACCATTAGGCCTTGGACTCTCTCTCTGGATACTGCCTCTGGCCCTGGACAAGCCAGACATGGAGACTCAGCCCCACTTCCCACCAGAGACTCTATTTATTGAGTACCAGGATTCTCTTATTATGTTTCACTGATGTTTCAAGAGATTGAATAATCTCATTAATAGGGAGATATGTGGTCCTTGGCTGTTTCTAAACTTTCAAAATGGTAGACTTCGTTATTACACCTTAATCATTTAGAACAGATACTTGTTCTTCAAATAATAGGAGGGGTTGAGGTTAGCAAACTTTCTGTTAAACCTCACCGCTGGTAGGAACATAAACATTTCCTAGTAAAGGGTAATATTTTAGAAAGAAAGAATCATATGGATTCTAGGTACCATCTGCTTAGATAAGCTTGGAAATCCCTATCAGGGCTAACATTTTTGACTGACATTGATTATGAAGTCTCTCTAAGGAGCTCTAAAATCATAGCTGTAACTTTAAACAATAATCTAAAACAAACCACTGTCCTTGAGAAGGATGCTTTTTTTTTTGTGACAGAGACAGAGAGAGACAGGGACAGGGACAGATAGGGACAGACAGACAGGAAAGGAGAGAGATGAGAGGCATCAATTCTTCATTGTGGCACCTTAGTTGTTCACTGATTGCTTTCTCATATGTGCCTTGACCAGGGGGCTACAGCAGAGTGAGTGACCCCCTGCTCAAGCCAGTGACCTTGGGTTCAAGCCAGAGACCTTGGGCTTTGAGCCAGCAACCTTTGGGTTCAAGACAGCAACAATGGGGTCATGTCTATGATCCCATGCTCAAGCCAGCAATCCTGTGCTCAAGCTGGTGATCCCACACTCAAGCTGGTGACCTCAGGGTTTCGAACCTGGGTCTTCTGCATCCCAGTCCAAAGCTCTATCCACTGCGCCACCACCTGGTCAGGCAAGAATGCTTTTTTACTACCCTCAGAAATCTAAATTTAATAGAAGAGAGAGTTCTTTCTGAATCTTTTTTTTTAAGACAAATCTAAAATCACAATCACTTCCATTATCTTTCCCTACTCATCCTTTACTTAGTTACATACATGCACACATTTCTATTAGCACCATGAGGCTTTATGAAAGCAGATTTTTTTTTTAAGAGGCATGGAGAGAAAGAGACAGGAACATCGAGCTGCTCCTGCATGTATTGAACCAGCAATCTTCATGCTCTGGGATGATGCTCCAACCAACCGAGCTATATGGTTGGGGCTTAATTTTTATTGATTTTTAGAGAGACAGGGAGAGGAAAGGAGAGAGAGGGGAGGAGAAGGGAAGCATTCATTCATTCCACTCTGTAGTGCATCCCTTGGTTGCTTCCCGTGTGTTCCCTGACTGAACATTGTACCCACAACCTTGTCGTTTCGGCATGATGCTCTCTACTGACTGAGCTAACTAGCTAGGGCATGAAAGCAGATCTTAAAAATTCTCCTGAGTTTACATAAAGACTAATGCTGCGCTGAGGAGAAAAAGTCAGGGATGAATTCTTACAAGGAGATAGGAAGCACTTAACATGGTACGGTAATATTTAAATTGTAAAATGAGGAAATAAAAAAAAGCCTGCATTTTTCACATCTCTTTCTATCATCTATCTATCTACCTATCTATCATGTATGTTTGTATACACACACACAAACACATATTTCTTTTTTTCCTCAGAGTGTGCTTTTTTTTTTTTTTGTATTTTTCTGAAGCTGGAAACGGGGAGAGACAGTCAGACAGACTCCCGCATGCGCCCTACCGGGATCCACCCGGCACGCCCACCAGGGGCGATGCTCTGCCCCTCCGGGGCATCGCTCTGCCGTGACCAGAGCCACTCTAGCGCCTGGGGCAGAGGCCAAGGAGCCATCCCCAGCGCTTGGGCCATCTTTGCTCCAATGGAGCCTTGGCTGCGGGAGGGGAAGAGAGAGACAGAGAGGAAGGAGGGGGGGTGGAGAAGCAAATGGGCGCTTCTCCTGTGTGCCCTGGCCGGGAATCGAACCCGGGTCCCCCGCACGCCAAGCCGACGCTACTGCTGAGCCAACCGGCCAGGGCCAGAGTGTGCTTTTATTATATAAATCTGTTTGCCCTCTGGTGCATCTGGTCAACTCTTAACCAAAGCCAGGACAGTTCTGATCTCCCTAAGGTCAGAAAGAAATTTTAGGGATGAAAGGAAGTAAAAGCCACAACATATAAAAGGCCATCTCACAATGCACGAAAATGTAGGACACAATTAAAAACAAGTTGGATTTTCAGATTTCAGAATCTACAAGATTTGCAAGACATTCACGGTTCAACCCTCTCGCTGTGAGTGTGTCTTCACAGGGTTTGATGGGGTGGTGCCGAGGACCATGACCCGGATGAAGAACTGTGATGCCGCAGGCGGCAGCTCCATGGAGCAAACCAGCATGTGCAATCACCTGGTTCTTGTCTCCATTGGTAGAATTGAAATGTAAGAAAATGCTGGGTTCTGAGTGGGAGAGAATATTTCTTTGAATTGCCTTTCAAACCTGGATAAATTCCCAAGACTGAAAATTTGGAAGGTTGGTAAATTCTCAGAAGCAGCTCAGATCAGCTCCCTCTATGTTAGAATCAACAACACTGTCAGCAGTCATTGGGAGAAGATAATTAGCACTAAGCCGTTTAAGAAGTCAAATTATTTTCTTGGCTCCACCGAATATACAGATGAAGCAAAAACCTCCTGCAAAGAGGCTGCCTCTCTGAGAGAATATTTTAAAAGGAATTTCTTGGCCTGACCAGTGGTAGAGAAGTGGATAGAGCTGAGGTCCCAGGTTTAAAACCCTGAGGTCGCTGGCTTGAGTGTGGGCTCACCAGCTTGAGCACAGGCTCGACAGCTTGAGTGTGGGGTCACTGGCTTGAGCAAGGTATCATCTACATGATCCCATGGTCACAGGCTTGAGCTTAAAGGTCACTGGTTTGAGCAAGGGGTCACTACCCTGGTCAAGGCATATATGAGAAGCAATCAATGACCTGACTGGGAGATGGCGCAGTGGATAGAGCACCAGAGTGGAACACGGAGGACCAAGGTTCGAAACCCTGAGGTCACTGGATTGAGCATGGGCTCATCCAGCTTGAGCACGGGGTCACTGGCTTGAGCTTGGGATCATAGACATGACCCCATGGTTGCTGGCTTGAGCCCAAGGTCACTGGATTGAGTAAGGGGTCACTTGCTCTGTGGTAGTTCCCTGGTCAAGGCACATATGAGAAAGCAATTAATGAACAATTAAGAAGACTAAGGAGCTACAACAAAGAATTGATGCTTCTTATCTCTCTTCCTTCCTGTCTGTTCCTATCTGTCTCTCTCTCTGTCTCTGTCACAAAAAAAGAAGCAATAAGTGAACAAATAAGGTACTGCAACTACGAGTTGATGCTTCTTATCTCTCTCCTATCCTGTATGTTTCTTTCTTTCTCAAAAAATAAATAAAATGCTCTTTATTGCCAGTGTAAAGTCTGTACTGAAGAAAGCTCTCAGAGATGAGGTGTTGATGTAAAATTAGTTCACTTGTAAATACGTAAGGTTTTAAAACACCAGGTTAACTACACAACACCAGACTCACAGGAGAATGCCAGCGATGAGCATGTGGTGCATGGGGCTCACCACGCCCATTAATGAAGTCAGGATGCACATCTCATTGTTCATGTAGTTTGACAAGAACACAACTGGAAAAGAAACAAAACTAACACAATAGAACCACATCGAACTATTATTGTGAAACTATGCTTTAGGTGGCCTGAGCATTCCGACTTCATATCCTTTTTCTAACTCTGGAGTCATCGCCCTAATGTACCCTGTCACTCAATCTTCCCAGCTCAGAAACCTCAGCAATATCTACAACCTCCTTTTCTTACTCACTCTCTATGACCAATTTATTATCAAATCTTCTCATTTGGCTTCAGAAACAGATCTAAATCCAGCCACTGCCATCCATGCCACAGCCATTGTCATCTGGGCCTTAATAGCTATTTTAAAAATGTTTTACTAAGTGCTTCTAATAATAGCAAACACCTATGCAACACTTACTGTGTGCCAAGAGTTATTAAGAGCATTTTACTCTCACTACAGTGATATGAAGTAGGTACTGTTATTATCCCTGTTTCACAGAGAAGAACAGTAGAGAATAGAGAGGCTAAGTAACTTGTCCAAAGTCACACAGCTGGTAAGCAGCAGAGCTGGAATTTGAATTTATGTGGTCTGTCTCTAGAGTCTCCACTCTTAAATCACTAAAGCAGATTGCTTCTGTCTTAATTTAGCCCACTATTGTTTATGTTGTTGTATTTTTAAAAATAACTAATATAGTTAACTGGTTCAAAATTCAAAAGCTACAGAAGGCTGCATACTGAAAAGCCTCCCTCCCACACCAGTGTCTTATCACCCAGGCCTCTGCTCTGTAGGTAATCAGCCTGACCAGTTTCTTCAGTAGCATTCCCAGCAAATGCTTATGTTATTTCCCTCCTTTTTCCCCTCCCACACGAATATAGTATACTGGACGTCATTTGGCATATTGTCTTTTTCACTTAACAGCATATATTGAAGATAATTCCATATGTGTACAGGAAAAGCATCCTCGCCTGGCCAGTTGGCTCAGTTGTAGAGCGTCAGCCTGGTGTATGGATGTCCTGGGTTTGATTCCCCGTCAGGGTACATAGGAGAAGTGACCATGTGCTTCTCCATCTCTTCCCCTCCCCCTTTTCTCTCTCTTCCTCTCCTGCAGCCATCGCTTGATTGATTTGAGCGCATTGGCCCTATGGCACTGAGGATGGCTCCATGGAGCCTCTGCTTCAGGCACTAAGTTGCAAGCATGGCCCCAGATGGACAGACCATTGGCCCCAGACGAGGGGTTGCTGGGAGGATCCTGGTCAGGGCACATGCAGGAGTCTGTCTCTCTATCTCTCTTCCTCTCACTTGGAAAAAGAAAAACAAAACAAAACAAAAATCCTCATTTTGTTTTGTTTTGTTTTTAAGAATGCAGATAGTCTAAACTAGGGATGGGCAAACTTTCTTGTAAAGGGCCAGGTCGTAAATATTTTAGACTTTGTGATCCATATGGTCTCTGTCATATATGCTGCTGCTTAAAGAAAACCAAACCTTCAAAGATGTAAAATCATTCTCGTCTCATGGGCTGTACAGAAACAGACTGCAGGCTAGATCTGACTGTGGACCATAGTTTGCTGACCTTTGAACCAATAGGCTCTTTTTACCACCCTGTATCCAACCTTCTTCCACCCTGGCCTCTTCTGGACCATGCTGAAAGAGCTAGCTTCCTATCATACAAATCTGCTATTGCTGCTGTTCCCCTCTCCCAATGGGGGGAGTTCAGACTGCTTGGTGGTGCCTACAGTGCCCTTCCCAAGCCACATCTTACCACACATCACTGTGCTGGTCTGTGCCACCATCAGCTCAAGTCCGGCAGTGACCTCTTTGCTCTACTCTTGTTATCCAACCCCTTGCTCCCAAATCCAATCCTACAACTTAGCCCCAGGGATTGTTTGCAAGAGCAGATCACATCTGGGAGCCTCCAATAGTTTGCTGTTGCCCTAGAAGGAAGTTAACTTCCTTATCAGAGTCTGCGAGGCGGGCCAGTTCTTCTTTGCCCTCCTGCCTAACCTTGTTGCCACCATCCTCACTCCCTCTGCTAGTACTCTCCAGACACACTGACTCAAACTGGCTAAGCTCATTTCTGCCTCAGTGGGTGCTGTTCCCTTGACTGGCTCCTTGAAGTTCAGCCTCAGTTCAAACACCAGGTTCTTAGTGTAGCCTTCTCTCCTCTCCTGACCTAAAGGGAACTCTTCACATGTCCTCCCTTGCATTATCATGCTTTCTTTTCTCCATGGCCCTTATGGCCACCTGTAATTATATCTTGGCTTGTCACTGCAGTCCCCCTGCTCTGCGACAGCATGAGCATCTCCGTGCCTAGCACATTCTCTGACACGTATCAGATGAACATTAAAAATTTTCTGATTGAACAGTTGAAGAATTTCAACCCAAATAACCTTTCCTGGTGGGTCCTCCTCACTCTCCACCCTGTATTTCAGTTTCCAGTTCCGTGGGCCTTCTCACCAATCACTAAACATGAATTTCCCTCTTAAGTTTTTATACCTTTGCACATATTGTCATCTTGGTCATCTCCTCTTTCTCTGAGAGATAAACTTCTACTACCCAGCAGTACCCAGCTCAAATGCTACCTCTTCTAAGAAGCCTTTTTACTTTTCTCCTGGAGTTCTTTGTACAAACACTGGGCCATAATAATTTACCTACCACAAATGTTCACTTATTTCCTTATTATTTCCCTGACCACCCCCAGCACTTTATATATATATAATTTTCATTTTCCCTACACTGAGCTCCTTTAGTTCAGGGACATCTTTCATGGTGTTTATATAGTAAGTATGAACATATAATATAATTTACATTATCTTATATAACTCTCCTAATAACCCTAATCAGGCAGGTAGTATTATCATCTGTACTTTGCAGATGAGGAAACTAAAGTGAGGTTAGACCACTTGTCCCTGGTGGATCTAGAATTTACTACCAGGCTGCTTTGCAGCCAGCAGGCGGGACGGCTCCTCAAAGGTCTGTTTGTCCTTGAGCTCTCAGCATATCAGGTTGGGGTACACATCTGTCTGTCCCCCTGTGTGAGAATTGGGGGTCACAGCTTTGCTCAGAGAGGGATCAGCTGGGACTCTCTCCCTCCCATGTAGCAAGGTGCTCCCTTGTAGGGGGCACAGATGTCGCTCTGCCAGCCAAATGGAGAGGCACAGCAACCAGGCTGCCCTCCACACACCTGTGACTGTGCCATCCCCAAGGGCAACCAGACTGCGCCATCCCCAAGGGCAACCAGACTGTGCCATCCCCAAGGGCAACCTTGGAGCCCTGCCTCCTGCTGCCACATGCTGCTTATCCATGTGGACAGAAGCCACTCTGCCAGCTCACCCTTGAGCTAATGCGAAGGGACCACAGGGTTCTGGGCAGGAGGCAAGAGCCCAGAAGGCAGAGGATACAAGGGCAGAAACAACTGCCATTTTTTTTATCCTTTCCTTTAGTTATTTATTTTTCCAACTTTATTGAGGTGTAACTGACAAATAAAATCCTATATATGTAAGATGTACAACATGGTGATTTGATATAAGTATACATTGTGAAAAGCATAGCAAAGGAAACAATCAACAAAAAGAAAAGGCAACCTATTAAATGGAAGAAAATATTTGCAAGCTGTATGTTTTAAGAGGTTAACAACCAAAATATATGAAAAGTGCTCAACATCTTTATTTTTTATTTTATGTGAAGAAACGCTCTTCACGGATTCCTGCAAGAAGTAAGGGCAACCAGCAATCATTAGCATTTTTTTCCCTAGGAAACGCCGACTCCTTCTGCTACAGAGTGCATTCTGATATAAAGGAGAGAAGCTAGTGCTGGGCTAGATTCACTGTAGTCTGGCTTCTCCTTGAGGGCACTGTACAACTTCTCAGCTCATTGGGAAAATTCTGCCTACAGAAGTGGGTCTGAAACGTTTGGGTAGTGCAACTCAAAGTGTGGTCCTTGAGCTCACAACATCAGAATCGCCTGGGAGCTCATCAGAACTGTGACACTGGGCCCCACCCCAGACATGACAAATATGAATTTTAATATGATCTCCTAGGAAATTAATAAGCATATTAAAGTTTGAAAAACACTGACCCAAGGTGACTGATTAAAATGCAAGTTTGGGACTCTGTGCCTTAGAAATTGATTCACTTGATCAGGACGAGATTCAGAAATCTAACAAGTATTTATGACCCATTTTTTTTGTTCTGCCTACTTTTTCAAGCAACTCTGCCTTTATAGAGGCAGAGTTGTGTGGTGGAAACAGTAGAGGTGCTATATTCAAACAGTCCTCAGAGCAGATCTCAGCTCCGCGACCTACAAGTCAGGTAATCCTGATTAACAACCTCATCTTGCTGAGATTTAGTTCTCCCAAATATAAAATGGAGATGCTAAATGACTATAGCTTCATCTGTGAGGTTTAAAGGTGATAACATATTGATTTATAAAGTGTCTCACACCAAATCTGTGGCACACAGTACATGTAAATGTTAAGTATTATAACTTTTAGGTCAAACAGCTATCCATTGGCTGCACCACCAAATGGTGGGTCCCAAGGAGAATGTAGGCTCCGGGCTGCTTTCCTAGGATAAAAAATCCCCCCAAACCAGCAGTCCTGAAAAGCAATAAAATTACCCTACCTGGGCTTCCGCAGCTTCGATGCTGTGGGAGAGATTTCCGTTTTGTACAGGTTCTGAAGCATCGCTGGATGGTGTCATTTCAACTTCTGTGCTGGTGCTGTTTGGGAGCTCGATTTTTTCTGTGACATAATTTGAACACACACAAATAAAGCAAATGGAGTTGATAGGGGTAAGAGCCATGCTGGGAAAAAAATCCTAAAATACTGGGTCAAGGGAGAAGACGTGGTCTCTGAGGGGCGATAGGCTGGGTTGCACCAATGGCAAAGGTTTGTACCATTCTCTGCCGTGCTGTTTAGCATCCCAGCCCTCCTGCTTTCTTTAATGGCTCCGGGTGACAGTGTTCAGGCACCACTGAGGTCTGCCGTGACTGCAGTGGGAGGGGAATGAAACGTTTTCTAGACCTTCTGGCTGTGCCAGAGAAAGTCTTGGACCTCAGGAGATACGAAGCTGTGTGGTTCAGTCTTAGGGTCTCCAGGAGGACTGAAATGCTCCTCAGTATCAGACAGGAGCGGTGTCAGGCTGCCCACAGGGTATCAAAATAGGTTGGCTTTTTTTTTTTTTAGGAACTTCAGAAGAATTAAAAATTTCTCTCACTGGTAAAAATCACTCAAAGTAATATTTGAGAGTTACACAAGAATTGTTGGATTTGAAATAGTTAAAATTTGAAAATTATAAAGAGATATTTATTTACACATTTAGTTGTGCAATAGAGAGGCATACAATATTTATATATGGAAAGCCTTATTTTATCTTTCCATGTCTTTAGAAGTGGCAGTGATATATATATGATATCCTGTGGTATGTGGCTATGCTGCTTTATCCTAGCATGCTTCAGTTATTTAAATTAAAAAGTACTAAGTATGGGAGAATATAAAACCTCTGTGTTGGGTGTTTGTTGGCTGAAGTAATACAAGTTTAGGATCAGCCTGCAATGGCCAAACTTGGCCGTAGCAAAACAGAATACTGGGTAATAAAATGGAGTTAAGATGGACAAGAAAAGACATGGACAGATAAGAAAACAACCTCCCAAGCAGAATATCTAACCAAATCTGCTTGCTTTTGCTTGTGACGTGTTTTCACATGACGGTAAGGTTTCATCACCAAAGAACATGTGGCAATAAATCTTGGACTCAATTTGAAAAACATGGGTCTTGGACATACACTGTTTTTTAGTTACAAAGTTGTTTAGAGACTCAGTCTGCATGGGAAACATCCTGGGAGTTATGTGTCCTACTTCCTCTGGAAGGGTTAAATCCAAGACTAAGGTTAGCCAGTCATCAGGGAAGAAGTAGGATAGAACTCAGGCATCTAAGTCCTGGACTCCAACCTGCCTCATTCCACAAGAATTCCACAAAAATCAGCAAGTGAAGTGGTGCAGAAAAAAAAGCACGTGTAACTGAACTTAAATATTACAAGCAAAACTCAGCCTATAAATCAGACTTTTGTGGTGTGGCTTTGAAATTTTATAATGTAAAAGCAAGATATGTTCATTCTAAAAAATTAGTCCAAATTCACAGAAGCATAGAAAAAAAATATAATTCATAATCCCAACCTGAAGAAGTAGCTATTATTCATATATTTTAGTGTATGTCCCTCCATTTTTTTCTTTTTTTTTTCTTACCCAATAGAATCTTGACTTTTTCTTGGCCAAAGATTTTCCTGAGCCGAAAGTCAGGATAACAGGAGAGGCAGAAACTCTTCTAAGGAGCGGCATGTATTTTGCATTCAAATTTAGTCAGCAGATAATTTTAATATCTTGGGCAGTAGCATTATTTATAGCATAGATCCAGATTTGGTTAAATTTAGTTTGAATTTAGAATTATAGAGCTATATTATAGTTACAGAGAGGAGTGAAATCATGTTTCAAGTTAAAATAAGATGCTTGAATGTCCCAAACTAGTCACATAAGAGCTCAGAAAAAGTCAGCCAGAAAAGACCTGGGCTAGTATTGCTGAATTCATGAGAAAGGGGAGGCTTGTGTCATCTGGTAGGGACCCTGTCACTCAGTTTAGGAGTCACCAAGTGAACCATCCAGTAATTCAGTGGATGTGTCATATGCAATGTCATAGTTATAAAACACGGTTGCCAGGCAAGAATTTCAGAAGAGGTACTTTCTTACCTTTTGTTAAACAGTAAATTGTGTGTGTGTGTGTGTGTGTGTCCTCTTTACGTGCAATCCCTAAAGTAAAATGATTTCCTAGTCTTCAAGGGAGGTGTCTAGTTTAGCAGCTGGTTTTATTTCAGGTTCCTTGTGGAATCATTTTATTCTTCTTGGAGTTCCATTAGGGTAGGTGACACACAGTGTCTGCTCATGGCTTGTCCCTACCAGGGGAAGTAGACTCTTCCTGCCACTCAGGAAAGTTCTCAGCTGCGGCGCTCTGTGTCTGCACTGAGTCAGGGGTGCCTACACTGGGTCCTACCCTCTGCTCCCCTCCACACACGCACTCCAGGACAGGCATTGGACAAAGTCTCCCTGGACTCACCCACGTGATTGGCAGCCCCATTCTGCCTCTCGTTCTCATCCACCTGGCATTTCTTCTTGGCAATCTTGTGAAGAATTGAAGCCTTTTCTCTGAACCTCCCTGAAGTGAGAGAAAGTGGTGAGAAGGAAACAGGATGAGGAGGAAAACGAAGAGAGGCCTGTGGCAAATGGTGAAGGAGTGACAGAGCAGGCCCGTGGCTTCCTTAGTTATGCGGCAGCACAGCAGTGACCACTCCTTCCTGTCCAAGCCAGATGCCCCGTGCCCCGCACAAAGGGCACTTCTTACCTTTGCGGCTTCTCCAGCTCACTTTTCTATTTGAAAATCTCAAGCTGCCAGACCATAGATGAAAGGTTTGACTTGGACCTCTTCCCTCCTTCCCAACTGCTTACAAAATAAGTGAAAGCACCAATCATCGCTACAACCCCTCCTATTGCTGAGATCCAGAACAAGTCCAAAGATACAGAGCCGCTCCAGAGGCATAGCCATATCTCTGGAATTAAATGCGCATCCCAGAACTGGCCTTGACAATGAAAAGACATGCCCACAGATCCTTTGATTTGACTTTGGTTTCAAATATTTATCATAATTAACTATGTAGTATCTAAACAAGTCGGGAGCATGCATCAAATTAGCTGAGTCAGCTGCAATTACAGCATCAGGGAGGTGAATGATTTCATTTGGAGATTTGGGGAAAAGAATGATTAGCTGAGCCCAGCAAGTAATGTCTGTTGATAATAAGATGCTTAGAGAAGGGTGCTGGAAAACATACTATTCTCAAAGTAATCATTTTAAACAGGGACCACAAGTATAATGCTTTGTTTCTTTTCCATTATTGACAAAATTAATGGGTAAGTGCATGCAACAAGCAGAGAAAAAAAAACATGCAGAAAAGTATATAGATTAGTGACCCATAATACATTTTTCTGTCTTCTTGAATCCTTGATTCTTGCCCCTCCCCTGCCAAGAACATTCAAGGTACCAAAGAGCCTCACTTAAAACCGACTAATAATAGCCTAACAGAGTGGTGCAGCGGAAGCGTGCTGGGCCCATAAACTGACTGATAATGGCCTAGATTCATAATATATGTCTCTGAAAACACCATAACCCCTCTGGTTTCCAACTAAGTACTTGCTGTTGGTTGGGCTCTCCAGTAGCTTATTAACAGAGGACCTATTCTACTTTTCTAGTTAGACTAAAACCAAACCACAGCCAAAATGTTTGTCTTGCAGAGTCTTCCAGGATGGGGCATGGCAGGCTGATCTCCATTCCAGCCCCCACGGGTGAGAGGCATGGGGTGTGGCCACAGTGGTGACTTGTAGGACTGTTTGGGAGTGACAGAAGCTGTAAGGAAGAGTGAAACCAGTCGCTTCCAATGCAGAAAGTGACATAGGACAGAGGCCTTTCTGCTCACAAGCTCCACTAGTCATACTCCTAGAGGATTTGTTCCCCAAAGACAAACCTCAGTCTAGGGAATGAACGTGCTCCAGAGGACACACTCTCAGAGGAAGTCAGAAAGACAATATTACAGGGCAAAAAGAAGGTCAGCATATGGCTTGAGCTTCATGAAGAATGAGAAGAAGGATGAAGTGATGGGCATGATGTCCGTCCTTGAGGGATGTTGAAGGTCGGCATTAGGTCCATCACGTTGCCAAGTATTCTGAACATAGCTATTTCTATTTATTCTCCAAGGGAAACTCTGGGAAGAAAGGGGGAAACAAAAGAAAGTCTGGGGACTAGGAAAAGGAGGAGGTAAAAGGGAATAAGAAAGAAAAGAACAAGGAGAGAAAAAAAAGGGAATTGAAGGAAGGAAGAGGTAGATAGGCCGGACTGTCATTGTCTGGAGGTTGCCCAGGGAGCATAGATGGGACACTTCCTGACTTAAGCCTAAAGAGAGGTACTTCTTATGGAAGGGCACTCCAATAAATGCTCAAATCATCTTCTGAAAAGCCCGGAAGAGAAAGAAGGAAGTTCTGAAACTTTATAGATGATGCTTCTACTACCGAAACTGTTCAGTGGCCTCAGGGTCATTCTTTGAACTTGGAACATTCAGCAGCATTATGAAATAAATGTGATCAATAATTGCTATTTTAAAATGATATATAAGATAATAATAAAGCAAGAAAGCATTCAAAAGAGAAAACAAATAAGCCTGTGGAAATAAAACCTGAAATTACCCAAGTGATGCCCCAAAGTCATGAATCATGGGAGAGAAAGATATTTGATAGAAACTAGCTGCTTGCATATTGCTTGTGGTTTCAAGAACCTTTTCAGAGCTTAGATATATATCAGAAAAAAAATGATTATAAAAGAGACCCAAAAGCTACGATAGAGGTCAGCTACTCCATCTTCTCGGAAATATCACAGCGATGGTCACTGTCACGCATGGACTGGCTTTCCCAAATTCTCTAAAGGAGGGCTGGGAGAATAGGGTAGGAAATGATTTGCAGAATTGGGATTTCATAGGCTCTCAAACACTGTGACAGGACATCAAGGCTTTGGCGGACTATCACCACTTTTCCCACTGCACCTGGATTTTCTATGCAATTGAAAGGTGGTGGGGATCGGCCTTATTTGTTTATTCATCGGGTTTAACCCGAGGGACCTGCCATGAGGCAGAGCTGTAGAGGCTGACTGGGAGCCAGCTCCTCCACCCACTTCTTCAACTTGAATGCAACCTTTGTCCCAGTTAGTGTGACCTGATTACCACTCTGCCTTCTGCGATGCTGACAACAGCTGTTGTGCAGCCTGAAAGGAGTTTCTTTTAAAGACGGGTTTCTAGAAAAGCAGCAGCTGAAAGCCCACCTTCAGAATTTAGCATGCAGGTGTGCTCCCTGAGCGTCGTAGGGCAGAACCTGACGAGCAACTCGTGCCCATTCCAGACCCACAGATACTCCTGGGATTGGCCCTGGGCACCTTCTTAGAGAAGCTGTGAGGAAGAGGTCAATAGGACAAGAGCGAGTATGAGGTCCCCAGGACAGAAGCCATCACAGAACCTGTGATTCTCAAAGTGACCCTTGGGGTCAGAAAGCATGGCACCTTCAGGGCCTGTGGAGCTTGAGGCCACAAGTTGGGGAGAACACCAAGCAAGGTGTGTGTGCGGGGACAGCACAATGTTGTGATCAAATGGATGTGACAGTAGAGGCATGTAGATCTGAGTTGAAGCCCTGCCTCCTTTACTTGTTCTGCTGGGTGAGTTTTGGTAAGTTCTTGAGTATTTCTAAGCTTCAGTTTTCCCATTAAATAAGGATCCCAATGGGCATTGGCTCATTAGTCAAATGCACAGTTTAAGGGAGAAAATGTGTGTAAGGAGCTTATCACAATGCCTGGCATTGGAAGAAATCTGTAAATAGAAGGAAAAAGAAAGATAAATTAAGAAAAAGCTCAGGGGCAAGGCCGACACGGCTTTGAGTTGCTCTAGGAGAATTCTCGACATCTTCCCTTTCCTCAATCCGCATTGGCAGGATTGTGCAATCAGCCACGTCCTGGCCTGACGGACAGTTTCAGCATCCCAGGGGCCTTCTTGGCTTCGGGTTGAGGTTTCAGTGAGTCCTTGAAAGTCAGTTCTAAAACTGATTAGGGAAAGGGTCACTTTATATTTTCCTGAAATGGCGAAAGTCAAGGCGATGGAGCTGGCCTTCTGTGTTTTAAACATTGATATATTTCCAATATTAAAAAGAATAGATAGTGACCAGCCCTTTTCTCATCCCCTGTGCGGGCAGAGCACAGGCAGGGATCTACTGCAGTTGCACCATGGACTTGGGTCGGCTCTAAAGAACTTCTTGACTTTTAACTTCCAGAATTTTAACTCCTTTGTGTCTCAGGCTCTGATTTTTAAAATGGGGTCATAAGAACACCTGCTTCACACAGTTGTTGGAAGGTTCAATGCCTTAACACACACCAGGGATTTAGATGGTCACAGACACAGCAAATGTTCAAGCATTTACTCAGAAAGGGTTATTATTATGAGAGTGACCAACAGGACATTCTTCCCATAAATTACTGAAAACAAAAATAAATTGATATTCGACATAGAACTGTTTCTTAGCAGCTTCAGATGCAGGAGACCTAGGTGGTAAAGGGATTGCTGCGATATGTTATTTTATGCTCAGATTTTGTGTTGGTGTCAAGGTTGATGCAAACCCAGAGGGCGAGATCTAAGAAACAACTGTAGCCTTGTGCTGGGGGATAAAGAATCAAGATATATTTAGATATATTCGAGTACGTTTTTTTTTTTTTTAAGGTGAGAGGAGGGGAGATAGTGAAACAGAGTCCCGCATGTGCCCCAATCATGATCCACCTGGCCGATGTGCGAGTACTAAGCTATCCTCAGTGTCCAGGACCGATGCTCAGACCAACCTAGCTACTGGCTGCGAGAGGAGAAGAGGAAGGGGGAGAGGAAGGAAAGGAGAAGCAGATGGTCACTTCTCATGTGTGCCCTCATGTGTGGGGATCAAACTCGGGACATCCGGATGCCAGGCCGACGCTCTCTCCACTGTGCCTACTGGCCAGGGCCTTTGAGTACTTTTCAAATTGAATGGAGTGATTTTTAAAGCAGGGTTTAAGGCAACCTTAAAAAATACTTTGTTTCAGTGTAAACCCTTAAAGCCGTTGTATTTTTATTGAGCCACAGATATTTGTATACTTAAAATCTCAGAATAGCAAATTCTGCTTAACTCATGAGCACCTATGTCTAAACCTAGTTCACAACTTTAATACAGTTTACCTTGGTCTGCAATTTGCAAAAGAATGCCAGCTGAGTGCACCCAGGAGAGAGGAGAGTGCTGTTGAAGGGAACGGAGGAAAATGTGGAAGGAAAAGATCAAAGCCTAAGGGCTGAATGGGAATAAGAACAGATTTTGAAAAACAACCAGGAATCAAAATCTTTGACTCAATCACTCTGACGTCAGACGGAAGCCCCAAGCAGCCTTGCAGCCTCACAAAATAACCTTTGGAGGCTCTGTTCACTCTAAGGAAATTAATTTTGCTTCTGTTCTGCTGTTAATGAGCTAAAATGACCCCTGGAAATTCCTTTACATCTTTTCCACCACGCCTGTAATAGGCAGTGTCACAGTGGGATGGTGATCAGATCAGCCCCCGACTGACAAAGAACAATCGGAGCACAGGGCACGGGAGAGATGGGACGAGAGGGACAGACAGATGCAAAGGGCACGCCCATGCACACACCCGTGAACATACCTTGGTTTGGGAGAAGAAGAGAAAAAAGTGAAACAGAAGGGGAAACTTGAAAATAGCGTATTTGAATCTATTTTTGTGTTTTCAGTTCTGCCTTTTCTGCCTGTCTCTGTAGTTAAAGGCTTGGCAGCAGTTTAAAAAGCAAAAGTGCACCTGAACTTTCCTTCTGTTTATTCCCTGCCCCCGCCCCTTTTTCTGGAAGCATAGACTTTACTCAGATCCTCCATCATGTATCTGAGAAGTCATGCAACAGAACTGATGTGGCAGCCTGCCAACACTGACCTTGGGCTCTTCCGGACTCCTTTCTCGCACCCCTGATGCAAACCATTAGCAAACCTGCTGTTTCTCTGTTTATACTTTAAACAATATTTCTGAACCTGACCCCCCCACTCCTACCCAACCAGCATCAGGTCTGGTAGGAATAATTCTGCTAGTCTCCTAACTAGTCTCCCCTTCCACCTTGACCTCTCCATCCCCCAGGCTGATCTCATCCCAGCACCCTTGGGAATCAGTCACTCAGATCATGCTGCTAGTCTCTGTGCAAAATCCTGCTGTGGTTCCCCAGGTAGAAGTGAGAGCTAACGTCTCCACAAAGACTGGTGAAGCCCACCCAGACCACCCTGCTGCATCTCCTTCCACTTGCCCAGGCACCCTGCTCCAGCCATACTGGCCTCTTGGCTATTTCTGGAAAACACTGTACACTCTCCCACTTCAGGGCCATGGCATTTGCTGGTTCCCCTCACCTGAAATGTTCTTCCTCCGGAAACCCACTAGACTCACTCTCTCAACATCTATCAGTGTTTATTCAAATGCCATCTCATCGAGACTTCTCTGTGCAGCCTATTTCCATTTGCAGCTTCTCTCAGCATCTCCTGTCCTCGTATATTTTCTCTGAAGCAGTTGTCATCCTCTAATATACTATATCATTATTACTCTTGTTTGTCTGCTGCTTTTCATCAGTAGCCAAGCTCCAGGAGGGCAGGGATTTCCACAGGTTTTGTTAACTGTTGCATCCCCAGCACCCAGTAGGGCTCAATAAATCTTTGTGTTTGTTGTGGTTTCCAGGCAAATGGGTGAGGTTATAACTCTTTAACATGCTTCTTGTTGGCGAATGACCCAAAGTAAATCCTTTCAGGTCTACCCAAGCCCATGGGGCCAGTGTGTCTGAGAGTCCACATGACCCCAGGAACTTTCTGGAAGTAAATAGGAGAATGTGGGGTGGACCAGATATTCATATTTCAGAGGTGGGAGACAGAGAGGCGCACCGTCATCCGCTGCCTGCCCATTGCCAGGGCTACAAGGTGAGGGCTGAGGGAACCTCTGAGTGAGAGGGGAGGGGGGAGGTGCAGTGAGCACAGCAGAGGGCAGAGCAGGAAAGGGGGAGGTGCAGTGAGCACAGCAGAGGGCAGAGCAGGAAAGGGGGAGGTGCAGTGAGCACAGCAGAGGGCAGAGCAGGAAAGCTTCGGCCTCTCCTTCTTTATTAAGATGCTGATTTGCTAAGGCCTAAGTGAAGACCCAACCTGAAGCTTTCTCTACCCGTACCCACATTCCTCCTTCCCAAGCGGAAATCCATCATTCTTACGGCACTTTGACTGAATCCCTGCCATAATAGCCCTTACTTCAGCTTGCTACCCACATGTCTGATTTCCCCACTAGAGGGCAGGTTTTTCCGGAGAAGGGACCTTCTCCGCCCTCTCTGAGACCCTCAAGAAGTGTCTTAGAATAATGTTGGCACATCATATACACCCACTGAATTACAGCAAAGCTCCCCTGGGCAGTCTGAGCTTTTCTTTCAAGTCAGTACAAACCACAGTCTTCCACTCTGCAAATATTAACCAGACCTGTGTGGTGGACCAGGCAGTGTTTGGTGAGTAAGGCAGATTCAGAGGTGCTCTTGTAGAGTTTACAGTCTACAGACAGAGACAGACAAGAAACAGGGCTTAAGATTCATGCTCTGATGGTGGGGCCCTCTCAGGAGGGTACGGAAACTCACAGAATAGTGAGAGGTTCACAAATGAAGACACTACCTAGCAGCTTGAAGGGATAAACTCCTTTTCCGTTCTATAAACTGTCCTCAGAGGGCAGCCGATTCACCTCATAGGATCTGGTCTGATTATTATTTTTAAAAGCTAAACATTAAATATAATAATTTCATCTTAAATAAAAAACTCCTAGAACACAGAGTTCATTTATCCTTAAATCTATTTTTGAAGAACAACCTCTAAATTATTTTTTCTAATTTTTGTAAAGCATCATGTAAAACCATTTATTATAGGACTCCAGTGATAAGAATATAAATTAAACTAGTATTGTAATGAACTATTTTATAAGCTATCTTTAGTAAATGTTTTATGAATGTACCACCTAATACAAATGATTAACATAATTTAATTGTAGTTATATTTATAGACATAATCAAAAGACTAGTTCCTATAATTAATGAGACTATATACATAATTGTATCTCAAGTGGTGGCCAAACACATATGATAAAATGAAGCAGCCAGATTTCCTTATTAAGAATTTTAAAAATAATTTTTCATAATAACCTTTGGAGTCATATATAAAGAACAGGTCTGTCAACGTGTGAATTGGTTCTGTGATCTCCTCTGGTGGGGTCACTTTATCATTGGAAATATCAGAGTACTTTCATAAACATTTTGGAAGATTTCCAGTGTTTTTGAAAGCTGACATCTTAAAGATCAATATTTTGTCCTTCCTTCCCACTTCTTTCCTCCCTGGGGACTTTGCCTAATTCATCATCTTCAAATTTCAATCCATTCCTTCACCATCAGCACAAAATCATGGTCAAGTCTCTCTCCACTTTCCCCTGAATACAGGTTTCTGCTGGTGCTATCCCTCTCTCCTTCCCTTCACAGTCAAGCCTCCGGAAAGATAGGTCTATGCCAGTGCCTCCGCGTCCTACTGCTCCTTTCTCCCACTACTTAACTCTGCATGCACATGGCATATGTCAGCACAATGCCACTAAATCTACCTTTGGCCACTTTTGCGTCCTTGTGATTGGATGGCTCAGTGGCATCTTATATTCCTCACCCCTCTGTTCGAAATCCTCTTTAATTTTCTTTCTTTCTTTCTTTCTTTCTTTCTTTCTTTCTTTCTTTCTTTCTTTCTTTCTTTCTTTCTTTCTTTCTTTCTTTCTTTCTTTCTTTCTTTCTTTTACAGAGACAGAGAGAAAGAGAGAGAGGGACAGATAGGGACAGACAGACAGGAAGGAAGAGAGATGAGAAGCGTCAATTTTTGGTTGCGGCATCTTAGTTGTTCACTGATTGCTTTCTCATATGTGCCTTGACTGGGGACTACAGCAGACCAAGTGAACCCTTGCTCAAGCCAGTTACCTTGGGGTTTCGGACCTGGGTCCTCTGCATCCAGTCCAACACTCTATCCACTGCGCCACTGCCTGGTCAAGTTCCTCTTTGATTTTCAAGGACTCCCTAGGACGTGCCTTCAATTGCATTTTTCCTCAGGGCCCCCTCCTTGCTCTGTCTTCCTCACTCCTTGCATTCTCCCAAAGAACCCAAAGGACCCCTACCTGAGTGTTGGAGATTCCCAAATTCAGATCTCTGGCTCAGATCGTCTTATCCAATGGACTTCTGGACATCTACACTTGGAAGTCCCTCTGATGGTTAAACTCAACATGCCTCAAACCCACAGGCCATCCTCCTTCCTAGGCTCTTCTGCTTGTATTTTCTTTTGGTGGTTTCCATGTGCCCAGTATTTCTAGCCATCTCTCACCCTCATCCAACTTGTTGCCAAGTCCTTTTTGACTCTACCTTTGTACACATTAGAGCCAACCTCTCCAGACTGGATTCTGGTTATAGCCTCTTAGTTGGTATCCCAGTGTTAAATCACATTGCTGGCATCCCTCCTATTTATCTTTCAAGGGCTTGGAATGCTCCACACTTCTTATCTGCTTGTCTTATTCCTTTTTAAGACTCTGCTTTAGGCATCTTATCTTTCAGGAAGCTTTCCCTCAGCCCTTTTCCTGGGCGGGCAGACCCCTCGACATGCTTCTCTGTCATAGCATCCTGGCCCTGACCTCCCATAGAAGTTATCACAGAGCCGCGAGAAGTTTGGCTGACCCTCCCTGGTGGTCCCTCATGGACAGGGATGCTGTTTTTCTCTCATCCATCCCCTCAGTGCTTACTTCCTAGGCTGGTCCTTAATAAGTATTTATAAAGATAACAACACAAACAACAAAGAAGGAAATGTGTGTGTGTGTGTGTGTGTGTGTGTGTGTGTGTGTGTGTGTATTTCAGGTGCTTGGAGTGCTTGCTGGATGAAAACCTATTCAGAGTTTCTGATCCCTTTGGGGGCAGAAAACGAGGGAAGGACCAGAGCACACTGCAGAGAACGCACCGGACTCCCTTCTTTGTTAATGCTGTGATTAAGTTTTCAAAGTCTAATAGTGTTTACAGTTAATTGCCTGTTGAGACTCTGGTATTGTTTTTTTAAACAGATAATCAATCAAGGTCAGGCAAAACTGGAATTTTACAAACCAGAAAACTCACAGCAGGTATCAGATGGCAGCAGACGCTGCTTCAGCAAAAGGGCCAATTTACCGACCTTAGCTGGGGCTGACACCGCTTGAGAGCTAATGTTCTTTATCATTTTAGGTCACCTGCTTTGTTATTTTAGGAACTTAATTTTCTGAACAAGTCTATCTCATATATACAGATACAAATGGCTCACACACAGAGGTTCTCAAAGGGGTTTGTTTGATCTCAGTTTAGGAGTTCTGAGCCAGGTAGGGGCTTTCAGATAAAAGGTTTGAATGAACGTCCTCCTCTTGTTCCCATGCCTGGCACCCTGTGGATATCTGTCAGGAAAATGAATAAAGAATCACTTTACTAGGGCAGGACTCAGATCCCAAGATTTGCCAACATCAAGCCCCATTACCACTTGGCTGGAAAGATCTCTTCTGAGTCAGTTTGTCAAAGTCCATTTCTTGGATATATCTCTCTGCAAATGAGTTGTGATATTAATCTATTCATTTGGGCAGAGTCTGGATTTGTTCACAGCAAATAGTGGGTGCTCAATAAATCTGCATTATATGTAAAAAACAAAACTTAAAAAAAAGTTTTCATATGAGTCTATGTATTACTGAATTGTTTAGCATGATGCAAAGCGAGAGGTTTTAGACATGGCTAACATTTATTCAGTAGTAGCCACTATATTATGTGCATACATTACCTCCTGTCACCTGGATTCCATGTGTTGAGGAATCATCAGTTAAGCCAAATTTCTATTTTCTGGGTTTTTTTTTTTTGAATCTTCAACTTTACATTACAAACTGATGCTTGTCTATCCATTTGAAATGTGGGTTTTTAACAGAAGTGTGAACACATGCTGAGAGTTCTTAACTAAATGACTGAAGGCTCAATGGCCCATGACTAAAATGAGATGATTCATTTCATTTCAGATTGAATCAAAAGAGAAACATACCATGCTTAATTGAACATGTTAACTTCCTGGTAAAAGAGATCCTCACTTTTTTTTAAAAAAAGAAAGCTTCAAGGGGGTGGGAAATTATATTATTAATATATATATAATAACAGTATTCAAGTCTGACTGATGAAGGCAACTTAACATTTTCAGCTCTAGGGATGTCAGAAATAGACAAAAAGAAGCATCCACCATTTGCCTTCTGCTGCCACTTAACACCTTCTACATATGCAATGTGGCAAAATCTGCCTTTACTTGCCAGGTCCAATCTTTCTGCTTTTACTGCTGACAGTTTAGATCACGAAAATAAGATGCAATGAAGTTTGAAAAGCTGGATGTATTCTAATTAGAAGACTTCCTTGGTCCTGGTTCTCAGGAAGACCACACAGCTGGTTTGGTCTTTCTGCTAGATTTGAAGCTGGTTACTAGCTGGTTAGTCTGGTTATGCATACACACTGGGCTGCTGTCTTCCTAAGATCCAGCTCCAGGGAGATACTTATAAGAATACATCCCTAAAAAAAGTAATGTGATTAATAACTGATGAGTTAAATACATATATTTTTTGGTTAAGGCCCAGACTTACAAAGAGCATCTGTTCCCAAGAACCCAGAAAAACCTCTGGTTATGGAGAGTTGGATTGGATGAGTTAAACCATAAATTTGGAATGAATGAAACAGCATGGTACTGAAAATGGTGTCTGTGCACAGCAGGGCTCCTGCTTTGGTAACTGGAAGGTTAGAAAGGTAACTTGTAGTGTGCTGTTCAGACCTTCTGCAGGGAATGGTTGGGAGGTACGAAAGGCACATGCTGTTGTGGAAACTGGATATTCTGTCAAGAAGATACAGCCTCATCATTTAATGTAGAGAGGACAAAGACTTCGATCCTAAATGCATCTTGGCTTTAAATCAACTTTGCTAAAAATTCAAGTTTCTAAAACAAGTAAATAAGAAGATAGTTACATTACAAAGGCTAATCTGCTTTGTAATAAAGTCAGTTTGAATCTCTATTCAAAGGACTTATTTAAATTTATTTGAGGCTCATTCCCTATTTGTGGCAGTATAATTCCTTTGGAGGGCAATTTGTCAATATCTTTCAAAATGTGAAATGTGTATATTTGTTGTTCTGTTATTTCTATTTCTAGGAATTTATTTTACATATCTCCCACTCAGTAGACTTTACTTCATGGGCAGTGAAGATGCTCATGTAGCACTGTTGTATTAGCTAGATGAATAAACTAAAATGGAAATATCTTAAATGTTCATCAACAGGGAATGGATTGACCTACCATGGAAGAGTCATGCAGTGGACTGTTATGCAGCTGATAAAAGGAATGAGAAGATTCTAAAAGTGCTGATATGGAAATATCTCCTAGATATGTTAATAAACAAAAGCCAGGTATAAAACATTGTATAGAAAGAAAAGACAATATGTTAAAAAAAAAACTGATAAAAATGGTTAACTCTAAGGAATGAATGGAATCGGGGGTAAAAGGGAAACTCATTTTTTGTGTCTTTTCTTATGTAGTGTTGTTTGCTTTTTATCTACCTCTGTATGTATGTAATATTTTTATAATGAAATGAATAGTTAAAATTAATTTGTGATTTATAATTTCTACTGTGCTAAAAGTTTGTGTTATAACTGAAAGGGAATATAGTTTTTTCTTTTAAAGGTTTATTTCACAGGAATTATGTAACAGACTAGTTGCTATATATAACCATATTAATAGTTTATTTATGAACTGGATCAAATAATACAGAAACCTTTTATTTCAGAAGCTGTAGCCCAGGAACCTACCTACTGCAATTTAGCTTAACTAAAATGCAAGATCAAGTTTTCAGAGGTTTAATCTTAAAAGTAGACTGCAAACCAATGTCTGCCATCACATTTAATAAAAGGCATCAGGAAAGAATCTTGGACACAGGTCTGGGAAGGGCATCAAGGTGTCTTTATCTGAATACTCTTTTGTCAGATAAGGGGGACTTCCTTCTGAATCAAGTCATTACATCTTTGGCCATACCTGTAGGAAAGGTCTTGCTATGCTGTGCTGACTTTTCTCTCCCTGATCTGAGGAAGGTTGATTTCCTTCCACACCCTTCTCTACACCCAGCTGGACTTATGGGGCTCCCCAAAGCTCCTGTCCTCTGGAAAGACAGATCCTACTTCATCACTGTAAACTGTCTACAGGACCAATCCCAAGTCAGAAATTCTAACACAGTGTTGGATTGTCCTCATTCCATGCTACAGCCTTCTCTACTTCAGCAGAGCCTCCGGGTCATCATCCATCACCATCCAGACATTCATTTCCACGTGGCTCTGAAAATCTCTGACCTGACTCAATCTCCCACCCCTCTCATCAATCTATCTCTGTCTCCTTAACCCCTTCTCTGAATAGTCCCTTGTTGTTCCAACTAAAACTGGTCTGTTTCCTAAAGGTCCCCTTTCTCCTGTGGACCTTGAAAGTGACAGATTCCTGTCTCTCCAAATGCCCCACATTCTATCCTCTCTTCTTTACAACATCTGGATCCTTTTTCTCCCTCCTTTGAAGCACAAGCCAATGATATCTACCACCTATATTCCAGCTGACTTCCCTGCCACCCTTTCCACGTTCCTGAAGATATCAGAACCCAATTCACTGTTTTCTTCCCATCATTATTCCTGCCACCACTCTTGGTAATTTTATGTGGGTGGGCCTTGCACATGTGGATCCTCGCCATCGAACCCACTTGCTTTCAGCTACCCTTGCCTGCAGCTTACCTTATCCACTCTTGCAGTCAGACCCTGGACCTCTTCATTAATAATAATAGCACCACTCCCAAACTCCTGCTTTGAAGCATCTCACCTTTTGTCCGTCACTTTTTATCTGTCTACTACAATTCTTTGATCTCATGGGTCAATTCATTGATGTTATTAGCTTTTCACTGCCCTCCTTTGGAAGAGTTATACTCTTGGCTTCTAGGATGCCAGTTTCTCTGGGATCGCTGCCCACCTTAGTCTCCTTTAATGAGACCTTCCCTCCCCCCTTCTTCCCAGACTAAATTTTGGAGTACCCAGGGTCAAACCTTGTACTCCTCTTCCTCATTCATTACCTAGGTATTCTTATCCACTTCTGTAGCTTTAAGTAACACCTGCATTGTGTGACTCTCAAATTTATATCCATAGCCCTGACCTCTCCACCAAGCTCCAGATTCTACAGGCATTGCTCTTTCCACATCTGCATTTGTATATCTCCCAGGCATCTCAAAGTTAACGCAAGCTCTCAATAGTCTTCACATAGCTTGCTTTCTTCTCAGTCTTCCCCATCAACTGATAATTATACAAAAGTGATATTTGTATTTTATAGAGACATTTCATGTTACCTATCCAATATCTATTCCCTTTTCATCCTAATGACATGATACCTGAATTATGGGGAGAGCAAGTCATCCAGTTTAACTGCCTAATTAGGACCCCATGATTCATTTATATAAGGCATTATTAGTTTCTCAGCTTGGTAAATGGGCTGTTGGTTGCCATGAAACAGTAGTGTTAATTTCATTAAGAAAAAGATCATTATAATTTTGCCTTTGACATGACAACTTTTTCTATATTTTTCTGATACAAATGAACAGTTTAACAAACTACACTTCCAAGCTTTCTTGCAACCAGGGATAGCCATGTAACTGTAGGCAGTTTTACTAGAGGATCTAAAAGGATGCTCCTTAAAAAGAAAACAAAATAGCTAGGGAAAATCACTTTGACTCTTCCTCCTTCAAGGAGTATAGATGTGATGGCTGGAGCTCTCAAAACAGCCATCTTGAATCATGAGGTGCCCTTGCGGCTGAAAGTCAAATACAAGGATGGTGGAGCAGAAGGATGGGAGGAGCCTCCACAGCCACCACGGGTAGCCTGCTTCTGGACCTTTTTTACTTGAGAGAGAAACTTCCTTTTGACTTAAGCCATTTTTAATCTGGTTTTTCTGCTATATACAGATGAATCTATCTCATTTGATACATCCGTGCATATAACAGAATCTCATCTGTTCAAGCAAGGATTAAAATATAAGATGAAGGGCTCAGATAACACCTGTTTTAGGATTACATTTTCAGAGAATACATCTTGGGCAATGAAAAACACTAGTGAGTTGTATTCCAAAACTCATTTCTCTATGAAAAAGTGTGGACTATTTCACTGCAATTAAGAATATCAAATGTGCCTGACAGGCAGGAGTGCAGTGGATAGAGCATCAAACTGGGATGCAGAGGACCCAGGTTCAAAACCCTGAGGTTGCTGCCTTGAGCGCGGGCTCAGCAGCTTGAGTGCAGGGTCGCTGGCTTGAGTGTGGGATCATAGGACTCCATGGTCACTGGCTGGAGACCAAAGGTCACTGGCTTGAAGCCCAAGGTCACTGGCTTGAGTAGGGGAAATCACTGGCTCAGCTAGAGTCCCCTGGTCAAGGCACATATGAGAAAGCAATCAATGAACAACTAAAGTGCCCCACCAAAGAACGGATGCTTCTCATTTCTCTCCTTTTCCTGTCTGTCTGTCCCTATAGGTCCCTCTCTCTGTGTTTCTTGCTTTTAAAAAACAAAAAAGAATATCAAATGACTGGCTAGACCAAGTGACCTGAAAGTGCTTTTGTTTCTTTGAAATAATAGGGATTTTAAAAACTCAGCCACCAGCCTAATTAGGATCCCATGATTCATTCATGTAAGACATTATTAATGTCTCAGCTTGGTAAAGGGGCAGTTGGTTGCCATGAAACAGTAGTGTTAACTTCATTAAGGAACAGATTGTTACAATTTTTGCCTTTGATATAACTTTTTCTATTTTTTTCTGATACAAGTGAACAAAATTGACCTTTTAACTAGTGGAGAAATTATTTTTTTGGAATGGCTTCTATGAAGTGGCAATAAGTTTAGAAAAATGCATTGCAGGCAAGCTTCCCTATACATCAATTCTTTGCAAGATATTAGTCAGGATTTCTGTCTCTCTACCTACCTACATATTTCTATTAATATTTATCTCTGAAGAGCTAACAATAGTACTTCTTTATAATTTATCTTGTTCTATTGCATAAGTCTGTTGTCTTTTCAACTAACTTTTTACATTTGCATCTAGAGTAATTTTAGTAAGGAAGCCAAATGTAACTTAATTGAGAATTGTGCAGAGTGACAACGGTATGAAATTTGTGTACTTGAGGATGAGAAATAAACTATGGATTATTAACGTTAAGTAAAATTGGACTTTGCTCTTCCGAGAATAGGCAGCACTGCGCCATGAGGATGTAGGGGGATCTGAGGTCACCAAAGCGCTATTTCTAGTTATTTTGTTTGTGTCTCTGAAAACATCTTGCTGCAGAAGAGAACATAGTCCTTGGGAGGAGCAAAGCTCACTAACCTAGCAAGTCTAGTGAAATGTCTCATACCAAGCATGAGCTCAGTCAATATTAAGTGGACATATTAGCATCAGGTGGCGGTGAGATCGTTGTCATCTTGGGAATCAGGGCTAAGGCAGTGGAGACGCCTTTAAGGCTCCCTAGCACCTTGGGCCTGCTCATCCTATCACTCCTCTGCCTGTGTCCCCCACTAGAGTGTGAGTTCTTTAGGAGAAAAGCTGCCTTTAATCTGCACAGCCCTGCACTCAGGCCAGTGCTTGGGGCATACTGAGTGTTGTCAGACAGTCAGCATTAAGTGTGGTTAGGGAATGAATGAATGAGTGGATACAATGCTGATTGGCTTGGGGTGGGAGATGAGGTCGGGTGTGGCCCAGGGCTGCTCCTATTTAGGTTCTAGAACACCTAAAAGAGGAAGAAGGGAGGGAAAGGGTGTAGGGCAAGAACAAATTTTGTGAAAATGTCATGATTTTGTTCACTGTCCAAGAGTGAGAATATTGTTTTATTAAAATAAACTTTCTATGGTAAAGTGTTCAAGTAGGGATTTATGTTTTACTCAGTAGTTCCTTGTTGTTCCTTGTATGATGTTCTTATTCTCAGTTGGCTGTTCAAACCTTTCCCTTAATATGGTCTTCATTACCTTTCTTCCCGCTTCTTATACTGTAGCCAATCGAGCTGTCTTGATAGGACTTTGTAGGAACAACCACAGGGGAGCCGAGAGGGCCGGGCCTGAGAAAGCCACAGTCCTGAGTTCAAGTCCCACACCACAACTACTACCTCTGAGTTGCAGAGCAAACTACTTTGCTTCTCTGAGTCTTAGTTTTCTCAGCTTCATAAGGTACTTCTTTGAGCTTTGGTTTTCTCATCTTCAATAAAACCTACCTTGTGGGATCATTATAAGGACTAACTGCCATCAAATACATAGAGCCCACAGCACTGCACCTGGCAGGTGGGAGGCACCAGGGATGGGCAGCATGCCCTGTCCTTTCGCCCCTCTCTCAGCCCGGTAGGTCAGAACTTACCACTCCTCCTTCCCCAATTTAACTCATATGTACTGACCCTTTGAGGCCCAGTTCAAAGACTACTTTCTCCACAAAACATTTCCCCCAGATGAAAGCAATCTTTCCTCCCCTTGTAGTCTGTCCTCTTCTTCTGAATCCCTGTGGTACTTACCATGTTTTTTCTGGTGGCTCAGTGATTGCTGTGTTTTATTCCTACAAGTTTCATGGGAGCCACCTGCCCACCTTTTAATCTTGTGTCTCCCCAAAGCACCTAGCAGAGTAACTCGCATATAGTAAATGCTAAAATAATGAACTGAATATGCGCTGAACAATTTTCCATATTTAGGAAATCAGTTTCTGTCAGGATGGGGTGGCACATATAAACCATCTTCCCATTTTGTCCACTTTAGAGGAAAAAGAACCAGACCTCATTGCAAGTAGACGACATCACCCAACATCCAGAGAATTGCCTGAACATAGTTACAAATAATGACTAGTCATGTGGGCAGTTATAATAAAGCTCTGCCCAAGGGCTAGTTACATTTTTAAAATTGTGAACAGAAATGCTTCACCAGAGGGAGGTATTTCCTGAAGGCTAGCCAGTTCACTACTGCTCAAAACATCTTCATCTTAATTATAACTTCTTCAATGGGATAACATGGAAGTGACATAAATCACGGTTATTATCATTTTCTTTTTTTTCCAGTGCTAAATGCTTTGTTATTTATTCTTTAATTGAGTGTGTTGGGGTGACGGTGGTTAACATAATTATACAGGTTTCAGGTGCCCAATTCTACAGCACATCTCTGTACACTGTATTGTGTGTTTACCTCCACAGTTATTATTATTTTCAATGAGAGGGAGAAGCCCTTGAGAGTTTGAAGAAGTCCTGCATGGCAGTTGCCAGGTCTGAGGTTATTGAGCTAGTTCTGAGTCTTTTAGGTAGAATCCCCAAATTAGGTTTCAGCCAAGCCTGGCTTGTCATGGACGCAGCTGTTAAAGGGTATGGTTTGATGTGTCTAGATGGAAGATTCCTGTCCAAAGTATCCTTTCTATGTGTTTAGAAGGCTAATCGTTCAGAGGTTCCCATGCTAGGGGAAAGATAACACCTTAGTCAGCATTTCCAAAACAGCCCCACTACAGGCCCCATGGGAGAATGGGTTCTCTAGCCAAAGAAATCTGGGAAATCCTGAAAACTTTATTGCTCTTCACAATTGACTACATGCTGCAGTGCACGTTAGCACTGAAGGCTCCAAGCTGCATGATAAAGAAACCCGTTTAACTTAACTTAGAAACACTCCCATTTACTTAACTATGAAATCAATCTCGCTTCCTTTTTTTCTGGGTTGTTACAAAATTAGTTGTTTCATCATATGAAACTGGTGTTTCAGAGAACACACAACACTGCCTTAGTATCATGAGATGGGGGTAAGTGTTCAGCTAAGAGGAGAACACAAAGGGACATGCCCGAAGGGATAGGAAAGTCAAGAGAAGAATAAGAAATATTTAAGGTGACCAGTGAGGGCCCCAAACACAATTCACAGCCATGCCAGAGCTAGGGCTGCAGACATTATTTCGACTTTGTTTTCCTGCGTAGAAAGCCCAGCCATTATCAGGTGGAGCCATCAAATTGAAAGTAGCAGTTTTGCATCTTCATGTGATCTGGTATAAGGAGGAAAAGAAAGGGGGCATTTGGAGAGCAACACTGGTTCAAATGGGATGTGGAAGAGGGAGAAAAGAAAGAAGGCAAGGGGGACCTGGCTGGTTAGCTCAGCAGTAGAGCGTCGGCCTGGTGTGTGGAAGTCCCGGGTTTGATTCAGGGTCAGGGCACACAGGAGAAGCGCCCATCTGCTTCTCCACCCTTCCCCCTCTCCTTCCTCTCTGTCTCTTTTCCCCTTCCACAACCAAGGCTCCACTGGAGCAAAGTTGGCCCAGGCACTGAGGATGGTTCCATGGCCTCCACCTCAGGCACTAGAATGGCTTCGACTGCAGCGGAGCAATGCCCCAGAGGGGCCGAACATTGCCCCCTGGTGGGCATGCCTGGTGGATGTCTGTCTGACTGCCTCCCTGCATCTAACTTTCGCACGCATGCGAAACAGGGTAAGGGAGAAATGGGGCAGAAGCTGCCCTGGCCATGGGAACCTAAGGGTGGAAAGCAAAGGACAGAAGGGAGTAAAGAGAGTGAAGGGTCACGACAGGTCAGGTAGAAGCTAACAAACCTCTCTGCCACCTGAGCCATGAGACCCGGGCTGAGGGCTAGGGAGATGCTGCAGGAGTGATCAAATTATAAAATCAGTGACCCAAGCTTCTCAAGCCAATCACCACTAAGAACCAAAGTGGTCCAAAGGCATGGAATGAAAAGAACTGCTGGGACAGGGCCTTCCTTTAAGGTGTGGGCTACTTCTATCCTCTCTGCAGCAAGACATTACTTCCCATAAGTAGTTTCTGCCCTTGGAGCTCTCACTGACCAAATGTCTGCATTTGCCCAAGTTGTTGGGGTAGAATAGGGCCCAGTCTGAGATCCTAATCCTGATGTCTGTGGCTTTAGAAAATATCACAGTGCTTATTTGAAAGCACAAGGATAGCAGCAGAGAAGGGCTTGGGTGTTGTGCAGAAGCCATGGTGGAGAGGAACTGCGAAGGGGCTTCCTCTTACCGAGGGCTGTCAGATGTTCTGTTTCTTGCATGCAAAGCAACCTGGCAAACTAAGGCAACTCAGAAATACTAAAAGCTAAACAAGATATGCAACACATTTGGGAGTCTCTCCCACATTGAAGGATAAAAATGGCTGATTCCTCTTCCAGGGTACATTTTGATTTCTTGTCAATATCAGTGTAAAACTCATGTAAAAACCCCAACTGTTTCATAAATTCTATGTAATATTTATTGTATAAAAGGCAGAGGCCTGTGTGGGGTGAGTTGGGGGATAGGACAATAGGACAACTCCCTGTGCAAACTTTTTAAATTGCTGTTCCATGGTGAATTTATTCTAAAACAGTAATTCTGACTGGGGCAAGGCTGTGCAGTGGGATAGTGCCTATAATTCATTAGTAAATGCATTTAAAAATAGGTCTCTGTCAGACTTCAGTTACCCAGGGGAAATGGTTAAAATGATATGCCCAAGTGATATTCACAGAGGATGAATCTCAACATAAACAGTTCTGCTGGTTGGAATGGTGACCAGCCTCTCAGAGTAATGCCCTCAGATGAGTCAACAGGAATTGTGGGAGCTGAGGACAGGAGCCTACAGATCTTGAGTCAGAAACAGGTTTCTAGCTGGCTTGAGGTCTAGGAGTTGCTTTAGATCCTATATTCCTTTGCATAGATCAGAATAGCACCAGAATATATATCCCTCTCCGAAATTAAGGGCATATTATAAGAAGAGTGTTGGTTGGACGTGTTTGTATACATCCTTGTGAGGAACCAGTGCTGACACCGTGGGTGTGTGCTTGTTTTAACATTGCTGACACCATTTCTCTGAGTGTGTTACACAGTTGAGATGGTTTGGATCGTTTGAATGGAATAACATGATTACCCATGGTATTACACATCTCCAATACCAAAGAAACACGATGGCAAAAACTAGACAAAAATGCAGAACGAATAATAAATCACACAATGTCACGAAAGTCATGCAAAGAGGAAAAAAATGGGCAAGCAACAGACACCATAAATAAAAAAAAGCCAATGCATACAATTCTAAAATTATTCTTACCTTCTTCAGTCATTGTGTCATAATATTTTAGTTTTCCATATGATCCAAGTTCTACAACATCACAGTAAAAGACACAAAGATAAGGAACGAGCTGTAATGCAAGAACTTTGTTTTTACACATTCTTAATTAATCAGATTCAGAGTTACACTGTCAAATTCCTCAATTGTAACTGTATAGAGATGTGCAAACATGGGCCATGTGGCAGACAGTTTTCACAGCCCATTTTCAGAAATCACTTAAAAATATATTATTCCATTGCGAGTAGGATGTGCCCTGCATTACAGAATAGGACACATGATTTTAACATCTGATGACACAGAATAGTTGGCAAAGCTAAGTTCACACCAGGTCTAGCCTATTTCTATAATTTTTATAAAGGTTATACTTCAAGAGAAGGGGCTGCACGAGGACCATGTCCAGGCCCACCGAGGTTGGTGAACACTGGGTTCCTTGCCATGGAAAAGCAGTCCCGGAAGTTCCTGTCACAGCTCTTCTGCAACGGAACAACTTCCTAGAGATTAAGGGAGGCTAAGTGGGAAAACCAAAAATGAAAAACCAGGTTCTTAACTTCCCTTTATATTCTTATCTAGCATTTTAGACAGAAAACACTGAATCCCCTGGTTGACGCCTAGTGGGGGAGCTGTGAGAAGTGCAGAGCGCGCTGGGAAGAAGAGGGAAGGACAGAGCCAGGAAAGACCACCTGGCTCACAGGGGTGGCAAAGAGGCCACACCTGCTGCTTGTGGACTGCAGGAGGCAGTAGGCGACCAGCGGCCCCTCCTGTGTGCAGACCACCGAAGGACTCCCTGTGATACAAACCACGGCAGAAAACCAGCTGATCTGAGTTAGTTTGTGGGAGTGGCAGTTTGGGTGGTGGTGGGGGGCAGGCGGAGGAGGGATGCAACATTTCTGTTTTGATTTTTTACTTCAATTCTAAAATAGAAACTTTATATTATTGTTCATCTGAAAGTTCTAGAGTTTTAAAGCAACATTGTGAGCAGATAAGAAATTTTTTTTTTCTTGTAATAACACTTCCCAGTAAACTTCAAGAAATTAATTAGACTCAAGAGATATCCTTATGATTCTGCAGAAAGCTTCCATGGCTCATTAACTTGTGCAGCCATGGAAAATCCTCATATGAATTAACCAATAATTAATGGGTTTTTATGTTCTGGATAAAAAGTCTAGCTTAAAACACAGAAATACTCTTCTATTTTATTTTATATTATACATCATACAAATATATATAAATATATATATTACAAATATATATAAATATATATTACAAATATATATATATAAATATATATATTATATATATATATATATATATATATATTGTTTCCATGTGCCTAAAATTTTGCCAAAAGCTATTTCAACACATCAATAAGAAATTATGCTTTGGGGAGAAAAATCACCTCATCTTTATGTTTCTGTGAAAAGCAACCTATTCTGGATTTTGTAAGATGCATGATACAGGGGGCAAATGCTTCAATAAAAAATTGAATTTCATGTGAATCAAAAGAGTTTTTTTTCAAATTACTTCTAGGGATTGTCTTCAGTGAAATATATAATTTTTTCTGGTATTTTAAGAACCATTGTCTATTACATACATGACATTGCACAAGTTTGGAATTCTTTTTTTTTTTTTATAGAGACAGAGAGAGTCAGAGAGAGGAATAGACAGACAGGAACAGAGAGATGAGAAGCATCAATCATTAGTTTTTCATTGTGCGCTGCGACTTCTTAGTTGTTCATTGATTGCTTTCTCATATGTGCCTTGACTGCGGGCCTTCAGCAGACTGAGTAACCCTTTGCTGGAGCCAGCAACCCTGGGTCCAAGCTAGTGAGCTTTTTGCTCAAGCCAGATGAGCCCGCGCTCAAGCTGGCGACCTCGGGGTCTCGAACCTGGGTCCTTCCACATCCCAGTCCAATACTCTATCCACTGTGCCACCACCTACCTGGTCAGGCAAGTTTGGAATTCTTTAATGATCTAAATACCTTCATAAATATTAAACATGCACTCATGGTGGCTTTACACATAATGTGTGTGTGTGTGTGTGTATGTGTGTGTGTGTGTGTGTGTGTGTGTGTAGTCTTGCAGTAAATTGATGGATTATATCAGCCAACTAATTTTTTTGTAACCTTTACTCCTTCCCTGAAGCTAAGCATTAGAATAAGCAGCTGGAGTTTTCTATTGTTTCCTCAGGAAACAGAACGTGGGTAGCTCTGTGTTTGCAAAGTTGGATGCAAAGCATATTCTACACAGTGAGGATGCACTGTTGCATTTTTATGAATTTTTTTTTAGATGCAACCTCTTTGTATGCACATACCTGTTTTCCTGTATTAATCCCACTGCTGCAGAAGTGATTATTCTTTACCTTGTCTCTTGTGGAACCAGGTATATAGAAATACAATTGTATTCTTTATTTTATTTTTACACAGTTGAAACTGGAACTGTTCATATTTGGGATAGCTCACACATTCTTATTGCTACGACAATGTCTAGATTGTTTCTTAGTGGCTTTCTTAGATGGTGAATGGTACAGAGGGACAAAAACTGGACAGCACATATCAAAAATAGACTGAAAATTGTGGAAAAGAAGGAATAAAAGTAGTGAAAAGTTGAATAACAGGTGACATAACAATGCAAAGCACAGTGAGGAAGGAGGGCAAGGGGACAATACCCGCCTGAGGGAAGGAACTGTGTGTGTTGCTCACTAAAGAGAAGGCAGAGAAGACTGAAGAAAACCAGCCTGAACAGGGGTTTTGACACCGACAGCAATGGCCTGGTGAGACCGTGAACTCGGCACTCTAGTGTTTTCAAGTGGTCAGGGCAGCATCTCCAAGAGCCTGGCTCTCCCTGTGACATGCCACTAGGAGGAATAGCACATGCACATGTAAGTCAGAGCACATCATGCACCTGGCTGGTATCCCACAGCCCACACATACCTCATGGAAAGTGGCCTCAGCCACTGTGGCCTGTGAGGCGCGAGTCAAAGCTCACCTCCATGGAGCCAGGGCCTCCGGTAGCATACTTCCCATGGAGAATAACCAAGGCTGAACCTCAGCATCATTGGATTAGGATTAAAACTTGTCCTAATCTAAACTGAGTTTCTTTGGGATAGGAAGCAGGAAGTGAGGGAGTCCAGAGAGTGCTGTGGAATACTATTTAGTAACGTCCATTATATCTACTAAGAGGTATCCAGGATCCAAAGAGGGATGGTCACCAGTGAATATCATCCTAGGTACCACACGGTGCCTCTTCTCTGGGAAGCCCACATAGCCTAAGAAACATTCCAGAGCCCAGATATTTGAGATGAGCCTGTCAGCTGACCATGAATGCTGCCTATCAGGGTGACCACACGTGCTTCCATGCCATTTGGACAGCCAGAACAGGCATCCAAGCTCCCAGATCTCTAGGAGGGGTCAACCTTTTGTTATTCTCTAGTCCACTTCCTTACAGGTCTTGTTAGTGACATCACTGCCTGGCTTTACGATACCTTTGAGTTCTTTTTTTCTCTCTTTTTAGATTTTTCTTTTTTATTCATTTTTAGAGACAGAGGAGAGAAAGAGAGAGAAAAGAGTTAGAGAGAACAGAGGGAGGAGCTGGAAGCATCAACTCCCATATGTGCCTTGACCAGGCAAGCCTGGGGTCTCAACCGGCGACCTCAGCATTCCAGATCGATCGACACTTTATCCACTGTGCCACCACAGGTCAGGCATACCTTTGAGTTCTTGCCCATGCGTCATAGTTGAGAGATCAAAGGAAGGGTCTTTAGTCTCAAAAAATCTGTAAGAACTAGTATTTCGGGATCCTAATTGCTTTTCTGAAGAAGGGCATGGACACAGATTCCTCCTTCCAACCTTGACTTTCTCAGCTCCCCTTTTGAGGCCTGTTGCATTCTCAACTCTTTTCTAGCAACTCTCCCCAAATAGGAGCAGCAGTAAGGGGACTTCATATTCCAGGCCTCAATTTCTGACATATAAAACAGAGAGTCAATAGAAACATCTATGCTGAGTTCATTTAATTAGAATGAAAAGTAGAGGTAGAGAAATAAATGAGAATAAGTATTTATACTTAAGTGGCTCATGGAAAAATATGATTAACTTGTTTATTTTTTTTTTAATCAAAGAGATGCTTGATTGTTTGGTATCGGTTTGACCTGCATATGAATACCAAAAAGTTAAGGCTTTCTCAATGCAGACAGGAATTTCTTGGTAATGTTGTCTAATACCTACCAAAGAGTTTTGTACAGATACTGGGTTACATCACACCCACAGAAGGGTTATTTTCAGTAGTGAATGGAAGTTGAGAACACGGGCTTTGAAGCCAAGGTGTAGGTTTGAACCCCAAATCTGCTACTTGTTAACTGTGTGACTCTGAGCAAATTGGCTTCACCTTTCTGAGTGTCAGCTATAAAGGAGCATAATTGTATCTCCCCTAGAAAGTTGTGGTGAAGAGTAGATGAGATAATAATGAGTAGCTTTGTTATTGCAAGCACTACCAAAAAGAGTGAGGGAGAACCCATGGGCCATGGAGAAGAGCAGTTAGAGAACTTGGTATTATAAACAGGTTTGTTAAAACAAATTCTACACTACTTATAGAGGTTTTAAGTAGATAATTGTTCAGCAACAAAAGATATTATACCATGCCAGGAACGGTGTTTAAAAGAAATTTCTTTATCAGTCTTGCTCTTCTAGTCTCAGATCTATGGGGAATGTCAAACATAGAGCACCATCATGGAGCAGGATGTGAAAAGTGGATTCTTCCTTCATTGGACCACCAGTATTCCAGGCTTGGAGCTAGCACCTTCTCTTCTATTATTTGCACACAAGCCCATCTTTCTATCTATGTCGTCTGTATGTTGGCAGCAGAAACCCTAGTCTTCTCTAGATCCCTCCCAACAGAACAGAGAACAGTGCTTTCCTATATTATGTTCTCCCCTCATATTTCCTAATAAAGTATACAAATGTACAGCTCTCAAATGACAATGAGGTTTAGGATGCTTTGGTTTGTTAGTTTTCCCTGGACTTCTTGAAGTCAGGAATACAGACACTAAGCTTGAAGCTTCTTAACTGTTGAGACCATAACATTGCTATCAAGGTTAAGAGTACTCCCTAGTGAGGCAGACAAGACACTTAATTAACAGCATGGCAGTACTAGTTATAAGGTGGATGATCCTTTCTGAGCCTCAGTTCTTTCTTCTGTAAAATGGGGAAAAGAGCAATACATACCTATTCCTAGGATGGTTTTTGGATGATCAGATGAGAGCATGTCCATTAAGCACTTTGCTTTGGGTGGCACAGACGACCTTAATAATTGGTACCTCTCTTCATTTTCTGCCATAGGTCCAACATGAACATCTAACTCAGCCTAGTTTAAGTAGTTAATCCTATCCAAACTCTAATAATCTTAGTGGGTAAACACCAACTTCAATGTCTATTCTTGACATGTGTAAGTCAACAAAACTTCCTAGACTTCTTCCCTTAAACACAAAGAAGACTGGCAAAAGAACTTCAGTTTAGTGTAAAGCTGCCCTGGCTAAGTTCTTGAACCATGTTTTGCATTACTTACATTTTAACTTTAACATGTTTTTGTTTTTAATTAATTAATTAATTATTATTATTAATTTTAATGGGGTGACATAGATAAATCAGGATCCGTATGTTAAAACATCTCCAGGTTATTCTGACATTTGATTATGTTGTATACCCATCAACCAAAGTCAAATTGTCTTCTGTCACTTTCTATCTGGTTTTCTTTTTGCCCCTCACCTCCCCCCCTCTTTTCACCTCCCCATAACCACCACCCTCTAGTCCATGTCTCTGAGTCTCATTTTTATGTCCCACCTATGTATGGAATAATATAGTTCTTAGTTTTTTCTGATTTACTTAATTCACTCAGTATAATGTTATCATGGTCCATCCATGTTGTTGTAAATGATCTGATGTCATCATTTCTTATGGCTGAGTAGTATTCCATAGTATATATGTACCAAAGCTTTTTAATCCACTTGTCCACTGATGGACACTTGGGCTGTTTCCACATTTTTGCTATTGGGAACAATGCTGCCATAAACATGGGGGTGCACTTCTCCTTTTGAAACAGTGCTATGTTGTTCTTGGGGTATATTCCTAAAAGTGGAATAGCTGGGTCAAAAGGCAGTTCAATTTTTAATTTTTTGAGGAATCTCCATACTGTTTTCCATAGTGGCTGCACCAGTCTGCATTCCCACCAGCAGTGCAGGAGGATTCCCCTTTCTCCACATCCTCTCCAGCACTTATTCTGTGTTGTTTTGTTGATGAGCGCCATTCTGACTGGTGTGAGGTGATATCTCATTGTGGTTTTAATTTGCATTTCTCTAATGATTAGTGATGTTGAGCATTTTTTCATATGCTTATTGGCTATCTGTATGTCCTCTTTGGAGAAGTGTCTATTCATTTCTTTTGCCCATTTTTGGATTGGATTATTTGTCTTCCTGGTGTTGAGTTTTACAAGTTCTTTAAAAATTTTGGTTAATAACCCCTTATCAGACGTATTGTCAAATATGTTCTCCAATTGTGTAGTTTGTCTTTTTATTCTGTTCTTATTGTCTTTAGCTGTGCAAAAGCTTTTTAGTTTGATATAGTCCCATTTGTTTATCCTGTCTTTTATTTCACTTGCCCGTAGAGATAAATCAGCACATATATTGCTGTGATAGATGTTGGAGAACTTATTGCCTATGTTTTCTTCTAAGATGCTTATGGTTTCACTACTTACATTTAAGTCTTTTATTCATTTTGGGTTTGTTTTTGTGACTGGTATAAGTTGGTGGTCTAGTTTCATTTTTTCTTCAGGTAGATGTCCAATTTTCCCAACAATATTTGTTGAAGAGGCTGTCTTTACTCCATTGTATTTCCTTACCTCCTTTGTCAAATATCAGTTGTCCATAAAGGTGTGGGTTTATTTCTGGGTTCTCCGTTCTGTTCTATTGATCTATATGCCTGTTCTTATGCCAGCACCAAGCTGTTTTGAGTACAATGGCCTTGTAGTATAACTTGGTATCAGGAAGTGTAATACCTTCCACGTTATTCTTCCTTTTCAAGATTGCTGAGGCTATTCGTGTTCTTTTCTGGTTCCACATACATTTTTGCAATATGTGTTCTATATCTTTGAAGTATGTCATTGGTATTTTAATTGGTATTGCATTGAATTTATAAATTGCTTTGGGTAATATAGACATTTTAATGATGTTTATTCTTCCTACCCATGAGCTTCCACTTGTTTGTATCTTCCTTGATTTCTTTTATCAATGTTTTATAATTTTCTGAGTACAGGTCTTTAATCTCCTTTGTTAAATTTACTTCTAGGTACTTTACTTTTTTGGTTGCAATAGTGAAGGGGATTGTTTCCTTATTTATCTTTCTGACAGTTCATTGTTGGTGTATAAAAATGCCTTTGATTTCTGAGTATTAATTTTATATTCATTTATCAGGTCCAGTAGTTTTTTGACTGAGACTTTAGGATTTTCTATATACAATATCATATCATCTGCAAATAATGATAGTTTTACTTCTTTTTTTCCAATTTTGATGCCTTTTATTTCTCCTTCTTGTGTGATATCTGTGGCTAGGACTTCCAGAACTATGTTGAATAAGAGTGGTAAAAGGGGGCACCCCTGCATTGTTCCTGATCTTAAGGGGATTGCTTTCAATTTTTGCCCATTGAGTATGATATTGGCTGTGGGTTTGTCATAGATGGCCTTTATCATGTTGAGGTATGTTCTCTATATTCCTACCTTGCTGAGAGTTTTGATCATGAATGGGTGCTGGATTTTATCAAATGCCTTTTGTGTATCCATTGAAATCATCACGTGGTTTTTCTCCTTCCTTTTGTTTATGTGATGAATCACATTGATTGATTTGCAAATATTGTACCAGCCTTGCCTCCCCAGAATGAATCCCACCTGATCATGATGTATGATTTTCTTCATATATTGCTGGATCTGGTTTGCTAATATTTTGTTGAGGATTTTAGCATCTACATTCATCAGGAATATTGGCCCACCATTTTCTTTCTTTGTGTTGTCGTTGCTTGGTTTTGGAATCAGAACTATGCTCGCCTCATAAAAGGAGCTTGGAAGTCTTCCTTCCTCTTGAATTTTATAAAATAGCTTGAGAAGAATAGGAGTTAATTCTTCTTTGAATATTTGGTAGAACTCACCTGTGAAGCCATCAGGCTAGGACTTTTCTTTGTTGGGAGTTTTTTGATAACTGTTTCAATCTCATTTGTTGTAATTGGTCTGTTTACATTTTCTGATTCTTCCAGACTAATTTTTGGAAGATTGTATGTTTCAAGGAATTTGTCCATTTCATCTAGGTTGTCTAATTTTTTGGCATATATTTATTCATAGTATTTTCTTACAATATTTTGTATATCTGTTGTGTTGGTTGTTATTTCTCCACTCTCTTTTCTAATTTTATTTATTTGAGTCTTCTCTCATTTTTTCTTGGTTAGTCTGGTTAAAGGTTCATTGATCTTGTCTACCTTTGCAAAGATCGAGCTCCTGGTTTCATTGATCCTCTGTATTGTTTTTTTAGCCTTTATGTTATTTATTTCCACTCTGATCTTTATTATTTCCTTCCTTCTACTACCTCTGGGTTTTACTTGTTCTTTTTCTAGTTCTTTCAGATGCAGGGTCATGTTGTTTATTTGAGCTTTTTCTAGCTTTTTAAGGTATGCCTGCAATGCTATGAACTTTCCTCTCAGGACTGCTTTTGCTATGTCCCATAAATTTTGAGTTGATGTATGCTCATTATCATTCATTTATAGGAATTTTTCAAATTTCTTCTTTGATCTCATTGTTAACACATTTGTTATTTAATAACATGCTATTTATTTTCCAAGTGTTTGAGTATTTTTCAGTTTTTCTGTTGTGATTGATTTCTAGTTTCATGCCATTGTGATCAGAGAAAATGCTTGATATGATTTCAATCTTCTTATATTTTTGAGACTGCTTTTGTGCCCTAACATGTGGTCTATCCTAGAGAATGTTCCATGAGCATTTGAAAAGAATGTATATTCTGCTGCTTTAGGGTGAAAGGTTCTGAAGATATCTATTATCCAGTTGATCTAGTATGTCCTTTAAGTCTGCTGTTTCTTTATTAATTTTCTTTCTTGAGGATCTATCTAGTGATGTTAGTGGGGTATTGAAATCCCCTACTATTATATAGTATTGCTGTTGATCTTGCCCTTTATATCCATCAAAGTCTGCTTTATATATTTAGGTGCTCCTATATTAGGTGCATAGATATTTATAATGGTTATACCTTCCTGTTGGATTGCTCCCCTTATCATTATGTAGTGGCCTTCTTTATCTCTTACTATACCCTTTGTTTTAAAGTCCATTTACCTTCACTTTATGTGCATCTTTTGTTTTAAGGTGTGTCTCTTGTAGACAGCATATATATGGGTCCTGTTTTCTTATCCATGCAGCTACCCTATGTCTTTTGATCGGATCATTTAATCCATTTACATGTAAGGTCATTATTAATATGTAGTTGTTTATTGCCATTTTATTCTTTAAAGCTGTATTCCTCTTTTGCTATATTATTTTCCCCCTTTGATCTGTTTACAATAGGCCCCTTAGCATTTCTTGCAGCATTGGTTTGGTTGTAGTGAATTCCTTGAGGGTTTTTTTTTTTTTTTTTGTCTGCAAAGCTTTTTATTTCTCCTTCATTTTTAAACGATAGCCTTGCTGGATAAAGTAGTCTTGGTTGTAGGCTCTTGTTCTGCATTACTATGAATATTTCTTGCCATTCCCTTCTGGCCTCAAGTGTTTCTTTTGAGAAGTTGGAAGTCATTCTTATGGGGCTCCTTTGTAGGTGAAAGCCTTTTTTTCTCTAGCAGCTTTTAATATTTTCTCATTATCACTTAGCTTTGGTATCTTAATTATGATGTGTCTTGGTGTAGATTTCTTTGGGTTTCTCTTTAATGGAGTTCTCTGTGCTTTTTGAACTTGTGAGAGTTTTTCCTGCATTAATTTAGGGAAGTTTTCAGCTATGGTATGATCGAACAAAGACTCTATCCCCTGTTCTTTCTCTTCTTCTTCAGGGACCTCTATGATGCAGATGTTATTTTAATTCATGTTTTTACAGAGCTCTCTTAGAGTTTCCTCAGACTTTTTCAGTCTTTTTTTTTCTTCTCTGCTTCCATGCCTTCATTTATCTTGTCCTCTAACTTGCTGATTCGATCCTCAGCTTCATCCATCCTAGTTTTTTTTTGTGTGTGTATGTGTGTGTGTGTGCGTGTTTGTGTATTTTTCTGAAGTTGGAAATGGGGAGGCAGTCAGATAGACTCCCGCATGTGCCTGACCGGGATCCACCCAGCATGCTCACCAGGGGTTAATGCTCTGCCCATCTGGGGCATTGCTCTGTTGCAACCAGAGCCATTCTAGTGCCTGAGGCAGAGGCCACAGAGCCATCCTCAGCGCTTGGGCCAACTTTGCTCCAATGGAGCCTTGGCTGTGGGAGGGGAAGAGAGAGACAGAGAGGAAGGAGAGGGGGAGGTGTGGAGAAGCAGATGGACGCTTCTCCTGTGTGCCCTAGCCGGGAATCGAACCCAGGACTCCTGCACGCCAGGCTGACACTCTACCACTGAGCCAACCAGCCAGGGCCCATTCATCCTTCTTTTAATTCCTTCCATTGTGGTCTTCATTTCTGATATTGTATTTTTCATTTCTGACTGATTCTTTTTTATTATTTCAATGTTCTTTTTTATATTTGCTATCTCTTTATTTAGGTGTTCGTAATGACCATCTATTGTTCTAAGATCTTTGAGCATCCTAACAATCATTATTTTAAACTCTGTATCCAGTAATTTGGTTATATCTGGCTCATTTAGGTCCTTTCCTGGGGATTTTCTTTGATTTATTTGTGTTGCATTTCTCTGCCTTCCCATTTTGTCTGTGTATAAGAAGATTTTGGCCACTGGATTCCAATGGGTGTGGCCTCTGTGTTCCCTAGGTGTGGTCTGTCTGCTTGCCCACCACCCCCTCTGCTGCTGCTGCCTAGGGCGTTTGGGTATGGGTGTTGCCGGTGCTGGGCTGCTGGGGCTGTCACTGCGGTTTCTGCTTCTCCTCCACAGGAGGGTCTGTGATCATGTGCCTGGGTCTACAAGCCTCAGTGGCCTCAGCCTTCACCCTGCCCCCATGGGTGGGGTTATGCTCCACACCAGGCTGCAATCCTTGGCACCTCAGGCAGGGGTGAGCACTTTTGCTCAGCTGTGGGTCTCAGCCTGTTTCTGGGCTTTCGCCCTGCCACCATGGGAGGAGCCCACTTGCTGGTCATTTGCAAGATTCAACTCCACTGCCGGGCAGGGCTGCACATCCATGCTCAGTTGCAGGTCTCTGCCTGCTCTAGGCTTTCGTGCCACCCCTATGGGAGGAGCCAGCTCAGGTTGGCTGCAAGCCTTGGTTCTGTTGGCCGGGCGAGGCTGCATGCCTAAGAGCCCTTGCTTGGTGCCAGGACTCTGCCCCTTCTGGAGATCCTGCCCTCCCCCCCCCCCCCGCAGGCTGGCCGTAGCTGATCCTGACTGCTTTTGCGCATCCCCTCTGCCCCCACTGGGTAAGACTGAGCTCACACCTGGGCCTCAGTCATGGCTGGCTGGCTTCTGCGTCCCCCTGCCGTCCGCCCTCCAGCGAGCCCTCAGCCATGTGGGAGGGGATGCTGCAGCTCAGACCCTAACACTCAATACTGTAGTCTCGAAAGCTCCCTCCTTCTAAGCTACTCTGCTCTGAGTGCTACAGTAGAGCTTGTTTGGCTGGTGTCCTGCTTCCCTTTGCTGGTATTGCTGTTTCCAGGGGAAATATTCGCTTCAGATATGGGTAGTGACTCAGACCTGGGGTTAGGGTGGCTTTCCCTCAAAGTGTTTCTCCCTGTACCTCCTAGATTATACTCCCTTCTTGCTGCTCCAGTCCTCTCCTCTGTCCTCATCCCCTGGAGTCCTGGGCGGGTGGTTGTGAGAGAGGTTTTCTGCACTGTCCCTTTAAGAAGAATCCTGGGTCTGAGAAATCTGTCTCTTTCTCACAAACAGTATCCTTACTTGTTTCGCAGCTAAATACTGTCCATACGCCTCTTCTAGGCTCTGGGACTTCAGGCTGGGGCTTGGTTCCTGGGACTCAGTTCCCTCCTCTCTCCGCTAAACTCACTTCCTGCCATGTGCATCTCTCCAGGCTGTCTTTCGCTCCCTGGAACTGGGCAGCCCTCTCTGCATTTCCGCTTTTCCGACCAGTCTCAGTGTGGCTTCTTCGGTGTTCCTTGGTTAAAGAGTCCTCTTAGTTGAGTCCAAAGTTGGTTTTTCCAGATGATGGTTCTTAAAATTAAGTTGTAATCCACTATAGTTCTGGGAGGTGAAAGTTGGTATGTCTGCCTACTCCCATGATGGCAAATCTTTTTATAAAAACCGCCCACTTTTGCAGTGCTGGTCAACCTAGTCCCTCCCACTAGTTGGCGGTCCAGCTTTCATGGTGGGCCAATTGCAGTGCCATTTGGTTGCTTCACTACCACCCACCATGAAAGCTGGAACGCCACTTGTTGGCAGGAGGGACCAGGTTGACCAACACTGTAAAAGTGGGCAGTTTTTATAAAAAGGTTTGCCATCACAGGTCTACTCCATCACCATCTTGCCACTCTGTTTTCAATTTTTGAATTTATTTTTACTATTGGGTGTTTAAAATTTTGTGAATGGTTAGTATGAGAGTTGAGTATTTGTAATTTCCCATTCCACCTACAAAAATGCATTTATATTTGTAGATCTACATGCTATTTAAGTGTCGTGCAGGCTATCTGGATTAAACATTTTTTTCCATGTCTCTTCATATGAAATATTTTTATTAAAATAAACATAAATTATGAGATATTTTCTAATGCTGCCCAACTTTAAGCTTTTTGTTTGCTTTCATGTCAAAATATTCATAGACCAGCAAAATTAATTGATTTTCATTAAAAGGCTTTCTTTTTTGTCATTATTTGTTTATATCAAATGTTCATGCCAAGGCAACTGGTTTTTTTAACTTAATAAATTTTTAAGAGGTTTAGTTTGAACGAGGGAACAACCACATATCCTCACATTGTACTCAAGTCAGAAAGAAAGGAATATATTAACATTCAAATTCAAAATCTTACTCAAAAATAGCTTGGGAAGTACTGACTTGTTGCAGCAGTTTTACCTAACGTTCTGTGGGGGGCTGATGTTTGTGTGTTAAACTTCCCTAAGAGGCTCCCAACTGTGTACACGTTTGGCCAGAGAAAGCTGTATTTAACATGTGGTAACACATATATTTCACATTCAGTTTGTTACCAGAGGTGATTTTGCCCTCTGGAGTTCTTTTCACATTCAACTCTTCCAAATCTATGCTAATGAGTAAGTCAGTTTCTTCTATGAGATTAAAATCTCTCACTTAGGCTTTTAGAACGAAGGCAAGAACTTTGCAAATGAAAATAAAGGGC